>NC_139323.1:7427500-8677500 GCF_056507025.1 Lutjanus erythropterus | reverse complement strand
ATGATGTTCACTGAGCATTGCGGTGTTCGCTTTCCCAACCAACCAACTTCTTGGTTTTTCCATCGCGCATATTAATGTGCAACTGACTGTGGGTTTTCTTACTATACACTTGGCTTGACAATATGTTTTATTTCTTTGACAGATGCATTCAACCGTGCATTATTTTCCAGGATGGAGCGCATACCTTTTACTGTCTTCACAAAGACCTGCTTTTCCTTACTGGGGTCCTTTTCATCCAGCAGTACACCATGGAAGATGCGGCCAAACGTGCCTGTCAAAGACAAACCACAGATTTTTTTATTTGCGGAAAAGGGCAGAAGAAACACAGCCAGGGGCATCACATACAAAGCTCCAAATGTCACCTCACTTAGAGGCTGCCATGCCTGGCTGATCTGCGGACAGAGATGGACAGGCTTCGGCTTAAAATGCTTTGTCTCTTAATGGGATTAGGCAGTTTTGGCTCCTGTCTCGCTGACGAGAGCCAAAACGAGAGATTCACCGAAGCTCAGAGGACCTTTCATCGCTGAGAACGATTCAGAAGTGCGTACGCCATGGAAAGGCTAAGTGAACACGTTCATCATCTCCTTTGTCTAAACTGACAACCGCATTGCTCCAGGACTTGACTGAGGTAAAATGCCATTTAAGAAGATAAACCATCAACATAAACTTCGAAAGAAATCTGAGCCCTAAGGCAAATGACGCCTTGTGTTTCAACAGGAGAGGAGATGAGGCATAACAACAGGGTAAGTGTGCAACTTGTCTCCCGCCTGCCCCTACCTTCTCCCTCAAGCTTGTCTGGACCTGCTGGCTCCTGACAACAAAACCCAACTCAGAGTTCAACTGCCTCTGAGACATGGCCTTGTATGTCTTGTATTTGTTGCCTTTAAGTCTCAAGGATTTAATATATATTTTGCTTTTGCTGTCATTTGTTTGCAGGATCTGATGTATGTGTGGATCTGTCCTGACTGCACTGGCAAGTCTGGAAGTCAGATAAATACAGATATGTGCCAGTGTGTTTACTTGCAGGTGGCTGCGGAGTAGAACATTAATCGGACCTAAAATGTTGAGCCCAAGAAGGCCCAAGCCTTGACAAAATTCTTTCAGAGCCTGCCCCTCATTAACATGTATCTGAACCTGATTACCGTAATTTCTGGACTATAGAGCGCACCTGATTATAAGCCTCATCCAGTACATTTTTAAAGGAAAAACCATTTTGTACATACATAAGCCGCACCTGTCTATAAGCCGCATGTGCCCACATTGAAACATGAGATATTTACAAAGAAAGACGGTACACAGAAAGAGTTTTCAAAGTTTTAATAATATACCTTAGCTTTTCTTTCCAAACAGTGCCTGTGACGCGGCAGTAACACAGCAGCAATACGGTAGTAACACAGCACTAAAAGGGCTGGTTAAAAAAACATACCGGTAAAAGTCACTGAGACGCGGCAGTAACATAGCAGCAACACGGTAGCACAACGAAGTTACATTAAACTTGCGTCTTCCTCGACACATATATTCCACCTGTCTCACTCTTACCTTTTCTGCTCGAGCGCCCCTGGCGGCCGTTAGAAAAAATGCATAAATTAGCCGCATCATTACATAAGCCGCAGGGTTGAAAGCGTGTGACAAAAGTCGCGGCTTATAGTCCGGAAATTACGGTACAGACATTTTTCTTAACAAGCTTCCCTCAGTGTACCAAACAGTTTGAGGTGGCTGTGACAGATACAATATATGGGGGAATCTGAATTGGCAAACTGGGGAGAAAAATTAAAAGAAAAAGAAAAAAATAATACTAATACTACTACTGATAATAATAATAATAGTAATAATAATAATACACCCCAAACCCGACGTCAGGTTCAGGCATGGATCTGCAGCTCTATTGTGGAGCATCCTGGTAATGTAGTTACAGCACTTTGAATCTTATACCTACTTTACATTACCCTAGTAACAAAATTTAAATCAAGATGGCACCTTTGATAAAAAAAAAAAAAAAAGTCAACAGATTGCATAAGACAAAGTGCCATAATGAGGTCTCTAGAGCAGGGTTACAGGTATCATAAAGCCTGAACAACTGTCCATTTAAAGACACCACACCCTTACAAAGTACAGTGAGTCACTTTAACCTTTAAAAGCTAGTCACATCCATAGCAAGTAAGATAAAAAAAAGAACAGAGAAGACAGCCAAATGAATAGTAAGACCAATAATCTTAAGATTAGAAGCTATAAAGCTGTTGATCAGAGGCCATGCTGAGGTTGTGTTTGACACTGGAATCAAATATTTCTTGATAGATGTGTAAATATCTTAAACAACCAAAATATACCCAAAGAGAGCAGATGTTAGCAGCTTAGGGCTGGTTTAACAAGACTTCGAGTCAACACCTGCAACTCTGCAGGCTGTACTAAACGCTCATAGTGACATCGTTAAGATGTTGATGGTTAGCTTATGTTTCCCATCTTTGTTTAGGGTGTAAGCATGCTAACATTTGCTTATTAGTACTAATTTCAACTATTCAAATCACTGTAATTAAGTCTTTTTTTGGGTACTTGTACTTTTTGTAGTTGTACTTGCTGTATTTTTTCCAAGTCTGTAATTTCTACTCACACTTAAGTCTCTACTGTGCATTTTACCCTACTGTAAGAACTATTCCGTTATTTTTTTAAATCTGAGTACAAGTTGAAGTAATATCCAAACCTTCCATGGGCATACTACAATACTTCAGACTTAACACCAGTAGTTTTACTTGTATTTGAGCAATATTTCACTAATGTAACAGTATTTGTACCCAAGTCCAGATTTTCAGTACTCTTTTCAGTGCCAATATAAAATGTCTGAACTTCTGGTGGCGCTAGATGGGGTCTATACAAAATTTCATGGCTATCCATGCAGTAGTTGTTGAGATATTTTTGTCTGGACCAGAGTGGTGGACTGATTAATCAACATTGCCATTTCCAGAGTCATGTCACGAGTAAAGACATTTCTTAGAGATTGAGGGATTCAGTTACAGCTTTTGTGCTGTAAACAGTAGCATGTTAAAGTGGACTACAACATAATTTGAAGAGACAGCACAATGAACATAAACCATCAGAGGGCCTTCCAGTGGCATTTAAAAACAGAACACCCACACTTTTCTCTTCCATTGTGTTGTAGACACCCTTGGGTAACTATTACATCATTCACACAACCAAACTAAACCCCAGTGTGGGCAAATCTCCAGAAAGTGAAGTACAGTCTTGTTTAGTTCCATCGCTCCATGACGATGCTGAACCGTCTCCAATAGCATCTAAAATGAGAACTGATCGAGTCAAACCGAAGCCAAAATAGTTGTGCGCATCTCTGATACAAAGCCAAGCAAAGAGATTTAGGAACGTCACTTTCTAGGGCTTTCTGTCAATATGTAATATGCCTCAGCAAGAACAAACTTTTGCTATTTTAGGTTCACTGACACAGGCATGCTCATACATTGCAAGAAAACAAGCAGCCATCATGCTCATAGGTCATGTCTCTTTTTTTTAACAGACACACAAATACATAAGGACTTTTGCTTGAACACAGTCAATTAATTACAAAAAATAAAGAGAAATCAAATGTTTGTGCTGGAGTCTATATACATCAGGACCTAGATTCCTAGGTCTTTTGCCTTAGATTTCATGGAATTTTGCAATTTTAAGTTTTATATCTGCAGTACACCTTGAATAAAGCATTTAAAATGTGTATATTGTTCTATTGATGAGAAAAAATGGTCAATTTCACCTAAATGCCCTTATTTTGTATAATTTATGAAGCAGGCTAAAATGTCCTGAGAAACACAACAGTGAGATGGCTTGTGAACATAATCTCAATGCATTTATTTCTCATTTATAAAGTATTTCAAGTGTATATGTTTTTAATAAGATTTGTCAAGATAATCAGGTGACGTGGAAATGGCAGTAAAAATGGAAAAACAACTTTTAAATCATTTAGTGACGGATAACATGATCATAGGCTTAATCGCGGTGGCCCACTGACTGTTCTCAAGTTTATAGTAGCATCAGGTATTGGAAATTCATCACTTGGAGCCACATTCAAGGCAGTTGTGAAATACACACACCTGGGACTGCATTACATCAGTAGTACTGCACAAAAAAAATCATTTTCAAAAGGCTGAAAAGGTGACTTTTGAATTGATGGGTGGGCTTAGTGTGGATGAGCGGCTAAAGGAAATGAATAGAAAAAGAAAGTAGACACGATGAAATTAATAACAGCAAAAGTGAGGAGCTGGAAGAGTCAAAATACCAAACCAGAACTGTTGAACAGACTGCACCGGTCGCTGTTTGCACACCTGGCGCACCAAGAAAGATCTGGCTATTGATTTGAAAACAGTCACTGAACTTGAGCTAAACCAGGCTATCCATCAGTTTTATGCCACTTTACAGAGCGGCAAAGGTGAAACCTATCAGCAGTTTGTTGGCCTATGTGAAGGACTTAACTGGTAAGTCAATGATCCATAAGAAACAAGAAATGAAGAGAACCAACAGGAATTACAATCATTGCTGCCACGCAATCCACCAACATTTTATCTCCATCCAAAGTGGACAAACTCCAGCAACAATCTACATTGCTTGGTGGAAGAATGATTATTTGTTATCAATAAATTGCTACATTTTTTTGATACCATGGGTTGAATTTATTAAATGTTGCCAGGTATTTGTAGTAACCATTTTATAAAAGCAATGAGCCATGCAAGGCAATGAATTACAGTGTTTTTAAAACAGCTAAGGGGGTTTTAGGCCACCCACCCTGTGTCATGACTAACAACACCCCTAGCCTGGCTGTAGAGCTAAGCTTAGCTTAGCTTAGCCCTAAAATCACTGTAAACCACAACCTCTTGTGGATTATTGCTTTATTGAAAGCTGGTTAGGGTTGCAAACTGGTGATCTTCTTAGACTGTCAGGAAGCCTTTGTACCACTATTTACTTCTATACAAGACATAAATAATCTTTAGATTGATGTGTTTATACATAAATACACGTTCTTGTCACAACATATAATGCTGCCACATCATATTTTCGTGATCTCTGCAATCTTCATTAAATTTTATATGATTGCTGTCAGCCAATTAATATTTTATTGCTCTCTTCTACTTGTGCGCACGTCTCATTTGGTTGTATTTTTGAGGGCTGTTATCTAAATAACTAATACTTTTTTATGCTTGTGTTAGTGGAAATAAAGAAAAGCATCAAATATTCCTATAGCATAAGTTAGAGTGAGTTGTTTTATTTTAAAAAAATGTTTTCACAAACATTTAAGTTTTAGAATTATTCTATATTATATAGTAGAAGAATTATTCAAGTTATTTCTCAGACTCTCTGAATTTGTGCTGCACATTTTTCAAAGAAACTCTCGAGATAATGTTCACACCTTTCTGAAGAGTGGAAAAGTTATTTGAGAGCTCCTTTGGGAGAAAGAAAGAGTAAAAGAAAGAGGAAAGAGGGAGCAAGAGAGACAAGTACCTTCTTGCAAGACATCTTTCAGTGTGACTCTCTCCCTTGAGATGGCAATGTCTTTCACTTTAGCTTTGGCCTCCATTAAAGTAACACTCCTCAAGTCATTCTTCTCTATGCGGAGAGATGGGTAACCTGTGAAAACACAGACTCACATTAGGCACACATGATCCAAATGTAAACAGAACACTTTCAGAGAGATTGACAGGTCTTTTAACTCTGATTAACACCAGAAAACATCCTGGGGGACTTGTGCTTTGCATCACTTTTGACCAAGCCATGGGAAAGTTCCCTCTAAGGTTCCCTCCCTCACTTACAATGCTTATTTGAATTCTACTTAATTCCAGCACTCACTAGAAACATAGTCAGCAAGACATATACAGAAACCTGCACATGTTGCATCAACGCAACTTCATGCAAAGTCCTGTATTACAGCACTTCCATTACATAACCTCGCAACATACTCGCTGTCATGAGCTGCAGGCTAACTGAGGTACGAGTGAGTTTGGATACAAAAACACACATACACACACAAAGTTCCCTACAGTGTGTGCACACAGATGAATAAACAGTATAAACACGACCCCTTTATATCAACACATTCCATGTGTACACAACATGTCAGTGATGAGAGATAACACATTCTAACCTCCTGTTTCTGCAGCTCACCGCTACTTAGGAAGAACTGCCATGCTCAACAGCTGCTTAGACAGACTGCAGATAAACCGGTGGATGAATAGAGACTATGGAAAAGTCTCTGACAAACAACCTCAGGCAATGTCAATCCATCTCCAGCAGACAACAGCTTCTTCTTGTTCTTGTGAGCTACTTCCGGCAGTTTGCATGGAGTTGTGAGCTTAATATATGAGAATGAGGCAGAGGGGGTCAAGCTAAAGCTTTAATGTTAAATCCCTCCAGAGTTCAAAGATGCAGAACTTGCAACAAAAGTTATACAGTACTCTGATGAAAGGATTAAATCTCTGCTGTTGCATGTAAACTGTATAGTCAGCAGCAACATTATAGGTCAATGCTGCCCCCAAGAGGTCAAACTAAGAAAGACAGTCATTTTCAACTGAATGAAAATGAATACAGTAACTAAAATACTAAGATACAGCAGATGAAAAAATTAAGTGGCAAATGGCAGTGACAAGAGCAACTGCATTTAACTATGCAACAATACAGTAAACACAGCACCTTTAGCAGCAGTTTGCAGTGGGAAAAATGCACTGACAAGGTAAGGTCAGTGCATCAACAGAATAACTAGTGCTTTTTTACACTACACCATACTACATAATACATGCCTACATTGTGAGCTACACACTAAGTTTGACAATATGCTGTACTGTTCCTCCAGTTTGACAAACAGTCAAAATCCATCACCATTTTAAGCAATGTCATAACCCTTGTGACATCAAATGTCACTGACACCATAACCTGCCAGCAATTAAAGCATTTTTCCTTTGTTGTTCCAAAAATCTTGTTGTTATTTTCTGTTTCTGGTGTTGCTGGAGGTGTTTTAGACAACAATCCAAATCTGGTTTTATTTTTATTTTTTTTTCTAGCTGTGAGCAGCTTATGTCTCTTATGTACTACATTGTGGTACAACAGTGTCCATCACACTCAAAAATCTATATTTCTTTTTGTCTACATATTACAGAAGATTACTAAGACCAGGTGCAAGGGAGAAAATAATGAGGGGAAGAAGTATTTTCATAATTTGCATTTTGAGAATAAAGTCAAAATGTCAAGAATAAAGTCAAAAGGTTGACTAGAAATGAGGACACACGCGCACGCACACACACACACACACACACACACACACACACACACACACACACACACACACACACACACACACACTTATTCTTCTTTAAAGAAATCAACCTCTGCTGATTCGTTTTTTCTTATGCCAAGCACTAATACGGAAAGGTATTCTCAAAATGCAAAATTAAAAACATCTTTCCCTCGCATGCCTTGCTCCAATACCCCTGTAGTTTACTGACCAAAGGATACTTAATTTTGTCATTTTCCAGCATTAACACTTAACATACTCAAAACCTGCTTAGAATTAGTAGATTGCATGGATTTGAACCACTGATTTGCTTTAATTTGATTGTTAGATGGGGAAGTGTGAATGTGTCAATGTCCAGGCTTTTCATTAGTAGCTCATGAACACCTCACAATCCAACAAGATGCAGGGGTTGTTTGACGTCCAGCATATATGATGGTGATATGTTAGGGAATTTTGTATGAGTTAAATCTTCAATTTCAGCTAAGCAAAACACTGGCCGTCACTCACAAAAGCTGTTTTCTTCATAATAAGAATTATCCATATGTGAAATTGAACACATCTGAAAGACACGGTAACGGTGAATAATTGCTACAAATAAAAAGTACTGTCATTATCTATTCATTCATAAATTTCTTTTTTGTTTCATCGAATTACTGGTTAGTCAAAAAAAATGCCAAAAAATAGTGAAGAATGCCAGCGCACAATCCAAAAAGCAAAGTTATTACATTTGTAAGGATATAAAACAATGAAAAGCAGCAAGTTCTGACAGCTACTTTTCTTTAAAAATGACTTAAACATCACAACTGTTGAGAATTTTCTGTGGATTGACTTATCAATCGATAAAATATTGTTTCCAAATAGCTAAATAATTATCTGCATAACTTAACACACACACACAACAACTTCCCACACGAAGGTGACAGAAAATATTAGTACAGAGCAGGTGAGATGCATGAATCAGGATTTTGAGGCTTGAACAAGCCACCAAGAAGAAGGGAAGACTATTAATAACTGAACTTCTATAGGGATTAACTTTTACACCATTGCTCTCAATGCTCTAACTAGAAGCAGGACATGAGGGTATAGAAATGCCACCCTAGACAGTGTTTTTCTAGCCTGGGTCCAGAACTTTGAATCCACCCACTCCACTGAAGTGTAACAAGTTCAGTCTGACATCAGGTTAGCATTTACACAAACAGCGTACAGTTCAGATAACTATGGACACAACATGGTTAAAGTGTTAATGTTCATATAATGACTACACAGTGTTTTAGTTCTTCCGGTCTTAAATCGTCTCTGGAGCTTCACTGGAAACTTACTTTTGGTTTCATGAGGGGGAACACCAGGGTTTTGGAAGGAGGAGGCAGCAAGCTGGAGTATGGGTGCAGAACCAGGTTGATTGTCTGGTGACAAGAGGACAGGGGGGCCGGAGTGGTGGGTGGAGGGTGGGAGACAGTGAGAAAGAAGTGATTTAATGGATAGCTCACTCAAATTACAACATGACCTGAACGAATGAATACACAAAACATCAATCCAACCAGGCATGCTTGCAAGTTGGGTAAATCTGCCCATTAAGAGTTGGGTAAATCGGTGCATAGTGGGGCAAATAAACACAATCAGCAAAGCATAGGACATAAGGAAAAGGCAAGTGGGTCAAACAAAACACAAAGGAGGTGAGATGTGGGTTGCATCCACAAGAGGGCAATGGAAGATCAGACAGTGACAATATGTCAGGATGGAAAAACAGCTGGGGTGCTTTTCCAGTGGTTTCCAACATGAGCCACAGAGATCAATGTTTCAGTGAGATCAAGATTAATGTCATCATTACTTCATGAGGTGGTTACAGTCAAAGGTTTGATTCTCTCCACATATATATCAGCCTGTATGTAGAGGAAAATAATCCATGAACTTCACTGACAAATGACTGTCCAAGTAAGGCTTGTGGATTACCTTGAATGGGATGCTTTGACATGAATATTTGGAAAAATATGTTTAATGTGTTGAAACTGTCCATGCCATTCATCATGTAATTAGAAAACTTTCAATGGGTCTGGGTAAAATCTTGTGGATGGAAGATGGATCTCTTGTGAAAATGGTTCCTCTTTTTTTAAAGTTGCTGGACACTAAATGTGCATTAATAATGATTACAGACAGAAAGGCACCTTACCCTATCATTATTTACATTAGCTTTTAATTATTCTGTCTCTTTGTAAATTCATTTTCATGGTGTTGGTGTACGAGGACTGCTCATTACAGTATTTCAGTTCAGTAGCAGTTGTCCGGCAACCTCCAGAGACACTGCTCACTGCCAGGAAATAATCTGGCTCATTAAACAGCAAATGCATGTTTTTACACTTTGGTTTTTGCATGGACAAAACAAACGAGATATAACTCGTTAATTAGTGATCTTTCAAGTTGCTTGTAGGCAGTTTTTGCTTGCACTGAACATAGCAGGGACTGCTGTTTCTCCATTTCTAGTCTTTCTGCTTAGCTAAGAGAACCTGCTGGATATATGAGTGGTCTCAATCTTCACATGTAAACCCCACCAAGCAAACAAACACACATATTTCCCAAAAAGGTTCCTTTAAATCTCAAAACAACAGCCAGGAGACTGTTAGCTTAGCTGGAGAAAGGGGAGAATTGTTATACTGTAGTCTATAATTGGTTTACAACATGCAACAGGTACAAGGTGTATTATGGTCAAATATATGAAAAGACTGGACAGACTATGAGATGAGACAAATAAAAGAGCCTTCTTACTACTAGAACAGAATTTGTCAAAACTAGGGCTGCAAATGACAGTTATTTTCAATGTTGATTAATCTGTTGAGTATGATCTCAATTAAGTTGTTTGGCCCATGATAATCATGAAAAATGTCACCTCAAATGTCTTGTTTTGTCCTCAACCCAAGGTTATTCAGTTTACTGTCATAGATGGGTACAGATACCATAAACTATTCATATTTAAGAAGCTGGAATCAGAGAATTTTGACTTTTTTTCCTTAAAGAAAATCACTCACACTGACACACTAACTTAATCATTCATCAAAATAGTTGGTGATTACAACTAATTGATTAATCATTGCAGCTCTAGTACAAATGTCACATCTCATATGAAATCAACAGGTGTCATGGTAACCATGGTGGTGCTTTTATTATGCAAACCCTGGATCTCATTATATGGCTTTATTACTTTCACTTCAATTAAAAAGGACAAATTGACATGATAAACAGAAATTGCTCAGTGAAATGTTTATATTGCAAAGCCAGCTTATTTCTGTTAATACAGTACAGACTTGCCCATAACAACAAAAGGGTGGCTGTCATGACAACAAGGGCTGGGTAACAACTAACAAAGAAGTCAAGTTAAGGAAATGTGTTGGAGCTGAGATTCACTCATTGTATTATCCACAGTAAAACTGGTGAGACGTTAAATGTCAAAAGTGAGTAAGTCCTAATATGGTCATGAGGTGGGCCAGTATACTGTTTAGATTCAGCACTAAAACATTGTTAGTGTATGTGTGTGTGTGTGTGTGTGTGTCCCACCCTGTTCTATATTTACACCAATTGAGAGCAGATCAGTTTCTGCCAGTTCTAATATAAAAGACTGCTTGTACTTGTCTAAGTGTTGAACAGCTGGCCTGATGCACAGCACACACTGAGCACATTTACACATTGCTCAGACAGTAATGGGTCACAAGGGACAAAAAGAAAGGGAACATCACTGCAGGAACTCTGTTCTTCATCATGATCTTATGATACTTGTTAAGCTAATTAGGTCATTCACAGTCAATTACTGCATTTGGAAAAGCATGCACATTTGCAGATGCCAGTGTGAGAAGAGAAAACAACAACTATAGCGGACTGAATCAGACTGAATATACTTGAACACTTCTGGGTGACATTTTGTTAAATGTGGAACATGAACTGAGGTAGCATCTTGTTACCGACTGCCCTTGGGTAAGTAAAATCTCTTACTGGTGACAGGAGCTGCGTTGTTTGGAGTGTCAGCCCTCAGGTACTGTGTGGTCTGGGTGGACGGCTGAGAAAGGCCCTGCGAGCTTCCACTGTCACTCACACTGAAAGACACAGAGAGGAACAACATGGAGTCATTATCCAGGGGAATCAAATGGTAAATCCATTACTTCAGTTCCTGTGTTAAGTCTTTCCTAAGTTCTTAGTAACTACTAGCTACTTTCAAACTGGTGAGTTACTTGATCAGGTTGCACCAGCAGAACTGAATATCTAACCTGGTGAAGATCTTGATAATACATCAGTCTGTTGCCTGTAAACATGTGCAGCACTGACCAATCAAAACCAACCAACTACAGTATGTAAACAGTAAGTCTCTGTAGCATGGTGAGTGGCATCCCAACTCCATAACCGTTTTTATTTGAATTATTGTGAAATGTTATTATAAAATTATTAAACTGCTTTTCAATCAAAAGTCAGGTCAGGTACAATGATCATATTCTGTTTTACCTTTTACAATCTAAATAAATCATACTGTATTGACAAGCTAGGTTTGTCAATTGGTTTAGTGAGCTGTGCAACGGTTACACATGGTGCATAGCAGGGGTAAGTATTAAAGAAGCTAATCTCTGGCAGTGTGTCCAATATGCAGCACATTTTGTTTTAATTATGTGTAAATCTCCACTTACTTATGTCATAACTAGGCCACGTTTGATCTTACAAACAGCTGGTACAGTCAGCTACTCCTCTCCAACAAAAGTCCAAACTTCAGAGCAACGTAACTTCAAAATACTAGGGCTGAAAATAATTTTTGCTGTTGACTAATCAGATGATTATTGTCTAATTTATCAATTAATTGCTTAGTCCATAAAAGGACAGGAAAAAACAAAGAATGTCATAAGTCATAAGTCATAATTTCCCAGAGGCAAAGGTTCTTCAGATGCTGTTTTTGTCTGACCAACAGTCTAAAAACCAAAGATATTCAATTTACTATAATAAAAAAAATGAAATGCTTGTCAGAAACCTGAGTGGCATCTTAGGTTGACACAACAGCAAAATATTCTTGTATATCAGAAGTGTGTGATCAGAGTAATTGAATTAAACCATTTTGGCAAAATAACATTACAGCAACTAAATTTAGTGAAAATATCACATTAGGCAGATTCCCATGGTATGTAAGAAAACAATCTTTGTGCCATTTAAATTTGCCACTGTCATGATGCCTACCCTCTTCAAATCAATAGCAAAGGGAGGATGTGTTGATTGCATTTCATGCAGATATCTGATAACCTGTGTAGCTGCCTACAGCCATCTGGAGTGCAGATTACAGGAAGTGAATGACAGGAAAGCTAAAGTGCAGGTTTCAACTTGATATAATTCTCTCTGTGGAGATGACCTATTTTTGTTGGTTTTTGAACAGCAGCACTCAAAATACTAACGTAACTTTCACAGGTGACAGCAACAAAGCTGTAAATCTTCTGTGGTGTGTGCTGGTTTTCATTAGTTTCAATGTAACAAGTGCACTTTTCTTAGCTGATATCGAACAATGACTGCGGCCTGTTTGGAATTGGGACAAACTTAAGAGACAAACCTGTCCTCCATCTCCACTCTCTTCATGCTGTGCAGGTGCAAGATGGCTAGGATGATGGCCACAAGGAAAATGACGATGCAACACACGCTCACGCTTATATAGAACACCTGGGTGGAGGTGGTGGGGGTGGTCACACCATCTACTAACGAAAACAAACCACACACTGATGATCAAGAAAAAGCCATGGAGAAAATAGGGCATTATTGCACACAAAATGCTCATTAGAGAAAACAGCCATGGCTATTATGAAAGAATCAAAGCAAAAACATGAGGTAAGGCAATGACATAAAGACATGAGTGAGAGAGAGAGGAACTATGAGTGCACCGAGGGCTCCACTTTTTGAGTTAATGGCGGCCTGGAATAGCAGAGGCTGTGCCCAGGATCCAGTGTCTGAGAGCTTTTCTCATCACCTCTCTAAAAGCCTCTGAGGGCCCCAGGTTCCTCGGGCCTACCCAAGCAGAAGGGATACAACTCACTAATGGCACTTTGTTACTAAAGAGTCTGAATAAATCCCGTTGGAAAAGGACAACCACTCAAAGGGGGTGGGGGCTGACAGAGTGCATTTCAATGGGAGAATAAATCCTTCTCTTTGGGCTCTAAGATCATATGCCTTGGTTACGGGAAGTTTGACTGATGTGCACGGCTATACAGAGAGGCTTCTCAGTATAATCCAGCCTCCATCTTATCAGGCTGATGCCACCTATGATAGACAATACATGGAGCTGCTAGAGAAGTATAAGTAGAGCAGAATGTGGACTTCGAATTACTCACAGTCAGGCCGTGGAAGAGTGGCATTGTTGAGGGGAATGGGAATTTTTTGGTCAGAATCTATTCCTGTTGACAGAGAAAGAAGCAAAGAATTAAATCAACTGAATGGGAGGCCTTATTCATACAGCTGTGATATCCAGTAGAATATGTAAGGGAAAGAAAAAAAGAAAAAACACATTTGTATTTAACAGGTTTTAAGAAGTTTTCACTGTCAGTAATTTTGAAACCCACAGACCCAGCAAATAGAGAGCCATGCAATTCCACCACATCTCACTAACTCCAAAGATATATCAAATCAGACTGAAGCTGCATTAAAAAGCAACAGTAGTTGTGAGATGTCATTTTCGCACACAACGACACTGTAAATGTGGTCGTAGGATGAATTTAAAATAATCTATGTAATTCAAAGATGTGTGTCTGTGATGTTCTAATCAATGTTGAAAAAAAAGGTGTGGAAGCCTTGAAGTAAATTAAAATTACCAGAAACGTAAAAAGCCCTTCTCCAAAGTGGTGAGGAGAATTGTTTTTGCTGCATTAGAAAGTGAAAGCATTGAATGAAGTTTTTATCTCTCCCTCTCTTTAAATGAGCACAGCATAAAATAGAATGTCAAAAACACTGAATAAATTTCCCATCCAGAGTTCTATTAGTCCTTTGTCTTATTCTTTACCAGTTATTAGTACAAACAAAATACAATAAAGTGAAGACAAAAAAAAAAAAAAAAAAAAAATGATTTAGCTTGTGTTTTGCTAATTAACAAATGGAATTCTTCGAACGGACAGTTCCTACTTAACAGGAACAGACTCTCTGTTAGAGGCCCTGGGACAAAAAACAGACATTGTTTTTTAGGTTAAGCTCCTGGGTTCCTAAAAAGTTTCTGTTCCATTAGTTCAAAATGGCAATAAGTCAGCGAGCTCAGGGTGCAATTTTAAAAAGCAAGCTTACATTGCTTGCGGCATACATCTGCTACAACCCTATGGGTACAATCCAAAAAGAAGTTGACAGGTATGATTGCTCAGTGTACATTTTGAGTAGCACTCGGGCATACAAAGAACCTCTTATGGCTGCTAATTTGACTCAAAACGCTAAAAATAAGATGGGAATGAATTTGTTTCCATGGGGTGTACGGCAAGAAGCTTCTTGGCCACATGTAATTATGTTCAGGCAGTCTGAAAATAGCACAGAACTGAATACAAAAACCTGTTCATCTCTTTTCCACCAAATTAACTGTGGTTCTTGAATCGGTTCCATTCAAGATTCTTGGAACCTTGGTACTATCTAGTGAACTAGCTCATATTTTCAACAGATCTGAGTGGAACCATTGTAATCAACGATGTCATCAACAGAGGACGTCACAAGTCACAACAACCCGTAAACTTGATATTTGGTTCCAATTTCTGAATCAATTCATTTTTGGTGGAAATGATCCAAAATTAGGTGCACAAACCAGAGTAGGGCCAGTTCCATGATGGTGGAAAAGCCATAATGCTAACTCTTTGGAGTATCTGACACACAGTGCTGACAAAATTAAGCAAACCTGTCCTACCCTCCATATTCTGTGAATATATTTTGGAAAAAAATACTTTATCTCAGTGTCATAAAAGGTGTTATAAATAACATGTTAATATAGCTGCTATGAAAAAAGCTTTACATACATTTAATAATAACACTCAAAGAAAAAGAAAAAACAATTAAGGCTGCACTACTTTGTTGATGAGTATTTATAACTACACATTAGCTATATTAAGATACTTACTTTTATAGCACATTTTCCTCCTCTTGAAGTTGAGCACTGTGTAGTTGTTGGCATGGATGGTCAGATTGAGCTGCACTGTTAAAACAGCCTCTCCATCTACCTTGCCGGAACAGAAGAGGTCCACTCTAAAGACTGGAGAGACATACAAATTTAGAGAAACCTGGTCTCCTGAAGATGCATAATATCTGGGCTTTATTTCAGAAAGCAGGATTAATAAAAACTCTGAGTTTGTTAAGTCTGAGATGAGGGAAGCTCTGGGTTTTCTGTTTCAGAAAGAGACAACTTAATCTTAAACAGAAGCTAACCTGCTCACTCGCAGGTTTTCAACAGTGAGTTTCTCTCTGTCTCACTCCCTCCTGCAGAGCCTGAAGGAGCCCCACTTCATTTTCTCATTCATACAGTTACATTAATGTGTTCAGATATGTGCTTTGACATATCAAGGTACATATGGGAATTAATTGATTTGCAGAAATGTTTAAAGTTTTAAAAAACATGAAATCACAGTTAGATATTAGTTTGTTATCCAAGGACTTTAACATGAGCATCATCAATGTGAGGACAGAGACAGTGATCTGTGACATCATGGATTCAACCTTGGCTCAGAATAAAATCTACACATTGTCCGTCTTTGTAACACTGTAACTGTGTGGACATGAAGGCAGCTGTCAGGCTGTCAACCAGTGTCCCTACACAAAAACTTTTTTCGCACATTACTGTAAAGATCATTGTTTAGACTGTATATATTAATCATTTGTCATATTGTGATTGACTTCACTGATGGAACATTTCCTTTTGCAGTAATTGGGCAACCAGCAGAGACGCCTGAAGTTCTTCTTTCTGGCCGAGAAATAGTCAGACACAGAACCCCCCATAAAACCGTAAAATGGCATTTTAACACTTGTGTTTCTGTATGGATTAAACAAGTGATATGTGCCTATTAGTGAGCTTAGAGATGCTGGGAGCCTGATCTTTTTACCTCCATCCACCAGTTATAATGTGCTGAGCTTTGCTGAGTCACATCCGATATGGACCATCCAGAGTAGGAGCAAAGCCACAGAGCCACAGAGGGCTAACAGTTTTACCCTGTTTTCAGTCTTTTAGCTGACCTAAGCTATCTGGCTCCCAGCTTGAGGTTCATATTTAATAGACAGATATGAGAGTGGTATCAGAGAGGTATAAATCTTCTCATGCAACTCTGCCAAAAAGAAAACACGCTTATCTCCCAAACTACTCCTCTAATAAGAGTGTAGGGGTCTAGATGATACAGTAGTGAGAATAATGTTTAAACCATGCTACTGAGTTGCAACTAAAACTCCTCAACATTTTTTTTCCTTAAGTACGGATTTTAAGTTACTGACAGCATTTTTGAAAGTCTACAAACTGGAAGCATGCAGGAGTCATATGTGTGAATGATAACAAAGAGAATAATTGACAAACCCGAGGGAACACGGGGCACCTCCCCCTGACTGGAGATGTTACTCCGTGGTTGGTTCATGGCAATAGGGTTCTCCATGTGGAAGCCAAGCCGGTAGTCAACCTACAAACAAAGAATGAAGAACAAAAGTTACCAAAACATAAACGGCTTGCCTGTGCGTGCTCATGTAAGCACGGGCTAAAGTGATTAATCGATAATTCCCGACGCAGACTTACCTTTGTCTTGGAATGCCATGTGAAGTGAAGGCTGTTAGTCTCACTGGGCACAGGCAGGGTGAAGGAGAGGGCGTAATGATTCACCACATTGTCTCGCACATAGTAGAGCTCTGCGTCTAGACCTGTGTGTGGACAGAAGACATAAAATTTTACTTCATGAGAGCAACGCTTGAAATGAACTTTTTTCCTAAGTTCTTAGGAATTCTCATCTCAGCCCTTAAGTAACTCTCATCACTTCACTGACTCACTCTGTGCCCTCTACTGAGTAAATGTGAGTATGAGTAAAAGAAATGCAATCACCTCACACTCGGTTTTTATTACTCCTGTAGTTGGTGGTTGAGTTACTTTTTCTTGTTTATTTCTGACTGATTATTAAATCATCACTGTAAATGGGAGCACAAATGCAAACCTGTCTTATACAGCAATCTCATAGTAAACACTATTACAGCGTATAAGCATGCAATGTATCATGGGGGTGCCACCTCACATTTTTCAAATCTGAACACTAACAATTTAAGTATATATTAAAAAACACAGACTAATCATTTCATCTCTAAGGACAAGTTTCTCTATTATCCAGGAATTGTATTTTTATTGTCCCTGAGCACTGCAGGAGAAAATGACGTGATTTACGAAAACTTTGAGAAATTAAGAAGAAAACCCACCACAGCAGACACAAAAGACAAGACATTTTCTAATTTAGAGGCAGATTTAGAGACACACACAGAGCGAGGCTGAGGAAAATGGTAAAATATCCACTCAAAACTGCCAGCTTGGATTAGGAGGGTTTCCCCCCCAATGGGAGAGATGGACTGCCACATCTGTTAGTACTTGAGACCTCTTAGTGCCCAAGTGAAAAACTTCAAAAACGTTCAAGTGAGACAACATCCAAAATATGACCGCAATTTTCTATCCAGGAAACAAAATTGGGCAGGGGAAGGAGTTAAGAGGAAGGGACTGGAATGCCTAAGATAAAAAAATGTGAACTCCCAGTCTGTTCTACCTTCCAGTCTTTAGTTAATGCATACCTCAAGATATGCCAGAGTGCACGACCATCAAACAGCTACATGGGTTAGCACTGTATGTTGTGTTTTTTTCTTATTCACGTCACCAATCTCAAAGCTAGAAACTTTCTTCATGGGCCTCCTGCTGCATCAAAAAGTTATACAAGTCAAATGAGTGCTGGTGAAATCCCCACCCCTGGCCCGGGGCAGTGCTATCAGTCCTTGAAAGCGTCTGTCTGGCAGAGTGGGGTCTGTCTATCAGTCTCTGAGTATCTAGTTTAAAGAGAGGGGAAGAATGTGCCCAGGCTCCCCCAATACCCTCGGGCTGTCTCAGAGCTCTGGCTCATAGACCTTTCTCACATTGGCTCAATTAAAAACATTCTCAGCCATTTACCAACTCAGAGAGGGGATGGGTGTTACATAAACTAGTATCTAACCAAGCCCAAAGAGTTGCACTGCTGGCTTTCCTTTCCTTCAATTAACAAACTCCTGCTTGTTCATTTCCACTGAAATAGAGTTAAAATTAATGCTGCACAATATGGTAAAAGAAAAAAACAATTTGAACTTTTTTGGAAAGATGATGATTACAATATGATTCACTATTGGTGGGAATTATCATTTTTGCATAACAATTTTCATCGTCACTGAAAGAAGCTATTCAAACCTTGATGATGGGACACTAAACAAACATGTTTTCTGGAGAACAAGATTTGTATGCAAGTGCATCTCTGCAGCTCTACACTACTTCAGCTCTACACTACTTCATCAGCAGTTTTGTCACACATTTTTCTTTTACCAAAAAATTGCAGCTTCTGTGATTTGGAAATTGCACTTGCCATATTGCGATTTCAATAATATTTTGATTCCTTGTGCAGCCCTTGTTAAAATTTAATTTAGACCTGAACATATTGTCATTCAACTCTTAGTGAAAACTGAGAAAACCCCAGCTGCTGATGAAGGGAGGATGGGATGTAGGTGAGAGACTCACAAAAAATGTAGCAAGTAGACATCAAATTATGTAATTTTTTTCCCATAAAATTCTATTTTTTTCAGTGTGGGGGTATTTAGAGCTGATTTGAACATTTTTTTAAAGGAAAAAAGTCAAAATTATCTGATCCCAGTTTCTTAAATGGGAATATTTTCCCTTTTTTTTTTTACTCCTCTAGAACAATGATTTGAATATCTTTGGCTTGTAGAAAAAAACAAGATATTTTAAGATGCCATCTTGGACTTTTGGAAACAGTGATCAACATTTTTCATAGAGGCAAATGACTATTAATCGATTAATCAAGAAAATAATTGACCGATTAATTGACTATGAAAGTAATCTTTAGTTGCAACCCTAGTAGGTAGTAGGTAACAGGTGTGTAAGTAAAATGCAATAGCATTGTACAGTATTGCAACATAGTATTATATTACTAATTTGAGGATAAGCGAATAAAATGATTTCTTTTATTTCTTTTTGTCCCTGAGGCAGTAACGTAACCTACATTTGCTTCACTAATCATACTTGCACTAATCTGGATGAAATTGATTTTTTTTGCTAATTAACACATCAAGCTGATACAACTGATCGCTGTGTAAATTAACTCAACTCTCTGTACCTCCTTTGTCTCAACATGTGGCCATACTGCTTTGATACCACTTAAACTATGCAACAAGACATAAAAGCCCAAAGAGGAGCAGTGTGAGCTCAAGTTTGTCCCTCCCACAGCACCATAGCCATACACCCTAACTGCAACAACTTCAAAACAGGAATGTGCAGGAACCACAACAGGAGCCTGTCAGTGTACACAGACTGAGGACAGGGAATAAGTGGTTCCTGAGGTGAAGGAAGTTGAACTGTGCACTGCAGTTTCATCACTGACTCACACTCTCTATTCTCTGGAATGAAAACAGCATTGCTATAAGGTGTGCGAGTAAACAAGATTCTTGTGTTTGGTCACGACATAAAGCACTTCACTACATCATCATGCTGTTTGTCACTACAGATGCAAATGTCTCTAATGCTTCAGTCTTCTTAAATGCTAATGGAAAATAACAACATCATTTTGAATTCCTGCCGGATAACTTGGCAGCATGTTATGTTTTGAGGGATTATTTCCTGCTGGACATTTCCATTTCTCTCTGCTGATGCTGAGTGATTAACAATAGCCAGGGCAGAACACACTGTGTCACCTGCACTGATCTGAAAACACTCAACTCTAGCACACTTAAACAAAATGAAATGACAATGACAGAGAAAATCCAAATTAGTGCCTCATTTTTGTTGGTGAAATAAACCCAAAAATAAATGTTACATCACCTTTTCAAGACAATAACATACTGTATTCATTTGTCACCTCCGCCTTTGGTGCTGTTCTTCATCTGACAGCAGGATTACAGAAACACTACTGACCCCATTTTTATGAAACTTGGTAGAAGGGTGCAGCATGGGCCAAGGAAGATCCTATTAAATTATGGAATGGCAGATCACAAGGCAGATACACAAATTATTTTTCACTTTCGTTAAGACAGGGAGATCAGGCATTTGGCCTTGGCAGAGGTTGGTGCTGTCTGAGTGCTGCTCAAGTTTTCATCTCATATTGATACCTCACATTACAGTATGCAATGTTTTCTGTCTCTGTGAAAATCGTTCATGAATTAGCCTCAATAAGAGGTCAGCAAGCCCTTCAGTTAAGAAGCACATACCAATGTGTGCAATTATGGATAAGAATAAGCTTCACTGATGCAAAGTTTAGCCCACAGTGACATTCAGCCATAAGAACCAACTGAAAATCATCACTACAGTTTACTGTTGATGTTTGTCTGTTTCTATAAAACGCTAACATCAGTATTGGACTGAGGGAGAGTTACTAGTTGGCATGAATCCACTGTAAGAAATAGTCGAGACACTCTACAGTCTTTCTGTGCAAAAAAGCATTCTAAGGTTTAGCCAAAGCTAATATGAGGCTTCATCAGTCTTTTGGCAAATCAACTACGTATTTTCTACAGTAACAGTGTTTTAGTATGAAATTCCTTCTTTATGGTTTCCCAGACTGTGCTGCCTACTTGATTTAACTCACTGAAACTGCTGAAGCCCCATATTAATCCACTATGCACAGGAGGAATTATTACAGTGACCAAAAACTCTTTCAATGTACAGGACATGTAGCATGTAAGCTGTATTCAGACAGGTTTGAAAAAGGTTCCAACATGTCCTTTAGCTGTCACATCTCAAAGGACACCATGAGTATCAGAGTAACTCACTAAAGTTAACAGCAATTTACTTCAACATTGCTGACAACACAACAAAAACGTGAAGGAATCGCAGAAGGATGCATCTACTCATGGACAAGAGGTTACAGATCAGCTGATTATTGTTTACATACCACACTGTCCCAAGCATGAGTCTGTTGTCCATGAAAGAATACATGCTTCATTCTGTGCAGTGATGCGGTTGGTGGGAGTAGTTTAGAAAGTAGTTCCTACATAAAACTGCTCACAACAAAGTCTGTGTACTATCATGAGTTCTGGAAAAATATTGATTGAGCATCTAGTTCCATTATATTTGAGAGAAGGCAGACATCTCTAAGACCAATATTTCAAAACTCAACAACTCATGCCAAAACCATCTAGATGGATAAACAGTTGGGCTGCATAATTAATCGCAGTATTACTGAAATTGCAATATGGCCAAATAGCAGAACCAGAACCAAATCGCAATTTTTTGAAAAAGGAAAAATGTGCGAGAAAACAGCATTATAATAAAATTACCGCAGTGCTGCAAAGATGCCTTGGCCTAAAAATCTTGTTCTCCAGATGTAAGAAAACATGTTTGTTTGGTACAGACCCCGACGAATATCACATCATCATGATTTCAATAGTTTTTCTTTTTCAGTAAAAATTAAAAATGTAATGCAAAATGATAATTCCCATTGTATTGCAATATCTGAATTGCAATTTCAGTCAGAATAATTGTAATAAGGCTTTTTTAGCATATAGTGGCGCCTTAATAAAATGGCACTACAGGTAAGGTGAAAAATATGTTTTTTGATTTGGATGAACTGTTAATGAAGTCACCTCATTCTTTACATCAAAATGAAATGCCTTCGTCTCACATGCACGGATGCAAATTTTGCGCATTTTCCTTAACCAATATTCCTTAACACATTAACAACCGATAATGGATTAATCATTAATGATCAATAAAACAAAACATTTTCTGTTTAAGTTTGATTTAAACTATTCTGACAGCACGTGTTATGTGAGGCATTCATTCACAAAGCACAAACACAATAATAAAACAATAGGAAGGACCAAACTAAATTGTGAGAAAACCTGTGAGCTCTGAAGAATGGTACACAGAACATACGTGTCAATGGGGCAATCTTGTGGAAACTTTTGCAGGTCTGGGGTTCCCTGCTAGACATGACCCTCTCTGTATTTCTTTCAAACTTATACATTTTGGGCAGCTGCTGAAGTACATTTAGTGACCCATTTTCACTTTTTTTTGTATCCATCTAACAGAACGACAACATCCGTGAGCGATCTACCCTCGGTCTCCACCTCTCCTGTTCGTTCTGCTGTGTGAGAAGGGTCGGTTTTGCTTCCTGTTTAGGACGGTTACATCGTACACGCAGCAGAGAAACACAGTGTCCTGTACAGTATATGCCTACGTATGCACTTGTTTTGAAAAAGTTTGTAAGTGCAGCTGGTTAGTGTTGAAGTCATTCAGTGCCACTTTGGTTTTGATCATTTTGGAGCTCCATCATTAGCCTCTCACTGGGAAGATACTGGCCACATAAACCAAGGAAAGAGAGAATGAAGGCTCGCGTGAAACTCTATCAACTGGAAACTCCAAACAAATCCACAGGCAAGAATGAGGGAGGAGAGGGGAGGATAATGTAAAAAGAATCTCAAGATCTAAGATACTGGACACACAAGAGAAGCTATAAACTGAGGGTTTGGTCTGTGATTGAAAAAAAAAACCATGTTATGTAGCCCAAAGCTAAAATCTCTGTGGATTTAATGAGCAGTTCAATCCATCAGCTGACAGGTAAAGACAACAATATCAAGGAATATTATTACAGCTCCTGTCTTCACTATGTAAGATTAATCACTACAACCAGAGTTTTACTATTAAGTGTTTGCTGCCAACCAGCATGCTTAGGAAAATGGCAGGAAAAAAGCCTCAACATCTTTTTTTTCATGAAAAAAAAAAATGGTTCACCATGAAAAAATGCAAAGCAACTACCTTACACTGCTTCATACAAGTGTTCATCAAAAAATGAATGACAGGACAAATACCTTACACAAATCAGAAACTTTAACATGAACATTATAGCATAATTGATGACACATTCAAGCCACATCCAGAATAGGCAGTGCTTTAAGTGCTGATTCAAATGATAGCAAGACTTTGTTAGACTGTCTCTAATAAAGGACATGTGCTTTCACTTAATATTTCAGCAAATAGTTCAGGCTATCAACTGTAGCTTTTCCATAAAACCTGAAGGGCAATACACTTTGATAGTACACTACCTTTTGTTTATAATGCACCCTGTTTAAAAGTCCACTAAAACTTGAAAATGAAAACATGTTACACTATACAGAACAAAAAGTGTATACTGGCTTTTTTCAAGAAAACGTAATTTTGCCTTTGAATCTTCAAATGGCCCTCCTTTGCTTTAATAACATCCACTCTAACACGAGGCATTGGGTTAACAATTTCAGCAGGAAATCACCTGACATGCCATCCCCATCTCACAGTTGGCTCTCACAGATACAGGGCACTTGAGGGTTGTTGTGTTTCAACTCTTTATCTAGGTTATAAAGTCTGCAGAAGACTGGGTACATAATTTCAGTTGTCCTTCAGCTTAAACCTTCAGTAAGAATTTGTATCTTCCTGAAGAACACTGACAGGAATTGGTAAAGAACGGCATGAGATAACACACAAAACAAACAATGACAGCAAACCAAAACATCAAATCGATGAAGATCCCGTAACCGTCCTAAAATTAATAGGCCATACAAAATAAACATAAATGTCAACACTGTTTTCTAGTTTGACTGGCACATAATAGCGGTGGATGGAAATGTGCATCAATTTACAATTTCTTTTGCAGATTTTAGGGAAATTTCGTTAAAATTTATACTACATTTGGATGGAAACTCGACTGGTGAGGTTTTTCACTGGCAGCAACACACTTTTCTTGCTAGAGGAATGGTTAGACATGGCCAAGCTTTGGTGTGTGTCCTGATCGAAAACCAGAGGTCTCTTTACTTCCAGCTATTAATAAAATGATCAAAGTATTAAAGTGCTTAAAGCAAGAGCAATAATAATGTAGAATTCAATTATCATGATGTTTTACAGATGATGATTATCTGAAAAACAAGACCAAACATCCGGACCAAAGACACCAACACTCAGGCTGAAACAGCAGAGCTAGTCACTCCAAAAGTATCTCGCAGCTAGAAGAAAAACACACATTAAGTCACATCTCTGTGGTTTTCTTTGACTCACTTCAAAGAAACCATACATCAGTTTCCCTCTTTTATTCTATGAAGTGCCCCGAGGGCAGACAAGGATGAAGGCAGAGTAAGGAAACTGAGCAAGACTGTCTGCCGCTGTCCCTTTATAGGCACCACGTTGATGGTTATTTGTTGCTTAAAGGGGCTCCTTAGTTTACTCAACAAATATCTAATGGTTTACTGAAAAAAATGATAAGCTGTTTGAGGCAGAATAACTTCATCTTGACCCGACTAATTGGTCATTTAAAAGGTGTCAAACACACAACCTTATTCATCTATTTTTGGATACTGTTTGACATGGCAGCTTTGTGAGTACAGCAGCAGTTTGAAAGGCAGGGCTGTGTGTGCAAGGTCAAATATTTTTGTATTTTTTTAGCTTAGAAAGGTGTGCTTCTTAAGTAAATAATATAAACTCTCTTTAAAATGCAACAGAAACTAAAAGGCTTGATCTGATATTAACATCTACTACTCCCAATATTTTTTTCCACAATATAACAACAAAATTAAATCAATCTAACTCAAGAATGGCTCAAGAGAATTATAGTGCAACAAGCAGAACAAAACATGATCATGTATTTCTTTTGCCCATGTTCAGATTTTAACACAAGGGCAACAATTTATAAAATGGGAATCTCCTGTAAAGCGATGGTCCATCTTTTGTCTAAGAGCAGCAGTTCTTAGACAAAAGACGTGAAAGCAGGGGCTCCGCTATTCAACCACGGGATCCTTGGAGAGTGGCATGAAGGAAATGAATGCTGCTGCCAATCACTCCTCGCTGTTCACAGGCCCTTTTTCAAAGCCCCTGCTTGCCTTTCAGCTCTTTGGAAGAGTGGGGGGAGGAAAGCTGGTTAACCAACATGCACTTGGCTCTTCAGAATACAAGGATGATTTTACACACTTGCTCGCATATTTTATAAACCTGGATATTTCCATTTGTGCATGCTCATCCAGAGGAATTAAGCCAAACTCATCTGATTGGGTGGTTGGAAAAAAATGACTTAAATTTTCCCTGTTGGAAGTCACAATGAAAAAGTGAAACATTTCAGATTACAATTAAAACACCAGGTGGAGTTGGACTAGAATGTGTCGACAACTGTAGCTACACAACAAACAAACATATTTCTCTTTCCCATGAGCAAAGTATTGGAAAAAAAAGGAGTTTAATGGAAAACTGCTTATTTTGTCTACACAATACTAATTTTGGTTGTGGAATAGGGGAGCTATGGTTTTGCTTTGACTGGAAAAGCACAGCACTACTACAGCGACGCAGTAAGTATGCCTTGCAAGAACTTGAAAACAGACTCTCTTAGTGCTCACTTTCCACCAGAAAAATTCCTCAGAGTAATGTGTTAGGGGATCAAGTCCACTGGTGAATCTACCACGGAAAACTGTGCTCAAAAAGGTCATCATTATTGGAGACAGCAAATGAACGTACAGAAAACCTACTTTTACTTCATCCCTCATCTTCTAAATTATCACATCGAGGGTCCAAATGCCAGGAAAACTGTGAAATAAGGAAAGCTAATGAAGCCTGTGAAATGTCATGGGGTTTATGAATGTAGTCTTTAAGATTCGCCGGGTGTTTAGTGAGCAGTGTCATGCAGTTTTTCTCTTGCAACAATTGCAATACATTTCTGAAAGACTCACTGGAGTTGTGAAACACATGCAACAAAAATATGGTAACTGCTGGTGCCCGCTGCTCAAAATGTGAGCTTAAATAGTTAGCAGACTAATTGATTGACTTTAAAACTAAAAGTAAAACTATTTTGATAATCAATTAACCAGTTTAAGGGATAGTATGAATTATTTAATATGGGGCTGCATGAGGTGTTTACTGACAGGGAGTGTAGATGGCGCTCAGCACACCCCCAGTTTGGAGAAACACCAGCAGGAAGCTAAGCAATATGCTGCTGTGGACGAGGTCAGGGACAAAAGGGACTGCATTGCAATTCTCTCTATAAAGACTATGAATCGATTCAGAAAAGTTAATAATCAGAAATTGAAAACCAAATTTTCTTTTGCAAGATGGGCTGTATGTTCCTTACAGCTGAACCAACTGAACAGTGACATGTAAAACATATAAATGTGTGTGTCATGTTTACACTCTACTAGGGTAGTTCTTTAGTTTTGATGAGGAGGATGTGAAACGTGAAAAACTGCACAGAGACAATCCAAATGCCAACTCTGGCTTAAAACCTAAAAATTTTGATGAAAATACGTCAATGATTGGTTTATAATCACATTGTAGCCATCTGAATCGAATCAAATTGTAAGGAGCCAAGAGATTCTCATCCCTAGTTGCTGTTCTTCTGCTGCCTCGATCTGTTAGTTGTTTGTGTTATTGTGTGGCACTGGTGTTTTACCAATTTCAACCATGGAGTTTAGTCTGTTTGGAGAGAGCAATAATTGGGCACAAAATGCCAGTTTCTCATTGGAGAAGGTTATCTGGCAGCAAACTGGTGAAAAATGTTCTAAATATAGCATATACTTAAACTGATTTTTGTTTTTTTATGTGGGCTAAAATACCTTTTGCTGCTGACCCTGTCCACAGCAGTACATAAAGCCCCACATTAAATAATCCTAACTATTCCTTTAATTAATTTTTCAAGTAGGAATGCCAAGTTACAGTTACAGCTTCTCCAATGTGACGATATGCTGCTTTTTGCTGTTTTACATCATTGTGAACTCAGTGTTTTTTGGTTTTAGACTGCTGGTCGAAGAAAATAAATAAGACATCTGAATATGTCAGCATCTGGTCTAGAAAACTTTGTGATGGCCATTTTTCTGATTTTTTTAAATTTATTTATTTATTTGCACACATATAAAATACATTAATGAGGAAAAAAAGACTTATTGATTAATTGATTCTTCCCTCTTCCCTGGGTCTGCATTATATTTGCTTCCTGTTTAGGACTGTATTCCTACTCAAAAAGACGATTCACTAACTAAGCGTTTTAACCTTTTTGGACCTTCATTATACTCCAGAAACACTAAAGCTGGATCAGTGGCTTCATATCTAAAAAGAGCAAGTGTGATCTGGCCAGCTTTTGGTCCAAATCGTAAGCAGTTTGTCCCTTGTGGTTCCTTTATCTTTCCATGTTTAGAAACACAATCCAAACCCAGGTCTTGAGACACAGCTAATGTGGGAGCTGAGGGTAGGAATGTAGGAGCAGGGTTCAGACAGACAGTTCACTACCTATTAGTCATATGCAAAAACAATTAGGGATGCTGCCTGTAGTTTATCCACAGACAAACATGCTGTGCATGCAAAACCCTGTTATAGTTCAGGCATAATGTCTTCCTGTTCCTTACCAACCCCTTGAGGGCCAGGTTGTTTGTTAAAGTTATCAAAATGAAATCCTGAATGGACAGTCCATCTGCTGGAAAAGCGGAGAGCTCCCAGCAAGACTGCATTACTTGGTGATGTCGCTTTTTCCCCTCTCACAATAATGTCTCTATGCTTTACTGGCAAACTGTATTACTTTTGTATTGTGAACGTGCGATGAATAAAAATCCTGTAGAGCTAATGGATTACTGGAAACTTCAGAATGGTCAAAATGGAGCTTAGTGGGGATTTTAAACATGGTCAAGGAATGCTCATTGGATTTGGCAAAAAATCTGACACATCACGCTTTAGAACCACTGTGCTGTGTGTACAATGACAGAAAATGATCTGACTGTGATTTTTCAGACTGATATGGGGACTGCTCTTATTGTCAAAAAATTAAAGTCCTCTCCTGCATTTGTGATCTGCATAGCACTTAATTAGATACGTTTCAGTAGTATATAGTAGTTTGGATACACTACATTAATGTTAAACTTGATAATATGCAATAATTTTCAAATATAATCATAACATATAAAAGCAGTCTTATATTTATTAACAACTACATTGTTCTCCATTGATGGGAGTAATGAAAAACGGCTTATTAGTTGCTGACGTCTGAGAATGAAACTACAAGTTTTGATATCCAACAGGTGCTGAGATAGTGCTGACAGCTTTGTACAGTGGCATGTTGAACTAATGTAACTAATAACTTCAGACTAACTGGACGAATTGCTTCCTGTGCGTCACTACAGCTTTAAAGATGATCAGCTCACTGATGTGATGGCGCTTCAAGGTTTAACTGGAGGATTTTGACCAATGGTTACTATCAATCAGCTGGCAGTAACTTGCACTAATGAGGTTGCTCGTTAATAGTTGAGAATCACATGAGGTGATCAGCTGGATCATTTATCCAGAGAAAACTTCAAAAAGACACAGTCCACCCTATCTTTTCAAACATCATAATAAGAGGCAGAGATGTTTTGTTCTCAACAGAAAAACTTGTCAAACACCAGCAGGCTAAAAGCATCTTAATCAGACTGCAGAAATTAACATTCATTGTTTACACTGAAAAGTAGCAGCCGAAAATTAATTCTCTCACCTCTTACAGCTTGCAAAGACACTGCGAGAGATGTTTTGCACAGCAGCAGCACTGATATGAAATAGTGGGGCAAACACAGTTGCTACCAATGATACTAATTAAGGGTTCATTTAGTGTAGCAGAGCCTTTCCAGTGAGCCAACCTGTACAATAGTAGCACCCTGACTGTATTTTACCTATATAGCCTAATTAAGTTTGACTTTAATCATTGTTAACACCTGGGTTTACCCTACTTTTTTTTTTTTATGTCATAATGGCTGCTGTGGAAAAGGTATCTTAATCTGTTTTATAACATAATTAAAATCATAGGTCTTGCAACTCTTTTAAATATCATCTAGCCCTACCTGTATTTCAGCAAAATTAATAACTACTCCATTTTATATTATTGTGGCAGCCCCAGTACTGTAGACCTTTGTGTTAATAACAGGTATGCATGATAACTAGTGGGGCAAATTAATTATCGGCCGGAAAAAAAACAAAACAAAACATATTGTGCATCTCTGGTTAGTAATAACATTAACAATGGCTCTGTGCTATTCAAGTGTCCCAGTAAGTCATGACAGCGTGCCAGTATGCTAGACTGCACAATACCAGGACCTTTTACACACAGGCCTGGCAAGGCAAGGCACCTTTTCTTCTGATCCTAACTGAACTATATGCCATATTATAAATACAAATTACTATGCACTTAATAACAAGCTTAGAAACAAATTACATCACAATCACATATTAATATGCTGCCTTAATGAATGAAGAAAACACACTAAGCAAATCTAAACATGCCCAAATATACTATGGCTAAATTGAACATTTTCTAATGTCCCAGCAGTAAAATCAGAAGGTCATCCAGTCTCTGCCATGTCTGATGCTCCAGACAGCCCTTTGTTAAATGCAAGATTCTTCAAAAACTCCCAACGTTACCAGACACAAGACCACTGAGGTTTAGAGAAGAATTTTAGGAGATTACATTCCTTTTTTGGTCCACAGGAAGTTGTAGGCATGTATGTTAGAGTATGTGAGGATGCAGGGCTGGAAGCAGCTGGGCACAATATAGTCTACATAATATATTTTACTACATTACGTGTATTATGTTAACTGATGAGTGTGAGGTTTTAAGACTGGTGCTGTGCCAGCTGGTTGAAAAACTTTACATCTCTCCATGAATATGAAGTGAGACTCCCCAGCAGCCTATCGCCCATGTGATGCCAGCTTCACCCCCCTCCAATATGTTTTTTTCCCAACTGTTGCCACTGCATCATGGAAGTTTCTGTCCACACATACTTTTAGCTCCACACACATAGTTGTCAAACATTAAGAGATTTCTCCACACGACCAGAAAAGGTTTCAGGCAAACCACAAGAGAGGCCCTCTTCTGGCAACAGAAGATTAACTCTAGCCTGATGGAGAACAAGAGGAACCAAATGGGACAGAGTCAGCCTACGGTCTGACACCAGGCAGATTATAGAGGAGAGGAAAAGAGCTGAAATGTTTTTCTAAATGCCACAATGGGCCCCATGCAAGAACCACTTGTATGAATACATTTGTTCTTAAGTGGTTTGCATGAGGGATTCAGGAGAACTTGCCACATTCACCAATATTCTCATATTTTGATTTTTCTCTTCAGAAAGAACACCATTTATGAGTGGTCCAGACCTGTTTTATAGTCATGTGCAATTAGTATGCTGCTGTTAGGGCATGCAAACGTTAAGACTTTCGCTTGGATTGTGTATTTCTTTACTTTAAACCAATTTTGAGTTGAAAATCCTATATAAATTACACATAAGTTGACATGATCCTGTTTGACTCTGCATGTCAAATTATAATATAATTTAAATTTTCTGCATATAGCTTATTTTCATCATCATTAGTTTAAACTGATAATTACCATTGCTGTCAAGCCCATTGCCTGTACCATCATATGCAGGTCTATGAGAGTAATGCTAACTTCCCCTCACCCCCATCCTCCCGTTGCAATTATTGATCACCTAACTGTAGTGAAATAGGTTTTTTTTTTTTTTTGGAAGCCATCGTCATACCAAGACATTTCATCTTCATTTCAGTGGACAGAACGACCTTCAGACAACATGGCATTAACAGTACTCATTATTTTTTCCCATTCCTTGGCTTTAGCAAGTCTCTTAATTCCACTGCTGGCGCTGTTAAAATGTCAGACTTTCCTTTATGGACCTCTGAAAGCAGGACTCGTATCTCCAAACTCATATAGTTCTTTTTATCGCTTTTGGATGCATTTTCATGAATGAACACTTACTGACACATGGGGCAGGACATGTAGCTTTATACTGTATTATTGGACCTTAATTATGCTACTTCACAATTCCCATGAACATGTGTTTAAATACACAACGGTGGCATCATGTTTAAATAGTTAAATAGTTTAATGAAGTTAGGAATGTTTGCTAAAACTGATGTGGCACAATCATCATGTGCCACCACATGAAAGAAGTAAGAGAAAATTAAGATACAAAAATGTTCTTGCATGATGCCCAATGTGTGATACATCAATACTCTTGTCAACAGGCCAGAGACCAAAATCATCCTGTTTACCTGTTTACTTATTTGAAAACATCACAAGATCTGATAAATCTGCCATGAATTTGCATCATTATGATGCTCCTGACTTAATCAAAACATCAAAGGGGCCTAAACACTGGCAGCACTGAATAACTCTGCATATCCAGCCTACAAAGTTTGCACAAACACAACTACCTGTTGGAAACAAATCTCGTTGAGTCCTTCTGAATTACATCTAATGCAAAATGCTGGTGCCACAAGATAATGATAGATTTATTTACAAGAGCACATTAGTCAGTTTGAGAAGCTGCAACATCAGCTTTCACCCCCTAGAACGACGCCACGTACTGACACCTCTACCCGTTCATTAGACTGTACAGTGGCACTCAAATGGTAAATGACTAGTTCCAGACTGCACCCTCCAGACATCTTCAGTAAACCCTAAATTAACAATTTAGGACCAATCCACAGACTGGCTCAATCTTGACATCAGGATGAAGAATATTACTCATTTACAGCCAAATTGTTAAGAATAAACAGCATAGTTCTATCTATTTAGTCCCCCCATGACTGTAAAATACCATACATAAGACACAACTTTCTGCACTTTCTGCAGCTGTGTAATGGACTCCAACACTGTCAACACACTGGATGAAACTTAACCTCCTTGCAGCTCACTTCACAAAACCTAACACCAAAAACTCAACCACACATATCTCGGTCTGGTCATAGTTTTTAAGTGCAGGGTTATGTCACTTCCTCCTGATGACACATCAGCACACCTTTCTTGATGCAGGCCAAGGTCAAGACACACCACAGCTGTGAAGCTGCTTTGAGTTTCAAGCCCCTTTTCTTAACGATGCAACACTGTGCAAAACGATTGCACCAATTTACGTTAAAGAGTCACACATGATATGCAGGCTATAGATTTTGTCAAGTACTACATCCTGATCTATATAGTACAGCCTGATCAATAATGGATTTTTGGGGATGATACAGAAATAATTTTTGAGAATAAAAATATTTCAATATCGATATACCAGCTGATATTTTTATACATAACATAATATCCAGAATAGGACTGGGTGATAAAGAACATCTCAATATTTTTAGCTATTTCACAAAATACAAAATATATATCTTATCAAACCCTTGTGGAAAAGATAGGTAATGGAGGCAAAACATTTTACAGTTGAACATTAAACTATTAAACTTACCTGTCCAAAATGATATCAGGGCACTGAAACAGTAAACTTTTACCTGTATTGTTAATATCTATAAAGAACTATAAATAAAAACACAAAAGGAATAGAAAGAATTGTAAGTCAATGCTGATATAGGTGTGATATGAGATCACAATAGATCGATCTGGCTATACTATGTAGTCATGCTACTATATAGAGATAAGCTCATAAAAATAAATTACCACCAAGTTGTTTACCATTTTTGTGATGGCATAGGGTACATTTCAAAGCAAATGATGATCTTACAGTAACATTATTTTCTTTTGTAATGTTTATCATGTAATGTTATTTTAGATACACCTGTCCCTTGAAAATCTTAAAAAAAAAATTACATAAAGACTTGATCCTTTAACTTTTTAATCTTTGGATATAGACCTACTCCCTTATTTCAACTCAGTTACACTTTACCACAGGCTTCCCACACAATTAGTACAGATGGAGTTGATAAATTATCAGCCAGTAATGTGAAATTTGTTTATTGGTAATTAAATTATAGCTGATAAATTATGGCTATAATAATGTCTGATTTGACAGATTATATCAAAGTATTTAATTCTGTCTTAGTAGGCAAAATGCTCTATAAAAGCAAACGTATATTTGTGAAGTTTTTAGATTAACTTAACGAGAAAAAATAAATGAACATTTGAAGAGTCTGAACTAGTTTTTGTATTTGTGGTAACAATGATGTCAGTTAAATCTGGTATGATCAGAGCTGTGGAATATTAAATTATTCATCATTGCTCACTAGATCAAATTATCTTACCCTTAGCTGTGCATTATCCATTATCAGCTGAAAAAACAGATACCTTACATCCCTAACAATTAGCACAACAAATGATGAAAGTAATCATGTGTGCAGCACATGTAGTACATTTTGTGTATTACAATTAACTTTGCAGACTTAGAACTGAACTAATGCTCTTTGGCACAACGTTAAAAGCTCCACTGTGAGCCAGGGAGAATTAACTGCCTAATTAGTGTTAAACCATACTGTATGAGTCACTGTGGCTGCCCTGAAAACACAATAAGAGTAAGTTGCAATGTTTCGCTAAAGTTCAGTGCAGTTTTAACCTACAGAAGTGAGCGGCACACTGGCACAACAACACAGACACAGTTCAGAGATACACTGATTACAAAGTTTGCAGACTTTACAGGCCGGCCTTCTTCTTACCCAACAGCTTCTTCACCTCCTCCACACTCATGTATATGTTGACACTCGGGTGGTTGTTGTTGTTGACGCCTGAAGTGCTGCTCGGGTTGGCGAGGCAGCCGGCCCCTTCCAGCAGCAGGAGGAAGAAGAAGCCCCCGAGCCTCCACAGCACCGAGTGTGGCCAACCTCGGGACTCCGGCGGGCTGCCAGAGCCGTGAATCAACCCCAACATAGCAGTGGTCGTCTGGCTCGCAGTTGTTCTCGGTCTTCCCCACTCGCCAATTTCTTTCTCATCCGTATCTGAAGTTAATCCCAAGAGGCAACATTACTAGTTACTTCACGCCGCAGCGCCACTTTTAACCTTAACTCCGCTTCCAGCTGCCTGTTTTTTGTTCTCTCTTGCTAGCTGAGACAGGCTAAGTTAGCCGAAGCGGGCTAACTTTCGTCGGGCTGTGCTAACCGTCCGCGGTCAGACTGTCGGTAAATGTTTGAATGTCCGGAAAATTTACGACGTTGTCCCAGCACATAAAACACACACAGGATATCACTACATTGAGGCACTTTGATATACGCGTGATATATGCAGGCAAAAGCGAAATAAGGAAAAAGTTCTCTAAAGCTGTAAACTAGCTAATACATCCAGCTTCCTCCCTCCATGGTCTTTCCTCCCGTTGCTTTTTCCTCCTCACTATCTCAGTTTTCACTCGGAATAGAGAGGAGGAGGGGGGGCAGCGGGGGCAACTCACTGCTCCGACTACAGGAGTGGAATGATACCTTCAGGTGCTGTCGGAAATATTTTATCAAACTGAGAAATAATCAACGACTCAAAAAGGACATGACCAGTTTGATAAGTAAAATGTAAAATCTCTCTCTATATATATATTTTTTGTCATTGTGTAATTATTTTAGCATTTTTTTTCTCGACTTCTAGTACGTATTTAGTCACTAGAAGTAGTGGAGGAAGTTTTGAAATATTTTGCTTAAGTAAGGTTACTAATACCACACAAACACAAATTATAAATAAAATTTAAATTATTTTAAAAAATCCTAATATTTGAGGAATGTCCTTGCATGAAAAATGCAAAATAATTAATTAGCAAAATAGTTAATTTTCTGACTAATCGTTTCAGTTAGACTTGTACATTGTTGTGTGTTTTGTGTGCCAACAATATTCCCCGCTGAGATGTAGCTGAGTAAAAGTATAAAGCAGCAATCAAAGAATATACTCAAGTAAAGTACAAGTACTTCATATGTACTAAGTTGTGTTCAATCACTGGCCACCAACAAATGTACATCAGCAATAGTATTGTAATAGCGTAACTTTTTCAATCATATACTGTACATAAAGTATATGAAATTTAACACAATAAATGTGATTCCAGCGATAATGAGCTTTTAAAACATTTCCAAGACACTTGTGACCATAAGCACTCCCGGGTAGTCGAAAAGGCACCTAATACAGGGCATTCCGATTTTTTGTGAAGGCAGCACATGAGTCGAAATCTGGGAAAAGAAGTGGGATAAGGGATCCCCTCATCGAACTTCCATATTTTCCATTTTTTCACCAAGGCCACCAAAAGTAGTAGGGCATTACTTTTAAAATTTTAAAAATACAATTAAATGAAGTGCATTCTGTATGTTTTTTGGTTTCATGTGTCAGGTCAGTGGTTTTTAATCATGGACCAGTGCAGTAAATAGAGAAAGGTACAGAGCTGCCTTACTCTTTTTTTTACCTTGAGTGTAACGTTGCCTTTTTCAGAAGTCTAATTGAAACTTGTTTCACCTGCATGTTGCTGTTCCACCTGGTCAAAGAACAAGTGAAAATAAAATAAGCACTAAGCAAACATGAACCTCTGAAAAGGTATACAGAATACACCACACCACACTAAATACACAAGATTAAATTACAATGCAGAACGCAGCTTATTATATTATATTGCTTTGACAGTAGTACAGGCTACAGTGTGAGTACTATGACAGTAGCCTCATACTCTATTGTAGTGACTATGGAGTTTTGGCACATGATGCACATTATGTAGAACACACAAGTGTCTTTTTAAAGTTTTGGACAACTATGAGTTGCTAAAACGCCTACATTTCTCCCTAGAATGCTACTGAAGGCATAAACACAATTCTTAAACCTTCCCCTAGTTTGGTGTTTAATGATGGCTGTGGATAGAGCTCCAAAATCTCCCATAGCTGGGTTGAGATCTGGTGACTATGAAGGCCATAGCACATCATTTTCATACTTATCAAGCCATTCAGTAACTCCCTCCTGCCTTGTATGGAAGAATCTGATTTTGTTGTTTTTTTTATTTATCTAGGTTTTCCTTTGTCTGTAGTTTTGTCATTTCAGAAAGTTGTGAGACACTTCTCAGGATTTGTCAGTGGAATTTGGGCGAGTTGCTAAGCAAAGAGACTGGCGCGGTAAAGACACTTTTGAGATGCAGTACTTTCTGACAGTACGGTATTTTTTTCCAAGGGGATTTTTGAGAAATCCATGGTTACTTGGGTGGATGAGTGAGATCACTGATGATAGAGAACACAGACACGGTGTGTTTTCTACCATGAGGCATGTCTCTATCTGCCTCATTTGGATTAAAGTTAGAGCTAGGGTTAGAGTCTCTATACTGTGCCAGTCAGTGCTCACCACTGTGTACTTCAGTTACCCAGCAATATGACACAAAGTGGGCACAGACAGTAACAACTAGCAGTTGCCATTTTAAGTATGGCAGACAGTGTTCCTTTTTTAGAATGTCTTTTCAAAAGAATTAACCATCTTTCTCCAGTCATGCATAATAACTTGATTTTGGTCCTGCTTGCCCCCTATCATTAAACTCAGGGGTTGATCTAAATGATTTTTAGGGCCGATACGGATTAACTGATAACTGATATTTAAAACAATACATACATTTGTAAAACTGAAAACCTTGGTATCAAATTTTAGAAGAGCACAAACTCCAACACAAAACATCACTAAAATACTTTCAAGCATATATGTTTCAGTGTTAGACTATTACTTGTGACATGTAATCAATTAGATTATGTTGTGGTAGGGACACTGAGTGAGACCACAGACAGCGAGACACTTTTAAAGTAATTTATCTGATCAGCAATCAGATTTTAAACAAAAACAGATTCCAATAATAGTTAAAAAAAAAAAAAGTTGAATATCGAATCCAATAACCAGCCAGACTGATAATTCCCTAGTCAAAGTACTTCCAATCAGGGGATTTTGCTAACTTTAAACTGACTGGCTCATTGAATTATTGACAACAAAATAAGTGACTAAATTAAATATATGTAGCGTGATATATATATACATATAAACAGCTATATATCATACGAAGGACCCTTGGCTCAAAAGACATTAGTGACCATGTCTATGATGGTAATACTGTATGCTAAAGAGACTATGTGGCTGAATGGAAACATGCCATAATGCATAAATGTAATGTATCAAACTTTTTGAAGATGTATCCCAGGATGCAGATATCAACCCAAACAGACACCAGAAACACAAAACATTTTAACATTTTTATTATTAAAATATTCACCTACAAAATGGCCTATAAACACTATTTACAGAATAGCGAGCAGTGATGCCTGCTAAGACACAGAGGAAAAATATTTATACACATAAAATACTGCGCACCATTGTCAGAGGAAGAGATGAATTTATGGGGTGTGGCGAAAATGTACATTTCCCATCGTCTTTAGAAGGAGATCACGGGGCTGGTACAAGGATGAGATCGGGACTCGGAGCACTCTACAGTTATTTCCCTGAGGGACAAACCTGCAGCTGAATCACAAATAATAAAAACCTCTCCTAATGTGTCAGCACGGACATGGAAATGAGGTATATAAGGTCTCTGATGCACTACAGTGGACTGCTTAACATTAATATTTGTGTGAAAAATCAGTCATCAAACATCACAAATGATAAATGATTCGGGCCATTTTTCATTTGATTGATCGAAGTCCTTTCATGAAGCATGGAGCTATGAAAACACAGCTCTCAGAAATGAACAAATACAACCTTATTCTCTGATGAACAACGATCTGTTGATAAAATGTTACAGTGGGTTCTATCAGGGTTTCTCAGCACAAACATGACCATAAAATCAGTTACTTCAAGTAGATTATAAACACCAAAATTGAAGTTAGGTTTTTCACATGACAGTGATGACAGTCCTTTCATCAGTATCCAAGTGCTCTAGAAAAACAAAAGAAGAGACTCATTTTAAGGGTAATTGTTGAAAATCTTGTGATCCTCTATCAGTGCATATACATAGTTGGGGGAAGCATTTCACCACAAAAATATTTTTATATTGATTGTGTTAAAGAAAACAAACCTTTATTGTTGTCTGTTTGTTCTTCTGTCTGTTAAGAAAGTGAATTATCAGTGTGTGAGAAGAATTGCATTGGTTTATTTGGTGAAAACAATTTCAACACCGTTCAGACAGCTTTTTCAACTTACTCTGATTTTTCTTGGGAAGCACCGGTTCACAAATCTCTCGATAACAAACATCCTGCTGTACTTTATATGTCCTTTTGTACCTGCAGAGAACAAAACACACTCATGGATTTAATCCTTTAGTTACAAATAATCTCTGCATCTCCTCAGATTTGCAATTTGATCATCATATAATGCTGTGATGAGTAGAAACATGCAAGGCCGGGACAGGAGATCCGTGCCTGATAATGACTTACAGGTAGTGGCACACTCCGCCCTCCCAGACAGGCACACTCTTGGTTTCAGAGTAGAGACGGGTGCAGGGGTGCGGCACTCGCTGGCATGCTGCAAACAGCGGCCACACAACAACATGAGGTATGAATGTTTGAAGTACTGTGAGCAAGGAAAAGTCTGCTGGATGGTTTAGGAGTCATGTGGGATGGAGCCGGGCCCTGCTCTCTGGCTGATGGATGGTTTTAGGAAAGGAATGTTTAAACAATCTGACGCTGGATGTTTAGGTGAAGAAAAGGACTCAAGAGGGACGAGGGTATGTCCAGTGTCTCCTCATACACAGCTTCATAAACGTCTTATTATTAGTGAATTCAAACTGACACTGTTTTACTGTTTTTCACAATTTCATGTGATATCATAGAATGTATTCCCTACATGTAGTTAGTGTGAAAAACATTATTCTTTTAAAGACACTTCTGTTGAACTACAGTTTTAATGCTACCAAGTTGATTGATTGTAGGTCAGGCTGTGCACAATTCTTTGTAGATGTCTACTTGACTTTTTTATGACTTTTTTAATTTATTATAATCACTCAGGTAAGTGCAATGCTGAATCTTCAGGAACTGTAACACTCAGTCCTGTTAATGAATCTATTACAGTTAAACGTTTTGACTTTAAGTCTTAAAAACAGTCTTATAGACAATTTATATCTCAGCCAATGTTTCCAATATAAAGTCTGCTGCAAAATACTCATGATTGCAGACTGATAAACTGTATATACATGTACGGTAAGGACCTTAATGTCAATATATTTTCATGAAAAGAAAATTACACAAGAAAATTAAATAAAGTGTCATTAAATGCACCAAAATGAATAAATGCATAATGATGCAGAAATGCATAAAGAAATGTAAAAATAAGTAATAAATAAATAAAATACAAAGGGGAACTAATACAGAAATAAATACATAAATGTATTTAAAAAAATAATTAAATTAATAAATTTAATGGGAAAGTAAATAAATAGGGGAAATAATACCAAAGTAAGTAAACACAGAAGCAAATTAAAACAGAGATATCAATTTGTATCACATTATAAATGAATGAATGCCTGAGTGTCATTTATTTGAGCAGTTTTGATCCTCCATAGTTTACAAATGCATTATATTAAACTGTTTGCTGCAACAGATTTATCACTTATTGTTCTGCAATAGACTCTGATAGAGAAAACTCTTAATACAATAGGAGAGTTTTTAAAGAGAGTTCTGGATCTCAAGATGACTTTTGAATTAAGGAAAATATGATTCAAGAAGCTTATTACATTTCATAAAAGAGGAATCAGCAATGATCTGAACAGTTATCTATATAAATACATTCCTATTCAGAAAGAAATGACATTTTATCCTTGCCCCTAAGTCAGAATTGTATCTATGCTTTAATCGTGGTAGCATATAATCAGCTGCTTTGATGCAAACACATGTTTCTATGATCAAGAACTTCAATAAGGCATTGCATTCTGTAGATAATGCATTCCCTCTGGCTGTCATCCATATAAAGTAGTAGTAGTATTAACGGCCAAAAGACTTTTCCTCCAGGCAGCTGGATGTTTTCCATTTATAGCCCATCACAGATTTATTTAATACATGCTGGTGACTTGAGTCATAACTGTGCAGTGTATCTTAAAAAGTAATGGGAGTGTACATAGGGAGATACCAGTTATCTAAAGATTTACAAATTTGGACTGTTGAGGGATTTTATGAAGGTGGAAACCTACTTTTGTCATTAATACTATATAAAATTGTTTTGCTATAATTGTTTTGCAACATTTGTAATTTTGGTTATTAATCTGAAGTAACAGAGTAATAGTAAAATCAGAACAAAGAAGGATATTGTCCACAGATAATAAACTGATGGCTCATAAACCCCCAGAAGATTCAAAAGAAAGACTGAGTAATAAATGCAACACTGGTTCCCTGAAAAAGGAAGGAAAGTGGTGCAGTGCAAATAATATGGTGCTTTGTGCAGTTCGTTGACACTGTGTTCATGTGGTACATTCATGGCCCTAAGCCTTAAAGTTAACCAAGCCATTCATATATGTCAGAGGGGTCAACTGTCAGTGGAGCGTGTTTCCTGCTTTTAAGCAGCCAGAGGTCTATACATAGCTCTGTGCTCTATGTCAGTTTACATGATGAAATGCAAATCTAACTGTAAGTTCACACCACGAGATGCTACAGCTACATTACTCACAGAGAAAGCAGAATTAAAACCCTTGGGAATACATAGACAGGACTGTAAATCCTGCACTGACACGCCGACAGCTGTGAGCAGACATTTTGTACCAGAAGCAGATAGACACCTACAACTTATCTGAATGGGCATGAATTTTACCACTCTATTTAACGCCTGGAAGAGATTGTATTGTTTTCACTTGAAATAGCATTATCATCCATTCATTTTCTACATCTTTATCCTGTTCAGGGCGGCAGGCGCTAATCTACAATCCAGCAGATGACATTTTTTGTACACAGGAGAACATGACAACTCCACTCAGACACCTGGGACCTTCTTGGTGTGAGGCAACAGTGGCAATCACCGAGCCACTATGGAATTAGTCACTGGAATGAATCACTTTGGTGACAAATTGACATTTTATCTAGCACCATCATTAGGTCAAAATGTTTGACCCGATACTGCAGAACTAATGACATTCCTATCAGCCTCAGCTGTAATTTGTGTTTAGTTCTAATAAGCAAATGTTTGCATGCTAATGTGCTAAACTGATGTTTGATGAAAGATGTGAACATGGAAAACGTTATACTTGCATACATCAGCATGATAGCATGCTGACATTAGCATTTAGCTAACAAAACTGCTAGCATAGCTGCAGACTGTTAGAGGGATGGGTCAGATCTTTTGAAGTGGGGTTGTATGAGGCACTTTTCCATAGTGAGTGTATTACCTACAGTAGAATGCAGTCGGCACAGCTCCAGTTTGGAAAAACAGCAGGAGTACAGATCTAAGAAGCTAAGCAATGTACTGCTGTGGACAGGGTCAGCAGCATAACACACTTTAGCTGCAGAAAGAAAATCAATTTAAGTGTATGTTATATTTAGAACACTTTCACTATTTTCACCTTGCTGTTAGACAGCCTTTTCTGCCAGGGAACTGAAGCGTTGTTGTCTTCAAAGTCACCAGACGTCTTTGATAAAAACAGTCATTTCACTTTGCAGAACACAGGAGTTGCTGGCCTACTGCTGCCTCAATCAGTTTGTTTGTGTTATACTGTTTAGTTCAGATCCAAACTGACAGGTTAACACCAAAGTCACACAATGAAGGTAAAACGAGTCTGGTGGTTTTTGAGCGTAGATGGCTATAACAACAGGTCCCCATCAGAAAAAGCTGTCTGACAACAAGGTAAAGCAGTGAAAATACTCTAAATATAGTGCACACTTGAACTGACAATTCTTTTTAGGTGGCTAAAATACGTTTTATTGCTGATCCTGTCCACAGAAGTACATTTCTTAGCTTTCTACACCAGTACTCCTGCTGCTTCTCCAAACTGGGGGTGTGCTCATCATCATCTGCTTAGGTAACAAACTGACTATGGATAAGTACCTCATCCAGTTCAACTTCAAAAAATCCAAACTGATCCTTTAAGCTTGTTAAGACATACAAGACTCAGTTGTTTAAACGAAAAGATTTACACGCCAAATGGGACAGGCCTGCTTTTCTGACTTCACTAATCAATTTATGGATCAGGTGTTTAAGACAAAAATCAATGTCCCTGAAGTAACCATGTGATTAAAATCCTTTTTGATGTCCTGAAACACCAGCAGAATGAGTGACTATACAGTGCATTTGCTCTTTTTCCAGCCTACCTTCACTGAACCCACCCTGTGTGTATGTCTGCAGAGGAAGCACATAAACTTACACAGTTCACACTGTTTGCCCTTGAACCCTGCTACGCAGTCGCAGATGAAGGAGTTGCCTCCGTTCACGCATGTACCTCCGTTCTGGCAGGGCAGGCTGCGGCAGTCCTGTGGCAACTCTAAAAGACAACAGCTGCCATCAACATCCACAGTACAGAATGAGTCTGGGTCTCAGGTTACAGGCATACTACTCCACATTATCTACAGCTGATACCATGTGTTGATAGCCTCTAGCTCTTACCCTGCTTCCCCTCTTTTTTTTAACCAATCTGCTTTCCTGAATCTTTCATCTTTGTATTTCAAGGTTAGCATCCTCATTGACATTTCAATCACAGCACATGGCAAAAACACCAATTATACATTACACATCTAATGACTAATAAATAATCCCTTTCCAAGTTAATCTATCAGCTGGAATCACTTACAAAGACAAATGTGCCACCTACTGGAACACCTACCAGGCTTTGTCCTTAAACCTTCCTCTTGAATCTCTAGTGCAAGGCTGATTTTGTTTGTTGTTTCTTCCATCTTCTCTAATCTAATTGGTGGGTCAGGTCCTGTAAGGCAAAACATTTCCTGTCATGAATCAGTGTAAAAAGACAAAATGAATGACAGACTATGACTCGGGCAAAAAATAGATGTCGTACCAAATGAGACACTTTAAGAGATTTTGTGTACATTCCTCAGCCTGGAATGATGACGCATGACATTAGTGATTTAACAAAATAGTCAGAATCATATTATGACATCATGGGCGTAACATCATTAAGAAAGGCAAAACAATCCTAGAAAGGAAGCTTATTTCCTAGAGATATGATAACATCTGTAACACAGTTTTTTTAGGCTATAGGCTATAAACCTCTGCACTGGGATGCATCAAGTTACAAGAAAAAGTGAAAATACATTACAAATAATCATATGAAAATCAAAAATATTTATTCTTGATAGTTATTGTTTTCAGATAGTCTTGCTTTATCAAAAGCTGCTGGATAAAGTGAACAACATGTATCAGATAAGGTGGGTCTATTAGTGTGATAGCGGAAAGTCCAGTTTACATTAGAGGACTGGCTATATTTCAGACAGGCTACGGTTAGGGCCATATGGTTATAGGACCATGGCCTAAATTATTCCATCTGCATCAAGATAAGAAAATAAGATTACTCTTCCATTGTTTGGACATCCTGAGCAAATCAGGACCATATCAACATGTTGGTAAAGCATATTTCAGAAAGAATCTGTAGAAGCAGAATAAAACTTTATTGGGTTTTTACATCAAATATTCACTTGATAGCATTACCTTCTGTGTGAAATACTGTATATAGCACATTCAATGTTTTAAGAATTGTCAAACAGTGTTAACAGTGTTCAAAATGTTTATCACATGGTTAGCTGTACTTACTAGTACGATGTCGAATGGCTTTTCTCGGCAAGTTAGTGAACGTGGCTGTTATCCTTCCCCTTCTGTCAATGAGTTCTGTGTATCTGCAATATAGAAAACAAGGCTAATGGTTTAGCACCAACAGTTACATAAGCAGATGGAAACAAAGTGTTTTTAAGATAAGATAAGATAATAAAGATAATCTTTATTGATCCCACAATGGGGAACTACACGTTACGTTATAGCTATATAATAATAAATAATAAATCTTCAATACTCTACATCAGGGGTCTCAAACTCGGATTGGCTTGGATTGACAGAGCTTATTGTAAGAAATGGCCCCCCAGCTACATATACCTGGGCAATTCCTCTGAGTTCTCAGTTTCAGTTGTGCCCACCAGGACTTGAGGCTGGGATGGGGGAAGTGTGCGCACGACCTGAGTCCCCTGTCCAGTCACTGATGGCCTCTCTCTTCTGCCTGATCTTGCCTCCATTGGCACTGGATCAAAGGAAATGTATACACACATTAAAAAGATTTGGATTTGGTTTATTTCATGGATTAAGCTTTTATATGCATCCCCACTAACTTGCACAAACACTGATTATTCTGATTATTTTTTCCTTCAAAGGAGATAGAGATTGTACAGAATTTGTTTTGAAATTCACTTATATGAAATTTAACATATTAGGTGAAGCAAAATTGTAAATTTGAGCAAATAGTTTATGTTGCAGCCCACAAATGCTACCTGTATTTGCTCAGTGTCTACTTGAGCTAAATAGCTGGGCATCAACATTGTCAACTCAAGAGATACAGTTTCTACAGCAACTTTCTATGGTGAAAAGCAGTACAAGTGTGATACTGACATGTTGTTTGGAAAAATTCACTTACAGGTAATGAAGGCTAAGTGTTGAGGTATGCTGTGGATCTGTTCCTGCCCTGTGTTTTTGACGGATGTGAGAGCCAGATAGTAATGCTGTCCTGGCGTCAGTTCACGCAGAAGATATGATCCTAATTTCCCATTGGGCAAGTAGCGACTCCTGGTGTTCAACCCTCGGGTCACGTTGACCACAAAGCCATCTGAGATACTTCTAGGGTGGCGGCTCCAGGTGATGAGCGCAGAGTTAGTGGTCACATGTGACAGGGAGAGGTTCTGTGGGGGAAGAGGCCCTGAGGGGAAGAAGACATGTAGACAGTCAGATTGTCATATAGCACAACAAATATTCTTTTTGATTTGTTTGGTTCTGACTAAAAAACTCTTTTTAACTTTATTTGCATGGATTGACTGATTGACTAGATGCTTCATCACATGATTTTTTGTTTTGTGCACATCACTGCAAGCTAAAAATCAGATGTGTCCATTTGAAAGTATTCCTGTTTATGTTCAATGAATGAATGACTAAATATTTTTATGTGTCATACACACAATAGTGCCCCACCATCATGGGCATACAAGGATCATACAGTGTACAGAGGAAAGAGACAATTAAATGAAAGCAGATACATATCCATATGTGTCAAAACATATTATATCAGATATAAACTTGACAAACTGACCATAAAATACTGCTGATGACAGCCATTACCAAAAACTGAGCTATCTAATTTCTGTTGCTAGGTGTCTCTCTCACATTAAAACAATAACAAATGATGTAGCTTGATGACATTGTGAAGCAGTGTGGGATCGTCACTGTTAAACAACCATGACTGCTGATGAAAATCTATATGAGGCAGGAATAGGAGATTCAGGCAGGAATCATGGTCTCGAAGGAGGTAATGTGTTACAGTTTTATTCATGTTACATTCAGACGTAATCACCGACTTCCTTCTTCACTCTCTAACATATCAGATGTATCCTGTGAAACTGGGAAGTTACAGTAACTTATGGCTGGGAGGAAACACACTGTTACCTTGAAGAAATTATGGATTTCTCTGTGTTTGAACATTGTTGGAAATATTTGGGATCAGGATGTTCAGGATGGAAAATGTCAATTTTGTCTTCCTTCTTCTTGCTCAATATTACTTTATATTACTATTAATATGTTATACACTAAGTCCAAAAGCTTTCTAGCATGTTTACAATTGCTCATAAATGTATCAATGAACACCCAAAGCTTTCTGGTTGTGTGCTCACAATTCATGTTGCACTCTTGCTGACAAGCAGAAACAAAAGAGTGTTGATATGGTAAAGCTATACTCATGCATATGAACAATGCTAACTGCATTTCCACAATAAATGTAATGCAATAAAGTGAATTTTTTACAGCTACATATACATATACATTATGTGGTGAAATGCAGAGATGTGCATGGTATTTTTTTAAATGAGAAATGATCAAGTGGAAATTCTAACACACTAGTTTCTAATCACACATGCAGCAGTCATGTTATTAACATCCTAATAACTTGTATGTAATCCAGTCTTGACTGTTGAATGCAGGTATGTAACTTACTTGTCCAGAATTTCAGTGGCCCAGCTGAGTGGCTGGTGGAGGGAAACTCATCTGGTCTGATTCCACTTTGAGTCAACACATCCACTGTGTACATCTGACCAGGAAGTAATGACCTGAGAAACAGAAAGAGGCACACAAACACACTGCACTACAGCAAACAAAGCATGACAGCAGACCTCATCATGCTCATAACACTGTAAAGAGCATCGAAACAACAATGAAACAGTGCCCTCTAGTGGTTGAAAGGTGCACTCCCCAAAGGAATTCAAAGTGCAGGATTCAACAGCACCACTTAGTGGACGCAGCAAATGCTGCAGGTCTACATAGTAAATTGATATTCTGGGGTTTCAGTGTTCATTTGTAGCAAAGAGCAAAGCCTGACCTGAAGGAATACTCAGTGGTGGTTGTATTGAGCACCGCAGTGCGAACCTCACTCCCATCTGAAGGCAGCAGTGACACGTGCACCCTGCTGAATGCAGCATGACGAGCTGCCTGAACCAGCCAGCTCAGCCACACCTGAGAGGAGGACACATTGACCACTTGCAGCTGCTCCACCCGTCGAGGTCCTAGCACAGAAATACACAGAAACACACAGACTTCCACATGAAAATTCATGCTCACGTGCTTTTGAGCTCATGTGAATACACAAAGAGAAACACTTTTCAGCACTAGTGGACGAAGTATTCAGACCCTTTACTTAAAGCTACTATAAGGAGTTTTTAACTGTTATGAAACAGTCTCAATTTATTACTAATGCCACTATATGACCTAGACAGATTGACTGAGAAGATCAGCGATATCTGTATAGTTAGCTGTATAGTTCTTAGTGCCTGCCAATGGGTCAGATTCTCTGTGAAAACAGATGAAAAGAGCCTGTGTTTACATTTTCTCAGGCAAAGCTACAGTGATTAGTTTATTAGCCAGTTAAAATGAAGCAGGAGAAAGTTTTTATTTAGATAATTTTATTCCTGACATTACATTTTGTGGTTATTATAGTGGAAACACTACTGCTTTTGTCCACTGAGGCCTCCAACATCAACAAAAGTTCCTTGTAGTAGCTTTAAGTTAATGTATTAATACCACACTGTAAATATACTCAACAAGCTACAAGTAAAAGTCCTGAATTGAAAATGTTACTTATGTAAAGGTATCTAAGTATTATCAGTAAAATATACTTCAAGTATTAAAAGTAAAAGTACTCAATGCAGAAAAATGTCCTCTGTGACTGTTATATGATTAGATATGATATGAAAATATTATTACTTGTGATTCAACATAAAAGCAGGATTTTACTGTTGAAGTTAGTTGAGGTGGGGCTCATTTTTTAACTATTTTGTATAGGACTGCAACTAATGATTACTTTCATTATGGGTTAATCTGCTAATTATTTTCTTCATTAATTGATTGATTGATTGTTTAGTTCATTAGAATTCTGAAAATAGTGAGAAATTCACAATTACCAACTAATTGCCTACTTATATAAACCATTGAGTAGTTTAATTTACAACAAAACATCATATTTTATAAACTCTGCCTATGTTTTGGGTGCAAAAATTAATAAAATGTAAAGTAACTAGTAACTAAAGCTGTCAGATAAATGCAATGAAGTAAAAAGTACAATTTTCCTGCTGAAATGTAGTGGCACGAAAAGAAAATACTCAAGTAAAGTACAAGTACCTCAAATTTGTAAGTACAGTACTTGAGTAAATGTACTTAGTTACACTGAATCACTGCTTTTCAGGAGCCTTCTGTTACTGCAACAACATTAAGAGTGTGCTTACTGGTGCGTATTAGTGCAGTGGCAGGCTGACTGATGTCATTGCTGTTGGTATTGCGTTTGGTGGAGAAGGTGGAGATGTTGTACAGCAGGCCGGGCACCAGGCCCCTCATGACGTGGGTGGACTTCTGTCTGTCCAGGCGGTCTGATTTGCGATTGCTCCAGCCCAGAGGACCATAAGTGACGATGAAGCCGCTGATCAGGCTGTCTGAGGGCTCTGGCTCATCCCAGCGCAGCTCCACCTCGTTCTCCTCCACACGCAGCACATGGAGACCAGAGGGAGGCAACAGGTCTGGGAACAGTGGCAACCTTACATGTCTAATCCATACATTAAATAATTACAGATTTGTCTTTGTAGTGCAGAGCATGGGCTGACACATAACAGGCTGTCTGAGCTGGACAATGTTTGGTTTAACTCTTACTGACCTTTCTCACAGTCTTTGCCTGTGTGTCCTGTTTTGCAGACACAGTTGTAGTTGCCTCTCCTGTCACTCCTGCAGAGGCCGCGGTTTCCACAAGGTTGCAGTACACATGGGTTCTCCACTTGGTGGTGACAAAGACAAGCAGTTAGTACAATGATTCATGCCACAACTGAGTGCAAGTTGTGGTGTACTTTAAGTTTTTACTTTAACTCCTTACATTTTACCACAATATCTGTATTTTCTACTTCTTATATTTTCAGGCGTGTTATTTCAGTGTAACACATTTGAAGAGAATTGTTAATTATTAGGCTGTTAAATCGATTATGGTTACGGTTAGAGACTCTACCTCCCCTCACTTATATTTTGAGCGTAATTCCTTTGCTAAAAAAGAGGCAAAATTAAAGATCAAATTGACTGATGTCATTGTTTTAATTTTTTTAAACATAATGTCGTTATTGTGAATTCTTTAGACTACGATAATCGTGTCGTTACAATATGATTTTGTGACAGCTCTAGGCTGAACTAAATATTCGGTAGTCCTGTAGAGATGAGGGGATTTCTAAAAAAAGAAAAAAGGCCAAATTAAACTTGAAGCATGTCCTCATGTTGATCATGTTTCCAATTGTGTTGCAGACATTGAAAACTGATCTGCAAATTGGAGCAAAGTTATTGTTCATTATTCTTGGTATATTGTTTTTTTTTCACTTGTTAGAAGTTAGAATTGTTTAATTGACTTTGAATTATATAAATATGACTTATTATATTAATATGACTATGACTTTAAACAGCCAACAGACATGTTCATCAGAGGCCTATGTCTTACTTGTGTACTTTGAGTACATTTCAGAGCCTGTACCTTTTCACTTTTACTTGAGGAAAGAAGTTGAATCAGTCCTTCTATTCTAGTCTTTTTTACACAAGTATCTATACTTCTACTTAAAAAATGTGTGTACTTTTGCCACCTCTGTTTTAACATCAATAAAAAAGATTTGTGAGACAGTCCAAAGTTACTTACACATCTGGCACTGGTCCCCAAAGAAACCGTCTTTGCATACACACAAATAATTCCGCCTGTAACCCCGACACACACCTCCATTTAGACAGGGGTTGGAATCACAGCCATCCTGCTCTGCACACAGATATTTAAGGTAGAATTTGATTGCTGTCCTGTTAAAATATAAGAGCTTTAAAAGTAATGCAACAGGCTGAATGAACTCCGTACCTATTTCACAGTTCTGGCCTTTGAAGCCTTGCGGACAGTGACACAAGTAGGAGCCAGGCTGGTCCTCACATGTCCCCCCATGCTTGCAGGGTTCTGATAGGCATTCGTTTATGTCTTGAGGGAGAGAAAACAAACATATACACAGAAACTATAGATGTGTGCAGTGAATTTTGACATTTAACATTAGAAGAGTCTGATCAGGTTACCTGTCTGACAGCGCTTTCCACTGAAGCCATTTCTACACTCACACTGGTAGGATCCCACATGGTTCTGACATTTGCCACCATTAAGACAAGGCTGTGATAGGCATTCATTTATCTCTATAATTATGGGAAATACAGAAATCAATATAAATCAACATCAACATGAAACATGATAAACTGTAATAACTGGAATCTTCAGTAACACTTTCTATGACGACCATGTCTATATACTGTGCTTATAGAAATGTATAATTACAAGCACTCATAAGTATTCATAATGCTTTATAACAATAACTTTAACACATTATACAGCATTACATAATGACATAAGGTCAGTACCACAATATCCCATATGCTGGTCATTCCCTGACATTTTTGTAAGGATCATATTGTATCTCAGTTGTAATACATTATAACCAGTTTTTAATGCATTGTAATCACTGTTATAGTACATTATGATGTGATTGTAATGCATTATACAATGATTTTAATATATTACATTTATGTTTTTTGCAAAAACACTGCATTAGTGAAATGTGTAATGTAGCATAGATTTATTTATTTTTTCACTTTACTTAAAACAACGATGGCCATTGAAATTGATTTATGACCACTGTTTAATATATTATATCTGCCTATACCTCAGGGATTTCATTACCAAAAGCATCCAATGACTATTTAGGGTGTGTAATGTCTATTTATATTATAATGCATTTTAAGGGTGATTAGAATGATTAAAAACTATGAGAATCATAATGCACTATGAGCATTGCCAAAAGAAATGTCAGTGAATGACAAGCAGTTATTAAGATTATTAAGATTATTATTAAGATACTTGGCCTTATAAGTCACTATAAAATGCTTTATAGTGTGTTATGATTATTGTTATGAAGCATTATGAATATTTAGTGCTTATAACTATAATTATACACTTTTGTATAAGAAGTATAACAGTATAACTTATTTTAACTGTATTTATAATGAAAGTGTTACTAAATCTTCTTTATTGGAACTTTTCTGGGATCATTAAAGGACAGTCTTTGTGTGTGTATTGATGTATGTTACAGACCCTCACAAATGGGTGGCTGGCTCCAGTCCCCCTGAATACCACAGATGCTCTGGGTGGCTCTGGGCACAGACATGAAGCCTGAGTGGCATATATACACAGCAATAGAGCCCGGTGTTGTTGAGGAGAACTGGACCTCGGCGTGCTTCACTTGTGGAGGCGGCCCACAGCCCAGCTCTGAATGCAAACAAGTTGATAACGTCAGCATGGCTGCATAGTAACACAAGCTCACAAACACTGGGGTTTATCCAGGACAGACTAATGGCAAGAGATGTAATTTCCATTCAGGCTCTCTGTTTTTGTCCTCCTAAAATTACCTTCAGCATGCTGTTAGAGTGTGCACACATGAATCATCGGGTCGTACTTTATATAGCTGATGCAGTCATTCTATATCTGTATGTGTGGGTCCTCCAGTGCAGCAACACTGCTAAGATTATCTTCAGATGGAAAGCCAATATCTCTACAGTTAACCGCACAGGATATCCTCTGCTTGTTAATCTATTTAAGTCAGCATAGTTCAGCCTGGACATTATTGTGTGGTGACACACAGTCTGCTTACCTGTAGAGGTTTGTACTGAGCTCCTGCTTATTTCACAGTGCCTGCCAGTGAAGGCCTCAGTGCATTCACATTTGTACTTTCCTATGTAGTGAAAACATGTCCCCCCATTCAGACAGGGGCTGGAGGCACAGGGGTCTGGTTTCCCTGCAAGAAAACATACACACTGTGAATGTATAGCACTTTCTATGCAAATGCACCAGCTCAAAAATTTAAAAATGTAAAAGTTGCATTGAAAAGACAGTTTTTTACAGGTACCAAAAGAATTTGCTGTTTTTTTGAGTCCTGACTGGAGCATTCTGATAACTATAATTTTCTTGAAGACTTTTTTGGAAGCCCATTAAAAAGAACGCAGCAGTAACATTGGCAACTTGTAATAAAAGCATGTATCGGCATTTCAACATTGTTAAAAAATATCTAATTTTGATGTGGATTACGTAAAGCAGATGGCGGTTATACTAAAAAAGGCCTGATTAAAACAAGTAATATCAGGTTAAGCGTACTCTATATTAACAGTATTTTCACCACTTTCTTTTCTGACAGTTATATATATGTTAAACAAGCCAAATATGTCTCTCCCCAAAATGACCAAAACAGTAATTTTACCTCATAAAACACAAACACAATAAAATTCTGTATCAGCAGCAGCAATAGAGATTTCTGTAAAATGGATATCCTACCTCATTTCAGAACAAACACAAAAAATTTCAAACTATCCCTTTGATTTGTTTGCTGGATACACAGACACTGAGTGCAGTCTCTGTCTCTTTACATTTCATCCCACAAGAATCTGTTTTCTGCAAATTTAGTTTTAGAACCATAATTACCACCTTGTGGTTGTGTACCTCTGCTAACTAGTCATGTTGTAGTTAATGTCCATGTCTGTAGGTATCATATAATATATTAAATAATATATATAGTGAAGAATTTGAAGGACTTTAGTACTGAGCTTATTTTTTGATGAAATGTAAGTTATCACTATATTGACATGTATAATTCCAGTGAAATATTTCCAGTAAGAAACAAAAGATTTTTTGCATAACATTATGATGGGACAGTATATTTGAGCTTTGACTTGTAAATATTATTCTTCATTTCATCCTATTAGATATTGGTGTTTAATGTTATCATATAGATTCTTGAGCTATGACATGTTTTGTGAGGTCATAATGACCTTTGACCACCAAATCCTAATCAGTTCATCCTTGAGTCCAAGTGAATAAATCGAAAAAAATTCAAGGGATATCACATTAGCAAGAATGGGATGTACATACAGAGGTTTTTTTTCCGCTGAACAGATTATTTACTGTGCATTTCAATACACTGCAAGAAAATGTTTGAGTGTTGAGTTTTAAAAATATTACCTGAAGGTGTCACTCACCTACTTCACAGTGTTTTCCAGTGAATCTGTAAGGACACACACATCTGTAGCTTCCTGCCTCTTCCTTACAGGAGCCTCCGTTGCGGCAGGGACCAGAAGCACAGGTATTGAGTCTAACTGGAAAGAGACAGGGAGAAGGGAATCCTTGAAGTAGAGACCATTCTGGCTTTTAATCACACAAAATAATTCCGTTCCAGTACATTACAATTCAAGTCATAATTCAGGAAAATAGCTCGGAACTCAGTCATAAATACAAATCATCATAAGCCTTTCGGCGTTGTAATATTTCAAGCAGCATTACGAGTAATGGCATGTTTCCTGTTGCATTTAAAGTTGGATCTGAGCCTGAGTAACAACGCACAGATTTGAGGCACTTTTTGATAAAGGCAGAAGTTCATGTGAAGGTATTCTTCTTGTGTTTTTAGCAATTATGCTACCTTTCTCACAGTGCTTCCCCCAGTATCCGTATTTGCATTCACAGGTGTAGCCTCCATCCCGCTCGTAGCAGTAGCCCCCATTCAGACACGGAGAGGAATCGCAGACCGATCGGGGCTGTACTGAAAAACACACACAATACTTGACTGTGTTCCATTGCACTGGGAAACAGTAAACCTCTTTCATTTTACTCAGGCTTGGTGGGCTTGATCCAACCTTTAAAAAAGACAGATTATTTGTCATTTTATGATTGGATCAAATACAAAAATCTCCATGGCAGGAGCATAAATCATTTTGAAATGTCTCTCCACATCGTAAATGTAAACTGCAAATGTGACCACTGCTTTTGAAACAGAAGTGACACTTGTCAAGACCAGTGTGTTGCAAAATGTGTTTGTCGCTATAGAAACCAGCTGCTCATGCAATGACACATAGCTGCAAAGTGCCGTGTTGTTTGGGTTGGTGCCTGAGGCTCTTACCATAGGGGTAGAAGTCCTTGTGATCAAGCTCTGCTCCACTAGTCTGACATGTACACAGGTAGGTTCCCCCATACTCCAAACAGGGACCTCCGTCAGGACAAGGTCTGCTGTTACTGCATGGCGTCTGAGTTACTTCTGAGAGGAAGGGATTGAGAAAGTCAGGTTCACAAGTGTTGGAAGAATGGCTGCTGGACATTTATGATCTAACAGAGAACCAAAAAACAAACAAACAAACAAACAAACAAATCAGAGTACTTGACATGCTGACTTCACATGCTGTGATTTTGTGAATGCTAGTCGTCATTTTTTTTGGCACTGCAATTAATTTATTCCTTTTAGTGTGACATACATACGGTTATAGAGACTATACTTTATGATAGTGAGATTCCAGCTAGGTTTGATGTATTATACTTAGGCCAAATACCTCAAAACATGATTTTAAGAAGACATAGATATTTATTTTAAAGAATTTTCTTTGGTTGTGAGAAAACCATGTAAAGTAAATTAATGAAAGCTAAGGAAAGTTTATTCCAGTCTGCTCCCAGTTTCTCATAAACTCTTCTTTCCTGTTTTTGTTTGTTTATTTTTTGGTTTCTTTTGTAAAGTTTGTTTGATTCTGAATGTGGCTACATGTTTCATTTTATTCTGTGCTTGTCTTCTGTTGTAAAACAGAATGATTTATGAAATTCTTTGAATAAAAAAAATAATTGCCAAGTTTTTTTCACATTCATCACAGCTCTTGTGAGACACCTGATAGGATTATCATACCTACCAAACTGACAGTAGAGTCCTGTGTATCCTGAAGGGCATTCACAAGTCCCATTGCTGTCCACACAGACACCCCCATTCTGGCAAAGACATTCCTCTGCAGACACAGGAAGAAACAGAGTGCATGTGTGAGAGAGAGACTCAAAGCTGGAAAGTTTGCTCAAGCTACTCAAAAGCAAGTAGTTATATTATGTTAAGTTTTCAGTATTGGTCTTAGTGTAAGCATAGGCCGAAGGTACAAATGGTAAACATGTGTACCATATGCTGCTCAGCGTCTTTCATCTGCTTTACTGTAAACTATGTATTGATTCGCTGTCATTTCTCTTTTCCACCAAAGTTCACAGGACCAGAGGGTTACCAGTCAGCACGCTGCACATCCGCTCCATACAAATTGTAAGAATGTTTTTATTTTCCTCTCCTCCTAATTGCAGCAGTGGATCAAAGGACGTGGCCGTATCGCAGCTAAGTGGCTTCCCTTTGAAGTCTTGGGAGCTCAGTGGAGGGTATTATTTTTCTGATGATATGGAGCATATTTTGTGCCCAAAAATGTATGGCCCTGAGGGCAATTAATGCATTGTTAATTTGCAAGAGACACTTTCATTGGCCACCTGTGCAGCCCGGGCCCCTTTGATCTGAGGGCCTGATTAGGCACTTCTGAGTCCCACTACTTTCTCTTCCTTGGAGGATCATGCTCCTTTTTCCACTGTGCCTTCCAAGTGAGCCAGGCAGGAAAGTATTTGGGAGATTTAAGAGAGCCTATATAAGCACTGATAGTTATTTCAGCTCAAGGGTGAGAGGTAGCATGCATTTGCAATAGCTCAAATACTATTAAAGAGCTTTTGGTGGGAAAAAAAACTGCTATCAGAGGGTGACACTAACCTCCCATGTGAGCCTGAATCAGCTTTAAATAGCTCCATTACTATTTCCTAAACCAAATACAATGTGATACCAATATTAACATAATATGAAATGACTTAATATGTATTTATAAAGGAAAGGTGTGAAGCATTAGCTGAGGATGACAGCGTTTTACATATTTTGCGTTCAAATTGCTCTTTGGTTATGCAAGCAGCAGCTGTGCTTGAAACTACAGTGGTGGTGCAATGGCCAACTTCCAGAGAAGCAAGTAGCGGTGTGGAAGCATGCATATTTCAACAGCTCTGTCTGAAGAAATGACCTGAATACCAAAGACCAGCTTTGACTCATAAAGAGGCCTTTTCAAGTCTAGACAAAGCACTTCCTCTTGTTGGTAAACTAATAAACTGTGCTATAAAACAATTATTCACAACATCAAGCGACTGGTTCCCGTAGTAAACTGGGCGAGGCCGTGTCAGTTTTGATAATTACAATAATCCATCATCACAGCAGCCTCTTCCAGGGCAGAGCTCCAAATTCCTGTGGGATAGCAGAGCTCCTCTTTAAATACCCGAGTCTGCTCTCTACCTGCCCAGCTGCCTGCAGCCAGCAGTCAGCCAGGGACAAGTGTACCATACCTTCACACTTGTCACCGTAGAAGCCCGGAGCACATGTGCAGTTGGACATTCCCGAGCTGGTGTATTCACAAATCTGGTTCTTCTTGCAGTCTTCCTCCTCACACAAGGCTGTATAATGGAAAAGCATGACAGGCTGAGGTGTGGGAATCAAACTGTATTTGAAAATATTTGGCAAAGCTTGAGCTGTAGCTGTACTTGCTTTTACCTGTTTGGTTTTCTGCCTCAGTTGAATTGACTGGAAGCACCACCAACTCTGAGAGAGGAAGACAGGAACGTGTTCTAAAGGGTTTGGTTCACCGAAATGCCAACAAAATTAACTTCCTCACTCAAAGTAGTGCTTAGCAATGCATTTTTTTTAGAATAAATCCAAAACTGTCTGCATGGCTAGATATCACTAACTAGACATATGTGAGAAAGATGTTGTACAGTATATGAGAAAAATATAGTAATAACAGCCTATCTGGCTAGTATTTGCCAACATTAGTATATCACAGATGCGTTGGAATTGGTGCAAATGTTAGCTGATAGGTAACGACAAGACATGGTTTGCAATGTTTGCTGTGATTTACTAACAGTGTCCATTACATAGATTGATCACCAAAGACCACCAAAACTGATTTATTATTCAGCAATTCTTTGATGGCAAATTTTGGTGATTTTTATTTTTTAAAAATGCCATAGTATTCAGATAGGGTCAGAGCAATGATAGCTGTGATTTGTGATTGGCTGTGTGAGTACAAAAATCTGTGACCAGTCACATTTTGTGACTCAGCAATGTCTTAAATGTAAAATTTGCCACTTTTTATACAGTACATTGAAGCAATAAATTCTTCAGTATGTGCTATATTGACAGAGAAAGTTGAGTTCTACTGCAAAATCGATTGTTATTCCTGATTCCAGTGATGTCACAGTGATGTTGCTGGTGTTAAGGAAGAGCTACAGGCTATTTCAGCTTGGATTTCTAGTCTCCTCCTCTGGGTAGCCAGGGTGTGTGCTACATGAGTGTTTTTTTCACCTAACGCTATGTTTTGGCCAACAAAGAAACATCTCTAGTCTAATGTGGTGGTGATACATGGCAACATGGGCATGGGCATTAGAAGCTTGTGCCCAATGCATTCTGGTACAGTGTATGGCTTCGCATTGTGGAATTTATTGCTTCAACTGAACACATTTACCATCCACACTGACTGGACATCCACATAAAAAGTGGTGAATTTTGTCTTTAACTACAGGACCAAAAAGCAAACCAGCTGAGGATAGACCTACAGTATACTGCAGTGTCTGCTGCCACAGCTTAAAAATGTGTGACCCTCTCTGTAATTATGTTTTTTTTTCTTTGCAGCTGTGAAGGTTTGTGACTTTATTGAATAGTATGAAGGCCATTTTTTTGTTAACTGCAAAGGAACCTAAACAGAAAGACAAAAGTAGGATTTACAGGCTATGTCAAAATATGTCAATTTCCAATTTCAAGATCATGATCAATTTCCATACATGCTTTGCTGGCAGAATTTGATAAATTCCAGTCACCTGTCTCACAGAGCTTTCCAGTGAAGGCAGCAGGACAAATACAGGTGAAGTTGGCCACCTGATCGATGCACTCTCCTCCATTCAGACAGGGTTGAGACTCGCATTCGTTTATGTCTGGAGGATACAAAAAAGAGAAGTGTATCTGCTGTTGATTCAGTTTCATGCTAAGATTTTTCTACGGCTGCTCCTTGGTAGATGAAGATTCTAATCATCAATTGGAGACCTCTCAACTGACTCATGCGAAGCAGCTGGTTTCTTTTCCTTGTCTGTCAGTGTGCAGTGTACTTGAAGGGACATTTTGGTCCCTTGAAGTAGCTGCAGAGCGAATGTTGCTCACTCATTCCACTACATCAAGTCACCCTGTCTGGATACCTACACAGACAGCTGTGGACACCTCAGATGTGTACTAAAGTAGTGAATGAAACCGATGCAGCTGCCATGAGGAAAAGAGACCTTGCCCAGTCAGGTTTTGAGATAACGTTGTCTTCTGCTTAGAAGTGGAAAATTTACAGCTCACAGCATACGACATAGAGTTTAGATACTGAGATACAGATACTGCTGAAGCTCGTTCAAAAACCTGGTAGTTTAATAAATTGTTGCTTGATAGTCTACATGAAGACAAGTAATCATACATTTGTATTGAACAGCAAAATCTGATTCAACTGACAAAACTGTGAGTTGGGTACAGCCCTAGATTTTTCGGTGTTCGCATGGAAGAGCAAGAGTTTGCTGTCTAAGACATTGATCTGGATTAAGAGCACTGAACTTCCCTTCTGAAAGCATAGAGTTTCATTGACCAGGTGTCTGGTATTAAGAGTAATCCCGTATCATGTAGATACATGAACTGTGCAGGGCCCGATAATTTAATTCCCCAGTGGCCTCAAGTTTCATCAACAATCAATCACAAGAGAAGCAGGATTATTAAAGGTCTTCTTGGAAAGCAAACTGACTTCAGTGAACTTCCTCACTGTGGTTCATTGCTACATTGTGTGACCCTAGAAAAAAAAGTTGTTTGCAATTGAATTCAACCATAACCTCAACTTGGATTCATTTGTCTAGGTAGACTGGGAAACTCTTTGGACAAAACCATCTGTCAGAATGACTGAGTTTAGTGTGGACAGCAGCAGAGAAAATTTCCCCTGCAGGGAGATGCCTACTTTCCTCAGGAGTGTGAAAAACCCAGCTCACCTGTCTCACACAGGACACCAGTGTAACCCGGTTCACACACACAGGTGAAACTGCCAGCTCCTTGTATACACGATGCGTTGTTGAGGCACGGCCTGTCTTTGCACTCGTCAATGTCTGTAACACACACAAACACACACACAGAGGGACAGTGAGACACGCTCATGGAATATTTACTCAGCTGATTAATATATCCGCCACACTGCTCCCCTCACTCTACAAGTATGTGCTGCTGGCTGTGAAAGGTATTAGAAGAGGTTTGATACATCTCGGCAGGCTGGACTGTGGGAATAGGCACAGAAGCTCCAGAGAGGCTGGACCGAGATATTCTGAAATTCTCTTTTTGTGTGGAAACTGCTTAATGAGGCACAGAAATACTTTAATTAATCAGAGGTTTTCCTGGTCTTTGGCCTATTTTAGCATGCAGATGGTAAGAGAAGTCTGGATTTTTTTTTTATGTACAGTAAAAATGTCTTTAGATCCACTGCGGTAACCCTTTCTATGACCATGTTTATAATGCAATATAACATATACACATGCAATGTGTTATACTGTTCTTACATGAATTGTAGAATGGAAATTCCTTACTTTACTTAAGCATCTAATGACCACTTACAATCACGTTATAATGCATTATAATAGTGATTATACTGTATTATAAAATGTGTTATACTGTGTAACAACTACAAGAATTACAAAACACTATGAACTTTGCATAAAATGTCAGTGAATGACCAGCAGCTATGGATTATTGTGACACTCAAGCTTATAAATTATAATAAAATACTATATGATGAGCTATAAATCATTATAAATATGCTTGAACGTGCTGATTAGAATTATACATTGCAATAAGCACAATACAATGCATTACATGTATATCTATAATGCATCATAATGCATTAAGTGTGTCACAGAAAGTGTTATCTCAACTTGTTTTGGGGTCATTTCTTGCTATTGTGTAGAATGATATGTATGTGGCCTTTCTTGTACATGCTGTCACTTTAAATTGACATTTTTAGCACATTTACACATTTCTCTTCTACAGAAAATATTCTGTAAAAGAAATATGTAGTAGAAATAAAAAATAAGAAATAAAAAGTGTTATTGTAACCACAGTGTATCCTAGCTTTGCGGCAAAGCATCCTTTGTACCTGTTTCACACTGAACCCCAGTGTATCCAGGAGGACAATGACAGATGAAACTATTAATCTGGTCTTCACAGGTCCCTCCATTCTGGCAAGGATTTGAGGCACACTCATCAACATCTACAGAGACCGGGAGAAGTACAAAGGAAGTAATGTTACTCTTTTAATTAGAAGAAAACATCTGGCCAAGGTCAGTTAGTGAGGTGATGTCTGAGGACAATGCAACAGACTGGCATGAAACTGATACAGGTATTAAGGAAATATCCCAGTGTTCCTTTGGCAGGTTAGGTGAAACCTGGTATTTTTGTTTACAAGTTGTAATTTTTTTTTTCCTGGCTTATCTCAGATAGACAGGTATTCATTCACAATGTGCAGTGTGCGTCAAGCACAACACAGCAGGAAGCCTTGTCAACCATAACTCACCGATCTGGCACCGTCGGCCGGTGAAGCCAGCCAAGCAGGAGCAAGTAAAGGAGGGGTTGCCAGTAATACAGTCATCGATGCACTGGCCTCCGTTCAGACATGGTCGAAGGTGAGGGCACACTGATGCTGTAGTGAGAGAGGTTAATGTAACAGGAATCCTAGAAGAAGAACAGGGGTAGATGAACTATCCTCTTAGAAGCAGGTCTTACCGGAGTTATTGCAGCCACCAACTTCCACATTTGCATTATCAATACGGAAGACCCATCTGCCCGGGTAGCCCACGTTGGTGGTTCCCTCAACGTTTACCACATCAGCTGTGCGAGAGCCGGGGATGTTGAAGTAGCGCTTGCCATCACCGGCATTGAAACCTGCCTGGGAAGAGAGTAACAAGGAGGCAGACATCACAAAAGGTGGCTGAATTAGAGTTTAGACACCTGACACATTTACTTTGAGCCTTTACATGAAGTAGATCATACTGTACACTCCAAATTGTGATAAATAGCCATGTGATCTTACCTGTGCTGCAATCCCTCCCAGCCCTGCCAGGTTTCCTCCACTGCTGGCATGCATGCCTGTGGTCCAAGTGATGTTATTGTACTGGAATATCGTGAAGGAAAGCTCTCCGTCTGTAATAAGCACCACTTGGAAAGTATTTACCTGCACAGAGAAGAAGAGGCTCGGTTAAACCATTTCCTGATTTCCAGGAAATCTGGTAATAATGCATGCATCTGACAGACTCCTTGTATTAATGATAGAGATTCCTAAATCTCAGTCAGGCTGAGACATAATAGACTCCTCTGGGCCTGTTGTTGAAGCAGATAGCGAGAAATTCACAATTACCATTAGAATGAAACTCTAGCTGTGCTTTCTGACCACATATTATATTCCAAAACATCAAGGCTGTTTCCTGAGACTTTGGGATTATTTAGGTCAGTGTTTCCCAGTAGTTCGTCCCTATTAGATGAGCTCAAGTACCTCTTTATCAACATGACCTGTCATGTTTCAAATGTGCTGATTTCACTTGAGGAGCATGATAAGTAACACTACAAAAAGTTGATAGTGTTATTAAATGTTCTCATACAAGTTTGCATTCTTACTTCAATTACTTGGAGAGGCAGAAGCCTGGACATTTAACCAGTGATCCATTAGACAATTTAAACTCATTACTTTTTGCTAATTATTTAAATGCACATTAAATTCCTGTCACAACAGGTCTCTCATATCAAAACAATAACAAGAGATGTAGTTTGATGATATCACAAAGTAGCATGGGATCATGGGAGTTATCTTCTTTATAAAACAGTTACCATTGCTGATGAAAATCTATATGACAAAGACGAGGTAATGTATTTAAGTTTTTTATGTTACGTTTAGTCACGTTCACAGACTCTCTGATGTATTTCGTGTTTTTTCAGATGCCACTGACAGGTGACCAAAAGAAATATGCATTACCTTTAATAAAATTATGGATGTCTCTTACTTTGAACATTGTCTGAAACATTTGGGATAATGTAAGTACAGAAATCATCAAAATATAAAACATAGGTCTAGTTGTTTTTAGATATTTTAATGCACAAATGCTACATATTATACCTTTAAAATTTCTGTCCATTACTTTTAACCAGTTATCATCGATATTTACTATTTTCATATTTTCTGTTAGTTTGCCAACTAGTTTTCATGTACTCTCAGTAACGGCATATGGTGTTACAACTGACTCGGGTGTGTACAGTGCAGCAACCTGTTGTAGCTGGTTGAGGTTATTGTGACAATAACTTTACAGAAGATTGGTATCCCACCAATTTCAATGATTCAACTTGGATGGTTTTTCTACTCTTCAACACATATATATGGATATATTTTAAAATCTATTTTTACAACTTAATTGAGCTAGTTCACAATCTTTCCATATACACCCTGGCAACTGCTGATTGGGAATCAGTATTTCCGAGCAGGGGGCCCTAAAGATACCTAAAACTTACATAGAGAATCATAAGTGTTTAAAGGTATAGTTGGAAGTTTGGAGAAGCAACATGAGTACTGGTGTAGGAAGCTCAGCAATGTACTGCTGTGGACAGGGTCAGCAGCAGCTGCATTATTGTGTGACTTCAGTGTTTTAAAGGGATCAGATTCAGATTCACAAAGTCACACAAAAACACAAGCAAACTAACAGATCAAGGTGGCTGTAGAAAAGCAACATTACTGTGTTTGCCAAAGGAGTCTGGTTGCTTTGGAACGAGGGCTATTTGGCTTACACAACTGTGATTTCCTGTCAGAAAAGGCTGTCTGACTGCAAGGTAAAGCTGTGAAAATATTCCAAACATAGCATATGCTTATAAGGATATTGATTTTTTTAGATGGCTAAAATATGTGGATCCTGTCCACAGCAGTACATTGCTTAATGTCCTTCACAGGCAGTCTTGCAGCTCTTCTAAACTTGGGGCGTGCTAACCGCCATCTACTGAAGGTAATACACTCATTATCGATAAGCACCTCATACAACTCCACTTGAAAAAATCTGAACTATCCCTCCCTAGTGGGAGGGGCTGTACAGTTAAGTGAGAGTTTGTACCGGTGTTTGGGAGTTGCCTCCAAAGAATGTAACTTGAAACCATGTGGAGATGAGGACCCATGTTGCGTTGAAATTGGGGAACTCTGAAAAATATGTGCTGACATCAGCTGAGGCCTTCCTCAGGATGGAGGATTCCTGGCTCTCTCTGTAGAAGACTTTCCCTGCTCGACGGTTGTCCACATCAGCCCAGAATGGTGCTACAACTCTTCTGTCCCCGGCGATTGGAAAAGCCACCGGTGTGAACTGAGACACTTCCCTCAGGAAAGATACCAGGCCATTGTTGTTAACCTGAGGAGGACAGAGCATCTGAATAAGATTGAAAATGTTACAATGATATATTTTGACCCACATATCAGATGAACTGTGACTTGTTTGCTGGATGAGGCGGGGTTAGAGAAGAAGTGCTAAGGAGAGGTGGCAAAGGTGGACAAACAGGGATAGTCTGACCTCACAGCAGCATGGGGCAGTGGACGCTCCCATAACGGATGTTTGCATTTCTCATGTAGGAAACAGACGCTACCTTTATTCTGAGAAAATGACAGCAGCTGAGAAAACTGGGTTTCTGCTACTCATGCACCTGCAAAGTCATCACACCAGGAAGAAATGTTCACAGCCTTTAAGTCCACAGATGTCTGCCAACAGCAAAGGAGCTAAATAAATGAACCCATCCTCCCCTCGTCCATATACAGTATCTTCTCTGTGAGAAATGCACAGTCAGCACTGAAGCTATGTAGCTGAAGCATAGCATAGCTTAAGCTATGCTGTAGCGTAGTGAAATAATAACCCTGGAACAGATCCACTTTAAAAGGTCAATGAATGGTGTGTTGCTGAGGCAATTAGGTGATTAATTGTTTACTCAACTGTCAGAAAATAAACCAAGGATCATTTGGACCCTCAAAGGTGATGATTCTCTGGTTTTCTATGTTTATATCATGACAAACTGAATATCTCTGGATTTTGGACTGCTGGTCAGACAAATCTTTGATTTAGAAGACAGTTGCAATGGGTATTTTTCACCATTTCTAACAGTTTATTTTATTGATGGAGAAATTAATTTATCACAGTGAATAACTCAAAGATTTATAATTAACTGTAATTAGTTAAAGATGCAATAATGGATTTTGTCCAACTGGGGGCAGCAGAACAAGCTGTATACAGAACACTGACATATTACAACCTTACAACATTATATATATTTACACATCCAGCAGAGAGCAAAGAGAAACACTACTATTCATTGTTTCTCTTCACTTGGCAGTGTAAGTTCAATATTCACCCTCCTTTTAACTCTGTTTTGGTCTCCAACATCAGGGTGAAATATCTGACTCTGGCTGCTAAATAAACCACTATATTCACCAGCTAGTTGCTAACTTTTCTGTTTCTTTTTCATTAAACTTTTCAGTAACTTTTCTTGTTCTTGTCTAGCAAAGACAGGAGGTGGGCAGACTTCCGATTGTCTGGGGATTTCTAAATCCAAGGCAGTTGCTAGAAAGGCGGCAAGTACAGCCACTAACAAAAATATGCCCCCTCCATTTTTTCAAAGATGTTACCCCAGCCAGAAACACCGCTCCATTATGAAGGGCAGATGTAAAGAGTTACAATTGGTTCAGCAATACTGTTTTTTTTAACTCTCATTTGTTTCGATTCAGTTTTAACGATGAAAGCTGGGAGATTGCTTACAGTCTCTAATAAGCGAAGCATTGAGAAACTGACTTGTGAATCTTGTGCTGGGCATGTAATGTCAAGTTGGTTTATCGGAGCTTTTTGACTAAAACCGCTATGTACTGCAGCTGAAAACAGTGCTGATGAAAGTGATGAGACTGAACCAAAACAGCGATGTTTCACACTGTAAAATCAAAACAAACAATTAACTTTAAGACACTAAAATACTCTGTAAAGTTAAGTTATAATTCTCTGTTTGTCACTACAACCGGCGTCTTTAACATAACATCAAGTAATTTGATCCATTGTTTATACAAAATATGGATTAGTGCAGCTTTAAGCTGAAATTTGAAAAAAAGGTTTTCAGAATTGCGACTGAGTAACAGTAAGGATTGCAAGCTGAAGGTCACAGAACCAAGACAGTAAATATGACAAATGTTCATGTGTTTCTGGAGGGTTTCCACCCATGGTGCCAGATAAAAGAGGTACAGTGAACTGAGAAAAAAGTACAGATTATTGATTTCAGGTGTACAGGAAATAAATGAGGGATGTTTCTGGGCAGGGTGGAGGTTATTCAGAGGAGAAATTTGTGCAGAAAAGAAGTGCAATGTCAGTAGAAGAGGAGTAATTAAGAAATTTCTCAAACAGATTCTAAAATATCACTAAGTAATGTGGTAAATGCTAAGAAGCATTTAGCGCAGTGGAGTGGAGTCCTTATATCATAAAGATTAGGTGGTGTGCGACCAGTTGCTGCACTACATTTTTAACATCCTGAGAAACAAGCTGGTAAACCTGAGTGGAGAGGAAAGTTATACAGGCTGAATCCCGATGAAAGGCCTTCATTCATTCATACATCATTTCTGCATATTATCAACAAGGGGAGATTCTTCCCACCATGGCACCTATCCTGTTTCCTCTAATCGCTGGCATAAACTCTGCCTCTCTCCATTCAAGAAGGCGAGTGGCATGTGACAGTGACAAAGCAACGTCAGATGGCTGGGCTTTGCTCCCTGCATGTATGAAAACCATAATTTGAAGGACTTTGCTGTAAAAACAGCAGAGGAAGTTTTGTTTGGCACGGCACAGGGCCTAAGTTAATTGCCCAACCACAGTCTTCCCCTCCGCATCAGCGTGATGTGGTGAGAACGTGGCTGATGTGGGGAAAGAGAGGAGCGACTGCAGGGGCAGGGCCCAGGGGTCAGCCAGAGCGCCATTTGATACCAGGAGAAAAACAAGAGAGAGGGCACAGGACTGGATGAAGGGAGGGATGTACATGAATTACAAATCTCCCACACCCACATACCCACTAATGAGAGACCTGTGGTGGCAGCAGTCTGGAAGTCACCCATCTTACGGCAAAATTAGTGTAGGAAATCATGCTGAACACTAAGTAGAGTTTATACTCCAACACTGGAATATGTTTAATCGCCTAATCCAATCTCTTGTAGCATCTGGAACTGTTTATACAAGTGAATTTCTTACTTGTTAAGATTTTTTAGGGGACCACTTTGACATGGAAGTGACCTTAGAGGAATTTAAACTGAACTTGGGAACTTTTTCTTTGCTCCATATGACATACTTTTCTTCTTCTCATGGATTTCAATAAGGCTATAACTAGTACAGAGATCCAGTGAAGGGTGGTTATGCATCACACTTATGTGAGAGAGTGAATGGGTTCAGAGCTGCCTTGTGTTATGCTGTAACATGACCAAGGTCAGAATCACAGGGGAGAGAGGTGCGATCAGTCAACCTTGTAAGAAGCATCTCTCTCCCCATATTTCTTTCTCTCACTCTCAGTGGTGCCACTCCACTCTACAACTCCCTTGTTATTTTTTGGGAATTCTTCGCCGGATATATCCAGGATTTTGCTTGGGTGGTTTTCTTTAGAGCCAAGCAATTTATGGACTAAAATAAACTTTCATCTGGCTTAAGTCAAGCCAAAGCAAACCCCTGAGTGAAAAAGGTGCCCGTGGATCAAGTCAGGAAAACATTCGTTTTCCTTGTCAAAAATAGAGGTTTCACAGTTACAAGCTTGTACAATTATTTGACAAGGCTGAAGGAAGTGACTACAGTCTGACAGTCTGTGCACTTGGCCTGACTCCTAAACCCCCGGCTCACCTTTATCTCCAAAGAGTTTAGACTGAGGCAATAAATCCTGTCTGGAATAGTGCAGAATGGCTCTAATACAACTTTCATGGTACGAGTGATGTGGAGGTTTGGTGTAAAAGGTGTGAGTGTGTTGTTCAAATGGTCTGTAAAATGTGGGAAAATGTATTCAGCAAACATTTTAATTTGCATATCACATAATTAAGAATTACAGAGGTATTTCAAAATACTTCCATTATTTAATTAAATGACCAGTGGATAGGATTTAGTGGCATCTAGCAGTGAAGCTTGTAGATCGCACACCTCACATCATCCTCATCACACCTCACATACTTAGTAATATTACATTCCATTTCTGTCATATTGTGCCAACAAATGCATGTAAATCTTAAACACTGGACATTTAATTCAAATTCCTTATGTTATCATTTAAGTTTTTGTACACTTTCCTGATATTGGATTTGATAAAATTCTTGATGATAACGATTACCATTTCAAATTTAATTAACATGATAACCGTGTTTGACTACTGCACTTTGAAAAGTTCACTATGAATACTGTCCAGCATCAGCCAAAATTAGCACTAGTGTCCCAGGCACAGGTGCAATATGCAACAATGAAAAATGACGTGATACCATCTGAAATTAAGGTTTTAAATATAAAAGTCGCTAGTTGTGCTTGGACATTTATTACAAAAATTACAAATTTAATTACACAAAACAATCATAAAATCCATGTCAGCTGTCTCACCCAAACAGAGCAACAAAACCTCTGTTTAATCTGCCTCTTTGAGGCTGAATCCACTCAACAATGGTGAACTGAAGCCATTATATCACTCCAGTCCTTTTGACAAACAGTAATTTTATCTCCACAACACGGTAGTTGCTGGTCTACCACTGACTCAATCCGCAGCAAGTAACGTTACTTCAGATCGAAACAAGTATGTTAAAACACCAAAGTCGCACCATTAACAAACTCGCCAATCATAACAGCGGTAGTCCGGCAACTCCTGTGTACTGCCAGGTAAAATGACTGTTTTTGTCAATGGAGTCTGGTGACTTTGAAGAGAGCATAGATAAATGAAAGCCTGAAACTGGAAATGTTGTAATAAAGAAAGTTAAGGATGAAATTCATGGTAACGGCAATCAAGTGATAATGAAAAGCCAAAGTATGTGGACATGTTTGCACAAAGAAACATAAAAAGAAACAAACGTATGTATAATAGTAAAGTAAAACAAAAACATGTAAATACAATTTTGGTTTAACGTCTTCATTGAGTAATGCCATATTTTGTAAAATACTCTTATTTACTTTGTGGCCAAGAGTTAGACGAGAAGATGTAGCGGACTGTTTCTTGGCTGTGTGCAGTGACTTCCTGGAGTCCTGTCGTCACTGCAATCTTAACAGGCAACTAGTGGAGACTCCAGGAAGTCACTGTGACCAGCCAAGAAATAGTCTGGTACATAAACCTGCCGTAAAACCACAACTTGTTTTTACATAAACAAGCTTCCAGTGTTTATGCTCAGCTAAGCTAACCATCTCCTGGCTGTGTCTTCATATTTAATGAACAGACATGAGAGTGGTATCAATCTCCTCATCTAACTCTTCATAAGAAAGTGAATAATTGTGTTTTCCAAAGAGTTCCTTTAAAGTGGATCATTTATTTCAAAACTTTGAAGCCTTTTTAATACTTTTTAAAGCATGTGCAGATATAGCTTGTCCACGGTGGATGAACTGTTTCTAATATCACTCAGTCACATTTCTCATTCCACACATGCATGTAAAAAGCACTCATGCAGAGTACAAAGAATAAAACTTAATGCACACATCTTTGGGCCATACATAGTGGTGAGTGAATGTGAGTGAATGAAATTGCACAAGTGTTGAAGCTCTTCAGAGGAGCAGATGAGCACTAGCAGATGTGCAATCTGTAAAGAGTGCAGTTATACTGTAGCACGTTCTTGGCAGGACCCTTTCAAAATGTATTTTAACTTTATTTAAACGTCGTTTATTTCTAATTATAGACAGCCATGTAAACATACTATACAACAAGCCTTAGAAAAGCTTGAGTCTTTCCACTGTCCATGAGCTGATGTATCTACAATAAATGCCTTTGATCATAAGCATCTATTCTCACATCTGCTTTTAAACTTGCATTCTTTCCTCTCTGACCTTGGACATCCTCCTTCATGTTCGTAACACTGGCCATCCGTAAGAGTAGTTAATCCGTGAACTGCATTGTTTGGAAGCCCCTAAGACACTTTGCAGATACATCTGTGTTCTGTTAAAGTGATTGGTCATTTCTCAGATAAAGCAGCTGGACAGTTCCAGGGGGAAGACCCCTGCCATGTTATCTGAGGCGTGGGAGGAGAGAAGGGGGGGACCTGGAGGAGGAGAAGGAGAGATCCCAGCAACGTGTGAAAACTCCCAGACACAAACCATAACAGAGGGACAGCCTGGTTACCAGGAGGCAGAAGTGGGATGGGAGGGGAACCAAGTCAAAGGGGACCCATATTTGTAAAGGGACATGAGAGACCTCTGTACCCAAGTGTCGCATGGTTGTGGCAGTCTTTAAATCCACTACTGTATATCACAACTGTTTTTCTTCAGGAAGGGACAAAGGTTAACAGTTGAGGGTTTAGTGGGATATGCTGTGAGGGGTTTCCAGGTGTGTGTACAGCTTCACAGAATCAGTTATAATAATAAAGTAAGACAGCACCCGCACACTATCTAAAATCAGTTGGGCTCTACAGCTTCCATGTGGCGGTAGCCCAGAGCCATGGAACAAACTCCTGGAAGAAAATATTCATACAAATTTAGCCCCTTAGTGCTCACTGAAATATTAACTGTTCAAAGCCGCTCTCTGATGGCAGAGATCACCATGTGGCCATGTGTGCGCTTTACAGCAGATGTTTAATGGATTCAGGTGAAGCATTCAAAATGAGCGTGACTGTAATTTCAAGTGCCTGTCACAATGTGTTATGCCTTGCGTGACTATAGAATTACAGCCCAATGAGATGCATAGTGAGCTAAAGGATATCACAGCACAACTAACACAGCACATTTCGGAACATGGAGTGCTCAGATTTTTATCTCAATCAGATGATAATTTAGTGTTAAGATCCACAAGCCAAGCAACCAGTAACTTGTTTTATCTTGTCCAATTAGACTATTATGTATCAGTATTATTAGAGGAGAAGTGATGAGCTGGAAGTCATTGCAAAACTTGCATTAAACACAATGTGACTGACAGCAATTGTGATACACAGAGGCTGCAGACTGTCTTCAGACAGACACACCTCTCAAACACTGCACTTAAATGTTGTGCCACTGTCTAGGCACAGTGGGTACATGCAAAAGAGTTTTAAAAATGTCTTAATCAGGAGACTGACCTCACCCGGTTGGCACAGATGCTTAGATTAGAAAGACGACCTTTGCCCTTGCCCATTGTTGCCACGGTTCCTCAGCCTCCCCTGCCCATGCTTTGAACAGGGAGGAGGCAGGCGGGGCTCAGTGAGTGGGGAAGAGGAGGAGGAGGGGATTCGGAGAGCGAACACGGATGCATAACCGCAACAGGTGGTGTTGATTTAAGGGAGTTCTGCCTTTCCATGTGCTGGAGCTGAACCCAATACATGACAAAGGCAGATCAAAGTGTGTTTCACTGTGGTGCGCGAAAATCCTTGTCAAACCATTCTGCTTCCTCCCATGTGCACTGTTCCTCTCTCTCGCTCCATATTTTCCCTCTGCTCTCTCTGTAAAAAAATGCTCACAGATGCTCGGCGGCAACAGTAAGAACACAAACTGTCATTTCCTTTAACTGCTCATTGTAGACTTATTAGCATAGGGCTTACCACTGTTTCTGCTAATAGTTTCTCTGTCACACTCCCTTGGTGCACTTGAGAGCCCTCAGAGTGCAAAGAGGGCAGATGTAAAATGAAGAGAATGTCATGGAGGATTGTGATTCCACCCATGGGGGTAAAACACGATATTCTACAAATGAGGTTACACACTAGAGCTTGTGAGCGCACACAAATATATACAAACTCTCAAAGGGCACTGCAATGTAGTATTTGGCTGCATGCCAAATCTCATCTCCCTGAGGCTCTCATACAATCCACACCATGTCAGTTTCAATTGCCAACTGCCAAGTGCAAGCACACACATACACTCTGACATATAAAGACATACACACATCAGTAAAAACACAGTGCTCCGTACTCACATAGAGTCCTGTGTGCCTGTCTCCAAAGAAGGGGAAAGCAACAGAGATCTCCACGAGCCTTGAGCCTCCGTCGTCCTGAGCGATGGTCTGGGAGTCCCCCTTGTCCTGGCCAAAGGGGTAGAAGTCCTCCAGGGGCACAGCGGGTTCCACCCCAGGCAGCAGGTCCAGGGACAGCAGGGTGCAGAAGAAGCAGGGCAGCAGGGCTCTCAGCACCAACACCATGGCCTCAGCCACCCAGGGATGGAGCTGACAGCAGGCACCAGCGGAGGGGAGGGAGGAGCACACACACCTGAGGCAACAAGAGCAGAGCAGAACAGGACAAGAGCGTACGTTCCTCCTCTCAACCACAGCAGTCTAAATCCTCCCCTGACTGCTCTCTGCTGGCTCTGCCTCTTTCTCTCCTCACTTGTCCTTTAGGAGTGAACTGGGCTTCTTGTGTGAGACAGGGGAATACTGTAGATTCCTTGCATTCTGCTTGCTGCTGGGTACTGCATGCAGCTACACCCCGTCTCACTGAAATGAAACGAGGGAAGGAATGAAAGAGGGGGAGCAGCGTGATTCAGCTGAGATGTTTTTTTTTTTTTTTTTTTTGAACAATCCAGCGATTTGGTCCCTGATGGTCAGCTTAGAAATATCCTCAATAAAAGCTCTATTCTGCCTGCCAAAGGAGTTCTTTCAGTTTTGGCCCCACCTCCCCCACAGGGATTCACTACCTTGCATAATTAGCTCCTTCCAGCCAATAGCTGAGAAGAGGCTGGTAACTGGATAACCACTGGGCGGATCTATCATAATCAAAGGGCTGCTTTAAAGCAACTCTGACAAGATTTTCCCCTTTCAGTGAAACTCCTACTATGTACAGTTAAGGCATGCAAGGTAACACAGTGAGAAGACATGCATGTGCACTGTTGTGAAAATGCAACAGTCAGTTTGGAGCTGAACTGAAAGAGAGAGTGAAAAGGAGTTACTGGATTTAAGATACTCACACAGTAGAGGCAGATAGAGGTAGATGGAAACACACAAACACATGGAGAACACAGCATATTTGTGGTCACTAATCAGCAAAGAGAAGACCACATATTAGCTAAAGATTTAAGGGTTGTGAAGGATTACAGGAGGATCGCCAGTAAAACTCTCAAGGAATGATGATCCCCACAGACCTTGGAGTCTGCAGCGATCTCTGAAAGAAAACACTGAAGACAGCACTGGCAACAGAGAGCGAAGGTCATTCTCTCACCCACAACACTAAATCCACAAAGGCTTTTAATGGTGCGAACCAAACGCCAGAACTCACATGCCATGAAAGGGCAGTGCTGTCCTCTGCAAAGTTCACAGAAAAACTTTTTCCATAACAAAGTTGTGTGGCCAGTAGAATAAACATCATCATCAAAGCTCAACATCTTTTGTAAAACAAAATTGTATAATTGTGCTCTGATACACCCAGTTTATTCAAAACAATCACAACTTTTGCACACACTTTTGATTCAGTCAACCACATAATAAAATAAATGAGTTAAACTATAGAATCTTTGACATGACACTAATAAATCACAGCACCAGGAAAATCTGCAAACAATTACTGTAAATATTTGGAAATTATTCTCATTAGGACACAAAAAACAGTGATTATGACATATAAAATTTGTACATGATTAATATGACAAATGAGTACATGAACAATCATTAGAGAATAAAGCACCTACTAAGGAAACTTTTCATCACGTTGTTTCCTAAAAAAATGACCCAGCATAAACAGACTCAGAAACGCCAAGTGTAGCGAGCCAGAGGAAATCCTTAAAACAATTTGGCACATCCAGTCCGCTCATAAACAAAACACTCATTGTTTGTTGTTGTTGAGTTTTCCTGCAGATTAATGTAATCCGGTGTGCACATGTGCATGGGTGGGAGCAAACGCCTCAGGAGTGTGTTTGTGCATGTGGACATAGCTTGTAACATAATGTTGTTGGGAAGCAGCCATGAGGAACCCAGAGGTGCAACACACGTCACTGCAGGGTCTCACACCCTACACACCAGGTTGTAGCATCTGACTGAAATAAGCCTGTCTTCTTTTTGTCTCCTGATCTAGCTGCTCTTTCAGAGTCAGCAACTATGAAAAACAAAGAAATAGAAAAAAATAGAAAGTAAGTAACCAAACACAAAAAGAGACAAAAACCTGTTGTACAAAAGAAAGGTCTTCCCAACAAACAAATCCACACTGGAACTAAAATACCTGTTCTTCCAGGCATTTGACTCTCTGGCGATGGGCCTTCTCTCTGGTCTCTAAGGCCCGTTCTGCTTGGAGCTGACTGTCTCTTAGACGATCTGTCTCCAAATCCAGCTCCTGGTGATGGCGGGCTGTCACCTCCAGGAGGCGCTGTGCATGAGAGTGCTCCAACTGGGAGATCTGGGCCTGAAGACATTTCACATGAGTTTATATGATTGAAAATTGAGGGTAACAAGGGTCAGGATTCTGTTGTCTTAACATGTGTTTGAGCAGAAGAGGGGCTCTTTGACCCTGGGGTTACTGAGATCATGACCCATGGGGCTAAGAGGGATTCTTAGTTCTCTAAATTGAAATCACATTGTAACAGTAGCAGCTTCCCTTTGAGAATTATGACTGATATGCTACTGCAGTTCAAATGCAACTTTAAATGCTTCTAAAGAGTGCAGGATATCTGGCTTTTCATGCAAGCAGTTCCTTTAATAAAGTTAGAGAGGGTTCCAGATTCCTACAAAAAGCATTTTAACATTCTTAAAGGACCAGTGTCTAGGATTTAGTGGCATCCACTAGTGGAAAGACCACTGAAAATCTATATTCAAGTAAAAGTACTGTTACATTACTGACATGTTAGTAAACAACAAGTAAAACTACTGGTGTTGAAAAAAAACAATACCTGTGTAAAAAGTCTTCTGCTCAAAAACTATTCAGAGTTACTTTTTAACCATTGATGTTTAAAGCATTATCAATAGCAGGCACTCAATCAAAACGGGTGTCTGTTTTTCCAAATCTTGAGTCTAAATTATTCCCAGCTCTGCGCTGTTCTGGCCAGTGGTCACGGTCACCTCTCCAAACCTGTGCCTGCTACAGCTTTTTTTCATCCATATCCAGTTATTTATTGGTCTGATTGTGATCAGATAACCTTATTGACTACAAAAATGCAGATGTAAGGTTTGTATATTAATTCAAGTCGTGAATTATGATGTTAAAAGTATCTAACTAGATTACACAGTGCAATGCATACTTCAGTTTGAGTAAAATTAGAGACTTCAAAAAATACTCATAAAAGCATATCCCCCCCCCAAAAAAAATGAATTACATGAATTTGAGTCGCTGTAATTCATTTGCTTCTCAAAAATGAATATTTTTGGTCCTCTATGACAGTAAACTGAATATCTTTTGGTTGTGGACAAAGCAAGACATCACCTTTGGCTTTGGGAAACAATGATCGACATTTTTCACAATTTTCTGTCATTTTATAAACCAAACAACTAATTAAACAACAATTAATCAAAAAAATAATCTTCAGATTAATCACTGATGAAAATAATAGTTAGTAGTTGCAGCCATATACTTATGAATATTATATTCAATTTCTGCCATATTCTGCCAGTAAGTCCCCATAAATCTTATGCAATGGACATTTAAATGTAAATATGCGTTAGAGTAAAATTTTAATTCATGCCTTATTTATTTGAACTTGAAAGATGTAATATATGAATTAAATATATGTAAATAAAAGATAAAAACATACTTCTGTGAAAATTTCTCAAAGGCCCGACCGTGTAGTAAAATTCAGCTAAATGTCTTTATAATATCTGATGTAAAGCTGTTTGCCGTTCGACCTTTGCCCCGTCCCTGGCTAAAATCCAGCAGCTGCTGACCTGCACAGCCTGCACCTCATCCTGCTTTTCAGCCAGCCCCTGCTTCAGGCCGCAGACAGTCTGCTCCAACTGCTCTTTCTCTCTGGCTGCAGACACTGCCTCCTCCTCCCACCTCAGCCTCTCCATCTCCACCTGACAACGACACGAGGGTGACATAATGTGAACGACTTTACCATGATTGTTCTGCACTCGTGTGCCTTCCTGTAATGCGTGTAGCAGAAGCCAAGCACAGATCAGGCTCCCGATTCTTACAGTCCACCTACATGTTTCCATCACTTCGAGACTGCTTTGCACAATGTGTGACAAAGGAGGACTCAAACAAACAATATTATGCAAATGACAAACTATAGCATAATGAAACAGCAAATTACTCACATCATCTCTTCCTGCATGGATTAATGTGACTGCACATTTATGTGCCTTAATGCTTCGGCAACTACACGTCTTCACTTGGTCCAGGATGTGGCAGCAAGGCTCCTGACCAGCACTAAACGCATATTACTTCAGCGCTGGCTTCTATATGTACAAGGACTTCCAGCAGTTTTAGAATTGACTTTAAGACGCTTTTAATTACATTTTAAAGCCCTTTGTGGTTTGGCTCCCTTACATATTTCAAATATTATACCTCATATTCAGCACCAAGACTTCAGGTCCCCTGACCAAAAGCTGTTTAATGTTCTGGGGTCCAACAAAAGGGGGGATCATGCCTTTACTGGTCTAGCTGTGACATTATGAAGCTGCTTCTCATCAATTAGTGCTACTTTACTATTGTTTCTTCTTTCACTTACACTTATATTGTTTTTACATTATATGACTATTGGATCAACTTTTTCATCTGTTGCTGCTCTGCCCCTCAAAGTACCATTAAACCACTGCAGTTATAATTGAGATTTTTATTATTAGTTATCGTAATTTATGGTAATCCATGTGTATTTGTAACTGTGATTTGATTTTGAAGTTCCTTCGAGACAAGACAGATTTAGTTGAACTTCTTCTAAAAATAATGGATAAAGGAATAGTTTGATATTTTGGAAAATACAGTAAGCTGGCCTCATAGTTTCCTGTCTACATGCTAAGCGAACCAGCTGCTGGCAATAAATTCATATTTACAATACAGACATTTTTGGGAAGAAAGAGAATAAACTCATTTTCCAAAATGTCAAACTATCCCTAAAGGTATTCCTATAGGTCAGCTCACCTTCTCCAGTGTCCTTCTGAGTGCTGACTTGTCTTTACCAAGACGTGTCAGTATCCTCTCCACCTCTGCTCTCTCACTCTGTAACTTTTGCAGAGAGCTCTGAAGGGTGGTGACCTTGTCCTGGAGTTCCTCCTTCTCTTGCTGCAGCTGCTGGGAGCTCTCCTGGGCCTGCAATTCAGCTTCCTGCTGTTGCTTCAGGCTCTGGGACACAGTTTATCATCCACACATCAAAATAGTGTCTCAACCCATGTGCTTTTGTTTGCATTTTAAAGGAACAATTTGGATTTTTTTGAAGTGGGACTGTACAAGGTTCTTAATCATAGCATGCCCCAGTTAGGAATAGCAGCAGGAAACTAAGCAATGTAATGCTGTGGACAGGGCCAGCATTAAAACTTATTGTGGGCATCTAAAAAAGGCTCACCAAAAATCAATATCAATTTAAGTGTATGCTATAATGAGAATATTTTCACTCCTACCTTGACATCAAGAGAGCCTTTTCCAATGGCAAACCACTTTAAACATGCCAATTATCACTCTCTCTAAACCACCCAGACACCTTTGGCAAAAACAGTGATTTTACCTCCCAGAACACGAGAATTGCTGGTCTACTGCTGCCTTGATTATTTAGTTAGTCTGTCTTATTGTGTGACTTTAGTAACACCTTTTAAAACACCAAAGTCACACACACTAACACAGGCAAACTGACTAATCAAAGCAGCAGTAGAAGAGCAACTCTTGTGTTTTGCGAGGTAAAATTACTTTGTTTGCCAAGGGACTATGGTTGGCAGACAGCAATATTTCACTTCTATTACAGTTTTTTCCTTATATTGACTTTTTTAGATGGCTAGAATGCATTTGACTGCCCATAGTCGTACATTGCTTAACTTCCTACATCAGTACTCCTGCTACTTCCCCAAACTAGGGGTGCGTCGATCACCATCTTATGCAGATAATACAGTGATTATGGATAAGTACCTCATACAACTTCACATTAAAAAATTCAACAAACCCTTTAATCTCAGTGGGACTCACCTCCTTCAGTGTCCTGTTATGTTTCTCTAGTTCAGAATCTTTGAGCTCTAAGTCTTCTTGGGCTCTTTGAAGGTTCTGGTTCTGCTCTGTTAATTTGTGGTTCAGCCTCTTACTCTCTGAAAGGGCATCTCGTGTTTTATCCAGACGCTCCTATGGACACACATGTTGATATACACTATACAAAACATGATTTTGCACTTAGGCTGACCCTGTATTCCTCACCTTCCTTTATATTCTATCTCCTTACAGTTCTTGAAAATTGCAGGCAAGAGTCAGAGTTTTTCTCTCCCCTTTTACTGCCATGACCTGACAACTTTTGAGCAAATCAAGAGATTTATACCAAGCATGTCATGTTTTTGTTTGCTCAGTATCTTTAAAGTGCAGTCCCAAACTGAGACCGGAAAGCTCTCCTGAGAAGCTCTTGGAGAATTAATGAGCTTGCCTGAGCATTTTATTGCTCAGTCTTTGAGGTCCTTCAGGAAAACCACAGCAGCAAATGTAAATAAAAAATGCAGAGTGGAGCTGAGACGGTCACATTGCTTCAGTGTAAATGGAAGCATGGCTATTCATCTTATTTTGAAGTTTCAATCAAACATCTTTATGTTGAGAGGAGAAAAGAGTACAGAATTTATTTTATGTTACAGGTGGGAAGTACAAATACTTTCAGTTCAGATATTTGGACTTTACGGGAGTTTTTTTTTCTGACAACTTCTTAGTTTACCTACACCTACCTTTTAGTTTTTCCCTACATTTTAACACAAATATCTGTACTTTTTACTCCTTACATTTTCAAAAAAGTGTCATTACTTTAGCTTTAATGCATTTGAGGGGAAATATTGTTTTTTTTTTGTATGTCATTACACACTGCCTTCCTAAAATCACAACTGATTAAAACCTAAATGGATGGGATTCCTTGGTGTATTCCTCCATCACAAATGAGACAGACAGCTTCAGAGGGCTATTATTTACTTGTGTACTTTGAGTACATTTAAGAGCATGTAATTTTTTACTTGAGTAAAGAAACTGAATCAGTACTTCTTTTACCAGAATCTTTTGCCACACAAGTATCTGTACCTCTACTTAAGATTGTGTGTACTTCTGTCTCCTCTGTACAGAAATGAGGAAATGTTTTACCTAAAATTTATTTCTGTCTCTAACTTGTTCCCTTACAGCATTTATCTTGTTAAATTATCTTGCATTGAGGATGATGAGGTGATACACTGTACCTGCAGCAGCCTTCGGTCCTGCTCACTGGCAGTGAGAGCCCTCTGCAGCTGTGTGATCTGCTCCTGCAGGGCTCCACTGCTGGTCCTGTTGTCACTGAGGGTGTTTGACAGTTTGTGGATCTGTTCTCTCAGCTGGCTCTCATGCTGCTCAGCTCGAGCCAGTGACATGGTCAACCTCTCCTCGCTGACCCTCAGCACTGCACACCGGTCCTCACTCTCACCCAGCTTCCTCCTCAGCTCTGTCTGTCTCTCCTGCAGTGCCCCTGCTTCTGCATCCAGCTCTGCTGCCCTCAGCTGGGCCCTCTGTAGCTCACCTTCAAGGGTGCGCTGGGAGAGCTCCAGGCGGCTTGCCCTGTTCTCTGCTGCTTCAAGAGACTCCCTCAGCTTCCGTTGTTCTACATTTGCACGAGATTCTAAGCTCTGCAGGAGCTCCAACTTGTCCTGTAAAGTAATTGTCATAAAAGTTGTCAACAAAGATGTTGTAGGCTGCTTTAGTTAAATCTTTATCTCTTTGTCTTTAACATACTTGCAGTGCCCTGGACTCAGCTTCAGCAGCTTGCAGACTAATTTTCAATTGAGCTACCTCCACTTCAAGGTTTCTTTTCTCCTTCTCTGTATGACGAACTGCTTCTTCCTGCAGAGAAAGGGACCTATGTGCCTCGTGCAATCGGTCTGCCAGCTCTCTTTTTCCTGTAAGAATATATCAAATATGCTGTATGCCTAAACAGAATTAATAACTGATATTTACTGTGTTTGTAGGATTCACCTACCATGCTCTGATTGCTTCAAGGACTTCTGTAGATGTACCAGTTCAGTGGCTGACTTGTCCTGGCTTCCTTGGAGCTCTGTCACCTGTTGACTTAGACTCACTAACTGAGCCCTGGCTTCATCCTGAAAGAAGAGGACTTGCTTATGAGATAAAAAAAAAAAGTGCTAGATATTAAACACTAAAAATGTAATAAGTGAATTCAACTGAAGATTGCTGAACTGGTTGATCTGGTTATATGAAAAGCAAGACCAACTTTAGGCCAACAGTCCCACTCACTCAGAGTTTGACGTTTGTGTGCTTGAGCCTTTATTGTATTAAGTTATGAAAACATTCAAATATACCCTGTCCCTTTGTGTATCCCCGAGTTGCTGCTGAAATTCCCGTAGGGCTGTGTGCACTGAGTCCACATCCAGCTCTTCACCTTCACCACGAGAGAAGGTCAACACAGATGTGTCTGTCACACTCTCACCTCCTAATCAGAGAACATTAAATCATCTGCTTGTAGTAGTTTCATTGTACCTGAGTATAATGATACAAAAGAGAATTTATTTATTCATTATAACAAAACATGGTATTACGATGTATAACTGTACCTTTAACCTGCAGGTGGTTTCTCCAAGGAGAGGGAGAGCGTCTACGGGACCCAGGTGTGCCTGAAAGCCTTAAATGGCCAACAGTGTGGCGCACAGCTGAATATAACCCTGACAACTTGAGCTCTACGTCCCTGCGTTTGGCATCGACCAGGCCCAGTTGCTCTTCCAGGCCCTGGATTTTGCTTTCAGCCAGACCAACTTGCACAGAGAGTTCCTTCACCTGGATCCTGGTGTCTTCTAGAGCCTCCCCCAGCTGGGCAGTGGTTTCTCTGTGCCTCTGGTCACACTGCTGCTGATAAGCCTCTTTTTCTTGAAGCAGCTCTTTTTTCTGCTGCTCCGCTGTCTCCAGTTCCACCACACGGTGCTGCAGACCTGTAACCTGGACACAAGACAAACCTAATTTTTTCTAGCCTAGTCATAAATGTATTTATTATATACTGAATATTATGTCATAAGTAGTATAAACACACAATCACAACTGGGGCGATTTTAGAGGATTTAAAATCTTTTAGAATTCGAAGACACAAATAGACACAGTTGTCAACTCACACCTTCAATGGTCTGTCAGCTGTCAACATTTAGCCAGTTACTTTTGATTGTAGTTTTTTTGTACATGTAAGAATATAGATGTAACCAGACTGGGAAGGCCCAGTTCAAGTAGACTACAGATATACAGTCTGCTATCCTTGGTTTGCATTATAAATCTGCTAATTAAATTCCCTCGCTTAAATTTTTTAGTGGTGGGCTTTCTTAACAAAGTTGGGTTTAGGTAAAAGCATGCCATAACTGCCAAAATATGCATAACGGGTTGAACATAATTCAAAGTATACCCGTGAAAAACATTGATTAATAACAACAATACACCCTGATTTCTGAGGAAACATGGCCTGAGCATTAACACATGATTGTTGAAGACTTAACTGTGGAAATAAGAGGGACATGGTTTCTGTAAAGGGTTAATGTGCTTTGGACAAGCTTGTCAAGTTCACTGATACTGTTTCTGAAAATATCATCTAAACTGTATCATAAAGGTTAACAAGTAAAAGAATCGTGGCTGAAGCATAAACTGAACAACAATATACTCCAGAATTGTAACCCTTCTTTATCCCTTTAAAGCAGAGCTTCAGGGCTGAGATGCTTGATATGTAGATATGTAGGTCACATGATGTTTCAAAGACTGGTGATTTACTTTGGAAAAATATACATTAAACAGGCTTAAAATATATCATAATAATGAGGAATCCATCTCAAGTTGTCTTCAAGCTCTTGGAAATAGAATACAAAAGTATGCCATACATTTGCTTGACTAGCTGCTGCGGTCATGAGAATTTGCAGACCCTAAAAATGGGGTTATGGAACAGAAGAGGTAAAAAAAAGAAGTAATAATTTACACTGTTAATCACTGTTTTGTTTTTTTTTTAACTTCTGTAGCAATAAAATAGAGTTTCTTTAATAAACGTATATATTCACAAAAACATTTTCAGTAAAACTCAAGACAACCCATCACTTTAGAATATTCAGTGTGCTATGGTTCATGTTCTCTGTCTCTGCGTGAGTATTCACGCAGGCATTCTTCAAGTATGTATGCAAAAGTGGAATGTTTGCTCTAGCATGTTGTTAACAGACTACTTCCCGGAGGCTTTGTACCTCATTCAGTGCTGCTTCTCTGCCAGCCTCACACTCCAGTATTCTCTGCTTGAGCGTGAAAGCCTCGCGACGTGCCTCCTCCTCCTTTTGCTCCTCCTGACATACCCGGGCCTGCAGCTCTTGCAGCTCCTGTTTCTGCCGGCTGTTCTCACCTTCGAGGACCTTTACCTGCTCATTTTAACATAGCACATAGTACTTGAAGGAAATCCTTTATTTGAAATAAATCAGATGGAAAAAAGTTACCTGAATAATCCCTCACCTGTCTGCGCAGCTCCTGCAGCTCTCTGCGTGCCTGCAGGCGAGACTTCTCCAGCTCTCTCATACTGCTCCGTAGACTGGTTGCCTCCTGGTGCATTGAGTTCTTACATTCCTCTAAGATGGCCACTTTCTGCTCTCTCTCCTCCACAGATCGTCTTAAGCTGGTCAAGATATGTTCAAAGTTAACGAGACAGAAAACATGAAGACTTAATTTGCAGGAAATCTGTAGTTCCATTTGACAGCTGTACCTGCTGTTGTCACTCTCTGCTCTCTTGATGAATGCTCTTAGCTCCTGGTTAGAGGTTTGGATGGCCTCTTTCTCTCTGGTCTCATCACCCAACAGCCTTCTCAGGTCCAGGGCCTCTTTTCGTTGCTTGTCTCGATCCTCAGCACACTCCTGAAGCTCTCTGTGTGCCTCAATGATCTCCCTTTGCAGTTTAATAAGTCCATCCTCTGCCTCCTGCAGCTGCCAACGAAGGCCCTCTAACTTCATGACCAGATTATGGAAAATGAAAGGCACGACAAGTCAATGAGGGTAAATTAGGAGGTCTTATGGATAACTTGTTAACCTCTTATTCATGAGATAAACACATTAGAATAATAGATACCACCTAGAAATACTAAGTTTTTTCCATGTCCCTGGTTTTGTGATTGGTTGTCAACCCAATCCACAAGTTATTTGGTGATATAAATTCCAAGTGGATAACAACCATAGTTTATTGAAGAGTTAATAGGAACTTATAAAAGAAAAATAAGCCTTAAACTGCTTTTAAGACCTGTCTGTTTTCAATATAAATTCTTCAATATAAATACTGCACACACACAAGTCTTTATATTCTCAAAATTCACTTTTTACTTTTTTTTTTTTACAAACTGTTTAACACTGTTACCTACAGAACACCAAAGGCTGAAATGTGTGTATAATCATCAAAATTTAAAAATCCTTCAACATATTTAAGTCCATACATACATACAATTGCTGCATACTGTAAGATTGACTTTGAGTCAGATAATGCATTAGAGCTTCATTGTTTGAAAGCTAGACCTCAGCAGCTCCTATTTTAAGTGCTATGTGCACAATCTCGAGATACCATATGACCTATATTCTGTTTTATGGCAACATGTTGTGTGTAGCGAGAGAAAGAGGGAGGACAGAGCTTATCTGGGCATGGATAAGAGCCAGTTGGGCCTGTAGCCAGGTGCTGTCTCTCCCCATCTCCTTACCGCGGCTCCTCACGGTGTAAAGAATCCACAGAGAGGAACATGATAAACAGCAGTCTCCCACCCCCTGGAGGTGGTGGGGGCGAAGGGGGAATAAGGAGGAGGATGAGGAGGAGGAGGAGTGTTATGTTCAGAGGCCACACAAGATGGTTCTTTCTCATAAACTCTAATGTGAGAAAAAACAAGCTAGTGCTGATCTGGCCAATTATACTTTATTTTATCTGATTTTTGGAGGGTGGGGGTGTCGGAGGAGAGGGGCAGAGAATATGAGGGCAGCAGTGTTGTGTTATGTGGATGGGAGAGGGGGACCTGGAGTCCCAGTGGAGCCAGCCGCTCACTGCTGCTAGGGAGAAAATAAACACTCCCCCACTGGCTTATTTACACAAGGGGTTAACTCAAACTTTGATTTCATATTATTGTACCAGGGACCGTAACCCCCCACCTCTCGCTCTCCCTCCCTCTCCTCGCTTTCCACCTCTTTCATGCTTACTAGCTCTCTGTCACACACTCTCACTCCTGCTCTGTCACTGTCTGACATGAGATTCCTGAGATGGGATAAGTGAAAATAATCAAACAGAGAATCGAGCGGGGGTGGCGGCCAAATATGACAGTGTCACTGAAGTTGGACTTGATATATGGTGAGGAGGGTTGTCCAAACCTCAAAACTCCTCTGCTCTGGCTCCACACAACCTCATTCACTATTCTTTGACAAGACTAAGGAGACAGAGGGAAGACAGGATGATCCTCGTTTGTGCTTTTTTATTGAAACCAAAAAGTCCCACACAGATAAACAATCCCCCTTTCCAGGGAAAGCAGGGTTTTAAATCAAGGCAATGGTGAGACCCTTACAACTTCGCAGTTACATCTTAATGAGGTGACTGTGAGCTTGTTATTTCACTGAAACGCCTAGCAACCCCGTGCCTGGAATCCTGACCTCAAGCAACCCCAAGAGATGAGATTTACAGCTCTCATTTGGCTCTGAGGGGTATGTCACTGGGCCAAAATCATAGTCTCTAATTGCACTTTTATGTTAATATTAAGCTCAATGGAACTAAATTTTCCACCAGTGGACACAGAAATGAGTGCTGAGAGGGAGTCTTAAGAGTGGACACCACCACTGCTTCTTAGGATTTGGCCCCTGCACACTCTGCACCTGATGGCACCCTGATGCTAGTAATGCTCTGTGGCATCAGCCAAGGTCAACAGCGGCCCATGGTAAATGGCTCTCCCTCACACTGGTACTAATTGGTGCAAACTCCCCCTCACTCTAGAGGCAGATCTGTGGTCTCCCATCCTGTGCCAAAGCAAACAAGCCTGTAATTTCCTATCCATTTCTGTGATCCTACTATACAAACCGCCTCTGGTGACATCCACCTTATAGATTCTATGATTTGTTTATATTTCCGTCTCCATATCAACATCCTAAAATTTACTTAAAGCTATTAAAACCATAAAAAACAGTTGAAGTTTTTAAAGATTCACCTCTTGTTGTGAGTGTTCTCTCTGTTGGTTCGACTCTCTGACCTGCTCAGTTAGACTCTTCTTGGCATTCTCATGGGAATTCAAAGACTCTTCAAACTGACTCCGCAGGTCTTGCAGTTCAGACTGAAGGACAGCCATGGCATTCTGGAACACAGAGTTATATGTTAAGAGCAAGGAAGATGCCCAGAGACTATATGACCCTGCCATATTTTACCTTATACTGCTCCTGTTTGCTCAGTGCCTCCCTCTGCATACGCTCATGCTCCATGCCTGCTGTGGCCAGGTCCTGCTGCAAGGCTGCTAGCTTCTCTGTGAGGGCAGCCTTCTCTGCCTCCTTTTGGGACAAAGCCTGGTCACAACATACACAGTAAATGTCACAGCAAACGACTGCTTGACTTGAAAACTCTGTCAACTGAGAGTTGTCCAACTGATGATTTGACTCATCGACTTTAAGGGGGTTGCTCACAATGTTTGGCCGTGAGGACTTGGAGGATATTATGATAAAGTTAAAATAGAGAAGGTATTACACTGCAATAAACCTCTACTGAGGGACAACTGAAATGGTCCCAGCGTTTTGCATTAGGATACTGGCAAGACATGTGACGTTTGATGGACACACAACGACAGAATTTGGGATGTCGTGGTTATAAGAGAAATCGTTGGGCTACCCTAAAATACTCAATACAAGATTTTAAGGTTCATAAATAATCTATAAAAACAAAACAAACCTATGAAGCCACCACTTCACACACCTGCTGCTTCTCACTCTCAGCCTGCAGGAGGCTTTGGTTGAAGTCCTGCTGCAGCCTGGCCAGCTCCTCTTGCACCTGCTGCAGCTCCTTCTGGCTGTGCACACGCAGCTCCTCGCACTCTCTACGCAGCTGCTCCTCGGCCTGCACCCGCTGAACCGTCAGTTCCTCATACTGCTGCTCCTGTTGACCATCAAACACACACACTGCTGATTAGTAAATAGATGGGTGCAGCATACAATTTAAATCTTAACTATGTAAGTCTTACTGTACCTTTTGTCTGCGTTCACTTTCAAGCTGATCTCTGTGAACTTGCTCTTTGTTGTTCAGGGTCAGCAGGGCATTCTTCTCCACCTGTACCAGCTTCTCCTCCAACTCAGTCCGCTCTTGCGCAGCTTGTGCAAACTGGCGTTCGGCATCCACACGCATCCGAGCACCATCACCTAGACAGATGCAATCAATCTCTATCAAAATCCCACTCAATTATTAGATAGAGAGACTCAGGATTAGCAAGATTTTATTTAGACTCTTATTTACAGGGGATACTCATGCTTGTTTTTATGTAGAACATGCTAGCTTAACACCACTTATCCAATCCATGTGTGTTTGTGCGGAGTGGTGGGACCCTGGTCAGCTGAGAAAGCAGCTCCAGTGATCCTGCAGCCCAGCTGTTGCAGAGCTCACAGCTGAAATATGGATCTCTAGTGGGCTGTTGGAAAGGCTTCATGGCCAGGGGGTTTGGCACAGAGAAGAGTGGGGTCTCTGAGGGAGGGGGCTACTCACGCGTCAAGGCCTCGTTAGCCAGGAGCAAGCTGCACCTCTCCCCCTCCATCCTGGTGCGCTCGGCCTCCAGGGACGAGGCAAGCTTCTGGCTCTCGAACAGAGCTGCCTCCAGGGACTCCTTCTCTGCTCTGAAACACAGCGGCAAAGTGGTTTGAACTCTGAAAAAAAAGGACCTTTGAACCACTAGGTGTAGAAGGTCATAAAATCCAATGATCCATCATGAGCAAAGTTTCCAAATAAAACCAGGTTACTTAAAGACTCTTGTTACATGTGACTGGCTGTGCTTTAGAAAGCAGAATTTGCTCAAAAAGTCAAAATGACCTTAAATACACATTGGCAGTCGGTCTGACTTAAACAAACACACACAGACACACACTGAGTTGTTTATGATGCTGTTCTGACTTACATTCATTCCTTACACACTTAACCTCACCATATCCATAACTGATACATGCTTAACCTCAAACCTGACCCTGACCTTAACCAGAAACTATTTTACTGTAGTACTGTGAATGCAATTGCAGAAAACAAACTGGGAAAACTGGTTTTAAACGTGAAATTGGTCCCAAAACATTTTAGAGGTCAAACCACACAAACAAATACACACACACACACACACACACACACACACACACACACACACACACACACACACACACACACATATACACTCTGACCTAAGTGCAACCAGCTCCTGCGTGAGACCACAGGCGTTTCGGTCAGCGGAGTTTAGCTTGACATCCAGAGCAGCCTTGTCCTTGGCCAGCTCCTCCCTGTCATGGGTAGCTCTCTTTAGGGCTGTGGTCTGTGTCTCAAGCTCTTTCCTGCACGCACTCAGCTCCTCTGACACGGTCTGCATCTGCCTGTTGATCTAGAGACCGACACACACAAATAAAACAATACCGTCAAGAAATTAGTCCATATTTTTTGCTTAAAATAAAAACTAAATAAAATAAATGATTTACAGTTGATCATTCTGTTCATTTAAACTACACACTTAATAGCTGTATTGTCAAGTGTGGAAAACTATTTTTTTTTACAAGTAGAAGTATAAGCAGCAGAAAGAAGCCCTACATTAACAGTTACATTATGGTTTGCTGCACTAATATTGAACTCTACATAGCCCTCTTGTTGCAGTTATGAAGCATAAGTTAAACAAACTTTTTGTGATTCATGACAGTGTATAGGAACTGCAGGGCCATAACAAATGCACTGCCTGAAGCAAAACAAAAAATGATTAGTGGGGTTACATTTTTTTTCCAGTTTCCACTTAAATCACTATGACACACTACAGGACCTATATCTAGCAACAAAAATAATGAAGTGGGAACATGTGCAGTTAATGTGGAACTTGCTGAATTTTTTTCAGCATTTGTTACCTCCAACAACAGATTATTGCATGAAAGAACTGAGGAGACAATTGACCTGGGATTCATCCATTACTCTAGAAATTTAGGATGGAAATGATAGGTTTGTACATGGTTTTAAATGTCAGAGTAAAACATTACTTGAGGAATTGACAATCACCAGATTTCAGTGTCATTTAAAGGAATATTTAATCATTTCTGAGAAAGACACTCCTTTGCTTTCTTGCCGACTGAAGAAGAGGGAGAGTTGCAAGATCAATACCTAAGGCCAGAAATATGTGTCACTAGAACTGAAGTGGAATCATTTCTATTTGAATTTGGATTACGGAATTTTCTCTGCAACTGTGTTTGATCCTCAGTGGAAATTCAACTGGCTATATACAATTCAAATTCAGTTCTTGCAATTCAATTTCAGTTCACTGAGACACACATCCGGTTGTCTAGAAAGAGCAACTGATTTACTGAACCCCTTTTCAGCCAACACCTATTTCCTTCATGCCTATTGAGCCATGGTGTTTTAGGGATTGATACACATTGATGATCAGGTGCAAAATAAATGAAGTATTTTTCTCTTACATGGCAAGATATAAAATTACAGTCTTCACATAGAATAGACAAAATACTTGGCAAAATATCTTGGTTGCAGATATCGTTTAGAGAAAATAGTTGTAACAGTACAAATCTGCACTCGACTGCTCTTCTTCAACATTTGTGTACTCTGTGCAAAAATGTGTTAAAACAATATGTTGTGAATTTACAAGGGGCTACATGGAACTACTCCAAAGCCGAGCTCGTGACTTCCAGAATTGTCTGCTGCTTGCCTGGCAACCTCACTGTGCCAACAACACTCCACTGCCCAGCCAAGAAATAGCATATATCCCCAGAAAATCACAACCTCATCTTTACATGAGTGTTTGTGTACAAATTAAACACACCAGGCACGATGTGTTAATTAGTGAACTTTAGAGTTGCTGGTAGGTATTTGTTTTTAACATTGGGCAGCATAAGGCTAGCGGTTTCCCCCAGTCTACCAGTCTTTTATCCTAAGCTGACTGGCTGCTGGCTTCAGCTTTATATTCAGCATATACAGACATGAGAGTGGTATGTATCTTCTAATCTAACACTTAGCAAGAAACCTAATTAGCTTACTTCCCAAAATGTCAAACTGTTCCATTATAGGATATTGTCATGGTTTGAATCAAACAATAATAGCTGTTCTCTGAAACAAGAAAGTATGCTTAACTATAAATTGTATTTTTTCTCTGATATACTGTACCTTACCTTTAAGGTCAGTTCCTAGAACACCATCACACAATGGATGAATCTATAGTGGGCCCCTGAAACTTCTAATATTTCACTGCAACAGATTGTTTGAAAAGCAACAATCACTGTAATTTGATTTTGAACCAAACTAAAATGAACTCACACTAACTAAATATTAGCACATGATGTCTTTCAGCCTCTCCTTAGGTAAATATTAAGGTGGATGAATTACACCAATGTTATGTATGTGAGTGGTGCCCAATAAGGGGATGAAACATGAGCTTAGTATTGGTGGAGGCTACTCCAGGGCTTGTTTTATACACAGACTGATTTATTTGTACAGATAAGCTATCGAAAAATGTTTGGATGGAATTTGTCAAATTGTTTAGGTTTGTTATATTCTCGCTGAGATCAACATGGATAGCCCAGTTTCACATTCAGAACAGATAACAAAACAGGAGAGGATTCCTTTCATTCTTTAGGGGACAAAATAGGGAGATCTTGATCTGCTGAGAGAAGAATGGGAATACTTTAGGTGTTAATTTATTGAGTATTTCACTAACCCCCACCGGATATTATATGTCTATCTATTTATCTTTTCCAGTTCACATTTGTTCATGAAGATTCCCTGCCTGTTATGTCCCAAGTTACTCATAAAATACAGAGTGGGGCTCAAATGGCTCTCCATATCCCATTTGAGAGAAGAAAACCATTGCAGATGTGTCCAGTACCTCCAATACATTTAAATGTGACAACAACCTGCTGAAAGCCATTAATAACATCAACATAGTTCTCCCAGGTGGTGGGAGCTGGGAGGATGGAGGCTGAAGTGTGTGAATGGCCGGGGGTCTCTGACCTGGGAGTGCTGCTCCAGGGCCTGAGCGTTCTCCTTCTGCAGCAGGCTCAGCTCTGCTTCGAGCTTCTGGCAGAGATCCTGCAAGTGGCTGTGGGAGCTCTCCAGAGCTTGTTTTTCAGCAAGTAGATCCATCATCTCCTGTTGCACCCGTGCTGTCTCCTCTCTGGCCGCTGCCCGCTCCACTTCAGCCTCCCGTCTACGTTCACTGAGCTCTGCCTTTTCACCTTCTGTCTGGAAGGGGAGCAAAAATACTTCACTTCTGTTTTGTTCAACTCTGCCTTCCATCAATGTTACAGATGGCATCTGCACAGCTACTGACCTGCAGCAAAATACGATTGAGTTCCACCTTGTCTTTGGCTAGGCCTTCACTCAGGGCAGCCATTTTGGCCAGAGAATCTTTAAGGGCAGCCTCTTGATTCCGCAGTTTGGTGAGGGCTAACTCATTTGCAGCACTCTGCGACTCCATCTGTGGAATGAATTATGAAGGTTAGATGGATTTAAACTAGTGTTGCCCCCTGAAAGCTGAAGATTCAAATCACTCAGTTCTTATGACTGGTAAGACAAGGTGAAACAAATGGTTGTTAAAACAAGTTTCTGCTCTCATTTTTAGCCGCATCATCATGCACAGAGCAATGCAACAGGCTATAAACTTTACAAACCAAGTCACCATAAATAACAAAACTAACTGATGAAAACAGAAAAGCATGATAGAATCAGAGCACATGTGACAGCCTGTCAGCATCCATCACACCATACAGGTGACACGCTGCAGTGGCTGACAGCGCTGCTGCACCATGGCAGGAGAGACACACAGCACTGCACTGGGATTTTATACTTAAATTATGAGCAGGATAGCGGAAACTTTTGCTTACTCTGACTGTGAGGCAATCTGATGTTTTCAGATCAAAGATGACAAAGAAAGGCATTAAAACATGTGTCTCACTGGTAAAACATGTAAGCTGATATAGGAGTTTAGTGTGACACACTGAACTGGCCAAATCTGATGTGACTGACAAAATTATGACTTGGGTACTGCCAAAGCAGTGTACCTTGCTGAGAGCCAGAGCGAGGCTGGCCTTATCATCCTCCAACACCTCCTTCTGCAGGGTGATTTGACTCAAAGCCTCCTTCATTGTCACAAGCTCCCTACGTAGATCTGAGTGCTTCCCTTCAAGCTCCTCCAGGCTTCTCTCACTGAAACACAAAATGACTCTTTCACACTGTTTCTTTGTCTCACACACAAGCCGATTATTTATATAAACAGAATCCCTTAACAGTAATCCATCTCCACTTTGAAAGATGGAGAAATGTTGGTGCCAAAGGCCAGAACACTGAGGGAGTTACTTTTTGCTGTATCGCATGTCCTGCTCCAATTCTCAGCTAATCAAATTTTTTGAAGCAAAAGAAACCCTCAACAAGAGGAAAAAAAAGTTTTCTTCTTGCATGAGTGCAGTAATGCAATGTAAATCATTTACATTTTCATCCAAATGTCATCTGGGTGCGTTGCTGGACGGAGAATGACATGTGTTACTGATCTGAACTCTAAACAATCAGAGCTTGAAAACAATCACGGGTGACGGGGTGTGTGTTGTGTAACGGTCATTCTCCTTTGCTCATGCTGTACCCTCTCTGGGCCTCCGTGCGCTGGCGTGCCAGCTGCATCTCCAGATCCTCCCTTTGCTGCCTCAGGAGGTCCCGCTGTCTCTGGAGCTCCAGCGACGAGCCCCGCAGTACCTCCAGCTCAGCACGCTGGGAGTCCACCTCCTGCTGCAGCCCTGACAGGAGCTTCTCCAGGCTGCCCTTCTCACTGTGAGACACAGAGGTAGAGAGAGGCAGAAGAAAAGCTGAGAGAGAGAGTATGTTGAGGTCAGTTGCTGCACTATGATCATCAACATCATCATCATTATCAGAACACTTGGTTTTCTCCTTTACTTCTTGTATGATGTTGTATAAATGTTGTTTTTGGAGGTTTTAATACATCTAAATATGTTCTGATAATGAGAGTGAAAATGATCTGCTTAATTAAACATTAAACCAAAGTATAACATTTGTAATCATCATCATAATCATTATAACATTTCTATTTTTCCAAAAACAACACTTTGTCCTAATGGTACTTTCACAAGTAACAAAACAAAGCCTAAAAAATACGAAACAAAATACATAGCTAAGATGCTAAGCAGCTTCCACAGTGTTGAGGCTTCGACACAGTCCAGAAAAAGGATAATAAATGCAGTTTCAAGAAGTACCTGGACATGAGCTCCAATGAGCAGCGATATCTGTTGCTGCCTCTCAGGCTTTCCTCCAGAGCTTTTTTAGTCTCCTGACTTTCCCTACGTACTTCTTGGATCTTCTGCTCCAGCTCTTTCCTCTCAGCATCCCTCTCCTGCAGGTGATCACGCAGTGTGTCCACTTGTTCTACAGCGGCATCCAGACGCCCACGCAGGTCCTGTGGTTTGTACGTGGATACAGTGTTTATGGTATGTAACTAAAGAAACTTGGTTAAACATGTTAAAACACATTATTCCTCTAAAACAGTGGATCCCAACATTTTGGCTTCTGACTAGGGCTAATACGGTAATGTGGTATCATAAAAAAAAAATCATTTTGCGATTATTTTGACATATACTGCAACTGCAATATGATCCATCTTTTTCATGGGAATGATCATTTTTGCATCATCATTTTCATTTTCACTGAAAAAGCAACTACTAAAATAATTATAAAAATAAATAAAAAAGATAATGTGATGACATAACTTGTTGGGGGTCTGCACCAAACAAACATCTCCTCTTATATCTGGACAACAAAATTTGCAGAGGGCATATCTGGAGCACTACGGTACTTCATTATAATGCTGTTTTGTCACGTATTTTTGTCTCAAAATTTCAGCTTCTGCAATTTGGATAATGTACTTGGCCATATTGTGATTCCAGTAAAATTTTGACTAATCATATGCCTGGCCCCTCAAAATTAAGCTTCATCTACTTATGTCCCCTCATTACAGGCTAAGTCTAGGTTGTCTGAACATGATCAGTTCAGATCATGATCAGTGATTTTTCCTGCTTTTATCGTCTCTTTTGTTGAACTGTCCAATGACTGAAGAGGTGAAAAAAAAGCCTGAAGAGTCTGAAAATATAAATATTTATTTTGTGACCACTCAGATGTTTTTTGGGACCCCTTGAGCAGTTACTATCCTCACGTTGGGAGCCACTGTTCTAAAACATCAACAAAGACAAAAGAGCAGCCACTTTTGTTAGACCTGTGTTTGTTTCTGGTGCTTGGAGAGAGCACTCTGCACAGCCATCAGGGTAGTGTTTCTCAGAGGAGATTGGCCATGACGAGGTGAGGAGGACACACTTTCAGGACCAGTGCTATCACCCTCACCTCCAACCAACTGGATTCAGCAGATACAATGAAGGACAATGGAAAAGCGTTAATCTTCTCATGTGCTAACATAATGCATGATGTAGTTTAATGCATTTGTTTTGTTCTGACCTGATGAATATGAAATAAAATCTTTTGGAGGGCTTGAATCTCTGAGTGGACGACCTCCATCTCTGCTTTATCCTCTGTTCTCCTCGTCTCCTGAGCAGGAAACCATTAAAGTCAGATAAGCAGCGCACATAGAGCAAGCCTGACATTCCCCAGACGGCAGCCAAGTAGACAAGGAAGTCGTGGAATTTATCAAGCCTAAGGTCCAGACTACAGGCGATTTAGCCCCCTTAACCACCCGTCTATCTGCCACCTCCCAGTCATGAAACCCAAGATCCCACCATCCTGTCCAGACTGAGCTGCATGGTGTTGAGGCTGGCATCCTTCTCACTGTTCTGGCTGCGGAGGTGCTTCACCGTGTCAGTCAGCTCCAGGATTCTACATAGATCAAAAATGCAAGTAAATATACAGAGAATGACATCACAAACACATACACACATGGTTCCCTGGGTCCCTGACACACTGAAGATACAAGACTGCCATGTACTCCTCCTCGACTGGAAAATTAACACTATCATATTCTCTGCACAGAATCACGGGATTAACAATGACAACTGATAAGATGAAAAGTCAGCAACAATGCAGAATACAAAGGCACTGACAGTCACTGCAGTCTACTGACTGAAGTGAAGGCACAAAAGACTTGATTCTTCTATATCAGGACAAGAGCAATTGTCACTGAAAATAGCTTTATGTGCTGCATTTTAATGATCAAAGCTTGAGTTAAATTCTGGGGTTCCATCTAGGGGATTAAATTTGAACTATTGCTGACCTCAGGCCACAAATTTTTATTTAAATTTATGATGTTTTTTGCTCCTTGTAGTCTTGGTCATCTATATCAATTCAAAGACTGTAAACAAATATACATCTATAGTTTGTGCCGTCAGTCCAAGGTTTAGGTTTAGTTATCACTGAAACCAGATTTCATGCATTCCCTTAAATGGAACGCAGCTTCAAGCTATATTTTATATCATTTTGGCTGCCATTTTCACAAGACAGGAAGCAAAATCTTTATGATAGACAGGCCCATATGGATTTGGAGAAGACTTTACCTGGAGTTAAGTTCAACTTTCTCTGCATCCCAGCGACCCTGAAGCTGCATGGCCTCTTTCAGCTTGTCTTTCAGCTGCCTCTCCAGTGCTGACATCTCCACACTACTAGAGGTGCTCTCCTGAGTCACTCTGGCCTCTAAGTTCATGCAGGCAACATGCAGCTGTCGGCTGGCAGCGACACACTCCCCACGCATATCAGACAGAGTCCTGTTGAACAGAATCATCAAGATTTGCAGAATGTATCATAAAATATGAAACATGACATGCTGTTTTCATTCATACAGTTGTGAGCCATTAGTCTAATTAAAAAACTGTCTGCTTGTATTTAGAAAGGATGGGTGTCTCTAGTGGTTAAGCTCTGGGATCAGGGCTCACTTTGAAGTGTCTTCAGTTTCAGTTACAGTACAGCCTCTAACATGATCACAGCTGTCTATGAGCTGAGCAATCATTATTAAAGCAAATTACTCTTCAATAGTGCTCACAGTGGTTCAACATGAGAGAAGCCATGTCTTGTAGGGTTCCAGCTTTACCCTGATGGATGATTTCAACAGTGAGGCTAGACACCTTAAGCCATTGGTCGCCCCAGTGAGGAAACAATGAGCAGGGAGACTGGCGACCCTGTTGACCTGTTCCACTTTGATCCTTGGCTGAGAGAGATGGATTGTGGTTGCATTCATGAGTAGGAGACACAGGAGTGGTGGGGGTTCTTATGGAATCCTGAGTCGCTGGAGGGGTTCTGGCAGTGGGCCACACTCACCTGTCAGTGAAAGTCCTTAGCTGGGTAAAAGTGCTCCGCAGGGAAGCGGCCTGGCGCCACAGTGCTCTGACACGAACCTGTTCACGACTCAGCCGGGAGGCACATGTCTGAAGAGAGACAGAGACAACAAGGGGACTAGAAACTGAAGGGTGGGTGGCAAGGATTGCTTACAGCAAATGCTGGCACCTCTCATTTTATTGTGAACCCAAACAGATGCAGTGCTGGAACTCCTGGACTCTGGCACACTGGCACACATACAAATAATTGGATTTCCCTGAATCAACAGATGTAGCCCATTTACAGCACGAACGCCAGATTGTTTGCACAAAATTTTCCTCCCCCTCAGCAGTTGGAATGTTTTCACAGGAAACAACAACTCAAAAATCATAGCAATGAAACGAACAGGGAATGAGAATGAATTGACGAAACTGGCTATGAATGGAATTCCTACCCCATGTGAACTCAACAGGAGTTTAATTGCACAATCTCTGTGCAGAAAGGGATAAACTTGAGCTCTCCCTGTTGCTTTTCTGACTCAAGTACTTCATTTTTGTGGTTTTTCTCACCTCTTGCTCTCTGCGCAGACGGGTATCACACAACTCAATGTCTTCACGAGCCTTCCACAAGCTCTCTGTCAGCCCATGGTTGACAGTGCCTGCCTGCTCCAGTTGTTCCCGCAGCATGGAGTTAACTTGGCTGAGGCTTGCACACCTGGAAATAACCAGCATTATGGCAGTGAGAGACTGTTTGGCACTTCTACCTTGACAAACTGTCACAACACCCTCCTGTAACCTTCCCAGAGCACCCAAACTCTGTCATTCATATAGCCAGCATATCAGTCTTACATCTGTAGCCTTTAGATCCACCCTTGCCAACCACACTTACAGGGTGAACATGTGTGACAGTTTTATAACGTCTGTGTCAACTTAGATTTAATCTCCACCAGATTTGCTTGTATAGTCATTGACAAAAATATTTACATCATTCTCACACTAAACACACACCCAGTTACAGTAAAGCACGCCACAGTGCTGTTTGGTTATCTGCATGAGAGGAAGCCAAACCCATGTTTGCATGTACGGCATGATATTGTGTTTAACAGGAACTGAGGCATAGGGAAAGAGGGGTTCAATAATTCCAATAATAAGCAAAAACATATAAGTCATGGTTGTAGACGTAATTTCTACATTAGACTTACATTAAAAAGTGCTTAAGTGGATAGAGCTTGGTAACTCTGCGGTGAGTGATATTTTAGTAAAAATTATCAGGTCCTGGCAAAGTTTCTGCCATGGGCATTTCAAATAAAGTTCCATAACTGTATAAATCATCGAGCATTAAAACCTGGCCTCAGCTGCAGAGGTTGGCCCATACTTAATGTGAAGCATCGTTAAAATGCTTTGGAGAAGAGAGCCAACACAGTCCCACTAATTTTCTCTGACAAATTGGAAGCTGAGATTATCTGCCAAGGGCAGGTTCTGCCCTCTCCCTGCAGCAGGGCAGGGAAAAACACAGCAGGAAAGCTCAACTGCTGGGAATATCTCTGCTCCACGCATTTCACAGAAATATTTTGGTTTGATTTCTGCTTCTCAACAAGAAACAGAGAAAGAAAAACAGGAGCAAATTTCTAACAGGCTTATCCATGAATTTACTGCTCCAAGTCTGCATCCAAATAGCGACTCCCTGCTGCTGTCGGTTGTCTGATTTCTAAATTCCAAACTTTGTGCACTTTTTCTAAAACCCCCTTATATGTATTACTTACTAATACAGAAGCTGTACACATTTCTCTGCTGGCTGGGTAACCTGCCTGCCTGCACTGCATGGTGCCCATCACTCACCTCTTCTGCTCCTCCTCCAGCTGAGCAGACTTATTCTGGATAGCCATGTTGAGCTCCTGCTCTGTCCGCCGCTGAAACTGGGCTGAGTCCTGGTGTGCCTGCAGCTGAACACACACACAGACACATGCACACACACACGCACACACACGCACACACACCACAACTGGCATCCTGATAACACTGAAGTATATGCTAGCAGGAGTAAGTTAGCAGTTACCTAATATTTATAAAGCAACATAATTACAGTGTAAATCTGCTAATCCAAATTCTCTGTGGTGGCCACTCAGCCAACAATAATATTTGGATGAATTAAATACATTTAAATAACAGCACAAATCTTATTCACGACATGAAAAGAGCATGTTTTAGTTTTCAGTTCTGCATGTTTCTCTTACTGGTTGTTAAAATGCTTTGCACTGCTTGCACAAACAACTGGAACATTGTAACACACTATACGGACATTGTGATAATGCTGTGATAATAATCAAGAGTCACTTCACCACCCTGCCCTAGTCAGTATTACCATCTTTGTCTGGGGAAAGAATCTTTTGGACTAAACTTCTATTTGGAAAAACATAATGCAGTAAAAATGAAAAACAGCTAAATGATGGTTTAATGCAAGGCAATGTCAGTTGATGGACCCTAGAGGAGCCTAGCAGGACCTTTAGACCTTAGACTTCATTATTTACAGTATATCTAAGCAACACTCATCCTTGAATGTGATGCTACAGTCTAGACGTACCAACAATCTCATCTTCTCAGACTCTGATGTCTTCTCCAGCACCTGTTCTTCCAGTTCCCCACACCTTTTCTTGTACTGAAGAACCTTGCGTAAAACAAATACGTTGCACAGTTAAGCTTAAGGAACTTTATTTTTGTTATGTAACAGTTTCTAAATAGTGAGGTCCATTTCAAGTTACCTTGGTCTGAAGCTTTTGAACAAGTTGGGCCTGTCTCTGCTGGGCCTCCTGGTAGACCTGCAGTCTTTGACTATAAGCTCTCTCCTTGTTCTGCAATTGCAGGGATCTTGGTGATACACTGTCCTGGTCTGACTCACCTGCAGACTGCAGCATCAGCATCTGATCGAGCTGGATGGAGTGGTAACAAATTAGCTTTGGCATGGTATCAGTATCACAATACATAGTATAATATATTAGGGATGTCCTGATCCAATCACGTGATGAAATTATCGGATTTAACCTTACAAAACAACAAGCATGGCCATGTTCATGTTTTAAATTCATCCTGAGGTACAAAGAGATTGTCAAATTGAATGACAATGGCTTAGTTTTAATTAAGTTCCACAACATCAATATTCATTGTTGCACAGACAGAAACAACACCGTAAACGTCACAATTTACGGCAGATGGGGACTTCAGACAACATAATAGTAGTGAGCTGGTAGTTAGTAGGCTAACGCAGGGCAAACGTGTCACCTCGGGACAGCAAAAATGTCTGCAGTTTGGAGGTATTTTAAGCTGGACAGCGAAGGCAGTGCAACAGCCACTTGTAATGTGTGCAAATTGGGCATTTCGCATGGTGGAAATGTGGACCTGTTCTCTTTTTTTCTTCTTAATAATGCATTGCTGAAGTATCAGATCAGGACTCGGTATCGGCAGATACTCAAAATCAAATGACTCGGACTCGGGGGCAAAAAAATGTGATCGGGACATCCCTATAATATATATAAATATAAATATAAATATACATATAAATATAAATATAAATGCAATCCAGGGCAACAGCCCTGCAACAAACCTCTGTATTCTGTTTTACTGACAGTGTGTCATGAAGGTGTGGTATGGCCAATTTTGTTGTGGTGTTGTTGAACTGGGCTGCATTATACTGAACTGTATGTCCAGCTAACAAGGATTTATTGCACACCAAATGTACTGCATTGCCTTATATTACATGGGTGTATTTAACAACCCAGTAACGCAGTCTATCTCATCCTAATTATATGGATGTACAAATGATTAATGGTCGGGCTAAAGGATATGTTTGCATCCAGACGAGTCATTTAGTGGTTTTCAATAGTTCGCTGTGGTTTGCATTTGTAAAAAAAATATGTTAATGCATGGGAGCATTCAATGGATTTTTGAAGTGTTCTATTAATGCATGTTCATGCCAAAAAGAACATACAATACAGTGCTTTTGATTGGTAATTACTATCATCACTGTCATAATTCAATGTTATCAATACCGATGTGATTAAATATATGCCTAGCATGTTTCCCACAAGAACAGAAACCCTCAACATTTAAGTGTCTAGAGCAATCTAGAGAACATCTGTATTAATTCAACATGAGGGTTGGGCAAACAGTGGCTAGACCTAAAGATGGGGTGTGTGGAATGTCCAAGTACACTAAGTTTGTATATTGGTGTTTATGCATGATGGCTGTATCTGTCAAATGCATCTAAAAACAAAGATATTCACATGCACTGGTCTTTCTCACTGTAGAATCTCATATCCTCTCCCATATCTGAAATCCAAATGTCCTGTAACCTCTCAACCTCACACAACCTAAACTCCCTCTGCACCACCCACTCTCTATCCTGGTGCCAGACACCCTGTCCTCACTAATACAAACCACATGGCCCTAGAGCACTACAACACACTGCGTGCCTCCAGCTGCCCTTGCCGACTTCTCATTTAAAAAGAGAGGAAGAGAGCGAGAGTGAGGGAGCCCCCTCCCTGCAATACACTCCAAACCACCATCCAAGCCCTTCAAATCAACCCTGCGACCCACTCCCTCCCACCTCTCTTCTGTACCTCATCTCTTCTCTGGGTGCTTAATCTCTCCAGCAGGCTCCAAGAGAGCCAAGACAATAGTCTCACTGTTCAACACTGAACCCAGCCACTTTGCCACCATTATTAACACATTTTCAAATGCCCTTTTCAGAATTTTATTCTACAAACTACGCTAACGGCCATCATGCACTTGGCTCTGTGCTTTTGGTGTTTTTCTCCAAGGACCTGGGGAGCACAAAAGCTTCTTTTACTGCCCGTTGTTGGGGTGACAGCTTTAGGGACTGAGAAAGGAGGAACAACATGGGCGGAGTATTTGAAACACACAAAACTGCAGCAGCTGTGTTTAAAGGGACTCCTGGAAACAGCTGTGTGTGGAGCATTGGTGATTATGCATCTTTTCAAGTATTTTGGCACAACTATTGCAATAACACTGACTTACTAACAAGCATGTACTTTATAAATACACCTTGAAAACATGGCCATAGCACACAAGGTTTATTACAGCACGTGAGTACAATCTACATCTGGTGCCTTATAGAGTGGGGAAAAGGGACCACAGTACAACTGAGACAATACTGTACTACACCAATGTAACTAAGAAAAACATACTAAATCTAAAACAAAGTTAGCTCACCCTTACAACACAGTGCAAAATACAAAAGGATCAGTTATTTACTAGAGATGCACCAATTTCAATTTTCTTAGCCAATTCTGATTTCTGATTTTTATAAGGGTCTGACCTGCCAGTTCTGATTTTGGCCGATTCCGATTTTCAGTCTTTCTAAGAACTGTAATTGATAGCATTCACAAACATTTTTGCAACTTTTCTTGTAAAAATTAAATTAGATGTTCATAATAAGACACTGACTATTAAATATTCATTAAATACTATTTAAATTTTCTCCCAAGTCCTCCAGGTTACAACCAGGGCTTATTATAGTTTTACATTAAGATTATGAATCAGCTGAATGTGATCTCGTGAGATTTCATGGGACGCAATTTTACGTGATCTCCTGTGGAAGCACATGTAAACAAACCAGAGACGGACGCTGTGCAACAGTTTGCTGCAGCAAAACTTTGCCATGAGAAAAACAGATGCAGAAGTTAAACGAGTCTGGATGAGAAAATGTCTGAGGAGACACATCAACACAGGTTGTTTATTCTTCAGCCAGAACAGGAGGTGAGATTTTAACTGTCCCTCTGTGAACAGTAGTCTGCTGCTGGCTAACATCAGCCTGTAGAGCTACACGGTTTACACTTTACGGCTGTTTTGCGACATTATCAGCTGCTCTGTCTCGTTGTAGACTGTCTGTCTTCTCTTTATCCTATTCTTGGAATCTGACGTTAACAAAATCTTCAAGCAAGCATGTGTCTGAGTGTGTGTAGCTGTCATCAGCACTGTGTTGATATCACAGTTTGTCTGCTGCGCGCATGACGTGACCATCGTGCAGAACATGTGTATGACAATGACGGGCACAGAATCGGATATGTGACGCTGACCAGCTGGTCACCGGTCAGGGCCAGTCAAGCTGAAAACCGGCTGGTTCCGGTCTCTGGTTGGTCGATCGGTGCATCTCTATTATTTACACAAATTGTCCACTGATTAGCCTCTGCCCCAAAGGAGGCATAGTCAACAACATGGCTGAGATGAACCCATTCGGGGTGCTAGTGCAAAAATGAGCAATGGGTACCAGCTGACCACCGATGACTATAGCCATTCTGTAAAAATACATCAAGTGAGCACAATATAAACTTTACTAATGATAGTTTTTAAAATAGTTTTATGATTAGGTAATAAGGATTCACATGAAGGTTCTGGTCTCTTCAACTAATACTGTACTTTAAGGTTATACAACACCACAGCTCTACAATAAGGAATGCCTAAAATGGTAAAAAAACAACAACAATTAAACATGTTTTTGTAGAGCTTGCAACCTAATGCACGATTAATGAATCCCTTTCTGGAGAGAAGGAGGGGTATTGTCATACCATTTTTGATATGCAATAATGTTTGTTGCTTCACAATTACGACACACTGTGTCATTCTGATTTGTTTACTTATTTAAAGATTAAACTAAAGCAATGATTTGATAACTGATTAATTGTTAACTTTTCATCAAAAATGGCAAAAAGGGGGCACCCTGGTACCTCAGTTGGCAGAGCGAGCACCCCATGTACCAAGGCAGTGAGCCCTCTGAATTCGACTCCAACGTGCAGCTTTTAGCAGCATGTCATTCCCCCACTCTCCCTTCCCCTTTTCTGTCCTCGCTTCTGCTGTCCTATCAATTAAAGAGTCTGAAGAGCCCCCCCACTGTGGCCACTGTAGTGTTTTTATGAGTGTGTCCCTGTTTTGTGTATCGAATACATGCCCTGCTGTCAGTTTAACTCCGGTGATCAACAGCTGCCAGCAGTAACATGCAGAGAGAATACTGCTAGCTAGTAAACAAGGATGTAACCAATCATTTAAATATTGGATTTGTAAACGCTTCATAAGAAGGGAAATACATTCAACATGTTTGTGAGGCCTCGAGGATACACACAATGCATTTTGGTGAGTAAGACTGAATGTAAACATAACTTTGTTTGAAAGAAAACTCCAGATGGCACCTTAAATAGCATATATCCCCAAACAAATTTGCAATTAATAAAATTACTCCAAATCATACACAGTGAAACAGTAAACTACCAGTAAGGAACTCAACTCTTATGTCTTTCTAAAATGAAAGACATCATCAGAAAACACATATTGTATGGACATACCAACCTCTTTAAGGCTGGAAGGTCATGCAAATTACAAAAATATTGCAGATTTGTTTCTACTGTATACAGTATGGTAATTTTCCCCTTATGTATATGTACTTCAGTTCCATCAACAACTGTCACTGCTGTAGACTACACCCTCACTACCTTCGCCATGCACTCAGTGACCAGGTGTCCCTGGCAACTCCTACAGGTTCCCGCCCTGCCCGGATGAGGAGGGTTGTTTACACTTTTTCATACATAGCTGCAGTGTGTGGGCTTTTTGCCAGTGCCTCGCCCCTGCTTCACACACTACGGAGGGGACGTTTTTTTTATTGTTTCTCCCCAGTCAGCTGTAAAGCAGAAGGCCGGGGGCTGCTCTGGATTAGCCATGCTCCGTGCAGTAAGCTCCCAAGAGGGCGCCATAACAGTCTGTTGTGGAGACCCCCACCTTCACTAAACTCCCGAACACCACCGTTTACTCCCTTGCTCTGCTTGCATCATTTAATCTCATAGCCCTCATCTCCAAGAGAGTTTGAACTCATTGTTCTTCACAACACACCCATCCATTGGTGACTGTAAAAAGGCAAAAGAGAGAAGCAAGTAATCCCAGTCCTCCATCTGCCCTAACTCAGGGGCTTACAGGGCTTACTGGGAGCCTAGAAGTGTGCTCACTGAACACCCTTTCTATTTACGATCTGCCTCAGAGTACAATCACTCTCGAGCAGCCTCCGCGGCCCCCTAAAGTGGGCTGAGCCTAATCCCAATGTAGCCTGACTCTTTGAGGTCATCTACTGCCATTTTGCAATAACGTTCAAGATGCAATTTATACAAAAACAGCCTTTTTGTCACGGTATGTTTTATGCCTCCATATGGTTGCTATGGTTCCTTTCCTTTTTTTTCACTCCCAAGTATCTGTTTCTTGAGCCCCACTTATGTTTCCAAAGTGAAAGACTTTTCAGCCTCTTAAAATGTGCTTTGAATTAGCTTTTTATATTTCTTGATATTTATGATTTGTGCCACTCCTTGTATTGTCTCTTTTGATAAATATTTCAAACAACATCAAGGGATAATCGTGCTTTGATTCATCTGCCAACAAGCAACAAGAGAATCATTTTCAAGGCCCTTGTGAAGGCTTTGGTGTTTGGGCCAAAACTTGCTGCCTTGCTCATGTGGTAGATCAAAATCCAATCCATTTCAGTTACCAAGTTATGATTACAATATTCTCTCAGTGACCTAATGTCACAACATTTGGAGATCTGATAATCCACTAGTTTATCTAATGTTCCAACTGGGTTTTATGAAATCTCTGAAGTCATTTTACTCCACTCTTATTGTATAACTCTGGCATTGTGGATCCATACCTGTTTATCTATAGAGGTAAATTTCCAGGAATATCCAGGAACTAGTCCCCAGTCCTCTTGCTTTCTATCTCTGGCTCACACAGGACAAAATCTGGCCGTCAGTGCACAGTCCAGCCAGCATGTGAAGGGTTACAGCTGCAATCGTTTTCCCTGGCTTGGCCTGGGCCCAGAGGCTTAATAAAGGGAATTAATGGAGTGCACTATCTGTCAGATTCCTAAACACAGCTGGAGCGGATGTCCATCGCCCCCAAGCTGCCCAAAAAACTTACTATCCTACTTCAACAACATACCCGTTCCCGTTTCCCCTCACATTACCCCCTGAGTGCTGACTCTGTGAAAGAGCCCCAGCTGATTGTGAAAGCTGTTTATGTATCACCACTGACGGTAATTACACAATGTGGGATAACAAACAAGGGGAATGGAAGTGAGGAGGGGGAGCTGCTGTGAGTGTGTTACCATGGAGTGAACTTTTTGGTCATGGGGACAGCTGCTGTGATGGCACACAGGGATCCAAGTGATCTCTGTAAATACAGCCAAACTAATAATACGTGCTGTGTACTCACAAGCATGTGGCCGGCCTTGCAGCACTTAACACAATGCCCCAGCAAGGACAATGCTGTGCAAAACCTACACACACACATACACCCACTGAGTCAGGTCACGACTTCACATATGATTAGACACTCATGACATGTGAAAAAGAACTGAAAAGTGTCCTTAATGTTTGACTTTAAAGTTGGGTAACATGAGTAGCCTAAAGTCAAATGTTGAAAAGGTTTAATGGAATACTTTCATCAAAAATTCAGTGCTGAGATGGGCTTTTAGGCATATTTTCTCTAGGGAAGGCAATTAATTTTTACAATTTCATGATAGTTGAGAGAGTCAGACTTTTTGGCAGTGTTCCACTCAAAATGCAGCCTAAATGAACAGGTTTGTGCCAGTAGGAAAAACAAACTCGAAACAGAGGGGGGTAGCAGGGTAAAAGGGGACAGTAACACAATCCCTAAAACAGACTTTATCTGCTCCAACTATGTTTGACAGGGTTCTTATGCAGAGACCCAGGGGATTCAAGATTTCAGAGGGTACTGGCAAATGGCAGTTGGTGTCAGAAATCATTCAGCAAGAGTTTATCTTTATCCAACCAACTGCCACACTGCAGTATTGTGCAGTCACTCGCTAAGTGTTCAGGCAGCAGGGTATGAATGTCTATGTCTGAGAAATGCACACTGGCAGGGCTCCAAAAGCAACACAGAGGGTTCAGAATTCACCCCAACATGCTCTCCAACCTCCCGAGGCCATCCAACTCACAAACTAGGTCAAGGTTTATCCTGGTTCAGGTGCAATTTTCTGGGGTCACCAGAGATCACGCTGAGTGACTTAACAGAGACACAGAGGAAGCCTTTCAGAGTCCAGGTGTGACTTCACCAGTATTGCGTTAATGGTCCTCTGTCAGGTCAAAGAGACTGGGGAAAAATGGGGATTTGGGATAACTATATATGTTTCTCATTCAGTGGTGGATTTGCTTCAGCTGACATTCTGACACTATGAGCATCAGATGGATTTCAGAAAAAACTTGGTAGTTGGCCATCGAATTTTGTATCTTTCCAGAATGCATGTCAAACCCTTATTTCAAAATGAAAAACAAAATGCTTTTTGGAATAGTAGACATTTTGGGAAATATACTCTGATGTTAAGAGCTGTTAAGATGACAAATTGTTTGTATGGTAAATGGGAAGTAACCACCGACAGATGATTACCTCAGTTTAGTACAAAGACTAGAAATGGAGTTGACATCAGCTCATCTGGCTGTGTCAAAAGTTTAAAAAATCCACAAGCGACACATCTAAAACTCACTGATCAAATGTTATAGTGTATTTGTGAAGAAGTGACTTCCTGGAGTCTTGCCGTCAGCAACAAGCAGAGACTCCATTATGAACAATTCTGCTGGAAAATTACAAAGCAAAAATACGGTAATGAAGCTGGAGAAATTAAAGCCCAAGGACAGATTAACAGCTTCCTGCTTCTGGCATTAAAGTGTCGTTGTCTTTTGCTTGGTATGTGCCATACCTGAGAAACAGTAATGAAAAATACCTGGTCACACTGTATCAACCTGATGACAAAAGGTGATGTTGTGTTTTTCAGCAACACATGCAACCGAAAACTGCTCAAAGGAAACTTCACTGTTGGCCTTGCATGCTTATCTTAAAAGGAATGCACAGCGCATAATTATGAGCAAATGGAATGGGGGATACTGCTGATAAGAATAATTTTCTCATCTGTTTTTTATGTTCTAATTTTTTTCTTGTTCAAGTTCGCTGCAACAAACTGCGTTTCACTGCTATGCATTCAACATCTTCGACTTCAAAAGCTAGATTTCATATTATCATTGTACAATACCACAGGAAGCCAATGAATGATTAAACTGAATTATTGCTCAACCTTAAAGGGACAGTTTGGATGGCAATGTCTATCGGCAATAGATACGTCATCAGTAGCAATAAGAAAATAGTTTGAAAAAATGGTTAGCTTGGTTGTGTTATTCTGTGACTTCAGCGTATAAGAGGGTCAGTTCAGATTCAACGGATTCACCAAACTAACCATTTCACCGTTGAAGCTGTCCACAGCAATACATTGCTTAGCTTCCATCTTGGTTCTCCTCTCTGCTTCTACTAACTGAGGGTGTGTCGACTGCCATCTACTGCAGTTAATGCACTGACTAGGTATAAGAACCTCATACACCACAAATTATCAGAAATATCCCTTTAATCTTGAGACCTGATTGTGAATATATACTGTCTGTCTCTGAGATTATCCCTTTAGCAGCAAATGTTAAGGGAGGAAGCCATATGAAGACTGTTAGGCTAAACATTAGCTCCACATGGATGCCACAGCCAAGGCAGTTATACTTGTCTGTAGGGCATTGATTAGCACACTGCATTAACATCACAGCACAGAATGCTGTTCTGCAGGTAAAAAATAGTAAGGACAAGGCAGGAGCTTTCATAGGAGACAAGTTACAACAGGAGTTTTATAATAAACCCCATGAACTTGAATTTGTGAGACACTACCGGATACAACATTCAGCTGTGTTAATAATTATAACCTTAGTGAGCTTTGTGGAAAAAGGTAGATCTCGTGCTAACCCCTCCGCTCTCTCAAACTGCCATTCAGTGGTGTGTGCATCAAATATCAGCAACACTTGCTTATGTTTTTCTTTAGTGCCTTTTCACACATCTAAAAATATCAACAAAATAAATATGCTATATATATCTGCCAAACTAATTAAGTTATATTTATAGCCTCCGTTTTAAAATAAGTTCCAAAAGTAAAGCAAGCAGTGGGAGTTCATTAGATTTGAGCAGCAGAATGGGGGCAGTGTTATCACAAATGGCTGCTTTGTGCACCATGAAAAATGAGTTTTTTCTTTGACAGTCTCCAGGGAGGAGGCCAGTGACCTTCGCAATTTTTCCCCAAAAACAGCAGCCACTACATGGAGGGGTAACTATGGGGGGCTATGAAGGGAGACGCCGGTCCCTGTAAGCACAGGGGGTCTGAGTCTACCTGAGCAGACCACAAGGAAACCCTTCATGAACTACCATCCCCTCTCTTATTTACACTTACAAACACATACACACATGCACATGTATCAACACCCGCACACTCACAATGGATGCTCATAGAGTACTTACTGTAATATGTAAACCATAATTCTCCGGCAATTAGTTTAAGAAAAATGTATGACATAAAATATGTGCCAGTGCCAGGTTTCATTAATTCAATCATGAGCCTGTACATGTGTATTCCATACTTTTTCCGACTTAGTTTTCACTACAGTACATGCAAAGCTGCTCCAGCCTCCCCACACTGTTTGTTTGTTCAGCCCCAAAAGGCTTTCCCTGCTGGAAAGAGTGGTGGTACACTGATGTTTACTGTAACCAGATTCCATTTCAAACGTGTGTAGCGTTTTGCTGTCAATGCTCTAGTGTGGCTGCCCTTCTTGATCTCATCTCCAAACAAAACTGCACAAATTTACCATGGACAGTATTACATACACCAACTCCTGTAAAAGTCACATTAACATTCGACATTATAAACAATGTCTGCCAAGGCAGTCTAATCACTTGGATGGAAAATGGTAAACACATTCTGTATAAAAATGTAATTAGAGTACTATTTGACAAGGTGCGACTCATTATCATGAAAGAAGGCTGCATCTTCCTGTGTATTGCTGTTTAACTCAAGAATAAGTAGCCTAAATGATGTCTATCAGATGTAATTACCTTCAATGAAGATTATATCACCTGTGCATCCCATTTTGAGTGTGATATAATTTTCATCATCTTCAATTTTTTCCCTTTTGTTTCAGAACAAACATTCTATCTTTATAGCATGGCTACAATGAATGCTAAAAATGTAAATAATGTTCCACAGCTTGACCTTGACCTGAGAATGCATTGCTGCCCTGTGTCACCCCTACCCTGTCTGTGAGACTGGTCTGTTTGACTACTGGCTGGTCACGGTCCACCTGGTTGGGAGACAGCTGCTCCCTCGGGGCCCTGCTCTCCACCAGTTTGCTGACCTCAGAGCTCTCACCTGAGATTAAGAAACAGATAATGGATACAGAGGTGTCAATCTTACCACACAAGGTATAATGATACCTGATATCCAGCAAGGCAGATGTATTGTTTGTGCTGATTGTGTTCAATGCTTTTGTCTGTGCATTTCAATTAAAGCTCTCTTCCCTACCAGCTGACTGCTCCGCCAGGTTGCGGGTTATGATCTGGCGGATGCAGGTGGAGACAGGTGTAGGCATGACACTGGGGTCCTGTCCATCACCTCTCAGTGTCAGAGTCCCCTCTCCTGAACTGCCATCAGAGTGAAGCAGGGATTCTTCCAACTTCTACAATCATACCAGCAACCCCAACACATCACATAACTGAGTAGATAAGACTCAGAGGAATACAGCAGTGGAGGAAGTATTTAAATTTTTACTAAAGTAAAAGTAGTAATATCACATTAAAACCTTTACTCAAATAAAAAAATACAGAAGCAAAAGCAAACAAAATGTACTTGGTCAATGGCATTCATTAAGCAGAATGAGTGGTACATCATTTAAATACTTCATATATGGTGTTAAGCAGTTATAACTGGAAGGTAAATGTAGAGTAAATGTAGAGTAAAAAGTATAATATCTCTGAAATGTAATTTAGTAGATGTAGAAAGTACCTATAAACTGTACATAAGCACAGTACTGGAGTAAATGTACTTAGTTACTTTGCACCACTGGAGAACAAATTGCACTGAAATCTTAACTTATCCATTAGATTAATTTTTGACTTTGCACTGTTTCAGTACTGTGGTTGTAAATTTTCATTTCAACAAGTAACTATTTGAGGTACTTAGACTTTTTCTGCTGCGTTATCTTTCTACTCCCTAACATTTCAAAAGCATTTTTTCATTCCACTACATTTATTCTAACCTTTTAAATGTTGGTTACTTTACAGATCCCAAATTATTAACAAGATATAATTAACAAACATATTATTAGATATACTGTACCCAGCAGTATATCAGCAAGTTAAAATAGACCTTTTTCACAGCAGAAATTTGGAATAAAATAGTAGTGTAAACACAGGTGTCACCAATGATACTAATTAAGGTTCCACTACATTCAGTTCAAACTGAGTCAGGATGCTGCTTTTAGACATGTTGGTTAACTGGAGAGGTTGTTACACTAAATGGAACATGACCATAATTAGTATCATTGGTAACACGTGTTTGTCCTACTTTTTTCCAATAGGAGTGGGGAAAAATTACTTTCGGTGTTTTTAAATATATTTCGATACTTACTTGAGCAAAAAAAAAGGACCTCTTCCACCACTACCATTCAGAGGACATTTTTAAAGCAGACATTTTGACATGTCATGGTAAGTGACAGGTGTAACAAATAACTAGAAGCTACGGGTATACTATGTAATTGCTCCGTTGTGTTGTCCCACCATGACCTTGAAAATTAAGCATCTCGTGTCAAATTGAATTCCGCCATATTTACTTTCATTATTTACACCTGTGACATGTCAAAATGCTACGTGAAAAGAGCCTGTTAAAGTATGAAAGACGCAACCTAACACTGCTGTTACTTTACTAACCTGAATCACAGCCTCCAGTCTAGGTGAGTGTGCACCTTGCTCCCGTTGAGAACTCATTGCAAAACTGGCCCAGCTTTAAGACAAAATGTTGGCAAGAAACGTTAATTAACGTTTCATTTCACGAGACAGAAACCTTGCTCTGACGTTAGTTAGCTTGCTATAATTCAAGCTAATACAACTTCAGATAGAGAGAAGTCAAAAGTTGAGTCAGTCCAAACCTAAACTAATCATAAAAACTACGTCATAAGAAATAAAGGACTCTCGCACTAAATTGGTACCTGCATTAAAAAAGGCAAGAGTTGATAAAAGTCACTGGCAGAACTTCGTAGCAAAGACACTTAAGGAGCAACTGCGGGGCAGGCAAGAAGCACCAGTCGGCGTTACTACGGTGACCGCGCGCGCCGCTTCCGGGCCGTTGCCATAGAAATAGAATGCTGGCTTGGGTGTTTCCATGGCAGGACAGACGCCTTGAATCAAGCTGCTGGATTCCGATGGGTTAATGATCATCAAGACAGGCAGAGTGAACAGTGCTTTCCCATAACGGATGTACACCTGGTTGACCAGGAACACATTTTATTAATATTTCAAGCATTTCCAGTTCCAAACCCTCAATAACCACCAATAGTAATAATAATAATAATAATAATAATAATAATAATAATAATAATAATAATCACCATTATACGAAGCAAGACAAAAATAATTATGGTGATCAATTTTTTAAGTCTGACATAAATTGTTTTCTCTCCTGTGATTATGACAGTTCACCTTGAAATCAAAATTTCATTTTTTTCCTCTGGTATGTAGTGCTGAGTTGCTGAGTTTTGGAGCTATCAGGCATAGAGATGTCTGTCTTCTTTCGAATATAATTGGACTAAATTACATTCGACTTGTAATGCTCGAAGTGCCAAAGAAATACAATTGCAAAACTCACCAGCAAGAAACCATGACAAGTTTACTTTGAGTACAAGAAACTGCATGCCATTTAGTTCCATTATATGTATAATATATAATATGTATATTTGATTTTGAGGTGAACTGTCCATTTTGGAAGAGGTGGAAAAAGGTTTTGCTTGTATAAACTTAATATTTTTTTTCCACCTGTGAAACAGATGGGAATAGTCAGATACCACTACCCCATATTCTAAATAGTTCTAAAAGCATTCATGTCGTCTTCCAGGTCAGTTTTAATTTCATCATGCATTCTAAACACAAAGTACATATTTATGTAGACATTTCTAAACAAAAATACACAATCTGTGTACCTTGTGCAAGGAGAAATTAAAACTTGCCTGGTACAAAACATGATTTTTTTTTTTTTTTTTTCAGAACTTAAACTGATCATCCTGGTGAAACCTTTTGTCACCTGTTCTGAAGTCACAAATACAGAGAGTGAGAGAGAGAAAGCAATATAGATCAGAAAACAATGTTTTCACTTGCCTGTATGGCAGTGGTTCCCAAACTTTTTCTGCCACATCCCCCTGCAGAAGCCAGAAAAAGTCCAGGCACCCGCCCCCACATTAACATTAATTAATTAAAAAAGTATTCAAAAGTTAAATTTTAATGAAATAAAGGTCAGCATGATAGCATCAGCAAAAACTTGTTTATTTCTCCTACATAATTCGTATTCATTCAACTTTGTTTCTCTCTTCATTTCTTCCCTGGTCATCTGCACCCACCTGCAGTGACTCTGCACCCCCAGTGTGGGAACAACTGCTCTAAGGGCTTCTGTACCATCATCATCATCATCATCATCATCATCATCATCATCATCATCATCAAAACAGTAGCCCACAAACTATTTCTACAAATATTTAATGATTCACAAGCACCATTCAATAACACAAAAAAGAAATCAGATCTCAAACACATGATACAAAGTATAAATAAACACCTGCCAAGCAGCCAAGCGAGGCCCTAAAAACAACCAAGAATACCTCAGGATCGTGTAACACACTATTCTAGGGCACAATGACACCCTGGGATGAACATGCCATTTGCATTGTAAGATAGATATATGATAGGACACTGTCCCTGTGAAGAGTTGAGTTCAAGGCCACTATGTTGAATCTATGGGGAAAAGTTCAGGCCACTGGGATGGATCAAGGAAGATGGTGCAAACTCCACTGTAGAACCAAAGTCTTGGTAGGTAGCACTCCACCTCCCAGGTGTTGGATGCTCGGTTGTAAATTTCCACCTCCACCCCGTAGTCTCCCTCCATACCTTTCCAATGACCTCCGGTGACAAACAACTTTCCGTCCAGTGTTACCAAGCCACCATTCTCATGGAGCATGTGGAGAAGCTGGACCTGAAAAGAAGGAAAAGACAAAGGCAAAATAACAGGAAAATAAAATTGATTCTTCTTGCTATAATCCAGTTAAATTAGCACTGATACAAAGGATTGTACTACTGTATTATGACTGCTGTCAAAACTGATATCTAATCCTACCTTCTGCCACATGTTTGCCTCTGGATCATAAGAGTAGACCTTCTTAGTGTTGTCAGCAACCAGATATATAATACCGTCCACACAGACAGACCGAGGAGAGGACAAATACTTAGGGATGAAGGGCGAACATATACTGATCCAGCTATCTGTAAAAAAAACATGTAAACACATACAGTATACAATTCAGTAGAATGAAGAAAAGACAATTATCCATACTGAGTTCAAGGATACACCATTATATTTTCAATGAATGAGCAGTAACAATAAATATTGAAATAAAAATTTTAAAAAAATGGGGAAGAGAGCCCACTGTTAAGATTTCATACAGTAATTAGTTATCTTAAATCACACATCAACTGATTCACATACATAGAGGAAATGACATAAAATATCTTACGACCAATAGTAAAAAAGGGAAGATATAAGGTACTTTATCTCTGTAATTTCTCTTAAAGGAACAGTTCACCACAGAATAAAAATACATATTTTTCCTCTTACCTGTAGTGCCATTTATACATTTAGACAGTTTTGGTGTGAGTTGATGAGTGTTGGATATATCGTCCATAAAGATGTCTGCCTTATCTTGAATATAATGGGACTAGATGGCATCAGCTTGTGGTGCTCAAAACGCCAAAATAATAAATTTTAAAAACTCAACAGGATAGTCTCTTTCCGGAACATCATGACACTGTTATTCAAGATAATCCACAGATCTTTTAGTGAGCAGTTTCATACAGGAACTTTTTTTTTTCTACCTAATTATACCTGCCAACTGTATCACAATGCAAAGGGAAGCATCTGCTCATAGATGAGAGGTTAAAGCTCAATCAAAGATGTTTACAGTACATCCCACGCTGTCACAAGCACGAGCCTCTCTTCCACGAGTAGCACACTCCCCTCTGCGCAATGATATGGTGGGTGTGGTTTGGTAGAAAGAAAACAGTTTCTAACCACCAAAACCATCTAGATGAATAAATAGCACTATGATAGGAGCAAAATATGTATTTTGATTTGTGGGTGAACAGTCCCTTTAAGGAAATAGGAAACTGTACAAGAAAGTGGTAGATATTTGGTTAAAATACCACAAATAACAAGAAAAGGAAATATTACAAGTGAGGAGAAATAACTAATCTGACAATGAAACAATGGATAATGATTGCTGAACAAGTGCAGCTGGAGGGAAAATGAAAGAATCCACCAACAGGACTGCATAAATAAAAGAGTAGTGTGAATGCATTTCCAAAAACGTTTTTTTTAATTGTTCTTGTTTAATATCTGAGTGAAAAAAAAATCTGACTGTCACAGACATGAGCTTTGTTATGATCATCCTTACCTATAACAGGGTTGTAACACTGCATGGTCAAAGCATTGTACTTCACAGCACATGAGCCAATCACATAGAGCTTCCCATGACATGCTGTGGCAGTGAAGTTAGTCACGTATTTTAAGGCCGGGCAGGACAAGGCCCAGGTGTTGTTGTAAGGGTCATAATGCTCAACTTCAACATGATCTGCCGTTGTACCTAAAGGAGGGAAAACATAGTCACAAGGCTGAATCATGGTCTCATAAATGTCAACAAATACTTAAATTTAAAGATGTGTGTTTGTGGCAGCACACACCATAACCACCACACCACACATCTAAAATACTGCCCTGTTCTTAGAGCCTGAAACTATTCAACCACAAAGAAGAAATGCAAGCAAATTCTGACAAACTATCACCACAGAGGTAAGCCATTAAGGGCAGATGAGCGACCTGAATTTACCAAACTTTTCCATTGCACTGCAGGTTTAAGGCACCACATGCAGGACTGTATTTATTTTCTTACCTCCAATGACGTAAATCTCCCCGTTGAGTGTTGCAGACGTGTGGTTAGTCCGAGGCCGGAGCATGGGTGCCACAGTAACCCACCTCCCCTCTCTTGTGATGTATTTCCAGGTCTCTGTGGTCGACCAGGTGTTGGTATTTGAACCTCGTGAGCCCCCTGTCAGACAGACAAGAGCACTTTGTCAAAAGTCTGACAACGTTTTGCATTCTTCTCAAGAGAAACTGGTGAGTCCTGCTTTAAACTGTTTTCCTTTTTCTGAGGTTTCTGTGTTTTAAAGGCTTGTATACACTTGACTCACCTGTGACGTACACATCATTGTTCAAGGAGACCATAGAGTAACCCCACTTGTTAGGGTTGGGGAAATTAGGGAGCTCATGCCACTGTTCTGCAGAGAAAAAGACAGGAGTTCATGTTTGTGCATCATTCAGAGTGAGGGAGACTAGATGAAAATTTCCACAAACACAGCAAGGAAATTACAATGGATAGCAGAGGAGGGCAAATATTTCTGAATGTCCTCAAGGGCCATTTAAAGGACCAGTGTGTTCGATTTAGTGTCATCTTGCAATGAGTTTGCAGATTGCAAAGACTTTATCTCACTCTTCCCTTCCTAACAGTGGCCCAATAACTTGTGCTAAACGCAAAAAGCCCTCTCTAGAGCCAGTGTCTAGCTTGCCTGTTCTGAAACATGCCACGTCCTCTGCAGAATTAAATGGCTCAGGTAACAAAAACTCAACCATTCTTCTTTTAAGGTGATTATACAGTGATGAAAACATATTTATGAATGTTACATTCCATTGCTACCATATTCTACCTACAGATCGCCATAAATATTACACACTGGACCTTTAAGTAAAAGTCAAAGTTAGGTCAAGAAAGACAGAAACAGATTTTCTGGCACAGCCCTCAACCCTGTGGCTACAGTTGTCATTGCCTCAATATAAAACTAGAAATCTTCGAATGAGATGCAGCAATCTTTTCCTTAACATCCCATGAAAAACACAGACATGGACGCCTTCTTCCAGCACTGACCAATAAAACGCTCATTTCAGGAACTGAGAAGATGATCCAATTTTGTCACATCCAGACCACATTCCTGCAGAGCTGTTTTTCTGTCAACACTAGATTTAACGACCTATGACACATGTTCCAAACTGTTTTTTCAAGGAATCAGACAGCTATTTCACAACAAAAATCTGTTGTAAAATGGATTCTGAACTTAAACAAATGTGAAATTTTGATAAGTGCAAAAGTCTGTACTTGTCTTTGTGTTGTAGAAGGCACAGTTCCTGAGCAGCAGTCTTTGCAGTCTTGGGTCTCTTTCCTCGTCTGTGTCTGAATCATCTTCATCATCGGAGTCGTCCAGCGAACGACCTCCCATTACGAATAGCACCTCTTGCAGGTTTGGTTGTGGGCTCAGAGAGTTGAGTCTGTCCCTACACTCTGGTGCCAAATCCATTTTCTAGAAAAGTAAAAGTAATGATTGCTTTTGGAAATCGACTCAGATTGAGCAAACAAAGATAAGAGAAAAAAAGACGGAGGAAGTGTGAACTCACTAACCTCTCTGTGAATTTTTTCCACGGCCTCTCTGCAGCTGGGAGAGGCCTGCACCAGACCATCCTTCAGCAGGGTGTCAGCCAGGTAGTCCAGGCTGAGTAGAGAGAGACGGGACAAGGTGAGGAGTTCAGGGAGGTGGCAGAGACGGGACTCCTTGTGGTGTCCGACCCATTTTAGGATGGCCTCCACACGGGTACACTCTGACCGGATTTTTAGTCCTTCATCAGAGAGGCAGGCAACCAGCCTGTTCTTTTCCAGCAGTAGAAACTCCTCGCCTTGCTGCACAGCCTCAAAGTTCTCCAAAAGGAAAGCCCATGCTTTGGCCATTACCTCAGGGCAGCCATGGATCGCCCCAAACTCCAGGATTCCCAGGCAATTGGTAGCATCAATCTGGTGCTGAAGGTATCGGCTGCACACGGCTCTCACCGTCTGGAACTGCAGCTGGCTGGAGGTGCAGATCAAGCCCTCCACATTGCTCTGGTTGATGGTCAGTTTGCCTGTGTAGGCAAAGTCCAGCAAGCAGCTAAGTATGTCGGGATCAACATCATGAAGCTCCACACGCGCAGCTATGCTCTCCACAAAGTCCCCCGAGAACATGCAGCGGAAATACGTGCTACAGAGGGCCAATACGCCACGGTGACAGGGGAAGTCCCGGCCGCCTGCGCTCAGTGTTACATCAACCAGTTTTGGCTGAGAGCAGAGGGACCGCAAGCCCTCCAGGATGCTCTGAGGGTGGGAGGACAGGCAGAAGTCCAGGTCATCCACATTCCGCACCATGGTAAACTTCAGTTCAAAATTTAGGTCAAAGTGTCTTTGAGCAGGGATGGTCCAAAACTGAGTTTAGATCTTATCTGCAAGTTTAGAAAAATAAGTAAATATACAAAAGAAATCATTATAAAATCACATCTAAGCAATGTTTATTTTTCAGAAATGATCAGCAATAACTTATATATCTTTAAAATCTTATTCCCAAACAGTTAAAATTTTCTATCTGATAAATGGATACTAAAGTAACTGCATCACACAGAGTGTGAGACTGCAACTTGAGAAAAAGGTGTCCTACAGGACTAGTTTATCATTTATTAAAGACAAAAAAGTGGCACATAATCAAATATTTTTCTTTGATTTTGGAATGAATGACAAAAGATGAAATTTGCTTTTTTGTACTATAGTCTAAATAAAAAAAGGCCAAAAAGAAATGAGAGATATATTAGATACAACTCTTTAAGTCTAGAACATGTTCAAAAACTGTTTCTTCTTGGTGATTTTTCTGATTTGAGCAATAAAATACAAAGTATCTTGTAAAAAATTTCCTTGTCTTCATAAGAGTGCCATCATTGTGTTCTTACAAGCACTACAAAGTACTTTTGGCTCATGTTTAGTACAATTGTATGACTCTCATATCCTCTGAAGCCAACAACAAATGTAATTTCCTGTCATCAAATACTGTAACAAGAAAAAAGTAACCAACAACAAACTCACCACAGAAGCAGACAATGGAAATAATGGCTCATCCTTCCAGTTAGAAAGCAGTTTGTTTGTAGCGGAGCAGCTGGTTAGATCAACATTGAGTGGGCAACATGGCGTAAAGCTTATGCCAAGTCACTGGGACGGGCTGCTTGTCGTTGGGTTATTTTTAGGACTGACAGTGACTCCGTGCTGGAGACAGATTCCAAACAACAGGCATGGGACCCGCAGCTGCTGTTACAGGCACATGTTTAGCATTTTCTCAACAGGCCGGGAAGCTAGCAAAGGAGATAAATGATGTAGCACTAACTTTGTTGTAAGTTATAACAATCAATTAATGAGGCTGTTATGACAGACAAAGTGTTAACTGTAAGAAATGAAAAGAATATGTAATGTCAGTGAAATGAGTGTTTACTATAAAATAATAATGAATAATCATGATGAGCCTTACAAGGAATGAAATTACACAGGTATCTGTGTAATGATTTATTTTGTGATCATGCCAGAACTGGTTCTCCCACTGCCGCTGATTCAAGGCTGTACTGGGAATATTAACCATTAACTGCATTAACAAAGATGTTGACTCTCAGGAAAACACACTAGTACTCTAGGCACTCTGGATTTTAGAATAGGGCTGGGTATGGTTTGAAATTTGTTGCCATTTTGATACCTGAGTTTGAACAGCAGTGCCAAAATATTTCCTAAATCTATCTTATATTACCTCATATAAACATGTTTACTCTTATAAAACCTTTTGAAAACAAAGTCCAAACTTCTGAAACGCATTAAAGTCAAATGTTTTCACTCAATAAAACACAGTACAAAACTTACAAAATTATAATTCAAATCAGGCAACATCTGATCAAATAAGTAAACAAGAATCTGGCTAATAATTCTGTACTAGCTTTCGGTGCTTGATAGTTGACAAATACAACAATTCAATTCATGATTCAAACAGTATTTAGATTTGATACCCAGCCCTAATGTCATCTAACTACAAACAATACAAAAATATCAAAAGGATGACACAACTACTCAAAATCAAAAATCTCTGCCTCTTTCTCTTTCCAAAAAGCAAAACTACGGTCAATGTATTTACAAATTTCCTCATTGCTAAAACTGGAGATGTCAGTTCCACAGTGGAGCATCCCCTCATCGGGTGTGGGGGTCTGCACAATGACTTTAGGGACCTGTCTAACCTCTGGGAGAGTATGTTTCACCACTTCAACAGTGCTTTCAGACTGACTCACGGCGTTTCCAAAGAACTTCACTTTAATGTCCTCAAAGCCGTCCTTCCACTCACGGTTACCAGCCTCGATGTCCTGTATGACGGCCTTATGAAAGTCCCTGACCAGCTCCCAGGGAAAGCTCCCCACATGGTCGAACACCTCGAAACACAGCAGATGTCTCATTTTGCGTTCATCCACGGGCAGGTCCAGCTCCAGGATGTGAAAGTAGCCCAGCATGAAGAGATCCAGGGTCAGGTTGTCATACTCTACAGGCACCCCTCCTAGACGGGGCAGGAACTGCTCTGGGGAGTAGAGGGCCTGCTGTCGGTGGAGTCTGTGGATAACGCAGAATGGTTGGTCAGGATGTATTGACACTCATCTGAAACTAAGGACTATAAACTTCACCAAAATATTTGGTGTTTTTCCTTGCTGAATCACTTTGGTGTTAAACGATTTTCAAAATTGTTGATTAATTTTCTGCCAGTCTACTAATGGATTATGAGTTTCAGACAGCATTCCAAACTAAACTTTTAGGCTGTTCAGTTGATATTCTCTAGGTTATATCTGGGAATTTAAACAGTTCACACTGAACAAATCCTAAATTTAGGTTTTTAAAGCTACATCAACTGACTTTTTGTCCACTTGGGGGCAGAATAACAGAGCTAACTAAAAACATGATCTATTAGCTTGGAATTTTAACTTGAAATTTTAGCTTGCTTGTGGTGATATCTGCCATGTTCAATGCAGTGGTGTGCTGGGGTTCTGAACGCACAGTGAGAGACAGAAAAAGACTCAACAAACTGGTTGAGAGTGTGAGTTCTGTCCTGGACTGCCCTCTAGATTCCTTAGAGGACGTGGGTAAGAAGTGGATGTTAGCCAAGTTTATGTCAATCATGGACAACACCTCTCACCCCCTGCATGAGACTGTAGTGGCCTTAAGCAGCTCAATCAGCAACAGAGTTCTGCACCCACAGGACAAGAAAAGGCACTACTGCAGGTCCTTCATTCTGGCCATGTATAACTTACACACTGGACTATGAGAAACAAACAATCTTTTTCATGTTGATTAATCGATTAGTTGTGTGATCTATAAAATGCCAGAAAACTGTGAAAATGTTGATCAAGGTTTCTCAGATGAAATCCTTAAATGTCTTGTTTTGCCCACTGTTCAATGATATTCAGTTCACTGTCAAAAAGGAGTGAAGAAACCAGAAAATATTCACATTTAAGAAGCTGGTATCTGAGAATTTTGACTTTTTTTTTCTTAAGGATTGTTCAAACCAATTATCAATTACAAAATAGTTGGCAATTCATTTAATAATCAATTTATAATTGATTAATTGCTGTAGCTTTAATGTGTATTTGCCTTTCTATCAGCACTATCTTAAAAATTATGAGGGTAATGCAGGGTTAGCCCAGAGTTTGTAGGGTTATCCCCTGAAAACTGACTAACCCAGAGCCAAAAGGTGCCAGTGTGAAACAGGGATTAAAGATCAAGTAATAGTACTAACTCAGGACTGGCAGAAGTGCAATTTGAATTGTATAGATATGGGCTGAGTGTAACCCTGGTTTAATAAGTGTATAGAAAAGGGCTAAGTTATCCCGCTGTTAACTCTTGGCCCAGGGTTACAGATAGCACTGGGCTAAGTATATGTAGTGTGAAAAGCCCTACTTTCCTGTGAATCGCCTGATTTACATCCTATTTCATGAACTGGTGGTTGCTATGGGTAAGGAGTACCAATTCAATATCTACTCAGTCAGTGAATGAATGAATGCATCTTTCTAAGTAGTTTTTATCTCACTAGTTCATAAAGTGCATGTCAACAGTTCCAACATAGTGTCGAAAAGTTAAGTGGTACCATACACAAAAAATGTCCACTGTAAAATGTCAGGGCTTCAATTAAGCTCATGACATTATAAAGTGATTGTGTGTGGTGCTGCATAAGCTTTGGGTCATTTGAAAATTGCTGATTCACTTTTGGGTGAATTTTTAAGAGATGAAATTGGTATAATGTCAGTGGTGCAGGCGTGTGTACCTGCGTATCTGTCTGGAAGGGACACTGGAAATCATACTCCTCCAGTTTCCCAGCATTTTGTTGACAGCACTCCTCTGCTTGAAGAAATGTCCCAGAGAACTGTTCATCATCTTTGCCTGGGTGCTCTCCACACTGCTGCGACCTGTCCCGGGTTTGTCGTCCATCCCCTGGTTTCCACTATTCTTCCTCTCTGCTGCGTCCTTACTCTTCAGTGCCACTGTGTAGGCAGATTTCTTCCAGTGGCCTAAGAAGAGCACAACTATACGCTCCTTTCTGAGGCTGGTGGTCTCTAGAACATCTGCAACATTTTCATCATAGTCAATGCCGGAGTCACTGTTCTGGTCTGTTTCTGGTGCTGGACTCGATACTTTCGGCAGTTTGTCTGACACGGGAGCCTCAAGCTGTGTGGATGAACTTAACATGATGGCCTCCTCCGGCTCATCCGACAAAGGTGGGTTCTGTGTCTCAAAATTAGACTTCAGAGTCCTTACAGACACTCCGAACTGCTGGATTTCATCTTCTATCCTCTCCCTGCGTCCCCTGGTCGAGTTCTGGTGTCTGTCTGGTGTCTGAGAGAACACGGTGATCAGGTCAGTGTTCGGCATCTTGCAGTAGGGCTGGTCTGTCAGGTTGGTCATGAGCAAAGACATACTCTTTACGATGCCCGAAATACGGCCGCACCATAACGGCAGAGGAACATGACTTGAGAAGTTTCTGAACTGCGTGTTGACGGTGATGTTGACTATGGGGGCTGGCAGGATGTGCCTGAGCTCCTCAGCTAGACGAGCGAGTTCCAGCTCGTAGCCCTCACAGTTCCTCTGCATGGAGACATTGGCAATCTGCTGCTCCAGATAGATGAGGTCATCCTCAGCCAGGAGCTCACCAGAGGGCCCCAGGATGGCATTGTGTGCTTGGGAATACCTCCAGGTGACTTTGGCATATCTGTTCCCATTTTCCTGTAAGAGCAGAGGCAAACAGCAAGCAGTTAAACATGCAGGATGTGATTTTTAGTTTTTCTAACATTTCAAATGGCTTAGGCGTGAAAGGGAAAGAGTAATGATATACTAAAACTGTGATCCAAACCTCAAAATTATGACTTGAGTAGCAATGTGTTATGTCTTCAGTGATTTGTTACATGCAATTAAAAGTAAATGATGAGGGCTTTAGAATAGCATCACAAAATCAGACCACAAGTTTTGGTTTGCTCATTGTGGTCTGGTTAGGCTGAATAAGCATTAGTTTAGCAGTGGACTTGATTTTGAGTAAGCTGTACAACATTTAACTGACTCTTTTAGGGCTGTAAACAATAAATCAGTTAGCAAAATAGTTACCAATTTATTTTCTGCCCATCAACTTGGGGATTAATTCAGTGGTTCCCAAGCCTTGTTCAATAACATACTTTCTTGAAACATTTTTCCAGCGAAGCACCCCCTGAGTGCAAAACAGTTTGGTAAAAAAAACCAAAAAAAAATCACAGCTATTGAACAGCTTCATTAAATGGCTCTGTTTTTTGCTTTCTTATTCACTTCTTTCTCCATTCTTTCATCTGTATTGCTGCTATGTTTCAACCACAGATCTATTTTCTTGATTTTCATCTGTCTTTTCATATCAAAACATATTTTCTGCTCACAGTGAGCGTAATTGTGTTTGTTTTACTGAAGATAACAATTTACTGCAGTTAACAATGGCACTGGCAATGACACAAAATAGGAATATTAAATATAAAATGTGGTTTATCAATCTGATATTTACATTTTTTATTGAACTTGTTATAGAATAATTAATTTAGGAAGTATGCATGACTGATATTTTTTAAACACTTAAAAAATATATACTTCCATGCAGTGATCCATAGGGTACTAGTTAAGGCTGAGTATTGGTACACCATACCTTTAAAGTATATAGTGAAATAACCCTGGAATAAGTAGTTTCGAAACTTTGCCAGTCAATCAATACCTTCCTTTGATCTTTTTTGTATCCAGATCTAGAGAATTTTTTTTTTTTATGGTTTTGTTCACAACTAATCACCTCAATCGTCCTTCTATTTAATGTGACATGTGACTGGCCTTCTACCACAGGAGCTATGTACAACACACACAGTCGGTGGTGTGGTGAAGTCAAGTGTGGTGTATTGTATTGACTAATCATTTTGGCCGATTTTGAAAAGTGGAAAGTTACAGCAGCTATTCTGAAAAAATTATCACACACCAACTCAAAACTATCCACCTAAAGCAGCTCCTAAGTAAAAACTGAGGTGAAACAAGGGCCACGCTGTTGCAGAAACATACTTTATTTTCTATCTGCCTGCTGAAGAAGTACAAAATATCAAGAAGAGTCAGTCTTTAGAGTTAAAAAATAAAAACGTTTCCTCAGAGTTCTGAATGTGTTGCTATCAACTCCTTTCTTTGATGTCTACTTGCAAGCCAGCACCTAATTGAAAAAACTGTGCACTATCCTGCAGTTCTTTTTTTTCCATCTGTAACAATGTCACATCATCCTGTAAACACTCTCCATAGTTCTGTTGATTAATCAAACATGTATCTGTTGGACTCGGCAGATTCACATGAGATGTTTTCCAGACTAGATAATGTGGCTAAAACTGCGATCATGACATTTACAGTACTACAGCTAGACTGGGAGTATTATATGCTATAATTTAAGCTGTTAAAAAAACTGTGCCACATCCATTATCACAACAGATTTGGAATATTAAGATGAATGTATGAATATAAGAACATAAATATTGTAACCGTCAAATCTCTGGGGAGACATTACCTTCCTCCTCTGATCCTCTTCATCCAGCAGCCTGGCCTGCAGCTGTCTCACCATGACTTGTCTCTTCCACTCAGCGATGGGACGGCCTCTCTCATCATGAGTGGGTACCAGGTAGTCGATGTCCGACAGGTTGGCCGCCTCGGTGGGCAGGACTACCATTTTGCTCTGCACAGACAAACGCAGCATTTTAGCTGAAGAGAGGGAGCACTTACAAAGGGAAGAATGAAAGCTTATCGCACTCACTGCTTGTCCAGTGAAGACGCCTGATATCCCTGATTGTTTCAAGGATTTAATGGGCTTCATGTCGCCAAGAAGTTTTCTTTCGGCCAGGAGGTTTGCATCAGGCAGCATCGTCTTATCAGCAGAGGTGGTATTCTCACTCTCAGTAGTGGACTGATTGAAACCTTTGATAACTGAAATACAAATCATATTCTTGGTAACTTCCAAAAACCATTTCGTGCAACAGTTTGTTGCTTTGTTTTGGTAAAAGAAACAGCTGTTTTTCTCACCAGATGTTGCGATCTGAACCTGCTCTATTCTGCTGGCAGCTGATTTCTCTGGCTGGGCAGGAGTGGATGAAGCAGAAGGTGCAGAGGCGGGCTGAGGATATCTCGCCTGTGGGGAGTCCTCACTCTCAGGTTGCTAATTTGGCATAAAAAAAAGGGCATGGCCCGGTTGCTTTGGGTTCTAACAGGAAATTGTGGGTTATGGAAAACAACTCAGTTTTTACCTTTAAACTATCCATGGATGTGCTACTGCTGTAACTGTCCCTGCATGTGTCACTCAGGCAGCCGTAGTAGTCCTCCCTGTTGCGCTGCAACAACACAGCTGGCTTCACCTTCACCTCCTCCACTGGAGCAGTCACCTCAATGGTCTTATCTGTGCAGGCTGTCTGCAAATATCGTATAAATAATAAGATTTAAGACTTATAACTTCAGGCAGCAGTTCCCAAACTTTTTAGGTCATGCACCCAGGTTGACATACCTGCAATCCCCCACACCCTCAAAAAAAGCAACAATGCCTATTTATAGCTGTCACTATTGGGAAGGTGGTGTTTTCAGATACAATTAAAAATACTGCAACAATTTTAATTAAATTGTAACAAAATATCACACAATCTGCTACGTGAAGGACAAAGAGAATGACACACACATAGGCTCAGAGACAGAAACAGTTGGCTCTCCCTCTGCTTGAAGGCAGCAAATGTGTGATGAGGCCCAGTAACCTAGCGTTAATCACAAAAATGCCAAAATTATACCATTGCATTTTTCCTCTCACGCATCTGCAAGAGACAGCTGCCTTATCACATGGGGTGCCTGCATCCCCTTAGGGAAGCCCTGACTTAAAGTAAAGTAAAGTTTGGGTTGCTCAGAAAATTCAACAACAACAACAACAAAATATTCAACAAGATTACATACATTTCACCCTTAAATAGCTTATGACAAATCCAATTGTGGCATGAATACAATGATTTCTGAGAGTGACCCAGACTTGAGATTTATGATTGTAAATCTGATTATATTGATGGAACCTAACACTGTCCAATATGACACTCTAACAAAGTTGTTGTTCCTTCCTAGATTTTACCAACTATCACTCAAGCACTTCCACATCACAAAGGCTTTTCCTGCTTTCTGTTTCTTTAGCATACACCACCTGGTTTGTCTCCTGACATGTGAGTTCAAACTGATTATGGAATCAAATGTTTTGTACCTCTGCATGTTTTCACACAGTGAACACAGAGACATGGCAGAATCAAATTTCTTTTTGCTGGGAACCAGATTATTATAAGCAGAAGTCTCTCAGGTGACATCTGCACAGACATTAGTGTGTGTACTTGTGTTCTGCAAACCAACCTTTATATGTGATAGTTGTGTGAAACTGGCAACTGATGGTAAATGGATATATGTTTATACACATATGTTCGTAGTAGTCAGCACCATAAATCTTTCATTGTTGACCATGTTCATAGATTTTTTTTTACATTTTGACTCATTTCTTTCTGACCACTATACAACAATGAAAGTTTATAACCTGGATATGACAGTAAACAGCTAATGTAAAACAAATTGAGGGACAAAAAGTGGCACTTTTTGATTGTTGTACAAGAAAATATTTACCTGAGGGTCCCTCTCAAACACAGCATATACCCAACACAAGTACTGCATGTAAATGTAAAGGCAAGCAATATGTATTTGGTTCTTCCCAAAGGTAAGAACATACAGTACACTGGAATGGTAGAAATAGAACAGTTAAAGTTTGTGAGAGACAGGAAGGTTGATTTGGGCAGCATAATCAATTACTATAATTATTTTTACACTAGGATTGTGTGGATTGTTTCCTACGGGTCGATACGAAATCATTGTGGCCTGTTCTTTGGACTTTTTTTTAAACTGTGCCATTTTCACAGGGCTCCATTTCTTGAGTTACACATTAAACAGTCAAAATAACAACACTGCAGCCGGATTCTGTTGCCTTTATTTGGCTGATTTATTCTCACGTTAGGCTTAGACATGTTTTGTTATTTTTGTTTAATGTGAGGATAAATCAGCCAAGGCTGCAGTGTTGTGATTTGGACTGTTTAATGTGTAAGTCAAGTTGCAGAGCCTTGGCCACGACATAGTCAAAGACTGCAGCGATGCCTCGTTCTACATGTTTCCTACATGTCTGCTGAAGAAACTGAGGCTCAGTCCCACCCCATGCCTCCATCAGAGCTGATCATCATCTGATTAATCACAATAGATCAAAAAATAATAACTCAGAATATTAATTTGACATCACATCATAAGTCAAAAGAAAAGATTAACATCGCCTTCATAAACTGTGAGAATGGAATTTGCAATCAACACAAAAATATCTCTTACAGATCTGTAGATGTAAAGGGAGATTTGATTTGGCAGGCCTTTTCTCAACAAATCAGTTCAAGTCAAGTACATTAAGTTAAGCATGGAAGTAAGCATAATATACATCAAAAATATGTATGATGCTGATGAAACCATTCTTTTATTCTAAAAAAGGAATGAACAAACAGGCTAAATGGATTTAATTAGAATGTCTAGAATAACAATAACACACCAAAACATTTGAGAGCCTGAATACATGGATTATAGAAAGACAACAGAACAAAACAAATGCATGGGATAGTAAGCAACCTTGAATAATTGGCAGCATTTCACACCACTCTAGGGAGGATGTCGGATGTATGGAAACATTTAGATCCCCTTTAATGAACCTGCGTTGTCTTAATGCACTCCATGCAGAATGCATATCAAATTCAGCTCTCCAAGGACATTATTAGTAACCAAAACATCAAAGGCAGCCCTAATATGCTGCTGCATGCTGTTGTGCTTTGCATCCATGAGGTGGTCCTTGCCATTTCCTCTCACACGGCACTTTGATGTCGAACAGCACGAAATATGCTGTGACACTGCTCGGGTGGAGGAATAAACTTCCCCGAAGTTGTGCAATCCATAAATAGATAAACAAGGGGGGGCTGGGAAAAGGAGGGGGGAGCCCAATTCCTTTGTGACCCTTCTCGTAACAGTTCAATGTCCTAAAAGCTATGATGAACCGGTCCTTGTGTGTGTGTGTTTAATTAGACCCAGTGGCCAGAGAGCATTTGGTTTTCATCAGCACCCCATCACCATTGCCACGCAGATATAGATAGCCTAGCACTGTTTTGGCCTGGATCCACTCTCCCGCTATCAAAGACCACAAAGAGCCCCCGATCACTACAGATTAGGAGCCAAGAGTTAAGAAACAGCTACTCAGTGCTGTCTCATTGTCCAACATGCAGCACCAGTAATCTGTGGTCCCCGTGGGTCGAGCCGTGAGAGAGTTGAAGTATTTCAGAACAGCATGTGTATTTAAAAAACATGTCTTGTAATTCTGCGCTCTGAAATCAATCATTAAAACAACCTGCCTCCATGTGAAATGCTCGCGTTCTGGGTGATAAATTGCAACATGGAATGTATACAGCGGGTGTACATTATACACAGAACACTATAGTGTAAATACACGTCTACTCACATGTTAAAATACTCTCAGGTTTCCTGCATGGAGGTAAATGCTTTAGAGGCTAAAAGCTGACTGACATGATGTTTTTGCCAACATTTACAGCTTTTTTGCATTCACTGTAGCTAAACAAGACAAATGATAATTTGTCTACCTCATGCTGAAACATTTAACAACTACTGGATCAGAAAACTGAAGTGAAATATTCAAAAAAAGGAAGAAAAATCATGTCCAATTTGCACAAATCAACAATGACAACATATATTAAGGTCATGAGCCTGGAGTATTAGTCATACCTAACCGTAAGAGGCCACAACTGATCAGAAAATAGGTCAACCACTGCCAAAACAACTGCCAGCTAGGGCCTCTTTAACAGAACTTACACAACTTTCCTTTCATTTTACAAAAATAATTACTCAGCCCAGTCCAGTAACTACTTGTAGTATGATCAAATGCTCTGAGAACCAAAGCACAAAAAGGAGTAAAGGCAAGCAGAAGCAGCATACAGAGTACAATGAATGGTGAAAATGATCAATAAAACAACCTAAAGCTTACCAGCCTTCGCCTTCAGCAACTCTCCCAGCACACACCGGTGAGACTTCACTGTACAGTGAAACTCCAGAGGCACTGACTCGTGTAGCCAGGTATCCGGGGCGTCTGCTGACTCCACTCCACGTTTGAGGATGTGACACTATCGTAAGATCACCAACCACTCGTTTGACACCACCATCAGCATCTCCGCTGCCAGTGGCCAAGGGCCGCCAGGCAATAAACAATAAACTCTGATCGGAGAATGCTGTTAATAATTAAGGGAAAGGATAGGATGGCCGGTAATGTCACTAATGCATGGACAAACCAATGGGCATGTTGTTGCACGAAGGGAGGTATCAGCGGAAGACTTGTCAAAGCAGCTGGAAAAGAGACATTTTATCCATGCGCGTTCAGGCGATTTTTCCACTTGGGACAATTGAATGGCGGAACTAATTCATCACGTTTTTTTTTCATTGTGAGGGTGAGGGCAGAAATTGTGACAGTGGAAATACAATGTGACACCCTAAGCTTAAATACATGGGTTTGACTGTTAATGTGGAAAAGCTGACAACAACAAACAACAGTGCTGTGACACATGGTGGCCACATTTTTCCAAGATTTTATTCCTGACATTATCCCCTAATATCGATTTCCTAATTAATATAACCTCTGCCTCATCAAATTCCAAGCATTCTAGCATTTTCACTAGAAAGACATTCTGAAAACAACAATGATCAATTAATCTGTGAAATACTGCTGGTGTTATCCAAGTCTCCTAAAGTCCAGACAGGTCATTCATTTGCGTGCACACTCCGCCACACCACACACACCCAGTTCAGATGGTGTGTGAAAGTGGCTCCAAGCTCAGGATCTACAGTGAAGATTTTGGCTAAAAACATGTAAATGACGTCTTTCAAGTCAACTTGGCATGTTGGGGCTTTAGAGAGAGACTTGAATTACACCAGACATGTCCAGCAACTCCAGCAGTGTTTTATGGACTAAAAAACTAAACCCAACCTCAAATCGGCATGAGGGTGAGTAGATAATGACTGTATTTTAATTTTTGGGTGACTTGACTATCCCTTTAAAGTCAGAGAAGACGACAAGAAAACATTCAGCAAATATTCACATGGGGGAAGCTTAAAACCAGTGAAATTGCTTGAAAGAATTACTTGAACAATTAACTGATAAATCAAAGCAGCTGAATATTTTTATCGGCCCCATGGACTCCTAAGCCCCTGAATTTAGTGGCCAAAGTACATTTTTGGTAGCCCAAAAGTAAACTTATGTAAAAACAATACAGAAAAGGAAATTTAACAGCACTTAACACAGCAAGCTTTAAAGGGACAGTTCACCACCAAATCAAAAATGCACATTGTTCCTCTTACCTGTTATGCTATTTATCAATTAAAGATTCCTTTTGTGTGAGTTGCGGGGTTTTGGCAATATCAGCCAGATGTATTTTTTTGGTGCTTTGTACACCACAACCTGACTGCCATTTAGGCCTATTACAGAATATCAGAAGGCAGAAATCTCTAGAGCTAATATCTTCAAAACTAGGCAACTCACACCAAAACAGTCTAGATGTATAAATAGCAGTATAGGTAAGAGGAAAAACATGCATTTATGATTTTGCACTGAACTATCCCTTTAACTGTGACATACTGTGGTCCGCTTTTTGTGTTTCTTGTTCTTCTAGAAGGACAGCGTTAGCTTTTCGAGTAGGCTTAGTAAACCCTAGGCTTCCATAGCTACACCTCTCTCCATAGCGCTCAGCACTGGAACAGGGTCTGGTTCCGTACATGCACATTCTGCTATTGAGGAAAAAAACGCCCTGCCTTGTTTGCATTTCTTTAAACCAATCACAAATATCTTGGGAGGCGCTAACCCCAGGATGCAGCGATGGTGCTGCGGCAAAATAGTGTCGAGGGGAAACTTGTTTTGGTGGAACATTTGCACATCTGGAGTTAAGCTTCAGCATTACAATGACTACATTACTGCAAAAGAAAAGGTAACAGCTGTTAGCTTGTTTATGTTCATACCATTAACGTCCCAGGTGCTAATTTGCCGTTTTCAGCGTGTAGGTTGCAGCTCAGATGTTGTTCTTGTTTCCCAGGGACTTGGAAAATGTGGCGGATGCTGTGTTGTGGCTTGAAACAAGAGACAAATGGCAGACTTATACCCAACAGTGTGCATCTGGCGAATCAGACTAGGTAAACCCAGATTTCAGTAGCCCCAACAAATTGGTAGCTAGCCTGCAACCAGTACTGTTCCCTGTTTTTGAAGAATTAAAAGGACAAAAAGGCACTAAGAAATTGAGATGTTTGTGTAACTGTAATGTTGTGTTGGCGAAGGCTTGCACTATGGGGATCAAACTTGAGAGGACCACCTGCATAAAATATAGGGTGGCCATAGAGTAACTTTTTATGGCCATGGGGCATGGTTAATGTCAAACCCTAATGACACATTGGCACTATGAGCTATTAAAACTATGTAAAGAGTATAACAAGGGAAACATGGGGTATATGGGGATATGATATGGATTATACACAACAACAGGCCTGATGTGAAAAATGTAGGGCTGATGATGAAGGGCTTCATAAGAAGCACATCTTTATTGTTTCATTTCTGACAAAATGAGCAACACAGTAAGTTCATTAGATGCTCTCTGGTAATAATGTTGATTATATGTTTTAATAACTACAAATGCTAAAAGCTATAAAAGCATCTGTTTCTTATTGCAAAAAACAAAATGGAAATTTTGACAATATCCTAAAAAACACAGTGATGAATTAGATGACAGTGTGTTTCGTCTTTCCAAGTATTCTAAAAATACCACTCTCAAACAACAGTATCTTTGGCCTGATCACTGTGAATGGAGAGCAAAAGCCACAAATGTGTGTGAAGTAAACCTCACGCCACACACTGTTTATTTGATTGCAGCTGTTCCTGAGATGCGAGATGGGGAAGAGTGGTTGACAGCGCTGAACGAGTCTGACCTCGATGTGAGCGATCCAAACATGCGGAGAGGCCAAATACGCTGCTCTCCCCATCCCCGGTCAATGTCCCAACCCATTTAGGTCGCTGCTCGGAAATGAGATTATCTGACTGACACTTAAGAACGGATGAAACCTGCGATCTACACAGCACTTTACAAACCTAAAACACCATCACAGATGTAATTAAAGCATGTCTACCAGTACAACTTGTCTCTGGAACAGTAGCTTTCAAAGCATCCGTTCTCCAAATATTATGAGGATTTAAATCAATTAACTGCTATTTCAGCTTCTCTATCAGATGACCCCTTTGTTCACATCAAGCCTCAAGTTTGTGCGTCCAATTCATACGTTGCCAAGAAACATGATACATCACTCTGTCTGCTACGAACATTACACAGTATCCAGAGGTGACAATCATAGCACTCCCAAGTCCCTGGAAAAAACATGACACACAATCAAACGTGTGTTTGAAGCCAGTGACATCCTGCTCTCCACAAGTCCACAGAGGGATAGAGTTGCCGGTTCCAGGCATCAGAATGGTGAAAACGCTGAAACTTAAGCTTGTGGATCTCATAACGGGCTCAGCCCCTAGGCCCTGCACCTGAGCCGCTGGAGAGGGGTAACTGATAGGCCCTTAGCTGGCGGCGGCTCCGGCTGCGTTCGGCGTCGCAGCAGCCCCTGCGCTAATTAGCTCTCCATTGTGGATGGGAGGATTATTTCTGAAGGGGGAGCTCGGCAGCCATGCCTCGCTGCCTCCCTATCATCATCCTCTTCATGTATGAGTGCTGCTCTTCTCTGCTGACTTATTCATGGCTTCTATTAGCCAACAGCTTTCGTTACTCTGTGTACATCGCTGGGCAGTCTGCGCTATAAGCAGCGAGTGAAGTGTGATGGCAGGAACAACGTCGGGCTGCAGGCGGACAACTTGTGAGGCTTCAAGGTTCAACAAGTCTGCTGACTGAGAGGACTCCAGAAGCTCTTCCAGTTAACTGTATTCTCTGTTTCCTATTTAAAATTGACTCCACAAGCTTAAATTACAGTATCAGTATCAACTGTAACCCTCTAAACCTAATTATTAGGCAGCTTTTCCAAAGAAAAACAAATAAATCAAGATATAAAGAGGCTGCACACAGCAAATTGACTATTTAAGTTAAATGCAGGTCAGTTTTGACTCTGTTGACCCCTGACTTGAACAGGCAACGCCAGCACAAACAAGGTGTTAACACTAAAATATTCATCAATCACATTAAGGAGTGTCGTGCTTTCTGCGCAAAACAAAAGAGCTAATCTCAGAGAGTAGAATCTCCTCCTGCACTCACGGCATCTTCACATGTAATGCCTTATTAAACACAAAAGCCGTCACCCTCCACTTTCTTAGACCTCTTAAACTGAGAGCAAAGCAATCAGGCTGAGTGGGAAGATGAACAGCGCTGAGGAAGGACAGGCCTTCATGGCCTACATGTCACAAATTAAGAAAATGATTCACCGAGGTTCCAAGATCTTCCAGATGTTTGCTGTTGACCATACTCCCCTAAAACTAGCTTTGATTTTCATGCCAAAGTAAGCAGCTGGGCAACGTTGACACACAGACAAAAGACAAAGCAGGAAAAAGTGTCAAATAAAATATACTATAGTTGGTGAGGAGGAGACACCTTACATGTTTTTTCTTCATGGCACTGAGGTATCTGGCACATTCATGGTGTCCATTGTACTCTGCCAGGTCTGCTGCTGTAAACCCATCAATGTCCTGGTCTGTAGGGTTCGCTTGATAGGCCAACAGGATTTTACAGCACTGAGACAAGGAAAAGAACAGTATAGTAGATCAAGAAAAAGCAATATGTATAAGCTATTGTTTTATGACTGTACACTGGTTTATTATTAGAGAAGAACTAGGAGAAGAAAACTAAAGAAGAAAGTTTCATCAAACCTCCAACTCTCCATTCTCTGCAGCATCATGAAGCGGGGTCCCTCCCCAGTAATCCTTAATGACCTTTGAACCCATGTGAAGCAGTCTCTCCAAGATGCAATAGTGCCCTCTGCTGGCAGCAAAGTGCAGAGCAGTCGCTCCATCTCTGTCCTGGCTGGACAGGCTGACATCAGTGCGTGTCACCTGTTTGGAGTTCATGAAACAGGATTGTCTGAATAGGGACTGAAAAAAACACAAATTTCTCTGGGAGACACTTGTTTTGTTTCTCTACTGACCAGCCACACCACCACAGCTTGGTGGCCCATGTGAGCAGCGGCATGCAGGCAGGTCATGCCATCGTAGGCCCTCAGGTGGACGTCAGCCCCGCAGTCGTTCACCAGGTACTCAGCAACGTGCAGGTGCCCCTCCTGGCAAGCCAGATAGAGCGGGGTAGCACCAAGGACTGTCTGGTGGTTCACACACCTGTACTCCAACATACACCAACAGAGATGCACAAGTTACAAGTATCAGCCATTAAATATTATAACAATTTGATATGTAGATAATTCCTGATGTTAAAAACATGTACAGCAGATATACAGTACATTTGATTTTGTGTCTATTTTAGACGTATTAGGCTTCTGTTCAGTTGAGACAATTACCAGTCAGGATGTAACATTCAGAATTTTAAAAGAAACCTTTGAGGATAAACAAAATGGAGAGAAAATGGTTTCCAAAATTCAACATGTGTTCTGAATTTCAACCAACAACAAGGTAATTGCTTGAAACAATGGATAAAATAATTAACCTCTGTATTATAACAGCACAATCAGCGAGACACGAGACATGAACATTAGAGCTGCAATGTTCAGCTGATTAAAGAATTAGTCTGTTGAAAGAAAATTAGTTGTCGGCTACTATATTTTGATAACTGAATAATCTTTTCAGTCATTTTTCAAGCATAAATGTCAAACATTTGGTGTTCCATCTTCTTCCATCTGTGATTGCAACTTTTCTTTATAATTTATGAAACTAAAAGAAGAATCTTCGGGTTAGGACAAAAAAAAAAAGCTTTGGGTTCTGGGAAACTGATTAGCATTTTTCACAATTTTTTTAATCAATACTGAAAATAATCATTAGTTGCAGGCCTACTGAACATTGTAATGTATGGAATTTTTTAAAAATGCGGTTCTATTGTGAATACGTGTTATTAATATGAGTACTAGTAGGCAGCAGATACACTCTTCTGTTAAATGTACTGATGTTCCTATACTTGCTCTGCTTTGCATTGAAAACCCTTTTTGGTTACTGCTCATCAAGCCTGCAAGGGATGCATTCACATGGACACAGGTTACATACTGTACTGTGTGTCAACAACCACAAGGCTGACATGTGACCAACAGTGACTGGGCATGTATTATTAACAGGTTACTGATGGCCACATGTGATGGGGTGACCTTCCCATGTGTCATGCAAATTACAGTCTTACTCTCCTGTAACAAGGAGATGAAGGAGGAAAACCAGCATATCTTTATCTGGTCCTTACTAAGTGCTACTGTCTCAGGTTTAGGAGATGGAGGAGATATGGGATTCATGGGGGGGTTGACATTTCACGTGTTCACCTGCCTCTCTGGACCTAGTTTAGCCTTAACAACATAAATCATTTTTTGTAATTATGAAGCATTTCAAAAAGTGACTGATCACTTGATAATATCCAATCATCATCTGTAAATGTGATTGCAAATGTGATCATACACAAATATACAGAACATAATGAGTTAACTTATTGGGCATTTATCAGTTAATGGTCTGGTAACAACAAAAGAAACTTATAGCTGTAAGTAGCTGCAACCATCATATTAGTCATATTACTGAGTCTGTCTAATAACAACACACTTGTCCATGACAATAAGATTTAACAAGAAACATAGATAACATGAGACTGAGTCTCTGTGTCTCTTGTTAACACATGTCACTGTAGCAAAATGAGTGCCCTTTATTCTTTTTGGTCACCAAAGCAGTTTGTTGTTTCTCACTGTTAAATTTTAGTTTAATAAATAGCTTCCCTGACCCCAGAAACTTGGGGGAATGCAGGGCTTATGCAAAAAGACTGCGGAAAGCTTAATTAATATTAAAAAATGAATATGATTTAAAACAATATACCTACATTTGTGTTTAAGATGAAAACAAGCAGCAACAGATTATTAAATTAAAACTGTGAGATAAGTATATTTCAGTCTATTTACAATAATAGGTAAACTACTGTTCATTTGATTACAACAGTTGTGAGGCATGGGTTGATATTGCAATAAAAATAAACAACTGAAATAAATCACTAAACGTAATGGATAAACAATTAAAATAGCTAAAAGTAATGGAAAAAGGATAAACAATTGAAACATCTAAAAGTAGAGTGATGCCTCAACAGTTTAGACAGTTAGCTATATGTAGCAGTTAACTTTGAAATATTTAGCAACAAGTTACGAATTGAGAAGGTAAGCAGAAAGTAATGGATAAATAGTTGAAATGGCCATTTAAATAGATTTATTTGTGCACACAAAAAGCTTATTTCTCTTAAATTCTAACAACAAATTTGTTAAAATCCAACCTGACAGGTGTGCCTTGGGCTATTCCCAATAAAAGACCACTCTGAAATGTGCAGTTTAATCTTGAAAAAAAAAAAGACATTTATTAACCACTGAACCATGGATATCTGCACCAATTGTTGCGCTGATCCTTGAGATATTTGACAGAATAAGCAAAAACTTTGACCTGCTGGTGTCAACATTCACTAGCCATTTCGCTGGTTAAAAAGTTAATTTGGCACCCTTGTAAAGGTATTTTACTCTGAACAACCAATGTCAACCTCATTGTGGCTGCGGAGGAGCCAGGAGTTCACTGAAGTCATTACAGTTCATCTGCTGGGAATAATAATTGTTTGTCTACAAATTCAAAGCAATACATCTAATAGTTGATATTTCAGTCTGGATCAAAGTGGTGGACAGACCGACGTTGCCATCCCTAGGACCAAGCCACTGGCATCACTTAAATTTGCCAGTGGACAGTAAGGGCCTGTGAACTCACCCAGGTGCGTGCTGAACCAGTAGTTCTAAGCATGTGAGGTCCCCACTTGCTGCAGAGTAGTGAGCCGGTACAGCTCCACAGTTTGTCTCCACCTCTGCCCCTCCTCCAACAGAAAGCAGCCACTTAATGACTTCCACACAACCGAACCGAGCTGCGAGGTGGAGCGCAGTGGCACCAGCTGCATCCCTATCCTGGAAACATTGACAAAGATCAGAGTTAGATGCAGCTTGATTTTGACAAATTGAATTTCTCTACTTTTTTCTCTGTGTGCTTTTTTCTATGCAAGTTATTGAATTGTTAACGTTTTTTAAACCAAGTGGGATTGAAACATTGTCATCTTTTGTGGCAAAGTGTGCAGGCGTTGCCTTTTTTCTTTGATGCAGCTTCTGATGGCCCCTGCATGGTGTGTGTATAATTATACTCCCTCTGCTTCTACTACTATTGACAAGAAAACAAAGGCAAAAAGTACACATTATTTAATCAATCAATCATTTAATTTTAGGCAGGACTCTGCAAACTGAATCATAATGGGCCTGCTACATATTCAGAAACAAGAGATGTATGTTGGTGAACTTGACTCTACACTAACAGCTAAGTCTAGCAGGAGCTCCCTTCAAGCATCTGGACATAATTACACTTGCTACATAATACTAATGGATATCCAGTAAGTCAACACCATATGATGTAATCAGCTGGTGATGCATATGAAAAGGTAGTGTACAGTACCTTTTACAACTGCAGTGATGTAACCTCACTCTGGGATCAGTCAGATGACCATCAAAGCCATCGCCTGAATATAGACTTGCACACGACTGAGTCGGTAGAAATTACCAGGAGAGCAGGAGATGTGGCATCTCTCCAAGGCATCTGAGCTCTCAGGGTAGGTTTCTCTCCTGTGTAGAGATTAGTGGATAAACTTACCTCAATGTTGCAGCCTCCTTGGTCTGCCAGCCATTGCAACTCCCGGATGTGGCCTGTGGCTGCTGCATCGTGTGCTGGTGTGGCCCTGTTCGAGGCCGGGGCATTAGCTGCCAGCCCCAGCTCGCTCACCAGGAACTGCAGGCACTCCAGGCGCCCACACCGTGCTGCATGGTGCACCGGGCCAGCACCTTGAGCATCAGTGATGGCAGGTGCGAGGTGACCAGAGGACGCTAGCTCCCTCAAGGTTGCGAGATCCCCGGCTCGAGCCGCCTGGATGGCACGATGAAGCACCATCCCCGGCTGCTATGATGATGAGCAGCTTATGGCACGCAGAACAAGCTCCCTGGAGCTCTCGGGACCCCAGCAGGTTATCATCTCTTTCTCTCTCATGCTCATACAATAACAAAAAACTCATGCACTCATTGCCTCCTCCCAAGCCAGGAAAGTGACACCCGAGCAGCAGCCAGCTGGCCAGCATGGCTGCTGGGGAGAGAGGAGGGGGTCAGAGCCAGCGAGATAGAAAGGTAATGAAAGACGGGTGGAGGCGCACCACTCGTGGCCTCCCGCTCTCCTTTGTGTGGCAGTGACCATATGCTGGCACACGCACCAATGCTTCACTGGAGATGGGGGAGCTGAGGCAGCACGGAAACTTAAGTAATGGGAGAAGTCAGAGCCAAGAGCCAAGGCATGGTGGATTACAATGAGTGTTATTTTTTACAACTATTTTAAAAATTCATCTCAGTAGGGGTGATTAAACATCTGACAAATCTGCAAGATTATAATCTACATAGATGATTTTATTGTAGATTGGATTACAGAAAAAATATGAAAAGTGTACATAAATATTTTATATCAATAACACTCCTACATGTCCCTCTGAGTCGAATTAGCTGATTAGCTACTCATATGACGTGATGGAAGCTGAGTACAGTCATCTCTCTATAACATCACCCCTCGGGTCATTTCAAGTTCTTTCCTTTTATTATTTATATTAATATTTCATCCATTTTACATGATCAGTTAAAGGGACAGTTCACCCCAAAATCCAAAACATTATTTCCTCTTACCTGTAGTGCCATTTATCCATCTCAATTGTTTTGATGTGAGTTGCAGAGTTTCAGAGATGTCTGCCTTTTCTTGAATATCATGGAACTAAGTGGTACTTGGCTTGTGGTGCTCAATGCGCCAAAACATACATTTGAAAAACTCAACAGCGATGGCTCTTTCCAGAAATTATCACCCATTTACACAAGATAATCCACAGACCTTGCTGTGAGCGGTTTCATGTAGGAACTATTCAACCGAACTACACCTGCCAACCTTATAACCACACTAGTTAGCTCAAGTAGGGGTAACGTCACAGCTAAGCAGAGGAGGATGCCATCAATGCATGTTCTCTTCTGTGCGGTGATACAGTTGGTGCATGTAGTTCAGCAGATAACAAAACTGCTACTTAGGTTCAGTCACACAAACTGAACCACTGCCATCTTTGTATTCATACTGTGTATTTGAGAATTACAATATAACACAATATCACAATACTCAAATTTAGGGATATTCTCTTACACCCTTTCTCTACCGCCACTATCTCCAAAACTTGCACCAAAACAATCTAGATGTAAAAACAGAAACTACATGTAAGAAGAAAAATATGCATTTTTGATTATGGGATAAACTGTCCCTTTAATGTGTCAATAAACACATGATGATGATGTATTTTTAATTCTGTACATCCTTATTTGACCTCTTGGATAGCTGTTTACACCATCAGTCCAATCCTTCCAGCAGCTGCACAGTTTCCCTCAGGTCCTCCACAACTGCATCCACATCTGCTTTGGTCGTCCCCCTACCCACACTCAACCTCAAGGCGTTAGCTGCCACCTCTGAGGGGACGCCGCAGCTCAGAAGGATATGGGAAGGCCTGATGGACAGACAGTGCGGCAGTGCAGGCGAGTTATGTAACTGCGATCAATATGGTGTCAGGACAAAAGGACAACAGGGGAAAGAAGGACCTCGTTTTACCTGTTTCCACTGTCGGAGTGGCAGGCGGCACCAACGCTGGCCAATAACCTCGTACAGTTGGACAATACCCTCCAGCCTAAAGCGGGAGAGAGAGATAAATCATTCAAAGCCTTTGTAGTTTACAAATAGCCCAGTGCAGGTCATGAACTGTCTCTAACAAACATTGGTGTAGGGTGAGAGGACAGTGTGTTGGACTGGCAGACCAAAACAAGTTTAGGACAGAGATGGAAGAGCCATGACATCACCTTGTAATGTTGGGCCCAGGATGGACACATTACATGTGTTAGGGAGGATATCAGAGCCTGGGTAATGGCTGTTGAAGTGAATCTTGTCTTTAAAGACGGCCTGGAAAGGAAAACATACCGATGGTACACTTTGTCCTTAAGAGTCATAGAACATAAAATTCACTGTGAATCACAAGCTTTACAATTACCTCATACACACTATAAACTGATAACATTACCATTTACAGTATCACAGTAACAGTGAGAATATGACAAACTTACCTTCAGTCGTTCTTCCAAGTAAAGTTTGGTATTTTTCATATGACTCTCATAATCCGACAGATTAGAAGTCACCAGTTCTGCAGCCTAAAAGACACACATATGATACACAATATAATGCATGACATTCAGTTATATATATCACTAAATTTAATTTATAAAAATGGTAAGGCTGTCATACAACTGAAATTACAGAGCCATTTTTGTGTAGGAGTTGTTTTTATTCGGTGCATTACCAAACACTTCTCTATTTCAGTTCCACCAAAACATCAAGCCACAGCCTAACACTGATGACACTGATGATTTTAATACTCATGCCTCTATACAACCTATTGACTATATGACCTACCGGCTCAGAGTCTTGAAATCAGATGAAACGAGGTTGTGTTTACATTTTCCCGCGCAAAGTTACAGTTGTATGTCAGCCAGTTATTTTGAAAATGTTTTTATTTTTATTTTGACATTATAATTTGAGTTTATTGTGGTGGAAACAGTACAGCTTTTGTCCACCGAGACCTCCAACTCAACAAAATATCAAAGTTCATTGTAGTAGCTTTATGCTTCATAAATGCAGAATTTATTGCGGGGCTACTGTTCTGAATTGCAAAAGCTGTTGTATTTTTTTCATTCAATCGCTGCAGTTCTACAATAAATTAATGAGGAAATTCTTATCAGAACTGACTGGCATGATGGAGGAAAAGATGGAAAACAGGAAAGGAGCCAAGAGGAAAACATGTGACTGGATTTTTTTTTTTTTTTTTTTTAAATTGGTACCCGATAACAATTCATGTTAAAGTGTGAAAGACACACTGAAATGGGTGAAATAAAATTTTAGAACAGCGTTATAATAAGGCACCCTAGAGTTTATAAACTGTAACTAATGGCTTTATTATTGTTTAACAAATTATCTATGAGTTATTTATGTGTTACAGATAACCAGGTTGCCAGGTTGTGAACAATCCCTTTGACTGATTGGATGACCAGAAAGGTTAAACACCAGTGCATTTTATTTTTCCCTATTTGTCAACCACAAATTTATTCTTATTAATGGTATAACAAGATAACATTATTCATTAACCCCTAATGAGGCAAATAATAACAACCTATCAATCCTTTACATAGGTTGCATTAGTAGCAAGTGAGACCATTCTATGTCGAAAGAAGGAGACATTTTAGAGGTTTATCTACAAAGTTACATTCAAGTGTCTTCCACTACATATATCCATCCAGATATCCAACACTGCATCAGGCATAAACTCTATTGCATTTTCAACACTTGTGCAAAAATCTTTTTGTCAAAATATGTAACCTAACTGCTTTGACAAAACCTGAATTTTTATGCACCATTAATTCAGGAAGATAAAATCTGACTCAGGGTGTAACATTTTTCAGTGTAAGCTTCTAGAGAAATGTTCTGAAACCTTAAAAAGAGGTGCTAGTAAAAAGTCCAGTGAGATATGGAGCAGGAAACATACCTTTCCCAGTCCAGCAATCATCGGTGTGTTTTCTGTGCTGTAGTATCAAGAGAGAGAGGACATAGACCCTAACATTTAGATGTGCAGCTCTCTGACCTTGGTCGGTGTTTCATGCATTTTTGGTACTTTATTATTTATTTATTATCCTCAAATAAGACAATGTGGTATGTTACCCTGGTCTGAAGTTTCTCTCCTGTCCTCCTCCAAAAAGCATTGGATACAGCGGCGTTCTCGTCCCAGGGCTGTTCACATATAAAGCACCAATCCGAGGAGCATAGAACTACAAGTGTAACAACAGCCGTCAGTGACATGTTCTCATATTTTTTTCTGATGTCAAATCAAGATATCTTATACAGCAGATTCCTGACCTTGTGCCCCACTATGGTGAGGTAATCCACTCCCAGTTCACACGCATCAACTCGGATTTTCCCCAGAGCCTGAGCAGCATCAGTGTGGATCAGGATCCTGAGCCGCTCACGCTGCTTGTTGAGAGATTTTATTCTCTGGCAGATCTCTTGGACAGGCTGACAGGAGGAAAAATGTCATGAAAATACACTCATCCCTTGTGAGAGCAACATTTTTTTATGTTAAGTCAACAAAGTTTGATTTTTGAGTTCATTTAATAAAATCTATAAAGCCAATATAGCCCAATTAGTTCAAGATCAATACACAACACATATACATTGTTCACTTAACATATATTTTGATGGCAGAATTAATTAAAGCGAATGTCAAAATATATCTAAAATATGTTTTTATGTTCATGACATGTAGTCAGTTTCTTGTTTAATAAAACAGATAATTTGTGTCCACTCAACATAACAAAAACACAAGATCTGAAGTGTTCTGGTGAACAGACATGGTTTACATTCTTAACATAAAACTGCTGCAATTCCCTGTGTTTTCACTAACATGTTATTTCTTGTACACACAACTTAATAAAAATCATCCAAAGCGATGTTTAATTTTAGAGTGCAGGTGCAACATATTAGTAGACTTCCCAGCATGCACTGTGCAAGAGTCAATACTTCTGAGACCCTACTTTTTATAGTTCAAAGAAACCATATATTATAGAGACTTTTAAGATAAGTCATGGTTGTCTGTTTTCAAAGTAATGAAAACACTGTGAACCATGAGAAAGGCTAGTATTAGTGTTGAGGCCTTACCTCCTACACTTAAAATCTAATAAATTCATGTTTCACATGTTGTCTTTGTGCCAATTCTGGAACAAAGCAGCTACAACAGGGGCAGCTGCAGCTGTAGGTTGTGTGCAATGAAGAACTGACTGTTCAAACTGAGCAAATGTAAAAGGAAATTAAATTTGTTTGTAGTTTGTTGGTGGATGTGTTTACGTGGACAGTATTTCCTCAATCTCAATGAAGTCTTTCTGATTAGAAATCCCAATTTAACATTTACATGGATGCTAAATTAAGTGATCCAATTAAACGTGTTAAATGCCTAAAGGCATTAATCAGAATATAACTTTCTTAATGTGCAAACTGGCTTTGTCCCTCCCAGAAAAATGTTGCACATTACCTACCCCCACATTGGACAGACACACGCTGAAAGAATATATTTAATCAAACCAGAGAGAAACAGTCAGATTAAGCATTTACATGCTAATTATGTTCCTTTTAATCAGACTATCCAAAGTTCAGATTATCAAAGGTTCTGTTCCAAATGACGTGTTTACATTAAGCGCTTTAATTCTGTTTGGGCTGTTAATCTGATTACTTAGGGTCCATATAAACAACAGTTGTTGGTTCAACTTAATATCTTAAGCTTATTGAACATGTTTTCTCAAGTTTAGTTAACATTAATCAATTTTACAAAACAAACATTTAAAACTTAAAACTAATTATTCAACTCAGTTAATTTACATCTTTAAATTGAACCTCTTAAAAATACTTATATTTACATTTTTACACATTATAAGTTTTGAAGGCAAGCTGTACACAATAAACAAATAAATTCACACACTTGTTTGCAGTCTACAACCTCATCAGTAGATGCCACTAAATCTCACACACTGGTCCTTTAAATTGACTAAGAGAATTTCCATTTATAGTGTCCATTCAAAATGGAAGCTTTTTGTTTTTATGTTGGAACTGTATTTAAGGATGCATATTTCATATAAGACACATGGAAGGATTTTTCATTTAAAGTATTTTTTCTGACAGAATTCCCAGAGGAACAGGAGATATCCCCTCTAGGCATTTTTTTTATTTTTAGGTTTAAAAATAATTAAGTTTTAAGTCAACCGATGATCAGACTAGGATCACAGTCAATCAAAATGGCCAACACTACTGCTTCTTTTGTTGTTCCAACTTTCAAACACTGTGACAAAAGTTAAGATGTTCTACTCTTCTTCTTGCCGGGGACCCCCCTACAACCCACTCAGGGACCTCTGTTGGTCCTGGATCCCAATTTGAAATCCAATGCTGTAAACAGATGCACTTATATGTAAAGACAGAAGAGGCTGTCAGGCTTCTAACCATCTGTCTCTTTCTTACCATGATGACTCCTGTCTCATTGTTGGCCAGCATGATAGAGATGAGGCAAGTGTTTGGACGCACCGCAGCAATGATGTCTTCCACCTCCACACGGGCTGTCACCTTAGACACAGCCACACATGTCACATCTGTGACAGAAAGACAGTTACTAACACGTCAAGAAAGGCAGCAAATGTAAGGAAGCTACTTTAGGCTGGTAAATAAACTATTTCTGAATAAAACGTTACAGGATTGTCTCTTACCTGCCTTGCCATGTTTCTGTAAGTGCTCCGCTACTAGTTTGACTGAGTCATGTTCCACATTAGAGGTGATAATGTGAGGAAGGCCACCGCTTCCATTCTGGTGCCCGTCACCTTGCTCTGCAGCCTTGCAGTTTTTCCTGAAGTGCTCTACAGCAGTGTGGAGCACCAGGTTATTGGCCTGAAAGAAGGTTTGTTTGATATGAACCACCGGTGCACACATGAAATTACTATTCTGCTGATGTAGCTTTACAAAACATGAGCAAAAAAGTAAACCAGTAGTCATGATTACCTCTGTTCCACCTGATGTGAAAATGATGTCTTCTGCTTTTCCTCCAACCATTCTCGCCACATTCTCTCTGGACTGATTAATTATTGCCTTCGCTTTAGCACCTAGAAATAAAAATGATTTTTACATAAAGTACTTTTTTATTGTTTGCATGCTGAGAGCATAATTGGTTGGGTACTGAAGAGGCCAATTAGGGAAAAGCAGCTCACTGGTCGTTAAGGAAACAAATTTATTTACACAACTTGCTTCACATTTCAACTACCACATCAATTCAATGGCAAACTGATGCAGGTTTAAGTTTTCTTCACCTGCAATATAGTTGCTACTTGGGTTTCCCCACGCATCCTGGAGAGCTTCAGAAATGGCCTGGATCACTTCTGGTTCCAGAGGAGTTGTGGCATTATAGTCCATGTAGATCCTGTATTACAGTAAGTACACTGGATGTGTTAAGCCTATACGTTACATCACATTAACAAACATTAAGAGCATTCAAAATCTTAGAAATCACAATTGGGCATCCACTTTGTTTAAGACTTAATTTGATTCACAGAGAATGACCGACTGATACAACCTCCTACCTGTCTAGATTCATTGCTGAATAGTGATGAAGGTTGTGGCCAGTGAAGGTGTGACCCTGCATCGAGGGGATATCATCAGATTGTTTGGCCATAATACTCCTGGAGAGAAATACACATTTACATTTACGTAGGGTGTCTCTGTAGATATATTACAGTCAGACAAAATAGCCAACAGAAACTTAAATCCCTAAATTTATAACTATACACTAACACATTATATACTGATCCCCAGAGGAAATTGTGTTATGTGACAACTGCTCCCATTCAAGAATAGAAATAATAGTATAAGCACAGAGAAATTCTATTGTATTATGCAAGTTTAATCAAAATTTTATTGAAATTTCAAATCACAGGAGGTGTAATATTTAAGTAATGTTTTTTTAAAGGCAAAATGTATGTCAAAAAACTTTTAAATCAATGAATCTTGTGAGACCCGGATGTCCTGCCCTACAAATCAGATTTTCCAAACTTCAAAAAACATCTTCATTTGGTACAGACTCCTGCAATAAAAAAGATCTGGACATTCATTTTAAATGTTTAAATGTAATGTAAAAATTAGCATTACCTCATTACCTCTAATATCCCAAATCATATCACAGCTGCAATATCAGTCAAAATAATCACAATTTTATATATATATGTATATGTGTATGTGTGTGTGTGTGTGTATATATGTATATATCAGTCTATATCAGTATCAGCATATATGTTGTATGATATGAAAACTTTTTGTTTGACAGAACACAATTCAGATGACTTTTTTGTTGTTTTTGTTTTTTTACTCTTTTGTTATATAGAACAGTTGAATTATTACATACATTTACTGTGCTGTAAAATCTAAATAAATAATAATAAGCTGCTGACAGGGATGAAATTAATTGAAGGACCAACATATATAGACTAACTCTTTGCAGCAAAACTTCTATGTATAGCTCTCAACTTCTCAAATAGTGATGGGTGCATTCATGTGGACAGCACCGTGAGCTTCGGTTACAAAGTATTTTGAAAGGTGGTCGGACAGTGTGACTGCGGACCAAACAGCAGGTGTAACTGAATCTTGGTGGTTCAACTGTAGTATCAGCTACTTAAAATTCTGAACATGTTTATCACCGCGTAGTGTGTAATTAAAGGTCAGCTGGGTATCTCCGAGGCTACAGAGGTTTATTACACACTTCAAGCAAACATTTGGCGTTTACATGGTCTAACTGCTCTGTCAGCTAACGTTACATCCAGGCTGTCAGCAGCAGGCGTGACAGGCTTTTACTGAGCTGCCGGGTAGCTTCCTGGTTCCGACTGGACTTAAAGTAAATTAAAAACATAGGGAAGCTCACAAGAACTGAAACATTAATACATTCTGTGTTATGCCTGGTAACGGCTTACCACACCGAGATGATATTTAGACCGCAAACGCTTAGCTACTTTTTGTAGGTAACATCTGTTAACCTTAGCTAAAGCTAGCAACTGCTGCTAATTTATTTTTGCTAGCAAGATCATATTTAACTTTTAATCAGCTTTCAAGCTCCAAAATGTGTCAGATATGCTCTCTTTCGTATGATATGGAAGGCTGAGATTCTTGGCTTTATGTCTGACCTTGTGAAGTGATGCAAAGATGTCCTGAATAGATTTACTACTGTCTGTGTCAATCATCAGCTAGCATGGCCAGGTTGTACAACTGCAAGACGGTTGTATCTCTAGAAGGGAACCGTTGATATGCGAAAGTCTCGCGAGATTTGTACCGGTTGTGTCTTCATTGTGTACGTTATACAAACTCATTATGGTTTATATTATAACAATTTGGCGGTTAAGATCTGGGTAGGTTCAGGGGGGAAAATGCTTGGTTAAGGTTATGGGAAGATCATGATTTGGGTTAAAATTATTAATCTCGCGAGATATTTTGCAGGTCTGGGATGAAGCGCTCCTTCGCTGGGTTGCCAGATGTCTTGAAGAGAAACCTGCAACCTGCAAAAACAAATTTGTCAGAGAGTGCTAAAATCAATACAGTATGAGAGTTAAACGTTGTTATATACAATGTGTGGGATGTTGTGTGAATTATATTAATTTAACGTTTGAATATTAGGAAGCAAAGACAATTATATCTTTTTTAACAGTAGCATGGTTAACAATTAATACATAGGATTAACTTTTAACTGGCTGAAATTCCTGGTTGAAAGTCTGCGAAAATCAGCATGTCTCATGCCGAAGAGCCTTAAATACTATTTGATAATGTAATATCATTTAAGGGTTCAGTAAATGTGGATTTAGAAAATTTAAATTGATCAGAAAGGTGTTATAAACAGTCCCAAAATGCTGGCAAGGGGACATGGCAACTCTTTACTCTTACCTTATTTATTTACGCCTTTTGAATGTATTTACTGTTTATTTTAATACTGTTTTGCTGTTGTTACCAGCTCTCCTGTATGTACATTTTTCTTGATTTTTTTAATATATACAAACAAATTTGTACACGTGTACAATGTATATAATATAAATTTTTCTATTTTTGTGTATATGTTCTCTATTATTGTATACATAAATAAGCACATTCTTTATGTTGAGCAATATATAGATATTCTATTCATATATGTGTGTTTTATCTTATTATGTGTACGGTATGAGAAGGGTTTTTCTACTGTTTTTACTACTGTTGTTATTACTTGGTGTGTTATTGTATAAGCAAATTCATTTATTTACGTATATTACTATTGTATTTGGGATCAATAAACTACATCTATGTATTCTAAACTCTAAAAAAGTTATGTTAAATATGTGAGAGTCAGTTTCTTTTAGGTAATAGTCAACTAAATCAAAAGTAGATCATGTCTTTATTTGTGATTGTTAATGATAAATCTTTGGTCACCACGTACACCAGAGACACAGTGTATAAAGAAGAGGAGCCCATTACTTTGTGTTGCATAATTTCCATGTTTATTTAATATATGACAATGTGTTTAGTGTACACAAACATTTGACGCTAAACTCCAACACTCAGAGACACTGACTGAACTACTGCCCATTTAAGATTTTGTAAATGGGTGCAACTTTATAATACACTGTTCACAGCAATCATGTTTATATACAATGCAAAATAATTTGAAGAAGAAAAAAAAGAAAGAAAGAAATGTACCGGTGCAATTTGATAGTGCAAAAAAAAGAAAAAGAAAAAAAAGAGAGAGATTAGATGTGGAAGCACAAAAATGCATTAAATTATATTCTTTCAAAGGGTAGGGGAGGGATTAGAAAAAGTAGATTTTGTGAAGGCTGTCAGAGCATGACGGTGAATTAAGAGTGAAAGTGTGACAGTAAAGTAACCTACAGCATTACTCCGTGCAAGATGCAATGCCTAACAGGGCCATAATGAACCAACCTTCCCCCACATATCAGTGGACAGATTATTACAGGTATATCCCACAACCTCCATTTGGTTCCCTGATAATAACCTAACTACAATCAATAAGGAACCAGACAGTGAATCCAGAAGACAAGTCAACACAACCACTCCTGCAGAATAAGTATTTTCAAATATCAATGTACATTCAGTGTGATTTTTTGTGTGTGTGACTGCACCAATAAATACATTGGTTGGCTCAAATGTGACGCACATTAAAAGGCCCAAAGAAAACAGGAGAAACAATCTCAACACAGAGATCAGACAGGAGCAATCCGGGATCACACTTTAAAATCAGGTTTTAAAGGAAATGAGACAGAAATGAGTGCTTGAGACAGTGTAATGTACAGTACAGCAGGGTATTCCCTCAATGACGATGCTATAGCTGGATAAAATACAACTGCAGTCTGTGCCAAGAAAGTCTGTGATAGACTTTGATCATAAAATTGATCACCCAACTTGTTAAACAACAAAGTAAAGATATTAACAGATATTTGACTGTTTTATTAACCACAACTATACTGACAGTTGTACACACATGTGAGACTGTAAAAAGGTTTGATTGGACCACTCTGAAATATGTCCACAACACAGAGAATACTTTCCAATCTCAAGAAATATGCTTATAGTCGCAGAGTATGGTACTGTATAGTGATACATGGATTAAAAGCATTAAAATGATTGTAGCAAAGGACTTCGTTTTGGTAAGAGGAAGTGGCAGATTTACACTCGCTTCTAGCTATCAGAAATAATATTATTTTATTTACCTCAGGCACCAACTTTCAAAAAAGCAACATATAGTTGTTTAATTAATTTAGTCCTCATCTGAAGGTAGCTACAACTGTATGGATTACCTCAGCACCAAAAATAAACACATACGAAGGTACTGTCACAATTTAATCCCCTGCTGAAACATACTGTTCCATTAAATAGATAAAAAAATATTCTTGCTCTTTTGCGTAACAGTTAAATGCTTTGAGATGATGTAAGTGAAATGTCACTTCTGTCACTGAGCATGCTGTCTAGGCTGGCTGACCTGAAGCACACTCATCAATCTAACTTGACACAGCATCTCACAAGCTGCATCTGTCACTATTTTCAGTTTCAGATTCATGGTCAGTTTGAATGAAATGTTCTAGAAAATGCACAGTTGAGATTTTCATTAAAGATCAGACGTAGGGATAAAAACAAAACAGTAGCTTTTCAACGCAACAGCACCCATTTGATACTTTCAAAGCATGACTGTTAAACAGATACAGCCATATGCTTTTTGACAATCTTTAAATACATTAAAGTGGGCTTTTTTAATGTTTAAACATGAAGTATACTCTGTGTTATGGAAATCCTGTACTATATGACAGTTGATTTCCATATCATGTAACATTAACATAAAAATGATACCTTTTTGTCTGGGTATGAACGTGATGATGATGGAAAGCAGGAAAGTGATGTGATACGATCTGCAGACACTTCCAGGACAGTCTTATAGCAGCATGAAGGATGTAGTTTCAAAGCAACTGGTGCAGAGGCATACTGTACAGTATGATTGAAAAGATAGGCACTACATTTAATCAATATACATATCATTCAGAAAACCAGCTTCTTATTCTGTACTATGAGGAACATTTTATACTTTTGATCACTTGAACAAGGTAGCTTTGTGCAGCTGAGGATGGACAGACCACCTTAATATTCTCTACCTAACAATATATCAGCTTTTTCAGATGAATGTTAGTTGGGTCAGGTATGACTATCCTAATCTTAAAGGGGATTATTCAAGTAATCTTCAGCACAAAGACAGTAGCCAATTATTATTAAATTCTTTAACTACAAGGGGACAAGGTTGTATTATTCAAACATTTAAGGAACTCATATTAAAAAGTGCAGTGTGCAGAAATTGCACGGTACTACTACTTTAGAAATATAAATGTCTTTGTAAATAAATACATGCAGAAATAAATAATAAAGCTGTTAAATATCTAAATATATCACATTTTAAAAGAAATAAAATTCAGGTAGAGAATGAGATTAAATTGAGAGGATTAATGGTAATGTTATTTGATTACTTGTTGTGTGAATGTAGATACCCTCGGTGCTCCTACAAGTAGCTAAAACGACATGAATTGATCAAAATGCCACAAGAACATGAAGTCTATGATGATATGCCATTCCTTTGCCAGGCTGTGTGTGCTAAAGTTTCCAACAAGTTTTAAGAATAGGAAGCAGATTACTCGATGTCAGGATTCATGGACCACAAAGAAAAGAGGATTATTCTAAAGAGTTACACTCAACTGTCATTTTTTTTTTCTTTTAGCTTGTATTTTCTAGCTGTACATTGTATGCAAACCAGTTTAGACACTGTTTATATAGCTGTAGAGTAGAGTAGAGAAGAATCTGCATGTGTGTCTGTTTACGGATGCAAATGTAGCGATGTGATCCTCACTGACATGGCAGCTTTAGGTAAAAATAAATGTCACTGCATTTTTTTAAGGACTAAATGTATAAGGCTTGATGTGTCACTGACAACAACTACAGTACATTACCATACGTATGTAATCTGAGATAAGAAACTGTTGCTACTTCCTCCATTTTCTTCATTCGTCCAGCTATGAATAAACGTCAGTACAGTACAGTGACAGCTTTTTGAAGAGGTTCTTCAGACTACGAGACTCACACCGCAGCAAAGGCCTGACACGAAAATGGGCGCTTTAGGTGCTGAGGACACTAGTGATAAACTGAGAACGTACAGGGGAAAGATGGTTGTTGGTGACTGTGGTGGGGGTGGGGTGGGGCTCAGCACAAGGGGAGGGATAAGGACAAGGATCTATGTACATCTTAGTCTTTGCATCCATCCTTCTCTCATGAGTCACATCCTCATCTGTCCAGCTCGTCTTCTCGACAGCTTTGACCTGACAGACAGAAAAGAAAATGTATTTATATTAACAATGCATCTTCTAAGTAATGACTGTGTGTTTAGGTTGGAGAAGGAGCAGGAGTACCAGTGTAGAAAGCTAAGCAATGAACTACTGTGGACAGAGTCAGTAGCAAAACTGCTCTCTGCAAAATCAGCAATTTTATGTCACGCTAACACGGTAGTTGCTGGTCTATCACTGCCTCCATCACTTAGTTTGTTTTTGTCATTGTATGACTTTGGCAAATCCTTTTCAAACTCCAAAGTCACACAATAATACAAATAAACTACCCAATCAAGGCAGCGGGAGACTAGCAACTCCCATGTTCTGCAATGCAAAATTAGTGTCTTTGCATCAGGAGTCTGGTTGCTTTGGAGAGAGCGGTATTTGACTGATATAACAGCGGTTTCCCATCGGAAAAGGCTGTCGGACAGCAAGGTAAACCAGTGAAAGTATTCTAAATATATATATTGATTTTTTTAGATGGCTAAAATGCAGTTATTGCTGACCCTGCCCACAACAAACTGGAGGCGTGCTGACCACCATCTACTGTAGGAAATACACTAACTGTGGATAAGTACCTCATACAACCCCACCTTCCTTCATTTTAAGTATTTTTTACCTGATAGTTCCAGCGAGGAGAGGATTAAACGCATACAGCCAGTCGTGCATCTCTTTGTCGTTAGTGGCTTGCAGCAATATTCCACGATGTTCTGTACACACAGCAAACGTGTTCGGGGTCTGTTGAAAGAGACAAAAAAAAGCTTTTTATACCATACCTGTAGTTTTCACTAATAGAAGAGTGGAAAGAGTAACTTTTGGAGACGTTCGTCAGTCACCAACCTTCAGCATTGCCTGCTGGTCTTCGCTGTACTCCACCTGGGCAGAGGAGAGGTTGAGGATAGCCCGCTCCACAGTGTCTCTCTCTGTGTTGTAGATGTAGACGTATGGCCGCCGCACAACAACATACCGCTTCACCCATCCATTGGTGTGTGGCTCTAAGAAATGGATGTAACCCTTCTTTGACACGATGGGGCTGTAAAAATAAATATTATATTATCATATGTGAAACCAAGAAAGTAACCCAAAATCCATTTTCCCTGGTTGTAGCTTGTTTAAAATACATTTTCTTGAAGCATCCCCCTCACTTAAACATTTTTTGATTCCATATAGGTCATTGTATAATCTAAGAGGCACTGAGTATCCTTTCCTTGGTTCCTAGAATTTTTAAAGAAACTGGGGAACGTACCTTAAAATTTTAAGATCTATGTGACTGGCATAACCTGCTCAGTTCACTTAGATCTATTACCTTTCATATCTTTAGGGCATTTTTTTGCTAATCTTCAAACAAAGTGCTCTTGTCTCTAATTATATATTTAAGTATATAAATGAAAATAATTTATCTATATTGTGTAGGCAAATTCGTGTTTATGGCCTTTTATGGATATGTGTACATTTTCTGAATGTATTTTAGCATAATAAGGGGAATCAGTTGTTGTGGGAGTGGCTAGGCCTGGGGGAGCTTATGTCTGCTTATGTGTGTTTCACATTATGTACTGTATGTTCTGTATATTTGTGTTAAGGACCCCCTTGGAAACTAGATGGTTCGGCTTAAGGGGTTTATCCTGTTAATGAAGTTTTAGATTTACTGCAGGAGACTTACCTGACTCTAATCTCCTGGATATCAGGGACAAATTTGCGGATCCGAGGTTTGGTTTCAGAGGCTCCATTGACGGGCTTTTTGGCCTCTGCGTCCTGCGGTGTGTCAGGACTGGGGCTGACGGCACGAGAGCGAGGCGTAGGGGGTCTGCAGTACAGAAACAAGAGGTCTATGAGTCCCAGAGACAAAGTAGCTGCCTACACCTTATGTGAAGCAGTACTTTTCCACACACAACAAAAGCTACCATGGCTACCGAGGATGACAATCGATACGTAACAATAACCAAGTACGTCTTAGGACTTACCTGAGTTCAGCGTTGACATAGCAACCCTCAACCAGTGAAGGACATGTTGAGGAGGGTGTGATTGTGTTGAGAGCAGAGATTGAAGCAGAGTCTCTTAGCGTTGTGACTGACATCTCTGAGATCTGTGACAGACAATCACACAGACGCATGCTCATTCAACTGTGAGGGACTGACCAACTGACCAACACTAATCTTATTTTTTTTGTCACATGTAGGGTTAAATTTGAGCATTTGAGCACTACCTTGCTTTCACTGGCGCTGATACACACATGGCTGTATTCTCGGTTGAAGGAGTGAGTGAGCAGCCGCAAACACTGTGTGTAAGAAGGACAGAGAGCTTAAAATGTCTTCTAAGGTTAGATACAAGATGAGTAAAATCAGATCTGTAATATCATAGAAATGTAAGCACTATATTTCAACTTGACATTAGTGCATATACACTGAGGTACATGTCAGCACATACTTTACATGACAGAGATCATAGAACAGCACAGAATCTTCTCTGGCAACAAAATACAGAGTGCACTTAAAGGATCTATATTTATTATTGTTAAACCTGACCTATAGCTTGGCAGCTCTCCCTTATGTGACATCACGTCCAATTTGTCTTTTTTTAGGTGGACAAATAACTCTCTTATAAAATGACTCCAGATGTTACTGCACTGTATATAGATGTTTTTGTTTTTTGAATCTAGTTTCTACATAATATTCCTACACACTGATTCACTGGGGTTGCCAACCCGCATGATGCCATTTAAATCAAACCAGAAATTCAGCGTTCACTGAGTTTGATGGCTGACCTTGGCAGCGAGCTCCTTCTGCCTCTCAGTGGTGATTTCAGAGCTGGAGCTGACCTCCTGGTCAACTTCAGGGGGCTGAGGAGACTCACTCAGCTCCTCTGTGACACAGGACAGCAGGGACTCCTGGCCCATGAGCAAAGTAGACTCCAGTTTCTCCCTCAGCAGAAGGTAATGTTTGGTCTTCTCCACCTTACAGAACCGGGAAAGAGCATCAAAGTCATTGACAAAAGAGCCTTGTTTAAACTTAGAGAAAGTTGTCTGCAGGCAAGTTTTTTGAAATAGTGGAGAAAAACAATTTATTTGACAAATTCCAGTCTGGTTTCCATCAGACGCCCAGCGGAGACGGCTCTCCCTACTGCTTTCAACACCATAAATCATATTATTTTATTAGATAGTCAGAGCAAATGGGTTCAGGAAATATGATACTGTATAACGCTTGACTGATTTTCTTCCTATTTTTATAACCGTAACTTATTTGTATCCATTGCTGACAAACTATCTGATTGTGCTCCTGTGTTCTGTGGAGTTCCTCAAGGATCTGTCCTGGATCCTCTCTTATTCTCCCTCCACTCCCTAACAGTCAGTTCAGCCATGTCTCTTACCGTGGCTATGGTCATAATATCCAATATTATTTATTTGTGGAACTGGGGAAACTTTCAAACTGGCTACATTACTTTTTTTTGTTTTCTGCAGTTAAATCACAACTGAGCTGAAGTGCAAAAGATACTAAAAGACAATACCCACCCCAGGTACTGCCTGCTGCTGTCTGACGAGATAAAAAAGGACCTACTGGCATACTATCAGACTTCAGAGAAGCTTCTCTCCACAGGTTGTGAGATTCATCCCCCTGATTCCATTAAATTAATAGCTTTTGTGTTTTTGTTGTTTTTATTGTGCTCTGTGTTGTTGGTGTATGTGTACCATTAATTGAACTACTAATGTAAATTTTTGTTATACAACCTGTAAATTAATTCTTGAACCCTTAAACCCCTTGAGTCTTGAAGTTCTTGCCTTGTCTCAAATTTGAGTTCAGGAAAACTAGGGGTAATTTTATATTCCCTGTTGAGCTTTAAGAAACATCTTATGTAAGTTATTTAGACCTGTTGTTTGAAATAAGAAACATTACAACATAAAGCCGAGATGCAGTAGCACAATTACAACTAGAGGAGTGTACTCAGTAGAGTTCAGATTTCCACCAGGCAACAGATGGTGAAGCACTTACTGCAATGTCACTACAACTGCCTGATGCAACCAGTGTAGATTTGTGAATATACTGACTTGTGACTTATTTAATGAAAGGTGTTAAGTATATGTTTTATGGCAAAATAATTTCAAGTAAGAAACATGCTGTAATTACTACAGTACAAAAGGACAAAAAATGTAGAGCAGAACATTATGATGTCACAATGAAGTTGACATTTGACCTTTTGTATATAAAATATCATCATCTCATAATTTTATCCTATTAGATATCTGTGCATAATTTTGTCATAATTAGTGTATGCATTCATGAGATATGGCCAAAAATGTGTTTTTCGTGAGGTCAGCATGATCTTGACCTTTGATCACCAAAATCTAATCACTTCATCCTGAAGTCCACATGGACGCGTGAACCAAGTTTGAAGAAATTTCCTATGAGCAATTCCTGAGAAAGCAGAGGCTTTCATACAGTATGCTCAGACACTTGTTGTTGTTAGACTACTAACAAGGTTGACCGAGGGCCACATCTTCATTAACTGAGATGTTTCAAGACAGTGTATCTTAAATAGACGACGTGTTTAGGCACATGTGGGTTCAATAAATGAGGGCTCCTAGCATCTGTCTTCAGGTGTTAATAATCTCTTATAATCTTATGCCATAAAAGACAAGTTACTAATCTCACTAACATCTTGAAGGAGGCTGAGTTTTTCCAGCTCCCACTGGTGATCCAGAATGAGGCTGTCACTACGGGGCCTCCACCCAGCCAGGTTCTCCTCCCCACGGACGTAGGCCACTGAGGTGTCCAGCACCCGCCTGCGTCTCCTCTGCATACCTGAGGGTGGGTGCAGGTGCAGGATTAGAAATGTTGCAGAGGTGAACTGGATGCAAAACAGTCATTTCATCTTGACTCTCACCTGGGCTTCCTGCATCTGCTAAGTTGCACAGGCTGACCTCATAAACTCCAGTTACACGGTTTCTAGAAAATGAAAAACACAGATCCTTATTGACAGAGAGAATGCAGGAGCTGCATGAAATTTTTCATAGTTTGATGTTTGGGACTCACCCATCTGCTGCTCTCAGGCTTCCAGTACCAAAAAGGTTTCGGATTGAGCGGGAGGCTGAGAGCTTTGTGTCTCGGGAGTAAAACACCATGCAGATATCTTTGGTTATGACTGCAGGCTGGGTGCAGTTTTCCATCTGCAATTGATGAAAGAGGAGGGATTTCTGACACTAATCCTCTGGAGTAATTCACACATCACCTCTGATACTGTGAGAGCTATTTCTGTCTCTCATGAATGCAGGCACTGTACTGTACCTCTAAGTAGGCAGAGAGGGTCATGTAGATCTTCTCCCCATATGGTGTGACTCGGTTTAGTAACAGTGAGTTGTGCATAGAGCTATCCCAAGCTGCCTCGAAGCGGTAGAAAGTCCTGAGGTGATCCAAGTGAGAACATGTCAAGAAAATGAGTCAGCAGTCAAAATTTATGTCCTTCTACCTGAACAACAAATTAACAGCCAGAGCTAAACCTATGCAAAAGTCTATCAACCTAACAACAGAGATGTTACCATAAAAATCATACTTCATAATCAAAAAATACTTCACTGACAGAAAGATGTGGATTAAAAATTTGATTTGATAACATGATAACATGATTTGTAAAATACATATTTAATTTACTACTGGCATTATAGAGTATTTAAAAATTGTAGTCAGTATTCATCAAAATTTCAGTACAATAAAAGTGCTAATGATATCTTTTTGCATGCAACAGGCTAACTGGGTTGATGATCTGCTTTATACAAAGCAACACATAAAGATGACTATTAGTACAGAAAAAGGAAGGGAAGATGAGAGACAGCCAGACGAGATGAGGGACAGGGCAGTGAAATACCTATGGTCAAGTCCCAAGGAAATGCTGTGAGAAAGAAGAAATCAGCAAAAGAATAGAAAGTGAGAGTCAGGAAGTATGTTGTGGTTGTGCGCTTGTGTGGCTGGGATGGTGTTTGTCCTTATTGTCACACTGTTATCTCATTTTATAAACACTGCCATGGATAGTACAGTACAGCTCACCCATAAGAGACTGCTGTTGAGAAATCTTGTGGAAGGCGCTGATCAACTTGATGCAATCTCTCATCCTGCTCTACCATTGGAAAGGTCAAATCACACCATATGGCCATCCCTCAAGCAAAACAATACTGCTTTCTGTTACGCCTCTGATTCACTCCATACGTTAATGTACACGATTTTTCCCAATTTCCCCAGAGGGGAAATAATCATACACTGAAACCAGTTATTCCTCTGGCCTGCATCCCGGTACAGCCTTAAATTAAAAAAAAAGATAATCCAAGCAAGAATTGTAAAAGGAGACTAATGTTTCTGTAAGCCATAAAAACAGGCTGAATGGACTCTTCATGAGGTTCAGATGTTGGGCTCACTGGCCTTGGACTGATGTGACCTTGTGGGAAATGGAACAATGTGTCGCCCAAAAGAAAGTAAACAGCAACCGACTGAGCTGACTCTGTAGTAAAGAGAGCTCACTAAATCTGCTGTGTGTGAATAAAGGGGATTCAGCGTAGAGATGGCCTGTTTTTTAAGTAATTAGCAAGTGCATTAACACACACACTCACACACATGACAGACTCACACTTCTTTCCCAGTAGTAGAAAACTGTTCGCTCACACTACAAGGAAGCAATTTCCTCTTTGCACTACACCAACATGTGCTTCTCTTGTGTTTTACTACCTCCTAAAAATGCAGCAGCCAGAATTGAAGTCATGCTGCTGGCGTAACATGTGAGGAGCCGTTTGTTTCTGGTGTTTGGCAGAGTTTCACTTGAGGTACAAGAAAGATTTAAAAATATTCACAACATTGCAGCAATTTTGGGCAAAGTGCTACTGGTGAGGTAATGGTTCACTGGATTACATTTTAATAGCTGCATTTGAATATGGTGCCAAAGCGGGTACTGTAAATGATGTGATCCATATTACAGCACTTGAGTAATAGTGTTCCTGTTAATGTTCTGTTGCTGTGATGGGAAGTGGCCCTCTGTCTCTTGGGATTAGAGGTAACTAACAATAACATGTTCATGGATTCAAAACATTGCTTCACTGCAGAGATCAACAATATGAAATTAATAAACAGAGTAGATAGAGTAAAGCAGAACATTCAGCTTTTTATGAAAATTCTTGGTAAGGACAGGATCTCTTTGCCTTTTTTGCTTCAAATTAACTGTTGTAATAATGGATCACTACCACCCCCTGCTGGCAAGTTGCACTAATACCTCTTACTCATACTGAAATCTTTCAGGTCAACCAGTGTAATCAGAGTAAAGAGACCTTTATTTAAAATGTTGGCACCATGGCCAAATATTGATACACTTTCTAATATCAGCCCTATAGGATAATTCCTGCAGCAGCTACTGAAGTGGAAACAGAGTGTGATACTGGCCCCACGACACCTCCAGCAGAGACACAGTCAAGGACAGTCGACGCAAAGCAAAGCGAGCCATGCAGACCCTGTCCATCATGAACCGCAGCCTGATAACAGCTCAAACACACCCAGCGCAGCAAGAGAACTGGGGACATGCAGAACCACATCCCTCACTTCTCATGAGGGGAAGAAAACAAAGAGGCACAGATGAATTGCTGACAGTGATGGCAGAGTAGGAGAGAGGGTAACAAAATCACTGGAGGCCAAGTGGGAATGACAGGGTGTAGAGGTTGTTAGAGAGGTGAAAGATGTGTTTTTGTAACTTAAGAGCATGAGAAGAGAGGCAAAATAATATACCTAGGCATGTCCGAATCAAGAAACTGTCTGCAAAAGCAAAAAACAACATTCCGTTAGTGGACTGGAGGGAGAAAAATGTTAGCATCCATATATACTTTGATGTTAGTCTCTGCAAGACTGAGCAGAGACCACGCTGGACCACAGCCTGACCTGGTGCTGAGCCCTTAAGCCCAATTCTTGCCACCGAGGCCACAACAGGACAAACATTGAGGGCTGAGAACCACAGGGGTGCAGCACCACGGTCAAAGACAGGCTGGTCGAGCAGGGGCACTGGACAGTGCTGCGTGGAGCGTTTGGTTGCTTTAGATTAAAACTCATTAAACCCAGGTATGGGTGATGGCGTTGCTGGTATTGTTAGGCTTTTTGGAGAGTGATTGGGAAAGCAGAGAGATTAAGCGATGAGCCAAAAACAGAGGGTCACAAAAATCATAAGTTAGATGACAAAAAATACTTCACAGTTTTCATAACTTTAACTTGGATAATAAATTAATTTTGGTCTAATTTACACTGATATATGTCCATACAATTAATTGTAAATACACTGTTAAGACATACTGTATGAAATCTGCTCCCATTTCAGAGTTATTATGCCACCATACAGTGGTGGCACTAATGGTAAGTTATTTTGGATGTTAAAGGACAAAGCACTGAGGAGTGTTTTTATGCCAGTAATTACTGACTTTCTTAAATAAACATGATACCCACATAATATATCAGCAGATGCCAAAGCACAAGTTCTCATTATAGGACCAAGAGTCTTAAAAGAAACCTACTACCCTCTACTGGCTGGCCAGAGAACAGCATAAAACTTTACAAACCACAGTTTAAGTATTTGAGACCAATACTTGAGAACTTATTCAGTCACACAGAGCTACTTTATCTATTTTGTCCTATGGTGATTTTTATGATGTAAATTCTAGTATGATATTGGCAGTGACATCAGTCTGTCGGGATGTTTTCTGCACTTTTTCCCTGCTCCTCTACTAACTAGGCTGTAATCATACCCCCAGAAACACCATTTTCATGGCTTCAAATAAGACATTACATAGGCCAGTACATGCTAAACAGAGACCTTTTTCATCATTAAATACAATTTGTGATTCTTAAATGTAAAGTGTAAATCAAAGGATTCAATAAAGTGATGATGAAATGTCATATGTATCACATCATATTGAGTCTAAATGCAGATACAGTTTAAGGTTTGTTTGTGATTTTACACTACTTGTTGTGACACAAACTACTACAAAAGTTAGAAAGACATACATTTTAATTGTTAATTTAAGTGAAATGTTAATTCAGCCATGACATATAGTAAAATCAGTGTTTAGTAAAAATTAATTAGCGTCAACGTTGGAGTTAGTAGATGTAATCATCGTTGAGAGATGAGACGGGTTAGAGGTGAGGTGATAAACAAGGTGAGATGCAACATGTACGGTGCAACGTACAAACAACAAAAAGCACAGATTAACAGGGAGGGTCGCACAGCCAGCATGGACAAGTGACTTCATAACTACTTATATAGCAGATCTAGGTTTAAAAAGCTACTCAAGGGGAATTTCATTCACTTTGCTAATGGTCACTCTGGTAACTAGTCCACACATACACAGGTATTTTTAAAAACTGTGTTTTATAACCTAAACAATCTCCCAGGGAAAGCTACTCTTTAAAGATACCCATGTAGGTGTGGAAAGGGGCTGTATTTTTTTATGTGTGGCCTCCTGAAATTAGAAAGACGAAACTGTACTCATGCATATAATAATAAAGATAACAAAAGAACTCTCTGAGGTTTGTTATAACATTCAAGCTGAGTGTCTTCTGCCATGCTTTTTCTTTGTATTGATGTGCAAATATGTGTACACGAAGTTTTCTATGCCATGCATTTGCCCGTGTGCCATGTTCCAGTGCAGGAGCTGCCACAGTAGTAATAAAAGTGAGAAGTTAACATAAAAATCAGAAACAAAGTGGCCACTAGACATTTCTAATATAGATTTCCATGCTGTACCATATAAATTCAAAATCTAATGAAGCTTACAAAAGATGGACAGCTCTTTTATGCTTCCTTTGCAAAGATCTGGCTGTTGCAAAGTAAAGCATTTTCATCAAATGTCAACAATGGTACGTACCGGTCATCTTGCATGGGCCTGACATACCCAGCAGACAAGATGTTAAGAGAGAGAATATTTGGGTCGATGATGGTCTCATCAGCTTCAGGGGTGTTGCGGAGACGTCCTAGGAGGGCACAAGTGCCTCAGTTAAAACAGCCCATACACAAGGCAATATCACTGTGCAATGTTTGGGTTTCAGGGTAAGAAAGCCTGAAAACCAGACTTACCTACAACAAGCTCACGGATGTCCTTCCATTCCATGTCACCTCCCGACTCGTGAACAATGGTTACAGTGATTCTCCTCTGCAGGCCCTGTGGTGGTGAAGAAAACAGACAGAAAGGAATGAAAAAGAGGTATGATTATTAGGGCTGCAACTAAGAATTATTTTCATAATCGATTCATCTGTTGATTGTTTTTTCAATTAATTGATTAGCTGTTTGGTCCATAAAATGTTAGAAAATAATGAAAATGTTGATCACTGTTTCCCAAGCCAAATGTCTTGTTTTGTTAACAACTCAAAGATATTCAGTTTACTGTCACAGAGGAGTAACAAAATCAGAAAATATTCACATTTGACAGGCTAAATTCAGAGAATTTGTTCTTTAAAAAATGACTCAAACTATTAATAGATTGTCAGAATAGTAATTTAATAGTTGACAACTAATCAATTACTCAACTAAATGTTGCAGCTCTAGTTATGGTTCAGTATCTTTAAAATATTCCAGTTATTATATCCGTTGGTAGTGTGATTGACATACCTGGTGCAGGAGGAATGTGCCATGACAAGGCATTCCTCCTCTGTGGTCCACCACTGCAGGGATGTAGCTGGGAAGACAAAGATGGAAACAAGCTTCACTGATATGGTCCAAAGTTTTTCACCATGATTGTACTTATTCTTTAATAATAGGACTTTGAAAATCCAGCACTGGATGTTTAGTGAGGGTTGACACTGGTTACTCACTCTCCATTGGCCTCCAGCTCACAAATCTCAAAGAATACCATGAGATCATATTTGCTGTGGCAGGGTCCTGCTTGCGGGCGGGTCATTGCTGTCAGCTTGGTGGCAGGTACTGTGTTGGAAAAGGAGATAAAGGGTGTAAGACAGGTTGAGGGTAGTCAGAGAGCAGACTAGTGGCTAACAGCAGGGAGCTGCTCTAACCCTACAAAGGAAAGAGAAAGGGAAGAAGAAAGGAAATCAGAAATGCAGGGAAAGAGAGGAACCACTGAGTCCTGTAGAAGGAGCTCCTTTCCTTCAGCAGATTTATAAGCAACTCTGCAGTCCTCTTTTAAAGGAGAATAACACTGAATTTTCTTAGAAAATGCTTTGTTTCCTTACGCAATTTGAGATTTCAGATATGTATCCACGAACTTTTACTAGCACTGTGGGTTCTCATTTTGCAAAACAGCCCTTTGTAGAATCAAATGCATAAACTTCTTAAACAGTATTCTCCTTTAATATCATCCATATTGCTTCTTCCTTGTATTGTAAATCTAGTGTCTGACTATGAGTTGACTGCCTTCCTACAATTTAAGGTAGTTCCCAAAAAGGAGTTCAGAGTTAAGAGACAGTGTGCTTGAAAAAGCATTCCCATGCAGCCCTGGGGTTTGGCCCAAGCTCAAGCAGAAATAGTGTAATACGCAATATTTTATACTATAAAATGTATTATATACTTGGCACATATACAGTTGTCTATTTGGACAATGTGTATGCTATCAATATACTATGGCCTAAGAACTGTAATGTGTTATGGCTTTCAAATGTCATTTCCTCAAGTATTATTTATTGCATGTATTATTTCAAATTGTTCTTTAGCTGTTTCCTACCTCTTTGGAGTTTTTGTTGTACTGCTGTAACATTTCAAGGTCCCCCCTTAAGATCAACAAAGTATTTTATCTGTGTCTTTTTTTATCTGTGTAATATATACGTATGCAGTATAATGCACAGTATAGTTTATGTTCCCATCCCATCCCATTTAAGAAGAGCTTAAAGAGGGAACTGCAAGGAGAATCCACCACGCAGGTCAACAGTAAACACACAGAGAACCAATCCAACTGAATCCTGATACATGAAAATCCATTTTACATCAAATAGTTTCATTTTCAAAACTATAACAGCTTCTACTAATCAGTCATCAGTAGGACCTGTAATAAAAAAAACTGTGGCAGAACCTTTGTTCCTTTCTGTGACAAGGTGGAAGGTCATATCACAGGGCGAGAAACAGAACATCCACTGAGTAGCTGGAAGAACTTCCATTTGAGCAATTATTCAGCATCATTGATGCTAGTTGTCACAGCAGTGTGAATCTCTACATAAAAGTGACATGCTGTGATTTTTTAAATAGTACTTAATGAATTAATTGTAATATGGCAGAATGGTCACTTGGCTTTAGAGTATTCAGACCAAGATAAACACTTGATATAAAAAGGCTTTCAGTCACAGGATTCTCTTGGATCTGGCATCAATAACCAACCCGGCTTCTGAGCTTTAATAACTGAACAGATAGAGGTGGGCGGAGCTGTCAGCTGAGCTCGCTCGTTTGCTTCCAGAAGGAAGGAAGCAGCCAAGCCAGCGGCAGACAGAGCGTGGCCTGACAATGAGTCCACCAGTGCCCCATTGAACACATCTGGGACCAGGTATCGGATCAGCTCCAGCGATTTCTCCCGGTCCGGCGAGGCGTCAGAGTCAACTGCTCATACCCAACAACATGAAGCTAAGATGACATGACTTGCAGACAGACCAGTACAAAGACAACAACAACAACAACATAGATAAATGGTGGAATTCAGACAAAGCAGGGTGTTTACCTGGTTTAGAGAGAGGCATAACACGTGGGAACTGTCTTCTGCAGGGACGTAGTGGACTAGTTGTGGAAAGAACAGCACATCATGTGTCATTTCACGAAAACACAACAATATAATATCTTTGTCTGTGCAGTAAATCAGCTCTATCAGCAGACTTTACACAGGTACCTGATGACGTCTTTACAAAGTGGAAGAAAAGGCTGTTTCTGGTAGTGTCCAAACACTTCAAACACAATTGGCTGAGTTTTAATGTAGTCAACAAAGGATTTTGTAACTTCAACAGCAATCTATAAAAAAACAAACAGAAATATTAAACTACAGAACCTGTCAAAACCAGCCACAATTCAATGTTGTACAGAATCTGGCTGATATTTCTTACGTTCTGTACGTGGTAGAAGCCAAGAGGGGGGCCGCGGCCTGTGTTCTTCAGAGGTTCAGTGGAGAAGGCCTCATCATGGCGGTGGATGAAACTGAAATAAATGAGAAAGAATGAGGAACACAGATATCAGTCAGTATCAGTACTTCATCCTGTCCTCTGTCCTCCTCCACCTGCAGCTGATGTGGTTCGCTGCTCGCAGAGGGAGGAGGGGCTGCTTTGTCTCAGCCAGCAGCTAGGTTTACAACAACTTGTGAGATTTTAAGATACGTGGCGAACTAAGCTACAAACAGACAGTTTGACAAGTCGCTAGTAGCCAAGCTAGCATGCTGTACTTGTGTAAAGCCTAGGAGATGGATGAGAGACTGATAACAAATAATAATTAATTACACTAGAACGGTAAAAAGTACCAATAAAAGAACCAATGACATCACGGCTTATCCATACTCGGGTTTTTAATAATCTAGTCGTGGGGACAATTTAATACTGTGTTTTGGTATCCATCTGTACATGAGAATAAAACGATGAAAACATTTTGATGAACTGCTTACTTGAACTGGCAGAAGATGTCAGCATATTCTGCAGAGATGCTGGAGGCTTGCAGGACCGTCACCCTGAAGGTGAAGATATTACCAATCCTCAGGTGCTCCATAGTTGTGTCCAGCGAGCCATCCAGACTGGACTTCAATGGATTCTCCAGCTCATCTGCACCAGCTGTGAGGAAAGCAAATCAGACACAGGTTAAAGCTTGCATTCCATGTAGGGGTATCACAATTCTCCAAAACTATGACTTGATTTGACTTTTGATTTTAAGGGTTTGATTCAATTCAACTTTCAATTTAAACTTTTTTTTCCCCAACCCTTTCAAATGCTTCTTTAAAAATTCCCAGTGCCAGCATTTTGCAGCAGTCACAGGAAAGTGCTTCAAGATATATGGAGCAGCTAAGTAACTTCAGTCAGTCATAATGTGGTTAGATAAGCATATAATAACAGTTATCGAATGGCCATGCATTGTGTTTGTTGTCAAAGAAGAAAAAGTAAAAAGCTCCCTGTTCATGCAATGTTACTGCACCATCCTCCAGCGTTCTTCACAGCACAGTTGTTTGAGAAACCACTTACCACAGATAAATGTTACCAGCGGAAACACTGAGTGAGCTACTGGGTTCATCCCACAGTGGATACATCTCCAACTTGGGCAATGAAAAGTGCAGCTGCAGGTTACCAGTAAGCTATGCTTTGTTTTCTTCAGACATGTGCCGGACCCGTCGAAATAGGCAGGGATCGAGAGAACGAAAAAATGCTGTAAGAATTGCAATTCTGATTTCCATTGTTGATTTTCGGTTTAATATTGAAATTGTGACACCCATAAATCCTAGTAGCCAGTGGAGTCTAGCTGATGGTCAGTATGCCTGATTGTTTTCTGCCACCATAAAACATGGATGGTGACCATTTGGCTAAGATTTGGGGCACTGACTAGGTCTGATTTGGGCCAAATATCATGTGCTTCTTGTTACAGACCAGTGTGAGCAGAGCTAATTCCTTTGTGAGTCTCTTACGCAGACTTCTGTTGGGCCAAGTGGAACACTACACACACACACACACCCAAACACACCAAACATCTAGGCTATCCATTCACTCATAAAATAATGATTACCCGCACATGTGTTGTTGTTGACCTCATCAGCTGATGGTCCCATTTCTGCATTCTGCCCCTCCCCTTCCACAATACGAAGCTCCTCCTGGGAAATCCCTGTACGGGACAGTCCAACAGAGCAGGTCTCGGACTGGAACTGCAAAGGCAAGGGGCAAAACAGACTGGTTAGCAGCTAAGTGTATACAGGTGAATCCTGTATCTACTATGTGTAGCTATTCTCTCTACCTTTTCATATTGCTGATCCTCAAAAGAGATTTTGGCAGTCCCTGACTGCCGCACTCCTGAGCCGTAGTCTGGAGCTTCCTCATCAGCTGGAGGGAAACACAAAGCACCTTCACTTCACTCCCTCAAGAAGTCACACACAGCCTGCCCTTTCAAATCCCTTCATGCCCTTTTTATCAGCAAGGGTGAGGCTGAGGGTCCAAGCCTTACCTGATATGGCCTGCACAGCTACTCGGAGGAAGCCCTTCACTTCTCCCTTCTCGCTGACGATGGCCACGCGGTGGACGAGAGGAACCGGGTACAGCAGGTTACTCAGATAAACAAAAGCCCTGAATAAGAACCAGAAAGAGAGACAGAAATGACAAAAATTAAAAACAAGCGAGCTAAGGAGACAGTTAACACTTGATAAAATGTCACTGGACTGGACAACAGAACACAGAGCTGCAAAGCAACCAAACAGAAGCTGGGACTGCTCTTGCGATGGCCATGGCTGCCCTTTACTATCGCTTTGTAGGGGCTTTTCCTCACCATCTATAACTAATGACATTATCAGGACAATTATGGGTCACATGCAGGGTTCCTTAACGTTTGTATTGTCCTGGTAAAAGTTTGGTGAGGCTAAGGAGCATGTGTGTAAGGGTCAACTGTGAATTCCTTAAATGATTTCAAAATACATGAAGCCAGCTCACTACTAAGCTGGACTGCAGATGTTTTCCTGATGAGTTTTATTCCTGAAATAAAGTTTTTTGCATTGCTTAATGATTATATGCTACTGCATTGTTAATGTGCCTCAATATGAAAACATTGCACTACTTATCAAATATACAGAGCCAAAATGAGTGCTAGAGGCACTTTGTAATTTCATTAGATTTACTTCAGGAGTAGTGACAAAGACTAACTTCTGAGTGTATACATGTGGGGAAAACTGCATTACAAATGTTTATCTTCTATTTTTTCTAAATCTCTAGGTTTTAGCTAAATTCTTGATCGTGCAGTCAAGGACCACAATAGGGGTAGACATTTAAGGGTGGAGAGTGTAAAAAGGGAGAGGCTTATGACAAGATTGGTGAGGTGCAAAGAAGGCATGCTCAGGACAAAAAAGGGTGAACAAAAATGCTTTCAACCTCTCGACTCAAAGGAATCAAAAGCAAATGGAACAGAAATCATCATACGGCACATGGCTCAGCTTGAATAAAAAAAAACTGCCAACAGCTTGATATATTGTATGCTACACCAAAAACAACGAATGACATCAGAAATCAAAGTGCACCTCCTGGGTTGAAGTGGTAATTTGTGCGAAGGAGGGGCACTAATAAAAAATCGACAAAAAAGGTCAAAATGAAAAGACTTGTGCTCTGGCATGCCTAAAAGAGACAGCTGCAGTAGAAACCAGCTCTTTCATCTTGAGATTTTGAGTCTTCCTTGAACACCACTTTTCTATTTCATATGAATAATTTCCAGACTCTTCCGTACTTATTCAGGTTTCACAGCATGGTGAGAACATTTCACTGTGGGTTCCTGTGTTATGCAAATCAGACCTGAATATACTCCATGAGACATGTCAGTGCTTTGGATAGTGAAGGGTCTTCTTTAAAAGCTGCTACTTTGCATTTAGCCACACATAAGTGAGACACACACCTCAAGCAGCCGTTGAGCATCAACTTTGCTTGGATTTCCATGGAAACAAGGGGGTATGAACTGACCCACCCTGGGCTGAAGGATTTGTTTTATAAATAGAAGTGTAAAATGCAGGAGAAGCATTTAATTCTAAATTAGTGTGAAAAAAAATTGCAAAACAAAGACAATCAAGCAACAGTCAAATTGGATGAGATTAAAGATAGAAAGCAAAAGATAAACCTTGAAGCCCAGAAATGTCTACTCCAGTGTCCACTCAGTATCATGTTCATGAAAAAAAATCTGTGCAGTGGTTTGACATTTGAGAACATTTGTGTCTCAAACATGAGACACAGTGAAAGTGACAACTGAGACAGGGAATAGAAACTAAAGTGGCTAGTTTGACTTGGTGGACTAAGCAAGCAGGAAGTGCTTAAGAAGATGGAATGAATGAAACTCCTACCATCACAGACTATAGGTAACCTATCTTTAAATCTCCACAAGCAACCCAACTGAAATGTTCCATCTCCATGTTAAAGGGTAACTCCGGAATTTTTCTACTACTTTCCCATGATTTTGTGCCAACATGATTAATGGAAATAACAATTTTCAACACTGGTCCAATATTGAGCAAGACCACTGCAACTGACAGCTGGTGAAATGGGCTGCAATGTAATCCCTACAGGCAAGTGCAGAACGTCAAAGTAAGAGTAAGAGTGCTTTTTTTGCCACTGACAGACTCAGAACATTATTTTAGGTGTCTGACAACATTATGGAAAGGATCGCTACAGAGATAGACATTTTTGTTAATCCAGAAACAGATGATTTATAAACTCCATTTACAGAAACAAAGTTATTTTGTCACTGAAAAACACACTTAATTCAAACTAGACAGAAACAAAATCAAATGTACCAAAACACTCTTGATTTGTCTTTCCACTGTTCCAACAATCACTAACTCTGGTTTGGTCAAAATAGACCCTTAATTCACTGAATTAGATGTGAGAAGTGTGTTAGATGATGACTGGTGACTGTGGACAGTGGAAAGACAAACCATGATGATTTGGAACCTTGAGGCAATAACCCCCTTGGTGTGGTTTGTTTGGGTTGGTATGAACATCAAACTCAAACTAGTGCAGACCAAACAGCTGCCCTCTGGTCTGCTTTGAAACGGTGGACTCCGACTGCTGTCAAGAGGAGCGGTTCATTCCTGGTGTGAACAGATTTAGAACCAATCAGAAGTGTACCATTTTATGCATCCTTTCACTGGTTAAAAATCTTTTTCTGTTCCTGTTTTGGTGACTGGTGAACTTGTAGCACATTAGATAACTAGCTAGATAGCTTGTGCTGGCCTATTTGTCACTTTTACAGGAGAAGGATAAATTTGACCAAGCTACCAAGTTTGCTCAACTGCTACTGGAGCACAGAGCAAAAAGGGGCGGGACTTAGGAAGGGTCAGATGCCCCATTACCTTGCAGCCCATTTTGTGGCTAACAGCTACAGCAGTCTCACTCAATACTTGAAGTTACTCTTTAATGTTACAACTATATCTAACTAATCCCAACTAGACACTTCAATGGTAAATGCAGCAGGCTATTCTCCACTCACATCACATGTTGCAGAAACTTAATTTTTATACATTATATATGCAGATATTTAATGTATCAAGCACACCCAGTCCACAAAAGGGTGAGAATTTTGTGAGAACATACTCTTGTACTGTATCAGTATTACGTTTTGCATTTTCAAAAATGTCACTTCAATCTATGCTGATGTCTATCAAGGGAAACGGACCCTGCGTCTCAGCGTGAAAGAGCTAGTTTCCTCCACCAGCATGCTCCCGAAACCTCACCAACCTTCCCACTACACTGAATAATGGTGAGCGGTCGTAAAAGGGATCCTGGCCTTCGCTGGAGCCTCGGCAGAGCTCTCCCTCATCATCATCATCATCATCATCATCATCATCATCATCATCATCATCCTCTCCCCCGAGCTCCAAGCACGGGTCGTCCAAAAAGATATCATCGTCCAGGTCCTCCAATTCCTCCAACTCCTCCTCCTCCCCTCGACCCTCCCGCTGCGGGTCAGCCAGCTCAGTAATTTCAGAGGTGGAGAGGGTCGGGGATGGGGTGGGGTCACTCATGCGCTCACTCATGCATGTGTTGAAAATGGGGTTTCTGGTGCAGCCAGAGACATGGGAACTGGGTTAGTACAGTTAGATAGAAAGTACACACTTCTTGTTCAAACAAGAGGGTCTGAAGTAGAGCAGCATATGGACTACAGGAGAAAACCTGCCTCCACCAAAATCTGCAGGAACTGTCTGTTTTAGTGGACAGCATACATGTACAGTGGAGACACAGAGGACAGATGGGAGTGTGCGGGACAGTTGCTGAGAGTGTATTTACAATGATTAAGTATGCCAGACAATAAAAATGATGATTTACACCCACAGAAAAAAGACCAGTCACTTCTCGGCATCAGAGGAAGCCATCATGGTAAGTCTCTGGTGATGTTGGGTTATTTTATTATTTATATGTTCATGTATTTCTTCATCTTATTAATTAAAATATTTCTTAAACTATTTTCTTACCTCATAGCCTGTCTTTATGCTGGCGGAAAATGTGAATTTTGGCCCCGGGGATCAATGACATCTTATTGTATCGTACCACACATAATTACTTACAAACTATGTTAGGTTTAGGCTGCTAAAATTGAAAACTGATTTATAAAAGACTTATTAAGATGAGTATAATGTTATCAATATTGTAAGTTGTTAATGTTGTGTAAAACATAAATAAAAACAGAATGCAGTGATTAGCAAATATATACTCATTCTGAATTCGATGCCGGCAACATGTTCACAAAAACTTGGGACGGGTGGAAGTTTACCAACGTGATACATCACCTTTTCTCTTCTTTAATATTCAGTAAGCATTTGGGAAGTGAGGACACTAATCGTTTAAGTTTTGAAACTGAAAGTCTATCTTATTCTTTCTTGATATATGACTTCAGGTGCTCAACAGTCCAAGGTCTCTGTTGTCGTATTTTGCGTTTTAATAATGCACCACGGTCAATGGTAGGCGGGTCTGGACGGCAGGCAGACCAGCTTTAACTCTTTCACTATGAAACCACCAGTTGTAACATGTGCAGACTGTGGCTTGAGATTGTCTTCCTGAATGTGTTGCTCTAAAACCTGTATGAACCTTTCAGCATTAATGGGGCCTTCACAAACACAGAAGTCGGTTTCTGGATGTTGTTGATGGGGCTTTCGCTTTGCATGGTGCAGTCTCAACTTGCATTTGTAGATGCAGCAACAAAATGTGTTTACTGTTCCCAAGCCCATGTAGTATCCTTTATACAATAATGTGGGTTTTGATGCAGTTTTTAATGCAGCACTGCAAAGGTCACACTCATTTGATGCTGGTTTTTGGCCTCGTCCTCTGTGTGCAGAGATTTCTCCAGATTCTCTGAATCTTTTAATGATATTATAGATTGTAGATGGTAAAATCCCTAAATTCCAACAGTTTTGTGTTGAGAAACATTGGTCTTAACCTGCTGAACTATTTGCACACAGTTTTCCACAACATGCTGAACCTCATCTCATCCATCCTTGTGAACTACTGAGCCTTTCAAGAATACCCTTTAAATACTAAATTATAATTCTGTCACCTGTTACCACTTAAACTGTTTACCTGTGGAATATTTCTCCACAACTTTTCCAGTTTTTGTTGCCCTGCCTCTTTTTCAGAGCATATTGCAGACATCAAATTCAGATTCTGATGTTTACAAAAAACAATGATGTTTATCCATTTGAATATTAAATATCTTGTCTTTGTACTGTGTTCCATTGAATATAAGTTGAAAAGTATTTGCAAATCATTACATTCTGTTTTTATTAATGTTTTAGACAACGTCCAAACTTTTTTTGGAATTGGAGTTGTAGTGGGGATGTAACAATATATCAAATGTTTCAATACCATACCAGACTGACCATATTTACTGTGATGTTTCATGGTTAATTATTTTATTTAATTTTATAAAAGGATTGCTACTGAACTCTTTGTTTTGCAGTTCAAACAATTCATGCCAAGTTTTTGCACATGCTTAGGTCATGATTTTTTTATGAGAAAGGGTAAATAAAGAACATTTTTTCAAATCAAAAATAGTATCTTCTGGCATTTTGTGGACCGATCAGCGGATTAATGATCAGGAAGACGATCAACAGGATTGATGGACAAAGAAAGTAATTTTTGGTTACAGCCCTATTTTTGTTCTTTCGTTCTGTGTTAAAGCAGCAAATTGATGGCACACTCTGAATGTAAATGGCTGTATTTCATGCTGTTAAAACCTCAATAAAAATATTGTAGGAATAAACTATATTTATGTCTTTTTAAAATCTTCTTTCGACCACGATGAAGCAGTAGAGTCAGAATAACTATGTCTGTTTGTTTACCTTTGCTTGAAGAATAAATTTATAGTATAATTTTAGCCAAAGGACGGAGTGCCTTAGTTTATTTCCATGGTTGTGTGCATAACTCTATATAAAGCAAGACTTCTTGGATGTTGTCGTCTTTTTTATAGTATCTTTTTATCTTTTGTGGTATCATTATGCTTAGATTTTTTGGTATTGTTACACCCCAAGTTAGTGTTCAACTTAGGTACTTCACATCTACTGAAGCTGTGTATTTAGTTGTAGGCTTACAGAGTATAATACAAATAATACAAAATAAATAAATAAATAAAATGTTTGGTGTCTTTTTAGTTCTAAGTAAACTTCAAATATAACTTCCACATCCAACTTCAGTTGACTGCTGATGCATCATTTGTCTGGGGAACTAGATTTAATTAGCTTTTGGCCACACATGCCTGTATTACTCACCTACTGTCTGAATAGAAAATCTAAATAAGCTGACAGGCAACATATTTCAAGGCGACATTTTTCAGATTACTGCCTGATCATTTTTGCTTGTCTTGCAGGAGCTAAATGGCATTAAAGGCTTGATATTCTGAATATTATGTAACAGGGCCATGTGACTGTGTGTAGGACCCATCTGCAAGAGAGAGAAAGAGAGCTTGGCAGAGAGACTGAGGAGGCTGTGTGCCAAGATGGGAGAGAAAGAAACAGCAGGCTTTGAGTAGGAGGACTGAAGAAATCTCAAATGTTCCACAGCCGATTTTTCCCATTAAAAAAGACAGGTCTGGAGTCGACCAACATGTACAGATCATTTCCATTGATCGTCAAACCCAACCTTTGTCTTAAAGCTACAAGAACATGCTCAGGAGAAATATATTCACACTAGATACCAGAAAAAAAGAGACTTCGTTCAGTAATAAACACAAGTTCAACATTGGCAGTACACTGAGATAAAAATTAATACATACACAAAATTTGTTTGTGCAAATTTGTGATTTTGCTTTTTGACAAAATGATTCCCAGAAACTACTTTATATGAATATTATTTTTTTATACTGAAATGGAGAGTGACAGTGATAGTGGAGCACTCAGAGCACAGACTGGGAACACCAGACTTCAGTATGTAATGACCAAGAGACCATAATGAATTGGGCTGCAGAGTACTTCATCCTGGTGTCTCTGTCATTATGGTCCATTAGTTGACCACATGCACAATATGTGGCATTTACGGCCAACAGCCTCCCATTATACTGAATGAACAAGTATGACTAACAGTGCTCTTCTGTTTGCTCTCTGCTGTCAACCTTTGTGTGAGTTCAGTGTGAATGCCTTCCTGTCCTGTCCATACATACACTGTTAGGGCCAGTGGTGTTCAGCGTTTACCTGCCAACCAGACGGAACCATGGAAAGCGGTCATAAAAGGGGTCCCCTCCAGTCATCACATTTTCACAGTCTTCATTAGTATTGTTGGGCACATCAGCAGCACGATCATACATCTCCCTCATGAGTTCAAGCCTCTGCCTGCAAGAAGCAGCAATGATTGCCAAATTAAAATCTTTGGAAATGTGGATTTAAATATCAAAAATGCATATATGAAATCAGTTTCTCATTACAAACATCCCACATGATGAATACAAATGTTCATAACTATTAGAAAACCTAGTTCAAGTTCAAGTTCTCAAGACTGTGTGGTCATGGTAGATCATGTTTTGATTGGCATGTCCTTCAGGAGTCCCAACACAGAACTGTGGACCACTGTTGACAGGGTCAGCAGCAAAGTATATTTTAGCCACTTAAAAAAGGACCATCTAAAAAAATCAACATAAGTTTCAGTGTAGGCGATATTGGCGATAACATTTTCCCTGCTTTACTTTGGTGTCAGCAGACTTTTTCAGCGGGGAACTCCTTTAGCAGAAACACAAGTGGTCAGACTACTGATGCCTCAGTCAGTTAGTTTATTAGTGTTACTGTGTGACTTCAGTGTTTTAGCACATTCATTCAGATCTGAACTCTAAACTCCTGTGCCCTGCAAGATAGAATTACTGTTTTTTTTCAATCATAGATGGCAGCTTCAGTTGTCCATTGGATAAGGCTGTCTCATGGCAAAATAAAGCGGTGAAAATGTTCTAAGTATTGTGTGCACTTAAAGTAATATTGATTTCTGTGAAGTAAAATGGTCGTTTTTGTCAAAGGTGTCTGAAGTGACATAACAGCTTCAGCTCCCCATTGTTGAGTTGGGTCAGACTCAGAGGCAGATTAAGCCAGCGAGAGCAGAGACATATTGTTACACAACAATCAAGCAACTGACGTGGATTTTTCATGACTGGTTTGTGCAAAATTTTCATAACAAATGTCCGAACACAAGTACAAGCCAATTCAAACCCTGTTTCAGGAAAGTGAACAAAGCATGGATTTAATAATAAATGCTCTCCCAGTGGATATGATGCTTTTTGTGAGATTTATCCCTCACAAGGACCCTATGGACATGTTTTGTTTCAACTGTTTGGTTGTATGGGTGCAATTATTTAACAGAATGCTTCTAGTAAAAAAAATAACTGATTTCATGAGGTACAGAAATCCCCCTAAGAATAATATTATATAAGGGTATGAGCAATATCTTGACCTCAGACTTTTGAAAAACATTGTTGTGTACAGACTTTTTGCATGTTAATGTACCTTAATTTTTCTAATGTCCAGTAATGAGTGGCTCCATTTTTCTGATCCTGCACCTCCACGGCCACAATGGTGCGTGGGAAGTGCCGTATCTCTCTGTCCTTACTCGCCTCTGGGGGCAAAAGGTCTGGAGGCAGGGGGGAGTAGAGAGTGTCTGTGAGCAGCACAAACTGGAACTGGACCTGCAGGGGGCACAAAAAACATTGTCACGGTCAGAGAACCATATCGTAACATCAGTCTGTGTATAATAATGGAGTTCAAATGACGACAACATGTCAAACCTTCTTCTTAAGTTCCACACTGATGGCATTGGCCTCCTTAAGGAAGATGGCATTCCCCCATAACAGGTCACGGAGAGAGGTGAACTGGTAGCACTTCCACTTACGGAAGCTCCACACAGCCAGCTCTCTTTCCCTCTCTGTCCATTGGACTGTGGGAAAAGATGGATAGAATTTGGTGAGGATGTGCTCACCACCAACATAAATATGTATACATGTCCAATAATTTGCACTACCTTCCTCTTCTGGCTCTTCTTCTTCTTCAGGGGCTTCTGGGTAGTAACGGTCCACTTGCTTTTGAAGAGCCTCAAGCTTGCTTTCATAATCCTGAAAAATTGATTAATGAAATTAATCAACTGAATCAATAACAGTGATTAAACACGTGGTCTTAGCACATTAACAAGCAAGTAAACTATCCTATTGATTGACACAATTGTTGAAATGGTGGGCTGAAGCTTTTTTGCAACGTTGACTACTTCAATTCAGTGCATATACATATATATGAAAAAATAAAATAAAATACACAGTAACACAGTTTCAGTTGGATCGAACTTGCTGTGCCACACAGAGCTGCTTATTACTGTACCAGTCTTTGCTGCTCCAGAAGGTTGTTGGCCTCCTCTCTTTCTTTACGATACTGATCCTCCAACTCCTGTAGCCTGAGGGAAGAAACACAAGTGAACAACACACATTTGAGAGAGGGGATGCACCACCTCAAAAGAAACTAAAACGTTACTAAGTTTGTGTGCAGTAAATGCACAGTAATGCATTTACTGTGCATTGTGCTGCAGGCTTGTATGGAAGCTATTAATATTTAATTTATTAGTGGTATTTCTCTTTTTTTACTTCTTAGCTTCCTTATCTGACTACAATATGGAGGTGAGACCCAGTCGGCTTCCTACACCGGCTTTTTTGAAAGCGTGAAGTTTCTCCAAAGTACCTTTGTTCCATTTCCTGTTTCATGTCAATGCCCTGCTTCTCCAGCAGTTCTCTCTGGGCAAAAGCCCAGTCCACAGGCTCAGCTGGGGTTTCAGCACATGGTGTCCTCTCCCTCTCAGCTCTGGCCTGCACAGGGTGGTTGAACCGGAACACATGGCTCTTCCCCAGGATGATGCGATTTCCTTTATGGGAATAAAAAAAATCTACATGTGTGAAGGTGCCACTTACATGTTGCTACTAGGTAATATAAATAGGAAAAAATTAAATTCACAGAGCAAGGGAGCTTACTGACCTGATTTGAGGATAGTGGGCTCTGTCACTCTCTTGCCGTTGACATATGTCTCGGCTCCTTCACAGGGCTCCAGGACAACCGCTGCTTAGGAACAGAGAAAGCAATCTGAGGCTTCACCTCCTGTCTCTCAATATTAAACTCTAATGTACACAGCTACAAGCCTGTAGAGAAAGATAAAGATCACCCACTCTCTCCCGTTGGACCGCTTGAGCTCGTAAAGGTGCAGTGCTCATCCTTGATGAAGTGGCCGCTGAGGACTATGTCCTGACGACTGCTGGCATCTACACGACCGACCCTGGAAAAAAAAGTGACAACATAATGTCAGACCAAGCAAGTAAATAATAAAGTACTGATTCATGTTGTCAACTGCATGTGTACTTAGCACATAAATAAAACTCTGAACGCAAGGAAAGAAAGAACATTCTTCTATATTATATTATACTGTAAAATGTGTGACAAAATCTAACCTGGTGATCCCGTCTTTAATATAGTACAACAGGCACTCAGACATCAGAGGATCCTCGTTGAGGTTCACCAGATGAGGTGTCTGACGCAGAACAAGGAATAATTTACTAACTGTAGATATTAGCTGCATAAATCATTCATTAACCATATGTTATTTACAATATAACATATGCATGCACTGCACATCAGAGAGCAACAATCTCCCTCAGTTACAAACATCAAATAATCAGCAATAGTTAAAACCATGCAGTCAAATTCACTCCCCACAGCTTCACAGCGTGAGTGTTTAATGTAGTCTCAGTCAGATGTTATGGGGCCGCAAGCCATAAATCACTGAAATGGGGGCACTACCATTATCTTTTCCCCCATGTTTACACCCATTGCTTCCTTCAGGGAGTGTTTGAAGTGAGTAATGAAGCAGATTTAAGATAACACTTAATGAAAAAGAAAAACCCTCGACTGATCTGCCTTGGCAAGGCTCCTATTGAAGTGAGACTCAGAGCACTCAGAGAGGGAGACAGATTTAAACACTTCACAGCTACAAACCTCGTTGGGGGAAAACAGCCCAACTGTGTCGATAAACACAGGCTGGGGCTTTCTAGGGTTATCGGAGGGCTTTGGGGTAAATAAACAAGCATTTTAGTGAATAATTTAAATGGCGAATATTAGATCACAGCAGATTTCTTGAGATGTCTTAAATTTTCTTACCTTCTTGGGGGAGAACACTCCAACTGTCCCGCCATCTTCTCGCATTGCTACACCCATTTCTGCCAGCAAGGCCTCTCTGTGGATGGATATCAGACTCAGTGTTTGTCTTTATATCACAATGCCTCACTCATCAATACAGTTTAATGCAAAGTGGATTGTTTTACTTTAGAAATCCATATTCCACAATCCTAATGTTTCCTACTAGCTAAAAACTCTATAAGTAGTTACAACCTTAGGTCTAGAGGAAAATGCAATTCCCTAAACCTGTTCTAACTTTGCACCCTCTTCTTACTGAGAATTATGGGGTCATTGTAGCCACAGTCGACTAGAAAAACTGTTTACTTTGTGTCAAACTCAAATGGGCTTGGGGCCACTGATGGTATTGTCATCTCATAGGGGGGCAACTTCGGCATTCAAGTACTGCAAGAAACTGCAATATGGGTCTCTGTTGTCTCTGCATGTTTATGAATTATTGTCTTTTTTCTCACAACATATTTGTTTACTTTGGCTGAGATTCTTTTCTAAGAAAAAACAAATCAAGAGAAAAAAAATCTCAAAACCAAAACAAAATAGAATAAAGTGGAGTATTCTGTATATATATTGTTCAACTCACCTTTCCATTCTAATGGCTTCTGTTCTGCGAAGTTTCTCTTCCCAAGTCTCATTGAGTTCAGCAATGATTTTCTCTGTTTCCTGACATTTCAAAAGAAAGCAGTAATGAAGGTACACAGTCATTTCAAGGACAAGTCTAGTGATGGGTTTCTGCATTTTTCTTTTTGGCAACAAATCTAATGAAAAGACCCAAATCAAGAAGTACTGTCTTTGTATCCAAAGCTGCATTGTTGTCTAAAGACTATTAACAACACACTAACGAGCCACACTGCTGCATTGGTTGACATGTTCCTGATGAACGTGGCCACTGTAGTTTATTTTGAGTCAGTCCCACATACAGTAAATGGTCTTGCTGCCATAAATACTCACTACAGCACCAAATCCATAACTGAAAATAGTCCTCAACAAATGCACTCCTGTTTGATTAAAAACTGTATTGATCCGCTTTTTAAGAAGATGATCAAGCCTTGTTTAAAAATAAAACTATAGGGGCAATGACCATGAACCAAAACACCTCAAGATATAGTCTAGACTATTATTGCCAATTATTCCACATCTCTCTGCCCTCATATCCTATCATCCATCTACTATTGATTCTGTAATACAGGGATTTATGACTATAGTAGGAACGAATGGGCTGGTCTGAGGAAGTCAGATAAAATTGAGAAACAAACTAATATGCTGCTGGGCTTGGATTTGTTGACTCTAGAAAAAAAATAGAAGATTTCAAGCATTGTATTTTAACTACTGGGAGGATTATAAGTAAAAATGCTTAGTGAAGAAACTGAAGCTTTATCTGCATATGGTCTGACAACAATCAGCTGAGGTGCGTTATTATGTACATGCTGTATTGTTACACTGTGTCAGTGTATGTAATCCAGTGTTCACCTTGAGCCTCTCGATGGCCTCTTCACTGCCTGGGCTGAACATGATGCGGTCATGCAGACTGGCGATGGATCCTGCACGGCTGGACAAGGCTGAGAGAGACGGAGAGGGACTCATCCCCGTCATGGCATTGGTCACTGTGGAGAGATCATCCCTTTGATTCACAGCTTGGCCTTTATTGTTATTGTTCTTGTAATCGGATAGGTCTGTCGGGGAGCGACGGAGGCACAGCGTGTACACAGGAAGTGGGGTTGGGGTAATCGATAATAGGGAATAAAGAAATAGAGAAATGCAAACAGATAAGGAAGAGAAGAGAAGGGAGAATAGAAAGAAGATATGTGGCCTGAAATAACTCACAAAAAGTCACAAAGAGAAATTCAAATTGCCAGTATAGAAGCGGGGTCAGCACTAGCAGAAAGCCACTCGCAGAGGGGGCCAACTTAAAGGATGCAACAAGGAGGCTGTCCAGCCATGACCAAAGAAAATGCAGCTATTACACAAAAACTTCAAGCAGAGCATCATATGCAGGCAGGAACTTTCAAAAACAAGAACATGTCCAATGTCCATATACATACTGATCTGCCACTTCAGATAATCTAGTATGAGCTGAGAATTCTGTTGCTCACTTCCAATCAAGCATCAACAGCAAAAAGGAAATTAGTCATCATGTATGGAAAATAAAATACATAAACTAGGCCGCCCTGTGTGCAGAGACATAATGACTCATTTGTAATAGGGTTATTTTCTTGCAGAGAACATTAGGAAGCAAGAATTCTCAATTAAGATTATTATCTAAAAGCAGCAAGATGCATTTAATGCTCAGTGTGCTTCTCTAAAATTAGCAGTGTCAAACAAATATTGAAAGCAAAAATCCATTTCGCTGGCAGAGTCGTAAGTTTATTTAAATGGCCTAGAAACACAAGCCCTTGTGGGGCATTTCTGAATCAAAATTGGTATAATTTCTATTTATCAAAATAGTCTACCTACAGAGCTGATTTTACATCATGCTCACTGTTTTCTGCTCAGTGTTTTATCTTGGCATCATTGTGGCACCTCCAGGGCCTATGATAGATTCTACAAAATAAAGAATAGCAACCCTGCAGCTGCTGCTATGGCAACACAGAGCAATAAATTGGGAAAGTGTATCACACCCATCCATCTGGACAGGCTGTTGGCCGCCAAGATGGATCACATAATATTGCCTTTGCCGTGCAGTTAATGAAGTCATGTATTATAGAAAGAAAGAAAATAAAAATTTATGGCATAAAATGAGATGACTACCTCAACAGACCCACATTATGTAAGTAATTATACCCTCTCTGTGACTGAAGGCTGCCTCATCAAATTATGTTTTCTGTTATAGCTGCCAACAGGAGGTGATAGAGCCAGACAGACCCTGCCAGGGGAATGGGAAGCTACAGTTTCTACATCAGGGAAATCAAAGATCGGGATGAAACGTATTTCATTATGGGTCCTAATCTTCCATATTCTATTGCTCTGCTTTGTTGCTTCATAAACAGATAAGCTCTCTCCCGCCAATGCCACAGCTATGAAGCCATACACAGATCCCTGCAGCACCAGGACATGGCACATGCTCAGACCGGGACTATGTGCTAGTTACATTGCATTAACATTAGCTACTTGTATTCCAGTGCAACTCGTCTAAAACGTTCTGAGCAATTCCTTATGATATTGTGGTGCTGCAGAGAACACAGGAAAGCTACTATTTACGCTCACAGTAAGCACCGGTGATGCTAAGCTGCCACAAAAGCAAAAGCAAGAGCCAGAAAACACACATTTCAAACCCTCTATGTCAGCACCAGATGCTCGATATGCTGGGAGAAGAGAAGATAAAGAGTGACAGAGAGAGAGAGAGAGAAAAAGACAGCGTAACACCTTTAGATAAAACTGTTCATGGATTTTGTATTTTTTGCTGAACAACTGAGCAGAGCAATCAACATAAATGCAGTGGAAACAACCTATAGTGATCAAGATTACAGTGATCATCTGTTTCAAAAAGCTTTGGACAGGATTATTCCTCTACAAAAGCTGTTTAAATAATTCACTGATAGTAACGAAGTAGTCCTCTTATATTGTTTATTTTGGATCTTTTCATACAACATTTAAATTAATGGTAATTCTATTTTTTCTATTTTTCTTTCCCATGTGGTAACCTGCAGCTACCAGGGGCTCCTGCTGCATGCAATCAGTCTCCTCAAAGCTTATAACAAACTACCAATACGATGCAGCAGCAAAATTACAGCAAGCACTTTTCATACACAGTCCTTTGCTGTATTATAGTATCATTTAATTACTCTCAGTATATACAGTAATTTACATTGTTCAGTAAGTTGAAAAGCTTTATTGTATTTTGAAACAGTCAACAATTAACTAAAACTCTCCATTTTATTATATATTCATGTAATAAATATATAAATGTCAATTAGATTGTAATTGGAATGAGAAATAAAGAGAAAGAGAAGATTGTTTATAGTAATCAAATTAAATTAAAGTGATAAGTCTTCCACAATAACCTCAGTGTGGCTCCAGTGCTCTCACTACATGAGGTATAACTTTCTACTTTCATTTCTGATGATATCCATCTCAGACAAATATTACTAGAGCTTCAATTTTTTTTTTATAATTCAATTCAATAGGATCTTTTCATAAGACCCTCCATTCCAGATGAATGCAAACAGGTTTGTAAAGCAGGCTTTCTATTATATGCTAATGCTGGCTATCTTGGCATGCTAGCTCCAGAAGCTAATGCTTGGAACCTCGCCCACACTGCTTCCAGTCCTGCCTGTGTTTTTTGCCATAACATGGGAGTAAACTGCACTTTGCCAATTATGGTCCCTCTGCAGTCTAAAGAGAATCAACATCTCTGTTTATCTCCATTCACGTCTTCCCATTGATTTTTCTGTCCTGCCTCTTAATTTGCCTTGGGCTTTATCTAAACGTACATCAACACATACAATGTTTGTGAGCACAGGGAGACTAAAAGTGTAGTGCTGTTCGTGAGCTGTGTGGGCTAAAGTGAGACTATCACTGAGAATAGTGTGCACACTGAGGAAAGGATCTGAAACCAAACGTTTTAAATTAAATCTAGAGATAGTGCTAATGGCAACATAACCCAATAAATGATCCCTTACTCTCAATGATGTCACCCAGGCCCTGGGCATAGAGGAGGTCTTTCAGACGGGACACCTCCTCCTTCAGCTCCCGCACCAATCGGTTGTTGGGATCCTCATTGATCACAGCGTTACAGCGAATCTGTTTGGCGCGGTCTGCATACCTGTGGGTATGAGGGAGGGATCGTTGAGCATGTTTACACAGGGGAGGGAGGAGACAAAGAGGCCCACACATCCCCCTGACATCTCACATCCACGCAATTCTGCAGCCTGGCACTGAGACTACTGAAGGGTGTTTGAAGTGTGAAACTGATGCAAGCCGCTGAGGAAAACGTGTATTACACAACACGTTGGTCTCACTGGCATCAGTGTCCTTCAAAGACATTCAGCAGCTGTGTGGGAGGAAAAAGATGCAGCAGAGGACGTGCTGTCTGCACTCTACCTGAGTGTGCTGAGAGTCTCATCGTAGTTGATGTCAGCTGGACTCAGGGCAGCTACCATCGCAGTGCGCGAATTCCCCCCTAACACAATCAAAGAACAACACTTTGTCGAGAACGAATGGATCAGTAACAAACACTGGCTTGTTAAACATAAAAGAGTTGTATTCATACCCAAATTTTCTCTCAGTAGCCAGGTCAAAACTGAATCTCTGTACGGAATGAAGCTTTCCACTTTCTTCTTCTTTTTATTCTGTGTATTAAATTAAAACACAAAATTAAAATCAATATATATAAAACTGCATTTCGGTAAAGAAAAAAAATAATTAAATCAATTATATTAAATCAATTACCTTATTTGACCCAGAGTCCTAAAACGAAGTAGACAGTAAAATTAACATGTTTATCCCCTATCTTGTTTATCTGACAATGAACAATATGCAGATATAATACATACCACTTCTGCCAAAGCAGAGATAACTTTTCCCAGTGTAGTTAGAGATTTGTTGATGTTTGCTCCTTCCTGTGGTAGATCAAGAAGCACAGAATTAAGACTGTATCAAATGCATTTTTTTTTTTACATTAAAAGGTTCTTTTGAGATTTTCGAATGAAGCTTATAATGTCTTTCGTCATATTTTGTGATGTCATCACCCTAAAAAAATATTAAAAATCCTCAACTTGAATGAGGTGATTCATCAGATTAAATAAGTAAAAGGTGTGTGTCTACATAGTGTTTTTCTCTGGCAAAAAAGTGCAGGGGTGGTGCTTGTGCTTTATTCTAACACTTCACTATTAACTTAATTATACGCTGTGGTTGCATAAACCAACAACAAAGCATATGGAAATATAATTTTTCTACTTCTCTGCCACTATGCTCTGCTGTCCACTGTGTGTGTGTGTGTTTGTGTGTGTGTGTGTGTGTGTGTGTGTGTGTGTATGTGTGTGTGTAGGATCTGAGCCCCACTCTCAGTCAAACAAGCAGTGGAGAGGACAGAGAAGCTCTTGGCATAGTTTTTTTTTTCTTTCTGTTGTTTCTTTTATGTCTTGTTGTGATAGTTTCTGCCTAATCTATATCTGCAATGTGCAGAAATACTGTGTTTGAACAGAATGAACTGACAAGTAAAAATTGTGCAGCATTAATTTAGAATTCCAATGCCAACATTATAAACAAAGCCTCAAATTATTCAGCACAGCCCTAAAAAGAATACTATTTACACTGAAAGTGAACACACTCCCCTTAATATAGATTTAACCATAGTGATTGTTTCTCACATAAGCAAAGAAAAGTGTTTTCAGATCTGTGTTTGAATGTCCAAAATGCAGTTGAGGGAAGTGTTTCACCTTGAGCCTGGTCCCTTTTGCTCCAGTAGAATCTGCCCTCTCACTGCCAGCCAGATCCACTAAACTTATTTTGCTGACCTGTAACAGAAAACGCAATAAATAAACTGCAATACATTAGCTGACACCAAAAAAAAAGAGCTAAAGCTATTCATCCTTATTCCAGAGACAGGTTCATTAAAAAAACATCATTACAGTTCTACCTTATCATTACAGCGTGACCTTTAAGCAGTCATTGATTTCCAGTTTACAACAAAATTGAAATCAGTGTCATCAATCAGCTTATAGATAAGCAGAAGCAACAGCTCAATGTTAAACAGGTTCACTCAGGACGTGATTCAAATCTACCTTCTCAGAGGTGTTATCGGTCTCAGCATCGTGGCGTTTCTGAGTGAATATGATATTAAAGACAGCGTGTGAGCGACTGCTTGTCTCATTCATGTTGGTGGCAGCCACAGTCCTGTGCAGAAAATAGATAAACTTTTATCAGCAAGCTGTTCTGTATGCTCCATGTTTGTCCAACACAGAAGAATGTTGTCTCCCATAATGACAGAGCAAACTACTGGTCCTGCTATTTCAATCATAAACCTGTCATACACAATCAAAAACATAATTCAAAGTGAAACTTTAAAGTGACCTTTGTGTGTTCCTCCATTTCATCAGAAATGTCTCTGATGTATTTGTGGCACATATTAACATATCTGAACTCCTCTCATACCTGACATGTATTTTTGTCTTTCAGTTAATTCTATCATGCAAACAAATTCTCTGGCAAGAGCCAAAAATTGTAAGCACCCTACGTATATTTCACCTTCTACAAACATCAAACATCTACACAGGGTTTCTCTTGGTTTCAACAAATTAAATTTAAAACTTTTGAAACCATATGAATGCAATTTAAGACCTATCTCACATCCATACTGGAAAAAAAGTACAAAGGATATGAATCAGTTCCAGAATTACTCACCAAGTAAATTAATTTATTCAAAGATCAGAACACCTCTGCTTGTTACATCAACATGGAGCGTTTTCTTGAACACAGTGTAGCAGGCTTCATTACCGTGACAGAAATAATTTTAACTTATTTCTTCTAGAAGTAACTTTTTTGATGAGAGGAGCTCACACACTGCATTGCAGCACAGTAGGTGGGTCCACTCTGACAAATTCTGCAGTTTGCAGTAGTAGCTATTGGTTCAGTGAGGGTTTTGTTTTGTAGTTGCTACAGCTTGATCAACACAGTCTTTTTTTCCACAAACAAAGCAAGAATGAAGTTAATGCAACTGCATAAAAGCAGACTAATATTAACTTCATAATTTCTTTAGACCTATTAGGCCTAAATTTCATATGATTGGATTTTAGACTTTTTAAGGATCCACTGAAACCATGTCTTCAACAACAGAGTGAATGAAAAAACACCTCGATCACCTGGCTTTGTTGCCGGAGTCCATCAGGTCCTGGATGTCATTGTAGGAGGTGACAGCCAGCTTAGATAGGTCCTCCACATAAGGTCCCATCAGAGGATGTTCTCGAACACGTAGGTTCCCTTTATTTTTGGGGTTCAGTAAGTCCCGCACACGTTCACAGTAGATTTCCATGTAGCTTACCTGTTCAGATTCAAAATATTAGTTTAAGCATTTATAAAAGGTGTCAGGTTCATGTTTATTATTGTACTGTCTTAATTGCATTTGTACATATTAGTGTTTATGTGGCCAAATCTGGTACTTTACCCTCTTTGTATGAAATAAGTGATTTTTGTACATCCCTGAAAAATTTACTGAACTATATAGTAATTGGGTGTGCAGATGAGAGGGTACCGATGCTTACCTCCACAGAATAAGACATGCTGTTGTCTGTATTATCATTGATCTTCGTGAAAAGATCTTCACACATCTGGAGGGAGAAAAGTAAGAATATTATTTCCACAATTGTTTCATCAGAGAAATTCAAAATCATCTTCCCTTGATTTATTATCGGCACTGGTCAATAATTAGTCTGTACCAGGGGGATGATTCCCTGTTGATCCTTGACATCCTGTTTCCCCATCATGGTATAGGACTTGCCAGCGCCTGTCTGACCATAAGCAAAGATGCAGACGTTGTAGCCCTCGAAGGCGTGCAGCAACATTTCCTCTCCAATGTCTTTGTACACTCGCATCTGAGAGGCATAATTGACGTCCTCAGGCTGTGGACAGAGATCAACAATCAGCCACTTTTTACATTTTCTCATAAACCAGACAAATGTAAAATAATGTGATTACAAATGTGTGTGTCTTTGTTGGGGTGTCCGTAAAACATGTTCACTGTGGGGGTGCAGAAAGAGTTACCGAGGTGTGGGACCAGTAGGAGTAATCAAAGTTGAAGCTCTTGTTGTCTTTGGCCTGCTTGGGGTTGATGATGGCTGAAAGACAGGGACAAGGAATACGGCTCAGAGAGAGGTGAGAGCTGCCACGTGAAACTGGATCTGAGCTGTGTCAGTGTCATGTTGTGCTAATAGAGCTGGGAAGGCCTTAGTCGCCTCCTCTTTCTGTACCAAAAGTCATCTTTAGTGTTTGGATCTCTGAACTAAACCCAAACATTAAACTGCAGATGTACTAGGACAAGAAATCTATTAGTATTTTTTAGACTAATACAGAATGCTGAGAAAATGTGTAATACGTACATGGTCTCATATCATTATCCATAAGCTGTTTACTCATGTTGGTGCTTGTTTACATGTTTATTGCTTTTAAATACTGAATATATCAGTAAAAAATGCAATTTGTAGGCTTTGATAAATAGGGGACTCACTACAGACCATTGTGCAGAGATTAGATTTGATTTGAAAGGTGACGCATTATGAATCAATCTCTAAACATAATAAATTTGTGAGCGTATTTGAGCATCTGAGAGACCAGAAAATATCATGGACATCAAAACTGAACTTAGAAATGTGTTGTATAGCCCTGCTGGTGGTCCTGTGACAATTTAACATTCATTACACACAAAGAACTAAATTGCAGCAAACAAAAAGAAACAATTTAGCTATTCTTACTTTCTACTTTCAAAAGTACAGTTTGGCCTGATAGTGGTGTCAGATCTAAAGGCTATGCTGTTAACTCCCAGGTCTACCTGTAGCCATTTTAGGACAGCTCAGACTCAGCTTGTCAGACTCAGCTCATCTTTCAACAGTCTCAGTGTGAAACAACCCTCGGCCCTGAGCTGCACTTCATCAGGCTCAGCTGTCCTTTGTTAGCCTTCAGATAATATCTACTGTACTAATCAGAAAATATTCTTTTATCCAGACTGTCAAAGAATTGCTGATATAATTTGAGATTGTTGTGTGTCTACTGCCTGTACTGTAAATCACAGGTGTCCATTTATCACAAATCGAAATGCATCAAATCCACCTTTCCATTCAGGTAAAAATCTTTTCCAATTACTCAATAATTACCTTAAATTAAATCAACACAGTGGGATATTCTTTATGACGGTCAGTGTTTTGTAATCACAGAGAATTAAAATGTAAACAATAATATTCCGGTCCATTTATATCCCCCTGACCAGCGGTGACTAGCAGATCCCTGTAGTTAAATTACAATGCCTGATCAAATCATTTCCTCCTGATATCTGGCCTAATTTAATATTTCATATGCCTGCTCCATGACCCTTTACAAACAAAATTGAGGTGCTGATTCGCTTTTGTGAATCACACATCTTATTCTGCTTCACTTCATCTCAGGCTCTTTAGTGAAATGTAGCTGATAAGGCTTGTTTGTGGCTAATAAAGCTGTATATGTACAGCAGAATAGGGAAGTAACTAAGTACTTTATTTTTCTGACAACTTTTTTTTTTTTACATTTTAAGACAAATATCTGTACTGTTTACTCCTTGGATTTTAAAAAACAGACTCTTTACTTAAATTAAATTATTGATTGTTTTTATTTTGCATCATTGTGCACTGCCTTCCCAACATCAACATCAACAACAGGACTGATTTAAACTGAAATGGATGGGACAGTCACACACAGGAAAGATGATTATTTGGTATATAAATCAGTGCATATCACAGCTAACAGATGCAACAAGATGAAAAATTATGTAAAAGACAAAACAAGAAAAAACAGACTAAAGGAGGAAAGGTGAGATTTAGTTAACTTTGCACAAAAAAGGCAGGTACAAATGTCCATCAGAGGGCTACATTTTACTTTTACATTTCAGAACCTGTACCTTTTCACTTTAACTTGAGTAAAGAAGTTAAATCAGTGCTTCTACTTTTAGTCTTTTATTTCACACTATCAGTACTTGTATTTGAGTAAAGCATGTGTGTACTTTATGTATAGTATATGCATTTGGAAAAGTGACATAGTAATATCATGACTGCTTCTTTCAAAACAATGTCTAAAAGAAATACATGACTTTCGATATATTAATGGTTTATAATTCATAACTTTCTTTTTTGTCTGGAACATCTGTCATAAATTTGTTTGTAAATCTGTTATAAACAGACAACTTAGCCACGCATAAAAATAATTTTCTCCAAAAAATCAACATGCAGCAACGACAATGAGGTTTTGCAGAAAAATGCTTTGAGGAAAAAATAAAGTCTGTGTGATGGGATGCTAGGGTCTGTTGATTCTCATGAAAGATTTTTTACTACTTTAGAAAGATATTTTACAATTTACAATATGTATATCAGATATAAGATATATCGGACACTATAATTTTTTTTTTAAGTCACCAATACCCAGGTATTCAAACCAAAGGGCTTTTGTATGAATACTACAGCACATGGTAGTGTGCCCACCCAAGAACAATATATCCGGTGTGGTCTAGTGATGCCAACTATGAAAATGCTTCCTCTCTGATCCCAGAGCTCCAGACACCATTTTCTCTGCTAATGCAGATGCGGTCGATAATAGAGGAAAGGGCCCACGGCTAAGTACACTCTCAAGTAAGTGTACACACTGTTATTTCCTCTCTACGCTGCTACTATGTTTCCAGCTATGAAATATAGGCCAGTGTGGCTGACTGGGGTTTCAGGTTTCAGGCCCATTCCTCACCATGACACACCATGCCTCATTTACTGGGCATGACGTCTCCAGGTACTCTGGAAGATCGCCAAATATGAACACAGAGAAACTGCAGCTGTACTACACACAGTGCTGTCTTTAATACTTATCGAGGTAGTGTCTTCTGCGCTTATAACTGTCACAAAATACATGAGGTTTGCTTATAACCACAGCGACAAAATCAGTTTCATCAATCAGCAAGAAATATTCACAATTCTCATTTCCCCTAATGTGCACTGTCTCTTACCATAAATGGACTTCCACAGTAATATTTCATGACATCAGACATCGCCATCATCAATTCCTGTTAGACCTTAATATCTACTTATAATGAGAGGAACAGGTAACATTAACCAAACAATAGTTATTAATCCCTCATCCCATCAGTGATTGGGTTGAGGTCACTGGATTGAGTGTTAGTTTCTACAAAGCCAGACTGATCACATATTCTGCAAATAAGCAGCAGTCAGGCAGCTGGTTACATCTTAGGGCTGCGTGATATGAACAAAATCAAATATCGTGATATTTTTGACCAAATTTCAAAAAATTATATCACTTTACTGTAATGCAGCCTTTAAAACCAAGAAAAGTCAACACTTATGCCATATCAGACAATGTCTAGTCTCATATCATGATGTTGATACAATATCAATATATTACCCAGCCAAATTACAACAACAAAAATAAAGATATGAAAAAAGATAAGCCTTTATCAATCCCCACAGGAAAAACACATTCTAACAGATATATCCCACAGAAAATGCAGTTTCTGTGGTGATGGTGATGCAGGTAAAACACTGAAAACATACAGTATGTCATCAGCAAAATGTCATAAGCAAGGTGTGGCACCTTGCTTATCACATCTTACCAAATGCAACAAACTATTATCTCTGTTTTTACACTGCATTTCTGATATACAGCATTAACACACATCCCTTCCATCATTGAAGAAAAATGGCCATTTAAGAGAACTCTGTGAAAAGCGCCTACAGACTGTATATCTAATACAGTCTGAAAAATCAAGCTGCCAAAAGGTTAAAAACAGAGAAGGAACTGATTGGTTGTCTTGGTGGATAACACTGGCCTGGCTGGATTCTAAGGCCATCACATAAAGCAAATCTAAAAGCACACATGCACTTTTACTTTACCAAACTTCTAAAATGATAAATTTATCAAGATCTGGCTATCACACAGAAGCTGAGCCTCTGCAGTACGACATTTCCTCGTTGCTTACTCATCTCTGATCGTGGTATGATTCATACAAGACCCCCCCCCCCCCCCCTTCATACTCCAGCACCGGAAAGAAAAGCGCCTTGCTCTCAGAAGAGGTAATTACTTTAGAGTGGCAGTGATGGGCAGCATATATCAGTGTGTTAGAGTGAGACTTGGGGCAGGGCTGTCTTTTTAAATTGAACTCGGTAGCTCAGGTGACGTTGTCAGCGGTCACAGCTTGCGTATCACAGTAATCTCCACCTGAGGCCAGATTTAGCAGCATTTAAGGCACACACAGCACGTCCTGATCTTCATCACACTCCCTTTTACTATCCATCTGCTCTTGTTATGATGGAAACGCTTTTTAATTACAAGGTGTTGCGTTTATAGATGACGGCAGGTCTGGAAGTCATGTCAGGGAAGGTACACGTCATCAGACAGGACACAACAGCAGCTAATTTTTCTTCAGGCAGTGTTCTTACAAATCTCATCAGCAGAGGTGGTCAGGAGTGTATGCACGTATCCAAAATATCTACACTTTTATCAACACAGTGCTCGCTTCACATACTGACTTCTACTTGAGTTTAAGTGTTCATCACTGATATTCCCACTTATTTTTACAGCACACAATTCATCTTAGGAAGAGAGAAAGAATATATATTTACATATGTATCTACTTTCAAGAGTCAAATGCCATAATCCATCCAAAACAAATAATAAACCAACAGATAACTTAAAATTAATGGAAATGTGTTCTAATGTTGTTCAAGGACCAGTGTGTAGGATTTAATGGCATCTAGTGGTGAGCTTGCAGGTTGCAAGCTCCTCATCTCTCCCTCCTACTCGAAGCAGTTAGATGAAACAAGGGAGACCGCAAAACATGCAAAAAGTACGAAAGGCCACATAAAGCCAGTGTTTGGTTTGTCCATTCTGGGCTACAGTAAAAACATGGGGGTGCAACATGAGGACCTCGATGGAAGAGGACCCACTCCCTCTGTAGATATAAAGGGCTCGTTCTAAGGTGACAAAAACACTGTAATTTTTATACAGATGGTTCTACACTAATGAAAACATACTAACGAATATCATATTCCTTTTCTGATATATTCTGCAAATAACCCCCAGTAAAGATTACACACTGGACCTTGAAGTGAAAGTGAAACATGAAAAACACTTATCTGACACTGGGTCATTCTAAACTAATTATTATCTATTATACAGTCCTTGACTCAGAGCTTTTTGTAAATAATTGTTAGCTGGTAGCTCACTTATTGACAGTTATTTTGTTACTTTATAGTAGAACTGCATTAAACTTTTATTTTCATTATCCAATAATCTGCCAAGTATTTCTTTGGCTGATTGAAGTTTAGTTTAAAAATAGCAGACAAAAATGACAAATGCCCCTCACAATTTTCCTTAACCCACAATAAAATGTCTTGTTTTGTCTCATCAGTGGTCAAAAAGCCCAAATAAATTTTTTTAATTATGTTGCCTTGAAGCTGGAAAGGTTTGAATAACAACTTTTAAAAGCACTGATTGATTTTTATTGACTTCATATCAGTGATCAGTGATTTTAATTCCCCAAATTTTGTACTGGAATTTTAAAATAGATAAATACTGTGTATTTTTGATGTATCCAAAATTGAAAAGAGTGTTAACGTTCACATTTGCTTACGTTTTGTAAAACTACATCACTGCTAATCATTATCACTGTCAGTGTTTATAGTGGTGATTATACTGTACAATCTAGTTCAGTTTTAGTTGTCATACATCATATCTTCAGTATCATACTATGGCATATTCTATGTTTGTCTTTGTCATAGCAGCTGGGTCTTCATGATTGTAACTGAGTGATGCTGGTGCAACTGTTACGGGTGACCTGCCCCAGTCAATAGGAGAGGAAATGTGGCTGCGTCAGCAGGTCTGGCAGAGGGGATGTGAACCCACTGACAGAGACTGGAGGAGAGCCACATAGATGCTATATTCAGCAGCAGCAGAGGCACTGTGTGTAGGTGGCATGTTGTCTGCTGCTTTATGTCTGACTTCAGTCACATGAGTTTACTTTACTTTACCACTTTTGCAGTCTATGTTGTGCCACAATTAGCATTACAGAACAGTAAACATTGTGGTAATCAGGTATTTAATTAAAGAACCAGCATGAATCCACTCAATTTTCTTTAAAATAAATTAGATTTGTGTGAATTTGTTCACTGGGGAGTATCTGCATTCAAACAGAATATGCAACAGCAACACAAATTTGGCATACTGTAGAGATCTAAACTTTTACATTTATAGATACTACCAAGATTTATAATGGTTAAGTATGTAAGAGACATTTTGAGTCAGCCAGTAGTGAAATTTCTTATAAGTTTTTTTGCTGCGATATAAGTTTAAATCTATTCACAAAGTACTCTAAAGAGGGGCCTATTTTTCCTTCAGGTCTGTCCCCTGCATCTTAATTAAGGTCGGCGTGGGAGGGAAGAACGCTCAAACAACAAGATTACTGCCACTCTCCTGCTTTGTGGGAACTGGGCTATTGACCCACACATGAGTGTCAGAGAGCACAAAGCACAGAGTGAGACGCACACAAAAAACTCCACAACTCCTTCTTCTTCTTCCTTTCCCCAGCAAGGACTACAAAAAGACAAGGGGGCATTTATACCCTGCCTCTGTACCCCCTCCAGACACTGCAACCAATGGGCTTTTTCATGACATCAGTCCGCTCACATCCTCCCGTTCACATCCAGAGCCATTGACTCAGTTTGGAAGAGAACAATCTGCTCTGCTGAAAGACCGGCAGTCTCACTGAAAGCGTCTTTGTGGTCTGTGTGGGTCTGAGCAACAAGAAGTTTTCTAGTACTGCTGACATAATGGTAAACTCAGTTTAGTCTCTGGATTTTAAGGTAGACTGATTAAACAGAATCAGGACTTAGGCCAGACTAAAATCTGTTCACACAGACCTCCTTTTGTCTGTGAGGTGATCAGTGCAGGGGGTTTCCCTTTAGTATATCAAAATCAAACCCAAACCCAGGAGCTCCCCGATTTAACGGGATAAAGTTCTGATAAGATTCTTGTTGTTACTCGTATTAGTTGTCATGATCATTCCTGGTTTGACTGTTAAAAATAAATCTGAAAAAAATACACATCTGAAAGAAACAAACTCCAGAAGCATCCGTGTAGATCCAATATCTTTTGCAGTCAGTTTTGGGTCCCTGTCTTTTTATGGAAGACTAATCTACATGTTATACAATCCCTCCAGTGCCTTGACAGTGTGATTGATGCTGTATACTGTTGAATGAGCCACAGTACTTAGTGTATTGCCATACCGCTATTTCGGGTCCTCTCCGCACGTCTCCAAACAAATCAGAATTGGGTAGTGAATAATGCAGTGCATAAGCAGGAACAGTCCAAATTAGCATAAAGTAAAGCACTAGCAGACACCATACTGATTATCATGGCGGCGTGCCAGTGAAATTCACTGAAATTCAAGTATTTTCAAATCTGGATGCCTTTCTTAATTAAAAACAAAAAAACAGGCTTTGGATGAAATCAAACAGGACGTCACCAAGGGCATTTCAGTGCATCCACACTGTGAATATATTCCCAATGGATCACAGTGCCTCTGATCTAAGTTTACAGTGCTAAAGACGACACTGCTGACAGTAAAATACTCTTTGTCCACTGCTGTAGACACAGAAGCTGAGCTCTGTGCTGAGGTAATGACACTAATCTTATTGTAGGTGTCAACAAAAGGTAGTCACCATCATGCTGTGAAATGTCTGAGGGATGGTCCAAAAAAAGAACAATTAAAGGAGATTTTTTAAAAGATTGTAGGTATTTATTCTAGCAGGGAACTATGACAGGAAATGAATAAAAAACACACACACAGCTAAAACACGACAGCCCAAAAAAGCCACCCAGCTTGTTGTCTAGTCACCCATGACATGAGGAAGGAGGAGGGAGATGGCTAAATTAGGCCAAACGGTAAATATTTCAGGAAGCCTCATCCATTATTGACAAACGGCTTTACCTTGCTAAGCAGACTACATATCGAGTATCTTTCCAGTCTCATCTCGACCACAGTTCTCACTGCACTGTAAAACCCAAGGAATGTTTCGTGCTCTGAACAACATACTGAAAAATTATACGACATATGGTCACAAAAACAAATACAGTATGTTTTACAGAACAATTCACTCTATCAAGTACCGAATAAGTGACACTCCCAAATGTTTATTCAGGCAAAATCATTCTGTTTCTTCCAAATGTATCTGCCATTATTGTGCTTATTGCATATTTGCACTGATGGCAGATTTGAGTGGAAAGATTAATTATAAAATGTTGAATAGGGAGCTATTTTTACACATGGCTTAATCTCAAATAAACAAATAACAGGCCCTGTCCTAAAAAATGATCAAGTCAAATATGCGGGAGATTATGTCACCTACAGCATGATATTCAAGAAATTTCATTTTGCTTTACTGCTTGCCATATTTAGAAACGGGAAAGAACAACTCTGTTGTTATTAGACAGTCGTCAGCTCAACAAGGTGACATTTTCTCTATAGACAAATCAAAATCATCTTCTGCAGTATCTCAATAACCTGTCTCTGATATTAAAGCTGATTCTAAATAAATATCATACCACATGTCTTGGAATAGATCTTACTTGTTCACAAGAGATTTGCACAGTCACCACTAGTGATATGTAGTGGAATTTATTTTTTCAATAATCCCCTTCGCACAGGGTGGTCAGAGGTCAAGGTCAGAAAAGCCTAAATCTGTGCCTGCTGGTTGAAGAAGGATCCACCAACTCTTGGACTTTTGATGCACATGCAATGGGCAACCAATATTTAATTATAAATATAAATATAAAGCAATAAAAACTATGGCTGTACAATAAATCAATATAGGATCAAAATTGCAATATGATAATAAGTGCAATATTCAAATCGCATGAGCTGCAATTTTTTATTAAAGGAAAAATGTGTGACAAAACAACATTTGAATGAAGTACTGTAGTGCTGCAGAGATGACATGACCTACAAATCCTGTTCACATCCAAAGCCAGCAGTCATAAGAAAACAACAAAGACCCCAACAAATCATCATGATTTGTTAAAAGTAATTGCAATATGATTTTTTCCACATCATGTAGTCCTAATAAAAACATGTTAGGTACACCTAACATACATATTGCAGGTGAATTTTAAAATCTTGTTGAGTACTTACTGGTGGTGTTTCCAGACATCTGAATGATGCATTTGCTTTCTCTTCCTATTTCCCTTGAATTGAAGGGGCGGACACGCACCGCCACCTTCACAGAGGCCCCTGCCATGGTGCTGTCTTCCTAGCACCTTAGGGTGCCTTCTTTAGTGCCCAGGTGTAGGGCCTGCAGGTCTGTAGAAAGAAGCAGATAGTGAATCATAATTAATATAGAGCTGCAATGATTAGTCACTTCATCAACTATTAAATTAATTGGCAGCTACTTTGATAATTAATTAATCATGGTGAGTCATTTTTAAAGAAAATATGTTCAAATTATCTTAATTCAGCTTCTCACATGTGAATGTTTTCTGGTTTCCTTACTCCTTTATAACAGGAAACTGAATCTTTGGGTGGTGGCCAAAGCAGGACATTTGAGGACATCATCTTGGACTCACAGTGAGCAACAGTGATCAACATGTTTCACATTTTAGAGAGATTTTATTGACCAAACAACTAGACAATTGAGAAAATGATCAACAGATCATTCAGTAATGAAAAGCAATCATTAGATGCAGCCCTAAGTTACAGTAATGTAATTCCTACTTTTATGACTATGCAAATGACATGCTACAACAGACCTTTTTGGCACGGTTATGTTATGTTATGTTATGTTATGTTATGTTATGTTATGTTACAAATCTGAGGTCTTTTTTTGCATTTGTGTTAAAAATTGTAAAGGCTGAATATTACACCTTATGGTTGACATGATCAGCACAATAGAAGAGGGCAGGGCTGTGCGGCTGTAACATGAAAAGACCATGCATGGTCAGCTACAGCCAAGAGAGAAGGATAATAAAGCTAGCAGTAACAAAAGAAGTGCAGCAGCAGCTAAATGTCAGGCTATTTCCCTGGATGACAATGGCACTGACACCAGCCACAAATCCAGGCTCCGGCTGCATTCAGCCACTCCGTTTCATGAACAACTCCCAACTCGTCATACTGTCTCCTAAAAGACTAAATATGAAAATTCAATCACTGTGTGATTTTAGTGTGTGATGGCGTTGTGGGTGTATCAAGAGCAAGCATGACTCACCATGAGTGACGATCAAATTACAATGATTTAATGTTTTCATCAATAAGCTTTAACAATGAGCAATATGATACAATGAGCTTTGTCTAAAGTCTAACTGCAAATATTGTACATAAATAATAAATAAAATCATAATAAATAGCATTTTAACAAGAAAAAGTGTAATTTCATTAACCTAATGTATGCACAAGGTTTGGAATAATGTTAGATTTTCTATCAATATTCAGAGCATGTTCCAATGCTTAGTGACTCAGATGTCTGTCATTATAATTGAGTGTTGTAAATTTGCTGTGTCACCCTGCTTCCTGGTACGTCCTCTGCAGCTGGCACCTAAACAGATTCATTTGTGAGATGTATGCAAGTAACTTTGTCGGAAAAACAGCAACTCTGTTTTTAAGGTGCAACCATACTGTAGTACAAAGTAGATATTATAAGTGAAATAGACAGAATATTATAAGCGATTCAACATCAAATTCTATATTGTTTTGATATGAAATTATGAAAATGAAATTCACATGCTCAAAGCATACCTTATGTCAACCCAGTGCGTCAGAATATCTTACATACAGTATATAATGTGGAAAAAAAGAAAACAAAAAAAATCAAGTTCAGAAAATCTAAATCTTTTTCCTTCATCAACATCCATGGCCATAATCTCTTCATACAGATGCTCAGACCAATCAGCTGATGATGCAGCTCAGCTGGGCGGCCACCATTTTCCCGGTGACAAAGGCTAATGTTAAATACCATGCTGGTGTGTATTTGAGCGTGACGACAGTTTGAAACAATTTCACCGTATAACTTATTAAAAAAAATATTTTTTAAAGATTTAATATGGTAGCTTTTTAGCATGAAAGCAATTCACGCCATAAACTACAGGTCAACACTGGCTTAAGGCCCATATTTTGTCAGGCTAAAATTGACAATTCATTGCTATAATTACTTTCTGAAAAAAAAAAAAAAAAACCTCAATGCGTCATTTTCAACAATTTTAGCAATACGTCTCGTGCTTTACCTTTCGCCCAATGACAGCGCATTTATTTTATTCTCACATACTTAAAAGACATTTTATCGAACAATATAAGCAATAAAGTAACATGACATTGACTGTACATATACAGTGTTACACAGCAGCTTTAATGTCACTCTGTCTCTTATCTTTTCGACATTGACAGCCTCTTCAATGGCCGCACCCTATGCCCATCTCTTCCCAGGAGATTTAACACTAAGTAAATAAAGACTGTCTCATTAAAACTGCATCACCGGCGGGACAATGGAAAAATAAAATAGGTAAACCTACCTCCGCAGTGCCAGTAACGTCTTGTTCCCCGGAAGAGACCGTGTTTGTCGAGCTCGTCCGCTTAATTATCCAGCTCCGCAGCTCCTTCCACCTCCTCTGCTCTCCTCTCCTCCAGGTCTGGCACTGCCCGTGCTAACAGCCTCTCCCCCCCATGAAAACGGGAAGGGCTGGGAGGATACCGCCGTACGTTACCCACCAACCCACCCACCCCTCTGCCCTGCCTTGCCAGTGGGGACCCAGGAAGGTGGCGGTCGGTCGTTTGGATGGTCGGCCGCGTCGTCGCACTCCTGAGCGGTCAAAATGGCTCTGTTGTCTCCCTGTCTTTGGTGAGGATGCTCAGCTCCACTGAGCCGGTGACATCACCGCCGAGGGAGGTAACAGCATCAATGCAGTAGTGGGAAGAGCGGGAGGAGGGAGGGGAGGAGGAGGCAGGCAGGGAGGAAGACAGGGAGCAACATTAGTATCCCTCTTTAAACACCTCGGATAAAAACTGCTGCTGTGTTACACTGTTCGTCTGAAGTTAAAAACAGCAGACAGCAGAATGCAGTATATTTCCCAGAGTTAAAACATGCAAGTTTACATGCAGGACTGTTTCAAATGCAGTGGACAAAAAAGCATTTGTTATGTATAGGGTTTAGTGGGTCAAACCAGGGACATCAAGCTGAGAAGAGACAAACTGGCACAAAGCAGGTCTCTGCACCATGGAAACTGCCTGTTCAGTGAAGCACACAATATAGCATCTCCTAGGGCAGAAGCAGGATTACACTGTAGCAGAATTATCATCCCCCTTTTGCAAATGTGGTGTCCCTGTATGCCCCTTACTGGTGTAATGCGGTGTGTCTGCATTGTAGTTTGGAGCTTTTATAAGTTGTGTATCCTCAGTCCACTGCAGCAAATACGTAAGGGAGCATGTGCGGTGAGCAATTATTATTGTTGTTGTCACAATAATGACCTGCTTACTGTACATTGTTCCAAAATTACATGACTACATACCAACATATATGTTTATATATGCACATACACATGACATTCATTTTAAAATGATTTTGTGGCTATATTTGCAGTAGTGGGCCACTCAGTGTGCATTATCATGCTTGCTACATGGTATGGACAAAAAAACAACAACAACTTAACACAAAATATTCATTTTAAAATAATTTTCAGTGATTTAATAATGATTTTATCGTTCCTCCAGAGTCTATGATCAGAACTGTGTCCATAACAATGGTCTGTTATACAGATATAAGAGACCTTAGAATGCTGCAATTGACCAACCAGAATCAAGTATTTAACAAAGCCATGAAATAATAAAAGTTAACTGGCAAACATACAAAATATGTAGGCCTTTTTCACAGCAGACATTTTGATTTATAGTAGGAAAAGTAGTTCTGTTACTAATACTGTCAACAAGGGTGCTGCCAGACAGTGTGACCTGACCTGTGACCTTCTCCTACTGTGCTGTTGCTGTGTGACATTCAAGATCCAGCATTGTATTGAGTCAGCTGCAGCTCATATGATGATATGAGATGGAAATGGTCTTCTTTAATGTAACTAACAACATTAAAAACAATAATGCCGAATGATTTGTTCTTAAATCTCTATACACATTTTATGTGGAATAGGACGGTGCCATATCATTTAGGACAGCCCTTTGCACAGAATATATTTTGACATGGTGCAATAGGAAAAACAGAGCTGTAAATAATAAAATTAATGATGGCTAAATACAATTCAACTGCTTCAATTTCAGGGCCCTATTGTGCATGCTGACTCACTGTTACACCGTCCTGTCAGAGCCACTGTTAATGATGTTAGTAACACTTGTGCTTTTCCCACAATCACTAGTCAAAATGTTTACATTTGACAATTTAAAAAAAAATAACACACTGTGGTTGTTTTATAGGAAGATTTGAGTATTTTCAGACTAATATAATTGGACTTATTTATCTTATCTTATCTTATTTAGACTTATCACTTATTAAACAGAACTGCTCGTGATGCAAATGAGTAAAAATGTAATGTATGTTTCTCTCTCTCTATCTGTACCGTAATCTTTTTCATAAAAGGTTGTAGTCTTGTATTACAAGTTTGAAAAAAAAAAAAAAAAAGAAAAGAAACAATCAGTGTGAAATTTAAGGGACAGTGTGTAGGACTTAGTGCTTCAAGTGGTGAGCTTTCAGACTGCAAACACCTCATCCTACTCTTCTCCTTCTGTGAGACCTGCAATATAACCCAAAAAGGCTGTATCTGAAGCCAGTGTTTGGTTTGTTCTTTCTGGGCTACTGTAGAAACATGGCAGTGCAACATAGTGGACTACATGGAGGAGAAAGACAGATATTAACAGCTCATTCTAAGTTAATGAAAATATGACTGTTATTTAAAGGTGCTTATACACTGCTGAAAGCATAGTTATGAATACTATGTTCCATTTCTGCCATATTCTGCCAAGTATATATAAATGTTACACATTGGACCTTTAAATATCAGCACAGTTTGAATTTATGCACCATGTAAACAGGCTGTTATACTGAAGATAAATTAATGGTGATTTTTATTGGTTGTCACAAAAATTACATTTTCTTAAAAGATAAATCACTGCAACATATGTTAACACTGTCATTTAGTCAGAGTGAAAAATATCAATATTTGAAGTTTAGCATGTGTGAATATTTGACCTAAAAAGAAGTGACTGTAAGTAGACAAAGATGAAATGCAACGTCTGGAGAGATGTTCTTGTAGCCCTGCTCTCAGACAGTCATTGAGCTGATTGGAGAGATGAGAGGAGTGTGCCTAATAATGTCAATGTGTCCTTGTGCAAAGGACCTGACCCGCACAGTAATGGTTTGGTGGCTATAAAAGCTCCTGCTCTGAGATCAATACACTTTTCTTTCACTATCACCTTTTTGCTTGAGAGTTAACGTTTCTGCATAGATGTACAACTGTACTTCCTGTCAATCACCTGCGTGTATTGTATGTTTGCAAGTAATGAGACTGCAAATGTATTCAATTGTACACCTATTAGTTTAAATAAATTTTCACCCAGAATGTAAATGGGCTCATTATGCAAAGCTTGATCCATTGATGTATCTGTTGCATATGAGGCTTAGCAGCAATAAAGGGTGGTGAACAGGAACTGGTGGTAGGATACTTTGGCTGCTCAGGTTTCAGCCTGAGTGAAACACAATGCAATTGTGTTTTGTGACCTTGCTCTTTGCACAGTCCTACCATTCCTACTTCTCCCTTTTCCCCCCCTCCCTTCCTCTCATATTTTCTGGATGCGTACCATCTCTCTTCGCCCCACTCTTCCACTTTTATCTGATGCAATTGCTGTATTTAATTCATCAGCATTAAGATTTCAAGGTCTAATCCGTGCGCAGAAAGAATATTCAGCAGTAAAGGCATGATCTACCAATGACACACAGAAAACATAAGAGGTGAGTATGAATCACAACAGATTTAAAAAAAAGAAAAGAAAAAAGGATGATGTCACTGGCATGAATCACCACATACTACATGAGGTACCCCACATACACACTTGTCCTCCCCGCGTTAATGTGAAGTAGGCCAAGCTGAAGTCTCAGTTTTATAAGTGCGCGTATGAAGGAAATGTCTTTTGATTATTTAAGAGTACCAGCGTCCACTGAAGGAAGCTGCAGGAGGAACCGTGGTATTGTTTCTGCCCAGCCTTCCAGCTCCGTTCTGCCATGTCTAAATTCAGTGGCACAAGAGCCTGAATAATTTATTGGTTGAGTGAGCTGTTGCCTTGAGCCTAGTGTGACAGACATGTTTTCTTAAAGAGATGTTCTTGGTGCGCGCCCATCAGAGCACAGAGAGCAAACTCCCACCCTGATCACATGCAACATGGAAACAACAGAGACAATATCATTAATTCAACTGTAAATAGAAAGATAATCCACTGAATGATGGATCATTTCTTCTCTTATAATAAGTAAAAGAAGCTCCTAATTTTGACATTATTTGATATTATATTTTACAAATAAGAAATCTAAAAATACAGTCATAACCAGTGGATAATAATGACATGAATTCACCAACAATCACAGAATCTTGTTTCATCCAATTTTGACTTGTCTGAGAGTTTATATCTCTGTGTATCCATATATAGCTCATGTCATTTTTTGTGATATCTGCCCTGCTGTCATTGTTTTTGGTTTTACTCTATTAAACAGTGAAGAGTTAGACAATCAGCAGATGTATACAAAATAGACATTCCTCACACATTCCAGTGTGTGTCCTGCTGTCATTGTGATCAAGGTGTGGGAAAATACAGTGTATCACATCCTGGGTGCAGCCTGTGAGACAAGCTCCCCCTGGTGGAATAAAAAATAAAAGGCTACTGTAGATAAATAAGTTAAAAACGAGGTAAAACAACCATAAACATTTAGCATTAAAGCTCTGTGTGACTCATCAGCTCAGAACTATAGTGATGACTGCCTGTAAGCTTTGCTTGCCTCCTCATTTGCTGTCAGCAAACTCAATGCCTACTACATGCTGATAGCCACAGCTGTCTTTGAGTATGGTTAAAGTTATAGATATTTCACTGCTGTGGTACCAGACTTGGAGGAAATACGCAGCAGCTTTTACTGTCAACTCAATATTATAGTCTCCTCAGAGTAGGAACAGGCAGTTCTTTAAAAAAAGGTACAAGGAAACAGTTTCAAATTGTGTTAAATTATGATGTATTATAGAAGTGGTCACAAGCCCACATACTGTGTATGTCAGGGTGTAAGCACTGACAATGTGAACAAATTTCACAGGGATAATAACTGCAAATACATAAATCAGACTGAAGTTAAAGAAACTTCAGACATACTAAAGTCCTTCTGTATAGAAAAAATAATACATACACCTGTAAATGAATAAGATTACTGATGGCTGGATTCCATTTAAGTCCTTCAGTTTCAGGGTCCCGGTCTGAGTGGCCCATTGTCACACTGTCACATCTTACAGGGCCACTTGAATAGAAGAGAGTTAGTACTTGTAACACCTGAGTTTGCCACTAGTTTGCTACTGACTGGCAGAGGACAAACTTGGACTCACGACGAAGTGAGACATGCCTGCATTATTAATTTATTTAATACCTGCAGTCTTATGGGACATTTATGCGTGCAGGGCTCTAAAGCCTGATGATTTGTGTCCTATATCTACACCAACATGACCAGAACCTGACAGCGCTTTATGATGACAATATCTAGATAGAAAGTGGGTTGGGTTTGTAGTCCTTTTCCAGTACACTATGTGACAAATAATCAAACGACATTTCAACCACATGACTTGTGTTAACAATTTTTCCCCCATTTGTGAACGCAAACCTTTCTTTTTTCCTTTAATTTCCATAAAGTTTGAAAACCAAGCTTGATTTCCTTGAAAAGTGTGTCATAGTGAGCATCATGTGGTTTTATTTGTTTGTTTTTTTGTAAAGTTGCATTATTTCTGCATCCAGTAATGCAAAGTATGCAAGGCTTGCAGTAAATGGACTAAAACATGACAAAAAATACTACCTTGGTTGTTTATTACTTCCAATTGTTGGTGATGCATAAGTCTTCTCCTGCCAGTACATAGCCTCTCCAACACCAAGACTCCTGCCAGGCCTCCTTGTGGCCACACACGGTAACTGGGTGCCTTGTGGACCCAGGCTAACATGGTAGGGGATCTCGGAGCCGCAATGATCCCTAGAGGTAATGTGCAGGCCCACGGAGTGGATATGCCCTGCCATCAACCAACCACTGTCCCGCTGCCTTGTGGGTTAGTCTGGGAGGACAAAAGGCTAGGGGAGTACACCCTGAGAGAAAAACAACATGCTGGCAGCACGTGCAGGCAGCCCACGACAGACAGTGGCAGCTGGCAGCTGCCTGCCTCCTACAGTCAAGAAGTGCCACTGAGGAAGGTGGACATAGTTTTGGTCAGGTCAACGCAAATGAAATGAGACTTTTCACTCTCTGTGCTGAGCATGACCTGAACATCACAAATACACTGTTCTAGTTTAAGAACCTCTCCAAGGCCTTTGACACTTTCAACAGGGAGCTCTTGTGGTAGGTGCTTATCAAGTTTGGCTGCACAGCCAAATGCATTAGCATCCTCCACCAATTCCATGACGGGTAAAGAGTCTGCACCTTTCCCTGGCAAGGCTGTGTATTGGCACCTGTGCTTTTTAACATCTTCCTCCTATGTGTCACCCAACTTCTCCATAAGGAGCTTGAGGACTGTAGCGGCATTGCAGTTGACTTCAGATTGGACGGAAACCTCTTTAATATCAGGAGGCTCCAAGCTACCATGAAACTGTCTAGAGAGTGGATATGTGGCTCCCAAATTGCCGTTCAAAGAACTCACTGCTAAGGACAACCATAAGCAAGCAAGTGTGTGCGTGTGCATGTGTGTGTGCATATGTGTGTGTGCGTGTGTGTGCATGTGTGACACAGGCCTTTAAGTGGTATGAAAACAGTGGGGTAGAATCTAAAGAGAACCCAAAGAAAACCACTAAAAACCGCTCTTTTAAAAAATCATTTATACAGTTTTCATGTTTTTCTGGAGCGTGTGACTCAAGGTGAAAGCTCACCTTGTCTTTCTTCCTTCTCCTTATTCCCCCTAAATTTTCCCCTCTCTCCCCTTTCTTACCCTTCTCCTACCTTTATCTTCACTAAATCCCATCAAAATCTTCATAGGCTTTGATCAAAGACTACATAGTACCAGAAGAGTGCATTCAGCAGATCTCCGCCAGATGTTGAAGCACCTACTTCAGTGACACCACAACTGACAGATGTAACCAGCAGTTTTTAATGAACTGTTTTTGTATAGTAAAGTTTCAGCTTCTTGACGATGTGTAGAACAGGTAGTGTAACCAAGTGTCCAGGGTTCACCTAACACTATACTGTTATTTTAAATCAATAAACCAGACGATAAGTCCAACCTTTTCACTTTAAACATGGTTATTTTATTTTTATTTTTAATTTTTGACCAAATTTTTATGATATTTTCCATAAGGTTTGCTGGTGTCCATTAACAAATAAACTCTTTCTATCACATAACATACAATATACCAAGAGACTGAAGAAAAGGGGAACAATACATTAGAAAAATATAAAACAAATGAATACAAAATGGGATATAATTCAAAAGTACTTTCTCCTCTTCTCTTAATAACTTCATCAAGTTACATTTAACCACATTATAGTCCCATTAATATATCTAGAACAATTCATCATATAGTTACACCTACACAAAGCGTACCTCTACACTTATACACTTATGGTCATTTGTGGTATTTCATCTCCATGCAGTGCATAATAAACAGAAAAACAGAATTAAAATGAACAAATAAATAAATAAACTGCATTTCTATCATATTTCTAGCTGCAATGAGTGCCTTAGGGTTGCGACCTTTCAGAAATGAAAATAAGCGACGCCCACCACAGCTCCTCGGGGCCATGACCACCACAGGCCCGACTCCCATGGGGTGCTATTTTTTATTTTGTGCCAGTGTTAGTAGTAGTAGTAGTAGTAGTAGTAATAAAGGGGTGATCAAGAAAGCAATTAGTCATACTCAGTGGTGGACAAAGTACTCAACCCCAGTAACTGAGACAAAGTACAGATACTCTTGGTCAAATATTACTCAACTACAAGTGAAAGTTGCTCAGTCAAAATTTTACTTGAGTTAAAGTAAAGTTCTTGCTTTTAAAAATACTTAAGTATTCAAAAGTTCATGTTTTTAAAAATACTTAAGTATTCAAAAGTACAAATTGCAAAGAACATTTTCTAATATCAATACATGCTGTATTGTTTTCATGATGCATTTACAGAAGCTTGTAACTCTGAAACCATCTAATGATGCTCTGACCTGCAGTAGAACCACTCTGCTACACAAAGTCTATAGAAACACCTATAAACACTTCAACATAGAAATACAATCAAAAACAAAAAGGACAACTGTTGTCATTTTCTGATGTAACTGTATTAAAATCACCACGTAAAATCAGATTGAAGATAACTGTAAGGAGTTCTCCAAGTCTGTTAAATAATTGAGATTTTTTTCTGTCTTCAGAGGCAGTATGTACATGAATTATGTGGTATTTTTCACCCCAATAAAAACAATCTAACTTTAAAAGCTACCTGGAATAATGAATAATTATAATAACATCTTGAGATTTAATTTTGTATTTCTCCTGCCGTCACCATTACCGCTTTTTTGTTCGAATGAAAGAGAGAGAGTTTGCTTGTTCTTGTTACAGAGCACCTGGACGTATTTCTGCTTTTACATCAGTCTCATTAGAGAGGAGCTACTGTGATTGAACAGCATGTGACCAGCTGCATTTTAGAAAAGAAAAAACACCAACAGCTGACTTCAAAGCTCAGTCGAAAAGTAACAACAACCTTCCTAGAAATGTAGTGGAGTCAAAAGTACAATACTTGTCTCTTGAAATGTAGTGGAGTGAAAGTAATAAGTTTCCAAGTAAAGTACAGATACTCAAAAAATGTACTGAAGTACAATACCCAAGTAAATATACTTCACTACTGTCCACCACTGGTCATACTTAAAGCTTGAAATGCTTTATTACCAATGAACACATTCTTTATTGTGCAACATTGTTGCATATAAAGTGCTGTTAATTAGGCTACGTAAAGCCGTAATTACATGCATCCCTATTTAACATACAATGAGGAAAATATATAACAAAGTGCCATATGCACACAACTTAGTTATTGCACAATCAATTAACCTATTTAATGAGATACTGTATGATCTACCACATGGCAGTAGCACTAGCACCTGAAGGAGATCTGTTTGTGTGGAGTGTGCAACAATGAACTTTTAAAATATAAACTAAATAAACTGAGAACTTAATGTAACTTTTAAAGTACATAACTGTTCTTGCTGTAGGGACTCTCTTTGTGAAGCCTGGGGACATTTTTACTTAAAGAGGAAAAACCAGAAAAAACAACAACAACAACAAAAACACTTGTAAACTTGTTTATCTGCGTTTTCGCTTTTGAGAATGTGGTGGAGTATCGTGGTGTAGTGGACATTTTTAAAAGGTGCGGGTGAGCAGCGCCGGTGTGTGGTGTCTGTCTCTAGGCAACGGTGACAGCAACACACGTAGGCAACCAGGCACCGGAGCGGGGGGGGGGTCCTGCGTAGATCAACACCTTGGCAACACCAGGCATCATTCTTCCATTGCTCCATGATCCAATTATGATGCTCACATGCCGTTTATAACCATTTTTGATGGTGGGCAGGGGTTAGCATGGGCACTCTGACCGGTTTATAGCTACGTTGCTCCAGGCACAGCAAGTTGTATTGCCCTGTGTGTTCTGAGACCTTTCTATCATAGTCATTATTAACCTTTTTAGCATTTGTACAGCATGTCTTTTGGGGGATTGGACCAGATGTCCAAGCCTTTGCTCCCCACATGCATCAGTGAGCCTCGGCCATCCATGACCCTATCACTGGTCACCGGTCGTCTTTCCGTGGACCAGATTTTGTAGGTACTCACCACTTCATGCCAGGAACGCCCCACAAGGCCTGCTGTTTTGAAGATGCTCTGACCCATTCGTCTATCCATCACAATTTGGCCCTTGTCAAAATTTCTCAGATCTTTATGCTGATGGTAACCCTGAGGCCCATTTTTCCTGCTTCCAACACAACTTCAAGAATCAATTGTTCACTCGCTGCCTAATATCCCACCCCCTGACAGATGCCACTGTAACAAGATGATCCATGTCATTCACCTCACCTGTCAGTGTTTTAATGTTGTGGCTGATCAGGGTGTGTTACAACTGATCTATCATTTTGTCACCATGATTAACCATACTGCAATGTCACTACGTTAGTCTATAATGTACACACTACATGTATTGCATGTCTGCCTGTCCCAGGTGAGCGATCTCTCCTTAGTTGCACTTACAAAGGTTTCTTCCATTTTTTCACTGTTTTCCATAGTGACACTAGCAACTCTAAATATGTGAGAGTGAATGACGGTCACTACCATTTTTCTGTTGGTCAGCATAAGCTAAGGTATTTTATGGAATATAGGTTGGTTAACTTGACCCAGCCATTTATAGTGGGAGAGGTTTTTCGGGGTTGTTCTGATACCAATACCAGTATCGGAAAATGCCTCCAGTGTAAGCTAAAATATGGTACTGGCAAGTATGCAAGTCTATATACAGATCCAATACCATGTAATTTATTAACTCTGAAAGGGGACCGTGGTACTTCCTGGCACACCTTTTTCCCAGAGGATGGTGAAGTCATGTTCTATGGCATTCACTCTCTGAATTGTTAATGTTTTGTTATTTTTAGTTTTTAGTTTTTGCACTGGTATCGGATCAGTACTCAGTATTGACCAACACACAAAGTTCAAGTATCAGAATTGATATCAGGAAGGAAAAAACTGACACATCTTGACGTTTTTGTTTTTCATGTGAATTCCACCACATTGTCATGTCCAGCTTGCACATTTGACGTAACATTAATTGCCCAAAGAGACCACAAGCAAAGAAAAACATCATATTTGTCTAGATTAATGAAGAACAGTTTATTGTTGAGTTCAGTGACACATTTGAACACCATCATCCTGACATGTAACCTAAACTTCAACAAAATCTCATGACAAAAGGAAAAATTCTTTCAGTGACGTATTTGGTACAGCAGGTAGGTTACTGACATTTCACCATTACATAACTTGAACTTACCGCACAGACCACTTGCACAGTGGTCACCTCAACATTTACCACAGTTTACATCCATTACAAGCCACAGGGGATGACTGGCTTTGTCTAACCAGCTTAGTGAGAGCAAAACAAGTCTATATGTCCACAACCTTGAACATGGGATGGAAAACACAGACAGTCACTGTTGAAATCCTCTGTAAATTACTGTAAGATGCCCCCCTTTTACTTATATTGCTTGCATGACAAAAACCCAGAGTGCTTATTAATAAAAGGCAATACCCTGCACAGAATAATTCATATGTACAGTGCGAAACTGTGTTGAGTTAAAATCACTCGTATGACAGAAATATTACTCTTTGTCCAATTCAAGATCACACTTTGAGCTCAAGACTCAAACTAAAGTAGCATACTGTAAATGACACTTGTAAAAGTACAACCTCTGCTATGGAATAAATAAAGTTGTCACTATTATGAACTAATTCAAAAGCTTGTATCACTAAAACACTATTAAAATAAGTCACTAGTAATGTATGTTTATTATGCTGACATTTAGCAGCACCTTTCAACGGTAACATCACAGCACCAAGTGTACTGTGTTATAACACCTTAATGTATTTGCAGGGATGGACACACAGGTACATTTGACTTCAGTACAGTCTTACAGCCACTGTTACCCTGCCATACCATGCATAGTGCACAGGATCAATGCCCGGTGTTTCCACATAAAAAAAAAACATCATTAGGGCATTGTGACTTGTCGTGATATCTCAATTACTATTAATATAAGATGTCTAACTACTTCACTGTGAACTCACAGCTGCAGAGGTGTTACTATGTGTGATTTTAGGTGACCAGTGAAAATGTTTCAAAGTTATTTAACTATCCATGGTAACTAATTATACTACAAGTCTGTCATTTTATTTCCATTTTGAGTATAGGAAGTGGCCCCTTTTTTGATATGACTCAATGTCCATTTGCAATTTAACAAGCAGATATTGAAAATTTAATTAGGAAAAGCATTACTTATGAAATAACTGCTGAAAAATTAACAATCCATGGAGTCCATTATAAGAATATATAAAATCAAATATTAAATTTGAATCTGTTCCTTATCCTTTTAACGATATGTGATATATATTAAGTGAGATACTCAAATGTTGTCTGAATGTTTTAAGAATGTGAAAAACACTGTTACCTCTATATTTTGTCATTCATTTTTAAGGTACTATTAAGGGAAATGTGATTTTGTTAAAAATTTACTTTTATGTGCTGAATTGCTAACTGAAAAGGGGGGAGGGTTACTGAACTGAAATCCTCCAAATACACAAGTCAATGTTACTAGCTAGCTACAGTAATACATTTGGGTGCCAAAAACACTTAAAAGGAACAGTTAGAGATTCGGGAAAATATTTTTGTGTGTTGTTTTGCCCAGAGTCTAAGATTGATATTGATTTAATTGTTGTGCATTCTGTTCAGAAATATGTCAGGTATGTGCTTAGCCTAGCTTAGCAACAGGAACCAAGGTAAACAGCTAGCTTAGCTCAGAGATATTGAAAAAAAGCACTTTCTGACAAGCCAAAAAATATCTTATTTATACAGGTTATACTGTTTATGAATGGGATGTTCCTAACAATTAATTGATCTGATGATTATAGAAATTTAGACACGCTGGAAACACTCAGGGTGGCAAATTATTTCATATTTGTTTGCTGTGTGGCTAACATTAGCACTGTTAGCACCAGCTGGCTTCTTTACTTGCAGGTTAACGTCCACATTCCTGTACTGATTATGCATTGATATTTTAATGAGCCAGTTTACTCAGACAGAGCTGAAATACAATCTTATTCCCATTTTCTAGATCAAAATACTGCCAAACCATTCTGGTTTTACAACATGTTGTGTTTGTCCCACTTTCACCATCACTGGTTTACAGTGGGAGGGCTAATGTGGGTGGCTGTGTAAGCTCTTGGACAGAACAGTTAACTGCTGTTGTACATTAATAAAATATATTAATAATTAGTTTAACTGGCTAGCATTTCTGCTGCTGACTAGCAAGGGTAGCAACATTTAATCAACTAGGTGGCTAATTTTGCACATCCCTATTATGAACACACATCAGAATTGCAAGAAATCAGACCTTGTGGTTTTACAAATAGTTGTAACTATTTTTCACCTGCAACTGCAGTTTATCAACAGTTTGGTCCCATTTGGTGGCTTGTCCAGATGATGTACTGGTGACTAGCTTGCTGGCTAATAAGATAAGTCTGTATCTTTGCTTTGGGGCTTTTAGGTATATGTTCATGTAACCTGCTAGCCATAGCTAGGCTAGCCATTTCCAAATACTCTGTGCTGGGCTAGTATGGACACCTATTAATGTATATATATATCTGTACAAAATGTAGATGACACTTCACATCAATCTGACTGGGTGACAAAAATGCATTTCCCCATCTCCTTTACAGTAAGAATGGAAAACACAAGAGTCTGTTCACTGGGATGTCATACAGTTATTTTAAATGGCTAAAAACTTGTTTTAAAAAGCCATGAGCATAGCTTTAGCCATTGTAGCTTCCCTTAATGGAGTTACTGAGGCACTACTTCCTTCAAAGAAGCCAGGGCTGAGTGGATGCGGACATGAAGCCTGTTCTCAAAGTCGTAGCCTGTAAAATCCTCCTAAAACATTTTTGATAGACAGATAGATGGATTAGAATTTTTAAAAAAATGTCAGTCACATGTAATGTAATAAATATCTAACACTATCTGGGAAATTAAAATGTATTCTAATTTTGATGATTGGCAAGTAAATATTTTTACCTTTGCTTGAAGTAGCAATGATCTCCCTTTTCCCACTGTCTGTATTGCAATATAAAAAAAGTCTAGGTTATAACTGAGCATCACATCAGCACAATCCAAATATAAATGTCAATCAACACAAGTGTGAATGCTGTGTGCAACAGACTGACCTCCGGTTTTGCAAGGAGTATACATCCAAGCTCATAGACAGCATATGGCTGAACATATGAGTTGATCTGTCGTCCGTACTCATCTCTAGCAGCCAGCTGGAATGCCTGGATCACACATAAAATGGACAGCAGAGTAAGCTGAATAACATTTAAAAGTGTAGATCAACTACAAAGTGATTCAGTGCTCAGTGTAGATTGATACCTGAATAGCATCTCTCATATTTCCATGACATTTGTGAACAGCACCAAGAAGAAGGTGTTTCAGGCCTCTGCACGAAGCCTCATCTAAACTCTGTAACACTGAATACACATAAAGAGGAAAATATCACACAGGGTAAAATGAAATTCTTGGAAATGCGGCCGCAGCCAACTTGATTGTGTTGATATGAATCATCAAGGTTACATTCACCCTGATTCATTATCTGCAGTTTAGATGAGGAGCAGTTTTGAAGCGCTTTCCACAGATACAGCACTTCAATAACACCGAGGATGCATAGCTCTCTGGTGGGGGAGGTCTTTCTCAACCTCTCAGCCTGCAGATACGAATCAAACAGAGAAGGAAAACTTTTGTGACACACTTGAGATGACTTTCGAAAGAAGAAAAATGGCAGAAATCTGTAATGTAATGCACCCTTTTGACAGCAAACTGCTCTATCTGGTTGTTTTTCCTCTTGAACAGCTTCTGCACATCTTTGAAAACTCCACTTGCTCCATCCAGGTCACCTGAAGCACCCTGACACACTGGAAAAACACACAAAAAAGACTATGTAGACTCAAAAATGCACACATGCAAACAGTGTGAGCATTTCTGAGTGTGTGACAGGCTTACCTCCGGTCAAGTAGGCATAGTAGCACTGGGACCAACGCGACTCATTCTTCAACCTTTCAAACGACCTGTATGCATCTTCAAAATTCATCTCGATCATGCTACACCAACCTGATACCAGGACAAGCAGACAGAATCAGATCAGTCCCTCTCTGCGCTGTACACCAAGTGTCAGTATGTCACAACTAACCTGATGAGTAAACACGTACCAATCTCATAGAGACACACATGCTGGATCTCTCTTTGGTCTGATGCAAGCTCTAATGCATCATGGAAACAGGCCAAAGCACTGTTGATATGGCACTGGGGACAGAGAGAGAGCACACACACCGACAGGTAACAGGTAGTCATGTTAGACACACAATACATGCATGTTGAATGAGAGAGTTAGGTAAATACATGGCGGATCAGATGTTGGTGAGTTCATGAACAATCTGACATGCATATTAATAATATGCGCTTGAACAGAGACCGCTATACCAGCCAATGGAAGATTCTACCGTAAAGTAAAAGGTTTGTCTACATTATAGTTGGCATTCAATGTTTTTATCCAGCATTACAAATTTATAGCTTCAATAGACCTGTTACAGTTCAGCTTTTGTATGTTCAGCTGCAGTATGTACCTCTAGCCTCTGGACCCGTCCTTTAAAGAACATGAAGAGAGATGAGTTGGGGTAAACCACTGACTTTCTCTGCAGAATAGCTTTAGCCTCCAGCAGTCCTTCATGTGTATCAGAGCCATCCAGAGCAAAGAAAGGCAGCACTACTGTGTGGTACCACAAGAGGGCCAACCTGAGCAACAACAACAACAGGAGATTCATTCAGTCTGAGGCCATCTGAAATGTTGAATCTGAAGCTCAGTGGCGATCTGTATTAAACTGAATGTTTATTAAAGGTAAATGTGCAGCTCTAAATGTGATGAAGGAGTTCGTCATCAATACCAGTAATGGCCATAGAAGATATATGTCAAAAAGGAGGCCATGCAGCAAAAAAAGAAGGCCATGGATGTGTTGGTTCACATACTAATGCGGGACCTTTAACCTGCCATTAAAAGTTTTACAGTTCGACAGATCAGGGAAAAAATGTTTAAGGTCATCTAGGGTAATGAAGGTTTTTGGTCTGATCTAGCAAACTGTAAGCTAAACTTTTGATGGCAGCTTAAAGGCCACACATTAATATGTGAACCAACATGTCCATGCCCTTTTTAACATTTGAAACACAGACCTAAGAGAAATATATTCTAGATAAACAGAAGATAATACTAGAGATAATGCTCTGCAAGATTTATTGGATTTAAAGATTTTTTTTTCTAGTATACAAATTTATTATGTCTTATTTAGAGCCCAACAAATATACGGGTTGGCTGAAATTATCTACTGATATGGGCTTGATATGCACCTATCACAGTTATGTATATCGGAATCATATGTTTTATGATCTGTGCTGATATGAAGATTTTTTTTTTCTTTTTTTCTTACAGAATATAGATGGGTGATTTAATTTAACACAGTGGGGAATATTTATGAGGACAAGACAAGCTCTCTTGCCGAGAAGCTATGCATCTTGTTTTACAACCTGCCCCTCATTGACTGACAGTATAAAAATAGCCAGATATTGAACAGTACTGGTGTTTATTTAGCAATTTATTCTATTTTTTATTTATCCTTTATTTTCTCAAAGTTAATTTCTTCCTTTTTTCTGGCGTTTGTGCCTTTATTATTATGACAGGACAGCTGTAGAGAGACAGGAAAGGGAAGCAAAAGAGTAAAGGGATGACACTCAGGAAAAGGCTGGAATCAAACCTAATACGGCTGCAGAGGACTGACAGCCTCAGTACACGGGGTGCTGCACTGCTAACTGAGCTACAGCAGAGTTCATTTCAAGAATTGGTTGACAATGTATATGTGAAATTATTGTTCAAAAACAGTTAACTTAAAACATTCTTTAATGAAGTTATTTGTTGAAGAAAGCAGCCAAAAAATTCCAGCTAAAAGAAAATGACTATATCAGCCACCATTTCAGTAATCATGAATTTTTCCTCTCTAAAATTGTACCCATATTGCCCTCAAAAATCCCATAACAGTCTTAAATGTTGTAATAAGTTGCTAGTAAGCACTACTTTATAATGAGACAACAACATATATAGTTCATACTCACATTTCCCACAACCTGGCAATTATTGAGCCTGCAGATAACTTCAAAACACCTTATTAATTTGATACGATAAACTTGTTTAGAAAAGAAAGTTCATATTTACACACCCAGCAGAGATGGAGAAACTTTAGCACACATTTGGAGCCCAGTTTGAGGCCATCTGATCAATATAAGTCAAATTTTAGCTTTTCAGTTCTGTTGTATTTTTGACCAGCTATTTAGTGGCTAAATGCTTCACTATCTTCACAAGCTGGATGCTGATTGTCTGTCTGCTGTTTATTGCTGGGCATGTAGCAGACAGTGGGTTTACAGAGCTTTTTTTTTGCTGAAACTAGTAAAGTTGCAGGTTATGAAAACAAAACAGTGAGACGCTAAAATGTACAGCTGGGGGAACTGCTATCTGTGGATTTGTCACTATGAGCAACATCTTTCACATCACACATAATCATTTGACTTATTGTAAATAGAAAATCCAGCTTTAAAATCTTAAATATAATAACTAGTTGTATAGCTCATTGGACAAATTAATAGGACACATCACCTCAAACCTCCTTCAATGATTTGTCTAGATGGTGTCTCCTAGACATAAATGACCTCAATTTAAGACCAATATAAGACTGACAATTTTCTTATACTTCTTAAATTCGGCTCCTGAGAAATAACCTTTGTCTCGTCTCAGCCTGAGACTAATTTGAGCCCAGTTGAAGATTTTAAAATGTTCTTTTTTGTCTCACTGCACTGATCTTAAATTTGTTTTAAATAATCAGCTCTTGAGCAGTGTTGTTTTCGTCAACGATGACGATAACGAAATGATTTCGTTAACACACCTTTTTTTCATGACTAAAACGAGACGGTGACGAGTTAAAGATAGCTCTTTGATGACGAAAATATGACGACACGTATCTGTTGTTTTCGTTGATGAGACGAGACGAGATGAAAATGTTAGTGGGTTGGCTTTGGGACTATCAACATGCATGGCATTTCCTCCAACTGTAAATGCAATCTGTCTGTCAAATGCTGAAGATATCAGCAATGCACCTGCATCCCGTCCTTGTTTGGTCACGCCCACCACCGGGCCAGTCACACACAGTTCATGGACCATGGGGGCAACGTCAGCACAAGGGCTTGGTGGGCAAAAAAAGAAGTGATGACCCGCGAGATAATTTCATGTGTCTATTATGAATGGCCCGTCGGTAAATAGCACTGCCATCACTCGTACTACAAGTCCCACAATGCACAGCGACAGCTGCCGCGCAACTCGAGGAATAAATCATGTCGCGGTCGCGAAGACGCGAGTTTCTGTCAAACGACAATGTAAACAGGTTTGTCTGTTTAGGCAACTGACTCAGTGCAAAGAAACACAAGTATATGAGGAGGGAGATGAACTGCAGCTCCACCTGAAACCAGGTAAAAGTAAAAAGAGAGAGAGAAAGAGAATATGGACAGATGTGTCGACTTGATATAAAAAACTTTTTATGATCATGAATCATAATATTAATGTACACTTATGTGGTGCGTGATTTTTTTTTTACTCCAAATCTTATTTGTGTACTTTTAAATACTTAATTGCAGCATTGTTGTAAGTCATGATGAAGAGTCCAGACTCTGTCTCTCCTCTTCATCTCCTCAGTGTGTGTCAGTGTGCAGTTTAACCTTTTCCTAAAATACTGCTGGTTCTGTGGTGTTTAATTTTAAATCTGAAGCCTGCAGTTCACCATAGAAGCTACAGTTGACTTTTCTGTTGAAGTTCTCAGTGCGTTTTGGCCTTAATGTTAAATTGAGCAGGTCAATATGTTCATTTGTACCTGATGGGCTGATGGGTTTGTAATATTATTATATGAGCATATATTTTATGTCAAATGCAGTGCCATTGAGGGTTTGCACGATTAAAGTGTGTGATATCTTGTGTCCAGACAAAAAGCAAACATTTTCAAATGTAACCCCCACCTGGACATGTGAACTTAAATATTCTAAGCTGATATATTCTCGTTTTCCTTTGTTATTGTTGAAAAAAAAAAAAAAAAATCTTATTTATTTTATTGAGGAATTAAAAATCATATTTCTGAATAAAACAGTCAGTTTTAGACAGTTTAATGAATGTTAATCCTGTTTGGCCCGCGACTTAGACTGTGTTTTAAATTTTGGCCCCTTCTGTGATTGAGTGTGACACCCCTGTTTTAAAGTCATTATTTTTTTCGACTGAAATTAATGACTAAAACTGGACTAAAACCCTTTTAGTTTTCGTCAACTAAAACTAGACTAAAACTATCAAGGATAGAAATTACTAAAATGTGACTAAAACTAATAAGCATTTCTTTCAAAAGACTAAGACTAAAACTAAATCAAAAATGGCTGCCCTAAACAACACTGCTCTTGAGAAAACAATGAGATCTAAAAGAAAACTCATCTGTTTCAAATGAGATCTTAAATTTGTCTCTGTGGTCAAATTAAACTCTTGTTGCTCCATATGGTTTTATAGGACACACCTATGAGCTCAAAAACAGATCTTCTGCTTTGGGAGTTTTAGGAGAAACAGATGAGACTTGAGTGAGCTCAAAATAAGAATCTCATTTATTTCTCATAAGACAAAGAAAAGACGATTGTGATTTTCTTCTGGGACTCTCTGTAAAAAAAAAAAAGATCCAACCCGATCCTACTCACGTAGCTAGTGGTGCCTTCATGTCCTTGCTCTCACTCGCATACATGAGGGAGGACAGACCCTGGAGACGGTCACCAGGGAAACCCAGCAAGTTGATAATCTTGAGCAGGTGTGGCGGTACCATGGAGATGCACAGGTGGAAGAGGCCGTAGCCAAAGCTGACGGAGCCCTTGAGCCGGTCCAGGGCCTCGGCCGTCACGCCGTTCTCCACTGGCGCGTTGTGGTTGGCGTTGTCCGTCAAGAGGGACTCCTGGTGACCAGAGGACCTCCGCTGACAGGCGTCCTGCAGCTGGCTGATGTCACTGTGGCACTTGTTGTACATTTTCCATGCCTTACGAAGGATCCAGCCTCCTTTGATATAAGCTGGTGGTGGAGACAGAAAACAAGATGAGACCATAATTTCTGCAATAAGGTAATTAATCTAATTGATGTTGGTCTGAAACTATTAATTATTAAGCTAAATACTATACTAATTGTTTTTTCTGCCAAGATAGATAGTGGTGCTCTAGGGATGTCAATGTCAGTCTGTCTGGCAGTCAGTCCACTACTTCGGTCCAAACTGAAGTATCTCAACAACTATTTGACAGATCGCCATGATGAAATTTAGTACAGGACATATGCTCATATTCCCCTCAGGAACAGGTCCTACTCTTTGGCTTGAGGATTAGATTTGATTACCTGAAAGTTCCTGCTTGACGAAGGAGAGAACGGCGAGGTACACCTGACAGTCAGCAACGATGATCTGTCTCTGTAGGCGGTCCACAACCACAACGCCCGACCTCTGGGAGTCCATCTGTAACAGACACACGCGCAGCCAATAAGCCATATATACACACACCCTGCAGCATTCCCCAGAGGGTGCCAGCCAAAGTAACAAGGAGTTTCCTGACTGACCCAGAGCTGCTAGACAGCCCCAACACTCCTCACTCACTCTGTTGATTTCATTTCACAGAAGTACTAATTGAATCAGTGAGTGGGCTTGGCATGCTCTCACTGCTGACTGCATCATTAGGCCTGATGCCGAGGAGATGAACATCATTATCTCAACACTGGCCTGTGCTGGCTGGGACATTAGGACATGTCAGCAACAATGGGATGGCAGTAAAAAATCTAAATGTGTAAATTAGTTTTATAAATATCACCTTTTTTTCAGCCCTGTTCAACTTTGACAGCCACACCATTTTCAGAGCTTAGTCTGTAGCTGTCTCATTGCCATACGACAGCCCACGTAATATAAATTTTTGAGTTGCACACTCACGCTTTTTTTAATCTTGTTTCTGATTGTCTCGATGACTCCGGCGCTGTCGCTCTCACACAGCTTCTCGGTGGTCCTCAGGTCGTCACAGGCCGTCTGCATCTTCTCCTCCTCAAATGTCATCATGGCGTTCTGCAATGCAATGCAGCAAAAGCATATTGTGTGTATTAATCTCAAAAAGCAGTGATGTAAAGCATTTTAGCACTTTTTACCCTAAAGCCATACAAGAACTGAACGCTGACACTGACTGTTACTGACCGTCTTCAGCAGATGTCTGCATTCTTACCGCATCTTAGTATGTGATGTCTATGTGTGTGTGTGTGTGTGTGTATGTGAGAGTGTGTGTGTGTGTGTGTGTGTGTGTGTGTGTGCAGACATCACATACTAAGATGCAGTTGCAGCACACTTATTCTTAACCGCACTACTTGTGTGTAGATACATTGTATGGAGGCACTAAAATTCACCCATTTTACAATATCCAGAAGTGCAACCTCTCAGCTATCTTGTTGTAGTTCATCCATATTTTCTATTTTTCTCTATTTTTAATTTTTATGCTGTTTGATATGTCCGTCCGCAAAGATAGGCTGGCTTCTCCCTTTCTATTCTATTGTTATTCTAATATTAAACAGTCTTGTTTTACAGAGCACATCTATGCTTGAGCTGGCTTATAAACAGAAACATGTTGTAGGCCAAACTGGAGGGAAGGAGTGTTATGTAACAGTCTTAAAAAGGACAAAGGGCTCTTTCTGCATAACAATGAATGGAGGAACTCGGTGACATCTGAACAGCTGTGTGCTTGTGTGTAGAAAAGATGCTACGCAGGTAGCACAATCAGAAATTCTTTGCTCTAATGTTGCTGAAACCTCTTAAGATCATCCCGAACGAGTGAGGAAATAATCACCCTTAAGTGAAGTACTAAAAAGTACAAAATAATATTAAAAATCATGTAATAATATTTGATTGAGTTTTGTGGTCTCACATTTTGATATTTTCTTGTAAAACTGAGGTGCTCGCTCCATTTATGCTGCATTTAATTGCACACGTATGAATGCCCACTGCAATGGTCAGCTGTCGCCACCCCCACCGTCCTCAGGCCATTCTGCATCTGGGTACAGAGGATGACATCATCTTGGGCTCCATGGTGTGTGAGCGTTGTCACGAGGGACAGCGACAGAGAGTGTGTGTTTGTGTGTGTGCATGCCCACTATGTTGTGAAATATCTCCCTGTCTCATCAGTGATGGACGCAGCGTTACAGTAATGTGCTTCTCTGCGAGAGCAGTGCTGGTCTTGGGAAGAGGAGGCATCCATTATGTTAATGGATGGAAAAGCCAGGGAGAGGATGCCAGTGGTGACAATGATGCAAACAAATTGACAGATTGGGTTATTTCAGGTTCTTCTCACTGGGCACTCTCCTTATGAACTGTGACATACGGGCTTGAATATAACTCTGCTGCTACATCAGTTATATTGACTACTGTTTCACTATTTCATAGCACTATCTGATGTTTCTTCTGTCATTTTATTGGATCATTTTGTCATCAGCTGGGAGGAAACTCACCAGGAAACTGACGAAACTGGCCCCAAAGCTCATCAGCGGGCTCTGGGTCCTACAGTGGAAAAGAAAAGACAGAAACAAAGTTGAACATTTTCTTGAAACTGTAAATTAAAGGTGTCACAATTTCAATACTAAATTAAAAAAAAATGGATTGAAATGAGCATTCAGTGTTAATAATCATTCCCTCAGTACTTTTTTCCTTTCACCCTGACAAACTTGCAGGGCCTGGCATGTGTCTGAAGAAAAAAACAACGCTTCTCAGACTACACAATGTACCTTACTGGCCATTATATTTGATACCATACAGGCTCTTTTTAAAAAAGAATTTTAAAATGTATATGAAAGTGGTCAGGGCATAAAACCAGTAATCTGTTGATCTTGACAAATCAAGACTCAATAGTCTAACAATGCCTCAGCTGTTAGTGCAAAAAAAAAAGTATATTTAAATCAAGCCATATTGAATCCAGTTGAAATCTTAAGTGAAACTGAATCTTGTTGTGGCACACCGCGGGCAAGTTTTCCTGCAGGCATAAACAGAGCATGCTCAGGAGCAGGTGCAGCCACAGTCCCCATGTTCAGCTGTCAAGACTGATAACAGGAGTCTCACTACTATCTGTTTGTTTGATGTGGCGTGTCCATGTCACACTATTCACTAAAGGTAAAAGAAGGCAAAATGCCCCTAAAACATACATTCAAAAACCTGATGTGCAGGAAAAACAAGTGTCCACAACAGGCTTAGATACAACAGACAGTGAATAAGAACATATTCCACATTCGGGATATAACACACTAGATGCATGGATGTTTGTCTCCATGATGAAAATATAATCTCCTGTCCTGATGAATACATTAGTACTTTGATATCTGCTTGTAAAAAAGCACTCACAAGAAGCTTTCTGTTACTTCCTGAACCCCTCACAGCAGAATAGTGATAGACATAGTAAATTACGTTTATGTTATGAATTATTTTTTTTCTCTCCGTCTTAAGAAAAATGTTCATGCGTAAATTAAATTCTGGACCAAATGGATCAAATATGTAAAGCCTTTACAGCTATATTTTTGCAGAAGTACTGAATGAATTACTTTGTAATGTAGTTTAACTCTTGCAAACTTGATTCATTCATCACTCTTTTTTTTCAATTTCCTTTCCAATCTCCCCTCTGACATACTCTTCATTGCGCAGTGTACAAAGTTCTTTTCAAAGTTTCATTTTGAAAAACTGCCCTTGTTCTGATATATGCTTTGCAACAGAAACTACACTCCTAAAACAAAGATTAAAATAAAGAATTACAGTAAAAAAGAAAAAAGAAAGAAAGAAATGTAATCGGTTTGAAACATTAAATCAGAGATGGTCTACAATTTTAATACTGATAATTGTAAGCATTTAAAGCAAGCAAAACAGTACTTTGTTTAAATGACACTGTTACACGTGGAATAATGTTTTCCCTGTGTGTATAGTAGTAGTACATGCTGTACTTGGTGCTTTGACTTTGATGTCCTGGTCACTTGCAACATTATTCTCATAGCTGATATTAAAGGCTTAGACATGTACCTGACTGTGACACATTATTATGGTGATGAATGATGAAATAATTACCTGTATCTCCTGAACAGCTCGTCGCTTTCTTTGAATCCGTTGTTGAGCAGCATGTTGATACCTTGCAGGGCCATCTCAGCATCATCTATGTGCTCTGCCTTCTCCTCTACCTGCTGCTGCTGCTGGGACTGCTCGGGACCCGCCATTGTTTATACCACAGCTCAGCGGCTGTTGGATTATTAGACCGAGAACTAAATATGAACCTGTTTCTTCTCCGAAACAAACCCGCATTGGTTTATTTCCGCTGATGGAGGAGAGGGACTCAAAGTGAGACGCGCCTCTGGTCGGCTCAATAAAAGAAGAAGAAGGAGAAGGAGAAGCAGTGCAGCAGCTTCCGCAGGCTCCAGACGGCTGTCTGTGCACCTCAGGGAGAACAGGCCACTGATGCCCAGACGGGCTCAATCACTCTGCACCCCAGCGATCACACCTATCATTGTACCCGCCGACAGCAGACGTCTGTGCGCTCAGTCACCAGCAGACACGCCGATATTCGTCTCGAAATCAGCCATCCGTCAGTTTTCTCCCTCGGTGCCGTGGAGCAGCAGCAGCAGCAGCATCCGATCATTACATAACGAGGACCCAGGCTGCTGTGCTGCTCTGCCAGTCCCACGTAATGCACTCGTCAAACGGCCTGGCGTCATAACGCACAGCGCATCGCCGGGAGGACGGAGGGAAGAGGCCCGCTGAGGCGAAGCTGCATCCTGTCAGCCTCCATCCCTCAGAGCCCAGCCCTCTCCTCCAGCCGCCAGCCAATAGACGCACAGTCCGAGCAGGCTGCAGTCAGGCTGATCCCAGGCAGGTGAGGAGAGCTGAGACACAGCGGCAGCTTCTGATGGTCAACAGGGTAAAAATGTACTCCAGTACAGTTACTAATTACCTATTAAAAATGTAATCCAAGTATCACACTGTTAAAGTAATGTAACTTGATTATTTTCAGCTATTTTTGGATTACCTCCATACAAACCATGGTTTAATTGTTAAATTACAGTTTTTTGGGCTGCAACTAACTATTATTTTCATAATCGATTAACTGGTCAATTATTTCTCAATTAATAAATTAGCTGTTTGGTCCATAAAGTGTCAGAAAATCGTGAAAAATGCTGATCAAAGTCCAAGATGACATCAGTTTCAGTTCAGACAATATAGAAACCAGAAAAAATATTCACATTTAAGAAGCTGAAATCATATATTTTTTATATATTTGTTTATTTTTATGTTAAAAAGACTCAAAATGATCTACAATTAAGGGATTTTCTAACAAAACATAAGGAGTTGAATAAAGTTTTGGAGCCCACTCCAGTTGAGGAGTTTTTGATAAAAGTACAAACAGGAAATGGGGGTATGAAAGTGGTAGGTTATTTTTATCATATATTTTCAAGCAAGACTCTTAATAATACATTACAGACAATAAGAGGGTGGGAAACTGAATTAGGTACACACATAACACAGGATGAATGGGAAGAAGTATGTTCTGGTGCTCACTTAGTAACCAGTTCAAACACTTGGAGGGAATTCAGATGGAAGGTGGTGATGAGGTTCTTTCAGACACCAGAAATTGTGGCAAAAATGGCAAACTGTTCAAAGAAATGTTGAAGAAATTGTGGTACCCACATATTTTGGACATGCACAAAGTTAAGTACATTTTGGAAAGAGATTTTTGATGCACTTAAGATATTTCATCAAAATCTCACAGAAGATGCAAGAACTGCACTTTTGGGTCTAACCCCAGAGGTCACTGAGGGAAGAGCAAAAAAAAAAAAAAACCTCTTACAAATATTGACAATAGCAACAATTAAATGTATCACAATCAAGTGGTTAAAACCTGACCCTCCAACATATAATATGTGGATTGAGAAGGTATGTGAAATTTACCAGATGGAACAGATAACGTTCTCCTTGAGACTTCAAAAAGCAGGACTCATACTACAAGTCCCACAATGCAGCTTGGTAAAGTTGGAAAGATATTCACAGATTCGGACTTCCGGCATCAATAACTCATTAGTGATACGTTGTCAAAACATAAACGAGGCCTCTTTCCCATCGTTGTAAGGTAGACAATGTGCTACAAGCCCAGTTTTGTCAAAAGTAGCTATCTTTCAAGCTGCAGAAATAATATTTGTGTCTATGAGCAGCCGGCTGTGAGACGAGTGGATAGGGACCGTCTGCAAATTGCAAAACCGCTACAGCAGCGAAGAGAAACACTACACAGATAGTCAATAACTTCACTCTTAGACAATGTAGTGTCACCAAAATCACTGCAGCCATCAACTGGATGCTGCTTATCATACTACAACTCTTGGTTTGATATTAAAAGCAGTTTTTCAGAATTTTAAGAAATTTTATTAATCATAAAATTTAATAACTTCTCTTTTATGCACTGTAGTGCCACCAAAATCACTGCAGCCATCAACTGGATGCTGCTGATCATACTACAACTCTTGGTTTGATATTAAAAGCAGTTTTTCAGAATTTTAAGAAATTTTATTAATAATAAAATGTAATAACTTCTCTTTTATGCACTGTAGTGCCACCAAAATCACTGCAGCTATCAACTGGATGCTGCTGATCATACTACAACACTTGGTTTGATATTTTTTTAAAAAATCATAATTTTATGGATTTTTTTATTAATAATAAAATTTAATAACTTCTCTTTTATGTACTGTAGTGCCACCAAAATCACTGCAGCCATCAACTGGATGCTGCTGATCATACTACAACTCTTGGTTTGATATTAAAAACATTTTTTCATAATTTTAAGAATTTTTATTAATAATAAAATGTAATAACTTCTCTTTTATGCACTGTAGTGTCACCAAAATCACTGCAGCCATCAACTGGATGCTCCTGATCATACTACAACTCTTGGTTTGATATTTTTTTTAAAAAATCATAATTTATGGAATTTTTATTAATCATAAAATTTAATAACTTCTCTTTTATGCACTGTAGTGTCACCAAAATCACTGCAGCCATCAACTGGATGCTGCTGATCATACTACAACACTTGGTTTGATATTTAAAAAAAAAATCATAATTTTATGGATTTTTTATTAATAATAAAATTTAATAACTTCTCTTTTAAGTACTGTAGTGTCACCATAATCACTGCAGCCATCAACTGGATGCTGCTGATCATACTACAACTCTTGGTTTGATATTAAAAGCAGTTTTTCATAATTTTAAGAATTTTTATTAATAATAAAATTTAATAACTTCTCTTTTATGCACTGTAGTGTCACCATAATCACTGCAGCCATCAACTGGATGCTGCTGATCATACTACAACTCTTGGTTTGATATTAAAAACATTTTTCATAATTTTAAGAATTTTTATTAATAATAAAATTTAATAACTTCTCTTTTATGTACTGTAGTGTCACCAAAATCACTGCAGCCATCAACTGGATGCTCCTGATCATACTACAACTCTTGGTTTGATATTTTTAAAAAAAAATCATAATTTTATGGAATTTTTATTAATAATAAAATTTAATAACTTCTCTTTTATATACTGTAGTGTCACCAAAATCACTGCAGCCATCAACTGGATGCTGCTGATCATACTACAACTCTTGGTTTGATATTTTTTTTTAAAAAATCATAATTTTATAGAATTTTTATTAATAATAAAATTTAATAACTTCTCTTTTATGTACTGTAGTGTCACCAAAATCACTGCAGCCATCAACTGGATGCTGCTGATCATACTACAACTCTTGGTTTGATATTAAAAGCATTTTTTCAGAATTTTAAGAAATTTTATTAATAATAAAATTTAATAACTTCTTTTTTATGCACTGTAGTGCCACCAAAATCACTGCAGCCATCAACTGGATGCTCCTGATCATACTACAACTCTTGGTTTGATATTAAAAGCAGTTTTTCATAATTTTAAGAATTTTTATTAATAATAAAATTTAATAACTTCTCTTTTATGCACTGTAGTGTCACCATAATCACTGCAGCCATCAACTGGATGCTGCTGATCATACTACAACTCTTGGTTTGATATTAAAAGCAGTTTTTCATAATTTTAAGAATTTTTATTAATAATAAAATTTAATAACTTCTCTTTTATGCACTGTAGTGTCACCATAATCACTGCAGCCATCAACTGGATGCTGCTGATCATACTACAACTCTTGGTTTGATATTAAAAACATTTTTCATAATTTTAAGAATTTTTATTAATAATAAAATTTAATAACTTCTCTTTTATGTACTGTAGTGTCACCAAAATCACTGCAGCCATCAACTGGATGCTCCTGATCATACTACAACTCTTGGTTTGATATTTTTAAAAAAAAATCATAATTTTATGGAATTTTTATTAATAATAAAATTTAATAACTTCTCTTTTATATACTGTAGTGCCACCAAAATCACTGCAGCCATCAACTGGCCCCTGCTTATCATACTACAACTCTTGGTTTGATATTAAAAACATTTTTCATAATTTTAAGAATTTTTATTAATAATAAAATTTAATAACTTCTCTTTTATGCACTGTAGTGTCACCAAAATCACTGCAGCCATCAACTGGATGCTGCTGATCATACTACAACTCTTGGTTTGATATTTTTTTTAAAAAAATCATAATTTTATAGAATTTTTATTAATAATAAAATTTAATAACTTCTCTTTTATGTACTGTAGTGTCACCAAAATCACTGCAGCCATCAACTGGATGCTGCTGATCATACTACAACTCTTGGTTTGATATTAAAAGCATTTTTTCAGAATTTTAAGAAATTTTATTAATAATAAAATTTAATAACTTCTTTTTTATGCACTGTAGTGCCACCAAAATCACTGCAGCCATCAACTGGATGCTCCTGATCATACTACAACTCTTGGTTTGATATTAAAAGCAGTTTTTCATAATTTTAAGAATTTTTATTAATAATAAAATTTAATAACTTCTCTTTTATGCACTGTAGTGTCACCATAATCACTGCAGCCATCAACTGGATGCTGCTGATCATACTACAACTCTTGGTTTGATATTAAAAACATTTTTCATAATTTTAAGAATTTTTATTAATAATAAAATTTAATAACTTCTCTTTTATGTACTGTAGTGTCACCAAAATCACTGCAGCCATCAACTGGATGCTCCTGATCATACTACAACTCTTGGTTTGATATTTTTTTAAAAAAATCATAATTTTATGGAATTTTTATTAATAATAAAATTTAATAACTTCTCTTTTATATACTGTAGTGCCACCAAAATCACTGCAGCCATCAACTGGATGCTGCTGATCATACTACAACTCTTGGTTTGATATTAAAAGCATTTTTTCAGAATTTTAAGAAATTTTATTAATAATAAAATTTAATAACTTCTCTTTTATGCACTGTAGTGCCACCAAAATCACTGCAGCCATCAACTGGATGCTGCTGATCATACTACAACTCTTGGTTTGATATTTTTAAAAAAAAATCATAATTTTATGGATTTTTTATTAATAATAAAATTTAATAACTTCTCTTTTATGCACTGTAGTGTCACCAAAATCACTGCAGCCATCAACTGGATGCTGCTGATCATACTACAACACTTGGTTTGATATTTTAAAAAAAAATCATAATTTTATGGAATTATTATTATTATTATTAAATTTTATTATTAATAAAAATTCTTAAAATTATGAAAAAATGTTTTTAATATCAAACCAAGTGTTGTAGTATGATAAGCAGGGGCCAGTTGATGGCTGCAGTGATTTTGGTGACACTACAGTGCATAAAAGAGAAGTTATTAAATTTTATTATTAATAAAAAATCCATAAAATTATGATTTTTTAAAAAAATATCAAACCAAGTGTTGTAGTATGATCAGCAGCAGCCAGTTGATAGCTGCAGTGATTTTGGTGGCACTACAGTACTTAAAAGAGACGTTATTACATTTTATTATTAATAAAAATTCTTAAAATTCTCAAAAAATGTTTTTAATATCAAACCAAGAGTTGTAGTATGATCAGCAGCATCCAGTTGATGGCTGCAGTGATTTTGGTGACACTACATTGTCTAAGAGTGAAGTTATTGAATATCTGTGTAGTGTTTCCCTTCGCTGCTGTAGCGGTTTTGCAATTTGCAGACGGTCCCTATCCACCGGCTGCTCATAGATACCAATGTTATTTCTGCAGCTTGAAAGATAGCTACTTTTGATAAAACTGGGCTTGAAGCACATTGTCTACCTTACAACGATGGGAAAGAGGCCTCATTTATGTTTTGACAACGTATCACTAATGAGTTATTGATGCCAGAAGTCCGAATCTGTGAATATCTTTCCAACTTTACCGAGCTCCACAATGCACAGCGTCAGCTGCCGCGCAACTCGAGAAATAAATCATGTCGCAGTCGCGAAGACGCAAGCTTCTGTCAAACGACAATGTAAACAGGTTTGTCTGTTTAGGCAACTGACTCAGTGCAAAGAAACACAAGTATATGAGGAGGGAGATGAGCTGCAGCTCCACCTGAAACCAGGTAAAAGTAAAAAGAGAGAGAGAGAGAGAATATGGACAGATGTGTCGACTTGATATAAAAAACTTTTTATGATCATGAATCATAATATTAATGTACACTTCTGTGTTTTTTTTCACTCCAAGTCTGATTTGTGTACTTTTAAATACTTAATTGCAGCATTGTTGTAAGTCATGATGAAGACTCTGTCTCTCCTCTTCATCTCCTCAGTGTGTGTCAGTGTGCAGTTTAACCTTTTCCTAAAATACTGCTGGTTCTGTGGTGTTACATTTTAAATCTGAAGACTGCAGTGAACCATAGAAGCTACAGTTGACTTTTCTGTTGAAGTTCTCAGTGCGTTTTGGCCTTAATGTTAAATTGAGCAGGTCAATATGTTCATCTGTACCTGATGGGCTGATGGGTTTGTAATATTATTATATGAGCATATTTTTATGCCAAATGCAGTGCCATTGAGGGTTTGCATGATTAAAGTGTGCGATATCTTGTGTGCAGACAAAAAGCAAGCATTTTCAAATGTAACCCCCACCTGGATATGTGAGCTGAAATATTCTGAGCTGAAATATTCTCGTTTTCTTTTGTTATTGTTGAAGAAAAAAAATATTTTAAATCTTATTTATTTTATTGAGGAAAAAGTTGTTGCAGTCTGGCTGTTCAAATTCATATTTCTGAATAAAACAGTCAGTTTTAGACAGTTTAATAAATGTTAATCCTGTTTGGCTCGCGACTTAGACTGTGTTTTAAATTTTGGCCCTTTCTGTGTTTGAGTTTGACACCCCTGCTATAGGCTGTCTCTTGTCCTATACATCAGTTGTTGTAGCAATGCTTCACGGGAGTTGTAGTTCTAAGTGTGTACGGTCCTTCTCAATCCGAATACAAAAGAACTACATTTCCAGGTAAACAAACCAAAAAAGCACTGTTTTGTAAATATTGTGTGGCGGCAGGTGAACTGATGGCAGGGAATACGCCATACATCACAGGGAGTACAATCTTTAAACGTGGCAACGTTTATAAACACAGTATTACAAAGCGACACATCGCCTGTAGAGATGCTCACCTCGCCTCAAGTCAAGTTTTTTTGTAACATATTGTTCTGTTTTGAGTGTTCAATTTGAATGTTCAAGTACGTAAAATAAATAAGAATTGAAAGATCTGCTGCTGATTTAAAAATAATTTCAGTGGAAACGTGGAAAAAAAGTGGAAATAGTGTTACTGCAGTATTTTATCACTAAGAAATAACAAGATTTGTATGCATAGGCCTATGATGAGTAAATGGCAGATTTTAGTGTTGAACAGTAAAAATGACTAATTTTACTATTTTTCTCAAAGATGAAACCCTAACATTACAGAATGCATGATTATAATCAGCAACTTTGAGATTTAAAAAAATGTGGTTTGAATGGGAGTTAATTGTCCTTAACGTCTAAATCTGATGCTATACAAAAACTAATAATGCATCAAAGTCAATATTTTGGTTAATCCTTGACATATCCAAGACTGATAAAAAAAATGCCCCAGCCACCCAACATTTGTTGTATGGAAAATATCTAAATTTCTTTGCTTTTTTTTAATAAATAATAACAGTGATATCGAGTAATCAAACAGGCATTTAAAGGGTTAAACTTCTCAAAATGATTGAATGTTTAGTTTTGGGGGCAGGACTGAAGTTGTTTGAGAGATTTATGCAGAAAAAAGTAGAAAAAATATGAATCTGTACTTTTTTAATGTAGTTTTTATGGATGTGGACATTTTTGTCCTTAACAACCAATTAGGATGGAAATTAAGACGAAGCCAGGGGGTTAACATTGTTAGAATTTCTGATCAGTATCGAATTTAGCCAATAAACACGTTAACTAACTGTCCAACTGTGTGTGCTACTAAATTTTTCTTTGTGCTACTAAAATTTTTAACTTGCTAGCACCAGTGCTACCACCTAAAAAAGTAAGCGTACAGCCCTGAAAAGAAATATTTATTAAAAGATGGAGCCCTGTTGTTGCCATACTAACATAGTGAAGTGATTGAAATCCACATGCACACCCTACAGTACATATGTACCTTCTTATCTGATTCACCTCTTGATGGATACATTACACTCATGCCACTCTATACATTTACATGCAGTTCCCCTCCCTGACCTTTACCTCTGTTATTTTATTTATCCATTTACTAATTCATTTCAATTTTTCTTTGTAATTTTTGCTCATTAATCCTCTTTTTTCCTTTTTCTTTTTTGTTTAGTTTTGTCTTGTTTTCATAATTTATACCTTTGTTGTATTTCAAAATTAATACTTGATGTGTTTGGTTTGTTTTAATTTTTTGTGGTTTGTCTATAAGCCACAGCTGTGAAGATAGAAAAAAGCAGTATGGAGACTCTGAAACGATTGTATAACTGACTGGAATCGAAATAAAAACTAAGTTAAAAAAATAGCAGAGGCAGAGGCAGCTATGACACTGGAGGAACAACAGACGGCGGCTTTGCTGACTAACTTATACGAAAGAACACTCCAATTTGTGGAACCCAAGGAGTTGGACAGATTTTTTAGATATGCTATGTGGTGCAGAACCGAGTATAGTTCAATTACAAAGTGGTTCTCTCTCCCTGGATGGAAATTTGCGTTGCTTGAGGCAGATGTTCATGTGACTGCAGATGAAATGCTGCAGCTGGATATGTCACCTGAAGAAGCACAAACACTCTTCCCCTGAGGACCCTGAAGAACCACAATCTGAAATCATAACTGAAGAACAGCTGTCAGCTGTGGCCCCCGAAGAACTACGGCCTGAATTATCAGCTGAGGAACTACAGGTACTTGTGGCTCCAGAGGAACAAGAAGCTGACATAACATCTGAGGGACCACAGGTAGATGTGGCAACAATGACAGAAATCTGTGAGCTCGACTTCATTGCAGGAAACGATGAGGAGACCATCACTGGAGACTTCCCTGGCCCATCAGAGGGAAGACAAATTAAACTCACAGCTGCACTGGCCCAGACACAAGACAATGTAAATGGATAACCAATAAAACGAGGAAGAGTCGAGTCTCCAGCATTCTTCACAAGAACAACTACAACAGGCCCTGTTCCAGGAGGAAACCACCGGACATGACTTGAGAGACACGACTGTCGATCTGCAGCAAAAGATGGCTGCACAACAGAAACCTAGAGAACGTTCACTGTGGAAAAGATTCATCAAGCTCATCAAGTGAACCGAGGGGACCTCGCCACTTTAACTGACTAAATCTGTCAGCCCTCTGAACATTAAGGAGGTCAAGTGTCCGATATTTTCTTTAAGAGTTTGCACAGACCAAAAACATTGATCATCTCCAAATGAACAATAAAGTTCTGGATGTGTAAATTAAAAAAAATAATAATAATAACTTTTTGACAACAAGGTTAACAAACTAACTTAAAATGATATGTCAATGTTGTGTTCACGTGTTTCTGCTGCCCCCAAATGGATTTAGACAACAGAACTGCTTGGTTTGGTTTAGATAACTACTGGCACCGGGTTGCTAGTAAAATAACAACACAATGTTCTGCTAAAGTCCTTTATTTAAATTTGCCTGGCCTCACTTACCTGTCTTCTTCCATGTATAAAAAATCTAAAAATCAAAATGAATATAGCTCACAGGGAAGCTTTATATGTTGCTTCAGATTTTATACTCACATAATTTTGTTTTTGTTTTAAATTTAATTTATAATTATTTATTTTACATCATAATGATAATAATAATTTATTTCATATTTTCCTATTTGTATCTACAAATATATCAAGGGAGACGTAATATGAGTATAACATAATAGCAGTCTGTCTAAGATTTTTTTGACATGAGTGGCAGTCTCTTCGTCAAACACCATGTACGTCTGAAATACACACTTTCTGTGCAGATCCTGGATTAGAATAGTATACACACTGTGTCACAAGCTGAGGGTCAGGAGTGCATGATTTCCTCCACACTACAGCCATATCACCCTGTCCTCATCATTCTTTCACTTTAAAATAGTCTCCATATCCTACTTGCTGATATGTAATTATAGTATTATCTATGTCTAATGCCCCACTCTCTACATGAGAATCACCACTTGTTCCAACCTGCTGTGCATGGTTGGGCCAGAAATTTGGCACTGTCACAAATGCAAGAAAAGTCAACAAATGATTATCCTTTAACCTGATCAGCAGGGGGTGGCGCCTCAGAACTAGGCCACTGAACTGCCAAAGACTGTATCTGAAGTGTAGAGGCAGAGTAAAGAGACTCGATTGTCCTCATTAACTCTCACTACAGACAGACATGGAGCCTGGATCAACGGTTACTGCAGTGAGGAGCACCAGGGTACTGGTTGGTGATGAGGTCCTTCCTGCTGTGGTCGTGATAAAGGACGGGAAAATCCATCAGATCTGCTCAAATGGGGACTTCTCTGAGGATGTTGCCTGTGAGGTAAGCTGGCTGAGTTTCAGGATACTCCCCCTAGTGGAATGAAAATGGATTTATGGAGGGAGACAGGTGGGTTCCCATTCACCTGTTTTGATATGTATTTTCAGTTTATCAAATGCATTGATCTACCACTGCTAACAGTGTTATCCTGAATGAAATGCAACTGTGATGATAGGTGCTGGGTGTGGGTGACAGCGTGGTGATGCCAGGGATTGTGGATTGCCACGTTCACGTGAATGAACCAGGTCGCACCTCCTGGGAGGGTTTCTGGACTGCCACCAGAGCTGCTGCAGCTGGAGGGGTGACGACGATTGTGGACATGCCACTGTAAGTTGGGGACTCCACTGCCCAAAAATCAATGAACAGTCCTGCCCACCGTGGCTTGTAGATGGTAAAGGTGGCAGGATAAACAGATTGCAAAATAAAAAGGTCTTCTCAGGCAAATTCCTTACATTCATTACCATGTGGTGACCTCATAATTAGGTGCTTTCTATGTTTGCATTTACATAATATGGTAATGGTTTCATGAATTAATGTTTTTGACCAACAAACTATGTTATTTCAAATGCACTTACATATTCAGACAAGAATAAAACAAGCAAGCTGAGTAAAACGTACTACATGGGCTGAGTGGACCACACAGGTGAAAGTGTATAATATTTGCACCATGTTTTCTTTAGTACAGGAATCAAGGATATACAATATATAATAATATGCATTTATGTTGTCTTTGTTAATGTCAAGTTGTAATAACAAAGCCATCTCAAACAATGTCAACTTTGCATTAAAAATGACATAACTGGACAAATTAAAATTAATTACAACACTCATAAACATTCAAAACTCCTCCATTTTCATGGCAGGTGTCATGTCATGGTTATGACAGTCTTAGGTCAGTCTTATGCAAACCCCTTCAAGTAAAGTGTTACTGATTATTTCTCGCTCTTCGATTTTCGTGGTCTGGAGTTAGCAGTCTGTATTATGACGCACAATGCAATTTTTTTTTTATTGAAATTTTAATAAAAAAGTATATTAGCATATCATATTGTTAGTGTAAAATAATTAACTTACAAAGCTGAATTACCCTTTTCATCAAGCTTGTATTAGCTGCTTTAACTCTCAGGCCTTTAGCCTAGCTGGTGAGCTAACATTAGCAGGCTACATAAAAGTTTGATATTTTGGAGTAAATGAGCTGCTGAATATATTTAAATAATTAAGAAAAACTAATCTCTTCACATAAGGAGTAGTTACAGTGGAACTTACCTCAAGATGCTTTTGACAAATCTGGCCAAGAAAAATAAAAATTTGATCTGAAGTTGCCAGCAGTGATTTTTGTTTCTGCTTTTAAAACAGAAATAGCATCCCTCCGACGACCACCCTTGGCAATTTCCACGAGAAGCTGCGGGAGGCGACGGGGAAGTGTTTTGTGGACACAGCCTTCTGGGGAGGTGTGATTCCTGGCAATCAGGTACAGCGGAACAGCTTGGACAATATAAACTATAAAATTCTCAACAGATTGTTCTGAATTATGACCAAAGCAAACACAAACACCGGGATGTCTCCTTACAGCTAGAACTTCGGCCCATGATCCAGGCCGGAGTGGCCGGCTTCAAGTGTTTCCTCATCCATAGTGGGGTGGAGGAGTTCCCCCATGTGACTGACTGTGATCTACACACAGCTATGAAGCAGCTGCAAGGCACAGGGAGCGTCCTGCTGGTAACTCACCGACAGACCACAGCATCTTCCTGTGATCTGTGATTATAAAATCCACATTAAGTACAGTAATGCAACTGAAATAACCTCTGCTTTGTCTCCTGTAGTTTCATGCAGAGAGGGATGTTCAGCAGACAGACGAGGAGAATGGCGGTAGGTTATACCATAGATTGTTCGCAGGAGGGAAAGCAGGCAGCCCCGCCATGTCTCTCTTGTTAGAACAAAGTCAGGTGAGCCAGGGGGACCAGTTTGAATTTGAGCAACAGGTGAAGCATAAAGCATCCAAACCATTTTTATAAAGGAACCGAGGTGTCACAAAACTGCTCATATATAAGTCCATTCTACACGATCAAAAGCCTTTTCTGAGTCTGACCATAAGACTGCACAGGTATGGACATTGGAAGAAGTCTCTTAAAGGGACCATGATAGCAATCACATCAAAGCCATATAGGGTCAGTAATATACAACTATTAAAAAAATAATATTTTTAATGCAATGAACTGGATTGCTAACTCAGCAATGTCTGATACACAAAGTTCAGATATCAGAAAGGGTGAAAATACGGTATTGGAATATCTCTAGTCACCATTATTGTTTGAAAAGAATTTGTTTTCATTGACAAATGTTGACGCACTACACCTCTTTCGTATAGATTCTAGTCAGTACTCCACCTTTTTGCAGTCCAGACCGGATGTCATGGAGGTTGAGGCAATTCGCATCGTCACAGAACTCTGCCTCCAGTACCAGTAAGAACATCAGCGTGGTAACAATTAACCATAATATGACAGTGGATCAATCTGGACTTGTTGTGCTTGTAGCACCAATGTCACAGTCAGTTAACTCTCTCGGCTCCAGGGTGCGGTGCCATATAGTTCACTTGTCCTCTGCGAAGCCACTGAAACTGATCCAGGAAGCGCGTCAGGCCGGCGCCCCCTTGACAGTGGAGACGACCCACCACTACCTGTCTCTGTGTGCAGAGAACATACCCACAGGGGCCACGCAATTCAAGTGCTGCCCCCCCATCAGAGGGTCTGTTAACCAGGTAAATGGTGGAGGCTGCATAGCAGATGAAAAATCTGTGTTCAGTTTGAGCCTCCGCATGAAACCAGGCTATGTTTAGTTTATTACTCTTTGATTACGAGCAGATGATTGTTTTTGTCCTCGCAGGAGCAGTTATGGTCTGCGCTGAAAGCTGGGCAGATCGACATGGTGGTGTCTGATCATTCCCCATGCACCCCCGACTTGAAGAAACTGGAGAGTGGAGACTTCACTCAGGCTTGGGGAGGAATTTCTTCTTTACAATTTGGTAACTACAGGATAGTGACAAAAATCAAAACTGTAGTCCCAATATGATTGCTAATGCAAAACTCAACGCAACATAATATTTCATGCTGTTATGTTATACATTAAATGCCAGCTTCCACTGATTTTACTAACATATTCAACATATCAGCATAACAGAGACATAATATTATTACAGCTGGTTCAACTGCCACCAAATGCATTTATACAGAGGAATTATGTAAGGAAAGTACTACAAAGTTTGCTTTTGGCTGATTTAACTTTAAAGTCATTTATATGCCTGCAAAGGGCAAGCAGTGTAAAAACTTTAGTTATTATTTTCCCTGACTTATTTTCCCAGGTCATCATATACCAACATGTTTTTATCAAACACACCCTTTATTGTCTGCAAGAGACAGCCAAAAAGACGATATAACACATGGTTAACATTGTGAAATGGTCACTGTTTGGTTAGGTTTATGCACAAAAACTACTTGGTTAGGTTTAGAAAAAGATTGTGGTTTGACTTAAAACAAGTACATAAGTAACACACGACATTATGTAATTCAACAGTTAAGATAACATTGACTTTTGGTTTCACATGGAACACAAACCCTGGCCTCCTGGGTAAAAGTCCTGTGTTTGTTTGACCCATCCATCCATCCCACCTCCGCTACCTGTCGAATTTTGCACTCTTTCCACTACGCCACCTGGGTTTACATTTAAGTTACTCAAAAGCAGGCTTGGGGAATAATGGATTACAGGTAACTGGATTATGTAATCTGGATACAAAAAAGGTAACTGCATCCCATAATGGTTACAAATAAAAATGACGTGATCAGGTTACAGGCCTACAAGCTCATGACCTACCTATCTAAGACCAGGAATGGGGAGTAACAGATAAAAAAGATGTAATGAAATTACAGATACGTTTAGTTAAAATAAAGAATGATATCCTACCATGCACAGGGCACACACAGCTGCCAATTCATTATCATGACCTCTTGCGAAAAACTACTTCACTGGGTGGAAATGTCACCATTTTTTGGTCTTTAAATTAATTAACCAATCAATCAATAAATTGCACACAACAAAGGAAGGAAGAGTAAGTCACTAATAAAGCTAACAATGAACATAAAACACTTAAAGTTGCAACGATTAATCAATTATTAATCAACTATCAAATTAATCTTTATCTATTTTGACAATCAACTGTAATTATTTTCATAAAAAATATCAGTATCAATTACAGATTAATCAATTATTAAAATAATCATTTGTTGCATCCCTAAAAACACTATATTAGGCTAAACAGTTTCACCAAATTTTATATTGAGGTAATCCAAAAGTAACAGAAAGTTATCAAGTTACATTACTTTAATTATGTGATAGCAGGAATTACTGACTACATTATCAACAGGTAACTGTAGACGCAGACGGGCCTGACAAAACATTAGTATTTGACATCCTGGGAATGAGAACGTTCTTGTTTGACAGACATTATCATGCTCTGTCTCAAAGTTGTGTCTAAGGTCATCTACTCATCAGTGTCGCATTTTCATTGAATCTGTGTGTCCTGATTGAATTCACTGATTGACTCATTTTGTGATTTGAGACTGCAGAGGTTTTGTTTGTGAATTTACAATTAATATATGAATATAGGGCTTTTGGCGGCGAAACGGAAAATGCACCAGCATTACTGTAAAATTTCCACGGCTGCTGTCACGGAGTCACGGCAGTTTTCACATTATCCACTGTCTGTGGAGCAGCTCCGGGATTAGTCTCCCCGTGACAAATCCTCTCTGAAGGAGACACTGGTTAAAATTCACAACTTAAACCTGCGCCTGTGCAATATTACAGGGAATTTATATGCAAATGTTCTTTTAGGGTGGATTAGTCGTTCCCTTCTTCCCTCCTCCCACCCGTAATCCTTCTGACAATCACGCACACCGGGCAAAGTTCACGGGGAGGTAAACACGAGCTGAGTGCCAGTTTAGAGGACAGAACAATCATTTACTGTTCAGACACAGACTCAGACAGAGTGGTCAAAGTCTGACGCTCTGACACTGATCCACAATGTCTGCTCCTTCACCTTATTGAATTATGACACCTCCTGATGTGACTGTACCTTTAAGACAGACTTAATGAATGCAGGAGAGAATAAATATTTGATAGTGTCAACTCAAAGCTCTATAGGCCTGTTAATCACCCTGTTTTTAACCATTCACAGGTTTGCCTCTGTTCTGGAGTTCAGCGAGCAAGAGAGGCTTTCAACTGTCTGATGTAGTGAGACTCCTCAGCTGGAAAACAGCCCAGCTGTGTCGTCTTGACAACCAGAAGGGCAGCCTTGCCCGTGGCTATGATGCTGACTTGGTCATATGGGACCCAGAGAGGGAATTTGAAGTTAGTATTAAGAAACACCCTAAATCTTCTTACATATTTATGACTTGTTTGGCAAAGAGAAGCTATAAACTTTCATTATTTTAATTCCACTTTCTGTCATGTTTCACAGATTAAAGAAGCAAACGTACATCATAAAAACAAGGTAAGCAACATTGAATGAAATAACTGGCGGGATTTAAGGAGCACATTTTTATATGACTGAGCTCATGATGGTGTGCGTGTGTTCACAGCTAACTCCTTACCTCGGCGTCACGCTGCGAGGGGTGGTCCGTTCAACCATCGTCAGGGGGCGGCTGGTGTACAGAGAAGGCTCCTTCTGCCCCGAACCGCTGGGGAAGCATCTCCTCATCCCTCAGAGGAAAAACCAAGCCCAACTGTGAGGCATAATAACAAGCTGTAGTAAACCTCAACATGCCAACAACATGACTTATTGTGTTGTGTGAATCTGTTGTGAAGAGAGCACCATGTTGGTTTCCTCATTTCTCTCACACTGCTTTTCATTATATTTTATTAGGCTATCTAGAAATGTTGACATTGCTGAATCTATTGCCACTTTAACAGATAGTTAACACTTTATGACCTTATGATAGTGTCATAAATTTGATTTAAGGACCCAAACATTGTAACAGAAAACTGGCAAGACTTTTCAGTTGAACAAAACTACTAAAGATGAAATTAAATAGTGGCTTCTTATTTAGACGTTTGAGACAAAGTTAGTTATTTCTCATCTTTTTGTTTGTGTGCCTCAATATTTCAGGGTTTTGTTAAGCCATTTCATAAAAAACTGACACTCTTGAATCATCATACTGTCATGTGCACAGTACAAAAGACAATAGGATCCACTTCATCCAACTCACACAGCCCACACAATCTGTTTTCTGAAAATGCTCAATTGGCAAACCTCAATAGCAGAAAACAAGTGGTGGTGAGATGGAACATACAATTCAGGGCCATTTCTTTGTTTTATAGGCATGTATTTTCTGATTTTGGGACTGGCACGATTTTTTCAAACTTCTTTCAAATCTGAATTAATCTGTTAATTTATTTTAGGCTTATCACTCATGCCGCGGCCGTAAAAAACAATATACATACATGTACAACTACACATATAAGGAGGAACCGGTTCCTATGGATCTTAAATGGCAGCAGTCCTACTGAAACCTCCAAATAGCAGGAGGCAGAATACTTCACTCCGAAAATAAATATGTAGAGTAATATTCTAACTTAAATGTTGTTGTGCTGCAGAGATGTCAAACTCTACAGAAACTCTACAAAAACATGTCTGCTTCATACAGATCCCTGCAAAAATCCCTCCAGTAGTGCCAGGGAGATATTATATATTACAAAAAAAAACAAAAAAAAAAAACAGTTACCAGAGTCATGCCAGACTGACGTAGCAGTTAGGTATTGCTGGATATGCTAGCTACTGTTAACCAATAACCAATGCAACACAAACTTGATAAAACAGCAGCAACCAGGGGTGGAAGTACTTTTATGAGTAGATTTTCAAGTCTGTACTTTTACCTGTACTTAGGTATTCATTACACCATGTGATCTACTTAGTTACTTTTAAAATCATAGTTGTGTGCTGAGTACAATTTGAATTAATATCCAGACCTTTTATCTGCATTTTTGTAGCCAATAAGGTGATCTGATCACAAACTGACCAATGAAAACCAGGACATACGGACAAAAAAAACAAAAAACAAAAAAAGGATGTTAATGATTTATCTTTAATTGATTTTTCCATTTACCATTACGAATTTAACCAGTTAAAAATGTATTCATGGATATTTAATCAGTAGACGTGGCAGTAACTGCATCTCATCTAACTTTGTTTTGTCTGGCAGAGACATTTGTTGAATAAGGACATAAAAACGTTAAATCAGAAAAAAAAAATGAGGGGAAAAACACTTGTTTTGTATCGTATCAATTATTAATGATTAATCGATTGTTAGCGTTTCAGCTATTGGTAGAGCAAAACACACAAAATGCAGCCCTAGTTTGGAGAGGAGACTCTGACATCAACAGTTTAAAGTAACTAATACTCTGAGTAGTTTTTGTGACAAATACTTTGTACTTTTACTTAAGTATTTTTCAAACACCAGTACACCAGAACTGAGTAATTTTTTAGCAATATAACAGTACTTGTACCTGAGTACAGATTTTCAGTACTCTTTCCACCACTGACTATTACAGTCAGCGACGCGAACAACACTGAGGTTCTGCTGATAAAACCTTTAAATCTTTTGGGCAGTGTACACAATTCTCTTATATCTCATCACCAAATCAATAAAATATACTACATCAAAATTTCCAGGCCTTCAACATTGTTTGAGTTTACTAATATCCAAATATAAAGTTATAAAGTTCAACTGATCAGAACCTACAATAACTGACGTACAGTGTGGACTAACAAGAACATTTGCGTGTGGAAAACAGGTCAGACATCCTGTTTACTGGGGCAAAAGCATAGCAGTGTAACAGTCTAGTGAGTCTGTAGTCAATGATTAACATTTGAGGACATGTTGGGTGTCAAGCTACCTGAGCTCACTGTGCAGAGAAGGCAACAAGTGTTGACAGAAGAGGACATAAGAGATAAAAGCAGGGAATGTTGTGACAGACTGACTCGTGGCCTGAGGAGCTCACTGGTCAGACAGAGGGGTGTGCTCAGCTGAGGCTTTACTTTACCTTCTTCCCCGACGTTTTGTGGAGTTACTGCGCTTGTCACTGGGAACTGGGAACATGTCGTCCCTCTCTGTACCCCCGCCAAAATGTCTGCAGAAACCCTTGGCGGTTCCACATCGTCACATGTTTGGACCAGGACCTTCCAACGTTCCTCCACGAATCTTGGAGGCCGGGGCCAAGCCTGTCATAGGACACATGCATCCAGAGATATTTGAGGTAACTCAGTGGGTTTAACACACACACTGTAGCCAGTGAAAGAAAAAAATATCCTCATAGTTAAATAAAAAGTTGAAATTATGAAATTATTTCCATATATATGAGAAAAACATTAGGTTTACTTGTATAAATAGACTATACCCCAATCAGTATAAAGATATACACTTTAAAAGCTTAAAATAACTATTTGCTCTATGTAGTTGTGGTGGAATATGGCAATGATTGTCTCCCTGTATCTCTGTGTTCAGTTGAGATATAGTGGTACATCTTATGATGGTTTTCAACATCTCCATAATGCTCAGAAAAGCAATTACTCTCTAGCATCTATTATAAATTACCAGTGGTTGAAAATAACTCATACTCATGTAAGCTGTTGTACTGAAGTACAATTTTAATGTCATTACTTAACCTGAGAATTTTTATTTTATGCTACTACTTTATACTTCTACTCTACTATGATTCAAATGTTGTTCTTTTTACTCCATTACATTTATTTTGACAGCTTTAGAGTATGGTTTCTTTGTAGGTTAAGATTTTACGTACAAAACATATGAGAACAAACAGCATAAGATGTTTTTACAGATAAATATTTAGAAATAACTGCAACCAGCTGCAACATTAAAACGCTGCATACATGTTAACGCATCAACAATAATAACTGATTTTATAATACTCTGAAAGGGGTGATTGTTCATAATGATGAGTACATTTTGAATGCACTTTTACTTTTAACAGAATACTGCTACTTTTACTCAAGTAACTGATTAAGGTTCATCTTCTGCCAGTGGAACTTGTGAAACTGCAGCCAAGCCACTTTGATTAAAAGTAAAATATTCTGTATGTGTGCACATATTGGTATCTTTGTAAGGACTTGTTTCAGTTGAACCAATGAAACGGGGACTTTTCTGCATTATAAGGATATTTTGGTTGGTGTTCATTACTTAAAAGTACTGTTTGAAGTACTGTTAAGGCCTGGTTTTAAGGTCAAGGTTGGAATTAGTGGTTAGATAGTTAAGCTTATGTTTGGTGGTAAGCAACTGGTTTATGAGATTGGTTTATGCCAAAGAAAAAGACAAACATGAGAGTGGGTGTGTGAGAGCGAGAGAGAGCATACTTACAAGTGGAGCTGCAACTAATTTTCATTATCAGTTAATTTGACAATCATTTTCATCAGTGGTACATGGAATTTCAGAAATTTGTGGAAATACCCCCCTAAATGAAAAAAAGTAACATGGACATGTTTAAATGTCTTGTTTTGTTGAAGCAACAATCCAAAACCCAAAAATAATTTATTTAATATCATAGAAGACTAAGAAAACCAGCAAAAGTCACATTTGAGAAGCTGGAACCGTCGAACTGTCGACATCTTTTGACTTAAATGACTCCGTTATCAGAAATGCTGCTGATTCATTTTCTGCCAATTGATCTACTGAAAGTATTTGAACTACCTTGTTCGTCAACATCTGCTCTTATTGTGTCACAGATAATGAATGACATCAAAAGTGGAATCCAGTACATGTTCCAGACTCAAAACAACATGACTTTGGCTGTGAGCGGCACTGGCCACACTGCCATGGAGTGTGCCATCTTCAACACAGTGGAGCCCGGGGAGAGCGTACTGGCTGCAGTCAATGGCATATGGGGAGAGAGAGCAGCAGACATGGCTGGGAGGATAGGTAAGGCTGGTGGTATTTGATATTTTTCTGTCAACAAATAAAATATGCATTAATCCAGCTGTCAATACACTAAGCCCACTGGTTCCTATTGAAGATGTAAATCTTAAAAACCAGATCACAAAAAATATAATAAGAGTTTCATATAAAAAAGGCTCAGTAGTGTTGAGCAAACAGTTAATTTGTCTGGAACTATTTTTAGTTACGGATTAATACACATTTGGTGCGCTAATATTTCAACAGCAGGGTGGTTTATGAGGGATTGACTGTAAATAAACTAAAGTGCCCGTGTTCATTAGAATAAAGGACCACGTCGCCCAGTGCAACAGTGGTGCTCACTTTCATTGGATTACAATAAAAATCCATTATAGCTCCACTTTAATCCTTTAAAATTAGCATTAAAGGGATAGTTCACCCAAAAATGAAAATTCAGTCTCTTAAGTTCACTTAAATTGTTTGGGAGATTCTGCAACGCCGTTTTCCTGTGAAACTCAATCAGCTTCAATCAGCATGAGGGTGAGCAGATAATGATAAATTTTCATTTCTGGGTGAGCTATCCCTTTAATTAATAAAAAATGTTCTGAGTTGATTCAGCCACAGAATATCATGTGTTTCAATCCAACAGGTGCCAGACTAAATACCATTGTGGCGCCCCCTGGTGGCTTCCTCACTAATGCAGAAATTGAGCAGGTATCAGTCTGACTCTCCACTTATATTCACATGAATTAAAGGGACAGTCTGTGTGATCATGCTGTTTTCTCATTCCAGGCCTTATCAAAACACAGACCTGTCGTGTTCTTCCTCGCACATGGAGAGTCTTCAACAGGAGTCCTGCATCCTTTAGAGGGCATCGGAGAGCTGTGTCATAAGTAAGATCACTCTGCCTCACGCCTCTGTCGTCATCACATCTGTAAGAACAATGAAAGCTGATAACAGCTGTTATGATTTGTGCCGACAGGTATAACTGCTTGTTTCTCGTCGACTCTGTGGCGTCAATGGGAGGGGCCCCTCTATACATGGACCAGCAAGGTTTAGTATTAAATCCCAACAGATGTTTCCAGTGTCTCTGGGACAGTGTACAAACCCCATTTACTGTGTCACATTATCTGTTTCAGTGACACTAAATATAGATATTTTTTTTGGGGGGGGTTGTATTTGCAGGGATAGACATCCTTTACACAGGCTCCCAAAAGGTTTTGAATGCTCCTCCAGGTACAGCACCCATATCCTTCAGTGACAGAGCATGGTGAGAAATGTATATACACACCTAACAGTTTAGATTATACTGTACGTAACATGTATTTAAGGTTGACTTTGTTTTCCACAGTCAGAAAATATTCAACCGGAAGACAAAACCTGTGTCATTCTTCTTGGATTTGAGTTGGCTCGCAAACTACTGGGGATGTGACGGCAAACCAGCGAGAGTGTAAGACATTACAGACATTTTTTTTTCACTGCAGACAGGAACTGATTACATTTCAAACTGTGGTCTCGTTTTTAGCAGTACACGCACAATTTCTGAATAACACTCTGCCTCCTTCATTTCCTCCATACAGATATCACCACACAGGTCCAGTCACTGCTTTTTACTCTCTGAGGGAAAGTCTGGCTGTCCTTGTTGAAGAGGTGGGACATGAGTTAGATATAATCAATATTCAATTCTGACTGGTCAAACCATTCTAAGGTCTGTTATTTCTGTATAACAGACCGTTGTTATGAAGAACAGACTGTTGCTATGAAAACAGTTCTGATCAAACAAAGAGGAGGGACAATAAAATAAATTTTGAAATCACCAAAACCATTTTAAAATTAAAATTTTGTTTTAAGATATTGATGTTTTGATACATAACAACATAACAAACAGGATAATGCACAGTGTTATTGTGAAATAAACCACTTCAGGATGATTCAGCACCGCATCATCCTGTCAGGATTTATTTCACAAAAACGACCTGCTCACTGTACATTATCCCTTACTTAGTACCCTAAAAATGAATATACAAATTGAAAATATAGATTATGTGTCAGCTATTTTATTTTGATTTGTTTTGACTGTCTGTCTTGATGCTGCTTTTCTGTCATTCTCAGGGTCTGGAGAATTCATGGGAAAGACATGAAAAAGTGGCGGCGTATTTCCACACTGGCTTAGAGGGCATGGGTCTCAAACTTTTTGTCAAAGAAAAAGTGAGTTTTAACAGAATTGTGTAATTTTTTATAGTAACTTGTATTGGAATTTACATCATTCAAGCAGCTTTTATAGGAAGAAAATTTATCACAATGATATAAAATGATAAAAGGGGAGAAGTACTAGTTCTGATTTAAATGGTTGTTGCAGAAAACAAGACTACCGACTGTTACCACGATTGTGGCTCCTCATGGATACGACTGGAAAGAGATCACAACCTACATCATGAAAACACATAATTTAGAGATTTCCGGAGGACTTGGACCATCAGTTGGCTTGGTAAGAGATTATCTTTCTTTCTTATATATGTCCACCAAGAAGTCGTTTTCCTGTGTGGCCTACTCCCAGATGTTTTTGGTCTTTTCAGGTGCTGCGTGTGGGACTTATGGGATGTAACAGCAGCAAGGCCAACGTTGACATGGTGCTGGCAGCGCTGAAAGATGCTCTCAAACACTGCCATAAAAGCAAAGTGTAACATGTTGCTGTTGGATTCTGTAAAGATAATCCTGAATCAATGCTACTGTCATAAGCAAGAGACTGTGTGTACTAAATAAAACATTATTCTCAGAAGTTGTCTTCTGCAGCTCAATCACTACTTGAACGGGAACAGTGACCTCTCAGCAGCCTTGATGCTCCGCCCTCTTGTGCATCTTTACTGTTAATGCATACTGTAAACACCAGTGTCCTTTGTTGAGATTCTTAATTCTTATTAGGCAACATCAAGTGAAACACTGTACAAATAACCAGCAGTGGGTTTGATTTCTAGTCTGTTGTGAACCACCGGAAAAAGAGTTTGATAAATGAAATGAATAAGACACGAAACTCAACATATATGTTATGAATTGGTCATAATTCACTATGCTGACTTAGGTGTCCCAGTGGCCTAAGAGGTGTTAAAAGTCTAATGAGTACTACACCCTAATGTTTGTAACATTAATGTAAAAAAACAAACAAAAAAACAAAAAAAAACAAAAACATCATGTTAGTCCCCCTGACTCCCAATTCCCATCTTAAAGAGTCCAGGGCTAAGAGTGTAAGAACTTCTGACTCAGGAGTTTGAATAATAATTGCTTATTTATAAAAAGTAATAAATTATTTTGTGAAATAAAGTCCATTTTATTCATACATTTCAAATTAAATCAAATTAATACAGTTACATTTCCATGAACTTCAAATGATTATTTTATTTGATGGCTTTGCTGCCCTGACATTTGGCCACACTTGAGCCCTCAGAAAAACACCAAATGCCATGTGGCCTTGACTCTAAAATGATGAATTTTCTAGGCATGGTGGGACCTGGAGTTGTTGAATTATCCTGCCGTAACAAAGTAAAGCCCTAATTTTTTAAAAAAAGAAATAATAGGACATAATAGGTTGCATGTTGTGTTTGTGTCACACTGCATTGTGGTATAAAAATATAAATAACAAATCAGGTGAGAGAGGTCATGCTAAAATTATTACATAAATACTTGTCAGCTACCTTTAACAATTTAAATTTAAAAAGAATATTAATACTGGCTACTATTATGCTGTAACGCCTGTGCATGTGTGATTTTATTCATTATGTCAACTGCAACAAAATCTTGTAATAGAAAACTTTAAATATGAAATAAGAAAAAATGTATTAATTTCTTGTTATACTAGGCCTTTTTCACTGTTACCATATTGATATGAGGTAATACCGATGATACTAATTCAGGTTCTGTTCCATTCAAGGTAAACAGAGTCAGGGTTAGGGGTCTGTACAGTGATGCTGGGGGTCATACAGGGATGAAGGGTTACAACCAACATCACAGTATGAGACCCCACATGTACTTATAATCTCCTTGTGCCTAGGGGTCTGTACAGAGATGTTGCCTGCCATACTGGGATGATGGGGTGGGGCGTCAAAAATGTTGGGGTTTATTAATTTTTGCCATCAATAATAATTAAGGTTAGAAAATAATAATGGTTTGGGTTGAAATGATCACTCTCGCGAGATCTCCGCGCTTCAGGGGTTCTCCTCTCTTCCTCTGTCACTGGAAAGGGGCTTATTACACTAAATTGAACGAGATAAACTAACTAATTAGTATAATGGGTGACACCTGTGTTTACCCTACTATAGCATATCACTATGGCTACCATGAGAAAGGTCTTTTAATTATGAAGCTGCTCAGTCAGAATTGCGTCAGACATTTTTTAAATAAAGTTATTTTGAAAAAACAACAACAAACGAAACCGGAAATACGTCGTTGCATTTCCTTATTGACGGACTGCTTCAGTAAAAGGCGCGTAAATAGTAGGACTTAACACCGCCTTTGACATTTAGCTAGAAGAGTTCGCTGTCTTTGTCTTTGTCTTTGTCTCGCTCCCAGCAGAGCCAGTTGGCAGTAATGGCGTGTAAAAGAGGAGCTCTCATCGTGCTGGAGGGAGTAGACAAGGCCGGGAAAACTACGCAGTGCAATAGGCTGATTCAGGCGCTGCAACAGAGCGGCCGACCAGCTGAGATGATGAGATTCCCCGGTGAGACGTTTGTCAGTTTAACGCTAGCAAGTAGTGTGATTTGGTTGTTTGTTTTAGCCGTCGTGCCGCTGTGTAGTATAACTTTTAATCTCTGAGTAACATGACATGATCCGTGGTGTGGTTTCTTTGGGCAGACAGGACCACGACAATCGGACAGCTGATCAGCGCTTACCTGGAGAAAAGAAGTGATTTGGAGGACCACACAGTGCATCTGCTGTTCTCTGCAAACCGCTGGGAACTGGTGTAAGACTTCTTTACTGTGGCGGGAAAAACTACAGTGCTGCGTTCAAATACCAAACACAAAATTAAAAGAAAGAAATTCGATTCTTACATTGTAAATTTTAAGTATGTCAAGTTAAAGTAGTGTTATTAATAGCGTATGTAGTGTTTGGCATGTCATAACAAAAATGTCACAGGTTTATTTAATAACATAAATAAAGACTGCGTTCCAATTAGTAGTTTCCAGGAAATTACCGTTGATATTACTTTATCTTCCTGTGGTTTTCGTGCCATGACAAGTCAAAATGTCAGCTGTGAAAAGGGTCTGCGAAATGAGCCAAGTACTCACTACGAGCTGTGACACTACTTAAAGGAATAGTTCACCCAAATATTCAACAGATGCGTCTTCACCGTTGCAATGATGCAGCTTTAAATGTAACAAGTGCAGTCGACTCTGGGGTTGTCCCATTTCATGCCTGCCCCCTAGTGGTATGTAGCTACACAGAGAGTTTTTGGGATTATTTGCCCAGGTTTTGAAGATGTACATGGAACGAAAGTATTAAGAGTTTTATTCTAAGAAATGTGTCTTTCAGGATAATATGTAGACCTGACAGCCCCATTATTTTTGACTGGAGAAAAATTTCTCGGATGATCTTCAGTAATAGAAATTTTGTGTTTGCACAAGCAGGCTTTCGCTGTGGGCATCTAAACAAAATATTAATGTAACATTGCATTAGGTGCTGTTTGCATAAACTACTACTTAACTTAAAATCAAAAAATCTGACTGCTGCTTACTTTGGTATAAAACTGGACATTTTTCACATTTTGCCTGAAAACCAAAAAGTGTAGAAAGACAAAACATCATAGTGTTATCCTTACACTGTCACTGTCTAAGGAGTACTTTCACTAGAATTTTATTTTCAGCTGCTAAACTGAACAGACTCTGAAGACTATGAATTACTTCCTGTTTTCTTTTTGATACACACCTAGTTAAACTATATCTGTGTTGCACTGATAAGCATATTGCACCTGAAAGAGTAGATATTCAGCATTTCCCTCTTAGTTGAGTAAAAGTATTAAAGTCATGATGTAAACTCCAGTGCTTGTACTTGATACGTGATATTTGATTTTTCATATTGTTAACCTATTTCACAGTAAGACCAATGTTCCTACCAAATATTATCTGCATAGCCAAAGCATGAAAATCTTCATCCTCAACAATTGAAAACACACCAGTGAACCACACTGTTGTACTGGGAGACATGTTTCTTCATTACCATAAACACAGCACTGTAGATTATTTAGAGTCAGTCCCTAACACACCATTCTGTTGCCTTACTCACTAAAGCCTCCAATGAATGCAAAATGTACTTAAGTTTGAGATGTGTTAAAAAAAAATATTGCCTTGCGGTTTAGTGAAAGTATTTGGTATCTGGAACATTAAACTATTTGTGTCTATTTTTTAGGGTTTAAGTCTTAAGTAGGAGCCAATGGATTCGGGGTTGTCAAAGTGTTGAGAGACAGACTAACTCAAATTTGTTTTTTTCATGGGATTTGCTGACAATAACAAAATACACCAGCTTTATCTTTTCAAACATGAACAGAACTTGGTTTTCTGTCCATCTCAGCGGTTGCCTTTATTAGCGATGATGCAAACTTCAATCTGAGAAATGCATATTTGTCTTTTGTCTCAAGCCTGTGTTGCATTTTCTTCTGCAGCAAAACTAATGAAATAATTCTGACCACAGGCCTTTAATGAAGAAGAAGCTGGAGCAAGGCATCACTCTGGTTGTAGATAGGTACGCTTTCTCTGGAGTTGCTTTCACCAGTGCAAAGCCGGTGAGTCTTTTTTCACCCTTTCAAACTCTGCATCCATCAGACTGTAATGTTACTATTATGTGTATGACAAGATACAGTTTGACATGTTTGTATCCTTCAGGGTTTCTGTCTGGACTGGTGCAAGAAACCTGATGTGGGGTTGCCAAAGCCGGACCTCGTCATGTTTCTGCAGCTCAGTCCAGCTGAGGCTGCTCTCAGAGGTCAGTATGGAGAGGAGAGATATGAGACCAGTGTTTTCCAAAGAGCAGTTCAACAGAAGTTTGAACACCTGATGAAGGATCCTTCTGTCAACTGGCAGGTATGAGGCAGGTCTGGATTGCAGATTTATTCCTAATGTCATTTGAATCAATAATCTATTAAACAGCTTGTGATCTAAATGATCTGTTCTAGGTAATTGATGCATCTCACAGTGTTGAGGATGTGCACAAGGACATCACGACCCACAGCCTTAATGCTATCAACACAGCTCAGAACATGCCACTTGGAGAGCTATGGAAGTGAACCAGTCTGAGTGAAACGCTTTGACACCATGACAGTCTGTTTTATAGTAACTAAATGACTCTTCTTTGCACTACACACTTTGCTTCAGCCCTCTTTTTACTTGACATTGTTTGATTGAAAGTGGAAGAGAAATGCTTTGGCTGTGTCTCAGATATAATTTCATACTGTCTTGAAATTGAGTAGAACCATTGTCCATCAGATTCTGATTTTATTTTTACTTTTTAATCCTCTTACATGGTCTTATTGTTTTTCACCTGTCTATATATTGTGTTGATTAAATAAATAATCTTCAAATGAACTAGTGTATATGTTTTAGACTTGGCAAGGATACTTTGCATGAACAATTAATACAACTTGTCTGCAGATTTGACTTAATTTGGTTTCATTACAGGCTGTTACAGACTCAAGTTATTAGTGACAAACTGCTTAAGCCATGGGCATCATGAACCATTGTGTTTCTATACAACATAAAACTGTTATGGCAATTTAACTTATGGAGTCAGGGAAAGGCACCATATCACTTCAGAATAAACATTTAAAGTGTTAAGACTCAAATGGAAACACATGTATGTGAAAATGTGCATACAGAATTGATCCTGAGCTCCTGCTACGGCCTCCACCAGGCAGTCTCAATGTTGGATACAGAGAGCATTCAGTGGCTGTTGAGAAGAGCGCTGTGTGACACACACTGACTACACCATTGGAGCTGGACTGGCTCAAGAGGTCTCCAGTTAAAGTTCATCCCCTCAGGCTTCCCTTCTGATACAGAGAAGAGACAGAGAATCTCTCGCCGACTGTCGAGAACAGTAAATCATTGTCCGAATGTTCCTCACAGGGAAAGGATCTCAAACTCTTCGTCTTCTGAATCAAAGAACCGCTCCAACCTGTCCGAGTCTGAGAAATCTGTGAAGTGACGATCAACACGTAAAAGAAAAAAAAACAAACATTAAAATTCATTTTTAGCAACTAAATTTTTGGAATATAGTATATTAATAATATAACTTAAGCAGTTCACTCACCAGGAGTAAGGTTAAGGGCATCCACACTGACCATGTGAGAGGGCTGACTGTCTACTAGTTCAAACATGGGCAGGCCACCTCTGTTGCAGGACAGCTGGAAGAGAAGGACCATCATTTTATCACGTGTAAATTCCTCCCGCAGGAAAGTGATGTTTTATTTAACTGCTGCAGACAAGTCAAATGAGCAACAAAAGAGCATTGTTCACAGAAACATACCCTTCTTATGCGCATACACCAGTCATCAAACTCGTCCTCTGTTTTGCAGAAGAAACCCTGGCAGAGACCAGAAAATAATCAGCTGTGGAACATCTGAGTGACTGTAAAAAGTTTTCAGCCCGCTCGCATTAGCATTTAAATGGCCTTTAGTTTGTATGGAAGCCCATTTCTGTCAATGTGAACAGAACAAAGATTATAATAAGTCATACTGAAAATCTTTCTCAAAATAACTTCGCAGTGCAGAATTATGAGAAACTTTCCCAAAATAATCTCTTATTTTGAAATAATGACATAGTACCAAAACAATGAGACAAAGTAGTTTCTCATTATTTTGATGACTTTGACAAAGTTCTCATTGTGAGACCCTAAGTCATTATTTTCAGATACTAACTCCATTTGAAATAGTAACTCATTAATTTGAGATACTAAGTCATTTTTAGAAAGTTTCTCATTTTGAGAATGTTTTCCATTTTTTGAGATACTGACTCCTTAATTTCAGATATTAACTAATTGTTATACGTTACTAAGTCATTATTTGGAAGTTTTTTTATATTATTCTATCTTATATTATCATCTATTTATATTATTTATATATTATTATATCTGAAATGCTGAGGGCATGTCTACTCCTCTGTCTCAGTGTCAAACACTACTATGACCTGAAAACAACCTGAAACATGGACGCTCTGTCCAGCAGCTTTATCGGACGTGTCCAGACATGTTTGAGCCACCAGAGCCAGAGGGGTTGTTGGAATTGAAGTGAGCTGAGGTGAACTGCTGGGCTGATTTGGACTGAGAGAGTCACTGAAGGTACATTTGTGGGTGGGTGGACACTGTTGTTTGTGTGTCGATTCATGGGCCTTACACAGTGTTTGGGGACCATGGCTACAACATGTTTCTTGTTTGCCCCAAAAATCCTCAACACAGAAATGGACTCACCACACTACTACCTACTCCATAGTTCTCAGTATATACACATTTCCAGCACCTATTTTCTAACATGTATAATGTGTTTAGAAGAAAAACCCCCCTTTCCTTTGCTCAGACTTTAACTCATTATTTTGAGAAATTTTGTCATCATTTTGAGAAAGGTTCTCACTGTGTTGAGATATGAACTCATTTTGATAAAGTCTGTCATTATTTTGCAATACCAAGTCATTGTTTTGACATATTAAGCCATTAGTTTGTCATTACAATGACTTAGAGGATTTTTTTCTTAATATCACACTGGGCTCCGTAAGTTTGAGATACAACAGCTCTGTTGTATAAAACCCCTCCCTGGCAATCCTACCGCTGCAATGGATGGGTCCAGTTCACAGATGTGCATGCGGCAGGGTGGGTGCTGACAATGGTACGTCTCATCAGGGACTTGGCCATCTTCACATGGCTCCACTGCAGGCTGAGTGGTGTGTGGGTCTAAGTAGATGAGCTCCTCTCCTGCAAAAAAGACAAAAGCATGTTTATGATTAGATTGTTCTCTTGGTGTAGGTAGAATTAATATGGTAAGCATGAGCGTGCGGTGCACAGCTGAGTGTTTATTTCACAAACACAGAGACCAGACATACCGACATAACCAATGAAGTAATGGGCACTGTTGGGTTTTCCCCCAATAACACCCAGGGACTGAGGCAGCATGAAGCATTGCTGTGAAAAGAGACAAGAGGGTTTATCTCACCCCAGCTGTTGCTGACTTTGCCTCAGTGGAAATTCAAGTACCTGTTTTCATACATTATAAATTATATTATTATCATTTTCCAAAGCATACCATTTGTTTGTTTTAAAAAATGATTAGTCTAAGTTTAGTTCTTTGAGGCCCCATGTCCACATAGGGTTTTTTTCTGGCAGAAAGGCTCTGGCATGGCATTGTGGAGCACTGGAGTGAAGCATCTGTACTGTTAACAAACGCTGTGCACATGGATTCTGCTTCTAAGACAACAATATCTTGAAAATTCCTCTGATAGCGCTGCCGCATCACAGTCTAGCATTGCCCCTTTGGTTTTTATTACCTATTTGTATGAATTTATTTTGACATTTATTTCACTGCCTCTTCAGCTCAGCACTGGGGATCTGCATCTGGGCTCCCCGCTTAAAGGTGTGTCTTGATATGGGCTATGGTAAAAGCCATAGTGGCTGTCAAGTGGCTGGTAAACACTGTAAAACTATATGCAATGTCCTAGAAATTCTTCACAATAAAAGGTCCTCTGATATATTATTATCTCAAAGCTTTTATTATGAAGAGCAAAATCTGAAAATGTTCATTTTTCACAGGCAGTAACTTGAGACTCATATCAGCTGAAAGGGAACACGAGAGTAAAATAAAGCAGATACCCGAAGGTACAAACAGCCACACAGGAGAGAAACTTCAAACCACAGAGGTTCAGACACAGGTCTACAGGAAGCTCAGCACACAGACACCTTTAAAATCGTCTTCCCCCCTGGGCTCTGGCACAGAAATAAGTTGCTTCATGTCTCTCTGGTGCAAACAGAAAGGTAAACTGTCCTCCATTTTCTTGGAAACCAAAGTGACGTGTCCCCGTCTAATATTTGATTGCCTGCCTGGAAAAAAGTGACACTAGCACCCCCTTCTGAAAAGTTCAGAGATTTTCAACTCAAAACACTTGGAGCGGCCACTCAAAAAAGGCAGAGCGCTGCCAAGAAAGATACTGAGCACAGCGCCTTTACTCTAGGTGGCCACTTACAGCCACAGCCCTTCTCTTCTCTTTGGGAACAATTGAAAAAAAGACACTGTTGCTCAGAAAAAAATGCTATGCAGACATGAGTGGGAGTGGCGATATGCAAAATGATTAGTTTATTGGTATTTCCACATATGCTTGATTATAGGAGAACGTCACACTTAAATGTACCTCATGAGTATTGTGTTTAAATGTGTCAAGTTTAAGAGCAGTTGTCAGATATAATTTAACATCTGGCATTGAGCATGCATTGAATCGATTAGTAATTTTCTGTCAGCATTAGTGAATTATTTGCAGCAACAATGTTGCTTTTTGCCATAGTAATATTTTTTTATACTCCATAGCTCTCTGTTGTAACCTGTTCCTCTTGACTGAAGTAAGCGGCACGCAATTAGTCCATTTTGTGCCAAAGAAGAGTTAAATGATGCATCAAACGCTTTCTTTTATGGGCACATGTACAGTGACTGGTGAAGAAAACCTGAAAGTTGATAACCACCATCATGATACTCATTATCTCTGACTGGGGCTTTTTGGTTTTGTTGACCCAGCTAATGCAAAAAAAGCCTGGCTGTGTCAAACTTTCTTCGTAGTAGACCTCTCAGAAAGCCACCTGCAGAGGCAATGTAAAACCACATAACTTCTGAAGTCAGTGTACCTTTAGTCACTCATGCAATTAGGGTTGACTGGAGAGAAAAAAAAAAGGTGGCCATGTTTTACACGAGGCCTACATGCAAGTACAGAGGTATGACTGTGTTAATCTGACTCACAAAAATGTCAAACGGTAAGATGAGTTGTTGTTGGTAATTCGCTGAAGTACCTCACCTTGAGGGTCTCGATGTAGGCCTCATTTATATCACTCAGGCCCAGCCTGAGGGGGATGAGCAGGACCAGAGGTTTCCAGAGAGCTGTCTCCTCTTCAGCCAGGGCGCACGCCCCCTCCAGGCAGCCATTGAGCTCACCCATTCCCTCTGGTTCGGCACAGGCTCCTGCAATGTCCAGCCAGGGCATACAGAGACGCTCTGCAGGGGAAAAAGACTCAAGTTAGAAAAGGATTAAAACAGACCCAGTTTGGAGTAAAATACTGACACTGACCGCCTCGGCTACTTTATGTTAATTTATGACAGCGATCCATCTAATGACAGCTTTCCTATTTAAGCTAATTTTATCTCTCATTTGTGTATTTGCACATGCAAAAGTACCAAAACACTGAATTAACTTGTTTTCTTTTCTCCAATTGACATCTGAATTTGTTTTCACTCTTAACTCTAATAATAGTAAGAGTAAATTGAAACAATCCCAGCTGGTCCAGACTTTAACCTGGAGTACAAGCCCCGGAGTGACATTTAAACTGCTTGTACTAATGAATGATAACAGGAAGAAAAACACTCAAACACAAAGTTGCAACACAAGCGCACTCACTGATCTCCTCGATGACCACAGTGTTGTCCATCGCCACGTGTACAACTAATCTGCTCCACGTATCGAACACCGCCAGCTTCCTGAAAGCAGGACAGCACATTGAGACAGTCACACTGTTGTGTTTTACCAAACTGGAAAGAACATTTCTTTAAAATGTTTTAAACCTCCTCAGTGTATAGTATGTCTTTTTTTTTTTTGTTCATTGTTTGAAAGAGGGATGGTTGAATACATGGTGAGAGAGGAAAAGAAAGACGTCATTGTATCAAGCTTGAGCACAAGAATGCACTTGTAAGTATGACACGATACACATTCCTGCTACCACTTTCACACTATTATGCTCATTGACTGTTGTTAGTGCTAATATGCTAACAAATGCAGCAATGTGCACACAAAGGCAGTAAACAAGAGGACTACAAGCTGGTAAACACAGATGTAAATATAGCATGATTTGAGTTATCATAAAAGGAAATGCACCTGTTTGCCCTCAAGGATACAAACTGTGTTTCTGGGACAAACACTGAATGTAAATATAATGTTTGTTTATTTACAAAAAAAGTCTATTGAGCACCTTTAATCTTTAAAAAGTAACTATAGTATTTTTCAACAGTGTTTTTCAACCTGGAGCCTATTTTCCTTTTTTGTTATTGTGTCTAAAGCTCTATTTGCACCTGCCTGTTATAACCTGGGGACCTCTAGTAATTTATAATAATTGCAGAGGTCATCAGTGATCTTAATCTCATGTGAATCTGCCACATCTGTAAGTTAGAATTCCACAGCAAATTACCTTCCACATTTCACCAAACACACAATATATTATATTGAGTTAAAATGACAGAGATGTTTAGCTGCAAATGTGTATCTATGCTTGTAACACATGAAGAAAGTGGGCAAAACAACTCTAAACTCTATTTTCAGAAACAGTTACTAACTGGTTAAGTGAGAAGTGGTCCGCTGCAGTGTGTCGTGTAAGAACTTAACAAGAGATGTGTGACTTTACGACCCCAGGAATGTTTATTGAGACACCAGATGAAGTATACGTTGAAATAGAGGTTGCATGTGGTTGCTCTGGGCAACACACATAACCTGAAGGAAAAAAAAGTAAAAGTAAGAAGTCCTATTCAAAGCTGTTGTGGTCATTGCTCTTCAGCTGTCTGAGTGCAGATGATGAGGGAGAGGGACCAATATGCTGATACTCAATGCTGATTGGTCAATATAAAGAGACGGAGGGTAATTTGTCTCGTTAATGATCTGGCCTTTTCTCCAATTAATGTGGCTGCTGAAGACACTTCACATCTGAAGCACTGACATGACATATCTGGGGCATAATGTCAGTAAATCTGAATAAAATACAGACTTTGCTTATCCTGTGCTTATCCTGTGCGTAGTTTGTTCATATTATTGTGAGACTATGATGTGTTTGTTTGTGTTAATGGGTAACTTTTGGTCTTTTAATAACCAGTGGACCAGAGAGGTAAAATAAGTGTTTTTGTCAATGAAGTCTGGTTGCTTTGAACAGAGCGATACAGCGGCTGCCTCTGGTGAGGTTTATCTCAGTAGTGATCCTTTCTATAATATTGTCAGACACATATAATAACAATCTGAGACTGTCAGCAGCAAAAAGGAGCACCTTCAGTTCATGAATCAAAAAAGTAATTGATAATAAAAAATTATTTGTTGCAGTCTAAAACACAAACTCTGGAAACAACTGAAAGTTGTAGATTCTTTGCAGTACTTACTTAAGAACCTGGGCAACTGTGTTTGGTCCATACCACTGGCCTATAGGTTTTCCCTCTCCAACTCCCATTTGGGCTGCAGCGTTTAGGAACAAAAAAGGAAACAATTTCATGGAAACTCTCTGAGGACTGCCTGAGTGAGTCCTTGGTGTAATTAGACAGGTCTGACAGTCACTACTTACCGATTTGATGGATGGAGTAATAGCTGTCTTTTTTGTCAATGAAGGCGCTGAGAATACTGACGTACTCTTCTCTTTGTTTCTGGCCTTTGGCCCATCTCCAGTCTGAGAACAACAAGCCAGTTATTAAGCCTATTTAAAACAAGCTCTGTGCGGTACAGTCTACTCACTGGAGAAGAGCTGTTAGTGCCACACAGTGATCAAATCTAGTGTCATCTATGTAGACCATCTATCCACAATCATGACAGATATTTCTTTCCTTTTCTTTTTTTTTTTTTAAAGTTGTCTTACCTCTGCCTAAATGTCTGCACACCAAGGCCTCGCCTAGGATCATCTGGCCGCACCGCAACATACATCCCCATCCTGTATCTGATGTTGGCCCTGTCCCACCTGTTACAGATTCAAGAAACATGTCCTTTTGTAACTACATGTGAACAACAAGATCACTTAAATCTCATCTAACACAAACATGTCTTCACTTACCAATTGGTGGGAAGTTTTTTCTGTATGTGAACCACAGTCGTGAAGTGACATCTGATAAAATCTCATCTTTCTCTACGGGAAGACCAGAAATCACCATGTTAGATTACATCCCCAGAAAAAAGTCTATACTTATGAATGTGAACCTTTATCACTTAAATACACGTTTCTCTCTGTCTCACATAAACTTTATATTTCACAGTCCTACCTGTGAGTGCATTGTATTCCGTCCCTAAGATCCACACAGGCTCTGAGGTCTCAGGAAAATCTTCAAACTCTCCAAAGCGAAGTGTGTCGTACGTCAAGGTAGCTGAAAAAGAAGTCAACTGTAAGTATGTGGGGAAATTACAGAGGAGGGATTGCTTGTGGTCATGTTGTTACCCACTAACTACTTGTTGCAGCTAATAAAAGTGAGGCTATCTGTCAGCGAGTTAAGATGGAGGATGAGTTTGTTGCTTGAAAGGAATTCTAGTCACTTGCTAGAAGGTTGTTTTATATATGCCAATCCATCTTTAAGAAGTATCTAGCATTTTAAATATTTGTTTTTGTTGATGCCTCATTTCACATGCAATGGAACAAGTGAAAGAGGAATCTCCCTGTGGGATAATTTAAGTATCAAGTTACAAGTTAAGTGATATTATTTTAGGGGCCATATTGCCTATCCCTACACTCCAGAAAGTTGTAGTAGCATTGTACTTGTATGAAGTTTGGGGACTTGTGAGAAACAGATTTTTTAAAAAAGAATGGTAAAATTTGTTGCAGCAGGGACCAAGTTATCCTGACTTGTAGTACCTAGTTTGGACAGAGCTTAAAAAAACACTGTTTTTGTAGTCTTCAAGCACAGGCTGACATGACTATAACACCATTGGGGTTATTTTCTCAGGCTTTAATAAACTCCTGCAGTGATACGGATAATATTTTACAACTGCTTTTACAGGCTGAGTGACACTCTTCATGATCAATAAACTGAATCTAACACTACTACAAGGACGTTTCGCACTGTGTTGATTTTGGGTCCCCTGTCGACAAAAACGGCAGTGTTTCCACAGGCATAACCACAAAATATAACATAGAAAATAAAAACATCTCAATAAAAAAATCTCCTCCTGCTTCCTCTTAATTGGCTTACATACCACTCACTGTAACTTTGCCTGGGATAATGTAAACACAGGCTCTTTTCATCTGATTTCAAGGAAATTCCGACCTGGTGGCAGACATTAAATGGACATTTCACCCCATAATCAAATATTCATATTTTTCCTCTGGCCTGTAGTGCTCCTTATCCATCATGACTGTTTTGTGTGAGATGACATACTTGTGGCGCTCAAAGTGCCAGCAATACATTAAAAAAATTCACAGACCACAGAACTACTTTCTTTCTACATATGTTCTACTTTTTTGTGCTTTGAGCAGCATAAGCTGAGTACTATTTAGTTTCATTTTATTGGCAGATATCTCCATGGCCAATATCTCAAAACTCACACCAAAACTATCTAGATGAATAAATAGCACTACAGGTAAGAAGAAAAATGTGTCATTTTTTATTTTGAGGTAAACTATATATAAATAGCCAGTCTTCTTATCTTATCTTGTTTGCTTATGTAGGTCATGTGGATGCATCAGTATAGAGCTGCAACCAATGATTATTTTCCTGGGGGACTAAACTGTTGATTATTCTCTTGATTAATTGAATAGTTATTTAGCCGATAAAATGTCAGAAATGGTTAAAGATAGAAAAAAAAAAAATACATCAGTATTTCCCAAAGGCCAAGATGACATCCAGCAATGTCTTGTCTGGCCCACAACCAAAAGATATTCAATTACTGTCACAGAGGAGAAAAGGAGTAAATACGGCCATTTAAGAAACTGGAACCTGCTTTTTTCTTAAAAAACTGCCCATAGTAATGAATCACTTATCAGAAAAGTTGATGGTTATTTAAATAATCAGTTCATAATCCATTCATCATTGCAGCTCTACAGTAGTATTAAATCGAGACTTTTACAAGCAGTTAAAAACTCCTCATAGTACGTTTAATGTGTAAAATCAGTGGAGTGTCCCTTTAATATCAGAGGATACATAATGATAAAACAAACTGGCAAAATCGAACAAATCAATATCTGCAAAAGGTCTCCCTTGTGAAATTAGCTGTGAATAAATCCATAAGTAAATAATTTAATGTGTGCTTTTAAAAAAGCGTACCAGTAAAAGCAATCACTGTAATAGTCTGTGTTTGCAGACTCACTGCAGTTAGAAATACTGGCCTCAAAGCCAGATTTAAAGCTATGCAAAACAATAGTGGACACCATTAAAGGCTACATTTCCTTTTAAGATTGAGGAAAATCGGAATTTGGACAGTTGGTACCTGTCGTTTGACAATGCAAAATGTTATAAATAAAATAAAAAATGTTTCCGTGGTTTACGACAACAGATAATGTTATCCACGTAACTCACAACAGACAGGAAAAGTTGTCTAGCTAGCTTACTACCTGTCAGTGAGTTAGCTTGAACACAGAAAGCTGTCACAGCTAAAGAATGAAGGCATGTATTTAGAGTCGAAAAGAGAAGAGAAAGCCATAAGAAGTCTGTTCACCCTCTCAGAGTGTTATTATTCATCTACATGAGGCTGCACACCACATAACCTCTCAGAGCTAATAGCATTCTCGTTGCTAACAGTAGCCTAATAAGTGATGTGATGGTGACAGTGCATCGACTGGGATGTTCATCTTGGGCGTAGCATAACGTTGGCATAAACAGTCAAGCCAAGGACAAAAGGCAAATTATTAAGAGTGAAACTTAACAGCATTACATGACATTAACACATATTACATTTGGACACCGTCCAGGAAGTTATACGGCTATACCGCGAGCTGTCAAAGCAGGGAATCCGCAACATTTAGCAATAACAGCAGGCTAACGTTGTTAGCAATTAGCTTTAGTCATCAGTTTAGCAGGCTAACGTCATCGAGGCTACAAAGCAGTATGGCTATGTGTTTGAGTGGCAACTGGAGATGGCAATCCTGTTGTGACAGAGCAGGAGATTTGTTGCCAGGATTGAAATAGCGTTGTTGTGATTGTTCTGTGGCTAAACTAGCTTGCTGTGGGAGAGAAAAAATGTTATTTTACTATAAAATCTCGCTTACCTGCATCCATCCCGACGGTCTTCACCCTATCTTGTTTGTTGTTCTCTGCACTCTGACTCGCTGGACCAATGGGAAGAGAGTGCTGCTGTGGAATTCGGAAAGAGGCGGGATATTTCTCCCAACATCCAATAAGATTTGGTAGGGCGGGGAGTCTTTTGCGGCTGACGTAGCCATCCCGTTGAAAACTGTTCAGGGCAGAGGCGGGTCGTGTCTTGAAGGGAACCCCATATCCGCAAAGATCTCGCGAGAATTTTAACCCAAACTATGAGCTTAACGTAACTCTAATCAGGAGTTTATTATTTTTTTATCACTAAATCTGCTCTTGTTTTTACCATAGCCTTGTCACATTATAAAACATATCAAATTTGCACTAAGTGCAAAATCAAGAAACAACGCGTACAATTCTCGCGAGAGTTTAGTAAATCAAGTGTTCCTCCAAGACCCGACTGCAGAGACGATTGCACTCACGTTACATAGTAAACAAAGATGCTATGTGCTGTTCAGTCTACATTTCTTTTCTTTTGTTTTTATGTTGTTGCTTCCAACATCTTTTATTGAGCATGTACGTTTCACATACATTTCACTCAGTATTCACTGTCACGTGCGTATAGAGTTGGACTCATTAGGAAGTTAAAGGTACAGATGTGATATGTTGAAATATAAAACAGCTAAACAAGTAGAATAAATAACTATCAAATTTAAAAAATATATACAATAAATTTGTAAAACATATTCCCAAGTGCTCATGTGATCCATTGTTTAGTATAAAAAGTGTGATTAGTGTAGTGTATGTTAAGTCATTATATCTCCCTGGCTGTGGTAAAACATTGTTGATTGAGCTCATGGACACATAAAGATGAATGACTAGAGCTGGGCCATATAGCAGAAAAATTTATCACAATAAAATGTTTCATTTCAGTCAATATAGATAATTATTGATCATTTCATTGGTTTGCTATTTTCAATAAAGAGCAGTAGAAAAAAGTTTCATCACTTTACTTTGAACTTAATTTCCATACTTTAAATATAACCACTTTATCTGAGTCACTCAGGTAAAAGACTTAAAGGAGAAGTTTCTGATATATTTACTGTAATAAATTGTAAATGGTTAGTTGAAGAACTGGGATCAATGCAACAACCGTGGTGCCCCCCTTTGAAAATTCTGTTCCAAGACAGAATTACTGTGAACATAGAGGTACACAGTAGAGACTAAGAAGAATGCATCTGCCTTGAAAAAGGCAGAGGATATTTTAGAGACTGGGCGACTCTGTTGGCAACAGGAAAAAACAAAAACAAAAAAAACACCTCTCTACTCTCTACTCAGATGGAGAAATCCATATCTTTATGTCTGGCTCAGCTGGATGAGCAGCAACAGGAAGAAAACATCCTCATGGCTGCTCTGAACAAGGCTGGGCAGCAGTTTGAGAGTCATCGTATCAAGTGGCAAGAGGAGAAGTCATCCCTCATTCAGGTCACAGGATGCCTCCAAAACACTCAAGACAAAGAGCATATATATCTATATATATATATATATAAAACGCTGATTTACCTTTATTGAGACTCCAGTCATGTTTAATATTAAATGCTTTGCTTGATGTAAGTACAATGTATAAAAAGTTCCCAGTTGATGGAGCTTGGAGTAGACATACTAATGACATATAACTGCCTACTGTATATATAAAATATAAAATTTAATTTTCATTGTCACTACTGGTTAAGAAAAGACTAAATAATTAGTATACATAAGACTACATGTAACACTGTGGTACCAAACATGTTTACGACAGTGGTGGAAAGTCACTGAATACATTTACTTGTGTAATGTGCTTAAGAGCACATTTGAATCACTTAAGTATTTCCATTTTATGCTGCTTTACACTTCTACTTCACAACTTTTCTTCAGAACATATTGTGCTTTTTACCCTAATAGATTTATTTGACAACTACAGATATGGCAGATAGCTATAGATTTTACATGATCAAAGATTAAACCAGTGTTTCCCCACTATTTTAGTCTTTACTCTTCAAAAATAGTGTCTGTGAGTTCAGATGTTTCTGAGTTGTTAGTAGTTCCACCAAAGAAAGATTTTGGTTAAGGCAAGTGAAATATAGTCTAGACACTAGCATAAACAAAGAGATAACTTTACCACACACTTCTGATACAGATTTTTTAGATTGCTTTCACTCAGTAAGTTCAGTGTGAAAAACACTGAATGCCAAAAGCCTTATGAAATGCCTTGCTTAACTACACCTGGATACAAACATCTGGAAGTATGAATTTCAATATTACATCCTCTACTCGCAGAGTGCAGCTACTTCATATTATAACAGTATTCAAATGTTCATTAGTTGACATGCAATCACTAACTCACACCAGTCTGGGATTATGCATCACCAGACCCCTACAATGGACTGTTTGACTGCTTACCTCCTGGAAAACAGCTGCAAAACAGAATATGTTTATTATCATTTGTTTTACCACTGCAGACTTGACAGATTTATGTAAGAACCATTTATTATTGCTCATATTTACAACTGCAGATGACTCACAAACATTTGCTGATTTTCTAGGACTCCTAGTGCTACATGCCTCAAAAAAGTGAAATTATTCATGGAATAAATTCTACTCATGAAAAGAAATGTTATCAAAGTGCTCTAACTCAGAGAAAATATACTGTCACTTGCATTATGCAGTTACAGCACAGCAATATAATACACAGCCTCACAGTGAACAACGAAGAGAGAGAAAAGGTTGCATTAAATGTATAGTGCTGTCTGAATACAAACTGTACATGTAGTAATTGTAGGCTCAATTAACAGATTAAACAGGGACTGTATGAAAATTATACAAACAAACAAATAAGGCCTGTCCAGGCATAATTAAAGGGAGAATTTATCATTTTTTTATGTGACTGTCCAGTCAGTGCTGATGGTATATCACACCATTAATGCCAACTACATCAGTGGTGCAGGAGAACTCAGCTATATTACAGGCCACCTTTTTAGGACACATTTAAAAGATAAAGTAGATATTGTTCCTGTTTGCTTTTAGCTGATTGTGATGACAGAAATAAAGCCTTGATGAAGCCTGGATCACTGTCCTATATGACAAGGAGTTGCGCTATGACCCATTGCTCACATTAAAGCCATCATGTGTAATTTTTCAAAGTATTATTGCTAAGGCAGGTTGAAAGATTTGACTAAGCATTGGGGCCACATTAAGGAAAAAAGTCAGAAGATTCTTTTTCAATTTTGGATGTTTAAAATTAAGTCAAAATATCAAGAATAAAGTCAAAATTGTAAGAATAAAGTCAAATGTCAGTATTTTCAGTATTTATTGCCATGTATAAGAAAAATTACGAAAGAGTATTGGGGCCTTTACTTTGCATTTTGAGAATAAAGTCAAAATGTTGAGAATAAAGTCAAAATGTCAAGAATAAAGTTGAAATACTATTACAACTTCATTCTCGCCTTGGTATTTCAACTTAATTCTCTGTTTTACCTTGACTCTCAACTTTATCCTTAAAATGCAGAATTAAAGAAAATCTTCCTCCTCTAATTTTTTTTACTGGAAGTTCGACTTTATTCTCAACATTTTGGATTTATTCTTGAAAAGCTAGATTTCAACCTTCCTTTTCTCTTTTTCCTCATGTCTGGCCCTAATATTCTTCCATAGAAATAAAACATAAATTTGGAGTGAGAAAAATAAATAAATAAAAACACTACCCTGCTCTCCCTAAAACAATTCAGACTATCCTCCCTTCAGCAAAAAGCAAAAATAAATAAACCCTTGCCCTTTTCTGAACCCCCTCACGCTAATAATTTTCATACAGTCCCTTAACTAGGGGGAAATATATTGTATTTTGCATCTAGCATGCACCAGTGTGTTGGGCCATATATGCTGTCCAGGTGAGAAGTAGAGCTCTTCAGCCTCAGGATCTTCAGGAATTTTCTCTGTATGTCAACAGACAGCAGTTACCATTTTCAACCACTAGGGGCAGCCAAACCACTGCCAAACAGGCAGCAAAAAGGGCAGTTCTGCTGTTTGTGGTAAAATGAAGAGCTAAAAACATAGTGTGTAATTTTATACATTCATATCAAACGTGTGCGTAATATAACTCTAACAATAAATAGACAATCTAGCAGTGGAAGCACAAGAAGCACAGACAGTCTGTTTTCTGTGAAGGGGTAGGTGTTCATCAATGAAGGCTCAGTGTAAACACGTGTAAACATAATCCAAAGTGGATGCGTTTAGTGGAGTGGTTGTGGTGTACAGAGCCGGTCATCCTGCTCCGAATCCAGTGTGTGACTTTGTCTCACTTCTCCCTGAGGAGGTACAACACGGTGGCCTTCAGATAGTGTCCAAAGGCACAGACAGCAGACACCAGCCAGTGAGAGCGAAAGCTGGGATCGGTGTTCACCACGCATTTTGTTACGTCCACCTGTAGCAGCAGAGAGGACGCAGAGTCATACAAGAGTTCACCAGGTAAACTGACTGAGAACATACTACACTGATACCAGAGCTCTTTTTTCTTGATGTTTATTATTATAATTTTTATTATTATTGCTGCTGTGATTTTAGTTTGCCATTTTATGCTTCAAAATAGAAATGTTTCTTTTTGTTAGTTTGTAATGTGTCTGTTCCAAACATGGAGGTTAATGTTGGTAATTGTAAATTTTGTGCTGGTTTAGAAACTTAGAACCACGAATGAGCTGGCGAGAACATTTCTTCAGTCCCACTTAGCTTGTCAAGTAGCACTGGGGTCTGCATCTGTAGTGTTTAAAAACCTCAGACTTGATATTATTACTGGTAAATGGTTTTGGTTACATGTTGGGATATTCTCAACTTGATTCACTTCTATCAGAACTGGAGAGTATTTCTTCACTGAGAGCAGAGCACTGAAGGCTCTTCTCAATGGAAAAGATGCTTTAGCTCCTGTTTTAGCTTCCCTGAAAGTGCCTGCCCTTTTCCAAACAGTTTCTAAGGATGATTTCCCAGATGGTGCTGTGTGACAAAGGCCACACAAGGTCAGGTTAGCGGCATTCAGTAATTACACTTAACAGAATCGTAAAACGTCGAACTTTGGATTGGTATGCGGACAGGTTGTTGACATTAGCTCAGTGTCTGATGGGTGAATTCCGTCAGTATGGCCCCCTGTTACCAATACTGGATCGGACCATCTCTACACACATACAAAAAAGTCACATTTGAAGCAAATATGCAACAAAGAGACCTTATAAACCCTACATGTGCTCTTGATTTGTCAATCTGCAGCCACAACTTGCCCACAAATATGTTATTTAAAAGCCAAAGCCAACACTGTGATCTCAGCTATGCTTACTTCAGAAATACTTCAGAAATCAACTTATTTAACAATAAAATTCAATAGAGAGCGTCAGTCCTGACATTAAATCTCCCTCTCAGACCCTCCTTTATATCACTGGATGTTATTTCAGTTTCCTACACGCTGTCATCATGTCCCAGTGTAGAAATATTGCAGTTTGAGTTTAGTCTGCGACTCACTTGTGCAGATGAGGTCGGTTATACAAAGCATTGCTCTTCACTTTGTCACACTCCACTTATCTTCAAAACAGAGCTGACTTGGGTGCTGTTTCTCAGAGCACCCGGGCATTCATTTGTTCATTTGTTGTGCTCTTTCCAGCAGAGCAGAACACAGACAGAGGCACGCTGCCAGGCCTTGTTCCGTCTTTCATTTTATTGTTTCTGCAGGATTTTATCAGACAGACTTTTCCCATTAACAGGATTCCACAGAGGACATGTTTACTACTCTGTCTGAAGCACTGCCTCTTCTCTATGTGTAGCTGTTAGCTTTTGCAAACCAAAACAAATCTTTAAAAAGTTAAATTTGATTCATTTCTCTCATACTATTCTTATTAGTCAAAATTTCAAGCAAAGTTTTGGACTCAGATGTTTGAATGTCTTATAAAATAAATGTTTGGATTTGGGACTCAGACAAAAAGAGCAAATTTTGTTGAAGTCATCTTGAGCTCTTTTTTGTATTTTTCACTGTTTTAAGAACTGACATACTTTGACACACCCAGCATGGCGCAAACAGGAGAAAACACACAACCTTACCTAGAAAAGAGGCCTCAGAGTTCTATGAACAGCAACACTCACACAAACAAGTTATCAAATATAAAAACAAGAAGTTTCTCTTACCCAGCCGCCTCTCCTTTTCAACCAGGAGGTCAGGCTCTTGCGGACAAACTCCCCCATGCAGTCGACAATGGTATGGACCATAGCTGGATGACCGTGGCGAACACAATCCACTGCCAAGGCTCCTGCCACAGCGTACAAAGACACCACCTTTCCCCACGTCACACCTGATAGGAGACAAGTCGTACCATCATTAGAACATATCTAACCACTCAAAGCTTTATACACAGTCGTTTACTGTCTGTGCAGCCTTCTGATGTGTGGAGCCTGCTCTTTTCGAAGAGCTGGGCGAGTTTTTAGGGCAGCAAACGTCTGTCAGCAGCTCTCTTCAAAGATGGATGGACAAAATAAAAACCCCAGCAGCAGCCAGGCAGTATGCCTTCATGTCTGTCTGTCCCACAGAGACGAAAACCCAAACACAAGGCTTGGAGCAGCAGGCAGGCGGTGCGCTTCGGTAGATTAGTGAGCAGATCATTCTTCCAACTCAGTTCACATGTTGAGTAACGCTTTCTGCCGCCACGCCATTTGCAGTCAAAGCTTCAGACTATTTTTGCAGTGTTTACATGTCCAGCACATACAAGCTGAGCCTCAACTCCATCCATCTTCTGGAACTGTCCTCTGATTCATTCCTAGAGTCTCCTAAATGTAGGTCACGGTTCTCTTTAACTAAGATATCTGGTATTCGCAGGACAATGCTGTCTAATTTACACTCTTAGAAATAAGGTTCTACCCAAAACCATTTGCTTCTAATGAACTCTATTTTGAAGAAAAGGTTTATTGAGGGATCTTTGTAAGACTAATGGTTCCATTAAGAACCATTTTCATCCAAAGAACCCTTTTTGGAAGAAAGTTCTTCAAAGATTGTTGAAATCCTTGAATACTCTTTCGTCAAGGGTTCTTTATAGCATAATATAGAAAGGTTTGCAGTAGAACTCCCCTGGATGGGTTCTAAAAAAAACACTTGGAATATAAAAAGGTTCTTGGTGGAACCCCTTTAGTATGTTTTAGATCAAACCCTTGGATATATAAAAATGTTCTCTGTGGAACCCCCTCAGTATGTTCTAGATCCTAGATTCTCAAACTGTGCTACTTGTACCATTGGTGGTACACAAGCTCTTTCTACAACAAATTTTGATACAAATACATGAAATATTAGATCACTGTAATGCAATTTAAAACAACTGTTTTTCCTGTATTTTTGTTCCAACATCAGCCTAATTAGCAGTAGTTAGGAGCTGAACTGGGATGGTGAGATAGTGAGTGGAGCTATAATGAAGTTAATGAAAATGAATGGTTCAAAAACACAGCAATCGTGGCTCCAAACAGGAACTAGTATGATCACAGGCAGAATATTTTGAGCAAACCAAGTGTAAGTGCTCGTGGCTACTTAATAAGCGCTGGTGAAGTTTCCTGCAAGCAGAAAATGGTGCGGTTCTTGAAGAGCTTAATATTTTTTATTTGAAGTGGCACACGGTGTGAAAACTTTCAGAAATACTACTCAAGATAAAACTCTTGGAATATAAAAAGGTTCTCTGAATAACCCGCTGGCTGGGCTCTAGATGAAACCCTTGGAATATAAAAGAGTTTTCTGTAGAACCTCTCATAGGTGGTTCTGGGTGGAACATTTCACAGATGGCTTCAGGTAAAACCAGTTATGTTGGGTTCTAGGTAGAGCTCTCTGGGGGAGTTCCAAGTGGAACCTTTATAAAAGAGGACCGAACGGGTTCTCCTATGGAGACAATCTGAAGAATCCTTAATGGTTCTGGTCAGCACCTTTATTTGTAAGAGTGTATGGTGAGTTTAGAGATTAAGGTAAAGTAACTTTTTGCTAGATTGCATAACATAAAAGATTTGAGAAACCTGGCAGCTCCATCCTGTTTCATTCTACTAAGACTGTGTGAAGACCAGAGCAACAGAATAAAGACTGTCAGTTTGAACAGTCAACAAGTTGTGATAGTAATTCATTTTTAAGTATCCTGAATCAGACAATAAAATGCAAATAATGTGTGTTCAATAAAACCTTCACTCAAGCTGCACTATAAGGGATGTAAAATGACCATATCATGCAAATCAGCCCAAGCTGAGACAACCATGATGACATCATAGGGGGTATTTTCTCTTACTTGACGAGGCTTGTTTAAAGACAGACTGGGTTGTACTTTTCAGAACTAGTAAACTGACTTTTATGTGTAAAATCAGTGCAGCGCAGTGCACATTTATTGTGCAACCCTGTGTTGTAAAATGACAATAAATGAACCTTGATACCTTCAGTGTGGCCTTACATGGGGTTCCACCCAAGCAGCCAGATTGGCTGTTACTGTATACAGACTGACATGATAGAAAAAACATGCTTTTCTTAACATAAGGGCAAAAAGGAACCACGTATCCCATAAGGATGCCCTTTCAGGTTAAAAGTGGGGGTGCACAATATTGGATTTTTTCTGATATCCTGATGTTTTCTAACTGATTTTGGCCAATGAAAATGTTGATACTCATATATGCACACATTCTCTTACCACCTAATTGCAAAGAACATCAAGTCTCTCCTGTAATTAAGATATTATTATGCATGCTCTTATATAGGTATAATGTACAGTGAGTGGGTCATTGTTGCAAAATAAACCCCAACAGGATGATGCAGGAAGGGAAGGAATTTATTTCACAATAATCACCTATTCACTATACATTGTCCTTCTTATTACATGGTTACTTACTGACAAAAAAAAAATGGACACAAAATATTAATGTCACTGATTTTGATTTCATTCTTCCTCCATCGTCTATGATCAGATCTGTGTCCACAGCAACAGTCTGTTCTTCATAGCAACTGTCTGTTACACAAAGCCATGGTCTCGTGAACAGAAACAACAGACCTTAGAATGCTGTAACTGACCAGTCAGAATTGAGTATTTCACAAAGCCATGTAGTAATCAATTTGAAATCTTTTAAATACCGATGATGTGCCAATATTATTGTCTGTCCCTCATTAAAAGTGAGGGTCTTGCACAACGGCACCCTTATGTTGGAAAACTTATTCTTTGTTGCCCTCAGGTCCCATCATTGCTTGAAAAAGGAGCAATATGTTGTAGGTTTCCCAAAATGTCATATTATCTCACGTTGTCACTGCGTGGTGTAACATGTAGGATGTGAGCACATGTTTTAGTTGAAGACAGCAAGATGTTTGTGACGGAGCTCATACACATCAGACAAGTCTGTGGTCATAATCTTCCGCTGCCCATGACTTCCTCCTCACCCAGCGACACGTCTAGACTGTCAGTTTTTACTGTATGTTGAAATTTACCCTGTAATCATTGAGGGCTTCATTTTGCAAACTGAAACTAAAACCTCACTGCAACTTGTTTTACCCTACATAAATTCCTAATTAAACACCACACTTTTACTTTTAACCACAAGAGGATGTTTGGGTTAAAGTAGCTGTTCTTTCACTTTAAAATGCCTGAAGTGGTCAGAGATTTTTGTTAGTAACATGCACATGCACATGCTGACGACCAGACCAACCTGATTTGGGCTCGCAACCATTTGCTTTGTTACATTCCCTGAGGAATAAGCCAGCTGAGGTTCATGACTGATCTCCCTGGGTGGGGTCCAAACTGTCTGTAACAATCACTTGCTCTACCAACAACTTCACCTAATATGGACTGAATGTTTTCCCTACTGTTCCTTTCCTGTAAGAAGATAATGACAGCAAAAAATGTTTCTGACTAACTGAAGGGTCCTGCGGTCACCCTGGATAAGAGGTGTTTATATGAAAAGTAGGCTGGAATTGGATAGGAGAAACTCTGAATTGTTCCAGTAATTCAAGTTCTCCAAACAGTCAATATCTTTATTATATTTGCCTGAAGCTCTTAAGTTCCTCCTTCCCAATGACAACAAAATGAAGAACTTCCCTAAAAGGACAAACGCTCTGTTAGCTTCCTTTATTTTCAAGTCCAAGTAGTGTCACTCAGAAATAAACCTGATAACAAAGCACTAAAGTTAGTTCCCTTGATCCACGACTGCATGCGTGGCCTGGTTTACAGTACAACCACATGCCGATCAGGCTTGGGGAATAACAGGATTACATAATCAGGATACAAAAAAGGTAATTGAATTCCATTACAATTACAGGGAAAAAATGTAATCAGATTACAATTACATTTTGTGAAAATGGGGATTATTAAACAGGATTATCTTTCTTTCAGTTAATCCATTAACATGGCCTCTAGAGTATTGGGATACTTAGATTAGTTTATTGATTACATTTTTTAACAGGTAATCAGTACTTGTATCAGAATACATTTTCAAAATAAACCCTCCCAATCCTGATGTTGATGTGGACCTACCTGTAGAGAAAATGTCTGCAGCCACAGCCAGGAAAGCATCAGACACAATGCTCTCTGACGCCACTGTGATGTTGAGCTGTCGCGCTACATTGCGGTAAACGTTGGGTCGAAGGTATTCCAGCTCATCACCTGGCAAAAAACATAAGAGAATAAAATCATTAAAAAAAAGCGTTTGCAGCATCTTTGGCTTTGCATTTAGGCTATACACACAGCTAAAGTAATATGTAATATATACATTTTTCACATTAAAATGTCTACAAATGAGACCTATGTTACATATTTTGTTGTACACTGTATTATCTCAAATGTTTCTGACAATGTTGTAAACTAAGAACAAAGAACGAACGAAGAATCCATAATTTTATTCAAGGTAACAGGGTGTTTCATTTTTTAGTGCGTCAACTAGCTAGCCTCTATTGTTCACTGTGTTCACATTGCTTGGCTGTGATGGAGCATGACTGTTTATTTTAATTGGTAATGGTGGTTGTTAAACACTGAAAACAATTCCCATGACTCCATGCTACTTCATGACATCATCAAACTCAAAACAAAAGAATAGCTGACTTCTTTAGTAATAGAAAGAACCCTTGCTCAGTTCAATACCCTCAGTGGTTTTGCTAGTACAGCCTTACTTGTTCTGATATGACTAGTTGATTACAGTAGCTAGTACTAGCTAATGTTAGAAAACTTAAGTTGAACCTTGCCATAAGCCAAAACTGAGTCAGTTAGCTGACTTTATATTTTTTCTCCACTTGTGCTACTATAACAAGAGTTTTGCATCTTACCTATCCTGTTTTGTCACTTGTAGCCACAGTGGTCACTATTTAGCAAAAAGCTACATAGTCTCTTGACTTTAAAAGAACAGTCTGATTAATAAAACTAAAACTTTTTATTTTTTCATGCCCCTGATCTGATTCAAATAAAGACAGGAGGCCTACAGTGATAACATTTTTACAAATTGTATCACTCTGAGTGGCTGTGAAAGTATTATCCTAATTAAAGAATATCAAATGGATAAAATCTACTTTTTTAACTTAAAGGACTAGGTCAACATTTTAAGAAATGCACTCATTCACTTTTATGCTGAAAGTTAGATGAGAAATTTGATACTTCTCTCATGTCTTGTCTAAATACTTGTCTGGATCTTAGCTTTGGTTCGTGCAACTTAAAGACTGGAGGCAGGGGGAAACACCTAGCTTTGCTCTATCCAAAGGTAACTTCCCAGAGTCTCTGCTGGTAGTCTGGCAACTGGTACCAGACAAGAAATAGCCAGGCACATTACTGTTATTTTTGTATGGATTAAATAAAGAAGTAACATGTTGATTAGTGAGTTTAGAGGTGCTAGTAGGCAGATTTTGTTGGACAGAGGCAGGCTAGCTGTTTCAAGTTTTTGTGCTAAGCTAATCAGCTGCTGGCTCCAGATATAAATTTATCAGAGAAACGTGACAGTAATATCCATCTTTTCATCTAGCTCTCAGCAGTAAAGTAAATGTATTTTCCAAAACTGAAAAAAAAACCAAAAAACAAAAAAAAAAACATATTCCTTTAAAGTCTGATTTTACCTGAATTTTAATGTATGAGCAGTAGATGTGTTGCTGTAACCTGGAATAACTTCTTATCCAGTAGACTTCAAAGGAAACAAAGTCCAAAAGTCATTCATGTCTTGATATTTCTTCTCACTGGTTTGCCAACTCTGTTTTAATTGTTTTTTTAATCATCTGAAAGATTCTTTCCTGGAAAGTGTTCCCAAACACTGTCTTTGTCAGATCTGAATTTCCAGTGAATTGAATAACTACCTACACTGGAGGTGGGGTGATAACCACAAATGGTTAAGTGAAACCTCAGACTGGAGGAGCCATCTGTTGTCTATCAGTTGTCATACTGGGCAATCATCCAGGGAGGAAAATATGACTTAAATGAAACTGCGTCCCTCATTTTTTGTAGGGATTCCCAGGAATCACCTGCAGGTCCGCTAATGAAAACGAAAGGTAATCTAACATCAAATGTCTGATTTATGAGATGTTATGTTGAACAGGATCACAGCCAGGATTATCAAATCTGTTTATAAATCCTGAGCCCAAACCAAAATTCTATAAAATTATCTGTTATAATTTGGATTTTTCCCATGTTTAGTGGATTTTTGCATCATTTTTAAAAAAATTATTTTAAGAACTGTTGAGTATAAGTATCTCTAAATGAAGATCTGAAAGTAGTTTTTTATAGTTTGTTCTCTTTTCAGACAGATATGTGCTATTGCTTCATTGTTAAAGGGACAGTCCACCCCAAAATCAAATACACATATTTTTTCTTTTACCAGCATTGCTATTTATTGATCTAGTTTTGGTGTGTGTTGGCAAGTTTTGGAGATATCTGGAACTACTTTCTTTCTATTGAATAACATCCATCAACCACATGACCGTGTGAGCTGGCTTAGTGGTGCAAATGTTACAGCTCATATGAGGACGCCATTAATGTTTTTATTTCCTCTGAATGGTGATGCCGTTCATGGGTGAAGTTCTATAGACAGAAAATTGTTCCAACATGCAAGGTCTCATAACAAGGTCTGTGGATTATCTTGATAAAGTCATGATTGAGTTTTTCTAACATCATTGTTGGTGCATTGAGCACCACAACCCGAGTGCTATGTAGTTCAGTAACATTCTGGAGCAGGCAGTCATCTCCACAGCTGGTATCTCCAAAACAATCTGGATGGCTAAATGGCACTACAGGTCAGAGGAAATATGTATTTTTGATTTTAAGGTGAACCATCCTTTTACAATGCTCTTTTTTCTTTTTTCTTTTCTTTTCTTTTCTTTTTTGTCTTCTTGGGTGTCTTCATGTTTCTTGACTAAAAGGAGTCAAATTTAAGCACACTGAGTCTAGAAATATTAGTCTCTGTGTTTTTAAAAACCCATGTTGCGTAAATTTAAATGATCAAATATAAATTGCTTAATTCCTCCAATCAAAAACAAGCTAGAGTGATGACACCAACTCTTGTACATGCTCAGTAGGATTCTTTCTCTACCTGTGGAACGGGATTGGGATAATTTCACCTCAGCAAAAGTTTTCAACAATAAACTGTTTTTGAGGTATGAAATTTACTTTTTGGATGTTCAGGATTTTTCTTCTGCTGTTTAAAATTAGATGACTGTGAATTTGAACTTTCATCTCTAGGTTACTGGTTAAAAATGAACATGAACAAAAAATTACGCTCATTGAGGTGTTGCTAGCTAGCATACAAGATTTTGTCATGGCTGCAAGACGGCCCAATGTAAGCACATTGTTTGTCTGTGCTGACATGTAAAATGTGTAAAATGATTTTGAACTCAATTCAAATAACTACAATCTAGTTTCAACTACAACAGCTGTCTAGTTATCTGCAAAAATAGAAATAGACTTTCGCTTTAAATGCATATGACGCCTGACATAATAGAGTCTGAACCATATACAAAAAAGTGACATTATTAGATATTACAGCAGTGTCTTGTCCTTGTTGCTGAAAATATATCAACTGTATTATTAATTAGTGCACATAATATATGTTCTTATATCAAAATATGTTTGGTGTATTTCAAGCAGTCTGTGAGTTATGAAGGAAAATCTTTAAAAAAAAAAGAAGAAGAAGTGACAATTGCCCCAGGTCTCCCCTATTGTAGGAAAACTATATGGGTTTTCATGCTGTGATCTCAGATGTTATATGATCTTATATGTTATGGTGACATGATGTTCTGCATGCATAAACATAAAGTTCCTACAGTGCTTGATAGACCATGTCCAGAACTTACCCAGCCACAGCAGGACCGACGAGATCTCCCCCAGAGTCCCACCTGATGCAGCCAGTCCGTGTTCAGGTTTCGACCAGCCTATCCCGGCTCGGTTCAGCCTGGAGTGAATATAGTCCCTGCACAGCGCTTTGGCCTGGGACACCAGCTCCTTGTCGGTGGGAGAGCGGTCAAACACTTCGGCCGCAAACACAGAGGAGCGGCGCAACATCTCCATGCCCCTGTCCGGTCATCCGCCGCGGACTGCGCTGCTCGCCTCCCCGCCTCCGCCGCCTCGCACAGCGGCCACTTCTCCCCTAGCACACGTACCCCCCCTTTTCCGTCCCTTTTCTGGTCCTGTGGAGGGTACGACCTCTGGAGATTATCCTGCATAACAAACACGGATTAGTTCGTGGACATCTTTTGATAGCCTGGATAAAGCTGTCCGACGCAAACGCAGCACTGAGACTGCAAGATCTAACACCCAAGAGGAGAGAGAGAAAAGTTTGACAACGGACCAGAAAAGTTATATGAATCCATAAAGTTACAGTAAACGCGCCCATACACGCTAATAATAAAGGTAAGGACATTGAAATCACACTTACCGACAATGAACAGGCAAATATGCAGCAGATTCAGTGGTGTCCTAAGCGGGCCGCATCCTGGCTTGTCTCTGAGCAGAAAAGTGCTTTTGATATCTGACGTTTATGAACTGAAGATTTGCTGCCACATAAAAAAAATGTGCCCCAAATTTATAGTCTGACAGGCTTTCCTTCTAAGGGCACTTATTGTGAAGTCCAAAGGCGGAGAGGCAGAGCGACATAAGCCCCGCCCCTCCGCCCCCATCCCAACTCAGATTAATACACACACACAGACACACACAGTATCACTACTGCTATCGTGACTGGGGTCATTTAAAGGGATAGTTCACCCCAAAATGGAAATTCAGTCATTATTTACTTACCCGCATGTGGATTGAAGGTCAGGATTAGTTTTTTAATCCACAAAGCACTGCTGGAGTTTCACAGGAAAACAGTGTTGCAGGATCTTGTAACTTTAAAGAAAAAAAAAAAAGCCTCCATACTGCTCGTCTGGTGTAATCCAAGTCTCCTAAAGCCCCAACATGCCAAGTTGACTTGAGAGATACCATTTACACCTTGTTTTTAGCCTGAATTTTCACTGTAGATCCTTAGCTTGGAGCCACGTTCACATGTGTGTGCATGTGTGTGTGGTGTTACGGTGTGCTCATGCAAGTGAACAGCGTGTCAGGGCTTTAGCAGACTTGGGTTATGCCAGACGTGCAGTACACTACTGGTCAAAAGTTTTAGAACACCCCAATTTTTCCAGTTTTTATTGAAATTCAAGCTGTTCAAGTCCAATGAATAGCTTGAAATGGTACAAAGGTAAGTGGTGAACTGCTAGAGGTTAAAAAAAAATGATAAGGTTACCCAAAACTGAAAAATAATGTACATTTCAGAATTATACAAAAAGGCCTTTTTCAGGGTTAACAACTTAAAGGTGTTCTGCAGCAATGGAGGTTGATCAAGCCTTGAAAGTTGGTGCTACTAATTCCTACAGGTGTCCCAACTTTTCTTGATTCTTTACAATCTCCTCTGTCTGCATAAAAGTAGTATTTGAACACACTATGGTAGCATACCCCCATGAGCATTATTTGAACAGTATTGTACTGCAGAAAGTAGTGTGTTGCTATAAAAATGGCAAGAAAAAGGCAATTAACAATGGAAGAGAGACAGACCATCATAACACTTAAAACTGTAGGTCTTTCCTACAGAGAAATAGCGAGGAAAGTCAAGATGTCAGTGAGTACAAAAGGCACTCAGAAACTGGGGGAACTCTGACAGGAAGAGCTCTGGTAGACCCAAAGCCACAACAGAATCACAAGACAAGTTTCTGAGAGTCAACAGCTTGTGTGATAGGTGGCTCACAGGATAACAGCTAATAGTGGTCGTAGTAAACAAGTCTCAGTTTCAACTGTGAAGAGAAGACTTCGAGTTGCAGGTTTGACAAGTCGAGTTGCAGCAAGAAAGCCATTGTTAAGACGTCAGAATATGAAAAAGAGGCTTGCCTGGGCCATGAAACACTGCCAATGGACTACTGAAGACTGGAAGAAGGTGTTATGGACTGATCAATCAAAAATTTAAATTTTCAGTTCATCACACAGGATTTTTATACGCTGTCAAGTAGGTGAAAGGATGGTTCCTCAGTGTGTGACATCAACTGTCGAACATGGAGGAGGAAGCGTGATGGTCTGGGGCTGTTTTGCAAGTGACTTGTACAGAGTGAGAGGCACCCTGAACCAAAACGGCTACCACAGCATTCTGCAGCGCCATGCAGTAACCTCTGGTATGCGTCTAGTTGATCAGGAATTCATCCTACAGCAAGATAATGACCCAAAACAAAAGTCCAAGCTATACCAGAACTACCTTAGGAAAAAAGAACAAGATAGTAAGCTTGAAAACATGGAGTGGCCAACACAGTCTCCAGACTTAAACCCCATCGAGCTGGTTTCAGATGAACTGAACAGAAGAGTGAAAGCAAAGCAACCTACAAGTGGTCGCTACTTTGATGAGTCAAACGTTTAAAATGCATTTTGGTTTATAAATTGATTCCATGATTTATTTTTAAACTTCAATTGTTTATTTGTTCTATGATTTCATTTCAGAGTACAATGAGACATCAAACTGCATAATTCTCAATAAAAAACTGGAAAAATTAAGCAACTGAATTTTCATTTTTGGGTGAAAACTGTGCAGCAGAGATTCAAAATTGTTAGAGGATGAAATGCTGTCCACATTAAATATATATACTAATATACTAAATTAATAATAATTATTGATAATAATTAGTATTATACTAATACAAACTTCAGTAGGGAAATACATGAAGGATAAATAAGCATTTGACAAGTCTTAAAGGGGCACGACAATGTTTTATTATTGCACTTCCATAAAGTGTGGGGGGGGGGGGGGGGGGGGGGGGGGCATGTCAGAGAGAAAAAAGATGGTCAAGTTCAAACCCACAAAGGTTATGAAATTCTGACTTTAAAGCCGCTTCAAGGAACTTTCATGTTATGTTGATTTTGGAGACGCCTGTGGAGAAAAACAGCAGTGTTTCCACTATAATAATCCCAAAATATAATGTCAAGAATAAAATTATCTAAACAGAAATCACCTCCTGCCTCTCTTTAACTGGCTAATGTAACTTTGTCTGGGAAAATATAAATATAGGCTCTCCCTGTTCACAAAACTGTTTCATCGGATTTGAAGAAGAATCCAAAACTGTGGCATGCATGAAGAATAACTACTTAGAAAACACTGAATCCTACATTTTGGAGGGCGAGGTTGCGACTCAAAAAGGTTGACAACCACTGTTAAAATTTGAAGGGACGGCCAGCAGCTAGTTAGTTTATCTTAGCATAAAGGCTGGCATCAGAGGGAAACAGCTAGTCTGGATTAAACAAATGATCATATGTCTAATAGCAGTCATTAGAGGCATTATTAGTCACTTTAGGATGGAGCTGTAATTTATCCTCTGGGGCGCTAGATGACTCAGTGTTTCTATACAGCCCTGCTTGTGCTTTTTAACAGGAGGAAATAAGGTGAAAGCATGCAATGACATGGAATCTGCCTACTCATTATACTGTGTTACCAACGAGGAAGATCATTTCTTACGTGATCCCTTTCTGACAGTCTAATCCAGCAAGCTTAGTCATGGTGAGGATTTGAGACAAACACATTGTATTCTGTCAGTCACATGGAATACAGCATGTTTGATGTGTGTAACCTGCAACCCGTCTATTAACTAGACCTGTTAGATAATGGTAGAGGAGTAAACGTATAAAGTGCAGTACTTGCAGATCTAAACATTGTGACAGAGGAAACTAAACAAGCATAAATTGTGCCTTTCGGTTGTATAACTCTTAAAAATATGTCATAACACCAGTGGATGTGGTGGTGCTGTGTATCCATGTTGTTTTGAGAGCAACACATTATATCAGACAGCGAGTAACTACACACCTTCTCCACTCCCTAACAGAAGACACTTCAAATAGACTTCCTCGGCAGATGAGCTGTAATGTCATTTCTGGGGAAGCCACCCCACCCTGTGATCAAGCTGTTTGGACCTGCCTGAGGAATGCCTCGCTTTGTTTATGACTCAGCAGATCTGGAAATACTGAAAAGGCAAACTCTTCAAGCTTTAACAGACAACCTGCTCACGAATAAAGGCTCAGTGAAACTTTTTTCTTGTCATTTGAGAATATCTTTGCAGCACAGAACCTTCTGTGTTAAAGCAACGTTACCTTTTCTCATATATCAGCTCAGGTGTTGACACAGTAGTTAACTATTGATTTGGCTCAGTTTTCACAACACAGTTTAAATGTGAGAAATTACTTTCTTTCTGGAGTTGGATCTACCGGAATGTTTCTTTTCTACTAGAACAAAAACTGCTCACAACAAAGTCTGGATTATCTTGAGTAACCGGGTCATGATTTTTGGAGAGAGACGCTGATTTTGAATTTTTCAAACTTAGTTTTTGGTGCTTTGAGCACCACAAGCTGAATGCCATTTAGTCCCACTATACTGGAGAGAGGACAGACATCTCTACAGCTGATATACCACAAGGAGTTTTTAACTGCTTATGTAGTCATTTTAACTTAACACTGATTCCTCTATATGACCTACATAAGCAAATGCAAGATGCTTGGTTGTTTCTTGTTATTCTTAATGTCTGTCACATATCAATTTATATTTTTGACATTATTTAAATTTATAAATCAATTACAATTGAACAGAATTTTGTTGCCTGCGTGCTCACTAGGAAGCCTGGGAACCAGATGAATCTGCAAGCTCATGTTTCATTTGCTTTGGCAGACTCAGGTTTGTGAATTAGTACAGCAGGGTACTGACGAGGATCAGATGGAGAGGACACATTGAACCTATTCTAAAATCCATACATTAGTTTCTTTTCAGTTTCAGTATTCTTGTACATGTCTTTAAGCACCTTATGTTTTTGCACCAGCCAACTTGTCTGAAACACTTCCGATCAACAAACCAGGACAAAACCCTCAGGTCCCAGGTTGGCACAAGTCTTACAGTTGTGCAGGACAAAAACATTTGGTGAGGCAACTTTTAGTTTTTATGATACAAGCGATATATTTGAATTGATATCACACCTTAACCTAAAACCTCTTTAGCATGTTTTTTTAGAATGTGCATTATTTAGATTTAATTTAATGTATTTAAATGTTTTATTTCCCCTTATCAATTTTTATTACATTTTAATTATCTTTCTCATGTGCATTCATCTCACACAGTTGGTGTTGTTATCAGCTTGTCACTCATGTAAAGCACTTTGAATAGCATTAACCCTGTACTCAAGGTGAAGTTTGATTTGTTTTTTATTCATGGATGATTGCAGGTTGTTTTGAATGTCATGATAAATTTGAAATGTCTCACTGTTGATGCAAATTGGTGATGAAAAACAGTCTGTAAATGCCAAATATCAGTGTTGCTGCAATGATCCGGCACCTGGAGCTTCTTATTCAGGTGAGCTGTAAAGGAACTTAAGGTAAATACCTAAATGTAAAATACAGACATCTGCAGGCAAGATGTTTCCTGATAAATCTGCAACACACAGTATGTAAAATAAACCTGATAACTGTCTGTGCAAAGCCCCGATGAAATTGAAAGGATTTTTATTTGTTAGGTTTTCAATGGAATAACATGAGGACTACATGAGGGCATCCAGGAGCACAGCCCTGATGACATGCTAGACAATAAATAGGAGTAACATACTGTATGTTAACTGTGCAACAGTCAGTCTCTTACACACACAGAATGTCAGATGGTTTGGAGATGACCTCCATCATCACCTTATGTTACAGCTCCAGTGGCTTCTCCGCACACACAAACACACAGACACACACACACAGGGAAAAAGATTCCAGTCTTCATACAAAAAAAAAAAATATACCAAACAATACCATGGTTGCATGTAATGCACTAAATAACTGACAACAGGTGTCATTGGTGTCTCCTGTATGTCAGCTTCCATTTGTCTAAAACAGTCTGACACAGCAAGACATCATCACCAAGTACAATTACTTCAAAATATGTTCTTATGGGTTGTTTTTAGAAGAAAAATCTGCAACTTGTACACAGTAAACGCTAAACAGTATTTCCTCAAGTTGTTATCCCTATGCAAAAATAAAAACAGGATACATTTGATTACATCTGATATTAAAATGAGAGAAATGTAGCACCAAACTGGCCGAAATGCTGCCTAACTAATCAGGAGATTTAAGCAGAAAAGCTCCCTTTTGAACATTTGAAACATCCTTTGTATTCTTCCATTATCAGGCAAATAAAGCCGCAACAGCAGCATAATTTCTTAAAACTTCCCATCTGTCTGCAAAATGAACTCGTTACAACATTCCACGAACCTTCTGCTCGCCTCCACCTCGCACACGTCTCTCCCTCTTTCAAAGTACATACCATCCTGTACCTTCATTTTCCACGTACTGTATATCATCTGTGGCCCAGTCGTAGCACAGTGCCGTACCCAACAAAGCTTCAGTCATCATGTGCTAAAAACAAGGGCCGTCCAAAAAGCCTGAATTTAAGCCCTTTGTGTTGGAGTTGGTCCCATATAACAGTATTTCCCATCAGTCTATATGAACAGCCCAACTGAGCGCTACACATGCAAAAAAACAGATCAAAATATACATGTCTCCCTTTCATTATATCCTGTATAGAGGAACAAATGTTATCATTTACATCATTAATCAAGAAAAAAAAGCACAGACTGTTATTAAATCTTTAAGCTGAGAAATGTTAACACTTAAACTGGCAGCATCTTTCAGTCTCCAGTTGTTACTGTCCAAATGTGAGAATGAGACTGGACAGTCTTTCTGATGTCCTGGGGGCCCAGCCTCCAGATACGCGATGTTTGATTCAGTTTCCATTTATCTCCATGAGACCTCCTTTGGGTATGAGCAGGCTCATCCGGCCCGTAGTGCTGGCTGCACTCTTGATCACCTCCATCCATCTGCAAAAAGACGACAGCAGAGGCGGTTTTAAAACTGTTACTGCAAAGGAATAGTTCAGGTTTTTTGAGTTGGGGATGTATGAGGTACTTATTCATAGGCAGTGTATTATCTACAGTAGCATACTAACAGAGAAGTATAGAGGAGTATTTGTATGGAACTCGGCAATGAATTGAAACAACAAATGTATTTTAGTTCCCCTCAAAAAACAAACAAATAATTAAATCGCAATATTAGTTTAAAGTGTATATATACTCAATATTTTCATCATTTAGCCTTGCAGTCCAATAGCCTTTTCCTGCACGAAACAGCCATTCTAAAGCTCTATCCAAAGTCACCAGACTGCTTTGACAAAAACAGTAATTTTATGTCACAGAAGAAGGAAGTTGCTGGTCTACCGCTGCCACAGAAGTCACACAGTAACACAAACACACTAACCAGCTGTAGACCAGCAACTCAGCAAAATGACAGCGATATACCAAGTGATTTAACGTCACTTTCCTGTTGGGAAAGTTTGTGTAACGGCAAGGTAGAGCAGAGAAAACATTCTAAATATAGATTTTTTTAGGTGGCTATAATACATTTTGCTGTTGACCGTGTCCACAGCAGTATAATGTTTAAATACTGTGCCAGTGCTGCTGCTGCTTCTCCAAATTGGGAGGATGGTGACCACCATCTACTGTGGGTAACACGCTCACTCTGGATAAGCATCTCATACAACACCACTTCAAATAAGCTGAATTATCCCTTTAAGGCTGCGAAATGTGCTACAACGTTCTGAGCATTAGATATGCGTCACGTACCTTTCAAAGGTGTACTCGCTTTCTGCCCGGAAAAAGTAAACATGGGACTTGAACTGCAGTTTGAAGACGTACTCCTTGTGGATGCTGTCGGACTCTTCCGGAGTGCTGACCGTGTAGCCGAGCAAGGGGAGGCTAGCCAGCGGGAAGTCATCCTGCAAACGGAGACGGAAACACTTGCCTCAGCCGAGTGTTTTAAATATCTCATAGCAGAAATAATACATGTCAGGAAGGGTCAGCTAACCTGGTGAGTCTTGTAGAAGAACAAGCAGAAGTTGGTGAAAACGACCCACAGTTTCTGCCAGCCATTACTGTTCTTGAACTTCCTCAGGAGGTAACCAGAGAGCTGGTTCTACACAGAGGGACACAGCAGAGAACAGAAAGGTTAGTGGCAGTGACAAGTACATGATTGTAAGTGATGTTTCAACATAAACTTTAAGTGTCAGTGATTTGGGGCGGTGTGGGAGTGCTTGGTTGTGACATATTGATTACACAGAAGACGTCTGTGTGCTAATTAGAGCTGTTACAGTGTGTGTTCATTTGCTTTGATCAGGTTAATTGTGTTTTTCTGTTTGTTTTCCACTGAAAAACGTCAGAAGCTTTGTTGCAACTCTGATCAGCAAGAATCTGAAGAAGCTGATTTTTATCAAGACTAAAACAAGACAATATGATAAATTCACTTTTTACTCTTTGTTATTGGGCATTCATGTTCGTCTCATCAGCTCTCTCCCATGGTTCCTTAAGATAACACTGCACACACCAAAATAACTGGAGATCTAGGAATGCAGAGATGTCGCTGAAAATAGGTCCAACAGGACAACAAGCACAGGCAGCCGTGTTATTTTGGTGAATACAGGGACTCTGGGTACGTTCTGAAGGGAAGGGAATAATCTGCATGTTTATCTGTTTTACAATGAACCATTAATTAACCAAATCACATTTATTCACAACCTACATTGCCTAAATTTTGATAAAAGTTCTACAGTCTATCAGTTTTTGTTTTGTTTCACTCAATTTTGTTTCAGTCATATAAAATTTCCATAGTTGCAGCAAAAGGTAACCAGGTGTTTTACATTAACAAGCCAACAACTGGAAGAAGTGAGGCCTACGTTGGTGGCGTTTCAGGGTTCTCAGAGGAATTTTGTTAAGGGAAGTTTCCTTAACTGATGTTCCCTGAGCAGCTAACAGGGAGCAGGGAGTACAGTCTAAGTACACTGTGGATTACAGCTCCAGTTTAGATGCACACTATCAGTATTGTGGATTTGATACAGGCCATGTAAACACCATAATCCATTTGGATATTCTGAATAAGACCTCATTCCAAATGTAGATCAAGACATGTTGGATATGCCAAAATTATTCAGGTTCTGGGAGCATTATTTGGACGTGTAATGCACATTTGGAATAAGTGTCTTAATTGGAGTTTTTAGCTCAGTATGTGACACACAGCCTATTGCCTGTTTGTGGTCAGCTCAGTGCAAACAAACTGACTAGACCATAGTTTGCAAGGCTGTGGTAGAGATGCATGCACAAAAGATAAGCCTACATTTCTGGTTGGAAGGCAAAATACACCTACTTTTAAACATTAAGAAAGACTTGGATATCAACATTTTTTTTGATACGCTTTGGATACGATATATAACTCAAGCCACAGGACGTGTCAATATGTTAACTGGAGTATGCAGGGCAGCATGCAAACTTGGAATATTCATTTTCATATATCATATCATCAGTGTTAGAACCAATGGCCAAAGCTACAAATATAAAATTCATGCTTTTCTTCAAAGCAATATTTCTGAAGCACATCAACAAAGCAGGAATCTGCTGTTGTGAAAGCTTGTTTCTGAAAAATATTTTAGAATTGTAAATCCATAATAAATATGTTTATATTTATCATATTTGTGAACTGTTCATTTTTGAGGATTTTGTGGATTGTGGATATTAAGTGTGAGGAGATGCTGATTTATCAGGGATATTTGGGTCTAGGTTACATAAGTTGAACTTTTTTTTTTCTTTCAAGCGTTCCCACTCTCCATGACAATGTAATATTTCAATTCTATAATTATTTTCTTGTTCTTTTAAACTGTTATGGCTTTAAAAAAAAACACACAAAAAAAGCAGTGAAAAAGAACTTTGTTTGATAAAGATCAAAGTATTACAGGACTATTCAGGGACTGAAATGTTTCCTTGACGTATGGTAGAGGACAGTACAGTAGGCTTATTTAATTCTCAAACCTGAGAGCTGGGGCGGCCTTATGTTTTCTTTTTGGCATTTTTCTTCCTCTAGTTTATTACTATTATCTGTACTTTATTTGTTTTGTTGAGTAATTATAGATTGGAATGGATGTTTTGATTTGTGTGCAGGTTTGCTTTGCAGTCTGTTTTGAATCTCCTGTGACATGGAGGATTAAATATGACGTATGAAAAAATAAACCAGGGTGAAATCTCAATAAAGCTCTAACAATGTTTGTTTTTCATGGAATTCCAACATGTGATTACATGCATAATTAGCCATTTCAACCCAGCCATACTTTCTGCTGAGACTTCAGGGAGACAGTGCAATAACTGGACTTTGTCTAGTACTCTATCGTGGCCCATGGATCTGGTACCTGGTTCATTCGCAGGTAATCAGTGAGAGACAGGTTCTGGTTTCGGTACCAACAAACATGTGTGATGGTGTTTGGTCTTTGGCCCTGACCGAGGAGATAGCGAGGAGGAAGCTCTGGTGAGACAGCTGGAGAGCTGAAGACTGAGAGGGTGAAGAGACAAACGAAAGAAAATGTGTAGAGAAAATGTTAGCATGTTAGCTCTGAGAGGAGGAAAATGGAAAAGAAAGAGCAGTTAGGAAGTCCTCCAGGTCTGTGGAGTAAGAATGTTAGTGTCAGAGAAATTTAGACTGAACATTATTACTATTATATCATATACTGCATAAGGCAATAAGAAGGAAGAGCATTCCAAAGAAACACAGGAAAAAAACAGGGGGAAAGACGGACATGGGAGGAAACTGAAAGGGATTAGAAAGAGAAGGTGAAATGCTGAGATGGACTCCAGAGTGATGACAGGCGTTTTTGACAAATCCACTGATGCAGCGGTGATGAATCACTTCTACATGAGCGTGAGTATGTGGATGTGTGAATGGATGTGTAAATAGTTGTGTGTGTGTGGCTTAATGTGGGCGGAGGAGGAGTACCTCCACAGCCAGGCTGTGATCAGACATAGAAACACTGGTGTTGCGGTGCCAGCACACGTGCATGGTGGTGTTGGCACGGTGGTGCGTCTGCTTGTCCAGTGAAGTACGGGAGGAGTTCATGTCATCCTCCGACTCCTGCTCCAGAGAGACCTCGTCAGATGATCCTGAGGGAGGAGGAGGAAGAGGAGGAGGGGGAGGAGGAAGCGGGACAGGAAGTTGTTTGGAGGGGAGGGATTAACTGTACATTTAAAGGAAAAAGCTTTAGATTGATGATTGATTGATTATCTTACTCAGCTGAGGAACTTATAAAAAAGTCAGATAAGGCACACTTTCACGCTCAGTGGATACTGTAGTCACTGTACATCTTTATGTAACACTGAGATCAATAGATGCTCTTACGGTTGGAGTGATCGCCGAGTCCAGCGTCAAGGAAGATGCTGGATTTCTCTTGAGACTTCTTGGCCATGTCAATAGCCATGTTCAGATCCTCGATCCACTTGCCCATCTCTACTTTAGAGCTGCAATAACAAACATACAGAAAGAAGACAGGACAACGGGGCACTAAGTTATTCCTCTGAGAGCAATTTCACTCATTCTTGAATTAGCCTAACAAGACATAACTATCTGTATGACCACAGAGTCAGCTATTACAATAGAGTGAGATATACATTTTGATGAGCAAAAGTTACTGATAACATCAAAAAAAGGTGCGCAGATGACAATTTTTGGGGCAGATCTTCATCAATTACTGATTGCTGGAAGCAGTATAGGCCGATACTGATCACAGAGTCTATCTAAAGCCTTTTATTTAGCCATTATTTATTTATTTATATAACTATTACTAACAACATTGTATATTAATTATAGTACATTATATATTAAGCAAGTATAAAACAACTTGAAAATTATCACAAAGGTACTTGGGGACCCACTGTACGGGAATATGGTTAAGTTTGCTGCTGACAGTTTGATAAGATTTTTTGAATGGAATATTTAAAATCTGCCAATTAAAGAATGAATGGATATTGTTAAGATCTTAGCATCTAATTATTAAAAATGTTTTACTTAGTAATGGCAGATGTGGGGCTATATGTTTCAACAAAGAAAAGCTATTAAAAAAAAAAAGAAACTTTAGTGTTTTAATCAACCTTTGTAGCCACTCAAGTATAGATTTTAAAGTTGTATTTGAATAAAGGATGAAACAAGAAAAAGCACCATAAAATTCTTGTTCCAAATGTCATTATCGTTAATACCATGTTTGATTGCAGCACTGTAAAAAAAACTCACTGTAAACACTGTCCAGCAACAACCAACTAAATGCAGGTGCAGCAACAATGTGGGTTTGTTTTACATCAATGAAAACACTGACCTCATGTTAAAAGACAGAGAAAGAGGTTTGTAAAAACTGGTGAAATGGCTGCAGTGAGTGTATCTGTATTTAACAATCAGCCCATTGTAGTAATAGCACAATAATGCTGATAACCCTGATAATTTTGGTAACTATTATCATGATATGAAATTTTCATACCGTTTCATCTTTAACTTGAATGCACCATGAATTTTGGACCCTGCTAGTTTGTCATCTGATTGCCCCTCACACAGACCACCGATCATGCTATTTAGAGAAACACTACAGTTTAACTCTCCCTTTCTCACCTGGCAGCCACTACGATGGTCCTCTGAGCAGAGTAGATGGTGAAGCAGTGGGGAACCGACCACTCATTTTCACTTTCCTCCACCTACAAACAAAAGAGAAATCCAAAAACATTAACCAAACAATGGAAACACTCAATCTAAACATTTTTTTTTTTTTACAATAAATTACTTAAAACTGAGGAATGAAAGGGGAATCATAATCAGCGAGTCTGACTCAGACCTGCCAAAGAGCCTCTACTGGAGCATCTATATATGTCTGTACGGAGGTGAATCACAATGAGTTCATGTCCTGCTTTATATTTAGCTTCCAAAACACACCTATCAGTTTTGCCTGCTCATATATCATCATTTAAAATGTCCGTGTTTTGTTTTGGCTGAATAGCTGCAAAGAATTTTTTTTTCTACATCTTGAGTAATCTGCTAGGTGTGCTTGTTGCTGATTTTATCTACTCGAGAATGGGAGAAGAAGGGTAGGGTTTGGGCATCCAAGCTGGCAGAGCTCAGAGGACTTACCGGTGCATCCAGCACTATGAGCTGCAGCCAGGAGTGAAGCAGAGACATGCAAAGTTAGGAGACCCAGGCCCTCCCTTCTCAACACACCGCCACACTGATCAGATCAAACTGACAATTCTAACCAACACATCTCACCACCAGGTAGTATTACTCCTCTGATAGTGCACCCAGAGCTGTATGGGGTCTTTACAGGGCTGATGAAGGTTTATGAAGATGAACTAGAGCTTATATACTCACTATCATGCCATGGAGGGGCAGCTGTCCGTGCACTTTGAACTGATTGGTGGCTGTCACACCTTTGCTTGTGTAGAGGAGCATGTCTGAGAACTGAGAAGACGACAGAAACATTTTAAGGACATTTAAGTTAATTGATTTTAAGCATTAAAGCTTTAATGACACTTTCAAAGCTTCACACTAACCAGGAAAAACATTCTCTGCTGCAGTCCTTTCTTGGTCAGCTTGTACAGACATCCCTCTCGTATGAACTCCTAAAAACACAAGAAGTTTGTCAGATGCCCTCTGTTACACTTTCAGCCAGTTTCCCAGCACCCCCTACCCTCTGCTCTGTGTCATTACACTCACCCTGCCTGGTGCTGTTAAGTTCTCTATGCCGATCAGGTCTCTCTGCAGCTCTGTCAGCTTCTGGAAATTCTCCAGCCGGATGAGACTGCTCTGGAGCTGAGTGGCTATCTCAGCCACTTCCTTCAGAGCCTCTGTGAAGAAACAAAAATGATGTGAATCCAAAATACCTCCAACAGTGTGTTAATCATGTCAACATAACAGAGCTTTCAGAATCAATCCACTTTATGAAAATACAGTTTTTATCTTAAATTTGTAGCCATTTTATATTAAAAATTACAAGTAATTGTATTTCCAAGAATAATATTTGAAGTAAAACCACAAATATGTAATAAAGCATCCCTCCTATCCCTGGAATAGTGATAGTAGCACTGGAGCTACATTTATGATACCCACAGTGACAGTAAACTCTTATACTGTCAACATATTTTTTAAGTAGCCTCTCTTTTATCTTTATACACAAGATCAGACTACATAATATGTGGCCCAGCAGATGGGGAGCGTCAGGAATGAAAATGAGTGCGGGGGCGCAACAACTGATAATTTTATTCTGTGTAGGGTGCCATAGTGGAAGACATTTGACTCAGTATCTGTGATGCCCCATGACATGTCCGTACAAAATGTTCTGTGATGTTAACCAGTGGGAGCATAGATGACTCTTCCCTGCACAATCATAAAAATGGCAAAGCAATAAAGAGGTTTTGTTTTGTTTCAGTTACTTTCCGAGTAGAGATGGAAAGTAGAGATAGTAGTAGATCGATAAATCAATTAATTGGCCAAATAATTGGCTGTTGCCTGTACTCACAAAGTTGACACATCAGCAGGCAGCCTTGTCAGTGTGGCTGCTGTTAAACAATGTGAGGTTTTGGAAAGTGGTGAAAAAGCAGTTTAGAGACCTGTGCTATAACTCACATGTATTCTGCTGTGAATGTTTGCCTAAATGTCCCAAACCGCCATCGTCTTTTCTAAATCATGTTTCTCCATCCTAAATGACAGCAGATCTAATCTAAACCGTTACTGGCTAGCATTAAATATACATTATATTACAGAATAGCTGTATAGAATAATAGAGTTGAATGGTTATTAACACAAATTTCATCTAAAACAGGGGTGTCAGAGTCATTTCAGTTCCTTGGCCACATACAGCCTGCTCCCACACTTTCATTCATAAAGCTACGATTACATGTAAACATTTGTTGTTGTTGCTGTCAGATGAACAGTAAACTATCTGGCACCTTACTGATCAACTATGTTCACTGTGAAAACTGTGAAAGGGGTCCAACGGGCTTTTCATGTATCTTGTCGAGAATTTATGACTCCATAATCACCCAATTTGATACAGTGAGCAACTCAAAAAATGAAAATATTAATACATATGTAGTCTGATCCCAGCATTATTACATCAGTTAACTGTGCTACTAAATATTTTTTGTTTGCTATATAACATTTTAAAATTTCTCTCATATTTTAATTTAAAGCACTTCCAACTGAATTTTGGTATGAAAATTATTAATGTGTTTATATGTTACAGGTTTAAGGGTGATGTAAAGAAAAAGTGAGATGAGTCATACTATTAACGTAAATTATGGAAAACTCACCCTTGCAGTCATCGTGATCGCGGTGGCTGGGAGAATAATGCTTGCACAGTCGCTCCAGGATGAGTTTGTAGTGCATGAGACGCTGGATGGGCTTGAGCAGGAATGTGTTGAGGGGCAGATAGCAGACTTTCTGCAGTTCAAACTCTTTGTAGACAGTCTCCAGCTTCTTCAGCCTCTTAGTAGCTTTCTCCAGCTCCGTTAACACCTCGTCATGTTTCTGCAGGTAGCTGGTGAATTCCTGAGGATGATAAATGCGTAGAGTATGAAATATAGGATGTTCTGCTGGTCAGTCAAACATGTAAAGGAGAGCTAGCTAAGCATCTTCACCTTAAGAGCACACATGTTCCTCAACATCACGTCACCAATCCTCTGGTAGTCCCCTTTGACATGAGCATTAGAGCGCCCCTCCCTGAGGAAACAGGCAGATTGTCAGATTTTGTCTTTATTATCGTCTCATTAGAGGCTTCGACACTTTTCATGACACACAGAAACGCTGAAGAAGCACCCACCAGAGAGCCAGCCTCTGGTCTAACTCCTTAAGGAAGCCTCGATGGAACTCATAGATGGGGTCGATGTTGGAGAAGAGGAGGGTCATCAGGCCTTCAGGCATGGCGTTTTCTTTGATCACAGCGCTGCGGAACCACTGCGAGCATGAGAGGAACAACAGGCTATTGATGCATAATACTCTCTTAATATATGGACTGGTATGAAGACATGATGAGAGAATTAAAGGCAATAAAGGAAAAGCAGTAATAACCTGCTAAGAGATTTTATACAGGTAAATGTTTCAAATCATTATTATATTCTCTGGTCTCTGTCATTGTCCTTTATGGCAAGAGGTTCACAAAGTTTTTTTTCATACTTTAAGTAGATATCACATTTAAATTTGAAGGCGTCCTGTAGGACTGTCCCCGAAATGTTGATTATAAACAGAGATAGGATGGGTCATGGAAACAAGAGGGCAGAGCACATTTCTGTTCCCTGGTCCAACAGTCATCTTCTCTACTGCTTGCAATGAGCTAAACTGTTTTTGTTGGTGAGTATTTTTCTGGCATTTTTTGCCATCATGTGAAGGTGACAATGCAGCCAAGAAACAAGAGGAGAGAGGGCTGTAACATCTAGCAAAGGTCCCCGGCTGGAATCAGTATTAGATACTAATAATATCTTCTCCACTATAATCCCATTTGATTAATTCTTCCACTCCATGATGTGCTACGATTTCAAGACTGAACCATGACTTTTCTTTCTCTGACTTTGTGGAGAACTGATATTTTCATATCACAGATGATGAACAAAGGCAATAAATAGTGTGACAGATAATAGGGCTGGGCATTGGTACTGAACTGAAATAATCCAGTACCAAGTATCAAAACCTCTACAATCAAACAGTACCTGCATTTGATCTGTCACCAGATCTTGAAAAATAATGACTATTTGAGTTGTTCTGCCACCAAATTGTTCAAAGGTACGGCTTTATTACACACCTGTGGTGTCATGTGGAGGGATTATTTCAGGAAAAACTATGAATATGAGTAAAATATTGAAGCACCTGATAATGTATGAAGAAAACTTCAGGGTGGACAGTTGCATTGTGTGAAGAAGTTATCAAATAAAGTACTTTACTGGTATTAGCATCACTTTAAGGGTACTGGTATTGGTACTGAAATTTTGAAAAGGTACCGAGCTTTCACAGATAAACATGACTCTTGTATATTAAATAACATCCAGATAAACCCTCAGTTCCATAGAAAGTTTTGCTTTTTCAATATGCTAACAGTTACACAATTATTTTCATTATCAATTAATCTGCCGATCATTTTCAGGATAATCTTAGTCTGTCAAATGTCAAAAGCTTCACAATTGCTTCTTTGGTCCAAACAGTAGTCCAAAACTCTAAGATTACTTTTATTATTTCATCTCTTTTTAAAATTTCCATGCACTCGGTTGTTTTATTTAGCTTTTACATTTTCACTGCAATCATTTCACATCCTTCAAAAAAGCACATACAGACCTGGGGTTTAACAATGACCACTTCTTGGTAAATCTAATTTATGAAAAAGTGTTTTTCTATGAAACTCACCACAGTGATGACCTCGAGGTCTTTCAGGTACGTCCGCTCTGTGGTCAGAATCTCTTTGGCAATGAAGTAGGCCTTGTCGGTGGGATATCGCTGAGGAAAAAGGGGACAGAAGTTTCAAAATGAGTGAAAGAAAACATTGTATTCACGAGAATATTCTAACCTTTCCTCCTCCTCCTCCTCCTCCATTATACCAACAAAATGTTTGATGAAAGTCTGAATTCAGTGATTTCAAATCTTAAAAAGGGGCTGTTGTGAGGCGGGGGGTGGAAGGGTGGCATGTGAGCAGTGTACCTTCCTCCTGCCCTCCTCCTCCTCCTCTAGCCTGGCATTGCTGCCCACCTCGCTCAGGATGGGGCTTTGCAAGGGCGACGGGGCCTGGCCCGGCAGGCTGAGGGTCGACATCTGGAAGGAGGGTGACAGGCAGAGGGGACCTTTGGGGCTAAAGGGCGAGAGCTGAGGGCTGTCCACGACTGAATCTGTGGAAGAGGGAAAAAGAAAAAAAAAAAAGTATAAAACCATTGTTTTAAAATCATGTAGGTCAAATAAATAACATCCAAAAGCAAAATTAGGAGGATGGGAAAGTAAAAAAATAATGCAATCACAAAGGTTAATGGACTCTGCCCAGACAGGACAAACATGATCTTTAGAAATGGGCGGAGTTAAAGTCAATAATCTCTACAACTCTAGAAGAAGTGGAACTTAACACAACTGTACTACAATACAGTCAAATATCACATTAAGCTTCATCTTCACCTAACCTGTTTTTCCACAATTATCTTATTTCCTCTCAGAAAAGTAGTGTACATTTTGAACAAAAACAAGTGGAACGGTTCATCACACACATTGGCCACAAATGAAAGGGGAGACGGCAGAGCAGACCAAGGAAAGTAATGGTTCCCACATTTTTTCCCCTGCTATTGTTTTCAGAGCTCTCTACAAGGAGGACAAAATGATTCATTGCCAACTTATACGAGCCCTGGTCCATTTCACAGAACTGGCTCTCCTGCTTTTGTTCTGCCTGTGAGCTTTGCAGCACAACAAATCAAGAGACAAAACAAGCAGATGAAACGCTGAACTATCCTCTTCACTGAGTCACAGGTCACCACAGCTGTTCTTCCACTTCTATTAGAGAGAGAGAAAAAAAAAGGAGTGGGGGAAGGCTGAGTGAGAGGGAAAAAAAAAAGTCACTACTCGACCCGGAAATAATTGCTCACGCGAAAACTTATCAGGAATGTGGCTCGTCTGGAGGGCAAATAGTTGTTTATAGTTTATCTGAAGGGCCCCACAGGGAATGACAGGAGAGGATCAACAGAGCGGACGTTGGGCTCCACAGCGGGAGGACGAGGGTTTGCTGTGGAATGACTTGGCACAAAGCCTGTCCAAACAGGGAGCACACTCACACACACACTCAGCTGGAATTAGGCTGAGGAACCTTGTGTATGAGTCCGACCCAACCCCCAACAGCAACAGCACACAAGTTTGTCGCCTCAGATATAAAAAAAGAACAGTGTGTTGACTGTTGCATATACACTTTTTTTCTGATGTTGTCAAACTGAAGAGCACTCCATACTAAAAGGATACTTAACTTCTCCAGAAGGACGTGTGGTCCACTCATTCAGAATATAAAAGGACTGGCTGAGGAGAGCTCAGGAGTCAACAGAGACCATTTGGAGTATGTTGCTCCTGCATGTGAAACTAATTTCCTGGAGTTTCATTTAGTTTTCAAATTATTTGGAAAATCATGACACAACATTTGAGTTTAACCCCCTAAACCTCATGTGGAAGGAGAAAGAATCCCCTATCTACAGCGCTGCTGTAAGATTTAGGCCCGAAGACAAAGATAAATGATCTGGACCGTGCACAAGCTTTCATTCTGGCCATTAAAGCAATGTGTAACACCACCAGGGTTTCTGTTAAAGCAGGTGAAAGAAATTACATCATCATTGTGTCTTTGATTTCATCCCAAAAAGAATTTTAAGTCTGACATTCATGGTACCCAAAAGTGATTACTTTATTCTTGAGAGTAAAAACATACAAACATTAAGTACAGGTTGTTTATAATAAGTCAATATACATGTTCAGGATTAAGTGTTGATTACTTGATTCCTAAGTGCAGTTAACTTAGCTGGTTATAAGTGTCAGCCCCGTCATTATTAATTAAATGTTTAGTTGAGATGTGGGAAGAATCACATGGCAGAAAAAGAGTCAAGGCAAAAATAAGAAAAAAAAAAGTAATTGAGACAAACCCTTAATTAGACCGACCAACTGTACATGGTCTGTTTAGGTAACTGATGGCACCTGAAACAAAATCATGTTACATAGGGCTGGGCAATATATCGAAAGATGTTAATACTGTGACATAACACTTAATATTGTCTGATCTTAGATTTTCGTGATATGGCATAAGTACTGCCTTTTCCTGGTTTTAAAAGGTGCATTATAGTAAAGTGATGTAATGAACTCACCAGACTGATCTAGCTGTTCTTTTATCATTTGCCTTAACTTGCTCAGTCATTAATGTCCACATTAATGATGATTATTTATCAAAAAACTCATTGGGTAAATATTTTGTGCACCAATAGTCATCCCTACAATATTAATAAATATCAACAGAGGTATTTGGTCAAAAATACTGTGGTATTTGATTTTGTCCATATCGCCCAGCCCTAGTTCCACACTCTTAAACGTGACACAGAAACAACTGTTTCTGGAAAAAATAAAATAAAATAAAAATGGCTACATGCCATCCTTCAAAATGACAATGAGAACCACTGAGTATTTCTCTCTTAATTACTAAAGAGGAACCCTCTTACTTTAAAGCCCCTTAGATGTTGACTGGAAACATCCCAACACTACTGAAAAATAACAGGAACGTACACCTGAGACAACCACGAAAACATGTTGCAGGAAAAGAGTGAAAGTAAGTGCTTTAAGGCACGGCGGTGCAAGACAAAAAGAAGAGCAAACTTTGCAAAAGCCAAGTGAAGTCCGCCTGCAAGCAGATTAAGTGAGTTAAAATGAAAGGAATTTTAAAATCCAACTCGGCAAGTCAAGTTTTGAGGAGAAAATGACATTGATGAATTAACAAAATACTACAGTTTAGATGGATATGACTGCAGTATTAGTTTTCCGTGTTCTACAGAACAAGTAAATTTGTTTTAAGGCAAATTTGACAAGACCAGCCACCACAGATGAATCTCTGGAGGCCTGGAGGGAGGCTTAAAAAAACACAAAACAAAACAAACAAACAAACAAAAAAAAACGCTTTGTGCATGCCAATATGTTAGTGACTGACAACATGACAGCAATCTATCATTCCTATACCAACACTTAAAAACAACAAAACACAAGTCCAGCTAATGTAAAAAAGAAATTCATAGCTAATGTGCAAAAGACCCCCGTTTCCTTCCAACAAACAGAACACCATGAAGTTGGTACCCTGAAACAACTAACACCGATACCCAAAAAACATGTGGAAAAGAGAAAAAACTACATCAGTCTCTAATCGTGTACGGAAGCTTCGATAAAAGCTTTACCTACTATATTCGAAGGGTTTCCAGGAAGTTACAACCATTGATGGTTTCTAATGTTATGATGATAATGATAAGTGCTACATCTAAATGCTCTGCATCCTAAGTTTTAAAAATTAGGAAGTACGACTGTGTCAAAAACTATTATACATGGTTTACTACACAAAGCCTTACAATACATGTAAGATAATACATTCATTTTGTAGAAAGTGGTGTTAACAGTGTACTTAATGGCTCATCAGTACACTGCTTACATTCTTCAACGTAGCTCAGCATAAAGCTAAAATGTTAGTTGGTGTCTATTTTGTTTGGTGAAATGATTTTTATCCTTCAGATATCATGAACCTACTGTGGACTAGTCTGATGTGAAGAATGCTGACAACTACTTCAGCCAGCAGATGTCAGTAAAGCACACAAGTGCAAAGAGAAAAGTGTCTCCATGGCATGTTTGTTTTTAAATACAGGAGGCCTGTGAGGATCACTGAACCTGGACGACTTTCCGTTTTATTTTTACCCTGAGATTAGAGAACGATTAAAGATTACCATCACCATCTACTGGAAAACTCCACACTGCATTAGAAGTACCGTCTAAGAAATGAGAATTTAAAGCCAAATGATGATTATTATTACTACTTGTAATAACAATAGTTGTTAAGTATTTAAGTACTTCGTAATTAAGAGATCACATTTTTCAAGCTTACTTATTGGTCAAAGTTATAGTTAAAATATAGGTAGAAATAAACATAAATCATCATCAACATTACTTACAAATTTCCTTTAGTTAGCTACACCTGTTCCATTAAAGAGGCAGTTTGGATTATTTGAAGCAGGGTTTTGTGAGGTATTATGTGGAACTAATAGTGTATTACCTACAGTAGATGGCGGCCGGCACACCCACAGTTTGGAGAAGCAGAAAGGAGTAGCAGCACAGAGGTTAAGAAATGTACTGCTGTGGACAGGGTTGGCAACAACAGGTATTTTAGACTCTTATGAAAATTAAACAAAAAACAACAAAACACCGTTTTGAGTGCAAGCTATGTTTAGGATAGTTACACCGCTTTTCAGTTACACAGCTTTTCACGACAGGAGATTGCCATTATATAAGCCTAATATCTCTCCAAAACAAACAAACTGTTACTGTTGGTAATACACTTGATTATCATTAAGTACCTCAAACCTCACATGAAATAATCCAAACTATTCCTTAAACTAAAACTATTAAGACAGGTGATCAAATTGGAAGGTGGATGCAGAAAATTATTTTTCTAACATCCTGAGTTAAATTACAATGTATTCAGCAAAAGGCAAGCAAATCTAAAAAGACATTCCTATGCTAATGTGTACATTAGCATTTTAAAGGATGTGAAACGTATTAAAAAGATATAAAGCTACCAAGGAAAAAGCACAAAATGTTTTGCATTTTCTGACATGGTTGAGGGATTATCCAAAAATGCATTATCATTTAGAGCAAACATCTGCTCTAAAAATAGGCTGAATGTTGTAGATAAGACAACTCAAAAAGACAAATGGAGACTATTTCGTTCAAGAATCTTATGAAACTTAAGGCCAAAACTTAATAAGCCAAGTTTCATGAGGCAACAGGAGTGATTTGAAAAACAAAACAAAACAAAAGCACCACAAGCTGACCATGGCAGGGGTACACCAGGTCAAATCTCTGACACAAACAAAAAGAAGAGCGCTGCTGCTGCAGGAAACCAACATATGGAACAGCAGATGTTTTCCTCCACTTCTCAGCAGAGAGAGTTCAAAAAGAAAGCATGTGACATTTAACAAGTGTACACTATAAAAATGTGCATCAACGCAGATGGGAGTATGGTCTGTTGGAAAATAACTCCAAGTACAAACATAAAGAAAGCCGGACACCAGCAGTAAATTTATCAGCTTTACAGCTTCACATGGTGCAGCCATCTTTGTTATCAACTCTTAGAACAAAAGCACAGTGAATGTCGAAAGTGTTGTTGAGACTAAGGTTAAACTGTATTATTAAGGAGTGAATTATGCTGCTGCTACTTATTATCATTATTAATTACAATGTTTAAGTGTTTTCTCTGTAATTTGGACAGCCCCAACAGAGCCCTCAAGTGCTCTAAAAATGTGTGATTTACATTTTAATATGAGGGGATCCAGGGGGGTCTGCAAGTGCCAGGGCCTGCAGGTTGTGGCACTGAAGGAGGAAACCCTCTATTCCACTGCTCCCCATCAGTGGATTACTATAAAACAGGTTCTGCTCAGGAGGAAGGACGCTGTCAGAGCCCCAGTCAGAGTCTGAATCCGAGCTGCCGTTTCCGGAGCCCTCAGTGGCCGTGGGTGGGTAGCTGAGCTGCTCGAGCTGCTCTACCAGGTCACTGAACTGCACAGCAGAGCTGCTCTCAGATCGCACTGAGTATGCTGGGAAGTTGACCATCGAGCTGGCCTCTGACTGGATGTCTGAGCCTGGCAGGCGAAGCGAGGAGGAGTCATTTCCTCCATAACCCACTGACATGGACTCGCCTGCAGAGCTGAGCCCCAGGTTGTCCAGAGAACTGCACTCAGAGCGGTTATTAACCAAGGAGCTAGTCTCAGAATGACCAACAATGCTATCAGGGAAGGGATTAGTGTTCCCATTCAGGTCTTCAATACCCACACTAAAGATCCTGTTTTTGCTGAGGTCAGATCCCTCAACAAAGTCAAACTGATCTACTTTATCATCGAGCCCAAAAGAGAAGGCCTCAGCCCCCCCACCATAAAAGGAAATCTCAGTGGGATCATCATCTATGAACTCCTCTGTGACATGCAGCGGTGAGTTGGACATAGAGAACAAGGGATTCTGTTTTGTACGCAAAAGCTCCGCCTCAAAAGCCTCAGGTGTAAGAACCCCCTTCCTCTTACTTCCACCCCCACCCACTGAGCACCCGGTTCCCCTTCTCCCACCGTGCTCATTATCCTCATTGCCATTTTTGTAGGGCTGTGATTGGGAAGTGCCACTCTCTACACACACAAACATGGGGCTGCAGTGTCCTGCTGCCTGATTGCTAGGGGCACCTTGAAAAGCGTAGTGAGGTGGGGAAGCAGGCTTGACAGGTTCTTCCTTCGGAGGGCTGGGGGGTCTGGTGGCTTGAAGAGGGGACTGAGGCTGCTGCTGTTGGTGCTGCTGCTGCTGGAGAGGTGCTGGAGACTGGCTCAGTGAGGGCAAAGGCTGGGGCTGAGGCTGAAGTTCAGGTCGCGGGAGAATGCTAGATATTTGTGGATAGAAGGACACAGTCGCGGAGGAAGGGGAGCCTGGGGCCCTGAGACTGTCATTGAATGACAAGCTCTGAAAACAAAGTAACAAAGACAGGACGTGGAAAAGACAGAGGGAGGAAAAAGAAAGTGGAAAGAATTTAAAAAAAAGAGGAGAACTGTATTAGTTTATACACTGTAGTATAATACGTGGAAATTTTTGTGTCAGTTGCACAAATGTATCAGCCTTGTAGAGACACTGACCTGTTTTGGCACATCTGTGGCTAGGGAGCGAGCAGACATTCGTATTTTACTGTTCCTCCTGGTTAAGAAACAATTTAATAGCAGAATTATTATGATGAATGCAGTGTGGAAACATTTCTCAGTCAATACTTAAGAAGAATTAGTAAGGCAAACAACTTGTCCTTCCAATAAACAGGGCACAGTCTGTATATGGAAACACACACCTCTGGTATGGCGTTCTCTTTGCTCCATTTTCCCTGACGTACTCCACAAGTTGCTTCTGGGTCCTTCCACTGAGACAAAGAGTTCTGAATTAAAATACTGAATAATTTAAACGTTTCATTGCTCAATAAACCCCAGTTTTCCTCTAAACAAGCATTAAAGATGACATGACTTTGTTTCATGTCAGAATGTAATACCTGTATCTGAAGGAAGAGCCTCTGGTGAAGAGGATAGCTTTGGATTTGGGTTGGGGTTGGTCAAACAATCTGAAAAATGAATGGTATTCCACACAAATCTTCCAAAAGATTTTACATTGGTCTCGACTGGCCATCAAAAACTCAAGTGTGTCCTGATGGGGGCCCTAAAAAAACATAAAGAGAAAGACAGTGATATCACACAGTAAAGCTGGTCTCTTCCACAATGGATGTGAAATCTGTGACATGCAGACAAAATAACATCCAGTTTTCGCAATAAACACATTGATCTCTTCATGAATACATACATGAACCTCTGGGTGGAGCTTGATCAGGAACCGTTTTCTCTTGAAGCTCAGTTTGCGAATCTTGGACCAATTAAAGGTGTTTATTTTTGTGTTGCCCTGGGGTAAAAAGGAGAAATAACATTTCGTCACATTGTTAGAGACTGAGGGTCACGTCCACAACGCAGACAGCTGGTATGAGAGAAAGTCACCTGAAAAACCTGGAGGCCCATATGAGAAACAGCCAGATTGATTTTGGTGCCTTCCCGGTCAGCTGCTGGGTGGAAGCGAACACCATACATCTCCAATTTACGAGCAATTTCCAGGATTTGGAAATCTGATTCAGCTGGAGTCTGGCTGCTGGAAAAGACAATAAAACACATCAACACTTGTGAGTAAGAACATGGTTTTCATTTGAGCAGCATTCAGAATCTGACCTAAACTGAAAAGTCTGATTTCCTCATTAATGCCAAATTTCAGTCATCGTCCTACTGTTTTTTTAGCACTTTGGTTGACTTGGCTGACTATATAATGCTAATATTAATGCTAATATGCAAATGCTAATAATTCTCTGAACATAGCTATGAATCAAAAAAAAGTGTCAAAGTCCCCCCTTATTTATCTTTTACATGGTTTCATTAGACCAAATTATGCAATAAAAGAAATAACCCATTTTAGTCTTGCAGACAACATCCAATTACTTAAATGACTAAAATCCTGTAGATTTCCTTGGTAAGTGAACTAAACAAATTGATGATTCACCTCAGGTCCTTCAGTTAAACCAGGATAAACTAAGAGATACAAATAATAAAGGCAAAAAATTCTGCTCATTTCAACCTGTTGAAAATGTACTGTAAGAATTCGTGTTTTAAGAGCAAAATACTGTCAATGACAAAATGAACTGAAAGGAGAAAAAAGGAACACATCACACCAATGTTTAGGTCTGTGCACTGGTTGGCAGTATGTTACAGAATAGAGTTTAAATGATGCAGATCTCTATAATTTTTTGCTCACCATTATGCACCTTGTACGTACATTCTGAACAATAATCTACAATGCTGAAATATTTAGTTTGATCCTCTCATATACAGTATACAACACAACACCAAAATGCAAGTAAAACAATTGCTTCATTATCCAGTAAGTTTAATAACCACAGATAACCAGACTTTTGGAGCAACAAGTATAGTGTGGAGCCTGGTGTCCGGTTTGCAAGCGTTCCTTTTGATTTAACACATGAAATTCCAACAATGATCGTATCATGACTCGTATCTGGAGTAGTGTGTCCTTAAATCTCTTATAACTTCGAGGATTTCAGAGGCATTATCTAAAACCATGTGATTACAACCAAACAGCATGTTAGGAAGACATATCCATCCAATCATCACCACATTCTAATTTTGTTCATCCGTTAAGCGGCGAAATCTCCTTAGGGCCCTCCCCTGCCCCACTGGCCTTATGGCTAATAGACCGGCCAGAGCAGGGGATTAGGCCAGGGAACTCGCCGCTTGTGCTTCCACGCTGGCAACCAAGGGAAGAGATTAGCAAAGGTCTTTAGAGCCGCCTAATACAGTGGGTTGAAAAGAGCCCGTATTGGCTATAGAATAGTACTGTGCTAACAAGGAGGCTGATGGTGGGAAAAGCGTAGCAAGTGGTTTTGTGAGACTATGGGCTGTGGGATGGGGTAAACCCTCTCATTATAGTTGTTTAGGAAGAACACAGTTGTCACAGTTCAGTTACCTCATCATGGTTAACACTAAACATTTGTGTTTAAAGCCACATTAAAAAGGTGGCACAAACAATGTGCCACTGTTTACAAATTCTAAAAATTGTAATTCATGTGATGCCCTTTGTGGGTTATGAATTTGAGATGGTCTGAAAAGGTTGGAAGCAGCAATGTGTAGTTAATGACTCAACATTTGTGGCTGGTTCAACATTTAGCTAAAAATCTTCTGGAAAAAGTGGCACCAAACTTTAGGCTTGCATAAATCCACATGTCAAAACAATAGATTCACTCAAAGTCTGTATATGTAAGCTCAAGTGAACCTGCATATCATTTTTCACTTCTTACAACAGCTAGTGTTGTCTAATGTCAGGTTGTAGTTCCACAATGATGCCTCTTCTGTTGTGCTGTGGTGATGCTGTTCATTTGTTACTTCCACTGCATTCTTAGAGCAGGGAATAATCACTTTAACCCACAATATTATGGCCCTGCTTGTAGTTTACGAGGTCAAAACTCTAACAGTCCCTGTGCTCAACTGAGCTGTGACCACGTCACAGTAAACTGGCTTAAAACTGGCTTAACATGTGGTCAGGAGTAGAAAGTGATGACCTGCATGTACTCTTGTTACCCTGTTGTTTGTCTACTTACAAAGAAAGAAAAAACCTAAATTATAATACACGGTTTGATTTCAGTCCAAACTTCAAATAAAAACAACTGTACTGAGATGAAAACCATGAAAAAATATGATCAACTGTGCACAAGAGAGTTGAGCAGATGCGCCCAGTCAGCAGCTGTGATAGAACAATCTAGTGACAGCCTGGCACTCAGCTGCTCTGTGTTGTGGCAGGGATGAGACTCTATGCAGCAGTAAATGGTACTTGATTACATATACATAACCACAGCTGGAAGAGATGATGATTTGGGGAAGATGGATCACTCCAGCTTCAGATGAAACTAGTCAACAACCTAACTGATGTTGTTTTGAACGTTTATGTAAGATTCAAATGCTAAGAGTGTCGTGAAGGAAAAGCTGCAACAGGAAATAGAGAGGCAGATTAAAATATCAAAGTAGAAATGCAAATATGATATCATTCAACTTTAGCTCAAGATTAATCAAGGTTTGAGCGAGCAGAGGGAGCGACTTACAGGTGCCTGCGATGGAGCTCCATGATTCTCTCCTGCACCTTCTCTTGGTAAGGCAGCAGCTTGTTCGTCCTCAAGAAGTCCCTGTCTGCTACATCATCATAGTCGCCAACCTCCGCTGTGGTTTAAGGAAGAGTAAAACTTCATTTTTTTTCTTTGCACATTAAGGAAAATGTCTATTAAGCAAGGTCCATTTACTGTGAGTGTGTGCATACTGGAGTTTTAGATCAAAATCACTGGTGAAAAATATCTTTAATTATTAGTTTTATGAGATTAGAATGATGTGCCTGATTCCTTTGGATCTATTAGTTTCTTACAAGACTAAATGTTTGAATATGAAGAATTTATGAATATCTGTCATGGTAATCAAATACAAAAATACAACAGCTGTACCGTGTTCAATATGCACTTCCACTCAGTCACTTTATTAATTACAGCTTGGTAATACAAATGCTGTCCAGTAGTACAACAGTCCTGCAATAAATCCTCCCTTTATGAAGATTATTTTTCAGTTTTTGTTGAAAGAGAGAAACGTGTTGCTTCAACTGTAGGATCATTTTAGATACTACAGTGGTGCTGTTCACTTATACCATGCTACACTGAAGGGCCTTTCTACTATTTTTATCCCATTCATATGTGTGGATAGGCTAAATTACAGAAACTTTGTAGCTTGTGAATCCATGCTTGTGTGTGCATTAGACAGCTTTGACTGAGCACACACACAAACACTCACACTAACAAACAACTTCAATGTTACAACAGATGTTGAAATAAGACATTGAAATGAAGTCATTGAGAGACTTGGATTAATGTGGCACAATATAAAGAATCTCATCTCTATTAGAAATCCAAACCAAATATTGTGTAAAAAGTACTACACCTACACTGTACAAGGTGAGAGGCCAGCAGGGCTCCAGTATTTTCTGTGCAGATCAATCTGCCCTCCATCAGATCTCTTTTCATCTGCAGCGAGAATAAGTACCTGTGAAAAAAAAACAAAACATAAAAGCACAGAGAAGCTTAGTGTCCATCTGTTTAGGTCCAGTAAAAGAAAATGGAGAGAACCAGAGCTTATGATGGATTATCGGAAGTATTTTTCTCAAAGTTAAATGTCATGTAACAGCCCTTCACAAAATGACTCCCTGAATCTCAAACCTTCCATTGAAATTCTACTGAGTTTTTGGAGGGCAGACAAATATTATAAGACCTTGAAAATCATAATTGTGAGCTTCTGAAAAGGGGAAAAAATCTGTGTAGTTTCTAAAGCCCCTCCAACAGACATGAGATATAAGTAATATCCAGTAGGAAATTACAGTCACTGACCTCGTGTACTCCTCCTGCAGCTGACCGGGGTCTGGAGGAAAGAATTTCACGGACAGTCTAAAGAGAGCATTTGCCGGTCCTGAAAAACATGAAAACAGATCATCAGCAGAGCACAAACACGAATCTTCTTTAGGTGCTACTATCGAGCTAATATCTGAGCTCACTTACTTCTGACTTGTTTCACAACAGGTTTTGTGGGTTCCAGCCAAACCTGAAGGAAAGGGGAAACAGTATCATCATCACAATAATGTGAGAACTTTTTACAAAATTTGAGAGGTGCTGACAGCTCTCCCTTAACTGACTCCCTTCCCACATAGTAATTTTACATGGTTTCAGCATCTAGATAACAGTAGAGTGATGTAGCAACATTGTGGGCAAAAACTGGCTTCACTGTTTCGACGCAGGAGCTGCTATTACATCTGGGCCTGATTGTGGAAGGAATGTGTGCAATCCAGACAGATATATTGAGAAATTGGTATCAGCTGATATTTCACTGAATCATTCTCTCGGTTTGTGGTTTCATATGCACTTACGTATGTGTTAAGGCATCGAAATAAATTCATACTAGGGCTGCACAATATGGTAAAAAAAAATAAAGAAAAAAATAACATTGCAATTATTCTGACAGATATGTAATATGATTCAGAAAAGGGGGAATGATGATTTTTATTTTCACTGAAAAGAAAAAGCAAATACTAAAATCATCTGGATGTGACATTTGGTTCCATGATGGTTACAGATACTTAAATGTCCGGATTTGCTGATTTTCCTTGTAGTTCTTCATAGTATGCTCAGTATTTGGGTTTTGGGCTGTTGGTCAAACAAAAAAACTGTTTGGGCATGTCAACTTGGACTCAGCAAAACTTGGAATATTTTGAAATATTTCTTTTTGTTTTCTAGCTGAAATAAGTAATTGTTTAACTGAAAAAAAAACTGTCATAACATATTAGTTGATCTAGAAAATTAAAAAAGTCATTAAGTGATGAAAACATAATATTGACTGGTGTCATTTTTCTTATAATGTTATAGCTGTATGAACAATGGATAGCTTGTTTAAATCTCAGTTAGTTCTCTAAACTTAGATTAGTATCAGGTCCAAACATCCTGCATTTATCCAAACATAGCAAGTGTTACCAAAACATCAGTATGTACTTTTTACTCGGGGCTTACACAGCCTTTTCTGAGTAAAAGTCAAACACTTTGAAAACACTTTCAAGGTACCTAACCATAAATTTCCAGACTCCCAAAGTATTTATTATCACATCTAAATTATTATTATAAATGCAGCTGCAAAAAACAAAGTCTAAAGTATTCTACAGCTGCAATGGTTGGTTGATTCATTGATTAGTTGTCAGCTATTCAATTAATCACCAGTCCTAGGCCAAATTCTCTGATTTCAGCTTCTCAAATGTGAATATTTTCCAGTTTATTCAGTCCTCTGTAGCAGTAAATTGGATATCTTTGGGGTTTGGATAAAACAAGACATAAGAAGATGTCCCGTTGGGCTTTGGAAAAGCATTTACTGACATTTTATGGACCAAACAACTGATCAATTAAATAATAATGAAAATAATTTCTAGTTACAACATTACAGTTTTCCTTTATACCCACAGCATTCAATGCACAGTATATTGTCACTTTGTTAATTGTACCAGCTGTGCATATTAACTTTGATTGCATTATTATTTATTGGTGCTGTTTCATTTTAAATATTTAAAGATTTTGGTTTACAGGAGTGATTGTGTAGATGAACGTATGGAGTCTGAGTATGATGAAAAACAAGCATCTTTCAAGGAATATAGTCAAATTCAAGCATATCCCTAACCTTGAGAACATTAATGGTTAAAAAATTTCCAAACTTTCAAGACATTCTCAAAAACCCTGTTTACTCCACTTATATGTTCATGACTAGAACTGTACTAAAGATGCTCTCATACAATCAGCAAAGCACATAATTTGGGGAAAAACATTAATTCTGTTAATGGAAAAGTGTTGACACCTGGCATGTAGTGAAGGAACCAGGGGACTCACTCATATATAAGCTGTATATTTGAGTTATTTGTCATTAAATGTTCGATGTTAGTTGCATTCAGTGTTGTTTCTAAGTGTCAGTTGGCACACCTAATATTAGCTGAAGCTTCCAGACACCTGTACCTGCTACAGACGCTGGTTTTAAAGTAAAACCGAAAGCTCAACAGTGCAACAATGCCTCTATAGTTTTGTGGTGGAGTAACTCTACTCTTATACATGTGCAGACAAAAGAAAGAAAAACAGCTGCCACAGTAGAAACTATTTGACCTAGATTATCATTTACCTTTTTGGTTAGAGGCACTTAGTTCTTTATATTTTCAGTTGCTGCCAGACTTGCTTTTAAATATAGCACTTAACTTATGTGAAAGCTTCTTCAAAAACAATGCTGCCAAGCAGCTAATGTACTGTGTATATAAATATGCAGTTAGCTTTTTGATGTTCAACAGCGACTTCTCTTTGAAGAAGACATGCAGTACCTTTAATATCTCTTCTCTGTTGCTTTATAAATAACTTGTAGGTGGTCTTGAATTCCACTTATGCTTTTGGAAGAGTAAAACAATGGAAAGTCTGATATTTGTGTATGGGCACTTGTGCCAGACAAGTTAAAAATACTCCTGGATTATACACTGTACACGTCCAGGAAAAACAATACTACATCACTATGTGCACTGCTGCAGAAAGCTAAAGAAGAGCAACCGATCAGTTGAGAAATGACTACGGATTTCATATTGTGGCCTGAGACACGACATGTTGTCATCAAGCTGTGACCTTTGAAATGCTGTCTGACTGCTGTTAAGTGCACTTGATTGACACATAGAATCCATTTGCATGCCACTTCCTGGATATTCGTGGGATGTGTTTCAAAGAGGGGACAAAGACAGAGTTGGTGGTGTACGTACCCAGTTCATCTGCATGTTCTGAAACTCCAGGCCAAAGTAATCACTCTCTATGAGGTTGCCTCTCAGGAAAACCTCAGAGAGGAGGGCCTGTCCAAGCGCTTTTGGCTGAAAGAAAAAACAACAGAGAAAAAGGATTCATTATTTTCATCACTACGTCCACACTGGGATCTTAAATATCCACTGAGGACCAATGGAACGAGAAATTGCATTGTTTTGACTGAAATAGTTTGAAGAACAATATAGCTAATCAACACAAGTGCTAACAGACATTAGCATCAAAAACTCATTTTTGCTGACGTGATGAAGGCCACACTTATGTTCAATACAAGCACAGAATAAACGCTGTCTGTCTGTGTGGTGCAGAAAATATTTGGCATCTGTAAATGATCCACAGTTCATTGTGTGTTTTATGGCTGCCTATGTTCCAGCTGTCGGTTCAAATACTTTCCTCGACTTAGATGAGCAAGTAAACTGCAAAAATGTGTCCTACTGTACATTCACTATTGGACAGAGAGCAGCAAAGTCACACGAGCAGGAAATCTGCCGAAGTTTACCTTCTCAACGCTCTGGGGTTTGTTTTCACTAAACGAAGAACTAATTACTATGTACTAAGAACACACTGCACTTGAGGTTTGAGTCCTGGCCTGTGACTTTTTGAGAAAATTATAGCCTGAAACATCTGGTTGTAATGTAAAATAGTATTTTTAAAAGCCTTATAAAAAGAACTGCTTTGCATCGGCGAAAGTAAAGCACTACAACTCAAACAGTGCCAGGAGATTTACTGCAGCTTGCCTTTTCATTACTTTGATACAATCACATGTTCTGCATTCACAGAATCTATAAATTGCAGGTGAGACTTATTGGCACAACGTCCATAAATTGAGGAATCTACTGTAAAATGCCCTTTTTCCATGCATTTACAGTGTCTGATTACAGCTGATCTCATCCAGAGAGCAGAAAATGGTGTGTTAAAATGCTTTGTCGGGGCTGTCTTTGAATGCAGGCCAAACATACTATGCAGACAGCACCAGTAAGTATTTGAAATGCGTCAGTGGCCAAATGTAAGAAACATTTTGAGGTATTCTGTCTCAGTTTGACTGGTTCAGTGGTGTTCAGTGAATGCCAATTCAACAAAGGGTCAGTGTAATCATATACTGAGCCCTGAGCAGACGGAACAAATGTCTGAAGTGCTTTGTAAACAAAGTTATTAGACCAAAACCAAATCGTCCCTGTGGATTAAGACAATATTTCCATACAATAATCCCTGTTTTTGTAAGTCTCCCCTTAATGTTTACAATGTTGACCACTTTCATTTTGTAATTTAGTGTAAATTCAAAAGTTCAAACTGCGTTAAAGCATATATAGCAATGTTAAATAGTTATGACAAGCCTAATCACTAATCAGACATGGCATTTAAAATATATCCACCTCTTCTGCATCTTCAAAGGTTTCTTTACCAAGCAGTGAAAAATTACAAGGGGTGACTGGTTTGGCAAGAAAACCAGAAACCAACAGCAGATTAGAATAAACTGTTAACAGATTTTTTTCCTTTAGTGCAGTAGTCATAAGCAAACTGCTCTGTGTTGACTGGTGTGCTTTCAGAAGCCCCTCCTTTGTGTTACTCATTAACCCTCTGCAGGAATGTAACACTGCATTCACAGCACTCTCGTCTCGAGGGAGAGTAAGATCCTACTCTGGGACATTCAGTTTTATCTTCCACAGAGATCTGAGAGGGACAGATGACATTTTAACACAGATCTATTTGTTGTGAGACAGCTAGCAACAAGTACATGGTACTGCAACTGTAAATTGCCTTCACATGCTCCTGCATTAATACACAAAAAGTATTCAGTGTAGCGGCCGCAGACAATTATGTACTGGAGCTACCTAATTTAATACCCAGACTAATTTCTACAAGGAATTTCATCACAATTAAGACCAGTGCAAATTATTTCCCATCAAATAGCTTCCTCTTACTGATGACCAAGCTGGATTATCTATGTGAAAAATCAGTTACTGTAATTGTATACACTGTGGGGACACAGTTGTCATGCCACTGCAAAGATACCATCGTTTAGATATGCTTGGCATTGCTGCATTCAGTGGCAATAACAAAAAAGGAGGAGGAGGAGAAATGCCATGTGACAAAGGCCTGATGAGCCAAACCTGAATACAGAGCAACAAAATGACAAAGCATACGTAAACATCATATAAATGAAAGCTGTATACGATCCTGGCCTGGCAGAGGGCACACAGTTGTTGGTTAATTAGGGCTACTAACTAACCATTATTTTCATTATTGCTTAATCTGCAGATCATTTTCTAGATTTATCATTTGGTTCATAAAATGACAAAAAATAGTGTAAAAATGTAAACCTCAGTTTCTCAAGTCAGAAGTAATGTAGATAAGTGCCTTGTTTTCTTGTTTTGTCAGGTTAAAACCAAAATATATTCAATTTCATATGATTTACAAAAGATGAGCGGGAAATCTCCATATTTGAGTGTGAAAACAGCATTTTCTACTATTTTTTGCATTAAAAATTTGCACAACAATGAATCCATTGTCAAAATAACAGCCCATAATTTTTCTCTTGATCATCTTATCATGGCAGCTTCATGGTCAACCTCCCCCCCCCTAATCTTCAATGGTTACCAGAGCTGATATAATTCAAAAATTGTTGTTATGATGATTGATTGATCAAGCCATTTATCACAAATACACATAACAAAAACACTAAGAATTTCCTGGTTCCAGTTGTTGATTTGCTGCTTTTCTCTGTTTTATAGAGCTGCAAATAGAAATATTTGGGATTTGGACCGGTGTTCAGACAATATATGCAACTGAGAGACAGTACCTTCCATGGGTTATTGGAAATTTTAACACGCATTTATAACAATTCTGACATTTTATAGATCAGAAGATTAGACAGCACAAATAGTCACCCCAAAAAATATTGGGAGTGTACCAATAGATGTGATCTGAAAGAATATTCTCTACTGGGTTATAGAAAAGATTTTTGCATTTTGACAATAAAGTCAAAATGTCAAGTTGAAATACCATTTCGACTTTATTCTCAACATAGTATTGCAACTTTATTTTCAACATATTGACTTTATTCTTGAAATGCAAAAAAAAAACTAAACAATGCTTCCACCTCGATTTGTGTTTTCTTATACCTAGCACTAATACTAAAGGTTTTACTTTATTCTTGACATTTCAACTTTAGTTTAAAAAAATCCTTATTGTGGCTGTAACACTCCGTCCTACCCAAACCTGTCTTCAACCATCATATAATTCATCTAAATCCATTCTGCTGTGCGAACAAATGTGTCACAATTCAGTGGGCTGCTGCCTGAGAACCCGTCTGGCTTTTCCAGCTCAGGCACATCTGTGATGTGACAGTGAGTTCACATGCAGTTTTGCAGTTTGTTCACACCAAACTTGTGGTATGGACCGCGGTCTCATCTCTGAGCTTTAACATTAAGGCAGGTCAGTAGGTCACCCAATCAAGCTCTGAAAGCAGCAGGGATTATGACAAACAGATGTTTCTCTGGGAGACAAATCTTCTCCTGTGTGTGTGTGTATGAGAGGGGCACACAAAAGCAGCCAGCTACGAGGGAGCAGGGCTGTCTTTTTATGCACAGAAAACAAAGAAGAAAACACTCAAAAAACACAGGTAACCCAAATATCCTCCCGCCTGATTGTAGTCTAGGGCTTGGGTGTACCTTGTAGGACAGGTTAGGCACGGAACAGAGCAGTTTGATGCTCCCCATGCATGGCGCACTAGAAGAACCTCCTACTGACAGCAGGGGTGTGTTGGGGCTTGTATCTGGCACAGTGGGATGTACATTGTTTAGACCTTGCCACCAGGAGATTTCCTGCTGACATACGTTTTAAAGCTCTGCACACCAGTGGCCACTTTCACGAGTGTGTGAAGAGACATTTCAAGGATCAACTTTCATTTTAAAGAACTAGTGCTGAATTCTTCTCTCTACCTGGCGTCAGTACATACATGTGGGACAGTTGGCCAGTGTGTTTGTTGGCAGATAAACACGACTGCATAGTGGTAATCAGGATCAGGTGTTTTAGTATGCCTTCTGCTCAGGTCATCTGTGTAACCCAGATACTTTCCAAACTAAGCCTGCCCTGTACAACACCTGAGCTAGGTGGGACCTCCTTGAGTGGCAGCCAATTATTCCCAAAGGCAAATAAGTAACAACAGGAGGGATCAGGACTGTGCAGAGCCAAACAGGGGACCGTTTCAGATGTTAAACAAGTCCTTCTAGGCACAGCCATTAGATGAGCTACTTCAGTACACAGTGGGACAGTGTGAGTGCTTTGTACAGATGAGAGCCGAGTGCTCAGCTGTAGTGGTTGTAATGAAGAGCATGAGTACTTCTTTTTGGAGCATGCACAAAACACACATGCCCAATTCAGCTCTATTACACAGACATTATACCCAACTATACTAGTTTGATATGACTTTAATTACAGAAAGCTCATGACAGCATTAAAAGACTATGAAACACCAGTAAAAATATTTGGACTAACAGACAAAAGCACTAACACACAAGTTACATGAGTTCCATCATTCTGAACTGACAAAATCAAAACGGGATCTCTGCTAGAGGCCAGTGGTTGAAATTCCAAACTTTTCGGCAGGGCTTCACTCCTGAGTGTGTCCCCTCCCCCACCACCCCAGCTCAAACTTTGTACTGGCCATGACTGCTCCCTCTGAACTGCTCTTTTAACACCAGAGGCTGCCCCTCTGTCTCCCCCCTCCAACCCACTCAGTTGTCAACCTTGCTATTTATGTGCTTGTTTGCTAACACTAAAGCAAAGGCTGCCCAGACTTCCTCCCACCGATGCCCTGACTGTACTGCATTTTCACACAGCTAGGTCCCACATCTCACCCTCGGCCCTTTTTGCGAGTTTCGAGCTGGAAGTTCAGGCCAGCAAAGGGGCTGGCTTTGCTGGGATAAAAGGAGCCTGTGTTTCCCCTGCCCTGTCGGCCCTGCCTCCTTGTCCAGAAACCACAAGGCTGAGCTTTCTCCTGTGCTGGCTGTGGGAGGAGCCTCTGTGGACGAGAGCCATGCAAGCAAATGTCTGCTGACGATGACCATGCGAGGTACCTGCAGGCCACAGATCAAAGCACACGCGCTCTGATCTGATTTGTCTGTTGTCAGTGCAGACTAAAGACATTATGCGACCATAAATACACGTGTTCTCCTGCACCATATGTTATGCACAGTTTTCCACCATCACAAGATCAAAACTGTAGTGCATTTTCAGGTTAGATATTATGCAGCATGACAAAGCCAGGAGCACATTTGTCCAAATGTTGCTCAGAATTTTAAACTTTAATGCGATACTAGTGTTAAAAAATGATACCTCTTTCAATACCTCAGCAAAAACAAACAAGTCACCAACCTTTGCTATCAAAAAAGCCATTTTGCCCCAGAAAGAAAAAAAATCTGTTTAGAACTATTAAAATGTCTACTTTCCTGAGAATCTTCTTTTTTGGATTTGGCATTCATGGCTAGCCTATGAAAACTCGAGCATAATTGAGGCGCTGAGCCACAGACGTCAGCTATGACGCACATTCTAGTTGACAAAGTATTATATTCTTTCTTTAATTTGTTGTATAGGCTATAAATGTTTACACTTGGAGAGTGTAAGAATCATTTTAGGCCTGCAACAACAATAAACGAAAAAATATATGTTATAAAAGAACCACTACTCATTTCCATATAAGTTTTTGTCAAAGCCAGGTTGAACCACTGGTTAGGGGCAAAAGAGCCGAAGGTTGTTGACACTCATCTTTGGTACACAAAATAGGATCATTCTCTTTTTTTCCCCCCCATTAACAACCTGCATGGTGCTGATACAGTAAAAGACAATATACACTGTGTGGTTTCACTATGCTGCAAGCCAAATTTCAGATAGGACAATAAAAACTGAATGAGCACTTAGCTCTGTTTTTCTATGGCTTTGGTACTTCTGATACTATAATTAACGGATATCATATCATTTTGAACATGTGGCATTGAAAAAGTATCAATATTCCTACTTGTGTACAAGAGGGCAGAATTTCAACACATTTTGGAAGTGAGGGTGTTTACGCTTCACTGCACAGTACACAGTGAGAGTGGCAGGTAATGGCAGATTATAAAGACTGTACACAAAGGTATTTGAGCAGCTGAGCAACCAAAATGCCACAATGAGGGGAGGCAGTTGCTTGAAGGCCACAACCATTTCAAACATTCAACACTGCAATTTTGTGTCTATTTTTGCATACAGTACTATGTACAAGGGAAAAACTACAATTACACTGTAGGAAAGGTTTAGCTGCCTCATTCATTTTTCTGTGAAAGGATCTCTGGTCACACTAGACACTAAAACTGCAAGGATTAGCCAATCAATCAGTTAATTGTTAACTATTTAGTAACCACCAACTATTTTGATAACTGATCAAAATAGCTGGTTTTGAATCATTTAAGAAACAATTCTCTGATTTCAACCACTCAAATGTGAATATTTTCTGGTTTCTTTAGTCTTCTAAACTGAAGAGCTTTTTCACCATTATCTGGCATTCTATGGACCGAACAACTAATTGATCAAGTGAGAAAATGGTCAACAGATTAATCCATATTGTTAATTGCAACTCTAATAGACATAAATGTATTAATGATGCAGCAACACTGGCAGTTCTTTGTAAGTGGAAATTACACATAAGTCATGTAGCGGATGTGAAGCTCTGCAGGATTCTGTACATAGACAAGTACTGTCCTCCCCCAGCCCACGACTCCACAGTATGAATGGGAAGAAATATTAAACAATGTTGGAACAGTGTTGAACAACAGATCCTCTCAGAGGCCATCTTGTCCTCAACAAACTGCAGTCTGCTTGACAACAGGATTGCCGTCATTCCCCTTTTGCAGCCATGTATTTCTGTCTGCCATCTCCTATCGACGCCACGTCCAGAGCTCACTTTGAACTCTGCAGGCCAAGTTCAGTTGTCTCCCAGTATATAAGGCTAAATATCTTCCTAAAACTGACACAAAAGTTTATTTTCCTCCAGACGGAGCAGTGCAGGGATCCACTTCCATACAAATTAAACTCGTGTCTGTCACATTCTATTAGCTCAAGACTTTGAGACAACATATGGTGCATAAGATTATGAAATGTCTGTCTCAGCAGTGCCCCCAGTCTACACCTGCCATAACAGTTACTGTTGTGGCTACGTAAGGATTTAATGGAAGAGTGGATATACAAATTAATTACACTAACCTATTTTAAAAGAATGAGAAGCCCACAAGTCCAACTATATTTCAATTCAAATCAAAAATCCTCCATTAATCAGTCATTGACTTGGTTGTTTATCCATTGTGGAGACTCCACTTTGATTTTTCCCCCTCCACAGAAAAGACAGGAAACTTGCTCTGATATAGTGGCTTCCTTATTGCTTCCTATTTGCCTTCTGAATGACTCCAGCAGCAACTTGGCAAGTAAACACGGGAAAGCACTGTAATAGAGTGCATCAAAAAGTTTGTGCAAAGCAACTGCCAATCTTTAAAAAAGGATCAATATCTCTGTAATGCAATTAGAACGAAAAGAAAGACCAACACCTATCACTCTTGGATATAGATTCATGTTAAATTGTAGCTCATGATTTTAAAATTTCAGTGTAATTTGTGCAGCCCTGCATGTGTCTGTATTACTTTAAAATTCTGTATTGCATAAATGACACACTGAAGGCACTTTGCATGTTTGAACGATCTTGGTGTAAACCCACATGCATCATGCTTTATAATACTGCTGAAGAACGCAATGTTTCTGACTGTGATGAAAGGAATGATCACTCATAGCCCCAAACAGATGGCCCTGCCCTACACCTGGCAACACTGCAACCAGATGAACAAGCTGGAAGATCAATATCAACAATAATCTGGTGAACAATAATTTTACTTAAGTCTTTTGATCAATAAAAATGGCAATATGCTGAGTTATGTGTTTACTTTTTTATCCAGCGAGACATTTAGACAATAATAATAAAACTTAACATTTTCATAAACCTGACATTTTCACATCAGTGTTAATTAAATTTTACTCTGACTAACAGATGGAGGCTTATCCAAAAACTGCAAATCTAATCCTGATCTTGTGATATTTTGATCAGAACAATCCTATCTGAAAATTCTTTGAAAAACCAGGACAAAACCTATAATATCAAATTTATCTGGAATAGCAAAACAGGATAACAAAATCTGGAAAATTCTGAGGTAGATTAAAGTTTTTTTTCCATTATGTAGACTTTCAGACCTACTGTGATTTACATATTACAGCATGCTCAGCACAGATTGATCATTCAAAGTGGACTGTTTCTGTTTTCTTTAAACACACAGACATGAAAATAAAAATAAAAAATACATCTGTTTGTTCCTGTGAACATATTCACAGCTAGAGTGCTGAATGGCCATGTTATCTACCTCCTTGATAGTTTGTCAAGGCTTATGAACGGGAAATATAACTACCACTTCTTGGCTCTTTATCAGAGCTAAGACACTAAAAAGTACCCTGGTGAGTTACACTAAGTTGCCGAAATAAGAAGCCTTAAGGAGGAAGGGATTTCAGCGCCAAAGCCATGTGGCAGCTGTCACAAACCCAAGCCACACGCAAGCTGGGCATACCCATGACTATAAGGCAAGATGTATCCTGCTGTGTGACAAACTGCAGACTTATCACGGTGTAAATAAAAGAGGGATGTGAGGCTGTGCTGCAGACGAGGAGAAACTTACATCTATATCAAAGAACTCCTGGGAGTCGTCCAGCCCCTGCACGCGGATTTGTAGTCCTCGCCCATGGCTTTTGCTCCCGCTGACCATGTTGCCACTGAGACTCTGGCCTGGTTCCAAAGTGCTGATACCAGCATTGAACTGGGCTCCCAGCCTGGTGCCTGGGGTCTGCAGGACCCGGTATGAACCTTCAATCTCCCCCATTACTGATCCCAGTAGCTCCCCCCCACCTCACTCCTGCAAACACAGAGGAAAGCAGCATTAAAGTTAAGAAAAATCCAACATGATGAATCTTTTGCGGTTGAATGCCTGGGGTTAGTAAACCTGTCATGAGACGTTTGAGTGTTGTAGGTGGACTTTGTTAATGATGTCTGGTTCAGCATAGTTTCTGCATGTTTCATTCCAAAAAGTCTGTCTGAGAGCTGAGGCTCATTCATAATACGTGTCTCACACACTTTGACTTTTCTCAGACGAAAAGCTAATATTCACTTAAGCCATCTGTGTGGCGTCCAACAACTGTGTATGTTGAACGCTACTACAGAAAACTACAAAAAGAAACGACGGCGTACCGATTTGGCGTTTCTGAGCGTGACGTTACGGTGCATGTGGGCCTAACTGGGTCAGTAACACTCGAGTGAAGCAGTTACCAACACTTTTAAAGCCCGAAAAACAAACGAAACGACTTCCACGAAGTCACACTAAACCAATTAAAATATTTAAGCAGAGGTTTATTCCTTTCAGAGAGAGGGAGCTCAGTGGACGCTAGTTTTCCGACGAGAAGCGAGCCGAAGTATTAATGCGCTTAACCGAGCTTTCGCTCCGAAAAAGTCGTCACACTTGAACAGTTTACTATGATAATACGCTCAAAAATTATCATAATATTAAACTTACCGTTTTGGCCGTGTCGAAACTAAACGCTAAAAGTTTGTTACGCCGAGGACACTACTCCAGTCCATGGTCGTCGCCGTCCAGCGGAGTGCACTCTCTGACTAGTTTGTCATTGGCTGAAGCAGTCTCGCTCGTCTTACCATTGGTTCAAATGTGGCTGAGGATTCTAGGCTGAGGAGGAAGATTTACCTTCCTCTGCTTTAAATAGCCTGCATGGATGGAGAATAAACTTGTCCGCCTGAGAAATTACATGTTGTGAAGTTTTAATAAGGCCTCTTGGAAAGTTTTTAAAAAAGTTTATGGTATACTGTACGTGTGTTTAATCTACAGACTAATGGTTGTCAACAACAAGAGGGAATAAAGTGATTTTTTTTTATCTGATCACTGTTATTTGGTTTGACACACAAAGCGAAACTTTGTTTAAGTTGGGGCTAAAGTTTCACCCGTAGATAAAATGTTATAGATGTGGGTTTTCTTCGTAACGCTTCAAATAACTAAACTTTCTCTGAACACAATAAGTGATAGAGAGAGAGAGAGAGAGAGAGAGAGAGAGAGAGAGAGTGCATCACGAGACTGTTACATGTCTCTCAACACTTGAAAGCTTGATTACATCAGTCATGGTGAATTTGTTCTATATTTTACGCCAAGATTCATTGTTTTATATCAGCACTTAATTGATAAGAGTTACATTGAACTTCTATCACGAGGAAAGGGAAAAGTCACTTCTCGCATTGTAATGGAGCGCCCCCTACTGTTCATTATTATGAAATTTAAAAAAGCTGCATTCAACTTAAGATGCATAGATAGATCCCAAACAGCAATCTGATATATACAATATATATACAATATATATATACATAAAGCGGAAATATTTGCATTGTACATACACTGTATCATAATGTTAATTACATATATGTATACATGTATCAGTAAAACTGGATTAATGAGTTCTCTTCTTGCATAGCGATTGAAAGCCTTACATGCACAATCAAACAAAATTGCCATATCTTTCATAAACTATAGGAGAGACCTGATAGACCTGATATAGTAACTGTATGTAGCTAATTACTGAATGAGACTGTACTCCCCCCTTTGTTTGTTGTTGTTTGTTTTTTGTTGTTGTTTTTGTCTGTTTTGTTCTTTTGTTTTGTTTTTATTTTTCCCCCACTTGTGTCACTTATCTATTTTCTTTTTCTCAGATAATACACAGACATGTATGTATACATGTATATACATGGGTGTGTGTGTATGTATAAATAGCACCTTAGTTTTTATTACTGATGTTATCATTATTGATTTATCTCTGGAGGAGGTGTGGGGGTCAAAGAAATAAACTCTGTGTAACAAACTTGTGAAAAAGTAATTTTCTATGTTTAAAAAACAATAAAAATATGCGATAAAAAAAGGTTTACATGCATGCCTGTGTGTTGTGTGTCTGTATAGTATGAAAACACCCACTTTTACTTCTATTTCAAATAAATGTGATATACACATACACTGAAAAAAACCCTTCAAATTTCAAGGCAACACACTGCAATAGATTTTTGAGTTTTGAACACAACTCAAACTCTCAAATTTTGAAATAAACTTCAAAAAGCTTTGCTGACCTATAATCTTTTGTTGAGATAATTTACTTTTCTTCTTTAGACAAACTTGAATATTTGGGTTTTAGATACTAGAAAACCAAATCCAAATTGGTCACAGTAAGCTGTGAACTGTGATTTGTCTCTTTTTTAAGTGCCTGAAAAGTAAATAGTTTTAATTGAAAATACTTGAAAAAATTAAGTCTTTCACTTAAATTAATTTGCTCAATAGTTTTTAAATATAATGTTTTGAGTTTCTGCGATTCAAAGCTTTAAGTTTATCTAAAGAAGAAAAGTAAATCTCAATGAAAGATTAGTAGTTGGTAAAACTTTTTCAGAACTTAAGAATTTATGTTGGGCTCAAAATTCAAAAACATATTGAAGTCTTTTGCCTTTAAATTTTTGAGTTTTCTTAGCTTTTTCATTTTCACAGTATGCGATTTTGTTTCAGATTTTGTCGACAGATACATTGGCATGTATATATAATTGTATGAGGATGTCTAAAAAAGGTTTAACATTAAGTCTGCACAAAGCATCATAAAGTGTAAATAGACCATTTTCACAGCAGCCACTTTGACATGAAATAGCAGCGTAAACACAGGTGTTACAGATGCTTACTGTTACTGTTCCATTCAGGTGAAACAGTCAAGGTGCTGCTATTGTGCATGTTAGCACTACACGTAACAGGATCTTAAGTTAGTATCATTGCTAACACCTGTGTTTACCCAACTATTTCATATTAATATTGCTGCCCTGCGGGTCTATCCAGTTACTATTATGAAGAGATGATAAGAAAAAGTCTCGCTCACTTCCTTGCTTTATGTAGGATCTTATCGGATTAGTCATCAGTGTTCATTATTTGACCTACAGTTTAAACTGCAGTGAAGTGTTTGTCTCTGGATTGCAGGTGATGTAATGATGTATTCAGATACAGTGCAGAAACATACTGCAACAATGCAATGCAATGCAACACAATCAACTGGCTAGTTCGTTAGTCCACCACGGAACTTAATTTCTGTAAAGAAAACATATTCTTTTTTTGCCAGTTGATAGATGAGCATCTGATGCACCTCTCAAACTCTGTCTTAACCTGATTTGTAGTTACATGGCTGTTATCTTGTCTGTATGTTGTTGCTACCATTTGTTATACTTTCAGTTTGCTGATTTTTCACATTATTTAATTTACTGTTGATGGAAAGCATGCAGGAGGAAGATGAAGATGATCAATAGAGAGCATGGAGTCTGGACTTTTTCCATGCTTTCTTTTGATCTTGTGTGCATTATCTTCAAAGAGCCCTGGACCTCCTCACAGTGCCCATTTGTGATTAAATTAGTTGGGTAGATGTTATAATATTAACGTTTCTTTTAGGGTAGATGCATTGACGGCGACACGTGTAATTTAGTAGCCAGTACAATAGACTTGAAATAAACACTCGCTTTAGGGAGTTTATGATGTTAAACTCGTCAAAGGTAGAATATTTTCAAGGCTGCTGTTGTGGATTTTGTTCATTTTCCATATATCTCCTCTCCAGTTTCATTGTGCTGTCACCCCCTATAACCTAAAAAATGTTTTTTAAAAAATCATACATTTCCTGAGCGACCTCCTGCTGTCCTCCATGAGTCAGAGACTGGACGCCTGCTGTCTCAGTAGTGCAGGAGACGAGGGAAGCAGCCTCAAATATTTTAGGTGCCTTCCAGTAGACGGCCTTACAGAAGTGAGGGGCTTGGAGAAAGTCTTTCAGATTGAAGATGCAAAGCACACTCATCTAAATCATCTGACCATCAGTTAAGCTTGCATTCACTTATTATATGGTAATTTGATTTTCACATGGATGGAACTACTTAACTTAGCCAACAATATTTTAAGCTTCATTGCTCTCTGTTTGCAACACAATGGATGCTGAATGTAAAGTAACTCCACTGCTGATAAAGGCCATAAGATGTGTATTAAGTTTATGGAATGTTTCATGAAATTAATTTAATTTAAATTCAACTGAATTAGAAATTTTAAGGGGACAGTTCACCCCAAAATCAAAAACACATATTTTTCCTGTGACCTGCAGCTCTATTTATCCACCTATTGTGTTTTGGTGTGAGTTGCTGAGCTTTAGAGATATTAGCCAAAGAAGTGTCTGCCTTCTCTAGGAACTAGATGGCGCCAAAAAATACATTTTAACTCAAAGGCAACAGCAATGTCTCTTTACAGAAACCATGACTCAAGCTAATCCACGTACCTTGTTGTGAGCAGTTTCGTAGCAGCTGTTGAAAATGCAGACATCTCTACAGCTGATGTCGTCAGAACTCAGCAGCTAACTCCAAAGCAAAGGCCAGAGGAGAGAAATATTTTTGATTTTTGGATTAACAGTCCCTTTAAATAATAATGATAATTGAAATTTGCACAGCCTGAAGATTTTATGAATGTCTCAAGAAGTGATGTGTGGTTACAGCCTCATGTTATATTACACATATTACTGTTTACAAATTGGTTATATACAGTGAGGTTTGCAGGTTTTAAATTGAAAAACAAACATACAGAAATTGATCAATGGTCTGGATCAATATTGGGAGAAAAAAAAATGGGCTTGATGCTCTATTCTTATTTTTGTTTGATAATCTGGGGCTTCAATTTGCATCCTGATCAAATGATTCTGAGGTATTTCCTCCTGCTCAGGGACAACAAATGGACATTTTGGTTAAAGGCACCCCAAGATCAAAAATACATCACACATATACATTTTTCCCTTTACCTGTAGAGCTATTTATCCAACTAGATTATTTTAGTGTGAGTTGCAGAGTTTTGTAGATAGCAGTCGTAGAGATGTCTGTCTTCTCTTGAGTATAATGGAACTAGATGGCAAAAAACATAAAACACACATTTGAAAAACTCAACTGCAATGTCTCTTTCCAAAAATCACGACCTGCTTACTCAAGATAACTCAGTCCAAAACTACCTGGATAGATAAACAGCATGTAAGAGGAAAAATATGTATCTAGTGCGCAGTTCAAGTGACAGAATAAACTTAAAAATAAATCTTTCCATTGCATCAGTTCTCTACCAAAACTCAATGAAATGATTTTGATGAGAGATGTTTCAAAGTTACCATCATGTTATGAATCATTACTGTTAGTACAAGAAACCCAGTGTGAAATGACAGATCAAAACAACAACTGTTTTATCCAGTTCTGCAAAATACTTCAAACATTCAAGCTAGCAGAATTTTGAGAGTTTGTGAGTTCAGAGAAAGATGCAGAGGCAGACTTTCTGGTCAGAATGGACTGACTTTTATCCCTTTTAGCATGTTGTGAGCACAAATGCAAGTTGTAGTTATTTTTACTTTTATTCATGTTTTTAGCAGTCCTCCTACAGTAAACATGGACTCTGTGACCTTGCGCAGTCTGTCCATTAACAACTAGCTGAGGAATGAGTACGACCTGAGAACGTAGCTTCTCTGAACTTGTTGTAGAGAAACTATTTCTTCACATGTTGTTCCTCAAAGAAAACAGCAGGATAGTCTGGCATTGCTCGCTCACATTCACAACAACAACAACAACAACATGTTTGCCCGGACTTGATTCATAGCATTAAACAGGGTTTTGCAGTTGAGGAGGATTGACATACAGTCATCCTTCATCTGATCAAGTCTGAAAAGAGCAAAGGTGGAATGTCACAAAGTACATTTACCCAGGCATAGTATTTATGTGCAAAACTGAGGTACTTCTACATGAGTATTTCAGTTGCAATTTTATACTTTCACTAATTTCAGTGGCAAATATTGCACTTTTTACTCCACTACATTTGTATTCTCTGACAGTCCTTTATTGATTTTAACTCAATTATCATTTACTTATTAAACAGGTTAATGGATAATTGCCATGTCCATGTAGTGCATGCAGACACCTGAGCTCTTACTGCAGAATCTGAACCACATATATGTAAACATGAAGTTGATTCTCACTGCCATAACCAGTAAACATCTGTGCATTTTTATTTGGCTGGTTGACACAAATGCAAAACATGACATTAATGACAAATCATCCAAACACATTTGTTTATAGCTAAAACTGTAAGGCCTCTATAAGGGTCGAGAGATTGCTGTTTAACCACACATTTGCGTTCACATATATTCATTTTTGAGGACGACCATTGCTCCAAATTGATGCATGATACATGAGGCAGTCATCATGGGTTGTTAAAAGCAACTACATCTTCGGCCTTGTAGTCACAAACACAGATAATGCCACAGACGACTATTAGTTATATTTATAAAACCTTCTGGAGTCCGCTTGAAGGAAACGCTCCAGACGTGTGCAGTAGATTGCTGTCTACAGTGGCTGCATGGGAAGGTCTGTGGACGAATCTGTGTGGTCACAACAAATGGCCAAGTGTCTGCACAGAGCCTATGTGTGCACTCCCTGATGACGAAATTCATGTCACGCTGACACCAGTGGACTCTCGTGGACTCTTGTGCAGTCGTAGGCATGGAAAGCATATTCCCTGTTTAACCTTTCACTCGCTGCTGGTTAGAATTGTATAACTTAATTATTCCAGTGAAATATGGCAGAAAGTGAAAATTGTGACAACCGATCCCGGTCTCCCCTACTTTTGACAGTCTGTGTGAGAAACACTGAAAACTGACACGTGCTAGAACAATGAACTGAATGGCGCATGGTGTGATAGAAAGAGGTGATGAAAACCATGTTAGTTACTGTAAGACTGAAAATGGACCTGAATATTCACAGTATACATTAAACTGTATGTTTCTTGCTTCAACATTATTTCAGTTGAAATTAGCAATGACTAAAATAGTAAGGAGGAGGATGTGCAGTTGTGGCAGAAGCATAATTTGCCTGCCTCATACTTTAATTTGCTAGTTCAGTTAGTTTGGATAGACTTAGCTAATACCAGCGCTAAAACCACCACCATACCAGTTAAAATACAGTTAGTTATTTAGCATGACTTAGTAAGTGCAAATTAGCCATATTAGCTAATACAAGTTGGCTAGGATGAGTTAGCTAGTGTGAGTTAATGCGAGCTAGCACAAATTGGCAATATAATTAGCAAGATAATTAGCTAACCTTACCAAAATACAGCATTAGCCTGACATAGCCAGTTTAAGCTTCAAGGCAGCAATGAAGCAGCTCACCAGATTACAGCAGATCCACAGAAACAACATTTTAAGTTGAATAAGATGAACCTTCCTGCTTCACAGCCTTGTTGCCTATTCAGCCTGTCAGATTCAGATACTCAGTGCATCCTACAGGGTTTCCATCATCAGGGGTGTGGGACAAGATGGTGTTAAATCATCTGACCAGTTACACCAGCATGTCCATACTGGTCTGCCATCAATATAACACAACATGTGTGGAAATAATAGTATATACAAATGCGTGGGATATTGACACTGTTCAACCTAGAATATGATTCACTCATTGTTTGCTGAACATTCATTCACTGTTAACCATGAGGCTAGTTGAACATTAGATGAACATTAGAATGGTCAACAAAGATTAATCAAACATATTAATAAAAAATATACGTTGCTGAAAATTCCTATAACACTTTCAATGTCAAGTTCAACTTGAACAAAATCATAATGAGAATATATAATTTCATGAATTGTCACTTATACTCTCCAGATGGAAACATCTGTAGATAAAGGGAAACAGCATTCTGCAAATAATCAATTCTCAAAGTGTTCTTATTTGTTAGTTCACATTTCTTGCTATGACTGATGTTTTAAACAAACTTTTTTTTTTTTTTTTTTTTTTTAACAAATCATGCCTTTAAAAAGCGATGGAACAATCAGCCATTTTCAAAAAGTGGTGAGGACATGTCCCAAGTGTGCCCCATGAAAATGAGACTTATGATGAAAACGTGAATATATGCCATATTCTGCCAATAGATCCCCTTAAATCTTACACACTGGACCTTTAAAGGGATAATGAAAATTCAGTCATTATCTGTTGAGCCTCATGTTGATTGAAGGTTAGATTTAGTTCTTTAGTCCACAAAACAATGCTGAAGTTTCACAGGAAAACAGTGTTGCAAAATCTCCTGAACAGTTTGAATGAATAGTGACCAGTTTTCAAGCATAAAAAAAGACATGAACATGACTCCAAGCTAAGGATCTCCAGTGAAGATCTTGGCTAAAACGTGGTGTTAATTACATCTTTCAAGTCAACTTGGCATGTTAGAGATTCAAGAGACTTGAAATACACCAGAGGAGCAGTATGAAGGCATTTCATGTTTGTTTGTTTTTTCTGGTTGCTTTTTGCCATTTGAAAACTGGTCACCATTCACTTAAACTGTTTGGGAGATTCTGCAACACTGTTTTCCAGCAGTGTTTGTGGACTAAAACAACTAAACCTTCAATCAGCATGAGGATGAGTAGATAATGACTGAATTGTCATTTTTGGGTGAACTATCCCTTTTAGTAAAACTGTGATTGCAGGACATTACTGTGTAGTGGAGTACTTTCACAGTGTAGTATTTGGACTTCTTGTGTAAAGGATCTAAATACTTCTTTGATCCCATATTGAGAGGAGTGATCAAAAGCAAGACGGACTTCTGCCACGTCAGTTTGTCTTCTTTGTGAGAGTTGTCCTCTTGATGTGATTTGACTTTAGGCCAGGGCTGCACCGTCTAGGGAATACAGCATTAACCACATTTTTTATCTTACATCATTTGCATAGGCGATGTAATCAGAGTTGAGAAGTTACACAAGAGTCACTGTTGGAAATAAAAGAAGTCGTTTGTAACCGGACTCTCTGACGTGACGTCGGAGGATATGATTGGTGGGCGGCTCTGGTATATATCCGTCAGGCTTCAATCCCACCTTCTCGCCAGTGGAATTTCATCTCAGCTTCTGCACCTTCAGGGCAGACGAGTACATAAAATAAGTAAGTATTTCACAGTTTTCTACTCAATGTGACTGTATTGTTTTTATGTATGACCTCTGCCTGCCCTATACATGACAGTGTGGTACTTGTTGAAGGGACAGTTTATTGGTGAACCTTGAATGTTACAGTATGTTCTGGCCTGACTCCGTGTCATTTCTCCCTGCTCAGCTGTATGCCTACGTGGACTTCGCGAGCTACCAGAACAAACTGTAAGCTAACATGAGCTCGCGAGCTAAAGGCTACAGTTCAACTTGTACTTTTTACGAGCATGTTAGCCTCGGCTAATTTATGTAAAAATGACACCGCCACAGTGTGCGAGTATGGCACAGAGTTTCAATTTTCAGTCCACTGTTAGCTTAATGTCATTAGCCGGATAAGCTAGAGCCTGAACTTCTGTGTGGTGCTGTTTGAGCTACATATTAGCTGAGGAGCTACGTGTCACAGTCGCAGTCAAAGTTTTTAGCAAGTTTGCTAACTAGCTAGCTAACGTTAGTAACCCACGCTACAGTCATTTTGCTGCTCTTCTGTAAAGAGGCATACATATTCGCTAAACATACGACGTTATCTCAGTGTCCCTGACCATAAAGATAATGTTAGTTTGTCTTTAACTCTGTACATTTTTTATGGTTGATCCACGCTAGCCAACATGACGGCAGCTAGCATTCACTGTAATGTGTCGTTGGCAATTGTCAGCTAGTTAACTTGATATCGTGTTAGCTAGCACTCACACTAACCAGCCACTTAAATCCTTAATCTGGGATTTGAGTAAATGTTCTATAGGGTCGAAGGATGTCATGCTGTAGGTAATGTTAATTCAAGTTTAACTATCAGGACGTTAGCGTTAACTTGTTAGCAGCTCATTAACATGAATGATCTCGTAGATAAAATAACATGATGCTACATATTATTAAGGGACGTTGGTTGATTGCTTTGTGTGGTTGTGTTTGGAGCTCGTGACTAATATAAAAATGTCATACTTATTAGTCACCATTTTAAGGCTCACAGCTGTATCCATGACGTGGTAGTTTTAGCAAAACAACTTGGCATTACTGTGTTGTAATTGTTTCTTTTCAAGTCATGAAGTTTCTGTCTCCATTTACTGACTGCTGCTGCTGTATCTGTATAATGATATACAATAATGTTAAAGGGACCAGGCCATAAGATGTAGTCTTTGCCAACACTACTACACTCCTAAGGAGCAGGAGCTAACGCTAGTTGGTTATATTTTATTTAGTGCCCAGTTTATATGTATTGAGTATGTCCAAAAATGTGCCCTTGCTGATGAGCCTTATTGGGGATAAAGCTGTAATGATTAGTTGACTGAGAGAAAAATAGTTGCCAACAGTTTTGATAGTCGATCATTTCATTTCATCATTACAGTCATCTTTCAAGCAAAAATATTCAACATTTGCTGATCACAACTTCTTAAATATAAGGATTTACTGCTTCTCTGTCATTTATGATAGTAAGTGAAGTGTCTTTAGGTTTTTGACTCTTGGTTGGACAAAAGAAGCCATTTGAGGAGATCACTCTGAGCTCTGGGAAATTGTGATGAGCATTTTTCACAGTTTTTTGACATTTTATAGACTAAATGATCAACCATGAAAATAATCGACAGATTAATTAAAAATAATATAAACCTTAAAAGTAGGAACAGCAACTTTGTAAGTGGCCAATTTGTAAGTATAAGTTGTGCACCAAAATGAACCATGACTGAAAATATGCTCCTTACACAACAAAAGTTGGGGATTTATAACAACAAGCGTTATGGGAACCTGTGCACACAAAGTGGAAACATAAACCTATGCCTATTATTATTATTCTGGAGTAAGAAAATTTATGATACCTATGGCAAACTAGTAAAATAGGTCCAAGTGTTCATATGACTCTCATATAAAATTTCATACCACTTTAAATTATATAGCCTTTAATAATCACTCCCTTTAATAAAAAAACATTAATTTTTGCCATCACTGGCATAAGAGAGCAATGGCCTATTTACCTGGTTCACCCACAGCAGCTTCATCAATTGCCAGCTTTGTCCTTCTGTCTGACGAGGCGGCGTCCAATTGTAGAAGCCAGATGCTTGTCAAGGAGGGTGAGCTCCAATGGCACCTCGCTATACTTTACTGGAGTTCAGTCAAGTAATGTGCTTCTTGGCATCAGACTTATCTGAACACGTCTTTATTTCTGCATGGTTTCAGTTGTCTGAGGTGGCAGTATTTTGGCACTATGGTAGTATTTTTCCTACTGATCTCACTAGAACCATGACTATCAAAAATATACAAGCTGGGCCTCAGCAACAGCTGCTTCTGTTTAACAGTTAGAGGGAGGCATGACTTGGTATTTGCTCTCTGATGTCTCCATTTTCCATTTGATGACTAACCATTTTATCCATTGTTAAAATATCATTAACTATTTTTTAGTTGTTTCAGTTAATTGGATATCATGCAAGGCTGAAAGCTCATATTGACAAGCAATATTTTAAATGGACTGTACAGAATACAATTTTCTTTTTTGTGTGCACATAACTGTGAAGTAGCCAATCCGTGCAATGTTTTTGAAATGAGGGCCCTGAAATATTAATTTCTTTTTTCTTTTTTTTTTTTCAAAGAAAAAATCAAGAAATAACCTGTATTGGTTATGTCAGTATGACTGATCCTTTTTCATTGTCTTTAGGCAAAAGCTGGCAGGCTGACGGGAAATTGCATCTTTACAGGACGGATTATCTGGTAACTGACCATTTAGCTGGTAAGTTCTCAACAATTATTAGCATTGCAGGAACTGACACTAATACCGTCTTAAGCAATTAGCAGCATACTGTTTTGTTTACCCTATGTGATTCTGCCCACCCCAACCACAGCTTGAAAGTTAGCCATGTAGTAATGATGTATAATTACGAGTGAGAAAAAGAATTTAACACAATTTGGCTAAGCAAATTTGTTATGATGTTCGCTTTTTCTAAATTACATTGAACACCAGTCATCCTGTGTATATGGAAAATTAGAGTAGAGTAGTTTGTCTCGCTTTGTACTCCACGTGTTACCATTTGAATTTTGGCCAAAAGGGGCTGTAAGCTGGGAAGCGTAGCCTTGACACGACATGGAACAGACAAAACTTACTGTCCCACAGTCTTGCATTGAAATAATAAAAAAAATGCTATTTTAATTTGGACCCTTCTCATGTTTGAGTTAACTAAAAGCAAGCTAGAAGGTTTTGAGGACTTTTTGAAACCTCACTGCATTTTCATAATATGAGACCTCTTTCCCACTTTATACAGACATTAAAAAAAACATTGTTTGAGTCTCTCCAAACACCTGGTCTGTGTGGAGGAAACAAAATCAATTATTCTAAGCTATCTCCTGGATAAACTACTGTTGAGTATTTTTTTTTTTTCTTGGCTGACACTTATGAATGAAGTGTGCACTGTAACCTGTTGTGTAATTTAAATAATGCAAACCCATACTCTAGTCTGTTTAGCTTTGGTGTGGCTTTGTTTTTCCCCCATCATGCACCTCCTCTTGCCACAAAAATGTCATTGCCACAGAATGTCAACAAAGTAGCTACGGCCTACCCACAACAATTAAATGACTTTCTACAAGGTTGCTAGCATGTCACAGACATTAAATGCATATGAAAAACCTGAGATTCTGGAAAAAAATGTACTATAGTGACAACAACACCATTCCATCCTTTGTTGTAAAGCTGCTTGTTCATACCAATGCTTAAATTAAAGGATATTTACAGACTTAAACTGGCAACAGGGTTTGCAAACTGTAATGAGTGCTGGGCAGAGCAGCCTTAAGTTTATGAAGCCTGACAAGGAAGAGGCCACTGAAAGGGTGTCCTAAAATATGAAGGGGGGGAAACAGCCTGTTAAACTGACTACCGCCATGTTGACGCTTGAAGTGAATTCCCTTCAACTGCCTGGTATATGGAAAATATTTAATATCAACAAGTTCTCTGTGACATCTGGAATTTATCAGTGCTTTCAGATAAATTTCAGGTGTGCTTGGGGGCAAAATCTGCCTTAAAACAATTCACATTCCTCTGCTCTCTTTGGCCAGGATTTAAGTTGCTCTGCCAGAAAAACAGAACAGTGACTCCCGATGATATATTGAGTTTCATCATTGACAGTGTAGCAGAATCAAGCTGTTGTTGTAGCACTCATTTGTTTATTTCCTCCTCTGGAAAGCAAAAATAATTATTGTTAATGGAACTCAGTCAGCATTCCCAGTTTTATATAACTCTGAAATCAAAATAGCCATAGGGCTTCATTTATAAATGTCATAGATGGGAGGACTTGCTTTGTGGTTCATTTCTTGTAAAGAGTTCTTGTTCAAAGATCCCAGACAGGACATTGAGTTTTCTGTTGGTGGATTTTTCTCTTAATCCTATCCAACATGGATGTACAGAGGGGTCAGTGGGAAAAAAATCCTCTTAACCTCTGAGCCTACTCACTTAGCTACACTTCGTAGTGTAGCACAGGACAAAGACCGTCCAACAGAGGACAAACTAGTTTCTTTTAGGAAGACAAAATGTACTGTAGCTGTAGCCCAGCCCACACTGTTTTCTCTGTGGTGCCATGGATAATTTACTCACCACTTACTGTCTCTGCACACATTAACACAGTGCTGACATGTTAAAGTGACAGCAAGTCTGATTATTCTGAGTGACATTGCTTCTTTTGATAAAATTAGATTAGATAATGGTGAAGATCCCAAAGTCCACCTGTGATAAGCTTGTATGCCATACTAAACATGTGCACGTGATACTGCAGAGGATGATCCCTTTTTTTTTCTACCATTCAAACAAGGGCCTTGTTTTTCTAGTTTTAGCTACGAGTGTATGCAAAATTCAATTTCTGAGTTACAGAAGTATAATCTCCATGTTACCTGTCATATTCTCATGCTAATAGCGGTGCTGATGTGTAAAACATAGATGGGCAAACAAACAATTACAACATGTCGGTGTTGCCCAAATTTGCTATGACACAATGCAAATAGGAATAATGGTTTATCTATTATTAAATGTGAGGAAGCTGTATCAGACTACTGAACAGACACCAAACATGTATAACCATGTAAAATTTAGAATTACGTAGCAAGCATGCACGTACTAAATGGTAAGAAAATGTGACAAAAATAAGAAAAGTTAATTAGCATCACATTACAATCATTATAACAGTTTTTTAATGTTGTAACACAATATTTTCACATTATTACGGTGTATGTGAGAAGCAACTTTTCTTGTTATAACACTATACTATCGTCTTATGACATGAAGTGTTCCTTTTATAATGTGATAACTTGCACACACGTGACTAAGTTTTCATGTTACAACCTGAAAATGATGTTTAACAAGATAAATAGAGTTTTAATGAGCAAAGTTTTTTTGTATGTCTTAATGATGCAACAATATCTTGTTATAACATGAAACACGTTATAGCAAACTTTTCATGTTATAAATGTGATAGTGGTCTGTTTCATTTTCTGGCGTTGCAGCAATATGCTGCTGTCAACAACAAACTACTTGTTGACTCATTAAGTATTTCATTACATATTTACAACTAGATGAGCAACTATCTGAGGTAATCATCATTGGGCACTGTTTAACAAGACCTTACCACTCCAAAACTCACTTAGTTTTCTCATCTTGATTCAGATTTTACTAAATAAATTTTACTAAAATATGTGACATTAACTTTTTCCAAGTAAGTCCTGCCTACTTCAGACAGTTGAGGAAAAACAAAGACAAAAACACAAATGCAGAAATCTCCCAAATAACTAAAACTGCTCTAACTTTGGGAGCAAATGTATTCATGGAGGACCTCTTCTCTCATAATAGGAAGCTGATTGAGAAAATGAGTTTGAGGGTTATATAATGCTCCACCTGTTGCCAAGCTTGTGAAAATAATGTAAATTGCTCTTCTTGTTTTTCAGTTGCCAAACTTCTGAGAATATGTAAATTGCTCTTCTCGTCTTTCTGTTGCCAAACTTGTGAAAATGATGTGAACTTCCCTTTCAGTGGCACACTCGGACTCTGTGTTAACGTGGGATTTCGACCATGAGCTCAGTCGCTGTACTTACGCAGGAAAGCTTCAATGAGCACCGCAGTGGGCTCTTGCCAGAGCAGAGTGGTGGTGAGTGTTTGGATTTTTAAGGCTATGCCTGATTTGTAAAATGCAATGGCAGGCATAATTGGGCTTATCTGTTTGTTTTTTTTATGTGTTCAGCTGCTGTGGCAGGAACCAGTGCTGGAGAGGAGGAGGATGCCCTTCCTACCTACAAGGATGCCTTCCCACCTCTGCCCGAGAAAGCGGCCTCACCTGAGGGGACCCAGGAAACTGCCAACGCCTGGACTAACAAGATTCGTCCTCTCAAGTCTTCTATTATCACCCAGGTATAACATTTTAAAATTAAGACCACCTGCATTCGTGTTAATAGAATGTGAAATAACTGTTGGTTTCAATGCAGGCAACTTCTTCCCCCCCTAAAATAATTATATTAATATAATAATTATACATTAGAACAAGCCAGTTTTAGTAAATAGTAACTCTCTCAGCTGGTTTAGTCCCAGTTATAGATTAGATTTAATATGGTGTTTATCCTTTGGTTAATAATTACATTTATACCTACAGTAATAACTAAATGTGCAGCTGCCAAACAACTTTTTATGCAAAACAATTGAAAGTGATGTCAGCACTAGTGCTGCATTCATATGGTCCTAATTTCTGACTTGAGTGTGTTTATGAGCTTTTAGGGCCTAACTTGCAAACAACATGAATGCTAAATTCCCTAAAACTACTAAAATATGGTTTCTACCTGACTTGCAATCAGGGTAAATGTTAATAACTTTTCTAAGTAACCAAAATAATTCTACATGGACAGCAACCAACAGCTATAACTTAATACTAAATTTCAAATTGATCATTTTTGTTTTACCACGTGAACTAGGTTTTCCATGTGCCGCTAGAGGAGCGCAAGTACAAGGACATCAACCAGTTTGGGGAAGGAGACCAAGCGAAGGTCTGTGTGGACATCATGCATAAGACCGGAGCCCACCTGGAACTCTCCTTGGCAAAAGATCAGGGTCTCTCCATCATGGTGTCTGGAAAGCTGGATGCTGTGATGAAGGCCCGTAAGGAAATTGTGTCCCGACTGCAGACTCAGGTCAGGAGAGCCGTTTTTGCTCATGATACCTGCATAAAGTATTACTCATTGACGAAAACAACAGTCCCAACAGTACATTTTAACCTTCACAGGCTTCAGCTACTGTCGCCATCCCCAAGGAGCACCACCGTTTTGTCATCGGCAAAAATGGGGAGAAGCTTCAGGAGCTCGAGCTCAAGACTGCCACCAAAATCCAGATCCCACGACCTGACGACCCCAGCAACCAGATCAAGATCTCTGGTACCAAGGAAGGCCTGGAGAAGGCAAAGCATGAGATCCTGTTGATCTCTGCTGAGCAGGTAATGTGTCTCCTCAGACAGCCAACCAACTTTCAGCTACATCCCAGACATCACAGCTTTAGGATATATTTTCATTCTCTCCCCCTGCCACTCCTACTGTTTTAGGACAAGCGTGCTGTGGAGAGGGTGAACATTGACAAGGTTTACCACCCATTCATCACCGGTGCCTACAATAAGCTGGTAGGAGAGATGATGCAGGAGACCGGTGCCCGCATTAATGTCCCCCCTCCAAGTGTGAACAAGACGGAGATTGTTATCACTGGGGAGAAGGAGCAGGTGGCCCTTGCTGTGGCTATGATCAAGAAGATTTCTGAAGACAAGGTAAGTTATTAGAGTTAAGCTTGTTATTGCACTGGTATGAGGAAGCTTTAACTAATTATCCAAGTTTAAATGTTACTGATTGACTACCCTTTTTTATTGCAGAAAAAGAATGCCACTACCATTGCAGTAGAGGTGAAGAAATCTCAGCACAAGTATGTGATTGGCCCCAAGGGAAACACCCTGCAGGAGATCCTGGACAAAACTGGTGTCTCAGTTGAGATCCCACCATCTGACAGCAGCTCAGAAACTGTCATCCTACGTGGGGAGCCGGACCGTCTGGGTCAGGCCCTCACTGAAGTTTATGCCAAGGTGTGGAATGTTTTTAAAATGTTCTTGTGATGACCTTTGATATTTGTAATAAAAAAAAAAGAAAACAAAAACGATGAGTAACTTTAAGAATTTTTTTTCCTCTTCGCAGGCAAACAGCTACACTGTTTCCTCGGTTTCAGCTCCATCTTGGCTTCATCGTTTCATTATTGGCAAGAAGGGGCAGAACTTGGCCAAGATAACTCAACAAATGCCCAAGGTCAGCTTAGTGATGGATTTCTTAACCTTAGCACGTTAAATACTCTTTAGATTTCATTTTGTAACTTATTATTTATGTATTTTGCATACAGGTGCACATTGAGTTCACTGAGGGAGAAGATAAAATCACCCTGGAAGGTCCTACCAAAGACGTGCAGATGGTGCAAAGCCAGATTGAAGCCATTGTTACAGATTTGGTGAGTGCTGAGTTACCTATACATTTAAACCAAAGCCTACCAATCAGAATGGTTCCTCTAATGTCAAGGTTATGTTCTGGAGAGTAGATTGTGTAAAAGGGGAAAAAATGCACACCGTAACAACAATGCTTTTGAGCTTGCCTGGTATCACTAGACTAATTCGCAAATATGTTTTAGTCTGGAATCTCTCAGGGCATTTTTGTTTTCCAAGTGGTGTAATCAACACATGCAGGCCAAAATTGGCTAAACTTGCAACAAAACATGTGAAGTAGCTGAGCTTGGTTCGTTTTCATGCAGAGAACAAAAAGTTCTCATATTAAAGCTAAATGACACACTAAAATATATTTATTGCCTTAAATAAGCAACGTAGTAACCGAATCTCGATCCATATTTCATAAACGTGTCTAGTTGTACTGGAGTTTTTGGAGACTTTGTTTGAAAGCATGACACAAAATGGCATCTGCCTGGTAGTAATCTGTCTCACAGCTAATCGGTACACAAAATTATGATCCTGAAAACATTTGAGGCAAGAAATAAGCATTGTAGTAACAGAATCTTTATCCCCATTTAAGCAGCACCACCTAGTTTGACAGTTTGATCTGAGTTTCTGACACTCCTCTGTCAATCATTGTATAGAACCTGCCCCATATTAAATAAATAGTGGTGATGGGTCTGACCAGATCCAAGGCTGATGGAATTCTGTCTGAATGGAAGAGAGCCCAGACATATCTGTCAGATCAAATGAAAACATGAGCTTGGCAGATTCATCTGGTTCTCAGACTGCTTATAAGCTTCAGTTGATATGTTCCAGTGATATTCATGTTTTTGTCTTCTTTCACCTAAAAGGTAAGCCGCATGGACTATGCAGAGATCAGTGTGGATCCCAAATTCCACAGACACCTGATTGGAAAAGGAGGTGTTAACAGTAAGTACAGTGTTCCTGTCTAGAGGATGATTTACTCAATTGCAACAAAAACTGTATCGGCATCCTTCTCAAGCCATATATTTATTTTTTATTTGTAGTCAACCGTATCAAAGAGCTGCACAAGGTGACTGTCCGTATCCCCCCTGACAATGAGAAGAGCAACCTGATCCGTATTGAGGGGGATCCCCAGGGTGTGCAGGAAGCCAAGAAGGAGCTGCTCGAGCTTGCGTCACGCATGGTGAGATCAAACTTCAGTTCATGGGCAAGAGGCTGCAAACTGGATCCTGATGGTCCGTTATTGAATATACTGTCTTTCGCAGGAGAATGAGCGTACAAAGGACTTGATCATTGAACAGCGTTTTCACAGAGCCATCATTGGCCAAAAAGGGGAGAAGATAAAGGAAGTGCGTGACAAATTCCCAGAGGTGAGTTGGAAACTGTTTGACATCAGCTGTTAGATGGCACTGGTTTAGCTGTACTGAATCATTGAAAAAACACTTTAATAACTCTGTCATAATATCCATTCCAGGTCATCATCAATTTCCCCGACCCCGCACAGAAAAGTGACATCGTTCAACTTAGGGGCCCACGAACTGAGGTGGAAAAATGCTCCAAGTTCATGCAGAAGATAGTGGCTGAAATGGTAAATCTTTACTCACATCTTGTCTTATATGTGAAGATGATATGTTAAAAGATAGCTTAAATTGACATCCATAAGTGCTTAAGTATAGTTGAATGTTAACTTACAGTGATTCCTTTTGTCAGGTGGAGAATAGCTTCTCTGTCTCGGTCCCCATCTTCAAGCAGTTCCACAGAAACATAATTGGAAAAGGAGGATCAAATATCAAGAAGGTACTGTGTATGAAATAGAAGTTATGTAGTTGAATGAGTTCTTCAGGCTGTCAAGTTAAATTTGACCGTGTCATTGCTCAAAAATTAAAGATGTCACCAATTTTAATTGGTAGGTGTTTGGAATAAGATTAGGTAGCACCAGCACGAACTCTATGCTTTGCCACATGTGCACTTACACACAGTCATGGTGTTTGAGATGAAAGTGTTAACTGTGATATTTATTCAGAGTGTGTGTATGTTTCTGTATACCAGTCAGAAACAGGTTTGCATTTGCACTACAGTTTGCAGTGATGCATTTATTGATCAAATGACTAGAAATAAACAAACAGTAACTCATATAGTTACTAAAAGAATAATCAAAACAAACTGGTGCCAAACACCTAGGGTGATTTTAGTGTTTTTATGTAAGAGCCCAGCACCAGCAGACATTCCATGGCAGACCAGGGTGAGTCAATGAAGTGATGAGTTAGTGAAACAAAATTATTAAACTATACATATTATGTAGAATGAAAAAAAAAAATCATTTTGGGAAAGTTGTCATTATGTCTGTGACAGTGGAAGGTAGAATTTAGGACAGGGGCTTGAAATTACCCCCCCCCCCCCCCCATGACCAATTGTTTTCTTTTGCTTTGTAGATTCGGGAGGAAACTAACACAAAAATTGACCTGCCTGCTGAGAACAGCAACTCAGAGATGATTGTCATCACCGGAAAGAAGGCAAACTGCGAGGTTGCAAGAAATCGCATCTTGGCCATTCAGAAGGAGCTGGTAAGCGTGTGCATGCATATATATCAGTCTGTTGAACGCTTTGGATCAACATCAAGCACATGCACTCAATTAATGTCTCATTGTGTCCAGGCAAACATCACAGAGGCAGAAGTATCCATTCCCTCCAAGCTGCACAACTCCTTGATCGGGTCAAAGGGCCGTTTTGTGCGCTCGATCATGGAGGAGTGTGGTGGCGTGCACATCCACTTTCCCACTGAGGGCTCAGGGATTGACAAGGTCACCATTCGAGGCCCTGTAGAGGAGGTGGAGAAAGCCAAGCAGCAACTGCTTGCTTTGGCAGAGGAGAAGGTTTGTATAAATGTCTCTAATGATAAAAGAATGAACTTATGTTGACCTCTCTAAAACTGGCATCCATTTGACAGGGGCATAGAGAGGGGGGTTAAAATGGCAAAAAGCTGCTTCTGTGCCTCATTGGTTGTACATTACCACATGCTGACAGCTTCTTTCAGCTGTCAGAATAAAAATGGCATGCTTGTGCATAGCTAGTGTCAGAAACTGAGGCTAAAATTTGTTTTGGTTGCTGCAGATTTTTTTCTCAAGATTAAATCATGTTTACCCAATGAGCATGAAGAAAATTTCCATCTGTTATAACTTTGAAGTTACTAGGGGAATCTTTTGTGCTGACCTTTTGTAATTGAGGTTGACTTGTAATACATTTCTTGTTATTTTGTAAATGTTTTTCTTCAGCAAACCAAGAGCCACACTGCTGAGCTGCGAGCAAAGCCAGAATACCACAAGTTCCTCATTGGGAAAGGTGGCGGAAACATCCGCAAGGTTCGTGACAGCACCGGAGCCAGGATCATCTTCCCCACCGCAGAGGACAAAGACCAAGAACTCATCACTGTGATTGGCACTGAAGAGGCAGTGCGAGAGGCCCAGAAGGAGCTGGAGGAGCTCATCAAGAGTTTGGTAAGGCATACATAAGGCAAACGTAGCACGATATGGCTTTGCTTCTCTTACAAATGCCTGGATATTAAATATATTTACTCTTTGTTACAGGACAATGTTGTTGAGGACACTATGAGCGTTGATCCAAAGCACCATCGCTACTTTGTGGCTCGCCGTGGCCAAGTCCTTCGGGACCTTGCCGATGAATATGGTGGTGTGATGGTGAGCTTTCCTCGCACGGGTTCTCAGAGCGATAAGGTCACCCTCAAAGGAGCCAAAGAATGTGTGGAAGCAGCCAAAAAGCGCATGCAGGAGATTGTTGAGGACTTGGTTAGTAGATACAGTTTTGTTTGGCTAAGATGATCTTTATTCTGTGTGTTTTTTATGCCCCCTCTTCTGTTTTGAAATGTAACCGATCTACCATCTTTTTTTTTTTTTCCCCCTCATGTTTGAATATTTTCTTCTCCAGGATGCTCAAGTGACCATTGAGTGTGTGATTCCTCAGAAGTTCCACCGTTCTATCATGGGTCCTAAGGGCTCACGGATCCAGCAGATCACCAGAGATCACAATGTACAGATTAAGTTTCCCGAGCGTGAGGACCCACAAGGTGAACACATGACTAGTGTGAAGCAAGGTTATTATAGTTAATCAAAACTGAATTTAAAAGTAGGTGTGGAATAACATCTTAGTTAACTGAAATAAAATGATAAAATATGAGCCAGACTATAGAAATAAACAAAAACTAACAAACAATATTGTGCACTTACAAAACAAAGTAAATTACAGTGAAAAATATACACTTTAGGACTCTAGTCAAATTTGTCAACATTTTTAAACAAAGCTTAACTGAAACAAGCTATTCCCCTCTGGAAACTAAATGAAACTAAACTGAATTGAAAACAAAAATGAAAAACTAATGAAATACAATAACAGGTGTGAAGACTTGGGAATTGAGTCCTTTAAATTCAGTTTTTCTTATCAAACTTCATTTGATTCACTCTTCCAGCAGCACCTCCTGCAGAGGCCCCTATTCAGGAGAATGGTGAGGCCAATGGAGAAGTGAAGGAGCCAGCTGATCCAAACGCACCCAAAAAGTGTGACGTGATTGTGATTTCTGGTCGTAAAGAGCGGTGCGATGCTGCTGTGGAAGCATTGAAGGTATCGTATACAGTGATCATATCTGAGCTTATTTCCATTTCTCAAAATTACTGCTTTATTCTCTAACGGTCTCCTTTCCTTAGGCCTTGGTTCCTGTAACAATTGAGGTGGAAGTGCCTTTTGAGCTTCATCGATACATCATTGGACAGAAAGGAAGTGGAATTCGCAAGATGATGGATGAATTTGAGGTGTGTGTTTTAGTACAGCTTTAGTGATGGCACAGGGATGTAGAAGCTTTTTAATTTGTGGCTAATTCCGAGTGATCTCACTGTTTTCTGTTTTCCTCCTCCAGGTCAATATTCAAGTGCCTGCTCCTGACCAGCAGTCTGATAAAATTGCCATCACCGGCTTGGCCAATCACCTCGACCGCGCCAAAGAGGGCCTCTTGGAGCGTGTTAAAGAGCTGCAGGCCGAGCAGGAGGATCGGGTTAGTATTAGTGTATATATAGTATTTATATAAAATATATTAACTTTCCTAATATTTTAAATTGTTTGAATGGGGCATGCTTATGCTCTGACATTTATTACAAAAATGATACCATCAATTCATCAAATAATTGTGAACTGATCATAAAAAAAGAGGCAGATTAAAAGGAAGCAGTGAGATTTGTTGCACTCGAGTCTTCAGTTTCCTGTTGTTGAGTTATTGTTGATTTGGCTAACTCAGCAATGGGGAACTGAAGCCGATATATTGCTCCTTTGACAAAAAGGTAATTTTACCTCCTATAACATGAGAGTTGTTGGTCCATTGCTGCCTCAATCTGCAGAAAATAATGTCAGTTCAGGTCCACACTAACTTGTTAAAACACTATAGTCACAGTTAAACAAATAAACTGGCCAATCCTTTTGTCAAAGGAGCCTGGTGGCTTAGAAGTGGCCTTAGTTCCCTACCGGAAAGAGCTGTCTGACGGCAAATTAAAGTGGTGAAAATATTACAAATATAGCATGTTAATTTATTTTGGTGGTCCCTTTTAAAGTGAATAAAATGTTTTTCTGCTGACCCTTTCCACAACAGTACATTGCTTATCATCAGTGCCGGTGCTTCTAAGCCAGTCAAACATCATTTGCCATACCTACACAATCTTGAGAAATAGTCTAAACAGCAAAATGAGCTCTTTGTGAACAAGGTTTTACATTACTTATGAATATTTATTTTCATACTTTGAGCCATTCAACTTTGATACCATTTGCATTTTTACCATCTCAAGCCAACTTTCCAGAGGTGTTAATGTTGGTGTGTACTGAGCAGGGGCACCTTTTACTGAACTCTAGTATTACCAATAGTATTTTGAATTATCTCTGTCTTATGATTTGCGTACACTCATGGAGCAGTTAAATTATCTTTGAGATTACTTTAAAGGCCACCCTCATGATAACCATGAATGAGCAAACAGCTTAATTATTAACTTTTACTTTGGTATGTAGAGTAGAAATGAGCCAGTTGTCAAACTCACTGGACTTCTAACCCAGCATTGTTTACATCAACCCCTTTACAGGCACTCAGGAGCTTTAAGCTGACCATCACTGTGGACCCCAAGTATCACCCCAAAATCATTGGCCGCAAGGGTGCCATTATAACCAACATCCGCACTGAGCATGACGTGAACATCCAGTTCCCAGAAAAGAATGATGAAAACCAGGTATGGCGTTTCTGGACAATTTGTGAACCCTCTGTACTCCTTCAGCACAGCAGGTGGTGCTGATTTACCAGTTCATACATGACATTACTATATGAGAACACTAATAGAGGATGATAGTTGCCAGCAGCTGTAGTAGTTAATATCATAGTTGTTTTTTTCATGTCTCTACAGGATCAGATTACTATTACAGGGTATGAGCACAAAGCCATAGCAGCACGAGATGCCATCCAGGCTATCGTGGATGAGCTTGAGGAGATGATCTCTGAAGACATCACCCTGGACAGCAGGGTCCATGCCCGCATTATTGGAGCCCGTGGCAAGGGCATCCGCAAGATCATGGATGAGTTTAAGGTGAGGCTACTGAGAGGACTGGACATGTTGTTATCAGTGGAATAAAACAACATAACATAACATAACATTAATTCGCTTGATTGCAGTGTACTTTCGCTGTTTTTTGAGCTTTCACTGTCACCACTAATAGCTTGTAAGCACTTTCTTATCTGGCGAAAGCCGGACTTGCAGCTTCTTAACATCACTTCTCCACTTGCCAACATTAATGGGTCTTCATTAGGAATACAAGGTATTAACCTTGAAGTATGGAGCCAGGACAGCCAGTTTTCAGTGTACAAAGTAAGCTCACAGAAAGTGGAGGGTTTGCAAGTCAGTTAACTAGCTAGTTCTCCATGCTCACATTTTCATGTCCAGACACATGCTGTGATGGTTACTGAGGGACAAACTATGCAAACACGAATAGAAAAACAAATCCTGTAACAAGATAACAGAGTCATTTGAATTCAACTCTTGTCATTTGGGAACAGGCATTTTGGATTGATTTTTAGACCATGCTTACAACATTCAATAAATAAATATTGAAGACCTTCCCAAACAGAACTTGAGACTATTAATGCCATTTCAGGGCTTTTTATCAGTAAATGTGAATGTAAGACTGTAAGGACCTGGAGCTGCCTTCCTGTAATGTGTCAATTATTGATATTCTTGTATAATATGATTTAATATCAACAAGAATATCAATAATTGATGTAATAACATTTTGGTAGTGTGAAAAGACCAATTTTCTGCAGCAAATCCATCAAAGCAAAAATGATCACCTTCTGTGTAATCTCGCTGATGCTCACACTCTGACACTGATAGCACTCATAGCTGTGACTCTGGCCTGGGAAAGACCTGGGTGTTGAGTGTCCCCACTGTGGTGGGCTGGTTTGGGAGAGGTGGATTGAGACTCCTGTAATCCTATGAGATCTCTACTCTTAACAGCTAAACGTGAACAAGCTTAGCAACAGGCTTTTTCCATGACGACCCAGCTTTGTGTGATGGGTTCAGATGGCGCCTACCCAAGAAAGCAACATAAATATATTTGTAAAAAGCTTTGCTCTGGGCTGCCTCTTGGGGCACCACTTGGACTCTTGAGTCCCTTTTTTGTATTTTATCATTTCAAGCTATCCAGTCTTTGAATGTGGCCTGGTATCAATCTTTTTTTTTTTTTTTTTTTTTTTTTTAGGTTGATCTCAGGTTTCCCCAGAGTGGAGCTGCAGACCCGAACCTTGTGACAGTCACAGGTCGCCCTGAGCTTGTGGATGAAGCCATTGACCACCTCCTTAACCTGGAAGAAGAATACGTAAGCTGCTCCCTGCATGCCAACTGTTCATTTTTGCTCTAGATGATATAAGAAATACTTGTAATATTTGTAATATTTGCTGTTAAATAATTATTTCTGATGTATTTTGCTGTGCCACTTTTTGTCAGATGGCAGATGTTGTGGAGAACGAGGCAAAGATGGCTTACATGAGGCCTCCTGGGGGTAGCGCTGCTGCCATGGATGAACAACGTGGCCCATCCAAAGGCTTTGTGGTGAGGGAGGCTCCCTGGACCACTGCCAATGAGAAGGTGAGTGTTCTCCCACGAGCCTGACACTGTTTGGAATTACAATTGGTCACACCTTAATTTCTTAATCTCTGTTTTCTTCTTTTTTTTCTACTTTTAGGCCCCTGATATGAGCAGCTCTGAAGATTTCCCCAGCTTTGGAGCCCCAGTGGCAACCAAGACCTCCCCCTGGGGACCCAAGCGCTTCTAAGCTGTGCTGCTACAGATGGGCCTGAACTTAACCGGACACAATCTTCCCCCTTCATCGTCCCCACCTCTTGACCTGGACTGACCGCTGACCCTCAAAGTCTTCAGTTCTGAGAATGTCATCCTTCTCTGTCTACTTATCCCAGTCTGCCCTTGCAGATTCATCAGTCTAAAAGTGCTTTCAGATACTGTAATTGACTTGTGAGCTTTGTATCTGCATTAAATGATACTGTCTTATGCTAAAAAAAGAAAAAAAATGTGACAGATGTTGCGGTTAAGTCTCCAGTCTGTACAAGACTGACATTTAAGTGTTTATTAGACCTGACATTTCATTGTGGTTTGAACTGTTATACCAAATTCAGTGGTGGCCAGACATCAGTTTTTTTGAGCTGCCCTTATCTTAGTTGCCTTCGCAGGGTGGGGTAAAAGGATTGAATTACCGCTGGTGGCATGTGCAGACATGATGCCTGACCAACGAGGGGCCAGCTGTTTCAGTAACCCGCCCCCCTCCTGCTTTACTTATGTAGCTGAGTGAAAATTGTCAAGTCGTTAAGCCCTCAAGCACACTGTTAGTGGTTGTCCTCTGTCACATCTCTCCATTTACTTAGCTGTGCTTCTGTGAATATGGTCAAGTAGTGGCACGTACCTTGTAGCCTTACGAATTGGTAAACTCTACTAAGGGGGGGAAAGCGGTTTTAGCCACTGCAGAATGGCACCCATTCAAACTGCCAGATGCTCGGAGATCTGCCAGAACTAAACTTCTTACAACACTAGGCCTCGAGCTCCAACGCATCAAACCTCACACTAACGGTTGAATGAACTCTTTTGACATTCAAAAGTAAATCACTCTACAAAAATATAATGACTGTGTTTGTGAGCAAAACAGCAGACCATCTCGTGCCAACTATCTGTCTAGTGATGTCCTGTGTTACTCATCCTCTGTATTGGGTCAGTGTCCAGTCCTTTTGTCTTCCAGTTGCTATGCAGATTGTTCTGTTCAATAGCAATGGCCCTTTTTATCAGCCTTACAACTAGAAAGATACAAACCAGGTAGAGATGATGTCTAGGTGCATTTTTTAATGGACAGCTGGAAGGTATGTTTATTGTTCCTTTGAAAGCTCTTGGAACATTGCCCCCCCCCCACCCCAGTTATTGTAATTAGTTTAATTTTGCCTGAGGAGTGAAGATTTAGCTTGCTAGCTGCTAATTCAACATCTAGCATCAGCCTACCTTGGTTTATATCCTCCTAGCATTGAATGAAAGATTATGCAAATACCATTACAGTGAACGGTTATGGATGACACTGGAAAAGAAATTGTCCAAAAAGTCAATAAAAATTGAAAATCTCTTGTGCATTCATCTGAGTCTTTTGTGAAGCGCAAATTTACTCATTTAGTTATGGAATGTAACCCACCCTAAAATTAACACAACTGTTCAATTGCAAATTGCAAAGCTGATGGCATGGTACTGTTTTGCTGCTCTGAAATCATGCGAGGTTTGTGCAACAGTCTTACTTTTTGGCCTGAGGGTGGTGCTAGAAGAGAGGTCATTGTGATGATCCACTCAAAAGATTCTGGGCTGTTCTGTCTGTGGGGGATCTCGATCTCTGGCTGTACCAATTCTATGAGGAATTGAAACATGAGAAATGCAAAATATTTGTCAAGATAATGCTTGCAGATTTTTTTTTCAGCCTATCAAACCATGCATGCCTTCAAAACTTAGTTTAAATCTTGCAAAACCCTGTTTTAAAATAAAATTTCAGGAATTCAAAACATTCAATTTAAACCTTTTTTTAGTTTCAAAATATGGCACATGAATCCCATAGTACAGTCTAGCAATACAGGAGGTATCACTTTTAAAATGGTGCACAGATTCTGTTCTTTACCATTTGAAATATTATATTTATATAATTAAATAGATTATATTTTGCCCTGGGACTAGTAAAGGCATCATTGGTTCATCCGAATGCAATGGGACGTGTGTTATATACAGCCCAATTTGCCCAATGACCAAAATGTGTATAATTATTATGTACCTTCTGACATGAATAATGGAAGATGGTAGATAGTTATAAACTAAGTATAGGACCACTGAATATTTTGGGGTCATCTCTTGTTTGTGCTTACCTGAAACTGCTATGGCAGCAGTAGTAGTAGCATGGTTGTTAGCCTCACGTTTTGCGCTTTCACTGAGGTGGTTTCTGTGGTGGATAGTATGTCAGAATTTCTTGATTATAAAAGAATCCATTGTGGCTCACTATAGTGTTTGTACACTGTAGATAACAATACAGCTAAACTATTATATTTTTCATGAATATGTAACTTGCTCATGTTTAGCCTTTTGTATGTGTAAATTAAATATTTGTTTTTTTTAAATCAACACACCACTTATTTTTGCTAATTATATATTGGATGCATGTTAATGTGTATTTTGGAACATATTTTAATTACCGGGGGGGAATTATCAAACAAATACTTGTTGCCCCCACCCCTTCACATCCTGTCACCACGTGCCAGTCAATTTGTGTGGTCAACCACCTTGTACCTTCTTACCCAAGCTTGGGAGTTGAAGCTGGTAAAATAATTATATGCGTAACTGTCGTGTCACTGCGTGGCTGTTAATGGACGTGTCTCTTGAATTTTATAGTCTTTCGTTTCAGAACAGAAAGTTAATTAAAGTATCATGCTAATGCTATCAGCTAGTTAGAGCTACCGTGCGCCGTCAAACAAGTTAGCTAGCAGCGGACGGACTGAAGAGATGAGTTCTTTCCAACAAAACGACCAACTCCAAGCAACATTATTTGACATGAACACTTCACCCTCATACAAGAGAAGAGAATGCCTTCAGCAGCAACAAACGTGAGTCTGTTATACCCTCTGTCTGTCTGTCTGTCTGTATCTCTTTGCTAACCGGTTTCTTTCCTGGTTTAAATGTCCCGCTATAGCGCGCGCCTGCGTTTTACACCATAGTTTCCTGGCTACTTGCTGTGTTCTTGTTGACAGTATTTTGTTGTGAAGGCTACCGTGCTTTGTTGGCACATGTTGTTTGCCAGGGCACTGAAGATGTTGTTGCTGCTATTACAAAAATATTTAGTTAAGACAAAGCCTGCAGGCTTTGAATAATTGGTAATTTTTCAATTTCAGTATGTACTGGTCAGTCACCTGTTGATTATCTGTTGTTATAGTTGGTGGATTGTCGTTTGCTAGCTGCTTATGAGAATGTATTTATTCTTCTGTGTCAGTTTTAAGCAGAACTTTAACCTTTTTTACTGCAGCCATACTGAAAATAGTAGCACAAACAAAGGTGTTACCAATCATACCAATAAAAATCTCTTTACATTTGGTGTAGCGGATTGAGCTAATGGCAAGTGCAGAGTGAGTATAACACTCTTGCAGCCAATCACAGCACGTATGTGTTCAACGTAACCAGTACCATATTGGTTCAGATCATACAGTCTATGCTTCAGATGTTTCAAAGTATCTCATATATGTTTACCTTACATTTATTTATCATATCACACATGTACCATCCTGATTTGCTGGCAGCTTCTTTTGGGCCATAGAAAAACAAGAAAAAGAAAAAGAGCCGTATCCAGTTCAATGGGCCTGATGTAAGTCAGGTAGGGTAGACACATGCATTGATACTTTTTTATGTGACCATAACCAATTATTATTTGTGTTATTTTAATTGTTATTTTTATATGAGAAGATAAGAAATGTGTAAGTCACGTATCTATGATATGTGCTGATTTTGATGTGAATAGAATTGCTTGGTCTATAAAAAATATCAGAAAATAGTGAAAAATGATTGTAAAAATTTCCTAGAGCTCAAGGTGACCCCTTAAAATCACTAATTTTGTATGAGCAAGGTTCAAAACCCAGAGATATCCAATTTACAGTCCTGCAAAGCAAAGAAAAACCCCAAATTCTGAATGTTGTAGAGGCATTTTTCCTTCATAAATAACTTTCTTTAGACCTTATTTCTTTAAATGTCAGGTCTGACTGGGCTTCTGAACCACACCACAGCTGAAATGAGTGTTTAGGTTAGCATCTCATTTTAACCGGCCCCACAAAAACAACAGTGATTTTAACAGGAGCACTGATAATTCAATAACTCTCTAATAAATTGTATCCAACCAGAACAAAGACTGTTACTCATTATTAAATGGCAACAAACGACAAATGCAATTGCTACTCCAAACTAAATACTTAAATAGCTTTTATACCCCTTAAAACTACCTAAAGGGCAATTTGTATTTAATGTCGAATATTTTTTTATTGGTTATTTCTTTGAATATAAGGACTTTTTTGAAATCTCCTCCCTTTTGTGGTTCACATGTGTGCGTGTTTGTGAAATACTTGAACAGACAGAAAAAAGCGTGCAGTCTGATGAATTTATTTTCCTCTCATCCTCTGTCTCTCTCCTCTTGAATGCTGATAGAGGTGCACTCTCAACACTCATGAAGTGCTCCTGTGTGTTTGAAAGGAGCAACGTAAAGCTCTCACCAGAGCTTTGAGGCATAATCATGACACAATTAAGATAATTTCCCAACGACTGCTGGTGGCGAGAAAAGCAATTTTTACGCCTTGTAATCGAGTCTGGCTGTCAGATTAAGATAGCAGGTGATTTGAGGGAAATTGTCTTGGCTAACTCTTTGGAGTGGGATCCAGGTGGCCTCAGGTATCTCTTTGCCCATTGAGGTTGCCCGTAAGCTAACACAGTTTTGATTTTGAAAATGAAAGAAACATTTGAGTGGTGGATTTGTGTCTCTGGGCATTTGTCGTCTTATTACCTGCCTCTGCTGCCATCTACTTCTGCATCTTGTGACTTAAAAGAGCCAAGTGGCCCGTTATCTGTGTCTCACTTTCTTTCTCTTTCCCCGTCTTTCCCTCGCCATCCAATGACAAACTCAGAATTCAACACATAGTGTATGAGATTACTGTGTGTGAGGGGGTGAAAATCTATGCAGGATGTTAGCTTCTTGCAATTGATAAATGTATAAAGATTTCAGTAATAATAATAAAAAAGAATACTCTCCTAAATGAAATAGGCTACTATGTTTGTTCAAGGCAAGGCATGTTTATTTGTAGCACCTTCAGACAACAAGTTTTTGCCCTAAATGATTTCACTTGTCTTTTCTTGAATCTACTTGATTTACAGAAGATGTATAGATAGGATTTTAAAAGAGTAAAATAAATATCAAAATAAACAGAAATTTAATGAAATAGATTAAACAGAAGACTAACGATCTATGTGCAGTTACAGTAAAAAGAAGGTTAATATTAAAATATTTAAGAATGTGAGATTTTTTAAAAAATGTATTTGAGATATTTTGTTATAATTTGTTTTGATTTTAAAAGTTTTTGCTAGGTTCATGTGTGTATAAAACATAAAAATACCTTTTTTTTTTTTAATTTCTGAGTATCACAGAGTTCAAACTAAGTAAATAATAAATGTGATCAGGGTATACAGTGGCTTTGAACTTTATTCAGACCCCTTTACCTTCTACACACCTTGTGTTATAAACTTCACTAAAATTGATTAAATGTAGTTTTTGGCCATCACTTCACGCAAAACAACTCTTCACACATCTATTTAATTAGACAGGTATGTATGAGATTACTGGACAAAAAAGTTGTAAAGAAATCCCAACTTCATGAGCCTTATGGAGGTTTAGTATTGAAACACTGCAAATGAATGTAATTGCAAGGTAGATAGTTATTCATCATGACAAGGAAAAAACATTTGTACATAGTTTAGCAAATTTATCACTAATACAAAATTGCACTCCAAATTAAGCTCAGGTGCATCTTGTTTGCTTTCATAATCCTTGAGTTATACAACTCGATTGTACTCCTACCAGTGGCAAATTCAACTGATTGGACATGATTTAGAAAGGCACATGTCTTTGTATGTAATATCCTACATTTCATGGTGTTTGTCCAGACAAAAAAAACCAAGCCATGAAGTCCAAGGGACTTTCTGTACGCCTCTGCATTCAAACAGTCCCTTTTCATAGACATTTTGACTTGTCACAGTAGGAAAAGGCACAGGTGTTACTAATAACATTAACGATGGCTCTGTTCTATTCAAATGTCCCAGTAAGCCGTGACAGTGTGACAGTGAGCCAGCATGCACAATAGCAAGTGAAGCAGGTAAATGGAATTCAGACGTCAATAATTTAATTATTTACACCGGTGCTTTTTCCACTGTCACATGTCAAAGTGTCCAATTGTGTTGAGGCACAAATCTGGGCAGGGGAATAAAATCAGAAATTTGGAGCCACCATGATTGGGTTGCACCAGCTATTCATAAATCCATCACTAAGTTTGTGTGTTAAGTCCTTCTTAAAAGAGAAATATGTAATGTATTTACTGTTCCAAATCATAGAGGGTAAAGAAACATGCTAAGTTGAAATAGTGGCTTTCCAGACAACAAAGCTATGTTACTCTTTAAATTTTCCAGTCAGGTGCAGAATGTCTGTTTTTGCAGTGTTTCCCCAGTGTTCATTTGTGGCAGCCTGCCACAATAAGAACATTGCTCATCACAAATTGATTTTCAAATTTTAGAGCTGTGTGCACCTCTCTCGGCCATGACTAGAAGGGAACCTTTGATTTGCAAAACTCTCATGAGATTTGTACATTTCTATTAAAATGATCACTGTTGCACGATCTTTTGTGGGTCTGGGGCTCCCTGCAAGACACAAACCTGTCTCTGTCTGTCTCTTTGTCAAACTCATGACAGTGTGCCTGTCTGTGACCAATATGATGTTCCACACTCTGGAGGGTTTCTTACACTTGTGCAGCTGCCCAAGTAATTTTGTGGCCCATTTTGACATTTTTAATTTTTTTTTATCCATCTGACAACACAACGCCATCCAAGATCGATCTACCCTTGGTCTCCCCCTCCCTCACTTGTTTGCTCTGCTGTGTGAAAAGGGTCAGACAGTTACATTGCACAGACTTTGTGGAGAAACGCAAAGACAGTCTCCTATTTTATGTACAGTATATGCCTACTCATGCAGCTGTTTCGTAAAAGTTTGTAAGTGCAGCTGATTGGTGTCGATGTCATTCAGTAGCATGTTAGTTTCGATCATTTTAAGGCTTTGTCATTAGCGTGTCTTTAGTTGCTGCTGTGTAAACTACATCGCAGATTAAAAAAAACAACGCGAGTTGCATTTTTGGGTGACTTTATTTTGCTGATGAAGAAAATCAACAGATCAGAAATACAGGGAGAGAGACAGAGTCGGTGCTGGTTGTGTGTGTGTTTGTGGGGAGAAGAAGTGAAGAGAAAAGTAATGTATTGTGTTAATGTAGGGTGAGTTTCGAGTCTGGGGAAGAGGGAGTCGGGGGTGGGGGCGTTGGGGTACTGGCTCCAATTTTTTCAACTTGGACTGCAGTACCTATTTTTGAAGACAGGGATGTTATGACCTTTGCGTTATTGGTAACTAGTTTCAAACTAGTAATTTACCAACTCAGGCTGCACCATCAAAACTGAAATATCTACCAATAAAGACATTAGTTATGTGTAAATTGTTTGCTATGAAGCATCTTGAACACCTCCACTCAGGAACTGTCAGCTATGTAGACAAGATGTCACTGAAGCATCACAAGATGTTGCATAAGGTCTAAATAAAGTAAACTGTTTTAGTTGGACAAATGATTTAGCCTATTAAACTTAACTGGCAGTACTTAAATAAGGGTACGACCTGGTGGTTTACTTCTCTGTGAAAACAAGGAGAAATATGTGTTTTTGACTCAGTAGTATTCATTCAGAATGAGTGGTAAACCGTTAATTAAGCTAATCTTACCAATGTTAGTTTATTTTTTAGTTTTATTTATTTATTAAATAGCATTTTGATCAATGGTCAAGTGAAATGTATCAGCCATATGTCATTACTCGTTACTTAAGTACAACTGTATATTACTGAGTGTATATATTAATTAACAATTAATAATGCTGTTAATTTAATAATGCAGACATCTCCATTTAGTAAACTCCACATTATAACAATTATAACACTATAACCTCCTACAGCTGGTCGTGCAAACTCAGTAGTTGTAGGAAGTGAACAAGAAACCAAAAGCTGTTCTATCAGTACTGATGTAAATGAGATTTTCTTTTTGTATTTTATTCAGTTTTCAAAAATGTATAAAAACATGTTGCTCTGTTATTAAGGGTTATTGTGTATTGAACAAAAGTGAAATTTTTATCTTTTTAGTCTTTAAAAAAAGTTTGAAAAAAATGAAAAGGGTATTATATTGAAGATGCCATACATGCATAACATCAAATAGTCTCCCTGTGTTCAAGTTAAAATCTCTCCCTCCACTAGATGGCATTGATAGACTTGAATTTGATATTCTCTCAGCCAGGATCAGCCCTCACGCTCAGCGTCAGCTTGCCCAGAAATCTCCTCATACATCTCATATTCATATTGTATTAAATGAAACTGGCCCAGAAGCTGATAAATCCTTCATCTTTCACTATATATACAGTGTCTACTATTCAATTGGACAGTTGTAAAATGCTGAAGTTGGTGAAGTTGGATTATTTGATGTATTCACAGAACATTACGTTTTAAAACACAACTGTATTAAGCAACATTATGATGATTATTTTGTGCAAATTTTTCCACTTTTCTTGCCTCGTCTGACTGCTTGTCTCTTGGTAATTTTTTGTTGAATTTGAATTATTGTTTTCTGTGCAGCTTTAACAGAATGTAGATGATTACACATATATAGATCATTCTTAAACTCAATTTAGAATTACTGTGTATGTGCACCTTATAATTTTAAAAGATGTATTATTAAACAGATAATATGATTCCACTGAGATACATGGATGACTTCTGATATATTTTACATTCCCATTGCAACAGATTTATCAAATGAATTAGTTGGATAATGGTGTCATGCAGTAGTAAGGAGGGTGATAGTTTACATCCCCTGTGTTTGAATTCATCCACGCGGAGGTGAATATTGCAGCTGCGGCATCATTCGTCTTAAACTTTTCTGCAGTTTTGACACAGAAAAAAAGAAACTGCGTAAGTGTCTTCTGGCTTGAATGTCTAATTTTAATATTTTATATGCTAAAAAAAGACCCCATCTGTGTGTCTGTCTAGGTCAATTTGGATTTTAGGGCCCTGGCAGTAAATGGCACAGGCAGACTGTGGAATCCCCTGCGATCGAGACTGGCAGGGCTCAATCAAATGATGAGAGGCAACACATTCACATGCAAGCGAATACAATGTTCCTTGACACACTCCCCAGAAAAGGCTTGGCTATGTGAAATTTTGCTGAACTTAAAGACTTCTATAAAAAAAGAAGAAGAAAAACATCCAATTTGCCTTCTGATTTGTCCTGCATTGGGGTTTGACTCGGTCAAGTTGAAAATCAGCAACCACATTTCAGTGCATTCTTGCATCCGTTGACAGGACACGAGTACCATATCTTAAGATTTTAGTGAGAGAATGAGTAGTCCACACACACACACACCTCAAGTATTTATTCGACTGTGTCAGCACTTGTGCAGTTAAAAAGCTAAAGGAGGGGTGTGAACAGGCCTGCTTTAATGTTGGGACTCTGTTATAGTGACCAGTAGGGGTCACATGTGGCCAGGGAATTCACCGCTCGCTTAAAGGCACTATCCACCATCTAAATGTAAACAAGAGGGTTGCCAATAAAATTCATAATCTGCTATGACTCTTTTTATATGTTGGCCATCTATCTACCTAATGTTGTCATTATACATACAATTTATTTCTGTTTTTATTTCTGTCTCTTCTCAATATCCAGATGTACACCAAACAACAATCTATTATAGTAAAGATCCCATACACACATTTTAAGCCACATAAAATACTCTGTTTTTAATAATAATTTGATCTGATATGGGTTTTCCACAAAAAAAGGTTCAATAAACCATGTTCTGATTCTTAAAAGTATTTATTCATTATACCACAGCGAAGAATCCCCAATCTATGAATATGCAAATAAGTTTAATTTAACTGCGAGATATTGGAGTTCACTGAAAGGTCAGCTGTCATTGTATTTACACTGGAGGTTTCAGGTTTCCATATCACACATGTGTAAGTTGTATAGTAGGCCATGATTAGCTGCCAAATCATTTCTGATGTGACAAAATCACGCTTGTATGTACATGTTTTTAACCTAGATTAAGGTTTAGCGCAAATTAACTTTCCCCCTTGAGCAGATATATTTGAAAACAACCTTCTAGTGTCAATCTCTGCACATGTATCAAATAAAATCTTTTTTTCATTTTAACATATTTGTGATTTATGTGGTTAAAAACTACAGTGTGGCCCTTAAGGAATAGAAATGCTAAATCAATAATTTGTTGCATTTTCATGTAAATAGTTATAGAACCCAGTGGGTTACAAAATTTTATGCCCAAGGCACACCAAATGGCAAGCCAAAATCTCAAGGCATATCCATATAAAACAGACTCTATTACCAACCTAACTAACAGTGGCAATGCATAACGTACTTGCCAATCAGAGGCAATGAATGCAGGTGTTGGCGGGAAGAAAAGGGTATAAAATTTTCCTCTGTATTGGGAAATGAGTGCGTATAAAGTACTAATACAGTAAATTAAAAATGAATTCATAACTTTTTGTATAGTTGTACATTGCAATAATAATACAGGGTTGTCACAACAATCCTAAGGCACATAAGTGTGCCGTTTGGGAACCAATGACTAGCCTCACATTTTTCTCTTTGCATCTTTTCAGTATTTTTAACTGGACAAAATATTATCCAAGTAAACCAGTAAATTCAAATCGGGTCATGCAGTCTGCACCTTATCACATCCAGGTCCACATCACCTGACTGGTTTTAAGTTATGTTTTACTGTTAAAACAAGGTGTGGAAAGAAAAAAAAACCTTCAGGTGAGTTCCTACCTAAAGAAGTGTTGGAAAGCACAAATAGTCTCGTGTTCCTGCACGCTCCAACCCGCAGCAGCTGATATCTCTCACAGCTTAGCCTTGTTTTTAAGAAATGCCTTACCATAACAAACTGATGTACAGACGAGATGGCACAGCACTTTACTGTTTGTTGTTGAATCTCCAGCTCATAATTTATTATCATTAAAGACAATGTAAGTTCCAATGTAATTAACCAAACTTTGAATTTTTTAAAAATAAAATAAAGTTGTTTTTCCACTGTAGTTCCACACAGTGAAGTAAACGGCACATTGCCATGAACAACAGCTTTACATTCAAAACCAAAGTATAGGTGTCACAAAATGAGTATTTAATTGTAAATTACTGCTAACTAGTGTCTTTTCAAATTTATTTTACACTCATTTTCATATTGTATGGAAGCATGTACAAGTCAGCTTTAATTTATGCCATTGTTACAATATTATGTGGGGTGTACCATTACCTCACAACAATTATTACATATTCTTACAATTAGGGATGTTCCTGGTGACTAATTTCCCTGTCAACTACATGCAAATTTTAATTTTAGACTAGTCTAACAGTAAGAAAACACAAAATTGAGCAAGCAATTCATTAATTGCTAACGTTAAACACTGTCCAAAAAAAATCTGTGTGTATTAAGAGCCATGTGATGCAGTAAATCACAGTCTACCATTGCAAAATCGTATTTTAAATGCAGCTGAAATGTGTGGCACTTTATGCCGTGCAATACAAACATTTCACATTAACCTACAAAACATGACAACCAAATGCGTCATCTTTTTAGACCGAAAAGGATTGCAGTGTCTGCAGGTAAGCTATTTTGTTTACCTGGAGCTGACGTTAGCTGCTACACAGTGTGCCTAATGTTAGCAGTGCTAGGAGCAGCAGCTTGCTCTGCTTGCAGGTTGTAGGTCCGTGTCCGTGCTAAATTACGTTTAAAGTTACGCTTTGCTCCAGTCAGGTGGCTATATAACAATAAATAAACAATAAACAAACTAGTATTTCGGGTGCTGACTAGTGAGGGTGATGAAAATAACAAAGATGAATGCACACTAACCTTGAATACTATACTTTGCTCATACATTTTCAAACTGTACAGAAATTGATGGAAACCAATGGATGCTGGAATGGTAAATTTCTAAAACAAGGAAGAATGCAAAATGTAAAAAGGCTAGTTGGGATGTCAATTATGTGATTTGGAGTAAATCACTGGGCTGGACTTTCTAAAATTAAAGGTGGAGATTTTGACTCTACAATACTTTTTATGAGATGGATACCTGCTTTGTTTATGCACAGGCGACATGACACACATTCCTGCAGTCAGTTTCGTACTATACTATACGATATGATACGATACGATATACTTTATTGTCCCCATAGGGAAATTTGTTTTGGACATGAATGCTGCACACAACATACCTCCACAGTGTGATAAAACAAACAACATAATAAATAAATTTCACATAATCCACATTGCACATTACAGATATTGCACATACAAATACATAACACATATTGCACATACCCTGTGGTAAAAACACCATGAAACTATTGCACAATCCCTGCAGCCTCAAACAGCACTATTCTGTTCTATTCTATTTTATTCTACTGTAGAGCTAATTGACAGTAATGAGGGTAACGCACAAACAAAATGCCCCACCAAAGGCAAGGAAGAAGAAGATAGCCAGCAACCAAACAATCAGTGTAAACATGCAAGATTTGAAGTATTTTATTGGATGTAAAAGATGAGGCAATGAAAGCATTCAACACACTTTTCAGGCCTCAGAGATACTAAATTTGGCTTTTGTTGAGTCACACTGAATGCAAACACAACTTTAACTGTCTAAAATTCAACTTCACAGGGTACCTTTAATCTACTGGACCAAAATACCACATCATCATCATCATCGTCATCTCAGCACGTCAATATGTGTCATGGCAATTAACATCAATGCAACTGGCCTGGGACCTGGGAAAACATGTGCTGCTACCTCCCCTGTCCTACAGAAGGTTCATGGTAGATGGTGATGAAAAATGACTTCAGGAAAGAGGATTTGGTGAGGCGCTTTCGCACAATGACATTGTCTGAACTACAGCCTCCTCAGCGTGCCGTGCCTCAGCGACAGCCCTTTAGTATTTCCTGTCAAACAGAGCATTGTTGCTTTTAGTTCACCTTAAGTGTCTAGACAGTGGTTTTCCTGCTCCGTTGGTTCTCTTGGATTGAGGCCAAATCTTCACTCTTGGAGGTGATAAGAGTCTTATCTTGCTGTTAGAGGGGCTAGAGACTGGAGCAGAGCTCAAGTGAGTGTCACTCAGGTGGGAGTGTGGGCACCTTAAGAGCAGCAGGGATAGTCAGCCGGCTTACAGTACTGACAATGAAACGCACAAACATCAGACCCCCATATTCACTTTGACTCATTCTTTAAAAATTTGTTTGAAATCAGATGCTGAAACTTTTACAGCCTTTCCTGTGTGGTTGAAAAGGATGGAAAAACAGTTTGAGTTTAATTTTCTGTCTGCTCTGTAGAAAGTGTAGACATTATTTATTCCTTGCTCATCATTGTTTTGGGTTATTCTGCATTAGTAAACTACTGTTCAACAGAGAAGGGCATGTGAAGGTGCCGAGTGTACAAAAATGCAAGAAAACTTTGCGTTTTATAAACCACACCAAATAGCTTGTGAACAATGCAAAACAACCGTATTCAAAGGGAGCTTTTTACTTTTCTGCGCTACAATGATAAATTATGAGATTGAGGTCATCCATTGACGTACAATGGACAGCCTACATTCTTCCCGACAAAGGGCAAGAGGGTAATACAACGACTATTCAGATGCTTCCCTTTTATGCTTGTCTTTGCTGGAAAATGTTTGTTGTGAAAAGTCCAAGGTCCCTCAAGTAAAAATCAATCCGTGGATTGTGCGCTGGTCCTTGTTTGAAGTCCATTGTGGCTATATTCCCCAGCCAGGTAACACAAGAATGCTGCTTTTGTTCTTGGCATAGTTGATCCACAATATTGGCAAATGGTCCTTAATTCCGCTCTATGCAAGGTAACTCTCGAGCTTGAAGTAATTCAGAATCTTTTCTTTTCTCTTTGAATGGTGGGCTTGTGTTGTGAAAAAATGAAAAGGAGTCAATAGATGTGGATGATTTATTCAAGGAAAAAAGCATTAAGACTTTGGAATGAGAAGCATGACTGCATTCTTAGCGAAGGACACGTTATTTTCTACCACACAAGGCAAAATCTATGGCTGCTCAGTTCATTCTGCACTCGCAAAGGAAATTCATAAAAGAAAAAGGAGAGGAGGAAAAAGTTTGTCTGAAATCATAGATAGGCCATCTTTTACTGCCTACCATGACATTTAAAAGTGATAACCCTGTCCATTTTGCATCTCAGTTTTGACTCTATAAATAACTATGTATATATGATAATGGATGTTTTATTTTAACCTTTTTTTCCATTCTGAATACAGAATGAAAAATACACAAACACAAAATACAGTACATCTAAAAGCTGAGGAGCTCTTAGTCTGAAAGCTTAATTCCCCAACAGCAGCTGCAACTAACATTAGCACACTTGCTGCCAGCGCCTTAACAGTGTAACTTTTCCTCCATCGACAACAAAACTTCAACCAAGGTATCAACAACCTCATTGACATCTTCAGGTGATTAGCTTGTTGGATATGTTGTTGTTGGAGATAACTGGGGTTCTTTCACTGTCTTGATTGGCTTAGGATTTTACTAGTGTTAACCAACACTCAGATACTGGCTTTCAATTTTTTGTTATTACAGAGAGAGTAATGGGCCGGCTATATCAGCTTATATTGGTATCTGCATGTATTAGCCAAAAAATAACAGTGGTATTAATATCTGCTTTGGTGGATTATGTCAAAGCAAGTCATTTGAATTCTTGGGCAAAATGCTCTATAAAAGTCAAAGTACGGTTTTGATTTTATTTATTTATTTGATTAAGTTTACTAAAAAAAAAAGAAAAAAGAAAAAGAACATTTGAAGAGTCAGAACTGTTGTTTGTTTTTGGTGGAACAGTGATGTCAGTAAGATTTAGTTCGGTCAGAGCTGTGGAATATTCAATCATTCATCTTTGCTCACTATATCTTAGCCTTTCTTACCCTCAGGTGTGCATAAATTACAGGTTATGTGAACTTTTTAAAATACAAAAACATGAAATTATTGGTTATCTTATCGGCGTCAGCCTTGAGAAGCATGTAATTATCAGTTGTCCGTATCAGCTAAAAATTTTGCCGGAACACTTGCGTACATTTACCTTAGTGAGGTTTAAAACACTGTGAGGTACTTGTGCTTAAATAAGGATCTGAATGCTTCTTCCTCCTTTGGTTAATATACCCATAGCCTGACTGCAACTATCTACCGTTACTGGCTGCGCCTTTGCCTTTAAGGTCAGTGGGCTTGTGGAGTGAGTGTGAGTGTGAATGAGAGAGAGAGAGAGGGGGAGAGAGAGAAGCAGTGTTGTTTGTTTGTGGTCTACAAGTTGAGAAGGGTATCAAAAGCGATCAGATGATTGATTGCATTTTCTGTAGAGATTTTTTTCCCACCACCGTGAGAAAAAAACACAATAACTCGTAGCTACTAACTAGCTAGCATTAGCTTTTTACTTTACTGTGAAGGGTACAAGAAGACTCTGAGTTAATGTAAAAACAGGGTCTACAAACACAAATTATACTGCAACCTCAGCGTATTTGTCTTTGTCTCTGTCTGTCTTTATGGTTGACTGCTAGGGCTATAACAGTTCACTCATGCATCCAATGCATCAGGCTTTAATGTGTAAGATATGAGTGCATCAGTTGAGATGGTCTGTATCAGTAAAAAGTTGAATGTGAATTTGAAAAAATTGTTGCAGCACTAGCATATCGATGCATCTTATTAGGACGCGCTTATATTTCATTTTTGGCATCAGTGAACTGCCACTGTAACTTTCCTTTCTCTCCCTGCTCTCACTGGACACCTGCTGCCCTGCTCACACAAAACAAGCGCTCCCCTCTCCCTGTCCTGTCTCTCCTTTTCATTTCCTCAGAACAGACAGTGCTGAAAACAGGCAGTGAAAGAACTGAAGTCGTACCATGTTGCACCACCAAGTTTTCATAACGGGCAAGTGTGGAATAAGTTTGGGTTTTATAAGAAAGATGAGAAACTGCTGCAAATCATTTACGCAGAACATGTCGGACACCAGAGTACAGAGCTACGAGTCTGACCCACAGAGACATCATGTCACTGGGAGAGCAGGTAACATGGAGCATCACTGTTCCTCCACATTAATCAAAACCACAGCACTCTTCATATGAAACTGAGCAGCAGATCATCTTACTGAAAAAATACTAATATTTTAAACCGTTTTAAAGTTTGTTCATGCATTCTAATTTAGGCTGCAGGATCTCATTCACACAGATTCCTAATAAGATCATCAAAATCAATCAAAATGTGAAGACTCACACATTGCATCGCCTCACATTGCATCATATAGTATTGCATTGTGATAGAAAGGCTGAACTGTATTGTACTGAATCACTGGCTATTTAAATAGATGTATCTTATCGTTGAACACATATCAAGATATGTGTTGAATCGTTTCAGTCTGAGATACACACCCCTATAGACTACAGTAATGCAACACTGAAAACTTGAATATGACAATATGATAATTTACTGTATTGCAAATTAATTCATACTTGTATGTCCGGAATATTTTTCATTTATTGCCCAGCTCTTCTATTAATAATGAGATCAATATCATTTTTAACACACTGGTATCAGATCAAAAGTTGCTGGAGTTAAGAGTTAATTAAATTTGCATTTCAAATATAGCCATAGATTCTATTTTTCTGTTTGTTTATTTTTTTTTCTGAATGCTCTTCTGGTTTTATTTTGGCCATATGTGTTGTTGTATAATCATACTGTTTTGATGCTTCAGTCGCACTGACATTTGATGGTGCAGGCTGTCAGGCCTTGTCTTGGATTAAGGGCAGCATCAGGCAGACATATGTCCTTTCTGCTTTTGTATTGGTTGGTTTTTTTTATCTGGGCGAAATATAATTTTTATCTCACTTCATTCAGAATGACAGTTCCTCAAAATCGCTCCACACCAAGGGATATTCATTACTTTTTGTAGACCTGCCTGGGTAGCCCGTCAACTTTTCATCTCCCTTCATCTCTCATCTATTTCACTCTCTCAGAAAGCCCGTTTTTTTTCCTGGCAATTTTCCTGCTTTACTTTGCTATGACCTTCCTTTTTAAATTGCTTGGCTTGTGTTATTCACAGTTTGAGATTTACAGAGAATAATATTGCACCACAGGATTTCCCACACTCTTAGGTGCCCAATAACTTGTGACAGAATTCCTGTGACCTGGTTGTCTGTATTTTCTCAGCTTAGGTCGAGGTGATGGAGGCTGTAGTTCTCATCTAGCACTACTGAACAAAATGCTCAACCTGTCATGTGTAGCAGAAACTGCACACATAGTTCACAGGAGCCCATTCATTCAAGAAAGCGTAATGAAAACTAGAACTAATAAAGGATATTTTTCATTTTTTGGAGGTAAATCAGAGGCAGCAACAGGACTGAATGAGCAGGCCGCATGTGTTGGTTCCATGTATTGCAGGGGAACAGAGAATTAAGGGGTCAGGATGGAGATGCTGCACTTGCAAAGGTGGGAGTATAAAACAGCCAAAATGGGTGATGTAAAAGCCTCTTAACACTTTTTACTTCATTTAAGACAGTGAGCGCTTATCTCTTGTCTTGTCACCACTGCACAAAATGTATAAAAGGGGATGTGCACAAGTAGACCTTATTCAAGTTTCTTTCCCTCTATCTTGCAAAGAGGCTTTCACATTGTCACTCTCTCATTTGAGGCACATAATAGTGTCTGGAACTCTCTGTGGTCCATTGTCAACTACAGGACTGGTTGTCCATTTGGAACATCTAAAATACTGGGAGGGCTTTAATCTTTCTTCATTATTTTCCAATTTTGGATAAATGTGCTCATAATACCTCCCTCCTCTTATAAATGAAACTCTTTGACTCTCTCCCCATCCCTCATTTTTTCCTTGCCACACTTTTCACTTGCTTTCATCTTTTACACGGGACAAATAAGTAGTCCAAGTGTACGGTCCAAATGTGGAGATAGAAGGATAATTGAGTCGATAAACATTAGGGTCAGGGTGAGTTCATTGTTCGGGGCTTGTTCAGGAGGTGTTTAGTCCAATCTCAATACGCATATTACCATATTTTTGTCATTTGCCATAACAGTGAGAATTGACCCAGGAAGGGCTACTTTGCAAAACTGTGATTGTGTGGATAGTTAACAGGACATTTAGGGTCACACTGTCACTGCCTGCTGCCTGCTATAGCATTTTCTGTATAGAGCTGCATCTTATAATGCAACTTGCAACCACTGTGCAATTTAGTTTGGTATCTGAGATGAAAAATTTAAGAAGTATGACCGCTCTAATTCTGCACCAGACTACATTTATGATGTGAAAATTTGTATAATTTGTGACATGCTCAGTCGAAATAGGCCACATGAAAATATCAATGTGCCTTGATCTGACCCTGGAGAATGTTGTGACTGTGACAGATGTGATTGGTTACGAATATGCACATCAGCCCCGAATGGTTGGAGCCCTTGCTGCTGGTCACCAGCACGTAGCAGCTTGCTAGAACAGCAAAGATATGAAGCTCTGAGTGACACTGCTAACACAGCCATTGTACCTTGGTTTCACATAGTAATAGGTCATGATTTATCAGCCAACAAGAAAATTATTATGTTGATGGAACCTCTGATGTAGTTATACATGCTTCAGTATATGAATGCATGAATAAGTGGTGGTAATGATAAGTTATTTCAGTCCAAATGAAAATACAGCTACAAGCTAATGCAATTCCGCTTCCTGGAAGTATATTTTTGGAAACAGACTGCAAACCAGCCATCAGATGCCCATTCGCTGGCCATGTCACTGTATGTTTAAATGGTTATCATACTGAGTTTCACTGTGACATGCACAAATGTTACACTATCATATCATTTGTGTATAACGAAAGCTAATTTTCTAACATCTCCAAACATGCTTTCACTCAATAAAATGAAAATATCTATTAGAAAATTGGAACTGCTTTAAAAAAAAGATGAGTTAAACAGGAAACTGTAAACATCTACTAAATTCACACTCCTTTTGGTGAGTAGGGTTTAAAGATCACACTTTCAAAGAGGAAATAACATAATATCTTACACACACACACACACATCTAAGAAACTCTTACTAGCAAAAAGTTTAACTTAATAAGAAATCAAAGAGACATTTACCAAAGGTACAGGTTCTAAGAATGGAAACAAGTATGATTTGTGCGTTTTTGAGTTTTTGAGAAAGTTTTGGAATGAATCACTCATTTGGTGTGTGTATCTGTGTGCATGCAAGGGGGCTCAGCATTACTTAAATACAAGTAGGAGGGACTCCAAGGAAAAAAGGTTGACAACGACTGTCTTAACTAATCATAGGTGTGATTTGAGTGTAGCATGAATGAAACCAATCAGAGTGCCATCTCCCAATCCCTTTAAGAGTCTGGTACGTCTGCCTCTGGCGCATTGCTATTTAAATGATGACTACGGCAAGTTGGAGAAGTGAACAGAGACGCTGAAATGACCCACTTGTAGCGATGCAGGCGCTGCGGTTAACCTGCTGGTTGGGAGGGCCAGGTCATGAAAATGGACATTATGATTAACAGCGGATGGGCTGCAGGTATGTGAAATAAGATGAGGAGTCTTCCCCTGTCCTAACTGTGTGTGTGCGCTTTATGCACGAACAGACTCACAGAAGGATAACTGCTGTGGCACAGTGCACATGGAAACATTACTGCAGTAGGTTAATTACTGAAAGCAACCTCTCGTATCATTAAATTAAACTGTTAAAGACAATACATCACACAATAAAGAAATCATCTCAGAAGCCAGTGCTGCCCATCAACATTTAAACGATGGTTTAATGATCAGAGGCTGCTTTTAGTTTCATTTCCATATGCATTGTAATGCAATTGCAGCAGATATCATTAATATTAAAGCAGAAAGACTAAAAACTGAAGTCATAAACTTGACAGGACAGAGTAAAATCTACAGAGGAAATAGTTTTGCTGATCTGATGGAGCTCTGGATTTATCAGGCGGCTGCTTTACTCCAAACAATTTATCTGTATTAACTTTGTGTGTGAGACTTTTTGGATGTGTAGAAAAACGCAGAACATTAAAATTAAAATTTAGTTAAATTTAGATCCGGACTGAACATGTCAAATTTGAGCAACACACTGCTGTGCGAAAATGGACACAATGTCTCTTTCTTACGTGCACTCCGCTTTATCCTTTTTCACCCACCTGCAATCATCTACTGTTAATCAGAATGTTCATTTTTATGACCAGTGGATTAAAAGCAGTGTCCTAGAAGCAGAGTGAAAGCACGTTGTGAACTTGTCTCTGTAGGCACATCTTACTGTCTGAATAGTACGTCCTTCAAATAGCAGGAAATTACTGTGTCATTGACTTTAGACCAGGTTTTTGTTGGTCCAGGTGCAATCGCTTTCTGTTTATTTAAGATAGCAAGGTGCCACCAATGTGCTTGACCACACCTCATATTAAGACCAACACACCCACTGGTGCAAGATGGGTGCAAGTACATTTTCTACCTACACAACATGAGCGCTGGATTTGAAAATGAAGACGGCGTTGGTCAGAAAATAGCAATGCCAGCTTCCCTGCACTATACGCTGCTTTGTGCCAGGTGGAAGATAGAGCTCTCAAGGGTTTTCCTGCTACAGCGTCATGTGGTCTGGTATGATGACTAACGTTAGGGTAGGCCTGTGCGGTATACCGGTTCGTACCGAAAACTGATCTTTATTTTCATTATAATATCACTTGTTCATATACTGCCATACCAGTGAATAGCCTTAACAATGTCCAGAACGTGCGCAGCGGGAAAGTGTTTCAGCGGGGACCCATTTCACTGCTGCACACAAACAGCACAGGTGTGCTTGCTTGAGTGTGTGCACTAGGGATGTTCCTGGTGACTAATTGCAAAACTTTATTTAGAATAGTCACTAACAGTAAGAACCATTTGAAGACGTTAATCACAGTCTACAATCGCCAAATCGTACTTTAAATGCTGCTGAAATGCACGCGACTTTGCGCTGTGCAATACAAACCTTACACATTACTGTACCAAACGTGATAACAACTTAGTAAACGCTTCACCTTTTGATGAAAATGAAAAAAAACATGATACAGTCCTTATGACAGTAAAATGGACTATTTAAAGATAATCAACTGCAGTAATTCTTTTCTCATTAGAAGAAAATGTGGGTAAGAACACTGTTGCATGAAAAAAAAAGTCAAATACCGTGAAACCGATATGATTTTTTTATTTTTTTTTTTAAAGTGATATGAAAATTTTGTCATACTGCCCAGCAAGAATTTGGCCATACGATATATATCAATACTGGGCTTTCTAGTACACAGTACTAGAAAGGTGATATTTTAATATCCTTTTAAATCCAATTTTGGTAAAACTTTCAAGGTGTAAAGAAGACGCCACTATATGCATAAAATTTGAGTTAAATAGGTTGACCTATTTATGCAGTCAAAACAGTGAGGATGGATAACAACACTGCTTTGTAATGGTTGGGAGTTTAAACAGAACGCAAAATGAACCGCTGCCACAAAAAATACTTGATACAGTGTTTTGAGAATTAATAGTATCACAAAACATAATATTGTGCATGGATTAGATTTTTTTTTCTTACAACTCTAAGTAATATGTTAGATAATGTATACAAATTTTACCAAACTTTAGTTGTATATTTCTGTGTAACAGATATTAAAGGGACAGTGCAACCCAAAATAAAAAATACATATGCTTCCTCTTGCCTGTAGTACTGAATCCATCTAAACTGTTTTGGTGTGAGGCCCTGAGTTTTGGAGAGTAGAGTCTGCTCTCTCTTGATTTTTTATTTATTTATGGTTTTTAACTCAACAGCAATGCCTATTTACAGAAATCATGACCTGGTTACTCAATATAATCCACATACCTTGTTGTGAACAGTTTTATGTAATTTCTGCCTTAGAAAGAAGGGTGTTCCTACAGAAGACTACTCACAAGATCTGGGGATTATTTTAAGTAACAGGGTCATGAGAGACATTGTTATCAAGTTCTTTATTAGATCTTCAAAACTTGACAACTTACACCAAAACAATCTAGATGAATAAATAAAACTACAGACCAGAGGAAAGATGAACAGTCCCTTCAATGAGTCAGGTTCCTAACTTTATGGTACTTCTACACTAAATTTAATCTTAAACAGTCTTTTACCAGAGATAATTATGTTAGTGTTTGGTGGGATTTTCATTCAGTGCTAACCAAGTCAGAAAATTGTATAAAGGACATTCATCTACATTTAAGCCTCTGAGAATGCAGTGTAGTATTGGTGTAGTACTGGCACAGATCAACAGTGAAGAGAGTGGAATGCAGCTGAATGACCTTCATGACACAGGAACCCACTTCTGTCTTTCTATGTTTTATATCATGCGCATAGTAACTGAGACAGTTGCTGTTTGTTGACTTACTTCATTGAGATCACACAATACTGTCTGATGCTATGTTTATACTTTGTCCCACATGCTGTACACTTGTTCCTGCTCCTGATGTTGCTGCTGATGCACCTCCTTCAGCTTAGTCTTCACTTGCCTGGTTTTACTTCACCTGAGTGGTTTTAGTGTTGCTGCTCACTGAAGTCTAAAATTTTGCCAATAAGCTGCAGGGCATATACTAGGGGTGGGGGAAATTTCCGATTCTTAGATGCATCGCGATTCGGACGTGGACGAATCTGAATCGATTCACAAACGTCCAAATTTCGATTATTTAAATCTGTTAATTAAAGTGATACAGAAGCTTCTAAATAATGTGGAACTAAGAAGCGCGGTACGCGTCATCGCCGGGACACTTTGGGACGCGCACCTGGAGCGACACGCGCACAGCGGAAAACAAACATGGCCGACCGGCAGCCACCTCGCCATGAGGTCCGAACAGCTCCTTCTAATTTAAAAGCAGCCGTGTGGAAACACTTCGGCTTCTACAACATCGACGGTGGAAGCGAACTGGACAAGAGCCACGTTATATGTAAGCTGTGTCGAGCTAAAATAAAATACTTTGGCAACACAACAAACATGAGAAGCCGTAACTCGATTCCACCCGACGGAGGAGTCGGGGAGACGGCAGGCTGCTGTTGCTGCGGCTACTAGTGGCTACTGTTGGTACTTTCCAGTTTGCACATATTTCCAATAGTTTAATAAAATATAATCGAAATGAATTCTTATTACAAATGCGCTGTTTTTAAAAATTGCAAGTGACGAATGCTTATTCAGTGAGACAAAAAGAAATGTGTTAGTGAAAAAGTGCATCAATATACATAAAGATGCATCAGTAATCGTTTTATAATCGAATCGTAGCCCCTGAATCGTAATCGTAATCGAATCGGCAGGTGCCCAAAGATTCCCACCCCTAGCATATACACTATGTAATGCTACGTGTTTTTTATGCAGATCTCACTATGAGAAATTAGTTTCTCAACAGGTTAACACTACACAGTACAGGTAAAATCACAGCTGGTGATGGCTGTGCATCTGAGCCATTTTCCTTCTGCTGCAGCTCAGCAGAGCATTGGAGCTTTACAATTTAATCCAATAACATGCTATCAATATCTAATAGAAATTCTTTATGTGAAAGGATTGATTGATTGATGTATCCATGTATACAGTTACACACCATACATTAATTTAAAACATGTCATTGAATGTTGTGTTGAAGAACTGAAGAACAGTTGTTTGTTGGCTCATTGTGCATTTGTTTTCAAATATGATTTAATTTTATTCATCTGTAGTATTTCTTTTAGTGTGTTTTGTTTTGTTTGGTGTATTTAGCCTTTTATTCCACTAATAATCAGAAAAAGCAAATCAAAAACAGACTCATGAAATCATATTAAATCATTTTTGACCGGCGCATTTTAGGAGAATGTCCTCTGTTAAATGCAGTTTAAAACTTTTGTAATCATTCTAGTGGATGAATATTTAATTTTGACACCCTTTCTAAAAAATAAAATAAAGAGAAGAATATTTCATTTATTGGGGAGACAGACCTCCGTTTGGCAGAGACAAATACTGAGTGAGGCTCCATGTTTTAATGTTTGCCTGTAGTGCAGGGCAGGATTGTATGTATGCTGCTGCTGACATTTACTCAAACACTGAAGTAAGAAAGGCCAGTTTAGGTACAGTACCCCACTGAGAGATGTCTTTTGACTTGTTTTAAAATATGTTTTTAGGAGTCATTTATAGACAGAAATGTCTGCATGAAGCAGAAGGTTTTGCAAATTAAATTAAACAGTCAGCCCTACAACAGTAGCTGGTTGAGGCGGAGAACTAAAAAACTGCTTATACATCAGTGCATTTGTAATAATAATTCCACAGTATAATCTGTGTACAGTACAACACAATCAAAATATCAGTTTTTCTGCAGAACAAGTACTTCCATGTTTAATTACATTTAGCTAATAATAGCTAAGTGCTTTTGCCTAAGTAAAGGATTGACTTACTCCTTCACTAAATAAATACTTTGTTTCACACTTGGACTGAAAACTATGAAACTAGTGCATGTAATTACAGGCAACTTTTTTTTATTGTTTGGATATGATGGTGAGACTTTTACACCTGTCTGTATGTTCTTCTAGATACCTCTTGTTACCAGTTTGCTGCTGATATACAAAAACTTTAAAAAAGGTCTTCAAATGACTGTCATTAACATCTAGTGGTGACCTGTAAGAATCACAGCAGCACTCATCATCTCCTCCCACACAAATGTTTGGCACAGTCACCAAATTTGTCATATGTTCGGATTATTATGAGCAACATCAGCTAAACAAAAACGTCATGTTTTCATGGCAGAGATGAGTAAGCTACCCCATCAGAGCTATCAACAACATCAGGTGTAGTGATAGTCAATATATGATATAATTAGGGCTGCATAATTAATCACAATATTATCAAAATTGCAGTGTGGTCATGTGCCAAATAGCCAAATTGCAAAACCAGAACCAAATTGCAATTTATAAAAAAAAAAAAAGAAAAATGTGAGAAACCATCATTATAATGAAGTACTGTAGTGCTGCATAGATGCCTTGGCTGTTTTTTTTTTCTTTTTTTTCAATAAAAATGAAAACCATAATGCAAAAATGCAGTCCCACTAAGTGGATTGCATATTGCAATTGCAATTTAAGTCAAAATAATCACAGTATGACTTTTTTTTTTTTTTTTAATCATATCATGCAGCCCTAGATGTAATATTACTGAGCAGTCGAACATGCAAACAGAAAAGGTTGGTAGAGAGACATGAAGTGTTTTTATTTCCACTTTTATAGGCTGGAAAGTGAGTTTGGAAAACCACAAATCTCTGGCTTTTTTGCAAAGCGGTCATGAAGTCATTGGTATTGATCAATAATCCTACCAATCCATCATAGACATATTCTGAGCTCTGGGGCAGTAAATCTGACTCATTGCCCCTTAAAGCCCCACAAAGGGATAGTGTAGGAGAAAGTCATTTTTCATGTCAATAATTTCCTTAAAATAATATTGATGGTGTATTATTAAACAGTTTAAAAAGTAATTGATTTTAGTCAAGGATTTTTCATTAGTAAATACCTTTTGACCCTTCATCCTTGACTACTCACCCGCTTCATGGAGTTGGGAGCCTTGTTGAAGACCACCTTAACTGAAGAAAGAAAAACTGTTATGTATTACATTTCCCTGCCCTAATTTGCCCCAGTTTCCCATTCCTCGGATTTGTGCTGACGAGTCCTGCAATCACAAACCCAAAGCAAATCAAATATTACAATGAAATATACAGAGTAAAACCCTGCTCCCCTAATTAGATGTGTCATAGGATCTGTGCTTGATGTACCTCAAAGGATCATTTTCTTCTGTAGATGATCTAAGCTGGGGTCATAAGAAAGAATTAATACAGTTGTACAGATCAGTGTTAATTTGTAATATGCTGCATATTGCTCAACAAAGCAGGAGAAAAGAGAGCACAGACTCATATTTTCACTGGTGGTGTCTGTCAAGAACATTTGTACCTAAAAATGTCTGCATGACACATAGGCGTATAAAGCCATCATGAGACATGAGAGACAAGGTAGAAATGATCAATATAATATGAAGGTAATGATGAATAAAATAGAATGAAAGCTGATGTGATGCGAGCAGAAGGAACAGGGAAAAAAACAGTTTGGAATTAAGCATTCATTGAAAAAAAGAAAAAAGGAGAAAAATCTGAATTCCTGGGTCCTAATCTTTCGCTCCAAGCACTGCACTGCTAAGCTCTGGTTTGGGATGACAGGTCCCCCACCTGGACAAGCTTGGACAATGTCTCTGCTATGTCTCATTTCTGTGGGAACAGTGCTGCACAGACGGCTAATCACGTCCGGAACCAAAGGCACCTGCCCTATCTGCCTCTACATTTGGTCGGGAATCTTTAAAGAGGCTAAACCTCACTTTCATGCTTGTCTTTTATTCACGGTAAGTGCTTATCGAAACCGAGCTGTTGCCACTGCCCCATCTTCCCTCCCACAAGCTCTGAGAATGCTTGACGTAAGTACAGCCAATCTGGGTAAATACGAATCTCTCCTTACTGTCACTGCTGGCATATTATGCCCCTGAGGGAACATTCTTTTCATAATATCATAAGCTGCTTAGCGGTGTGCTTCTATTTAAGGCATACATATTAATAGCTATAAGGAAATCATATTTGAACTGTTCCCTGCAATCAATGTCTTTGGGTTTGCTGTTATACTTTGTATAAGAAGGTGCTAATAACTTGAAGGCACTTACACTGGGCAATCTAATCCCTTTGTATGATAAAGACTCGTCTTGGCAGGAGAGTGTGCCAGATCATAGGACAAGGTGCTGCAGAGGTTTAGTCCCTCAAATCACAACCCCGCTCTTTCTTTCCCTCCTCTTTTCACTGGGAAATACTAGCAATGTGAGGCCCGGCAGCCAAAGTTATTGCACTAATACAAAAAGTTGTGTGATGCACTTGACAACAGCTGGTTTAACCCTTTCTAGTCGTGGAATAGCATGAATCGTAAATTGAGTGAGAGCGTTTGGAATTAAATGGAAAAAAGTACATTTTTATGATCAGTGTAAGTACTTGTTTGATGCAATAAAATGTCAGGAAATAAATTTAAAAAAGATTAATTTCACAGTGACTTAAAACAAAGAAAAGCAGCAAATCGTCACCAGGGCTCAAACTAATGGTTGTTTTCATTGTTGATTTTTAATTGATTAGTTGTTTGGTCTGTAAAATGTCAGAAAATGGTAAAAAAAAAATGTTTCCCAAAGCCCAAGGTGACATCCTTAAATGTCTTGGTTTGTCCACATTCCAAAGATTTACTGTCATAGTGGACTAAAGAAATCAGAAAATATTCACATTGAGAAGGCATTTTAAGTGCCTTAAAATGATCAAAATAGTTGGTGATTGCTATAAAAGTTGACAACTGATTAATCCATTAATCACTGCAGCTCTAATCCTCACACAATAGTTGCAAATGAATTTCAAAAACAATCATGCCTCAAAAGTTCTTGTTTGCAGGTATAAATTAAACATAAGAGTAATTGTCCTTGTAGAAAATAGAAAACCATATGATTGTGTTTAAAAGGGAGAATATTCCATTAAAAAGGGGTACTTCAATTGTGAACACATACAAAACACTGCATGTACCAAATAATACTCGCTTTTGTACTGAATTTCTTTTTTATTACACATTACAAAAGTATTCTTTTCTAGTGACAGATTAGACTCTGGTTCCTTTTCACTCACAATGAGCACACAGTAAGGATGAAGCCTTATTATCAGTAATTAAGTCCTCACAGCAATCGCCCCGAGAAGTCACACTGAGAGTGAAGTTTGTAACATTTTTCCTTTTAAAAATATTTTGGTGCAGTTTTTCTTGTTTGCAGAATCAGTTTTTTTTCCCCAGTAGATCACAGTGGAGCTTTATAGGCTGCAGGAATCAAAAGACTCAAGGTGGCATCCGAAAACTTCCTGGGGTCTGAAATTAAAATCTTATTGTTGTTCTTTTTCTGTGTTGAAATACTGATAATAGTCTTCTTTTTAATCCTTATTACCCTAAGAATGTCTAAAATCAGAAGAGAAATGTGTAAAGAAAATATAGATTTGAATTTTTGAAAATCATAATTGGTTTTGAAACCTGAGCACAAACATTATTAAGTGACTCTCAACATCATGTTAGAAAAGAATTGAGCCTGTCATTGTAATGCAACAGCACTCACATCATTGACAATATAGACATTTTAAAATGTGCTGGGAGAAAAGTGGAAGTGCTGCTGTAGCTAAAGCCGATGGGGGCACATGTGGAGATGCCTCTGCTGTGGCATTAGAAAGACTGAGGCAGGTTTATTTTGACACAAAACACTTCCAGTAGAGGAACAAGGCTGGAGTTTTAAACAAAGAGGTGCATACCAGGCCAAAAACTAAATCTAGAATTGACTCACATTCATCAAAAACACTCCAGGTGGAGATTTCTCAGGTCACAAAATGTACTGGATTCAACACCTGATGACATTTTCTGCTGTTTTAAAGCCATGGCGTTGGAATTCAGAGTTAACCACACATGAAAAGAGCAAGGGAAACATCTGTGCCTCGTGTAGACGATGACTCTGGCAGTACAGCCTCGGTCCAGCAGGGGGTGCTGGCTCACAGGGCTTAGACTCGGGCGAGCAGGAGGGAAGAATTTGGCGCGGTTGCTGGGGCACAGCTCTCTGAGCCCAGATGAGTGCTTCAATTGTAGGGATATTTTCCTCTAAGCCTGTGGTTGACAGCAACACAGTGCACTTATTTAAAGCAATTTCAAACATGTCTTGTCTGACAAGTTTTAAATCCTACTTAACACCCCGTAACAGCCACGAGTTTACTGTCAGAATTAAAGAAGAGAATTCTCAAAGGGAGAGAAATTATCACTTTCATTTTGTTCACCGCCGTTGTTTATAAAGGACATGGCAGGGATGTTTACCTAGGGATGAATTATTACCATTTTGCTACACAGTGTTTTTCATGCCAGTGAAAAGGCTGTTTAAAAGTTTACCTTATATTTTTTAATTGCTGCCATTACAGCTAAAGGAATAAAGGTGAGCCTGAGCCTCAGTGGTTTTCACAGTAAAAGCTCACAGAACATTTTTAATGGAATCAAAAGCCTTTTTATGCTTTATATTTAATAGCATGTGTAATAAGTAAAGATGCATACATTTTTCTATCCTTTAGTCCCTTTGTCACATCTGTCCATGAGATGTTTTTTTCTTCCTTTTAATTTAGAATACAAATTCTTTTCTATTTTAAAGGCATTGTCTAATTTCCAGCATTTTTTGTGCTGTATCTGGTCTGGGTTGCACCTTTTGTGTTTATTTCAGTAACCACCCAACAAAGCATTTTATTTACATTAAGACATAGGGGAACAAATCTAGGCCTGCCTCAGCAGCAGTTCATGTCGTGCCTGCACAGATGGGCTTTTCCTGCTCAGATTCCACATTCTTTATCAGTCCCCAAAAGCAAGCAAAAAAAAAAAAAAACAAATCACCAAATGTAACAATCTTCCCCCTGTCCTCCTTGTGATTGCATGTTAGGCACTGAGGTGATAAGCACACTGGTACGTGTTGTTGCTGTGTGAAAGACACCCTTTATCGGCTCATACCTCTGACTTGTGCTTAGTCTAGTCAGCCGGAGAAATATGACGGAAATCTGATAGGGGAATGGTCCCATCTCAACATCAGCGCAAGTGCACGCCTAGCAAGCCAATGTTTATGCTTCCCGGGCCTTCTGTTCTCAAGGGAAAAATGTCAATAGAGTGTCACAGGGAGCATCTTGCCAATGAGAGGGTGTCTTCTGACCTAAACGGCAAATACATCACAGTGTGTCGAATCATAAAATCCTTCCTTAGACGTTGTTATTTGAAGATTAAAATTTAGGAAATGGATACATTTGGATTTTTGAATTAGTCTATTTTACTATGTAAACCATGCATGCAAAGGGCAGAATGTGATCATTTGTGGCTAGTTAACATGCATGTCTGTACATGTGGATATGAAGGATTTTTCTTTCTCTGCAGTTGTGTTAAGCAGGGCGGTAAGCTCAGGACGGAGTGTCTCTAATTACAGCTGCGAGAGAGGTCATCAGTGAGAATGTCACACACCTCATGCCTTTACTGCTTTCGCACAGAAATCATTGTGTAATGAAGTATGCTGTCACAAAAAGTTTTTAGTCTTTTTTTTCTTTTTGTTGGATCAAATACTGCATGTAGGATCCCACCAATACTTGATTTTTGGAGCTGATGCCAATGTTATACAGAATATAATATACAGAATATTCAATATATACATAAACGCATTTCTTGCAATTATCCCTCAAAAGTGCTTAGTGCCTGGTGACAATGATATTTAGTGGCAGGATATTTTACATGATATTATGTAACTCATCACATCAGGGCACTGGAACAATAACTTTCACTGGTATTTTTTTACTAATTCTAAATAACTAAAATAAATATTAATAATAAGAAATAAAAAACAAATAGAGCAAAATAAATGTAAAAACACATGTTAAGAAATAAAAACAATCTGGCTCATGTTCTGTTGGGGCAAAAAAAAAAAAAAGTTTTCATATAGGTCCATATCATTCAACATATATGCCAGGACTGGTATAGAGTGATACAGCTGTGATAGGCCAGTACTGGGCTGATAATGTTGGTCAACCAATATATTGATTGGGCTCTAATTGCATGTAAATGTTTGAGAAATTTTATAATTTAAAAATATTGTTGTGTCTGATTCTCACATGAGATTCAACACTTTAAAATCAAGGATTGTTCTTTTTAAAAGATGCAATTCTTCAAAGATCTCTGCTGGAAATTTTTGTCTTTTTCTTCTCTGATAACTTTTCAAAGGTCTGTCTTGCTTATCTCTGCTTATCGGCCGGTGGCCTTTTTGCAAGTCTTCCCACCTGACTTTGTATCGTCTGTTCGGGCACCTTTGATTCCCTGGCTCTTTCGAGGTTTGTCACAAACGACTGGGGGGTCTCGCAGAAAGCCTGAACAAAGACATTTGTTTCCAGCTATATTGCCACCATCAATGGCAACATCTTGCCTTGTTAGCTGTGCAGAGCGAATGGGGAATGTGGATAGGGGTATTTGGAGGTGGAAGAAAGGAGATGCTATCCCTGCTAAATGAGGGAAGATTCACACAGTATAATGAAGGCTGGACCCATGGCTTCACAGCTGATGTGTATCTAAAAAGGCCTGGTAAATACTGTTTCGGAACAGAAGGCTTTATCTGCAGATATACATATCCCCTGCAACCACTGGCCCCCACATGAGGGCCAGAGCTATCTCTTGGATCACTTTTATTCCTGTTTTTTTTTTTATCTGAAAGGGTGGAAAAACGTGAGACTTCATCAGTTTAGCTCTTTGAGAGTTTGTGTGAAATTCTCGTAGATGGAGTAAGATTCAACAAACTGGAAATCCAAAGGAAATCTTTCAAATTCACAAGTCGGTGTAGAAATGTAGGAATTGAAAAGTAGACAATTCTCTCTAAACATTTCAGCTCTTTCACTTATCACCTACAGTTCTTTATGGTATTGTCTTTGTTGTCTTCTGGCATTATATTAAATAGGGAGTCCTTGTTGATGCAAAATTATTGTGAGGTTGTTTTAGAAACCACTGAGGGCAGCTAAACAAGAATTCCTTCATGTTAGATCAGTCATAGAGTTGGATTAACTGTTGTAAGTGGTAGGTTCCAGGCATGTTGGAGCAGTTCATTTTACATAAAATTTACTGTACAGGGTTTATAAAATCTCACTGCTCTCCCCAAATTGAGTATTGGTGATGTAGAGAGTGTATGTGCTGATCTGCAAAATGAAATGAGAGTTACTCCTGTATAGGTTTCAGATGTTGAGGACCAAAATCTGACTTGTTCGGTGGTACTGAGAACCTGTGAAGACCATAACTGGCATCAGCTAAACCACTTACACTTTTCCTCAATTTCCCCCACTTTAAATGAATAAGTATTTCAATACACACACATTTTGAAACCACATCAGTCCAGTATGTATTCAACAAGTTTTGTCTAATAATGCACAAGAAGAAAATTGAACGACTTCATCTCATATAGGTAGTTTACATCAATAGAGATTACTAAACCACTTAAATGAATAAGACAAATGGATCGTATTCAGAGGAATCATTGGCATTTTAATGTAAAATGATATACCTTGGTTCTGGGTCAAGTCAAGTGCATAGTTCTAATTTAAGTGAATAGATGTTCATAAAATATTTTTTCAGTGCCGGCCTTGTAATGTCACTTGAAAACAACATTCACTTTATTAACCTCCTCTGAATGAATAGATAGATGTTTCTATAGATGATATCTGTTTAAAGTTTTTGAACTCCTTCATTTTGTCAAGCAAACTTCATCTTCTGGCTTGAAAGGACAAAGCCCCGGTCATGGAGAGGGTACAAGCATTTGCCCCAAGGCGCACCAGATTCATGTTCGGACAGAATATTCTGGAGGCCTTATAGCCTCCCTCTACAGATCAGTAGCCGTGTTGCTATCAATGTATTATAATTTTTATCTTTTTCTAAAAAGAGTTCATGGGAGCTAGAAACACTTCTTTAGAACAAAAATAACTTCTGACAAAGGAAACGTATAACTGACATGACTGATCAGCTGTTTCTGCTTGAGGGTTGGGCTGGATTGGATTGGATTGGATTGGATGAATAAATTGTCCATTGACGATGGGGTGAATCCATCAACGATGGGGTGAATCCATCGACGATGGGGTGAATCCATCGTCGGTTGTTGTTGTTTTTTGACGATTTTTGGGCGATATTTGTCATTTTATTTTGCTAATGCAGTGGTCTACAGAGTGACAGCTGCTGCTCCATGCCGAGCTCTCATCCAGTGGTGCAGTACACACCCACTCAGCCGAACCATGAGTGCGCTGAGCTGGGTGACAAGTGAGAGGAAAACAGCCCGCAGAGTTAGACTCTTCGCACTCTTTTCACATGGTGAATTATGAATTTGATTCCACCAAACAGAGATGAGGTGAAGATATTGCTGAAGGATGGGCGGACGATGGTCGGTTGGACAACTTTGACATATCGCCCAACCCTAATCCACTTCAATCACTCAGTCATTCTTTTATTAATGACCACATGGCCAAGGTTGGCAGAATTTGCTTTCGGTACAGCTTGTAGGTGAACTCCATACAACAGTGTCAGGAACATCAAACACAAGCAGACAAGAACATCACAATAGACACAATATCAACACAATGCAACAGTCTCCTTGTCTTTCCCATGGCTAGTACATCTGTGTTCGCTTCACGTAGACCTGATCTAACCTTACTCATATTAATGCTTAAACAGAAATGTCATGTTTTTCAAAGATTTTTGTCACAATGTCACTATTGTACTATTTTATTTCAGTTTTACATGAATGTGTACTGTACATAATGTAAGCTATGATAAATACTACCTACTTTGCTAATATTTAATCTTCGGTGGAAGAAGTATTCAGATCCTCAAGTAAAAGTATTAATACCATAATGTTAAACTACTCCACTACTAAAAATAAAAGTCTTGCATTCAAAATGTAACCACAGTATAAGTATGTATAATGTTTACTTGAATAGTTTCAAAAGTAGATGTACTCATTATGTAGAAAAAATGGTCCCCATCAGTTTTACTATTATATCTGATATTTTGGATTAATATTCCTGTGTCATTTATGTCTTGTGTTGCTTTCATAGCTTTAGATGTTTAAGGTTGAGCTTATTTTAACAACTTTATATTACAGCTAAAATTTTTCCTTAGTTGAATCAGATTTGGCCATCCTAGAGGAATATTCGACAATTCATTCTCTTACCAGTTAGACTCACCTTTTAATGCCCTTTTTTGTGACCTGTGTTGTGAAAATATTAATATTTTCACATAATATTAAATAATATACTATTTTATATATAAAATATTAATATTTTCATATAGATAAATTACACGTGTGTGTGCGGACCTGTGGAGCTTCTCTCCCATCCAGGCATCCAGCATCACCTGCCTTGCTCACCATACCAGAGTTTGTTGTGACAGTGGAAAAATGAACTAGCATGTTTATGGTGAGTCGTATTTAGTTTGAATGAAGCTGATGATGATGTAAAAGGAGTCTGGCAAGTTTAGTGAGAGCAATTACAGCTGTTTCTGGTTAAAAACAACTCATGTTACACTTAAAAATAAGGTCTCTGACTGTTGTGATCCTTTCAATAATGTTACCAGACACTAACAATAACAATCTGAGCCTGTCAGTGGCAAAAACAAACAAAACGAGCATCACCTGCTTTGCGCGCTCTGTGGGTGCACCTGAATGAGGTGTCTGACAGCGCGTCACCTGCTCTGCATTTCTATCACTCTTCTCTCTTCTCTTGTGGTTTGTGGTGACTTAGAGAATCAGTTTGTAAAATTTACATCCTGTAATACTGTTACATTACTCTGACGCCAATGACACAGATGAAGAAACAAGCTGAAACTTGTTTACGCCCTCTCTCATCAGTCAACCGACAGCACATGTGAACTCGATGATATTTTTCAAAAAGTGCACCAGCTATTATAAAAATGTAGGCTATTTATGATTTCCTTAAATTTGTAATTGCAAGGTTATCCCTATACATTTTTGTAAGCTTCTGTGACAAAGGAAAACAAACGAATGCTAGACTCAGAGTCTCAGTCGACTGTGGAGGCTCCGACTAATGATTCAAATCATCACCTCTCAGGGGGCAGCCCCTATAAGATCATCATATGTTTGTAGCATCTGTCCTGTTAGAACCATGTATCTCTTTAATGCTTTGTGATGGTACATTTTCAGCTAATCCAAGAGCGCTTTTGAAGAGTTTATTTAGCTTAAGACATTTGAAAATATTCTCAACCTATAATGAAACACATACAGAAAGGTATAAAGTATTGAAAAAGTAAATTAGTAAGTAAAATGACAAATGTACAGGAGTAGAAAGTATAACAATTGCCTCTTAGATGTAATGTAGTAGAAGTATTAAGTTGCATAAAATGGAAATAATCAAGTAAAGTAAAAGCTCATTGGATTGTTTTTGGCTAAAAGCTACTGTCAGACAGCATTCACAGAAATGTGTCACATTGTTGTAGGTTCATGTGCATACATATACATCAATAAACAGGGACCTGCTCATAAAAACATTGCTCCATAACACTTCTAGTTGTCAAAAGCTTCATGGGGTTACCTTTTATTAGGGGATAGAATTGAATGTATTTAAGTCCATTCCACTTCATTCTGACTCATATGCTCAGAAATCAAGAAACAAAAACTTAAGTCTATTGATTCATCTTACTGTAAACCATGTTAAGAACTTAAAAAGAAAAGTAGTTCACGTCTATTAGGGATGAATATATTGTGCATCCAATTATTATGTAAAAATGTTAAATTACTTTTATCTGTCTAATCTATCTAATGTGTTGTCTACGGGTTAACCGCAAGTACTTATATATGCAAGTAAAGTGGCACTGATACAGTTCACTGAAAAGTTAAGGAGGGATAGTTGGATGATGGATGGATACTTAAGACGTTTCAGCGTCTTCGACACTGTCAGACTGGTTTATTGTATCACATTTGACCTTGAACACAAACTTTTCCTGTCCTTAGACACACATAAAATACCCCAACATTTTTTGCATTTAGCTCTGCATATGTCTAGTCATGCAGATAGTTTGGGTATTATTTGCCCAGGTTTTGGCTTGACCTCAGTAAGATAAAGGTGAAGAGCTTTAGTTTGAAGCTGAATTGAATAATCATAGCAATATAAATCTTTCCAGAACCATTATCCTCATTACTCTGGATAATACAAAGAATATGTTTTCATTGGAAGTGTTGAAGAGGTATTCCCTATGAAAACTTTTTTTTCAGAACCTGAACTGACCCTTTTTCACCAAGAACATTTAGTGACCAGCCAAAATCAGACCATAACATGCAATATTGCAATGCGAAATGTTGGCAGTGAGGTTTAGCAGATTCATTTAATAACTTTATGTCTTCCCCAAAACAAATTTATCTGCATTTACCTGAGTAATCTCAGAGAATGAAGGCCTCCAACTTTGTGTACAGCTTCCCAGAGTCTTTGCAATATTTCTGTAACTCTGCCTATAAAGTTGTATTTATATGTTGTACAAAGGGCAGATAAAATTGAGGATTTTTGTGGCAAACAGCCCGTAGCCAACTGCAGGTCCTAGACCTGATGGTCTGGAATCCCAGCTGTAGGCAACAAGATGCAAGCAGATGTGGAAATTGACAGACATAAATAATGAGTAAGCCCGGGCAATCCCTTTTAGGCCTGGTGGAAATCACAGTATTGGTTGCAAGGAGCCAGGACCTTGCCATTCAGTGCCAAGGCTTTGGCTTAGATGGTGCAGGTTGTGTGTCCTCTACGGGACAGATTGTTTCCTTTTCTCCTGTCACTGCAATTGAGCTATTGCGAAGGAGGAAAGAGAGTAGGAAAAAGGTCAACTGGATGTGAAGCTCCTATTATCAGCAATCTTCCCCTGGCTTCCATAAGCAGCTTGTTTCTAAGCTGCAGCCTAGCCAAGCATGAAAAGAATATAATTTCAGCCAATCTCCTGGTAGCATGGGTGCACAGAAAGCCATTGTAAGGCCAGCAAAACAGTCACAATAGAGTCACTGGCCCTCCTGATAAAGATCTGCATAGGTAATGCCAGGGCAGCAATGAAGGCAATTTTTGCTTCCTCACATTTAACTCAACTCCTGACTCTGACCACTGTCCCCTGTCAAAGAAAGAGATGGATAGCAGTTTTTGTTGTGTATAATTACGAGCGGTACAGCACAGTGAACTGCCAGCCTCTTCACACTTTATCTGACAGCTTGACCCTGAGCCTTGTTTGCCTCTTAAACTTCCCAAACTTTATGAATATGTTGCTAGGAAAGAGATATTTTTTTAGTATTGTAAGGAGCTAATCAAGGTGTTCCAACATCTAAACATCAGCTGTATCGCACCCAACTAAGCTACAACTTAACTAAAATGAAACTTAAACTGAAACAGAAAAGATACATTGCTTACTTTATTGCAGTGTTTCAAACCTGTTGCTGTTAATCATGTGCAAAGAGACCCTAGTTTTAACCTGTGCTTTGTACAATCAGTTGGTTGCTAATGCACAGTGGCAAAATAAAGTTAGGTTGGAACAAGCAGACAACATATAATAGACATGCTGGCATGTAACATGTAGCTTTTCTGACACACAACTAATACAATAATAAGAGGACATTACTGACACTGTCTAGCCACTACATCAAGAACAAACAAACAAGCAAAAAAAAAAAGACAATACAGTTGATCAGTTGCTAAATAAAAGGCTGATAAGGTATGCACCTAAAAACAAGATGTGTAAAATAGGCATTTACTTTAGGCAATTTGTAGCAAAAATACAAATGACTAGGACAGTCGCATAGACAATACCTGTTTCCAGTTGGCTGTTTTTATTTTTATTTTGCTCTGCTAACTGGCCAAGTATGTTAATATACTGAGAGATGTTGTGACAGAAAATAATTAAGCGTTCACCTTCACCTTTCTTGGTTTTGGCACTGCTTGTCGTGCATCATCACTTACCTATCCTCTGAAGTAGTGAAGTACACAGCCAACATCTGTAAGCAGATGGGAGGATACTGTCACAACGTGCGTTATCAATGTTCATAATTCCCTGAATTAGTTATACAATTGAACTACGCTAAGTAGTAAGTAATGATGAAGTCAAGGGAGAGGCAGTAGGTTAATACACCAACATTTTAAGTCCAGTGTGCAAGATTTACAAGGATTTATGGGCGGAATATGGCAGAAATTGAATATAATATTCTGGAAAATGGGAATCACTGTTTTTTAATACCTTAAAATGAGCTGTTTGTATCAACAGAGGGCGTGGGTTGTCTTCCACAGAGTCCACCATGTTCCACCACCATGTCCCTACAGTAGCCCAGAGCAAACACACCAAACACTGACTTTATATAGAGCATTTTGAGTTTTGCACAAGTTTCACAGCCAACGTAGGTTCCCCCACACATCAGAAAGGGCAGAGTGAGATGGTGTTTTGAAATCTGCAAACTCACTGCTAGATGCCCCTAAACCCTACACACTTTCAGTATTCTTTATGAAGAAATTCAAAGGAAGACCGACTAATAGAAAGCCTATGAGTAAGGCTGTATCCATGCTTTTTTTTTTACACAATTATTTGGACAGCCTTAAAAAAGGAGTAAACTCTGAACCTTCTCTATTTTTCTAACAAGATGGCAGCAAATTTAACATCAATTTAAAGTCAACAATTTACTACCACAGCAACAATTGTAAACTGAGCATTTCCCTGGGTAAATACTCTTCCAGCAACAGCAGTAGAGGTTTATCATTTTAAAATTTCTTGCTTGTCCTCTAGTATAGGCCAGGATGACAAGGAGGAGTCATCCTACAATATATGGTGCATTAATGTGTCTTTGCGGTCAATCAAGGCCACATTAAATTGCCACATTTTTGAACAGAGTTTGGTGTGACATTGTCCGCAGACAACAGAATGGCGGATATCTGTTCTACTACGAGATAAGCAATTCTTATTGTTTCACAGGATGAATTGAGCACCGCAGATTCCCTCTGTACATTGAGGATGATCATACCTGGTGAAAGCAGGATGAAGAAGCGCAGAGCAAATTGATGGCGATTAATTCTATTGCAGCATATTTTCTCAGATTAGCTGTATAAAGAGCATCGCAATTAAAATGTATCTGACGTTCCTTGCCCCATTCGAAATCCAACAATAGAGAAGATACCTACAGAAAGCTGATGTGCAATCACTGCATTCTTTTCAATGTCAAGGAGTAGCTGGGAAACAAGCTATGGACCAGCTACATTTCTGATAACCAGAAGAACAAAGAGGAAAATAAAGCTTGCAGCATATTTGCTGAAATTTCTTGCAGTGGCGTGTGACTAAATGCAGGTGTTGATATGAGGTCACATTATTAAAATAAAGGATGAGCCATACAATCTAGTTTTGTGTGCATATATACAATTTAGATGCTGCATTTTTACTGGTTTGTCAAATTAACACTAAAAGATCCATGTCTTACCCAGTTATTAAGTCCATTATAGCATCCTTGAATCAAATTTTATCAAAACAGGTGTACAAAAACAAAAGAGAAAAGATATTTTAACCACTGTCTGAACAGCTGGGAAATTGAACCTGAGGCTGAGGCTTCACCTGACGCCTCCTGTGTGCTGCAGCTCTTTTCCCACTCGGCACCTTCACCTGACGCAGTAATTCATTGACCATGCTTGCATGCCATGTGAACACAAAAGATGAGGCCATGCTAACTTCATTTTCTGAGTGTAGTCACTCTAGACGACCACATTATGCCTTAAACAATGTACTGTACCTCATAATTGAGTCCAGCACTTTCATTCCTCTTAATTACACAGGGACAAGTTCTAACACCTCACCTGGGACTCCTATGACGCTTCAGTCTTTACTGTTGTCTTCATGTAGCTCCAGGGTTTCACTTAGCCAATGGAATGATGCTATTGGTTATTTTTGGCATGTTTAATGGCTCTTTCATTCAGCAGCTAAATCACACATTACACAGAAGCTGAAACATATAGCATATGTATATTTTTAAATAGTAACATGGTCATTTGTGTAGTATAGCGTACAATGCAAAATATGTAGCCACAGTTTAGTCAGCATCTAGTGCTGAAACTTTTAATTTTAAGAACACCCATCATCTTCAACTGCTTTTTACACTATGACATATTTGCTATTTTTCTATTTCTTACTTGTTTTTAAGTAAACATGTTAAGACTAATGGAGAATGAGTTTTTACAGCCACTCCCACAAAAGAAAAGATCAGCTGTTTTTTTTTTATATGTGATAAAGATTTAATTTCCATTTTAAATAAGTTGGCATATTTTTTTGACCAGGAAGTGAACATGTTTCTGTAATTAGGCACATCTCTACCAGATGGTCTGTTTTGTGTAGGAGCAAGTCCTAAATATGGCTAATGACTAGTTTTATTTGTCACCTGGGCATTACCATTGGAGTACATTTTAGCCAACGTGAAATCAGCTGCTTGAACTTTGGTGACAGTCATTAAAATGTCATATGAAATCGTTATTTATCCCTAGTGGCATTGAAGCATTTAGCAAAAACAGGGTTCATTAACCATAGCGCTATGTCCTGTGACCACAAAAAACTACCTGCTGGCCTCCATAGGCTCTAAATTGTATCCCCATACAGCAAACCTTCACCAAGCTGTTACAGTTCCACACACACACCCTGCTTCGTTTGTGTCTTTTGATTCAACAGTCTACAACGGCAGCGAACAGTACTCAAACTGCTTGCGTGATCCTCACAGAAATACCAGAAGTGCAAACTAGGCTTGGGCAGCATCAAGGTAAGATGGTATACCAGGGTATTTAGAAATTCCAAAGGTATAAGTTTTTTTTAATAAAGTCATTGTGAATAAAGATATGTAAAATATACTGTAGAAGTTGCAACTGTTTTTATTGATGGAAAAAAAGTATAAAATGAAATGAATTCATTAAAACAGGGAACTTAGCCACCAGAGTACTTATTTGGAGGTAGAAAAGAAGACCAGCCAGACTTTTCTAAATGGGGTAATTTCATATTAAAACACATAGAATTGTAGACTAGAAGATGTCATACATGTTAGAATGGCTTCTGTCACCAGCAGCTCAGTTTTTACTTTGTTTCTGGTTTGTTTTCTGCACAAATACTGTCATAAGGTCGGGGGAAAGGAGGGTGTGAAAGTATGACAAAACAGATACTGCCCAAGCCTAATTCAAACGGCAGACTATGAAAAACAAAATCTCAATGAAAATTTTGTGTGAAAAATTGAGTGAATGGAAGCAGGATTTTACGTGTCTACAGTATAAGGACGTGATGAATTGTGACGTGTGCCGGCATTTTCCTCCACTAGCCGAGAAGTTGCAGGAAACACTGCATCATAATTCATGGGAGAAGCGGACAGCTTGTCTTAAAGAACCTTTTCTGAATTGTTATTCAGGAGTTGACATTTGGGCCACTAAAAATGTACTTTGGCAACTAATTTAGGGGCTTGCTTAAAAACAAATAATATCCCTGAAAAACCAAACCACAACCTGGGATTAATGCTTAATACTTGATTTTCATTCAACAGGTAACCAGAAAAAAAAAAACACTCAATGATGCCAGTGTTGTTTTTTGTCTTCTGGATATGTAAGTAGGAGTTTTTTGCTAACATGCTAGCCAACGTGATAAACTAGATGCCAGTTTCTCTGCCCTGTGGTTAAAAGATTGGTTAATGCAGTCATGGGATTTCACTTACAGAGTTTCTTCCTGGCCACCTGATGCATCTAAGCTCAATTTTCACCATTCTTGTCGTTCTCTTTTGGTCTCCACCAACTCCTGGAAAAAATATGTCTCTTTAGATGCTAAATGCTCCACTATGTTCACTGGCTAACCATGGTTTTTGTTGTTTAGTACTAGACAGGGAGTGCACACTGGGTTTATCAGAGCACTTAGCTGCCTGCCTGCCTGACTGAACCAAAACAGTTAACATGAGGTAAAAAAAAAAACAAAGCTGAAAGATGCTAAAATGCTCTGTAGAGCTCAGGGTAACTGCAGAGTTAACAGTTAATTTTCTGTAGCTTTGTCACCAATAACTACTTTCAAATTTACAGCATATTGTCATTTTTGTTGTTGTTGATATAATAGCTTGTTTTCTAGCAATAGTAGTTACAATTAAAGCTGCACTAATCAATAATAACATTAACACTAACATCTGCACTCCATAAAATCTATTAGTCTCTACTTTACAACTAGTTTCTTGGCATAGCCTTTAAGTTATGTTTAGGATTCAAAACTTGTAGATGATTTCTGAATATTAACTCATATAGCCTAATACCATGAACCCTTGTACACTGCTTGTTTTGGCTTCAGTCCAAAGCTACATGTAAAAATCCATGGAAGTTTTTGTTGACCTGTTGACCTTATCTTACTTGACCTGATGTAAACATATTGCTGCATCTCTGACCATGGGATGATGTCCCAGAGCTCTGTTGGTACTTAAGCATGATGTCTGGGCTTTAATGTGTTGCTAAATAAACATTAACATGAAACTGTGAATATTAATTGCTGGATATTAGCATTCTGATGCAACTTTTCAAAATTAAAGAAATCTTAAACAGTGTGGAAGCAGCAGATGAGGAAATATGACACATGGCACGATCACAAAGAGTTGGAGTTGTTTGGTTGTCAACAGCATTGACTTTCAGGGTTAATTCCTCCTACAGTGCCTGTCTCTACTACCACGTTGTTACTGTCCAAATAGTTGCATGGTATTGCATAGATCATTGACTCAGTGTTTGACAGAACAAAGCTCAGACCAGGCAAAGAAGAGCACATTATCAAAACCAAGAGCGGTTTGTTTTTTAGAGTCGTTTATTAAAGCTACAGTCTCAAAGGGCTTTACATCACCCGCATTACAAAAACAATAATGAAAAAGCCTCTTGAAAGGCTTCATATGATTATGACATTCTCATGATTATGCTTTTACCTTATTATCTGCTATTATCTTTTATATCAAAATGTCAAGTATTGAAGTTGTCTTATGAGGGGTCAGTCATGAAAGGGACTGCAAATTAGCATCGGCTTTAAAATGATGAATGTGAATAAAAACATTCAAACCAATTCATCTCTACCTTTTTTTAATTGATTCAATTCCTGAAAGAGTTGAATAATATTATTATTACTTTGGGCCATGCTTCATGCTGTTGGTTTAACTACACAATTTGTAATGAGAAATAAATTTAGCACTTCTGTGTCCAGGTCTGTATTTGACAAAAGGCTATTATTATAGCCCACTGCCATCATTTCTGTGTCAAGTTAGAAGCAGAGAAACTGTGAGCAGCATGATACTACGGATGGCCGTGTCAGTCTGTTGGCTGGTCAGTTGGTTGATTTGACCATTTTGCTCCAACTTAAAAATCTCAATAACTGTTGGCTGGATTGCCACATTTCCCACAGACATTTAAGTTCCCCAGAGGATGACTTGTAATGATATTGATGATCACCTCACATATCATGTTGCGCTACTAACTTGTCAGAATTTCATTTAGTAAAATATTTCCAGGATAGTCTGTAAACTTGGGTGGTGTAGAGGTATTATGGTATACCAGGGTGTTAACAAATCCAGACAGTATGATTTTTAATACTGTCCTGAATACAGACACTCTTCTTTCTATTAGCCTTATAGGGAGATGCTGTATTGTAGTGTGCAGTGTATGCCACAAGAGGTCAGTCTCTGCGTTTCAGTGCAGCTGAGCAGACAAACATGTCTTTCATAAAAAGATGAAACATAACTTCTAGGGGATAAAGTTACAGGACCAACTAGTAAAAAAGAGGAAAATGCCTTGTTTGGAGTATCTTGGATTTAGTCCTGCGGATAAGCCAGCAAACACTGCAGAGTACCGACTGGTCAGAGTAGTGTCTCAAGTGTGTAATTTTAGCAACCATGAAGAGGGTGAGTGGGACTAATTACTGACTGTGGTGGCAGAGAGTTATAATGAACATGCGCTAAGGGGAGGGAAAGGTGAGCAGTGAAGTTGCTTTCTGGCAGTGTATGCATGACATATACGCAACAACAGCGCTGTACGTGTACAGTGTAAGTTTGAGTTTGGCAGTGAATAAAAGCTGCAGCATGTCAACACCGAAGCAGAGCTCCTGAGTGTGTTGTTTTCCAGTGGTGGGAATGGTGTCACCATGGCCATCAGTTCTGCCTACGTTAGGGCATTATAACAGTACAGTAGAGTACAGTCTAGTTGAGCTGAATTTTACATAAATTCATCATAATACCATACACACTGGTAAAATGACAGGAATGTATGAAAAAATAGATAGCTTAATGGTCTGGAACAACATTTTTTTTTCATAGTGAGTATTTTATTGAATTTTCATATAAATATTCACATACTTTAGTCAACAAATTACTCCAATATGTATAAAATAAGACACTAAAAAAATTAATTTAAAAAAGCATCCAAAAAGAAAATGAAAGTTAACTTAAGAGCATAAGATACAGTAACTGTGTGCTTTAAAATCATTCCACAATAAATAGATGCCTCATGTCCCAGACCAATTATCTTTTGTAATCTGAAAGAGGAGATCTGAAATTGAGGTGGGATTTCTTCCCTAATAACTTGAACAAGCAAGTGTCATAGTTGAAAATGCTTCCACAAACTACTTCTAGGCAGGTTGTAATCAGTAGCAAACATCTCACATGACTTCAGGTCACCTCCCTCATATAGTCTGCTAATGTTATAATTCCATTTTCTACCCAATTCTTCCATAAAAATCAGTGTTTACGATACGTAACTTTGGATTATTTCAAATACAGGATTCAGAATTTATATAGATGTTCAAGTGACAAGCTTGGGATATCTTGTCTCTATAACTTCTTGTTATAGAGATTGGCTATAATTAGGTGAGATTTTAAATCTAAGGGCATTTTACTTGACAAGGCATTTATAGCAATAAGCAGGGAGAAAAGTCTACTTTCATTCTCAGACCACAGATGGAACTTTTCTGATGGCAAAGTCCACTGAGCTCTGTGTCTCAAGCAGAAGACATAATGATATGGTACTAGTTTCGGGAGACCCATGCCACCCTTCCTGGTTGGCACTTGGAGCTTCTCTAACTTTATCCTTGGACTTTTACCATTCCATAGAAACTTTTTGCAACTATGATCAAACCTTTTAAAGCACTTATGAGGTATGGCAATAGGATGACATTGAAGCAAGTAATTCAGCCCTGGGATACAATTCTTCTTTAGGACATTAACTTTCCCCCTTAGTGATAAAAATAACAGTGACCACCTTTCTGTGTCAAATGAGATTTGGAACAACATTAGTCCATCTAGTTGATGTAACCAACCGACTTTGGTATAGGGTCGATACCAATAATTATTGATCACATAAGTTGTTAAAATAACTAGTTTTTTTCCCCTAATTTTCATAGTTTTGTCTTTTCCCTCTAATTTTAAGTATAAATGTAAGTGTCCTTTTTCAACAAGTGATTCAGCCAAACAAAACGACGTTCAATTTTGCACAATTACTGCCATTTCTAGACTGTTTATTATCAATTAATACATTTTTAATTACATTTTTAACAGTTATTAATCGATTAATGATAAATCATTGTCATCCCTAATTAACACGATTTTTGATTTGGATTTAATAATCATCAGTAATGTGGATATAATGAGTCAGTGTGTAAAGATAAATAATAGAACAGCTAGAACTGAAATTCGGAAAATTTCACCTTACTTAATAAAAACAACAAAAAAAGACCACACTTATTCCATATCAGGATATAATGATATTCAAAATCTAAGACAATGGCTATTTTCATATATGATATAATGTCAATATGATCCCCTCACTTTTCTTCTAGAGCCACCATGAAGTTGACATCTGTGATTTTGAATGAAATGTCATAGCTTAAAGCAATGCTGTGCCAAAGTACAGCCCCACAGACCCTTAGTATAGTTAGTTTATTCATTGGTCAGAGTTTTCATTTTGCATACTAGGTTGCCAGTGACATTGCAAATAGAACAGTCATTATGAAGTGCCTTTTAGCCAATAAAATTCTCATTCTCCCTTGTGCATCTGCTCTGTTGTATTAAGTATCAAAACATGAACAGTGAGCTGGAGGAAAACTTTGGGATGTGGGGCTGTGCTTTAATGCTTCAACAAAACCACTGAGTTTAAATTTAACTCACTGTAACCATCCTGGGAAGCACAGCAAATGTATTTCTTATCATATTTGCTTACACATTTGGAATGGACAGTGTTGCAAGCCATGTTGTAGTTTTATCTGATCATAAAATATCATACTTTAATAATTTACACATTTTGGTATTTCTAGTATATCCTGTATGTGCAGATTATCACAAAGAGTAAGTTAACTTTTGGAGATAAGTCACAGACAAAACAGTGAGAGGTTGTTATGGAATTCCAACAGCAGGTATGGAGAAGATAAAATTCTCCAGATCTGTGAAGTATCACTTCCAGCTGTTGTAAAATCCATCAGAGCTGTCTACAGTTAAAATGCTGTATTGTCTGATGCAAAGGTGGTTATAATAGAGGGCTGTGATTGTAGCCACAATACAGATTCCATCTTGCCTCTAATCTACCACAAAATCTTAACAGTACCAGGAAGGTGAAGTTGCAGGGTGCAGAAGAATGTAGAGGTTACGTTTTTTCAGTGATTGGCTTCTTTGAAAAGGAATGAATATCTTTATCTTCCACAGTAGTATTGGATTTGCAGTAGATGTTTGTATATTTAAAAGAAAACGTCTTACAGCTACAGCTGTACAGCAAGGTAGGCAAACCTTGTCAGTACTAAAGCTGAAGATGTTATTATTCATGTTAATTATTCATATATAAGCTGTTTAGCTCAATTTTGCAAGGACAAACCAAAGTGAACATGAGACTAATTTCACAATATGCAAAGTGCTGTTAAATTAAAAGCTAATTATTTGAAATGAGGTTTATGATGGCAGGTCACGACCCTTTTTGCAAACAGTAATAAGAAAGGCATACGCATACAGTATCTGGATGTGTTAGAATTGTCTCCGAGGCACTCTTAACACGATTTGTCCTTAACCACGCCAGGCACATAGGTGCTATCTTACTGCTTTTGTTTCCTTACTTTTACTGTATTGCATGGTTCACAGGAACAGGCCACAGTTTTGTATCAGCATTGTGAGAAAATTCTTTTTCTTTTTTTTTTAGAGAGATAAACCATTTTTTACCCTCAGCACAGGAAAAAATAGCCGTGCGCTCACACATCTTGCGCAGCATGAAAAAAAAAGCCACATTCTCTCACGTTGGCCTGTCTGGGATGGAAGAATGCTGATTTGCTTGAGGTAAGGAGAAGCAATGGCCATTTAATTAACCTTTCCTGCCTCAATCTGCTCACAACAATTTTGCCTGTGACTCCCTTTAATAGTTTAATGACCTTGCTGTCAGTAAGACTGAGAAGGACTGAGTCAAGGTATGATTTAATTAAAAGAGTCCATATGTTTAAGACTGTACATACGCGGATGCAGAAACATTGGGGTTCCTGGGAGTGACACAGCTGACCCTGCTATTGAGTTTCCAAATGACAGCATGCGGCACAGAGTAAATAATTAGACGAGAAAAGCGAAAGAAAAGCACCCTTTGAATAAGGCGACCGTATATTTGTCACTAGTAGTTTTTGTAATCAGTGTCCAGTAGTGCTGACTTTATCCACAATATGGTGCTAGTGTCCCTTTCAGAAAATACACTGCTTCCATATGTAAACCAACTGAATTAAAGAATAAATACCTTCCAGCCTTCGTGTTGTACTTCTCTGAAGGGGTCAGTGCTTCATCCAAGGTAGATGTGAAACAATACTGTGAAAACTGTACATGCAGTGAAGGCTACAAAATGAAATCAAAATAATGCAAGAATTGATATTTGACATTTTACTAATTAAATTTTTTGAATACACTAAAGAAATAGTTTTTTTTTTCACTGTAAAATCATATAGATGAAAAAATGATGGATGTACTTCCCATTTACCAGGACTTTATCAACTTCAAAATTCATCTCTATCTAAAAAAAAAAAAAAAACAGACTAATTTACTGTAATTTACATTTGTGTATAATAACCTGAAAAGAATAATTGTTGTGTTTTTGTTACCTTAGAATGAGTCCTATACTTACAGTGGTCATTTTTGGCAAACATTATCTAGAATATGATGTATTGCTGTAGAAAAAAAAGTAAAGTGAAAATAAAAACATTGTATATAATTGTAAAACACTGATGGGGAGCATTTTACTGCACAATGAGTGCTTTTACTTTTGATACTTTAAGTAAATTTTGGTACTGATACACACTTTTTCTTAAATATTTACAGGGATTTATTAGCAGAATGTGGTAAATCCTCCCAAGTATGATTTCATTAGTATATAACCACCTTGAAATAGGAATTGTTGTTTTTCTTACCTTAGAATGAGCTGTACATTTACAAAGGACATTTTCAGCAAACATAATCTAGAATATGTTGCCTTGCTGGAGATTAAACTACCCAACTGTATATAAAATAGTTACAACATACACATTAATGCAGCAGTAATATTAGTCCAAGAACATCATATATAATAGTAAAATACTGGCAGGAACCAGTAAGTGAGTTTTCATTAGTGTATAATCACCAGAAAATAAGAATCATTGTGTTTTTGTTATGAGCCAATAATGTACAGAGGGTGTGGGTCCTTTGTCGTGGAGACCGATATGTGGCACTACCATGTTTCTACAGTAGCCCAGAATGGACAAACCGCAGGACAACACTGGCTCTAGATATGGCCTTGTGCATTCTGCATGAGTTTCAAGGCTGCTGCAGGTTCTCCTCCACACTTGGAAGGAAGGAGTGAGACAAGGTGTTTATAATCTGTAAATTTACCATTAGATGCTACTAAATCCTAAAGCTAACTGAAGCTAACTGTTTGAAACAAAAACAAGCAATACTTGCTATTTAAAAAACATATATATCTGGACGATGCAGAGTGGGATTTCACTTCCTAAAAAACATCCTTGACAGAAATCACACAGACTGAAACTGGGTTATGATGCTGAACAAGATAATGGCCAAATAAATGTTGATACAGTTCATAAAATCTAAAAAATCTCCTCACAGCATTGATCATGCTCTTGATTTGATGGGGACATCAGGAAGGTTGTAATGAACATTTTATGTTTTTTTAAAGGGTCAGTGTTGCAATGACATGTTCTGGCTCAAACACTATGCCTGTGTCTGTCTATAATACATCACTAGTGTACATTTTTCAGCAGTGTATAATAACCTGACCTTTCAGCAGTTTTTATTTCTTTCACAGTTGAATAGAAACAGCCTTTCTGGTGCAATAATTATTGATATAATGACTAAATAAAAGGATACCAGTAATTTAAAGAAGGTTTTCATTTAGCCAACTATTAGCAACCATGAAAAAAGTTGCTAAAGTTCCTTTACATTGCCATGTTTTAGACAATGATTTCTGCTTCCTAATCTTTTTCATTTTGTGGTTCAAATGAGACACAGCCTCTCTATCTTCCTTCACTGCAGACTCTGCCAGCTCAGAGAATGATGGAAGACTGCCATGGTCACCTGTGACAGCTCAGCTGACTGTCATACACAGTACCGGTCCACTGATGAGAGTGAAATTACTTCATAATAGTAGGGGTGTTCCTGGGTTTATATAACGATATGATAATCCTCTTTTCACACAATGATGATAATGATCATTATTATGGCAGGGGAGTAGGGGGCGAGGAAACCTCTCGGAATGGAGACTTTGCTGCATAATCCTCCTGCCTTGAAAGGTTAAATACGGATTTGAATACTATGATCCCCCACTCTGAAAATGATAGTTCCGTATTTGAAGCAAATGTGCTCATTGTGCACTTTACCTTGCGGAGCAGCATGAGTGGCACACTCCACCAAAGAAGACATGCTTGCAGTGCTGTATTTGCACAAGTGATAATAAAAAAAAGCATTATGAAGAATGACTGACTTGAGAAATCCACTGTTCAAGAAGTTGTTGTTGTACTTAAGTTTAATTGGGGCTGCAGTAGCCTAAAGGTTAGTAAAGCAGGCTTTGGACCAGAATCACTAGAGCGGAAAAATGTGGGTAGGGAAGTGGATGTGTAATGCTTTCTGCTCCCTTAATGTTGCCCTACAGTACCATCGTGTTTCCCTTAACCTCTCACTTAACCCCAGCTGCTCGAGTGGATTAGCTCTACTGCCAACAATAGTGTGTGGTATGCTGCTTCCAAGTGCAAATGTATGTTACTAGGTATGTGATTGGTCCATGCCCAGTCACATAGATTTTTCTCCCAGTGTGAAGGTGTGGAGCTGTATGGATGTAACAGAAAAAATGATACAGTAAAACATTGAACTGATCAATCTTTTTCAATTATTATTTGTAGCAATGTGAAAGTCCTGACATGAAAACAATGCCCTAAAATAATCTATGGGCTTTGAGCTCTATGCTCTATGCTTTGAGCTAAAAGCTCAATAGCAATCAGCATGCTAACATGTTCATGTTAACATATTCACAACACTCAAAAGACAGTGTTATAATACTGATGTTTACATGTTATATTTCCCATTATATCTATTTCATTTTAGCTTGTAACAGGGTTCCTGCAGATCCTTAACAGGTCTTAACATGTCTTAAAATAAAATCAGGTAGGAGTTAAGGTTATAAATTGTCTTCAATTGACCATAAATTTGCAAATGGTGTGTTTAAGGTTGGTGGGAAATTTGTCACACGCAGTAGCCTGCCATGAAATGTCCATTGTCTGTGTATTTGTTTGCTTAATGTAGTGTTAGACAATGGGAGACTCTGCCATTAATAGAAGTTTTACCTTACATTTATGCTATGTTATGATTTCTAGCTCGCTAACAACCTAAGAATGAGCCAAGATGGGGAGATGCAGGTTTAACAAGTGGTTTGAGGAAGTTAAGTTTCAGAGGTGGTTCGTGCTGGCAGTGAATGAAGCATGGTGCAATTTATGGTGAAAGACATTCACATTAAGAACCTTGGACTACATCTGTTGATATGAAATCTGCATCAGTGGTACACTGATGGCAAATAGTGGTGTTGTGCTAATGCCTGCATTGTTTTCAAGTAGTACACCCGAAACTTCCTCTGACTTCCTCACATCCTCTCAGTAGTCAGCATTGAGAAATTTTGTGTCACCACCAGAAAAACAAAGGGCATAGGTGCTGTGGGTTCTTCACATATTGAACAGGCATCATTCATTCAAGTCAGAACGATGACAAGGTAATTAAAAGCATTGAATTTGACTTTAGAAACTGTGCAAGAACCATGTGTAAACGCTTGGTTAAAAAGTTAGAAGGGTCACTAGTCTTTAGGATTTATCCTCTGGGCACAATGAATGTCTGTACAAAATGTCATGGCAATCCAATCCAATAGTTGTTGTGATATTTTAGTGTGGACCAAAGTGGTGGACTGACCCACCGATAGATCAGCCTTGCCATTCCCAGGGCCAAATACAAGCTTAAACTGGTTGCGGTTCCACCTTTGAAATCTCCATCTTAGTTTCCAAAAAAAGACCAACTGATCTGGTGCACAACACAAAATTGAAGCACAGAGGCTTGTAAAGGCATCTATTCTTCAGAAATTTAAAGAGGATAAAAAGGAGTGTTTCACTGACCTCACTAGTTGAATGTTCAAGTCCATTTTACCTCTGAACCTCAGCCAGCATCACTCATGGATCTGGCTGAGTGTAATTGAAAATGTGTTCTGTAAGTACACTTCTACACCATTTAGGCAAAAGGAGAAGTTAAATCCCTGGAGGTCTGTAAAAAGAAGATTTTCAGTGCCTCATGAGTTGCTCCTCAAGAACTAAAACTAACATCTAGTCTATTCATGTATAAACCTACCTTCAAACTGTAGCTAAAAGTCTTTTATTTTACTGTTTTATAGCAATATATTACATAAAATACAAATATTTTTATGCAGAATTTTTTATTTGCTCAAAATTTGGTCTAATTCAATAATTGCTTGCTTAAGTTTGGTATATCCAGCAGCTTATATTCCTACTACTGTCTGCTGACTGTAGAGGCATTCATGGAAAATATTATAGGACCCATGATATTTGGTTTGGTGATTCATTGTGAAATGGCCTTGCTCGTGTTGTCCCATTCAAACATATCATAATCAGTAATTAAGGACTCAGTATTTGTAAATAAAAGACTCACTGTGACCTTCATCAATGAATTACTAACTGACTGTGGACTGACTTTTACAACATGAACCTCATGAGGTCTAGAGTCGTCCAATTTTATTTCATGTTCTTATGTTAGTGAACAGTTTAAAACATCAGTCCCATAGAACTGCTATGTTTTTAGTGGCTGTAATCATGTGGCAGACCTATTGCCCTATTGAAAGAAAATCATCCTCATACAGAGACTGGTAGGGACGTCAATGATTGTAACTGCTTACCCACTAGAAGTCAGGAGCGATGCACTAGAAGTGTACAAGAAGTTCCACTTCTACAGCAGGAAGTTGTTGCCTTTGTGTCATCTGTCAAACTTGTTGAACATCTACACATTTCAAGCTCAAGAGGAGTTGAATGAACTTTGGGTGATCTGTTTTTATGTATGAATCAAGTGTTTTTGCTAAATCTTTCTAGCAAAAACATCACACACACCTTTTACATTAAACTATGTGCTTCTTTGGAACAAAGAACAACTGTGGAACAAGCATAATATTTTGATAAAAGAAGCTGTTTGCCCTCAACCCCCTTTTTCAATCAATCTCACTCAATGAAGACACAAGGAAAATCATTTTACTCCAGTAGAAACTGCCTGATTGTGATGACGGGTAACAGTTCAAAAGGAAAGTTTAGATACCACTTCAATCTAAAGGGTTAAAATTTATGAATTGCTTAACAGTTTTTAATTCTTTTCTGTGGCAGCAAACACACACAGCCTTTCATTAACTATTATACTGAACTGAGTTGATCTGAACACTTTGTGGCTAAGTAAAATTACTGCTCCTCAGCAGTGACCAGGGGAAGCACTGAAAGATATGAGATATCAGATATGACAGTATGGTCATCTGCTATATTGTTCATTAATTTATACTTCAATATAATGAATATAATCGATAGATTTCCCACCCCTATCCACTTGCCTTCCAATGTTGTGTATACCACTCTTTCCAAATGACAGTAAATGTCACAGTTTACTGCATCACTATATTTTGCCAATCTTGGTGTCTGAACTCACCAGTTCACCTAAATAATTATTCACATTTACAAACTAATTTTCACTCTTATATGCAGTGAAATGGCTGCAGTGTAGAGTCCAGCTGTGGTAAAGGAGGGCTGCGCAGCAACACGTAGCAGGCTGAGATGGACAAAATAAGGACAGGTTTACCTGATACTGATCCATTTTAATAATATTGCGTGACTGGATCTGATGCTGCTGTTCAGCACATCTCTAGTAATAACGGGCCAGAAACATTGGGGCTACAATGGGAAAAGAAAATGCTGGTAATATTATCTTAATAATAGTAATAGGGTAACAGTTTAACATCTTTTCAACTGCAGACTAATAAAGGGGAAACTATGAAGACGAGGCAGACTAATAATTTGATGAAAATAAGGGTAACAGTGGTGTCAGAATTTGGTAATATGATAATATCTGGTTATTAGGAAGGCGTTAATACAATGTCTTGTAAAGTTTCACACATAATTTTACGCAGATGTATCATTCTGATTTTTAAAAACTAATCCTAATTGTGCTACAGTGATGTTGGTCTATTGACTCAAACACAGTTATTGCTTATTATAATATACTTAAATGTTAAATTAAATTAAACAAAAATCCTTGCAGGGTTTATATAAACTCATAATTTGATAGTTGGTTTATTTTAAATAATCTAATGTCTAGAATTTACATAGGTCCATTCTGCCTGCAGAGCCCTGGTTACAGTGTGCATGTTTGCATGATGCACACGTTACCCTATGCATACAGTACGTAAGTATAGTATGGACTAGTATGTGTGATACAGTGAGAGTGAGTGCAGTAGTGGCTGTGTAGTTTGTGCCAAAATTCAAACATGATTTACATTCTCAATGTAATGTATTAAAACGTTGACAGGGCAAAAGGGATTCACAAGATGCTGCATTAGAAACTCAATTTCTGTGATGAATTGCCTGAAGCCACTGAATTACAAACTGCTCCCTACCACCTTCCCCGACTCACCCCCTCCCATGGCTCAGAAGTTTTTTTGTGCGTGTCAAAATCTTCTTAAACCTCTCTCTTAATCTGATCTGCTGAATGTGAGAGGGTGAAAGGATTTTCAGACTAAAAAGCATTCATTTTTCGTCTTGTTGTGCATTGCCTTTTCCAAGTGCTGGGTCAGTAATATTCAAAACTTGCTGCTTTGCTCTTCCGTCTCCCCGGCACCACTCACTGTCTCGGGCTTATGGATGTCCTTTCCACACCTACTCTTTCGTCATTATGTGTGACTGGTGAAAAGCTGCCACCATACTAAACTAAGTGTAAGCATTATTAACTAAGTAGTATAAATTGATGGTGACAAATATTTATATAGGGTACCAGCACTGTGTTATGTACAGCTATGATACACGGTACATACCCTGCATACACACAGTGACTTCACCGGACTGCATACAAAGAAATGATGAATAAATCTCTATAGCTTGTGGCAATCAGTCAGTTATCTGGTGCCACAAGAAAATTTGCAAATGAGAGTACATGAAGCAATGTTTTATGAGGATAATGTATAATGTGTTGTGGAATACACTTTATGACAATCGAAGGTAGATTTTCTGAAAGGTAACGATAATGGTGCTAATAGTCAGAGAAGGGCACAAATACATCTTAAAGTATCTTGTTACAAATGACAAATACTTGCTCATCAAATGTACCAAGATACTGGTATGAAAAATGTATTTAACTAAAATGTAAGTAATTTTAAAATGCAATAATGCATTCTTCCACAAACTACTGTAATATTATATTATTGCAGTGGCAGACTTCTGCTGGCCGAGCTGGCTAACTTCCAGTTTAGCTCTCTGCTAAGTTGAATGGGGATAAAATCTTCTGGTCTTTTCAAATATTAATAGATCGGATGGAGAAATTTATGATCTACTGGAAAAAGTATTTTTTTGGTTTGCTGTGTCACATGAGTTGTCATTACATGCTTTGGCCACCATGTCAGCAAAAATACAAATTACAATAATATTTTAGTATTTTAAATACGTTAAATTGACATACTGCCCATCTCTACTAATAGTACTGTAATATTTCCCCAGAAACTCAAATGACAACATTTTTGTACTTTTATGACAATCTACTACTAATCTTAAGATTTAAAGTATCTCTTAACAAGATTATAAAAACACTGCAGACTGTCCTTTTTTTAGTTGAAGGAAAAATAATCATATAACTGAGGACGGCGTGCTACTTTTTTGGAGTAGCATTTATTTATTAGGGTAAACCAAAGTCTCTCAGACCCTTTAGCCCCTCAAGCAATCTGGTGTTTGCCACTGCTCCAACATTATTAATGTCATACAACACGTGTATTTTATTGAAATGCAAATTTAGAGCAGTGACTGGTTTGTTGACAAGTCCTATGTCTCTTTTCTCTTTATTAATGTGACAAGTATACATATTAAGGTGACTTTGGCACTTTTTTTGCAAATTGTTCTGGATCAGAAATGATAGAAATTTGCGCATAAGGATGTGATTCTTCAGTCTTGCCGCCAAATCTACATCAGTATATTAAAGCTGACAGCTACACATTTTATTAAATTGTACTATTGCAGTTAGAGCCAGACTGACTTGACTGGTAGCTAGCCAGGAAGTCAGCATAGACGATATAATGTAACCTGAATAGAATTTTAATATTACCTCATCCGCATTCATGATTTCTGCCTGAGTCATGTCAGATAGATTTGAGATAGATTTGAGCTGTGGTGGTTGTTTAACAGTCAACATAACAGTTCTCATGAACCCAGACCACTTCACGATGATATCAGTCTTTTGTTATTCTTTTAATGTGAGAGAGACCCTTGAGGTAGAATCTACATATCATGCATTTATAATTATTGAAAATACCAGTAAATGTTTACCGTTTCAGTGTTCTGATGTTTTCATGGATTTTATATATATGTATCAATATATAATATCAGCCGATATACTATTAGAATTTCTTTTACTCCCTAATACTGGTATTGGCATCTGCCCAAAAAATCCAGTATTGGTTGCAGTATTGTAAAAGACTCTTTAGCAGCCTGTCTCTTACAAAACATTTTAATCTCAGCTAAATCTATGTTCTAATACTCATACTTCTTACTTTTCTTTGTTACTTTTTGTCCCTAAATAGGCCACTCACTCTTTAGTTCCTGATACCTCACAACAGTCAACAGTTCAAAGTGTCACCAAGTTCACAGGAGATGTGTAATATATTAAAGTATTTACAATGTGTCTGATGTGTGCCTTGCAGATCCGTCTTTCTTGCAGACACCTTATGGCCATGTACTGTACCCACCCAGAAAAACTAAATGTCTGCCTCCTGGATTTATTCTGGCATTGAGTCTGGTGTGTCAGAAATAGGATAATAAAAATATAAACACTGAATAGAGAGCTTGAAGATAAACACAATAAATAACTGGAGGAGGAAAGAACTTTTTTTTCACACGAGTGTCTGATTCATTGTTCTTTGGGTTCATGTTTTATATGGATGACGGTGCCGGCCTGTGTGATTGTGCCGCTCCTCATTGTTCTTGTTGATTTACAGCACCAGTACAATGGTGTAATAGGAGTTTGGCTTTGCTGCTTGAGAAGAGGTTTTGAGTAATGCAAGCGCAGTCTTTTGTTTGTGAGCTTGATTGCGAGGAGTGGGGAAGCCTTGGAGCTGTCATCCCAATAAAGAAAGCTCCTCTGTACAGCGTTAACACCAACATCCAATCAAAAGAGGGGGAAAAACAGATTTAGTTCACTGCTGTTTGCTTTTCACACAGAAAGGCCATGCATTAATGGAAATCCAAATATTCCAGCATTACCAGAGGATGATAATGTAAATTCAAGTTAATATTGGTACAATGTGTGTGTGACAGTTTGCCATAATGCGCTCTTCCTGGATTAGTCATTCATTAAACAGGTTTGCCATGCAAAGCCACTGTCAGATTTTTGTCAAGGAGGACAGAAAAAGAGAGAAAACAGTGCCAGCAGAAGCTCTTACAATTAAATTCTGCAGCCTGATTATGGTGACCATTTTAATCTCGAGCATGTGAGTTCCTCTGTAGATTTGGAGCAACAATTCTTTGCAATAATAGCACAGAAAGACAGGCGAAACAAAAGGCTGTATTAAAGCGCTCTGTTTGGTTTAAAAGAAGCTGGGAAGCATTGTCAGGAAAATTATGTTGTTTCACATTAGATGGTTTAGAATAACAACATCTATTTATACCTCTTTTTTACTCCTTCAATGTGGCATCCATTTACTTTGCAGTGTTCTATAATACGAGATATGAGAAAAGGATCAAGTGCTTTTGTGTTTAGTGTGCAGAGATCTCGCAGAGATTTATTGCTTTTGTCTTGAATATGCATTTATTGTGTTGAAATATTTAGGAGTCTGTGCACATTTAATATTCAATAACATTCATCAAAGTAGTTCTGTTTCTCTCTTATATCATACAGTGGCCATTTCCTACTGAAAATATTTTAATATAAATGTTTAATTTTAGGTCATTAACTTGCTTAAACTCTATTCTTAAGATAATTTGGCCATTTCAAGTTCGGTAATTTGTCTTCTTGATGGCTTTGATTAAATCTGGATGAAGTTCATTGATGTTAACATACTAGAAATATTTTTCAAAATGCAACATAAGAACTACTAATTCTTTTTTCTTTTCTTTTTGGCAAATGCTTGTGTATGTTCATATGTATTATTCAGGCATTTATATGTTGTAAATTCTTGGTAAAAAATAACATCCGAATGCTGATTCACACCATGTTCAAATGTTTGGTAACTGCACCAGGTACAGATAGACTGCCATCATTTAAATGAGTCTCATCTGAACATTATAAAATGTCCATGTCTCATCCCTTTCTAATATTATCATTATATTTTAACTGATATTTTCTTAACTCCTCAGTATTTCATGCTGATTTATTTCCCCTATCAAAGTCATGCCAACATGTAACACTGCATGTTAAAATGTGCCAAACTAACACAAGAATGTAACCCTGGTTTTCACAAACCCAGTAGCTTCAGTCTGCAGTCTGTCTGCTCAGCTCCCTCTAGAGTCAGCAGTGCATGTGGGCTCAGAGTGCTGATCTTCCCAAGAACTTGAATTGTTATACAAAGCATGGTCAGTGTAATCTTCAAACTGTCACATTAGTTTGAATTCAAAAACACTTTGCACACCATGAAACATTTAAATCAAGTATATTCCCCCAAACCAGATTACAAGTCTGATTCCAGGCTCTTTATCTGACTACTGTACACACAGCAGCGTGGCAGTCGCACACACACGCACAGTTTCTTGAAGGATACAAATCACTGATGAAAAATAAAGATCAGCACAGCTGCCATGCACTATTATGATACAAAATGTAGTTTTGGCTGATCTCGATGATAAAAAATGACATTGACAAAAACATTTAACTACTTTAAATATTCAGAAAATATGCTGTTATTGTATATTACCTGATGTAACAAGAGCTCTGAGAGTGAATAACTCTTTGTGATCCCATGGCCCTGTGTGGTTGAAGTTTAACTTGTTTTCTAAATCATTGTACATGACATTTATTATTGTACAGTGTTTGCCAGCCATTGTTTGGGGGACAGCCCCCTTGAAAAACACAAAATATTTTATTCTGTGTTGTGAAATCTTCATGCTGAGACGTGTTCTTCATTCCTCTTGCTTGTTCCGCTCATTCTCTGTTCATGTTTCTGCCTTAAATTGTGGCGCAGAAGTTGCAAATGATGAGCACACTTGCAAGCATCACTTGTGGCAGTTCATTGGACATTATACAGCTCCCTCTATAGACACATTTTTTTTTCACATATGCAGTAATACTCCCCAAGACCTGTAAACAGACTTTGATGTGTAAAGTTAAAATAATAAAACATACTCCACAAATATAAATCTAATATGATGTAAGTAAAAGGAGTGATTCTGTACAATACATATGTTTATGTTTAAAGATATTTTGATGCCAATACCCATGCATTTTTATTTAAACCTGCACTAACTTAGTTTTTGGCCATTTGGGGCAGCAGAAACAAACTGTGAACACAACAACTGACATTTTATAATTTTCTAAGTTGATATGGCCAATGTGTTAGGGAGTAGTTTCTAATTTACTCAGCAGCAAATGTGAAGGAAAGCTTATTAACCTGGCTCTAGTATTCTTCTGTTTTGATCTTTACATTTCCTGAGAAAATTGGGCACCAAATTATTTTTTTGTTTTCAGTTATTACGTATGTTAAAAATCTGAGCAGCAAAATATACAGCAAGTATAGTCATATTGTTATGATGTCTGGCCATAATAGCACTTTACATAGCTCTTGTTCATATCTGATACACACCTTATTTCCACAGTCACATTTGTTCAAGGATTTTTCTGTAGGGTACAGCTAGTGCCTCTTTCATTTTGAAAGAAATGACGAGCCACAGTGTACCTGTTTGGATAAAAAATGGCAGATAGTAATATAAGTTTGTTTGACTGCTTTTGTCATCATCGCCTTCAGGACACACAAGCATCATAAATACTCCATACATCCCCTCATACAATTCTGGCTTTGGGTGTGCGCTGTTTGTCACTCTTTGGAATTGATAAAAAAAGATTGGTCTCTGGAGAATGTGTTGTTACTGTCATAAAGGGAAGGCCATGTCCACATTATTATTTTCCTCATTGCGGGCAGCAGTGTGTGGCTTTTCAGAGCACTTTAATCTGCTCTCCAGCCGGACACGTGGGACTTGGCCTTGCCCCCTCGTCACCCCCAGCAGACTCGCGGTGGTAAATATCAGATGGGGCCTCTGCTGCAGCAAAGGAACGATACAATCAGCATTCAGAACAATACCCAACACAATATGAAATTTTCAACTGGTGGTTATGGCCCAACAGGGGGATGAAGGACTGTTCTGACAAACGGACGTGACCAATAAAAAATGAAATTAAAAAAATCTCTATTTTATGTATATTCTTAATACAAAAAACAGACTGTAAATCTACTTTATCTGGAATTTTGTGATTTTGTGAACTTCAGTCACACATGCATGTTTGGGAGGAGAAGTTATTTTTCATTTGAATCTTCTAACCTTACAGTTATAGGAATAAATTTTCCTTTTCTATATTTAGATTTTCTTACTTAAAATTGCAGCTGCTTGAACCTTCTGGCCCCTAAAGCGATCATGTTTTCGGACCTTCATGAATATCACATCACTATTCCAACTTTTTCCATAACCACTGTGGCTCATTTGACCAAACTGCAGATGATGTGGCCTTGGTGTACGTGTTTCTGTAGTCATATTTCTTATTAAGAAAATTTTTTGCTGACCACCCATTGCCAAAAATTCCAGGTTAAACAGTTCTTATCAGTTTTCATACTCATATTTTATTTGCTTTTTCACAGTTTACAACTTTCAGATGGATTGCATGTGTAACACAACTGTAATACAGATCTGAAACAATCAGCTATTTGGCAGAAATTTAAATTTCAATAGTGTACATATATGAATTTTTTTTAATAATCAGGTATTTATTTAAAGGTCCAGTGAGGGATCTAATGGCAGAATATGACAGCAAAGAAATATAATATTGTAGCAGTAGTAGTACAGTATGTTTTAACTAGTTTATAATCACCTGAAAATAAGTATCATTTTACTTTGCATGGCTGTGTTTCTACAGAAACCCAGAACAGTCAAAGCAAACACTGTTTTTCGTGGCCACCATAGGTTCTTCTACACGTCTGGAAGGGGAGGGTAACGCGAGCAGTATTCATTTGGTTGCAGTCTGCACTTGTACCACTAGATGGAGCTGCAACGATTAGTTGATTAGTTGATTAGTTGATTAGTTGATTAGTTGATTAGTTGATTACTATTTACATTTACAATCTACTACTATCATTTATGATAGTAAATGAAGAGGCTTTGGGTTTTGGACTGTTGGATGGACAAAAGAAGACTTGTAGATGTAATTTGGGCTCTGGGAAAGCAGAGCATTTTTTCTTCTTTTTTTTGTCATTTTATAGACTGAAGAATTAAATGTGAAAATAATCAGCAGATTAAATAATGTTGAAAATAATAATAGATGCTGCTATATCCCACATATTGATCCTTTAATTCATTTATTAAGGAACTAGTCTCATGCACATTAAAACTATGAAAATGTGAGAATTTTGCTGCTTTTTTCCATTCTGTGTCTGTGTCATTGTGAATTGAATATTTTTGGGTTTTGGACTGTTGGTCGAACAAAACAAGAACTTGATGTCACTTTTAGACTTGAAAGTTGGAATAGGTATTTTTTCACTATTTATTGACAATTTATAGACTGAAGTATTGACCAATGTGTCAAAAACATTATCAGATTAATCAATAATGAATATAAGAATTACTTGCAGCCCTACTGTATTGCACATATCTTTTTAAAATCAACAAGATCTGAAAAATATGTGAAAATGTGTTCAACTGAAAGTCAATTTTCAGACGAGAAGGAACAACCAAGTTAAGAAATCTTGCTGTGAGGTTATGAGATACAAGAAAAATCTACAAAAACACAACAAATGCAGCTGAATAATTGTTTACCCCTCATCCTGACTGACACTTATTGTTATTCCTATTTGAGTACCGTTTTGTTATTAATCAGTCAGGTCATGTGGTGAGTGCTGTCACTGCTGAAATAGCTTTAATATGGACTACCCCTCTGGGACAAACTTGGTCATTAACTCTAATGCCATTTTCTGCTACAGAAACCTTCCAGCCTCCCTTTTCACCCCCTTCATTGATTCCAAAATCAAGAAGCAAACGACTCCCAAGACATTTAAGCACACTCAATTCCCCTCCTTGGAAACTAAAGGGGCTGGATCAAGTCTTTTGTCTGAACTCTGACCTGCTATTCCTCTGCACACAATCTCAGTCAGCCTGAGGACACGGGACTCACTTCACCTAGACTGACTGTCTTAAACAATTTGTGCCTTGTTAAGAGCATGTGGGCACATCATTTACAGGGGTGAGGAGGGAGGAGAGAAGGGCATTGAGAGAGAAAGGCAAAACGCCTGTGATGAAGACGAGGGGAGGACAGGTCAGATGGCGAGCTACATCTTTAACATAGCTGCTATTGATTTTAGATTCTCCCCATGGGACAGACAAAACGTCACATGCACAGTGTGAGTAGTTAGCACCACTCTGGCTGTGTGTGTGTGTGTGTGTGTGTGTGTGTGTGTGTGTGTGTGTGTGTGTGTGTGTGTGTGTGTGGATGCTGATGGTAACAGCAACAGACTGAAAGCATCAGATGCACACAACACGCATTAGTTGTGATTTTAAGTCAATGAAATCTCCCAAAGGAAGCTGACATCAGGCTGTATGTGCTGCTCTTCAAATGACATTATTTCTTTTAAAGAGGTGCTTAGTCCTAATGTAGATGACTTGAAAAAATGATGCAATTAATGTCAAACTAAAATTAAAATTTAGCCAAAAAAAAAAAAAAATGTATGACCTGTACACTTATTTAGTCAAAACTGTCATTACCAGTAAGAAGAATCTAAAACTTTTGTTTATTTTTCTGTGTCCTTCAGGGTGTGGGAATATTTGGTACCAACTGACAATGCTGGTAGTTCGATTTGTAGCCAACAATATTGCACCAAAAATAATTTGTTGCCTAATATCACTTCAATTCAAACAAAACAGATGCTTACCAGCTTACATTACTTACTTACTCTATTTACTGATTCAAATCAAGGTGAAGTGTACGCAGTGCAGCTACTTGAAAATTGGGACAAATCATGTTCTACCAACAAAAACTTGAAGAAAAAAAAATCACTTTACACTCTAATTCCAATTTTATGGTGAAAATGTACTTTTTAAAGGATTTTATATGTACACATACTTTTTTTAGGTATAAGTGTAAAAATTTAGTATTATAATCATGTTTGTTTAAAATATATTTTTATTATGAAAATGTTGTCCCTTTTGAAGTTGGATCCCAAATTTATGTTAACTCCATATTTTCCATGTTTTTACAAAAATATTATTTAATCAGGTATAAAATATAACATAAAGACCCCTGTCTCACTTCCTGATGAGGTAGGAATACTGCTTATGCATTTATAAACTTTCTATTTTCTAGCTAATTCAAAATTGCTATCAGATGTATTTTCAACCATAACAAGTCAACTCTGTAGCCCTTCCAAAAAAAAAAAAAAAAAAAAAAAAAAAAACTAAAAAAAGTTTTAAAAATATTTCTTTTGATTATCATGAAGAGAACTCTTAGCAACTACAAAAAATAAAATGACAACGACTAAGCTGTGAAGTGAGTAAAACTGTATTGTAAATTTTGTTAACTCTCTAGATGCAAACTCCATCAGATATTCCACCTCACGGAGTTGGCATCCATTCTGATGTAGGTGACATAGCTCTTTCTTTCTCTTTAATTGTTGAATAATATGTTTGAATTTAGTGTTTTAATTTTAATTTTAATAAAAATAATACATAAGTCAGTGCTGCTTGGTCCACCCAGTCAAAAAAGTCTTGACACACCCCTCTATGTAACGTTGACATAAAATTTCACGGTACCTCTCACATGTGCTCTTTGTGATAAACAACATTATAACACAAAGGCAAATTACATTATCAACAGAAAATGTAGAACACATTATGACTTGTTTGGGGCTTGAAATCGAGGACTTTGGGACTTGTCAGTCATGACTTGTGACTTGTATGCAAAGACTTGAGACTAACTTGCAAAACACTAACTTGGTCTCACCTCTGCTAGTAAGCCTACCCTTCAATTTTATTAAACACTGAATGATATAAAAGATGTTGCCAGCCAGTTCCTTCAGCTGCTGTTAAGGAAAACATTATCAAGAGACTTGAAACTTAGACATCACTTTCATAAATATGTCCAAAACCAATTTTATCCTCTTTTAAAACATGGCAAAATATGCTCAGCAGTTGCAGTATCATCACAGTTTATATTTTCCTTAAACAAAACGTGAAGAGAATTTAAATTTCACTTTTGACTTTAAACCTGACAGACTTGTGGATATATGCGTCTCAGACCACCACAGGAAGTGATCTCCCTCAGTGCATCTGTACAGACTGTTCCTGCTTGACTGGATAGCTGTCAAAACTCATGTTAATACCAGGCGTAAACACGGTATACGCGTGTTGTGCCATGCATACTTTAAAAAGGTTTAGAAAAGGCCACATCATACTGGTATTTTCTGTGAAGAAGTAATGCACTTGTCTGGATGATTTGTCTCTAAACTGAAATCATCAATACAGCTCTTGTTCTTTAATATACGAGCCCAGATCTTATCACAGTTTGATTTGATTTGAATCAGGCTGCCTTATGGACAAATTAGGCCTGATTGAAACAGCGTAAAAGTAGTTGATTGAAATACTATGAGTCAGAGACAAAAAGCATTCTGAAATGCTTACTTTTCATGAACTACCAATTCACTATTGTATATTAAAAGGTCAGAGAGAAATACCTGCACAAGGACCAACAATATACTGTATAATGTTGTAAATAAAGCATGAAAACCCCCCTGAAAAAAAAAAAAAAATACTAATGTCTGTTGAAGTAAGCAATAAGGAATTGAAAATGATGCATTTAAGAGAAAAAATATTACCATTTGAAATGGACTCAGCTGTTGTCTGTTAATTAGATGTCCTTGAGAGATAGGAGTTGCCTTCAAAAGCAACAATGGATCTTTTCATCATTTTCTATGGCTCTGCTATTTAGGCCTTCCCCTCCAGACTGTTCAAGGCAACCACTAGCCCATCTTTGGACCGTGCATTTTTTTTTCCCTTTTTGTCTTCATCATTTTATATCATTTAGAGTCACTGTTATCCTTATCTAGATATTTCAATTACATGGCTTCTTTGCCACAATGTCATTTATTGAATCACTGGTTTGCACAGTATTATTGGTCCACCGTGAATAAGTAATGGTTTTTCAGACCACAAAAGCCACCACTTGTGTGTCTGTACATTATGTGGACTACTCATGGGAGGAGATGATGCAGCCTAATCTTGAATTCTTTCCGTGGTTCTAACATGAATATTATTTCAGTATTTTTAATGTAGTTTTATAGAACATTCATATTGGTTCTCGATGTAGATCCTATATAATATCTCTAAAAACACAAAGCTACAATACACACAGTAACTAGAATCTATTTATTGTGGTTGAAGAATTACTAAGAGTTGGAAAAGTAGAAGTACTCCAATGTAAAAATGCTCCTACACTCATAATTTTACTTGCTATACTACTTAATGTACAAGTGTCAGGGATTTAACGGCAGCAGTGAACTTGCAGATTGCAAACACCTCACCTCACTCTCCCCTTCCAAGCGTGTAGGAAAACTAATCACGGTGTATGAAACATGACGATGCAATACGGCGACCTCCATGGAAGACGACTCGTGCCTTCTGTAGATATCAACAGTTCATTCTAAGGCAACGAAAACACAACCCTTCTTATTTTCGAGTGATTATACATGAATGAAAACAAACTTATGAATGTTATATTCCATATCTGCCATATTCTGTCAGTGGATTCCCCATAAATTTTATACACTGGAAAAAATACTCTCCTATAAATTTAAGTTCTGCACCCCGTTTTTAATATTGTTTGGGATGTAAGAAAATATTGTTACACCCGAGTATTTTGATTTACTTTTTGTGATAAAATAATTCTCAAAATATTGAATTGCAATACCATGGGAAATGCAAAGATTTATGGCACCGGCACATTGTTTAAACCTCCAACATAGATAGCATTATTGCCATTTTATTTAGTAATTTTTTACTTTTTTAATTCAGATTTTATGCATATGGTGGTGTGTTCATTATACTATGAAAATATCCTAAAATTACATATAAAGAATATATCACCTGGCTTACAGTATTGCAAGATGCTGAATTATAACCACTGTATACATATTGTATCACCAAAATCTAGCCAATACTCAGCCCTAATAATCAAGTTTTTTTCAGCGATAACCATTCACTGTTAGAGTTTTGTGTATCTGCTATCAGCCTGTTTACTTTTCTCTTTCCTCACAACTTACAAGAGCTGTATGAAGTCAGCGCCAATGCAAACTATTGATTTCTTACTTCTGCTTCCTCACAATAAAAGTATGAAACACATCGACAGGAGCTGAAATTTTAAGAATTACAATTTTAAGTAAAAGTACAAAGGTAATCATCAGCAAATGTACTGAATTGTAGTATCAGTGGATTAGTGTTATTGATATCAACATTTTAATGTTGTAGCTGATCAAATAGCTAATTTTAACTTTTTTATATACTGTTGGAAAGTTTATAACAATGCATCATATTTTGTGTCTTTATGTTATATATTATGTTTGCATTTATAGTCTGAAGTAACATTAGCTATCTGGTAAATGCAGAATAATATTTAAGCTACCTCTTTAAAATAGTGGAAGGGAAGTGTAAAGTACTATAAAATGTAAATAGTCATGTAACAATCCTTTATAACTGTGTTAAGAGCATTTGTTGACTAATTATACTTTCTTATACTAGATTACAGCACTGGTGACAGTGGCATAATAAAGCTCTAATTTGAGTGTTACAGAATAGACAGAGCCGTACTGTTTGTCAGACTACAGTCAAATTTATCTTGTGTCCTTGATTATCTATTAATTTTTTGAATAGTTACTGTGACCTAAAAATATCTGAGAAATTGGACTGACATCAGTTGTGATATACTGGGCACAAAGTGACCTACTTTGGTTAAAAAAAGACAAATATACCAAATTAAAATTATGATGATGATGGGAGTTACCAGTGCCATCCAAGCAACTGGACAACATGGTACTCCCTGTGTGATATTTGCAGTGACATCTTTATTTATGTAAAAACGCCCATAAACCTTGTAATTCCTCAACTGCAAATTTTTAGGGCGACTGTTTAGTTGGGTGCATCAAGAAGCAACTTTCTAATGTCGGGACTGAGAGGGGAGACTTGACGCAGCAGTCTGGTCTGCATAAGAGGTTTCCCTTCCCTGAATCAGTAGTGCACAGAGCAGGTTAACAGTCCTGCGCCCAGGGAGATGAAAAAGCATAAATTAAAGCGCTCCCTCAAGGAGAAGAGGGGGTGCTGGGTTACCAAGGCATTATCAGCGCCGGGTGAGAAGCACACAGAGCTCAGTTTCATCCTCATGTTCTTTGTTAACACAAAGGGGGTCACCTCCATATGAAAGGAAATATAATAACACAGAGACCCTGGCACAATGGCAGACTGCTGACAAATTCTCACCTAATTCTGCCCTTATATTCACCATTCTCAACTCTTTCAGGGAGAAGCATCAAGGCTATGGTGATACAGTGCAAAAAGGGCTGCGTGGAATACAATATGTTTGCTGATGAAAAATATAGCACGGAAAATAAAACAAGCACGCACATGCTCACTTGAGAAATGTTTTAATTATATACAAAAGAATGTAGCTAATAAAGGAGGGAATTAAGGCAAATGCTCTGAGCGATTGTGGGAATTTGGCCAAAAGGAAATGAGTTGCCTCACAACCTCTCTATCCCTCTCTCCCTCTCTTTCTCCCTCTCTGTCTCCCCCTCTCTGTCTCCCTCTCTTTCCCCGCCATTAAAAAGCCTGCAACTTCAAGCAGTTTTTTAATCAGCTAAAAAACATATGTGGCTTTGCAGCTAAGACAGCTTGCCCAGGCGCTGATAAATGCCTATCACTAATTTGCATATGGTAGAAGCTACCCTTTAATCAGAACCTCTAATCCCTGACGGTATTAATGATTTTTTTTTCTCCTCGTATAGTATCATGTTTGCTAATTCCAAAGTGATCAGCTTCTTGTATGCGTCTCTTTTTTTGTGCTGGCATAATGGCCGAGTTGAGAACTTCTGTTATCCTACTTTGGCACATAATTAGGACTACAAAGGGGGACAAATCGCGCTGAATGGGACTCACAAAGAAGAGCTCCTTTTTTCAACCCCTTCTTTTCTGCTGAGCTCTCGTTAACAGTTGTGTCACTTCATATATAGCCGCAGAAATGGGGAGAATTTGATGCCAAATCTCGAGTACACGACAGCGCTTAAGAGTTCTGCCCAGGCACAGAGAAAAATCTCAAAATTTACCATGTAATTAAAATGTCTATCACCCCTCGGCTGGTTTAGGGGTTGCATTTTCTCCTTAAAGTGGCACTCTAGGCTATAAAACATTCCTCTTAATTTGTTCGCTAAGCACCTTGCCAGAGTACTTGTATTTGACCTTATTTTATGTTTTCATAGAAATAAAATCCGCTCTCACTTTACTGGATTAAAGAAAAAAGACCAAAGTTTCTGATACACCGAATAAAACTAATGTGATGAATATCACTGCAATAACACAACTGATATTTACTGAAAAAAATAAATAGCTCAAAAGGGGTATGGTCTGTAGTTTTGGGTCATAATGCTGTACGTGTAAGAGCTGGATTAAAAATGAAAGGGGAAAAGAAACAGAATGTCAACTAGGTACACACGACAGCTGATTTATACAATTCATTTGGGCCATTACTTTTCATTAAAGATCAAATGAAATGGGTACTTACTTACTAAGAGGCCTTTGGGGAGCTGAATTGCAGAGAAGAAAGAAGATTAAACTTTACATTCAGCCCCAAATTTAATTCAGAAGTAATCAATCGCATAATGGGCCAGCAACTGTAGCCGGGGTGATTGAAATGAAATTACCATATTTTTAATCTTAATTTTCCACACTGTTTATCTGACACTGTCAATATAAAATACAAACAGATAATGAAATAGCATTATATTGACACTACAATCATCTCTCGAGCAGCCCTCTGTGATTAAACCGCTGGAATGTTTGATTACATTTTGTTGGCTGACATTACAAATGACACGGATGCTTCGCCGAGACTTGCTGCCGGCTGGAAAATGAGCCTATCCATCAAGGACTCCTGGCAGCTTCTCCCTTCCAGTCGATGGCTACTGCCAACGGTCTGGGCACCCTTCTGTCAAGCCGTTTAGCACCCTAGAAGAGGGAGGGGGGGTAGGGGTGAAGGGGGGGTGGCGGGGGTGGCTGTTAGAGGGGTGGAAGGAGGTTGAAAAAGATGGGGGGGACAAGGGGGTGAGACGAGTGATTCACGGCTCCCTTGCTCTGCTAATGATACAAAAGCAAAGGAGTCACAGAGTGGGAGAGAGAAAAATGTCCCAGGCAACATATCGCCCATGCAGGTGTCTCTTGGCGTACCATAAAGGGACCATAAAGCCCTCACAATGCAAGGCCCACAGTCTGCAAATCAACAGCTCAGCTGCTGCCCTGGATTAGGACTGCACTGCAGCCATCAAGCCCTGTCCACCGCTATACCTAACGCCATGACGAGCCTAATTACTTTTTAAGGGGCTCATCAATTTGGTCTTTGGAAAGAACTTCAATAGCAACAGGACTAATGTGAATATTTTATAAAATTCACACATGGGCCAATCAGTTTTTATTCTTAATAAGTTTATTTAACAACTTTTACCCTCAAGTTTGAAGTGACCTAATGCTCCTTTAATAAATAATTCTTATGAATATTGTAGTTAAGCTGGATTTTTGTGGTCAACACTGTAATATAATGGAGGCAGGATATTTTATAGTTTACTGATAAACTTTATTGTTCAAAATTATATCAGGGCACTGAAACAGTAAACTATCACTTGTATTTTTTAATAATTAGAAGTAATTTAGAGCAAAACATATGTACAGTAAATCTGAAGTAGGAAAAAGGTTCCAATGTACATAAAATGCTGCCTCAGTGCATATGGGACTACATAGATGCTTAAACCAATATAGACTGATATGGCTGTGGTAGGCCAATATCAGACTGATAATATCTGTCGACAGATGTATCGGTCGGGGTCTGAATTTAATAATTTCATATGTTTGTATTCATGTTCATATTTTAAGACTTCCTCCCAAACACATTGTCAGTGTCTCGTAATAATTTAGTATTAGCTTACCTCACATATATATTTGTTTAATTAAATGGATTTATTAGGTGCTGGCTCTGCTCTCTGCCAAATTACAAGTAATTGTAACAGTTTGAAACACTGGCCTGACCTTGAAAATATTCTCAAATTAATTACTGTCTCTAACATTGACACAAAGGCCCCGTGTGGAAAAATGAACATAACCACATTATCAGTGCAACAATTCGCCATATTGGATTAAAAACCAGAATATGAATGCAGTCATGCATGCAACACATGGCTACGTGCTAAATAATATTTAACACATGCAGGGATGTTGACAATCATTACAAAAATATTTAATTATCTAAAGGTTAATGGAGTGCATCATTAGCTGAGAAGAGGAATTTACTTAACTTTACCTTAGTTTACTTTATTTAACACACATTAATTGATGTCAGTTTAAGTCAAAATACTAATTTCCCTCTGAAGTCCCTGAGCAGTTTGTTGGTATATGTTTAAAACACAAACAAAGACATTCAAAAAGCAGACAAACACATCAAGAATTCTGTCATCTCTTGATGTGGGTAGGCTGGAGGATTAATTTCACATTTAAGAGGGTCTGTCTATTCAACCTTAAGAAATAAACCAACAAACTAGTCTGTGTTTAATGATTCATTCCCTGCATCATCTACATGCAGTTTGCAGATTCAACAAAAATAGCTGTATTAAATCCGTCTGGGTTTAAGAATAATTTAAATGAAATGCTATGAATTAGTGCTACAATTAACAATTATCTTCATTGTCGATTAATCTGTTGATAATTTTCAGTATTAATTGATAATTGTTTGGTCTATAACAAGTCAGAAAATGGTGAATGGAAAATGGTTACCAAAACCCAAGATGACATTGTCAGATGCCTTGTTTTGTACATACACAAAGATATTCAGTTTACTGCCATAGAGATGTTAAAAAAAGAAGAAAATATTCACATTTAAGAAGCTGAATCAGAGAAATTTGACCTTTTTTCTTCAAAATTTATTTTTCCTCAGATACAGCTCCAGGGTCATTTTACAAATGATGAAGATGTTTAGCAGATTTTCAGTGTTACCGTGAAGCTAATCTTCAAAATATGGCTAGATTTTAGCCTCCAAATGACAAACAGTTGAATCAACCTTCTGCATTGTGCAGCCGTTACACATCTACTCAGACATACTGTGGGAACACCACTAATCTTCCCGACCACCTGTTGAGGTGACACAGCATTTTCACTGACGCTGAAGTGGCAACCTCGGGTAGTGTTCTTAACCCTGCTATAGTCAGTATATAGTGTAAGCCTTTGAAATGTCTGTCCCTTGATTCATTTACACTCAAGCCTCACAGATTTGTCAGAAATGCTGGATTGACAGTGAAACCACCGGTTCTTCAATGACAAGCTTTTGTTATGACAATATGACAAAGTTATACGGTAAAAAAAAGACGGTAAAACAGGGCTCTGCAGTGGCTCTGCAGCTATCACCGCTGAAGGATGGAGGAGCTGCTTGACAGAGGAGTATGTTACCATGGCCGCACTCTTCTTTTCAAAAGAATGGACCTTGAGCGTTAAATGAGGCTCATACAGTACCTGGCTAAATATGGGAGTCTGCCAGAGATACCGCTGCTACTGTAGTACTGTTACTGCCAATACCATTACTGCTGCTGAGAGTGGAATGTGAGATCGGCACTTCTTCACACAATGTCATGAAACACTTAAAAATGTGGAACATTATTTTATTTGTATCATTCAATTTTACAGTTTAGAATATATTCTAATACATTATTTGTTTAGAATATTAAAGTTGTCCACCAGTTTGAGAGCAATATTTTTGAGAAACAGTTTGTCTTGATTATTTGGATATATTGCAAATAGGGCCCAACCAATACTGGATTTTTGAGGCAGATGCTGATACCAATATTAGGGACTAAAAAAAACCTGATATATCAGGCAATAATCTCTATACAGAATATGAACACACACTTTTGCAATGATCTCTCAACTTTGTTATACATAAATAACTATTAACAAAAACAAATATATATAAAAATATACATATTATATATGTATATATGTTTGTATATATACATTTTTTTTCATATATATTTTTATATTGCATATATACTGTAAGCATAAGCAATATGGTTCATGTTTTATCTCTGAAAGTAAGCTTTATTATTAGAATTAAACTACTATTTTGGGGTTCATCTAACATCAAAAGCTGATAAAACAGGTGGGTTGGATCAGTGATCATGAATCAAAACCGCATCAACAATTTGATATCATCAATACAAACAGCAGTTTGAAAGACTTTGTAAATCAAATGAAACTAAATCCTGTGCTGACAGACAAACCTTCAAAGTGAGGCTGAACAGAGGACCAGAGCACCGCGGTGTTCTCTTGTTTCACAGAATTCCTAAAGAATAAGCCACAGTGGCACAGTTTTGGAAGCAAAGGATTGCAGTATTTGTGGAATCAGTAGTATCAGCAGTCCTGAAGGTCACGCTGATAAGACCTAGGATTTCCACCTCAGAATTGCATTGTGCTCCGACCTTGAGGCCCCCTGAAGTCGATCAAACCGGCATAACGGCTGCTCCACCACAGGACAGCCAAGTTCAGAGAGATGTGGAATAACTGAGGATCAGTGCTTAGCCCGGGACCTGGTGAGGCAGAGCCCACTGACACACTGGAATTATTCAGGTCAGGAAAAAAAAACGCAAACTGAACTCACTTTCTATGTAACTTAACTTGTTAGCTGGTATTCCTGTGATGTGATGTCTCATTATCACACAGATATCCTTTCATTCATGCATGGCCCTAATTGTGGCAACAATTCAACTCCACTTATTTAGCATTTATACGAACGATAGTAACAATTATTAAATGGTTTGTAACAAGTTTTAAAGGCACCATGTTCAACAAATTAACTGCTTTGTATGTTTGTGAACACAATGTAATGTAATGTAACTTTTTTCGGTTTTCTATGTATGTGGACCAGTTTCTATTTAAAGGCCTTGGAACAGTTATTATGGGAAAATATATTTATGCTCCCTCCCTTGCCTCTCTTCAGCTCTCCTACAGCGAGCTACAGTGTACAACAATAGCTTACGATAGCTTAGAAATGGAGTCGAATAACATCAGCAAATGACCGGCACTCACCACGCCACAAGCCTGACTTTACTCACCTCATCTAGCAACATGATGTCTTGGAGTGAGCACGCGTCTGAGCATGATCAACAGGATGCTGACTGCAATTCACTTATCAGCACTGTTAAAAAAAGATTTTCTGAAAATTCCACATAGCACCTTTAATTTCGTTTTAAGCAGGTAATGACATTTTAACATGTTTTTTAAATGTATTTATCAAAAATTCTAACTGCCCCTGAGTGAAATGATTGTCAATATAATACAACACAGCTTTAATCATGTAAAATCCATAATATTTTATGTAGACATGAATCATGTGTTTATTCTATTTATCAATGAAGTATTAATGTCTTCATAAATACTTCTTCACTCTCCATGACAACTGAGCAACTATGATCTGCTGATGAAGGCCATGAGGTGAAACTGAAAGCTCCTGGAGAGATGTAGTAACTAGTCTTAGTGTTAGTCCTTTTTGTTAAGCTACTATTTCCAGTACCAAGAATAAAACACACTACTTGTCCTCATGAGTCTTAAATACATTTGTTAATAGTTTTAAACGTGTCTGTTAATGATTTGATAATATCAGCGATGCTGCGATCGCAACAGTTAACGCAAATTCAACCAATATCCAGCCAATATCTGTGTGACCTTGCAGTTTTGTTCAAACTCTGCAACTTTTCCGCAAAATTTGACCAGTCATTGCTTCCTGTGAGTTCTACCAGTCATAGCAGTCCCCCGCTCAAACATCAGACATGTACGTCTCAATGAATCAACTCAGTGTATTGTTTTATTATTCACAGTTTTTTGGGGTTTTTTGTATTATTTTAATTTGTCAGTGTTATTGGCATTTATCAACACTCTGTGCATTTTAAAATTTTATAATTGTTTGCTTGCTGTTTTGACTGAGCGTGAGCTCCAAAAAGATTTTGCCCCTTTGTGGAATACCCACTAGATGCTGTTCTTCATCAAGAGTTTTTGTAATCCTGAGCTTTTTTTGGTAAGGTTACTGAATTATACAAAGAAATCACAACTTTTCACTTTTCACAAAAAATAGCTAAAAACATTGCAACATGCACTGCAATTTTTTTTTTTTTTTTAGGAAAGTTGCCATGATATCAGGCATTTTAGGCCGCAACAATCCCAAATACAGCCTAATGATGTAATATAAAGAGCTAATAAATCAATGTATTTGTTCATATATCATTACAGATGATTATAGCTATTTTGTTCTGCGCTGTCACTCATTAACTGTGTATACAACAGTTATAGATGCTTAATCAAAGTTATGTTGTCAAATACGTTAATAAACACTTAAAATACCGTTATATTTTCTCAACACTGCATTATAAAGTTATAAACCATTCATGAAGCACTTCTAAACTTTTGCAACAGCCTCTATTTAGTGCTGTTAAATGCACATAATCAGTACACATAATTACATACATGAAGTGCACAGAGCCTAATGCAGTGTACACTACTTGTAATTAACAGCACAGAGTACAGATGAGTGAAATTAATTCAAATAAGGGCAAAAAATTAAGGTAGTTGTAATAACCAATAGAAACTATTCACAGTAATTTCCATTGATGTTGAAAAAGTCCAAAAAATACAATTATGACCTAGAGATGGTGCACTAGAAGTCCTCACTTGCCCGTATCAGTATCTATTTTAAGATCTACTCTGCATTGATTTCATTCATATATTTAAAAAAAAGTCATGGTATCTTAATCAAATCATCTTATCTGTTTATCGTCACTTCACATGTGACATATAAATCATTTTTCCTCCCAGTAAACATCCCCATGGCCCACAGAGCTGGTTGATTCTTGTCATTTTGTGCTGTGATAAGGAGTGATCTGGTACATTTGTCCTTCCACCTCCTACAGCATCACATCTGTTCTCCATTATTAATCATCTCTCCTGCCTTTTCTTTTACAACTCAATGAATAAACTAGTGCTCTGCTCTAGGCTTTTGTGAGGTCAGTCAAACTAGTTAACATCCTCTTATTAGCAGTACTACTGCTAGCTCTTAGCATCTAACATTGTGCTGGTTACTTATATATCCATAGCAAATAACAGAGTGTGTTGTAATGAAGCAATATTAGAGTGGATGAGAACACTGGCTGAAAAAGTTGAAAATTTACATTTTAATGTGTATATATGCTTTTAAATGTGCTCAAGTGATATGGCTGTATGACAAACAGTCCTGAGTAATGTGACCTTCCACTGTGAGCTAGTTAACCAGATGGCAGGATGACTTCTTGGTCATTTTATTTATTGTGATGTCTGTGGTTCTCTTCACTTCAGAAGTGGGTCCAGTTGATTTAAGAAAACACACCTGCAGCTAAATAATTATGTTGTATGGCGATAAGCAGAGTGAGTCAGTGGAGGTGAGACTCCAGACTCATTTTCACATTTTGTGTCAGATTTAGTGACACAACAGGATCTTTTAAATCTTGATTCTGTCACTGAATTTAAAGGAATTTGGTTCACTGAATTCCAGCTAGTGCTAGTCGATATGTTAGGGTCACAACAATGTCTCCTCCTCTCATATGTGACTGTGACTGTTAATCTACTAAGAGCTAACTAGAGCTAGCTAGCCAATCATATCACAGTTTACCAGACTGTCATTACTCAAGACAGCTTATGTAGCCAACTATCGTCTACTATACTTTTAGACTGAAAATAAACTCTTAGTGCACATTCAAAAAAACTTGATTATCACAGTGTTGACACTGTAGACACAACATGCAGACACATGGTGCAAAAACAGAAAATTACATTAATCAAGTTAATTCGATATACCACCAAGCACCAAGTCCAGCTGATGTTGGTTGTTTGAAACATGTTACAGTACATTGACCAGTTACTGGCTCACATATCAGACCCTGATGCACCATAAAGTGAAAGATGCCAAGATTCACTTGGAGTAAAAGAGAGGAAATATTGACTTGGAGGAATCTAAGTGTGGAGCCTTGACTGTTATACCAGGAGGGAAAAGGACATTTAGATTGTGAGATAGATTATGGGCACAAAGAGCACTTCATATACAGTATCTTTAAAGATGTGATCTGGAGTGTCAAAGAAAAGAAAAACAACAGAACTTGTCAACACAAAGTATACTCAAGTACCATTTCTGTTGAAAAACGTCTTTATTGAATTGTCACAGAGTAAAGAACTAAAACAAATACCAAAAAAGTGATTAACTAAAACCTAAAACTAACATACAAGAATTTTCAGAATGCACATTCTACCTTTAAAAGAGATAACAAAAGGGAATCCCAGTTTATGCAAGTGAAAAACACCTAAAAAGCATGGCACAGTAACCATTACACCTCTGATGTTCAGACACTGTGAAATGGTGTTTTAAAGTCAACAAAAAACCCAGCTACTTTAACAGACATGTCTCTTCAAAGCAAGACACAGGAGCTGTAGACTGTGTCGACTGTAAAGGTATATTTTACACTTGTTTGCTGTGATGCATTAAACATCCTTTTTTTGTGCTTTTCAATATTTGGTTGAAACATTTGGGGCTCAATGGCTGACGTGTGAGTCTTGTACTGTCCCACTATTCCTAGGTAATCAATGTTCATATTATATAATTCAGTAAGTCAGGATGTACTGTATGTCCAGTGCCAATGCAGGAAAAGGTGCCACTATACTTCTTTAGACCTGCTTGTTGGATGATTGAACAGTTTGAGAAACTCACACCTTTCTGACATCAGAATGGAGAGGGCATGTTCATCAATTCTGTAAATTTTCGAAACCAGCAATCCAACATTTATGTCCAATTCCTCTCGTGTTTGGCGTGATGTGTAGAGGGGAAAAGGCTGGGACTGAACTTCTCTTAAGCTCTCTTCTTGACTTTTTTTTTACACAAGCATTTCAGGCACACTATGAATGATTTCCAGGAGAGACTGTGTGAGTGTGGCTGTTTGGAACAGTTTTGCCTTCCAACATGGCCAGACAACATGCCATACAAACTAATTCTTTTCAAGCATCATCTGGCCCTAAGGATGTGAAAGGCAAGTGGTGGATAGGTGTGTAACATGTCTGATTTTAGTGCGTGAGACCACAGTTTGTGCCATCTTACCCAATTATTTTTACATCTAGCTTGCTTGACAGACTCCTGGACTCTGAACCAAAATTACAGATGTGAAAGCTCACCTGGACCATGTTCTGGGCCAAACAGGTGAACCCTGGTCCCACCAAAAGAGGTGGTCTTGGTCTAAATCAAATTGAACCATGGTTTGGTTCACTTTTTTTGGATGGTTCAGACTTTCTGGCCAATCACATTAATTTCTGGCAGCAGCTTTGTTAGCACGTTGGGAGAGAAGGAGGAGAGCAAATGTTTAATTGACATTTGAGCAGACGACTTTATAAATAATCTCCAAAAAAATTCTGACATTTTTCAATTATTATTTTTGGAAAGGATGAGAGACGGAGGAATTGAACTGATAATACACCAGTGTCAAATGCACATCCCTCTACAAACCAGTTATTGTAGGGAGACGCCGCTCATGTAGGTGATGATGACAGGACATAGTTATGTTCTGTATACTGTAGTTCTCAGTGTGCTTGCAAAATTGAAATATGACACTAAAACTTTGTGACATTGTAACAAAAACATGAAACTTGGTGTTCACTTTCAGGTGTGAAAGCACCCTACAGTATGACAACTACAAACAAATTCTGATCTGCCACCCATATAATTAATGTGCAAATAAAATGACTGGGTTAACGTTTGGGGAAGATGGTGGTCATAGTTGTAAAATGCAGTGTGACTCTTGATATGAGATGGGACACAGTCATGTCCACTGGTGTTTATATCACACACTTTGTATTCTCAACCATCCTACCCAAACATCAAGCATCTTCACCTCCCTCTTGAGAGGTTTTCAGACAATATAATAGTGTTACACTAATTCAGCTTTTGCCACTGAGGCAGCCATTATTTGCACGACTGCAAAAGCTCACTTGAAAGGAAAATGGCCATTGTACATCATTTGGGGACTGTAAATTCATCGTAGACTGGGTATTAACAGTCAACACAGGGCACAGTAAAAGACAAAACATCTAACCTTTATTAACAGTTTTAATTTTAAGCACTTGAATATTAGTCCCTGAAGATTGTCTCTTAATATCAAATGATTTTTTGTTTGATTTCTGTCTTTAATAAAATAATTTGTGTAACTGCTATTTTGCCCATATTTTCCTCTGGAGGCAGCCTTGATCTCTAATACAATAGTGGCGTACAGTAATGGCTATCAGGCAATAACATGACACCACAGATAAAGGCCAAGTTGTTGCACAGTGTGTGTACTCACAGTAAGGCTTCAAAACATAAAATGCTGCATTTTGTCCAGTCCTCTTGTAAAGCTCATCTTCTGTAAGCTCCTCGCAGTCAACAACCTTGTCTGGCCTGTGTAACCTGTTGATGCCATGGTGCTTTTATACTTTACAACCTTAATTTTTTATAATTTCATAATCATTTGGAACTTGTTGACTCCCTGAAACCTCGTCCTCTGCATCCTCTTGATGACGTGCAACATTTTAGCCTCTGTCTCTTCATCTCTTGAAACTACTTCACTCTCCGAAACATCTATGACCTCTGCAAATTCCTCTTGTTCTGAAACCTCTTCCTACCCCGAATGTCCAAGTCTCTTTTTCTGTTTGTTACGTGAAATGTAATTAAAGTGTGCTTTTGTGAACACATAATGCACCAAGTGTGCTATACTGTATGTACCACAGCCTGCTGCCTCCCTGAATGCCCAGCATACTGTAGATGTACATACCAGGTGGTGAAAAATATGAAGAATCAATAAAAGGCAATGGTGCTAGATGAAGTATTTACGCCAGCCTTGAAGAAAGTCATAGGGAAATATGATATCATAGAAATACTGAAGCGGTAGAGAACAATATTAAGCAAAAATCAATTACTATTTTTCAGCATCATCAGCTTTGGCACAGTAAAAATCTGACAAGCGAGGCTTTATTCAGTGGTGACATCAGTACAAAACCTTAGCCTACTCCAGGGATAAAGATTTTGTAGACTAAGAATGGTTTTTATTTCACTTTTTATTTTCATGAAGTGTTAACTGTTTGAAAGAAATATCTTTCAAGAAATATCTCCATATGACATCCCTTGAATCCTGCCTTTGTGCTTCTTTTCATTCAAATTCACTTCATCCCAAGGACCAAATATTTGATGATAAGCCTTTGAATAGACGTTGTGTATGTCTCACTTAACTATTGAGACTGTATGTCTGGGAGGAACTGAACAAATTCAGACACAGAGACAAAGTACCACAGGTTATCCTTTGGTAAAGCTCATATCTTGGATGTTCTAATGCAAAGTTCTGCACTTTATGTCAAATTGTCTTTTTAGCCACGGTTGTGCTGTGGCTTTAGAGATGGCACAGGTGGCAGTGTGATGTCAGGCAACGTGCTCCCTTACCACTGGGAGCATATTCGAGTTCAGTGTCTTTCCCAGTGACACATCAACATGTAGACAGGAAGAGGTGGTGGTCGAACCAGCAACCATGGATGGCCTGCTCTACCTCGTTAGCCACAGCCGATAGATATCAGTTGGATGGAGGAAAGATTGGAGTAAAATTTTGTGTAGTGAGTTTTGAGACCCCTGACTTCTCCTCTAGCACCACTCTGAGGTTGATATTGTTTTTTTGTGAAATGTCTTGAAAACTACTGGATGGATTGCCATAAGATTGAGTACTGACTTTCACATTAACTTCAGGGTGAATATAATGACTTTGATGTCCCACCAATGTTTTTTCTGTGCCATCATTAGTTTAATTAAAGATGTTGATGATGGGAATCAGGTGGTTTTCAGCTTGTCCAGACCAGACTGTCAACGCCAGGTATCTGGTATCTGTGCAGGTCATATTTACATGCATGTGCCGCATGACGATTCACATCATGTGCACAGCAACAGTAACATCACAGCCAAATTCAATGGCGCTGATCACTGAAACTTGCTTTCTTTCTTAGTGCCAAGTTTAACTCTGCTGAACTTTGAGAGGGTGGAGTCACAGCCTCCGCCAATAGCAAAGATGTGTGTGTCAGCAGGCGATGGCCATTCCCCTTAATTCATGCATGTGTGACCGCGGCTTAAAGAGAAGCAAGACAAGTCCACAAGGAGACGGAAGCAGTGGTGTGTCCAAACACACACCACACATAAAGGTACACATAAAGGTAAACTTTCTAGCCCTTGAGGCTAATCTTAGCTAGCATACTATTGGTGACAGATATTGAAACTGACAGTGAAAATCTCACCTCCAGTTCTCGCCGGAGAATAGACAACCTGTGTTGATGGCATCTCCCCAAACATTTTCTCATCCCACACATTTAGCCCTCTGCTTTTGTTTTTTTTTCACAACAAAGAATTACTATAGCAAGGTGTTGCACCACGTTAGTCTCCTTTTTGTTTAAATCTGCTTCCCCATGAGATTATGTGAGATTGTGCTGTCTCTGGCACAATAATCTTAATAATTTCCTGTAGTATGGGATGCACTATTATTTCAAATCTTGTAGTCAGTCTTTTATTAAGAATATACAGCTAATTTACCATAAAGAAAAGTTACAACAAATGTTTGTATGCTGTTAATTATAGTTCTTAGAAAGAAAGAAAATTGGAATCAACAGGTCAGAGTTTTAAAAAATCAGAAATTGGAATTAGCCAAGAAAATTGCAATAGTGAAACTTTACTTTTAATTTGTCCAAAACTATGAACATTTACCTAGAAAACAGTTGGTATTCCTTTAGTCTCTGCTGTGTATAGTGCTAATTAGCAAATATTAGCATGCTAACACGCTAAACATGACAAAACCCTGCTAAACAACAGCATGTTGGTATTATTATTGTGAGGCATGTTAACATGCTTTTTCTAGCATTAAGCTCAAAGCACTACTACTGTACGTACAGCCTCACAGAGCCAGGAACATGTGATCAGACTTTAGTTATTTATTGCTCAACATGGACAAAAAGTCATATGTGAGCACCAGCCAGTCTGTCAGACTTTCGGTGACGGCAAAAGCCAACAACATTTGACAGTCCCCATGACAAGCTAGCTGAGGGACAGTGGTCACTTAGGAATCACGCCACCTGTTGGAGGACAATGAGTCTTTCACATAAAGTGAGACAGACATCCCCTCACTCCCCCCTCATTTTGTCAAGGCGTAACCTTTTTCCCCCTTCAAAATGCAGCAACTCTTTCCAATTGAGTTGTTGTTGCTGCCATTGCTATTGGCTTTCAATAAGGCATGGGGTTATCAAAGAGTGAAGGAGAAATTGCCTTGGCTCTGCCGTAGCCCTGATTGCACTATCAGAGCCGTCAGGGAGGCTCTTTATAAAGGGAGGGCACGAGGGAGAGCGAGGTGGCGGCTGGCGTTGCCCCCTTGATAAATCAGCGCGTGCTGGCAGCCACTGCTTAGTGCAGCCAGGCAGCACCAGAGTGCCGCAGTTCAGGGTCGGTACTTGGCAAGCCCCCCTCTCAAACAGGGCTGTCTGCACCCGACCGCAGACCTCGCTGCTCCCCAGGCTGATTCTCCACCGCTGCCCTTGTCAAGGTTTGTTTGTTTATCCCTGATCCCCCTCTACCCTCACCATACCATATTGTTTCCCACCATGCCAAATTATTCTCCCCCCTTTTTCTAACTTATTCTGCATATTTCCCAACTTCATTTATTAAATTAGAAAACTGTGCTGTTTGAATTTGAAACATGCTTTCATTTTTGTCGATTATTCATTGTTTTCTTTATTTTTTGGTTCATGCATCTGTTTATAGAACCAGACACAGTAACCTCAAAAAATAACTTAATATCTTTTGTTTTAAGACTTTCTTTATGCTATGTTGGGGTTTAAATGCAATTCTCCAAGTGAAAAGTAGGGATTTCTGCTATGAAATCAATACCTTTGTAAATCTTTTTTGAAAGACAAATGGACGTTAATTACAACAATGCTCAGAAACGTTGCTACTGCTGGCATGTTTATGGTCAATAGGATTAAAGATGTGTTTAAAGTACATATTTAGATCACCTTATATCCAAAAACACCGCACCATCTGGGGAGGAAATCATGCCACCGTTAACATTTCTCATAAATTTGTACTCTTCATCTCCAATTGGATGCTCGACTTTATTACCCCCAATAAAAATCTTGATTTGTTGTGCTCTCAAGTGTTTGCTTGATAAGGTTGTAGCACAGTCATCACTTCCAGTGAACTGACAAACCTACCTCCCTCCGGCTTGTCTTCCATATCCACTTCCATACCGTCTGTCAAAGAAAATGTGATTCTGATCGTTGGAAATCAAATGAAATTAAAGGATCACAGTGCTTGGGGATGGGAATGGGGGAAATTATTTAATTAATCTGGCCTCCTCCACTCCAGGTGCAGTGGGTTAATGCAGATGCTCTTCGCCGCAGCTTTGAGATTGTTGAGAGTGTTCAATTACACATACTTAAAAAGGCACGGGTGAGGCCGCACATTGCCCCCCGTTCAGTTCAAGTCCTGATTAATTTCAGATTTATACTGTCATTTGCTTCACCCGTCTAATTTCTCCTGCCACAAGGAATCAGTTTGGAGTTTTACAGGACCTCCTCAACTTTTCTAATTAGATGGACATGAATATAGTGGTACATGTCATTAACAGTGTATTGATGTACATGAAGCACTGGGACTGTAGTGGCACCTGGAGACCATCCCATCTGCAATGTTTTGAATATCAAGGGGCCACATTCTTTAACTCTGTATTAAATTAAAGCATGCAAAAATATGCATTGGATCATCTAACTTGATCATTAATGCTCTCAAAATGTAACTAAAATTTCATTTCATTTGGTCATTTCATAAGGGCTTGCTGAGTATGATTTGCATTGGTAAGAAGTTTTGAACATTTGCATATGCATGTGGTTTCTCTTAAGTTTGTATCTAAGTCAGAATGATATTTAATTTCTCCTCCTGTTTTGTGAAAGGAAATCTAAACTATTATGATACTGTGGCAATTGTGCATAGTTTTCATTTTTCAAAAGGGGATTATTTGGACATAAATAGGAACAATGTCTACACATCAAGTGGGTATTTGCCTTGACAAAAGCTGACTAATATCTGAGAGACACCGTTGAGACACGTTATCAACTTTACTGACTGGATCACGTCTTACTGTGTAGACTACTAATATTCATAAAAGAAACCTTTTCCCTTTTTTCAACAAGCTGACATAGTGTTGGTTATGTATTAGATGCTGTACCATTGTTCCAACGAACCATTATTCTAAAACACCATAAGTCCAAAAATGTCCCATTGGACTGGAAGCCCATTTATCAGACAGCCTGTTGTTCCGAGAACAAATGCAGGTTGCTCCGAAAGCCATTTGCTCCAAATGTAACCGACAGTGTAGCAGAGTTATTTTAATCCTGCTATTTTTTTAAATCTAACCATGTAGTTTTGTTCCCTAAACCTAACCAAACTGCCACTATTTCAACATTAACCCCATGTTTAGTATTGTGAGCATGACGATATGGACGAAGATTGCATATATATGTTATTTGACATTTGCACATCAAGCTATTAAGGCAAAAAACTCCTGGGAGTGTGTATATTTTGGAAGAACGGGCATTTGGAGCAGTGGGCATTTGTTTGTGGCATAACAGGCTGTGTGAAAAATGGGCTTTCGGTCCAGTGGGATATTTTTTGGACTACAGGGGTTTTGGAATAACGGGTCGTTGGAACAATGGGCGAGTCCCCTGTACTGTTGGGAATTTAAAACTTCTGTCCCTTTACGTTCAACATTTGCGAGGACCTGTTATGCTGTCAGGTTTGTATTCCACTCAGAGAGTAGAAGCTAGTTACCCAAGCTTGAACAAGGCTACCTAGATTGTGATTGGAAGGACAAAACTAGTTAGTGAATCATTTGACATTAACGTTGGCACTGTTTACCACTTCACAGTACTTTTCATTTGTTATATCAACATGTGATGAGTCATGAGCAGCTCCCGCACACTCTGTTTTGTGTTTGTCTAGTATTGTAGAAAAGAGGATCTATAGCTAGCATTAGCTCTCTTTATTTAATGGGTTCAGGCGTGGTGACCAGACTGTCAGAACTCACAGAAACATGTAGTCCTGTAATATCAGCACTCCATACAGTACACCATGGTTTGAGCTACAACATGGAGTAACAAGCATTGACTGCAAATAAAGATGGACGTGTCTCTAATAGGGTTGGATGATGTCTGCGGAATTGGCATATATCCATAGTGAAATATAGTGATGATATCATTAATAGGTTTAAAAGCTGAGATCTGCATCTCTGCACTGTGTCTGTAACTTTGTTGTGTTCAATAAGAAAATAATAAATGAGACAAGGAGATGTAGTGTAATGGACAACAGCAACAGCTTCTTTATATTTTCTCTCCCACATGTCAAAAATGGAACTTGTGGTCAATGGCTTTCAGCCATTACAATTAGGGATGCACCGATTGACTGGCCAGAGACCGGAACTGGCTGGTTTTCAGCATGACCGGCCTTGACCGGTGACTGGCTGGTCAGCGTCACATATCCGATTCTGTGTCAGTCATTGTCACACACGTCTTCTGCACGATGGTCACGTCATATGCACAGCAGACAAACAGACTGTGATATCACACCCACCACCGCGTTGATTATAGCTCCACAAACTCAGACAGATGCTTGCATGAAGTTGGTGTCAGTGAGAGATTGCAACAGTAGGATAAAGAGAAGACAGACAGTTACAACCAGACAGAGCAGCTGATAATATTGCTAAACAGCCATAAACTATGTAGCTCTTCAGGCTAATGTTAGCCAGCAGCAGACTGCTGTTCACAGACAGACAATTAAAATCTCACCTCCTGTTCTGGCTGAACAATAAACTACCTGTGTTGATGAGTCTTCTCAAACATTTTCTCATCCAGACTCATTTAACTTCTGCATCTGTGTTTCTCACAGCAAAGTTTTACTGTAGCAAACTGTTGCACCGCATCTGTCTCCAGTTTGTTTACATTCTGCTTCCACAGGCGATCACGTGAAATCGTATTCTGCAAAATCCTGTGAGATTCCATGATCTCGTGAGATTGCGTTCCCCCTATTCATAATCTTAATATAAAATTATAATAAGGCCTGGCTGTAACCTGGAGGACTTTGGAGAAAATGTAAAATAGTATTAAATAAATATTTAATAGTCAGTGTTTTATTATGAGCATCCAATTTAATCTTTACAAGTAAAGTTGCAAAAATGTTTCTTAGAAAGATTAAAAATCGGAAACCAGACCATTAAAAAAATCGGAAACCAGACCATTAAAAAAATCGGAAATTGGAATTGGCCAAGAAAATTGAAATAGGTACATCTCTATTTACAATGTATCAGCCCAATCGTAACCTCCACTTCCTCCCACTGTACAAAAATAAAGCCCAGATATCCTCGACACGGTTGCCAATTTGCGCTAGTGATTTTAACTGGAATTAGAGTCTTTATTGCAGTGATCAGGGTTGAAGCTGTGGTATTGACATCCTGCCCACCCACCCAGTCAACTCAGTCATGACAGGAAACCCAATTTTTACAGAATCAAATAACTAATTAAAACCAAACTTATCAGAAAAATTAAATGAAAAAAATTATTTGGGGTGTACATGATTTTTTTAGTTTGATCCATTCCCTATCTGAAAGCATGGAGGGGACAGGATTTATGAGCTGTACTGCAGCCAGCCACTGGATGGTGATTTCAGTGTTTTGGCTTCACTTTGTGGGAGATGTCATTTTGGCCATCTTTATATACAGTCAATGGCGTGGAGTCACATGAAAATCTATGGTGTGCTGAAATCACAGATGGGACTAAGCAATGTCGACCACTCACTTGTTTTTGCAGTCTTTGAGATGAAGGTAATATTACAACTTAATTTTGGTGTCTGACAGCATAAATATCATCCAAATGAAATAAATGATATTGTCAGTTAGAAATAAAAATTCACACTCCCTGGAGAAAAGTTGAATTTCTTCTTTTCTGTAATTGCAATTTTGACCAAGTAAGTATCCAAGTCAAAACAAACACAAAGGATATACATCCTGATTTCTTAGCAAAACTAAATTTTAATTTCAGATCAACCTTAAATGTTTCAGTGTATGTGAGTGTGATTTTTAAGTTTTTATAGCCTGTGTGAAGCAGTTACATTTACCTACAATATCAGATAAATACCAAGCCATGAGTGTCTTCATTTGTCAAAGCAGTGTCAACAAGTGAGCCTGATCATTGCTAAAAGATCCAGTTTGTACACCAGAGGCCTCTTCCCCTCTGGCTCGCAGACAGGCCCCTCAGCCGGGGCCTCCTCCTCCTCCTCCTCCCTCTCCTCCTCCTCCTGAGCCGTGAAGCCAGGGGACGCGTGGGGCCTTTTGTCTGAGCAGTGTGGGGGGCCGCAGATGTCGTTCCCCAGAGACACAGCGGAGGTTAATGATCTCACAGCCTCTGCTAAAATAAATAAATCATTTCCAGTCAGGAGTCTGCATAAATCTTCACTCAAACGGCGATTTGCTGGAGCAAGCACCACCAGTTGCTAATGACTGTTTTTTTCTTTTTTTCTTCCTTGATTGCCCGAGGGGATAGGCTGTGACACAGATGAGTTCTTTCCCTCACTCTCTCTATTCCCCTTCCCTCCCTCCACCTCTCTTTCACACACGCACACACACACACATAGACACACACTCACTTTTTGTGGCTATTCTAATTCACAGCGTGTTTTGTCAGGGGACATTAGCTGGCTGACAGGCGTCTGGTTTGGATAGGGGGTGCATTTGTAGTGACAGTGGTAGTTGTTTCTTGTTTCAGCTGAGCTGATATTAAGAGACGTGTGTGGGGGTGCTGCTGTCATGCACAACACAGCGCAGCGCAACACGACGCAGCACAACACCTCACTCAATCTCATTCTTGTACCCTGCACCCGCATATGCTTTCTTCAAGTCAGTGTATGCAAAGTAGACAATTCTAATGGAAACTATTTTTCAAATTATTATCATTTTTATTATTATGTGTTATTATGGTGTCATGGCTTCCAGAATTTACCATGATTCACTGAGGCTGGTGTTTTGCAGTGGTATCACATCTAACAGTGCAACATCAATTATCTGAACCTTATACTTCTAATCTGAGCAGTGGAGCATTTTGCATTATGAAGTTACATTTTGTTAAAACTAGATTTTTAAACTGCAATTCAAACCAGAGCTGCAATGATTAATCTATTGTGAATCATTTATTGAATTAATCAACAACTATTTTGATAACTGATTAATCGGTTTCAGAATTTTTGTAAGAAAATGTCAAAACCAGTTTCTTAGATGTGATCTGGTTTCTGTAGTCCTCTATTACAGGAAACTGAATATCTTTGGATTGTTATCAAAATAAGACATCTGAGGTAGTCACCTTGGGCTTCAGGAAATGTTGATCAACATTTTTCACCATTTTCTGATGTTTTATAGACCAAACAACTAATTGATTAATCAAGAAAACAATTGTCAGATTCATCGACAATGAAAAAACAAAAGTTGCAGCCCTAATTCAAATTTAAGACTGATTTTGATTTTGAAGAGAAACTGTCACTTGATGGACAGATTAGTCAAGCGATAGAAAATTAATTTACCAACTAATCATTGGTTCAATAAAACAAACAATTTCAACAGGACACTTTGGGCTCCGACATTTTAGTCAGAACAGTTCATCGGTGATATGAAAATTGAATTGTTAGTTGCAGTTCTAATTTTATCCAACATCTTATCCAAAGCAGTCTGGATTATTAGTAGGGCTTCAACTAGTGATTATTTTCATTATCGATTAGCTGTTTGTAGAGCTGCAACGACTAATCGCATAATAATTGGCTATTAAATTAATTGCCAACAATCTTGATAATCAAATAATTATTTTGAAATATTTTTGGATTAAAATGACTTATTTAAGCTTCTCCTGAATAGTTTCTGGTTTCTTTAATTTTCTATGACAGTGAAGTGAATATCTTTGGGTTGTGAACAAAACAAGACACTGGGCTTTAGGAAATACTGATTGACACTTTTCACATTTTATGGAACAAACAACCAATTGATTAATCAAGAATAGTCACCAGATTAATCAATAGGTCTAATGAAAATAAGCATTAGTTGTAGCCCTAGGTTCGTATTGTAAACTGAATGTCTTTGTGTTTTTAACAGCTGATTGAATAAAACAATTTCAATGTGACACCTTGACCTCTTTATAAAATTATAATGAGCATCTGACACTATCGTCTGACACTGTATGGACAAAACAGTTCTTCAGTTAATTTAAAACTAATTATAAGTTGCAGTTTTAATTCCAAAGTGGCCTGGATCGTTAGGTTACTTTTGTAATAAATAATGACAAATGCATTAACTTAATGATTTCTTAAAACAGCCTGAACACTTACCCTCATGTTGTGCTACACACCATCCCAAAAATAAGAAATCATACCCCCATTTATGCCTGTGTTTATTCTTTAACTACACAGTTACAGTAAGTTATAACAAAGTGACTGACAGATTGAACTGCAGGGCAGTATAATGACCTAGGAATTGTTTGTGACACTAATTAGTACTTGTGTGGCTGTTAGCTGCTTAAGTAGTGTCATCAATAGAGATGACTCAATAATCAATGAACCCATTCAGAGCTAATTAAGAGAGTCACACTCAGGAAGTGAAATTTCATAAGATGAATTATTTATCTTAACATGAGCAATTAATAGTCATAATATTAAAAAATACTATTCAGTACATATGGATTACTTGAGTGAACTGTCTATAACTAAAGACTTGTTGTTAATAAACTGAAATATTTATGGATTCCTATAATATTTCCTGACCATGATCAGGGCACTCAGTTCAAAAAATGTTCATTATTGTCTTTAATATATGAGAGCAGAGTTGAACAGAAACGCGTCGCACTTAGTGGTACGCCACCTTGACAAAGAAAATGCTCGTGTGGATCTTTATTTCAAGGTGAAAGAGAAGTCAAACACTCTTACAAATTATAGATCAAATCATAAATATTTTGACTGGTGAGGTTTAAAAAAAAAATGCAACAACAAAGTCAATAAATAAAGTCATTACCAGAGCTTAGAACAGAGGCACCCGATTTTCTCTTTTATCCTGCAACAACAAAAAGAAGAAGAAGACAGAGGAGGAAGAAATAACAAAAAAAAAGAGGGAGAGAAAGAATTGCACAGAGGCTTTTCTTTTCTTTAAAATGCTGCATTAGGTCTTTTCCTGCAGTCAGTTTTCATAGTTCAAAGCTGGCAGTTCAATAAATAGCTGGAACTGGCACATCTCTGTTCTTGCAAAAAGAAATCAATGTTAATCCTATTACCGGCAGTTATCACCTAGCCCAGAAACGGTGGCAAGTAAGAAAAAAAAAAAAGAAAAAAAAAACTGAGATGTCAAAGCGGGAAGGGGAGAGCGAGCGAGAGAAAGGGAGAGAGAGAGCGAGTCACCCTTCATTCACTTTCAAACACAGTTTTGATAATTTACTTCTGTAGAAGAAGAAGAAGAAGAAGGGTGGCGGGGGGATGGGAGGAGGGGAGTGAGCTTCAGTTACTAGGAAATGTGTGTGTGTGTGTGTATGTGTGTGTTTATGTGCGCGCGTGTGTGTGCGCTTGTATGCCTGTGGAGAGGGGGGTCCAGGGCTACTGATGTATTCGCACATAATGCTTGGATCAGACCCTGCTGCTGTAAGCAAGATGTTTGAGGCACAAAACATCATTTTTGAAAAATGTTCACACCGCTTAGCAATCCTCTTCCTGGAGCGCCCTGACATCTGGCCTTTCTCCTTCTCCCCTTCTCCCACTTCCAGTCCATCCTCTTTGCTTCTCAGTTGGTTTTGGGGGGAATTGAGGGCTGGTGCTGTGGCATAGTGAAAGAAAATTATCACCACGCTAACTGTGGAGGTGCTTTACTAATCTTGTAATGTTCAAGAAAAGTCGTTTTTGAGATAAAAATGGTCATCCCAGCTTTGAATTCAAATGATTGATTTTCAAGCAGTGTTGCAGAGTTATTTTGGGGTGTGATTGTATTTTCTGTGTCTCGTCTGGTTCTTTTCTCCTTTCAGAGATGAATGATATTATCTAAGGTAGGGCTACAACTAACTAACAAATTTTCATTATGGAATAATCTGGGAAAATAGTGAAAAATACCCACCACAATTTCCTAAAAGCCCACTGTGGTGTCGTCAGAAGTCTTGTTTCGTCTGGCCAAAAGTAAAAAACTAAATAATCTGTTTGCTATCACATAAAACAAAGAAAAACAGCAAATATTTGTAACTTACAAGCTGGAATTGGAGAATATTTGCTTGATAAAAGACTTAAATTATTATTAGTTATCAAAGTAGCTGTCATATGTTCAACTTTATAATTATTATTATATTAATCATAACTAATTTAAACATGGTTTAGAAGGAGTCTGCTTACTTTTAGAGCAGAATCGTTCAGTCAATTAATCAATTAGTCAATTGTCAGAAAATTAATCTGCATAGTTAAGTAACCGTTAAAGCAAAAATGACAAAAACACATGATTTGTCGACTATGATAGTAAACTGACTTTGGGTAAACTCAACTTTTTGTTTTGGACTCTTTGTACTTCGGGCTGCGGGAGATGGAAAAAGACCAAAACGATTAATTGAGAAAGTAATCAGTAGATTAATCAATCATGAAATAATTGCTATTTGCAGCCCCAATGATGACTGATATTATCTAAGGTACAAACAACTACAACAACAGCTGAAACAATCAGCCGATTCATTGATTAGTTGATCAACAGAAAATTAATTGGCAAGTGCTATCAACTACTTTGATAAATCATGAATTGAAAGTGTAGTAGTGGTAAGTATTTTTTGTAAACATTCTGTAGTTCTAGCTTCTCAAATGTGAATTCATTTTTTAAGTCTTCTGTGATAGTAAACTGAATATCTTTTGGATTGTTGTTTTGAACAGACATGTTAGAGATGTCACCATGAACTCTGGGAACTCTTTTTGCTATTTGCTGACATTACAAAACGATTAACCAAGAAAAGAAATCTGTACTTTAATGGATAATAACAATTGCATTGACAGTGAATGGTGTTATCTAAGGCAGAACCCAATTAAATGGCAAATTGAGGAAGGTAAACTTATTCTTAGGGTCAAACTTGGGCAGCGGTGACAGGCATTTTTTTTATTATTATTTTTTGCTATTAATGACTTAAGGATAAGCCAAGTCAAAATGACAAACTTTTGCTAGATGTAGCCTTTCAAACGTGTGGATTTGATGCTTGTCTTCGTGATATATGATATAGAGCTGCAGTGATTAATCAATTAATTCTCAACTGTTGAATTAATCAAAACTAGCTAAACTATTTTGACAGTCGATTAATTGGTTTGAGTAATTTTTAAAGAAAAAAAGGCAAAGATTCAGATTCTAGTTTCTTAAATGTGACTGTTCTCTGTTTTTTTTTACTCCTCTGTCTTTGGGTTGAGGATGCAATAAGATGTCATCTTGCGCTTTGGTAAACACTGATCAACATTTTTCACCATTTTCAGACAATCTATGGACCAAACAACTAAACGATTAATTGAGAAAATAATCAACAGATTAATCAACAATGAAAATAATCATTCATTGCAGCCAAAATGATGGTAAACGTGAGATTTGCCCTGTTAGCTGGACAAAACAAGACGTTTGAAGACCTTGGACAAATTATGATGAGCATTTATCACTATTCTCTGACATTTTATACACAGAACAATTAATTGATTAATCAAGAAAATAATTTGCAGATTGATTAATAGTGAAACTAATCTTTAGTTGCAGCCCTACTCCCCCTTTTGCTTGATATCAATACCACAAAAACATGTGGGTTGCACTTCCCAGTGTTCTATAAACGTATATATTTAGTGCAAATAAAAACTCTCACAAAACAAAACAGAGTGCCATTAAAAATCGCATTTCTCCAATGAACACACCAAAACCCTAGATTAGGCCTAATCACTGTCACCAGGAAGCAGAATCAGACCCTCTCACTGGCGGATTAAGTCTTCTGTTGTTGTTGTCCTTATTGTTATTGCTGAGAAATAATTACAGCTGAATCTCATCAAAGCCAATTCAACTCTTGGCAGGACTCTGCTCTGTTTTTTTTCTTCCTCTTTTTTTTTCCTTTCTTTCAGCGAGGAACCTGAGTTTCCCCTGCATGAAAGTGAAGATTAAAGTAGTTAAATACTCGCAGTGAACCGAGGGGGAAACTGAGGCGACGTCGACGGGCTGCAGGAAAAGTCTCACTGCTTTCAAATACTCTTGTTCCAAAGAATGACAAAATGCATCTTGCTGACACGGGCTTTCACCTTGACTTGACTGACTTTGTATGAATTTATTTCCTGCGCCGCGTGAAAGCAAGTGACCCCATTCCAGCCCAGCCCATTCTATATTCTTATAATAAATTAGATGGCGATGCAGGAGCTTTAACATGTAAAATAGTGGTGACATGCTAAATAATGAGGCATACCAGAATTATGTAGTGCTGGCGTGCAGGCTCTGGGGTATTCCCAGGCCTCGGAGTAGCCCGGGCCTCCTCCTCGGTGCCTGCTGCTCTGAGGGAGCAGAGGGCTGAGCATGTGGGAGGGGGGAGAGGACATTGAATATGAAAATGGAATTAATGTACCAACGCCCAAAGGTAGATTACACTGTGGCAACCCTTTTGGCCATGCTTCCCTCTGTTTGGGATGAACAACAAAAAGAGAAACCTTTTATTCATCATGGAAATTGGTGATTTTATTACTCCCTGGTGGAATTTGAGATGTATTATGCTGTTACTTTTCCGTCATTTCAATACAGTGCATTGAGGTATGACGTCTCGATCATCTTGCTCGTGTTTGGGCGGCTCATGGTGTGTGTGTTTTTTTTTTTTTGTGGGGAGTGATGCACACCCAGGAGTGAGTAATGATTCCGATAAAGATGCAGAGTGCTGTGAGCGGTGTGAATTCCACGCAGAATGTAATCATCTCACAATGACTTTGTCACTTCGGAAACAGCAGCTGTTTGACTGTTATCATTGTTACTTTTTGAATACTGAGTATATTTGGTGTTAGAGTGCCTGTGCAACCTTGAGGCTCTATGGTAAACTCTACTGTTTTATTGCTATTGTCACAGCAGGAGACAGATTTACCAGGTTTAATACAGGCGCTTTTAGTTTGCAACAAACATGCTTGTAAACCTGCTTTACAGCCCCCCTGGCTTTTTGTCCAGAGGGGGATTAACTGATGAGCATTGCCTGTCCTTCAGGTGACACGCACAGTGCAATCCAAACTCGTATCACACTTTACTGCCATCTCTCAGTAAATACGAGGGCGACTGATGATCTGTTAGCTCATTAGAAAATTTAGCAAAGTCATTTCTGTTTCCATCTCCAACACAAACCCTGGAAATCTTTTAAAAGTATCCGAGATGCTTTGGGATTTGTTACAGGATGAAAAACGACCTCCTCCTCTCTGTTTTCTTTTCACTTTTTGCCAGCTTTCCTGTCTGGCGCAGACACTTGCTGTTATAATGGGTGATATGTTATATGTGCGCACGCTGGCTGGATTAAATTTTTAATGGCTCCAAGGGCAGTTGTCCTGGCCGTAAAAAAAAAAAAAAAAAAAAATGCTGCGACAGTGTGAAACAGGGTTATTGCAAATACATTTCTGTTCTTCTCTCAAAGGATTGTTAAACACCTGCACCACGACAAACTTTCTGATACTGATGCTGCAAATTAGAAAAGCTGCCTGTTGGAGCTCGGGATCAGCAAAGCAGAGGTTGCATCAGATAAACGGCGCGATAAGAGGGCAATCAGTATTCAAGGGGTGATGTTATGAAGTGGGAGATCACTTAAAACCTGATGTGAGTTATGTGCGCTGATTGTCAGCCGACATTATGCACACTGTTTGAGGCTAAATAACCCAGTGTGTGGATCATAAACTGTTCCTCTTGCATGCCACCTTGAAGCGAGGGAGGCACCCCCTTCATAAACAACTCTGTCATTTTAAGTAAGTATCGCCCTGCTTACCAGGCACCTTTCGTGCGTGAGCTGCACCTAATTTAGAAGCTTTTAAATCTTTCGCAAGTGTTGTTGTGAGAAATGCCTGGTTGCAAATGTCTTTTATTGAATGCTGACTCTGTAGTATTACAGGCTTGCAGATATGCCCGGTGTAATATGTCCCTATAGCTTTATCTTGTAATAGTAAAGTGTATTAATTTTCTTGGACTGGAAGAGTGTGTGAAGGGTTAGAATTGACTCTATTTGGGATTGGAGCGACTTGCCACTGACTCCAAACATGGTTTTCACGCAAGGGCTGCAAAAGATGAAGCGGGGGGAGAAAAAACATGCTTTCAATTGGCAGATTTCTTAAGTAAGCCTACCGGTTTATCACAATCCATCACGAGGAGCGGGATCTGAGTAATTAAAGACTTTTCCAGGAGTGGCTTTCTTGAAATTGGAATTGAAAGTCCACTTAGCATGGTCACCGGCAGGGATTCACCTACGAAGTTGCGCTTCATACTAATTTACTGTATAATACAAGCAGCATTCGATAGAGAGCTATTCTCAGTCACAGTACCAGGCCAGTGTGTTTGTTATACATACAGCACAGAGGCAGAGTATTAATACATGAGGTAAATGGAGGTGCTGTGACTGTATGTGAACTGTCAATAGCTGCCTACTTTACACCACTGTATGAAATTTGATTTGCACACAGAGAATTCATATCTCACACCTTTTTGTGTTTGGCTCATGGACAGATATAATAAGCCAATAAAAGTGTGGTTACACAAATGTCTGCCAGTTATAACTTCAAGCAAAGTTTTTTTGTCAGCTAGCCTTCAAAACACTTTAAAGAAAAATCAGTTTGTACTAGAGCCTGACCGATATAACGGTAGACTGATCATCAGCCTGATGTTGGTCTATCACAGCTCTGTCTGTCTAAATTGGTATCAGCATATGTGTTGTCTGATTTGCACCTATATGAAAACTTCTTTTTCAACAGAACATCTTTTTGTGGTATAAAAATAGGGAGTAGGGCTGCAACTAAACTTTCATTATCAGTTAATCTGCTGATTATTTTCATGATTAATTGATCAATTGTGTGTAAAATGTCAAAGAATCTTGAAAAATTCTCTTCATAATAGGACCAGTTTCTTCAAACTTATTATTTTGTTGAACCAACACTGCAAAACCCAAACAGCTACAATCATACAATATGAATCCACACTTTAAAATGGAGCAATGATCAATATTGAGCAATTTTATCAGTCCAATATTGACCTATCACAGTTCTTTGGATCTATATCTACACTGTTGTTTGCATATATGATGTCCAATACATGCCCATATGATTTTTTGTTGTTGTTGCTAGCCTAGCAGCATTTTATATACATGTCATCCTTTTTCTTAATTCAGGTTTAATATATACAGATATTTTGCTGTATTTGTGTTTGTCTATCTATATCTATTTTTATATATTTATAGTCATTTATAATAATCAGAAATACCAGAGAAAATTCACTGTTTCAGAGCCCTGATGTCATTTTGGACAACAGTATTTATTGTTTTACATATCTTTGTCACAAGTGTTATCATTTTTGAGGGATCATCGCAAAAATGTGTGCCTATATATTCTATATTCTGTATATTATATTCTTAAAAAGAATATCGGACGATATATCGATCAGAATTTTTTACTCTGCTCAGGCCCTAGTTGACACGTACACATTTGAAATAAATTCATTTTCTGATTAATGTTTCACACATCTGTGTATTTTCACAGTCCAGAACAATTATTATGTCATCTTTGTATTATGACAAATAAGTATGATTGTCCTTTGCAGGTGTTTAAAGTCGATACCAAAATCAAGCTGACTAAAGCGTCCTCTCTTCGCTCAGATAAAAACACTATCCACTCCTCTGTAAGCTGTGAGGAAATAGCAAAATGGAGGAGACTACCGGTGGTCCCCCAAGTTTGTACAGCAGTGCTTTTCCTGATAATGCCACACATTCGGGTTTCTGCTTTCAGTAGCCTTCGCACGAGTGCTCCAGTCTCACACGGCACTTAAGTGTGATTAATAAGGTGCGGTGTTGTGTGTGTGTATGTGTGTGTGTAGAGAGGGGGGGGCGGGGGTGTTGAGGTGGTGGTGGTAGTGGTGGGGGAGTTTATGTCAAGATAAACGTGGAAATGACCTAGCAGTCACCAGCTTTTTCCTTTCGGCAACTGCACAGTGCCTAGCTCGAGAGCAGGAGAGGCTGGGGTTTTTATCAAGCCGAGGGCTCAGACCACCAGAGGCTCTTGTGAAGGAAGGAAATTACCGGGTGCAAACATTCACAATACCCCAACTCAATTCCCCCTCCCTCATCTCTCTCTTTTCCTTCTCTCTCTGACTTCCACTCTCCTGTCCCTATGTTTATCAGGTTTTGGGGCACTGTATTTTGATGTCAATAAGCAATTTTTCTTGCCTGGTCTCCTGCCTGACCCCTTTAATCCATCAATATATTATTAGAGATAAAGTTTTGTGGACGCCTGCTGCAGTCACAAGATAAATGACATCTCTGAAGTCACGCATTAAAGACTAGATTAAGGCCTTGTGACTGTGTCTTCAGTGCTCATCTGTGCGCCTCTGTCCAACCTATCACACTAAGTGACAAGAAAGAAAAATAATGAACTGAGGCAGAAAAAGCAAAGAGATATTTCTTACACACACAACCCGCGTCTGTCTTCAGCCAGGATTAGGACGCATTAGAGGCGTGCTGGAGAAGGGGAGAGAGGCAGCAAGGGAGCGTCACTGTTTGTGTATGTCTAGGCTGAAAGAAAGGGAATTTCAACCCTCTATCCCTTCTAAACTAAAGGGAAACAGGCGTTTTGTTTGAAACAATGAAAGCTCTGTTTTTTCTTTTAGCCAGCAGATAAAAAGATTTTAATATTCAAACTGAGCATTTGAACCGCAGATATAAAAGCTTGGATTCACAGTAGGGCTGGGCGATATACTGTTAAATATCAATATCGTGATAACACAAGATATCGTCTGAGATTGTGGATATCGTTATATCGTGATATGGCATAAGTGTCATCTTTCCCTGGTTATAAAGGCTGCATTACAGTGAAGTGATGTAATATTTTTTATTTACCAGATTGTTGTAGGTATTCTGTTATTTTCCTTTACCCACTTAGAAATTCTGTCCACATTAATAGTGATTATTCACCAAAAATCTCATTGTGATAATGGTTTTGAAAAGCAACATCAGTCATCCCAACAATATTGTTGTAATAGCAATATCTAGATATTTGGTCAAAAACATTTTATTTTGTGGTAATCACCTAGCTATAAATCACAGATTAATAAATTTAAGGGACAGTATAAACAGTATTTGGAGAACAATATTAGAGGGGGCTGGATCTTATATTCGGTGATTATGATCAATATTTTTGTTGGATCCCCCTTTGACACCCTCCCACTAATATCTCAAAATTATATTACAGTGTTAGATTGATACAGTTGTTAAAAAGTTTTTTACATACCAACTAAAACACGAAAATGAGAGGTGGGACTAGCATTTACAAATAAACTGCAAACAGCAGTGACTCCATCTGTGTTCTTTTGTGGATTTTTAAAATGGAAACGCCCACTCAGCCGTTAGCAAAGAACAGTGATGTCTTTTAGCGTGTTGATGTCCTGTACTCCCCTCCCCTCTCTCAACCTACAGAGTTTATATGTAACAACATCATCCGAACCCTACAGGTCAGGTTATGTGGGAAGATGTTTTTAGGAGGGCTTTGAAAACAACTAAAATTTGAATGCTTGGATTAGAATACACAGAACACTACTGTAAAAATACAGAATGATATAAAAACCTCGGAAAATATCAAATGGACCCATCAGTTTGGTCTTGGAATTATGGACAAAATCAAATAGCACGACATTATAGACCAAATACCTTGATATCGATATTGTGAAAATATTGAAGTGAAATATTAACACAATGAGACTTTTTGCGAAATAATAATCAGCAATGTCAACAAAATGACTAAATGGGTAAAGGCAAATAATAGAACCTCTGGTAAATCACTTTACTGTAATGCAGCCTTTCAAACCAGGAAAACACTTACACCAAATCACCATATAATGATATCTAAAATCTAAGACGATATCTAGTCTCATATCTCAATACTGATGTAATATTGCCCAGCCGTAACATAAGTCAAGTTCTATTAATTTGCCAAAAATGATGTAGTAGCTTTATTTTGATGAGCAAATCATCACCAAAGATACAGAGACAAGATTGTTGGTCCCTGCTCATGCCAAAACTGTCCTTTAGAAGCCATTGTTTGATCCCTAACTATTTCTATGTCTGACTGTTTTTTCTTATATATTTTTCACAAGAAATCAGACAGTAGAAGAACGCAATAAAATATGAATCTGGAATGGGCAAAAGTTAAGCTACTTGCCTGCTGCCCCCCTGCAAAATTCAGACTATCCTCTATCCTATCCTTTTCATTTCTGACCCTCCTTCCCCTTCTAATAATTTTTGTACAGTCCCTAAAACACATATTACAATAGACGCAGGTTGAGTTACTTTTCACAGCCTTTATCTTTCCTTCAAAATATGAAATTCAATAAATAATACAATACATACAGTGTATAAAATATAATTCCGTGATTAGCTTTTAATTTTGCACATCTGTTGGAAATCATATGTAGACAAACTTCTGTACTTCTATAGTTACGACTGTAAGTTATTTTAATTGCAAACTGCAGTGTGATATTGCATCTCCTTTCATACACTGAGGTTCCTACTGTACACTGTCGCTTTACAGTATGTGACAGTGTTCACCTAACATTTAGACCCCTAAAACCTCAGACTAATAGACAGGATTACAGACGTAAAATGACATTTTTATAGCTTAAACTCCTGACTACCTGGACTAGCAGATATTAAACGCATATCTGGTGGCACTTAGTGTTAAGTGGGACCAAGTGCTTATTAAGTTTCTGATGCTCTTGAGTCCCTGTCTGTTCCGGCCTGGGCTGATACGGGCTGCTAGGCCACGGTAAATGAATGCGGGTGGATTTGCGCTGGACTTAGACCCGGTTATCAGTAGTTCTCAGTTAATACGGCACTGCGGTGACATTGTCACGACTGTGCAACGATTGGCAATATTTGAATTTCCCATTAAGCTCTTGCCACTGCTTGTGTTTTCATGTGGAACATTCTCACCTGACTAGCCACTTCCCCTCTGCAGAGACACAGCTATATTCTCCCACCAATGTTTCATTAGGAAAAGAGAAGGCTATTGTAGGAGCACTAAATATCGCCTGTTGTTCACCTTCACATCCACATGTAACCTCTCCAATGTTTACTCCATGAACTTGTCAACATGCTCTCCTCAGAGGCTGCATCCTTTCAAGGGGCCACTATAAATAAGGTGAGGGCACAGCATTCTCTGTGTATTCTGTGCACACATTCATCAGAAAATTTGGCTTCTAAAATCAATTAAATTCTTTTCAGCACAAGGTTGAGATAAAAGATCAGGCAGTGAAAGCAGATACAAAGCAGATGAACCTCTCTAATTCAACGCTGTGCATTCATTTGGCTGGCTTTTACAGACAAAATACCCAAGGTTTCTCTGTTGTGGCCAGTCATATTAGATCTCCCTCATTCTCCACATTTATCTTGACATTTGAGGTGAGGTTTGAGGTAACTGAAGCCTCTCGTATTGGCCGTCTCGATTCAAGCAGGAAGTATCGTCAGTCTTTTAATTTCATGCAATTCATAAACTCCGTCTACAAATTAATTCCTTTTCAGCACAACTATTGCATTTTGAAGGTTCGTCTTTTCTCCTGCAGAGTGACTGTGAACTTCATCTCTTGTACACGCTGAATATGACTGATGTTCTGTCTTAATGGCAAAATCTCACTTCATTGAATGGCTTGTGCCTTTTATTAATCACACAGTGCATGTAGCCTTTATAGTTCAAGTTTAATATTTAGTGCAGTCGCTGAATGATTGCAATTGTAACTGATCTGCATGTTATCTAAAATGCCACCATTATCAAGTTGTTTTTTTGTACAACCTACTGTACGTATTTTTATTATTTAATTCACTGCAATTCACACTGTAATGCTATTGTGGTTACTTTATCAGTGTGTTCCTTTGGGCTGTCGAGTGGACCAGTCCGAGTGTACAGTGTGCTACTTCTCAAGGTGTGGGTTGAGTTTTTTAAACTGGTATAATTACAGTTTAATATCTACTTTGTGTGTGTGATTCGGACTGTACGATCTGTTTTTATAGGTGAAGATGTGTACATTTGAACAGTTTCGTCATACATGTTTTATCATTAGTGGATCATCTGAGTTTTCTAAGGCTAAAGACGTAATTTATGTTCCCTTCTGATTGACTGACCAGTATTGTATTGATATAATGATATGAGACTATATATGACCGATATGGGACTTTTGAGACTGAAACTGATTTGATTTGAAAAGTAACTAGTGATTACAGTTGTGAAATAACAAATGCAATGGAGTAAAAAGTATAATTTAGTTTAGTTTAATTTCCCTCTGAAGTGAGGCAGAAAAGTAATTTACAAGTAGCTATAAATTAAACTAAAGTACAGTACTTGAGTAAATGTACTCTTTTACATTCCACTACTGCGCTCTAATAAACCACTTATTCTCTGTCAAACTATGAGACTCATTCTGCAGCTTTTTATCAAATCTGAACCATTATTTCAATGAATTTAACTTTAAGTGAAAAAGCTTTTTTCTTGCTTATCAGTACATCTCATGTTTAGCAGTATTTCACTGTTAATATTCAACATTAATGAGTATGATAAGCTTGTTGTCACAGAAAGCAAAAGATGGGAAGTTGTTTGTTTATGCTAATAGATCTATTTAATAGATATATTATTTGCATTTACCCATTTCATCATCATATGGACATTACTGATGATAATTAATCAAAAATCCCATTGTGTTAATATTTAGTGAAAGCGCCAGTAGTCATCCCTACAATATATCTATATAATATCTATATTGAGGTATTTAGTCAAAAATATTGTGATAGTTGGTTTTGTCCGTATCACCCAGCTCTACTGTCTTCATCCAGGGCTTACACAGGTGCTTACTAATATTATATAAATCTCTCTTTGGTGTACCGGTGCTTTATTCTGATTACACAGACACTGATTGTTGTTACTACCAGTGTGCTGTAGCTTTGTTAAACACAATTTACCAAAAAACTACTAACGCTAATGCTTGCTGGAAGAAATAATGAATTTGGTGTACGCAAAATTTTAAATGATAAAATGCAGTGTTGTATTTTTTTTTTACAATTAAAAACAACCTCATTAATAAGGCTGAAGGTTTTTAGGTTGAACAGCCAGTTAGAAAGTCAACCAACCTTGATTAGAGGCAGAAGGAGAGATAAGCTTTTTTTTTGGAGATTTTGTTATAAAAATAATTAATATTTGCAATGTGAAATAAACTCTGTCTGTCTGCTTGACAATCCCATTTTTCTGAAAAAATGGATGAAGTGAGATGAACAAACTAATTTTTGGATGAAACAGACAGAGTTTTCCTTTGATGACATAACTTTGAAAAGTTGAAAAAAGATAATAAATATGTGTTTTTTGAATACTCAGCATATTGCAAATGTATTGTATAATGATGTAATTATCATGACAGTATCATAGCGAGGGGCCTCAGGTGATTCCCATCCCTGTTATTGACCCTTTTCTGTAATATGAGTGAAAGTAAGTCCATCCAAGACTGTCGAGGCCAAGTTTGTATCCCAGTGCAGTTCCTGTTTAGGTTCTTGTGAAAAGGGATGGGGGTCCTTTCATTGTACATTTCTCTTTGACACTATAACAGCTGTAGGGAGGCATTCAAGGACACGCAGTCTTCCAAGAGGTGAAGATCAGATTAGAAGACTGAAAGCAGGAAGCTCAGTTGAGATGATTTGTTATTGATTATATCAGCTGTTGCAATTTGAAAACAATGCTGATTCAAAAGAATAATTATGCACAATGTCATATCTTCCCAAGAAATAAGCAAATCACGTTGCTGTGATCTGCAGAACTGATCAGGTCAGACTGAGCAATATTGTGTTATTTTCTGATAGTGGCAACAATTCCAGCTGATCAATATGTTGTGAGTTAAAATTACCCCCCTTCAAAGATTGCATGATTGGTTGGAGACATGCTCCATATTCAGAAAGTGCACCATCACAAATGAATGTTATTATATAATATATTTATATGTTCATCAAAAAGCTCAGATTAACCATTCACACACTACCTGCTCAGCACAAAACAGCACAGACAAAAATAAGCAAAAAAGTAGACAGTTAGCAAGTTACTGGTGAACGTAAAGCCAATGTTTTTCTCAGGTGTTGGTGGAGACCAAAACAGAGCCAAAGGGAGAGAGAATACCAAATTTAGATTTGACAGGTGGCCCAAAACACAACTACAAATGAATTCTATTGAATGCTAATGTTGCTCTGTGTCTGCTGAATATGTAAATAGGCAACTGTGTACTAACACTGTAATCATAATGGCTGAAAGTGGACAGTAAACTTGATTAATGTAGGATAAAATTCAGTAATTATTTCTACTTAGTGTCTAACCATATCAGCCTTCCTTGTCTTGTGCATTTAGCAAATATTTCAAAAAGCAAACAAAAATACTGTAATGCAGTTCCACCCAACCCAGGCCATTTTAACAACAGTCTAAACAACACTGACTTTAGCCAGTGCAAGCCAGTCCATCACAGCTAAAGTTAAACAGAGCAACCAGCAAGCCAGCTAGCTAATCATTTAGCAAATTGTCAAACTACTACAGTCAAAACACTAACTTCAGTTCACTCATTCGGTAAGTGGATCTTGAAGTGGATCTGATGATCCATTGGATGTCATCCCCCTTGTTAGCTAAATGACCAAAACTCCCTTTGTAAGAAGAAGAAATGTGAGAAAATGGTCAGAGCAGACACTGGCTAGACAAAGACGAGATCTTATTATGAACTTTTCCTCTGGGGAGTCGGTTCACAAGTTGTCGGTGAACAAAACAAACCGGGTTCATTCCTCCTGTTGAAAATGAACAAATTTTGAACTCAGTGAATCTCATGATGATAACACAACTTTTGATTGTTAAGCTGCAGTAAGTACTTGAAGAGGTCTTTAGCTTTTAAAGTTACTTTTAGTTCAGTATTTTTCACAGCAGAGTGGAAGTCAGGCCTGTAGTTCTGCATTGCTCAGCAAAACTGACGAATCTAGACTCCTTAATCCAATGTTTCTTTTACTGTTCTACTCAGTGACAATTATTATTATGTAGCCCTGTGGTGGAATTCTTTCCTTCACTGGATCATGAGTACTTAATTATATGCTCTCCTTTTTTTATCCTAGCATATTTTTTTGGAGGGTGGCTGGGTGGTGGTGGGGAGTCACTCCTTTTTATTTATTTATTTTTTTAACAAATGAATGTGATGACACTTTAATAGCTGGGTGTTCTCAGGCACGGATGTACAATGGCTGCTCATTGAGTGTGGTGAGCTGGGGCCGCTGGCATTGTGAGTTATGTGCCCCCGCCCCCCATAAGAGCCAACCAAAATAGATGTGTAGATAGCCTTTCTGAGCGTGCTGAGTGTTTATCTCCACTGCAGGGCCCTGTGGAGTGCATGATGGATCTGTAGTGATCAGTTAAAGCCACATTGATGATAAACTAATGAATCAAGGCTCGCATTAATCACCTCGCAGCCCGCACAGAAAGACGAATGGAAATGCAAAAGTTCCATGCTAATGATGAACTACTAACAATTTGGTGGTGGACAAGGAGAGAGGGAAAATTACACACCGGGGTTTCATGCATAATCTCGGAAGATATTAATATTTCACCCCCACCTCTCTCCCCCCCCACCCCCGTTCAACGTTGCTGCCTTTAGAGGCATAATCAAATTTCATTACCAGCCAAACCGACATGATTAAACAGAACAGAGTCTGAGTTCAGAGCCTCACACTGCGGCACACGTTGGCTGCCACTCACCGACGTCTCCACCCCCTTCATCATTCACAAACTCCCGCCCCGCCTCCCCCTCCCCTTTGCCCCAGCGTGGCCCCACTGGCTCACACAGATCCAAATCAGCATTTCATGACCGGCCTCACATCTTTGACCACACGTTTACTCCGCTTGTGCCTTTATCTGTCAGTCATGTGAGTCCCCGAGGGGGCGAGCTCGTCTGGAGATTCTGCCGTCGACGGCCTCCCTTGAAAACCTCGGTGGATGGCTGGTTTCTCTCGGGCAGGATAACACCGCCTGTCTGTTTAAAGACAACAGTGAACACCTGCATCGTATCATGTCTTACATGTTGATAAAATACCACCATGTACTAGGAAACGTGGTGTAGTGTGGCTCTGTATAAACAGGTAAAATTAAATATTAAAACTGAATTTTTCTGTCTCATGTAAGAGCGTGATTCATGCCATGTAGCATTAGGTGAGATAAGCCTGTGAGACTCTTGATCGCTGCCTTACAGTAAATTCTGTTTCTGATGTTAAACTCTCCTCTACGTCGCAGCAGTTGTCCTGTGTTCTTCCGTCCACTTGTGCTCGCCTGCGATGCCACAATTAATTTCTGCTCGACTTTATCTGCATGTCAGCCTGCTGGAGTAGAGAGTAAGATGCTCCCATCTCAGCCCGAGCTGGGCTTGGTTCCACTCTTGCTCCGATGACCCCTCTAGTCGCCCATAATCTCCCTCATCACACTTCAGGAGCGCTGCTTTCTTTTTCTTCCTCTTCTCTGTTTTTTTATTTATTCATTAACTTAACACAGGATCGTATGTGTACCCTCCTGTGAACGTGTGTGATGTGGAATAAAAGGGATATTATATATATATTTTTTTTATATCTGTCATTTTCTTTCTATCTCCCATATGACTTCTTAATCCATCTGAATGCATAGAAGATAATGTTTTGGGCGAAATAACATAAGAGGAAAGATAGACTCCCAAGGACCAATATCTTTATTGCTTGGAGGATAAACGGATTATGTCAGCCATTTTCTGCTGCTGACAGCTTTTCTTATTAACCGATTTTATTTTTAATCTGCCAAGGAAGAAATGCGGTTTTATGTCACAATAAAACGCTGGTCACATCTAATGCTGCCCTCAAACAAACAGATTTCTTAAAGCCTTGCTGGGAAATTTGAAATAACTTTAAAGAGGGGTTTTGGGGAAAAGGGTGGTGGTGGTGGTGGTGGTGGGGGTGGAAAAGGGAGAGGGGTGGGGGGGGGTCTTCATCCACAAGCTTGTTCAACTGAGGAGTAAAAGATTTTTAAAGTCCTTCACAGTTGTATTCTTCTTTTAATATTTATTTCTTTATTTTGCTGATCTCCGTAGAAAAAAAGGCTTCCATCATGACAAAATGGCTTGTGTGTGGGCCGCCTGCTGTGTCCATTCATGCAGCTCGCATTAGGATAATACAAAGAATACCATGCATGCCTCACTTACACACATAAGTGTGTGTAAGAAGGCTGCTGTAAAGCTTTTAAAAAAACAAACAAACCTGGACAGCCTGATTGCTTTTATTTATTTCTTCACCATCACTAAAATCAGATCTCAGGTGGGTCCTGTTTAGCTTCCTCCCCTCACTTAAGTGTGTGCAGGAGATTCTGGGGATCATCTAAAAATGAAACCATTTGGCCAGATTTATATGGAGGGGTGTTGGGTGCATGGTGCCAGGGAGCTATCATTAACCCCAGGGCTTTAGCGCTCCCTGCTCTCTCATTTCATGCTCGTGATCTGAGGGTGTGAATTAGCCATTGCCCCCGGCAACCCAACTTAGTTACCGGCTGGACAACATGAAAGCAATACACAGAGCTGCATAAAGAATCCTCTCAAAGCCCCCCCTCTCTTTCCTCCATCCCTCCCTCTCTCCTCCACACCCTACATCCCTACCTTCTCCTGAGGGACAGAGAGGGGGGGGGGGGGGGGTACGCGTGTCATGTCTATAATGGACAAGTGGCAGGTTCACCTTTGCCTGGGCTGGGGAGCTTAGAGTGAAAATATTATGATTTACTTGGTGATGTTCACATACATTAAAGCTTACAGTAAGTCGCTAAGGATAAGTAAAGTAATATAATGCTGACATGAGAGGAAAAAATACATCTTGAAAACATCATGAAACACAAACTGTGCAAAGAAGAAATCAGACACACAAAAAAAATTAGCACTGATTTTGGTACCACTTTACAACATCAGGGTCCGGCAGTCAGGGTTCAACAGTAATGTTTCTTTTTTTTTGTTTTTTCACTTTCCCATTTAGGCAAGTGGGTCAGAAATCCACTAGCCCAGAGTCCATATTTACTTGCCACAGTACAAATTGTTTGATATTAAGAGTTATCAAAAAACAGCAAAGACTAAAGTTAATTATCATATTTAATCTAGGGCTGCAACATCTATACATTGTTAGAAAATAGTTAAAAATTCCATCTCAGTTTTTCAAAGTGCAAGGTTACGTCCTTAAATACCTTGTTTTGTCAGTCTGAAATCCAAATATATTTATTTTAATGTGATGATAAATGAAGAAAAGCATGAAATCTCCATATTTGAGAAGCTGGAAATTGACGTTTCTGACATTTTTGCATGAAAAATTAGTTAAAAACTAATTGTTTATCAAAAGAGTTTTTTTTTTTTTTTTTTTAATCACCTGCCCAGGGAAAGTGTGCAGTACTTATTGTTGAGTCTTGCTTATTAAATGCTGTTCATAATTAGGTTATTTATTAGGTTGTAAACACTTAAGAAATCATTAATAAGCAATTAACAAGTTATAACACTGTTTTCACACATCATGTGGACTCACTATTTGGCAAGATCCAGTCACTGCTTTACTATTAATTAAAGGCAAAATATGCAACATTTTCCTAAAACAAAAAACAATGTATAGACCCAGAAACGTAATCCCTTTCGATCATCACTTATTATCTACTACAAGAGTGTGATGGTGGCTGTCTCTGCAGAGACCCTGCTGTCTGCCTGTATTTCTCATGATTGGGACTGTGCTGGGGACGCTTTGCTAAGCCAAAACGTACAGTATTCAATGTCCTGGGAATGAGACACAACCATAAGCAATGTTTGTAATGCGTTTACGAACAGCTTGGACAAATCCTGCCTTCAATCTTGCTAAGTAATAAGTTACTAACATTTATAAATGTCAAAAGGGAGTCTGATTGTAAAATGTGAAATACATCACCATTTATTAATAACGTATGTCACATAGGGGTGCAAGAAAATATCGAGTCACTTGACTATCATTATGTTTTGCAGTACTGTATCCATTTCAAAAATGTTACCTTCACTGTTCTGATGACATAAAAAGTAAACTTTTTAACTCAGACTTTAAGCATATAATTGTGTGTTCTTTATACTATGACAGATTTCCTCAATTCAGATAATAATATATCAATATCTCACCTTTCTTACAGTAACCCAGTATACTGCAATGTACTGAATCATAACTCCTGTATCGTGATACATATTGCAAGATTTTTGCCACCACGTGGCCCTAATGTCACATCAACACCTGTGATAACAAGGAGAACAGCTGCTGACAGCACGCTGAAGATGTCAAGATGAACAGTATGGTCAAGTATTATATTGCCTTTGTGAATAAATATGGCATTTTCTTTGACTATTAAGATATACTGATGCTGGTTAAATGCTAGTAACGTGTTAATAAATATGTGATGAAGCTGATATAAATGCTGCTGGTGGAGAAGAGAAAGTAAGCTAACTAAGCAATGAGATTTGAGGCTTAACATTACAGATAAACCTGTGCTCACTATTTAGCAAGCAGCAGGTCACTGCTGCCCATTTAATCTAATGCGTTGTAACGGCATATGTATGATTTATAAAGTATTTCCAACATTATTAATAAACTAATTATAAATATGTATAAATCATTTATATGGTTAGTCCTTTTGTAAAGCGGTACCCTGATTTCTTTTCAATATGATGAGTTAAAATTCTTCCTGTATGCTTCATAAATGTGCAGAAAAAGCCACTAAAATTATTCTGAAAGATTTGATCAAGAGGTAATGCATTTTTCCAGCCATATATTCCTCCATTCACTTAACCTGTGTGACCACAAAGCAAATGCAATACTATATAGTGTAAGTCTATATTTTTGTGAAAAGTATTGCAGGATTTTAAATGGGATTTGGTTTGTGTGCACACTGTACCAGCTGATGGAATAACAACACTGTTCATTCAGGGAGGGATGATTGAGCCCGATACTGTGTGCACTGTGTATGTGTGTGTGTGTGTGTGTGTGTGTGTGTTTATGCTGCTGCTGCTGCTGGAGTAATACTGACATCAGTACAGATATGGAGGCAGACACCTGAATCAAGTCGCATGTCATTAAGGCATCCAAATTCTTCACAAATACCCATGACTCCATGCTGACACACTCTGTCGCAGGCAACAGTTTCCCTTAAGAAGGAGCAATATCGACTCCTGTTTAAATGTCTATTGGAATCTTGCACATTCATGGAGGCAGAAATAAGGTATAGTGTATAAATGGGGAGATACCCGCACCATTCAGGCCTCACTTGGCAAGTTTCATTTCCCTTTCCTCCTCTTAAACTTGTTAACTTTTAATAAAATCTCATCAAACAGACATTAAAATAATTACTGGCACTGTTTCCACATTCTCGGGACAGGTTTCTAAATTTAAAATCCATTTTATTTAAGTTAGTACAAACTGTACATGCACAATGATGTTTAGTTACTTGATGTCATTAACTTTGAATTTTTCCGTCTTGACTGTGAGCTGCTGATGGCGACACAAGTGCCTCCTCCTCATCTGTGTGTTAACTGACAGCACCTCTGATGTCTCCTCCAGCCACACTGGGGCGCTGCTTTTTGAAGCAGCCCCCAGTGGCCTGATATGCAGATCAGCGTATGAATACAGGCATCAGAATGTTTCCTTTCTGCCCTCGAGGTCCTCACACACACACAGCGTACTCCCACTTTATGACCGTGATTGATCTTTGGATGTGGTGTATTTTAAGGATAAAGTGTTTTTCTGGAAAAAAAATAAAAAGGTTCATGGGACCAGATGAGTATGATTCAAGTTTAACATGACCATATTACTCTGAAGGGGGCAAATATTTGTTGTTGGTCCCCTGTTGACCCTGTACTGTACATTGGCAGCTTCATTATTTCCCCTGATACCAAGTGATAGTCTAGAGCTGTGGAGATTGGTCAGCTGTTTGATCAACAAGAAATTTAAATAGCAACAGTTTTGTCAATTGTTTAACCATTCAGATAATGTTTTGAAGCAAACATTGCAAAAAATTATCTGCTTCCAGGCTCTCAAATATGAATATTTGCTGTTTTCTTAGTTGTGTTTGATAGTACACTCAGTGTTTTGGGGTTTAGGTCAGACAAAACTGTTTTGTTGAATATGTTCACTTGGGCTTTGATGAACTGTAACAGCTATTTTTCTTTTTCACTTTTCTTTACACTGTAGGAACATGTCAGTTCAACATGGCGGCTGCTGAGGAAGAGGACCCGCACCCTCTGTAGATATAAACGGCTCATTCTAAGGTAATAAAAACACAACAATTCTTATTTTCTGGTGATTATATACTAATGAAAACATACTTATGAATGTTGTATTCCAATTTAGCCATATTCTGACAATGAATCACCATAAATCTTAAACTCTGGTTCTTTATTTATCATTAATTGATTTAATTGATTATGACCCCAGTGGTATAATAAACCCTAATTCATCATAAATTGAATATAAAGGGTATTTCTCACTATTTTCTGATGTTTTATACAGTACAAGATAATGTATTAATAAAGCAAATAATGACTAATTGTTAAATAAAATAATTGCTAGCAGTCCTACAGAACTCCTATGCTGGGATAATGCCACCTCATTGCCCCTGTGACACTGTGTCTTTTGAAGAAATCTGGTAAAAATACATCTTTATTTAGCAAAGTACTGTATATGAAACATTTGTAACCAAGCAACAAGCTGGTTAGCAAGTGAGTAGCTGAATTGGGACCAAGTCATTGGGTGTGTTCGAAACCACATACTTACCTACTACTCATACTAACTCTTTGAGTATGCAGTGTGTCTACACTGGCAGTATGCGATTTTTGAGTATGCGAGAAGTTCCCAGATGCATACTGCATTCGCCAGAAATGTTGAGCATGCATCACCAGCTTACTACTCACACTCAAATTACCCAGGATGCAACGCGATGTGACGTCACCGCGAACAGGACAGGAGAATTACCAAGCTGAGAAAGGTTAGATATAATTTTCCCTCCAATTTTTATGTTTGGAGGTATGTTATGTTAGCGATTTCTCATTGGATTTACATTTATTAAGAAAGTTTAAAAAATAAATACAACATCTGACAACAAGCCCAAGTCGATAGCAACCATGATGTACCGAAGATGGCGGGCCGACAAGACTCTCCGCCGGTAAGGCATCATGATTGGTCAAATTCCGTTAACGGGACGAGATCAGTCCAAACGGCGGTGTCAAGCAGGATATATTGCGGGTTGGTTCGCCTCTTGTTTTCAAAGTAAAAGCACTAGTTATCACCATGGTCTTTTGGTATGAGAAAGGGATAGGGGTGTTTTATTTTGTGAATATAACCGGAAGTGTGTTGCTCACTGTGGCTAGCTTAAATTTTCGTCAAATTCGTCCGAACGAAATTGTAAACGGTTGGTATTTGAACAAATAAACGGCACACTCGGGATCTAAATGGCCACTGTCTCGCCTGGTTTTTAAAAAAATCTTGATAAAGTGATATATTTAAAGAGTTTAGAGCTAAAGTGAAATCAGCTTCAGCCTGTCGATTTCGGCTCAGGTAGGAGCGCAATGCATTGTGGGTTATCATGTAGTACTCTGTAGTGTAAACACTTTGCATACTGTCTGATGGATTGGGTATGCAGTATGGAGTATGGATAGTATGGGTATGGAAGTATGTAGTAGTTAGTATGCGGTTTCGAACACAGCCATTGTCTCAAATCTTTGCACTCAAGTCCCAAGTCAAAACAGGCAAGTGCTAAGTCAAATCCCAGGTCAACACTGACAGGTCCCAAGTCAACTCCCAAGTTTGAGCTTCGAGTCCTAAATAAGTCATAATGTGCTCTTCACAAAATATCATGCTAATTTAACGACAGAGCCTAAATTTAGTGTTCTTTGAGCAACTTCAAATGTCAAATATAGTTTGAAGTAGTTTCCTTTCTGCCTGTAATTTTCAAGTCTCATGTTTTGCAGACTGCAGTTTGTTTTTTCTTTCTCCAACTGGTGCTCATTGACGTAACGTTAGCTCTTCATGGTTCTCTCCAGCAACTTTTTTGGATGCTGTTGGACTGGTTCAGACAAAGTGGATTTTGGGAACTAAATGTGGACTTGTTGAGAATGAACGGCTTTCAGCTTGGGGGGTGGAAGTATCTGGTATTTTCAAGTCAAAACACTCAAGTCTACCACTACAAGAGGCCAAATGCAGATCCAACCAAACCTTATGAATAAAAAAGAGACCAAGCCTAAGCATGGACAATTAATGGATCACTATGTCTTGTATGAGAGAAAACTATGGAAACAATTTTCCCTTTTACATGATTCATAATGTTAAATAACATCTACTTTTGAATTTAATCAAAAGATATAGAACATGACAGGTGGTATTGGAGCTCATCAGATCAGGATGCTTTGTAATGAAAGACCTGTCTTTCTTAGATCTTGTACTTTAGTGGTGCAAATGTCTAAACAAATATACAGTGAATCAAATTAGGTACAAGCTGTTAATATGGAGTGAAAACTGGACTTTGCCTGGTTGGTGAACCTGCCTTATACATGATCTACAAGCCGCAGATCTTCTTCAATATTGAGAATATCTTTTGTTATGATTTGCACATAAATGCATGCTGTGATAAATCCCCTATGTAATCTATATTTATGTTTGACGTGGTGCCATTTTTCCACTTGGCGTGTTTATTTAAACAGCTCTTGTTCAAACTATTCAGTGATGACGATCAGTCTTATCTGCAGAAAGGAGAGCAGTGGAGGAAACATTTAGAGAATTAGTGCAGATAGATTCCTTCCCTATCATTAATAACAATCCTCCTCATTTTCTCTTCAGACTTTCAGATGTTTGCATATCATTTGTATTTTTAATTGGTGAAGTTTGATTAAACCCAGCCCCTAGTGTTATATGGCATTAGGCACTGCCATATGTTTAGTTGTGTGCAGATACCCATTTCCATAATCATTCTGCCTGTTTGAGGCGCTTGTCTATTTGCTGCACAGCTTTGATTGCATCTGCCTCAACTTAAACGATGCCTTGTGAGTTCTTCAGTTCATCGCTGTGACCTTTAATCTACGACTTACAGAATGCTCCCATCTATCATGGTTGTCACTTTGAAATTCCTAATCTCGTCTGAAAAGTCTTTACAAGTGAAGCTGGATTACTCTGATAATTAATCATATTCAAATGCATGAAAACAAATTTTGTTTACATATTTGCGATCACCTAAAATGAGAAAAATGAGGGAGGAGTGTGCAGCCCTGTGACTTAGGTGAGGTGTGCATTTGCATAACATTCAGTTTAAACAAGCGAGCAGAGAATGATTTGTTCAGTGCAGCACTGAGATGAACAGGGGCATGTGCTCCTTTCATTTTTCATTCAAATTATATTCAGATCAGAGCATTTTATTTGACTTATTATATTTCTTACAGGCAGAGTCATTAATTTGACAGGTTGTGTTCATTTTAGAAATAAACTCTTGTCAACAACTCCCAGCGATGATTTCTTTTGCGTTTCGATCGGCTGAGTGCAAATGATACTCCAATGTTACACCAAAGGCAGTCAAAGTTAATCTGCTTTATCACACGAGCAACAGGGGGCAGTTTTTGTTTCACAACTTACAGATTTGTCGAGTCAAGTCAAACATGAAATTCACTTTTTGTGCAATACAACTAATCCTTGTGTGCTTTTGGAGTAATTACACTTCTGCCTTGATTTCATGCATTTCATTATCTCATAATAAAGGCTTACACTGAACTGCTACACACTCAGCATCCTGAATATATTGTATAGGACACATACAGGACCATATAAATACACAGTGCACTGGTTAGTCTGCGCTGCCTCCTTGAACTGAACATGAAGCTTTTACAGTCTTTTTACAGTTTTACTTCTATGGGATGAATGTCATGTGTCATTTCAAAACTGAAAAAACTTTCAAAAGCTTGAAATCTAATCTAAAAGGTTTTGCAAGCTTCCTCAAGTGTATGTATTTTATTGTATTTTCCATATCTATAATGTGTTGTGTTTTATAATGTTTGAAGCTGTATGTTTTAATTGAGCTTTAGGCCCATTTGAACTATATTAAATTGCATTGTCCCTATAAAAAAAATTCAAATAAAATAATAAATAAAGCTGTGAGACAATGCTGACAGAAATTACATGACTCACAAGCTTGTAACTGTGAGTGCAGATCTCAGAAAAGTGCGCGTTCTAAACTTGTTGAAAAGTTTCAAAATAAAGATTTGCTACGTTTCAATCCTAACTCAGGTTTAAACATTTAAAACTTTTTTTCCAACAATAGCACAGATACACACAAGGTGTCAAAACCGGAAAACAAACTGATATGCCGTAAACACAATGGTGACCACAAAAACAGTGCTGCTGTTATGAAGAAGGACATGTTTGGAGAGATTTGACCCTTTGTCAGTCAACAAAATATTATGCAAGCCTTTAAAACTTTTGTTTAGATTTTTCAAAACATCAGACTTTTGAAGGTTTTTCAGTTTAGAAATTTGACCTGATATATATATCCCTATATAATAAGTTTTCTTTGTGACAAAAACATAAGTCAGCCAGTTCTGATAATAATGTCACCATCCTATATTTATATTCACCTGTTTTATTCATGCGATCCTTCTACTCATGTCTGTCTCTACTTTGAAATACACTATGTTTTGCTGTGTGCGCTCAAGTAAATAATGGCAGCTGCCCTCTCCACATTTTGGATGAGTTGTTGTGTTAGACCTTCCTACTTCAGACGTGAACTCTGTTCCTCTGTTTCAAGAAACTCAACAACTGTGAGTCTCGCGTTGCCCCCGTGCACTAAACACGAGGCTTTTATATTCTGTGTTAACTGTGCTGGCTCTCAATATGTCTGAGTATCTATGTCTGTGTCCTTGTGAGGGGGATAGTGGAACTAAATATCCAAGGCTCTAACTTTTACCTGTTATTAGTATTACAAGTTAAGTATTGATGCTGACATAGAGTTTATTTCTTGTATTTATTTCCCCCTCCTCCTCCCTTCTTAAAGTTGCACACTCCTGCAGGAGGGTGGACAAAAGTAGTTCCACCTCCAACATGGCAAATCAATCATGTCATTAATTTAAAAAAGTAAAATCAGGCTACCAAAAGAGAAAACAAAAACAATAGTATGAAAGGACGTAACAGAACATAATTCTTACATAAGACAGACTGTTGAGAACTGCTGTGAACACAACTTGTCACAGCACACTTATGGGCAAGAATCTGCCAGTACGACACATATCACACTACAGGAGATACAATCCAATATATTATATATATTATATTATTTTTGATATCTTATTTTATGAGATGTATCATACTAGGAAGAACATGCCGCCTTATGAATGAAAGAGCAAGTTCATGGGGAGGCTCTGACTTAAGGGCTTTGGTCCAGACCCAGTAGATCCATTTGGTAATCCACCCCTGAGTTAACTATTATTATATTGCTGCTAAATGAAGCGGCATCACATGTCCATTACTACTAGAGCTGCATCTATTTTCACTGTTGATTGTCTTCTTGATTAATCGATTAGTTGTGTGGTCCATAAAATGACAGAAAATGGTGAAAAATATTGATCAGTGTTTCTCAAGCGCCCAGGGTGACGTCCTCAAATGTCTTGTTTTGTCCACAACCCAAAGATATTCAGTTTACTGTCAGAGAGGAGCAAAGACACCAGAAAATATTCACATTTAAGAAGCTGAAATCAGAGAATTGGGACATTTTCATGAAAAATGACTCAAACCAATGAATTGATTATCAAAATAGTCTGTGATTCATTTAATAATCAATTAATTGTGATTAACTGATTAATCTTTGCAGCTCTAATCATCACTATCTGCTCATGTTACTGATGATGTCAGACTAGGTGAGCTCAAAATTTACCTGTAAGGGGTTTTATAATACACCAGTGTTGATAATAACTGATATTTAAAAAAAGAAATATTGATATCATGTAAATAATACAAATAAGATAATATTGTGTAAATTATCCGGTGCCTCTTAAACATGTTTTATGCTCTTAAATAATTTGTGTCTTTCTGGTCTTGCTTTGTCTTTGTCAATTCTATCAGATGAAGACATTTTTAAAATAACAGCTATGTTATATTGTCATTCATTGTCTGTTTGATCAGATTTATTCTCTTCAATCTGTGTACAAATAACACGACTTTACACTTTCAAATTAGTATGAAGTGCATACGCCAAAGTCCAGTTTTTCACAGTGTAACATTGTGTTATTTGTACACAGATTTAAGAGCTATAGCTGGTTTATACACCAGCATCAAGTTATAGATGCTTCATGAAAGTTAAAATTATTGACAACTATAAATAAACACTTAGAAAGATCTAATATCTGCTTATGACTACATTGTAGTAGGTTAAATAATGTCTATTAATTTTTTTTCACACTGTTTATAAATGTTCAATAAAGAATTTAAAATAAAGTGTTGCAAAAAGTCCTCCAAGTCAGAGGATGATGGTCTTGTGACATATTTTTTTGTTGCATTTCTTGACAAATTGTCACATTTTGTGCTTGTAATAGGGGCCATGCCAGAGAGCCGTGCATTGGTCAAAAATTAACCATTTTTTTCATGTGACCAGCAGATGTATTATTGCACATGTAAACTGCAGTAATGAGAAAATAAGCTGAGATCTTTTCCAGTGAAAGAGGACTGATATCTTTGTAGACTTTCTTTGCTGTGGACGCTCCTATTTCTTTAGCAGAAGTGAGTCCTGGTTATGTTTTCTCTTTGAAAAAGACACATTCTTTCTAAAGAGGAAGGAAAAAAACATTTCACTTTTCAATTACCCCCAGCTCCTTCACCTCTCCCGTCCTCCCCAGGTCTAGTTTCCAAGGAGAGGAGAAAAAGAGAAGGGATGCTTTTCACTTGCATGGCAGCACCCCTCCCTCTCATTCTTCTCCTATCATTCCAGCTACCACTTTTATGCATGAAACAGAGAAGAAGATTGAAAGCATTCACTGGCCATTCAGACAATGAAGAAAGGAGATCCTCAGAGCTTTATTAGATATGAAGATCTACAATAAAAATCAATTTCTGGCCTCTTTATGCAGTTTAAATGACAAAGCCTCAACCCATTCAGCCATTGTGTGCAGGAAAGTAATTCTGCAGCACCGGCCGAGACAAGAGCGCCGTATACTTTCTGACCTGCGATTGCAGATTCTAATATGATACAGACCTACTGAGATAATAGGAGGCACTTAATATCATCTGTTGAGAAGAAAAAAAAAGTTATCTCATATCTTTTGGTAGATAGATGGATGGGGGATGAGGTTTAAACCATTTCATGGGCAGAATACTAAACAGGCTGAGATGGACACCTGAGCATTTCACTCTCAGCAGCGCTCTGAAAATGTGAAAGTTGGTAGCACTAAGCAAGGCCTTATACACAACTTGGTGTTTCATTAGACCAATTAATAATGTGGTAAGAACGAGAAATACAAAAAGCAAATATCACAATATTTAATGTTATTTTGACAGTTTGATGCAAAATCTAAAGGTAAAAATAAACATATTCTTTTTTCATAAGAATGTGTTCTATTATTACTTTATATTTTATATTACAAAAGCTTTAACTGTCACTGTGTTTTTTGTAAGAAACAAAACTACAATATTTCAAGTTGTGCTAGCAGTTACATGTAGGGATGCTTTTCTTGTAAAGCAGCTGTAAACAGGGGAAGTGTCAAGTTAGCTGTTAGCCTGGAGAGGTTCAAAACTCCAGCAACACTTGTAGGAATATTTATATTGAACAAGAATGACAGAAAAAAATCACTATATGTGTTAATGGTGACCCTGATGAAAGCCACAACATGTTGGTTTCACAGTGAAGTTGTTTTATTACACTTGTGGGTCGGGTGTGGATTTGATAAAAGCTGATTTCAGTAATAGATTTATGAGTTTGTTGGCTCATCATATTCTTAAAACAATCCACAGCAATTTAGAATAGTTTGAGTTTATCTACTGTTGCAACAACTAGCAGGTCGAAGTAGAAATACTGTTTCTATTTCAAAATAATTTACCTGTAATGTGATTGTACATATTTGATTTGCCTGTGTGTCTTGTTATTAGACCCTATTGAGTTTACAGCTGAAGCGATTTGAGAAAATACTCAGATTAATCTATAATGAAAATATCATAATTGCAGTGCTGTTTGCGTTACGTGATGTTGTGTTTCTCTAACTGCTGTGAATTTGCAATGTGGTGGTCTCCTTTAAATCAATAAAACTGTCAAGTTAAAGTCAAGTCTGTGTTAACTGTCATATGCAAATTTAAAAATAAGTTTCCCAGTACCATAAAAACCATTTGTCTTCTATTCTGAATGCCATTAAACAATAAAACACATATGTGAAAAGTGAAGAAAAATATAAAATGTAAGAAAATACGAATATAAAAGTACAAAAATACAAGAGACGTAAATAAAGATATCAGGAAAGATAGAGAAAACAACACGAGGACAAAACAACAAGAATAAGTAACTGTGGAATACTCTGTAAAATCACAATATACAATATCAAGTATACATGTTATATATGTATAAACTTATAAACTAAAAACTTAAACTAGGTGAAAAAAAGAACATTTTAGTTAACTGAAATGAAAATAAAAACTATATTTGAGAAAAAAAGAAAACTAACCAAACCATATTACAATATTTTTACTTGCCTAACAAATGGTTTTATTTATTAGCTGTTATTAAATGATGTCTTAGACATGCCATGTTGGTGTAGTACTGTGTACTCAGGTCAATGCTGTTTTCTGCTGAAGAGCAATTGTACTGAAGTACGCAGTGCATTTTTTTTAAACATGATACGATTTGGCGACTACCTGACTGGCCTCACAGCAACAAGAGTTGGAATCAGGGCTGCGACGATAACCACGTCACCACAATACTACGGCTATGTGATGCCTGCTGCAGGGTTGAACTAATTACCAATTTTATTTTGAAGGGCCAATCTCATGTTGAGATCTATTAATGCAACTAATGATCAGCGCTGTCAAACACAAGCCTCTGATTGGTCAGCAGATTTAACCCAAGGCATCTTGGGATTGCCAGTGGCCTGCTAACAACATGCTAACAACTATTTTCAAGATGGAAAAATGGGTTTCTAACCACAGAAGACATTGGATATTGGATATTGGATATTGGATATTGGTTATTATTATAGATTTATTTTGCTATGTCTCCAAAAACGACGCTGCAGTTCAAGGTTGGATTACAAAGCTTCTGGAAGGGACACACTTTTACCGAGCTGATGTTGTAAAGTACGATGTTAGCATTAGCTTAACGTTAGCCTTTCCAGCTTAGCTTACTTCAGGGCTAAACAACAGATGAGACTTTTCTTGGTGCTGAGAAGCTGCAGCATTTATTAACTGACGCACTGTAATCTGAACTGTACATTTATTGTCAGATTGAGGATTAAATACAAAGTTCATATTTCTGCTTCACTATGAGCCTGAGCAGCACCAGTGCTCATATGCTACTTGCTCTACCTCATTGCACGCTGCACACACTTAAGTACTGCCCTATTCCTTAAAGAAATTATGCTGTGCTTATGACAGTATGCTACAGTAAAGTTCAATAAAACATAATTTACTAAGGCAGTCACAGTAAACCACCAACTCATGGGAATACTGCAGTCAGAAAAAATTCATCTTGTCACAGCTCTGGTTAGAATCCTGGTTCGGGAGTCTTTCTATATGGAGTTTGCATGTTCTCCCTGTGCTTGTGTCAGTTTTCTCTGGGCACACCATCTGAAACATGCATGCCAGGTCAATTCTTCAGTCAGCACCCCTGACCAAGGTGCTGGCTAGAACGGCTGTCCTCTGGTCCCAATACTTAGGATAGGTTAAATGCAGAAAATGAGTCTCACTGTATGTTGTACGTTGTATAATTGTATGTGTGACAGCAAAGTTGACCTTTACCTTTCTGAACTAAAATATGTTTTGCTATGTGACCACAGTAAAGAATCACATCTGTCCTCTCTCGCCGCTCGGATGATGAGTTGTTGTGTTGGACCCTCCTACATGAGACCTGAACTCTGGTCATCTTCTGTTTCAAGAAACTTGTAATCGATGACATGTGATGGAGAAAACTCAACAAGATAAATGATCTATGTGGCTGTAATGAAAAGGACTGTTTTTTTTTCTGTGGCCATGCTTTCATTCTTCTCTGATGGAGACATGGATGAATTGGATGAGCGTAGCACATCTCCAGGGGCAGGGAGATAAATATTATGCCTGACTTCTCCTCCGCCATGTCTGGTTACCAGCTGAAAAGCAATTGTTTCACTCTGCCGTCTTGACTGCAAGACATGTGCTATTTCAAATTAAACCTTCAAGGTCCCAAAGTCATTTATTTGTGTCAAAACGGAGGCAGAATGGAATTCTGAGAAACAACAATAAATTCACTGTGGATGTAAGAAATCACAATAAATTCTCAGTGTCTTAGCGGCGAGTGTTGTTTGCTTGTGGAGCAGAATAATATCCAGGATGCAGCACTCCATTCAAGGCCTTAAAATGTGGAACTAATCTCCCTAAAAAGACTACTATTTGGTTCATTGTTTTTTGTTCAGCCTTCCCCAAGTGTTAGACACACTAACGTATGTCCATGGGGAAAGTCATTGAATATGAGTAGCCTTCTCCACCTCCACTACTATGAGAGTGTAAGTGGATCCTGATTCACTGATAGCACACAGAAGCCTCCTTGAGTGTTTGCAAAGTGTGGACCTTGAGAAGAACAGCTTTGCCAAAAATCCTCTTGTGGCCCCAGAGACCACAGCACAGTGCTCAGTGAAAACAAAGATGTTATAAGCTAGCTTAGCTATTATCGCGCCTTTGCACTACATCTCCCCTGACACTGCATTCAAATCAGTCTCTATTTATTTGGGGTTTTATTTATTTATTACTGCATTTTTCTCCCCTTTTCCGAGGCAAAAAATGACTAAAAGGATTATTTGTGGAATAACTAAAATAATGAGCAATGCTTGTGCCTCTTTAATTCAGGCAAACTGAGTTGTATTTTCCTTGAATCCCAGCATTAGCGTTAGCATTCTGTAGAGAGACAAAGGGTTGTGACTGTATGATATTGACAAAAGGGCAGAAAAGGAGAGGAGGCGAAAAGACTATAGTACATCAATTGCATAAAGACTTAATAGTAAATGACAAGAAGCAAAAATGACCGATAACTATCGGTATAAGCGTGAAGGAAATATTGATTTCACCAGTGAGTCTTACTGCATATCCTGACAAATACATTTAATTTGAAGTTCTTACACATTTAATGAATTAAAACACTAACAGCAACATGAATCAACCTGTGTACGAGTACATTTTGACCTTTTTACACATTAAGATCTATGGTCTACTCACAAGCATGGCAGGTATTCCAGGGGATAGATTCAGCATTCAGTCTGTTGCTGGACAAGAATGTTGGTGTTATGCAATTCTGCAAAAACATTGGTTTAAAGGACCAATGTGTAGAATGTGGTGGTAAGTAGCAGTGAGCTCACCATCCCCTTCCCAGCTCATAGGTAAACCTACGGTGGCCGCAAAACTTAAAAAAAATGTGAAAGGCTCCATCGAGAGCCAGTGTTTGGTTTGTCCATTCTGGGTTACTATAGAAACATGGTGGTGCAAAGTGGCGAAGTCCGTGGAACGGCTCAAAGTTAATGAAAACACAGTGACTCTTATTTTTCAGATTATTTTACCTAAATGAAAACATGATTATTATAATCCATCCTTGCCATTTACAGCAAATCACCCTCCTTATACACCACACCTTTAACTTTGTTACATGTTTAACATCAGTGTTTTCAAAATCCTTTCTCTCTATAATGTCTAAGCAGGGCAGTCCAGTATGCTTAAATCTACAATAACTTTTTTAATTTTTTGTTGTGAGTACAGCACATATGACATATGACCATCTTTGAAGCTGATATGGAGAGTTTTTTTTAAATAACACTTGCTTTTTTACACAAGTTTATGATGAAGGTTTAGTGGTCAGCACCAACTTGTTGCTAACTGTGTCTGTCTGCTAGTTGGTCTGTTTTGGTTGGTGGTGTTTTTTTTATTATGTTTTAGCGATATGGGTGAACCATAACAGTGAAGTTGTGGCTTAGTGATAGTATGTAAATATTTATTACTTTCATACTTAGTGCCTTTCCAGAAAGCTGTAAAACATGATTAACATAATTGTTATCTTCTGTGACCGGTGTTGACAACGTTTGTAAGTAACTGTTAGGACTTGTGTTATAGCAGTTTTGTAACAGTTTGTTCATAAGAGGTATAACAGAGGCTTCAATATGTAAGAAGAAGAGAAAATAATATTTAAAGAAATAATGTTATTTTTTAGACATATGGGAGTGCAATCTGTGGGTCTCCAAACAATGAGGAAGGAAAGCCAATGTCAACAGAACATGAGGGTTGAGAAATTATTAAGGCTGGGTATATTCAATACCTTTAATGAACTGACTGAAATAATGTAGTTCCTAATAGTACAGAACATTCTGTTGTCAAACGATTAGGGCTGCAACTAGCAATTATTATCATAGTTGATTAATTAGTCCATTATTTTTGCAAGTAATCATTTAATAGTTGTTTCGTCTATAAAAAATTGATCAGTGTCTCCTAAAAGTGCAAGATAACGTCCTCAAATGTCTTGTTTTGCCCACAATCCAAAGATATTAAATTGAATGTCATAAAGGAGTAAAGAAGCCAAAAAATACTCACATTAAAGAAGCTGCAAACAGAGAATTTTGACTTTTATCTTAAAAAAATTACTCTAAAAATTGAAAAAATTACTATTAAACCGATTAATCAGTTATCACAATAGTTGGCGATTAATTTAATAATCAATTAATATTCAATTAATTGATTAATTACTGCAGCTCTACAAATGATACCTTCATTCAATCATTTTGGTCCTCAGATCTAGAAAAAAAGAGAGTATTTAAAAGGTATTGCTAGCAGCTAATTACTGCAAATCTTCTTATTTTGGGTCTTTTATGCTTTTAATTTGACAGGACAGCTGAAGTGAGGACAGGAAAGGGGCAATTACACGCAGCAACGTGCTGCAGGTAGGAATCGAACCCACGGCCACTGCAGAGGACTCAGCTCCTCAGAGCAAACACTCTAACAACTGAGCTGCCAGGACGACACTGTTCATAAAGAGCAGCTTTCAAACAAAGGTATGGAATGAAGTACACCACTAGCATCAATTTAAGGGTACTGGTGTTATTTTTTTAGACGGTTCCCAGCCACCAGCCAAACACTGGTAAAGTATAAAAGTGGCTGGTGCATTATTTATTATTGAGTCGCTGGTGAATTTGCATATTTATCTGTCAATGACTGGTAGGTGTTTCCTTTTTAAAAAGTTAATTTCCCACATTGGTTAAAAAATTTGTTTAAAAATTGTTTAAAAAAAGAGCTAGCATTAAATTTCTAACATTATCTCATGAATGTCGGAGGCATTATGTGACTATGCACCATCCTGACCTCTGTAGCTTTACTTTCTCCTCATTTCCTTACTTCACTCTACTTCCATAATTAGCATTGAACATGAGACGTTCAGAGTCGTCCAGTATTAAAAGCAATCGGTAATGTCTATGATGATGGGGGAAGAGTGACATCGACAGTGTGAACTGCTAATGCTAAACTCAGTGACATAAGGCTCTCTCACAGTGATTGGGTGGAATAAAATGAAAAGTCTGTCCCAGTTTACTTTGCTACCAGTTAGCATCTGCTTCTCAATTACACCAGCAATGTTTTCTCAAACTGTCTACTCAATGCATCACAATTGCTAGAGTGTGATGGTTCCCTGAAGGCGGCCGCCACCTGTCACTCTATACAAGACAGTGTTTATACAAATAATACATTGATAGAATGATGAATAGAGCGATATAATTGGAGATGAAAGATTGAAAAAAATGCCTGAATGTTGAGATAAACTGGCTCCTCACAGGAGCACCTGTAAAAAAGGATAAAACCACATTATGTATTTTGTGTAAGAATGTGAATTCAAATGTCGTACAATGTAAAAACTGGCAAGACCCGAATTAAATCTGGTTGTGCTGTGTATTGATAATATTCAGTCATTTCAATAGAACAATAAATAGCAATAAATCAGAAAATATGCACATACATGTGAGACAAAGCTGAAATGATAAGGTGGTAGAGAGCAATGGGTTAACACTTACAAAACACTTCACAGGAATGTTGTGTTTGAATTGGGATGTAAGGATAAATCACATCGTTCCAGTCATCCAGATTGGATTTGAGTTTAATTTGATTTCCTTAAGATCAAGAACCCCTGCTTGTTCAAAAAAGAGAAAAAAAAACGCGTTTTGAAAAATAATCATGCTGTATTGCACTGATTTTTAGACAGTTGTTTAAATGAACCAGTGAATCCTCGTGTTATCCTGAACAAAGACCGTGATCCTGCTATCAGACACTTCATTCATGTCTTCTCAATGCCTGAAAGACAAAGTGGGTAGCACAACAAATTCATTTAGAGCAGTGCTAAAACATGATCGGCATCTGTATAGGCGTGGGGTCTTATTGCCAAGATTAATTATATTCATTATACAGCGCACTGCATACAAATGACCTTGTTTCCTGTTCAATACACGCACTGACTTTGAATATTGTGTGCTGAACAGAATTATTAAGACACACATATATATATATATATATATATTTATAAAAAAAATGGAATTAACTGTAGCTCTTTGCTGGTTTGCTGGGAATATGTTAAGGAAGGGAAGGTCTTACTATACAAGGTTTTACAGGTTAAACATCTTTATCATTATTACATCTTCTTTACAAGCCTGTAATAGCTGGCTGCTCCTTTGTCTGCGTCTGTAGTCACTGTATTGCATTGACTTGTATGGTACTGAATGCATAAAGTCTAAAACAGCATCACAGCCATCTCTCATATCTGTATCGCTGTTTTACTTGAATTGGCAGGAGATAGTTGAGATGATCGTTCAGAGTCATCTGGAGAGATTTGAATGTGAGCCACCCTTTAAAAAAAATTCATTTCCTTAACTGATCATTGATATCATTAACGATCAATTAATCAATTAATTGTAATTTAAGAAATTTTAATTTAAGCAAATAATACCAAATGCATTTTTTTGTCATCAAAATATTCTCCAGGCCTACATATTAAATGCGTAGACTCAAATATCATCTAACATTAAGATCTTTATTTGATAGTAGATTGATTAAATTTTATTTGATTTACTTTCTTTTCAAAACAGCTGCTGTCCCCTCTTTATGTTGATCTCTATGAAATCTGACTCATGAAACAGCATGTTTCAAATGCAGAAATAAAATACAGAAAATCAAGCTTGCTACCATAATATATAGACTAAACTGTATGTTAAAGAAGGTAACAGATAACAGAGTATAGATGTTACTGATTAATCATTAGTTAATTAGTTGCCATTAAGAATAACCACTGTTTTATCTGGCAGGGTTTTTGTTTAAAATGGAAACTAAAAGAGGGAAGAGGAAAAAAGTAGAAAAAAACGAGAAAAAAAGAGGTCTATAGTGGTGTATTTAAAGTGGATAAGTTCGATTAATAGATATGTATAAAATTTAATTCTTTACCTTGGAAGTGGTAGTTTCACTCACTCACTTAATGTCATAAATCCTAGAGTGTTTTCACAGCGCATTATCAGTCTGGAGGTTTGCCATGTTGGCGGCACTGACCGTACTGACAACCCATCTGAGCTCACCACTGTTCCTGATGATTTGCCGCCTTCAGACGGGGTCGTTTTTACCATGTTCACAAGAAGAGTTCATGTGAATTCACAACCTCATTCACAAGTGACATTTGAAGGCAGCATTGTTCTTCAAAATGGTCAATTTGGTTGATCAAATATAAGCTTGTAAGAAAAATAAACTTGCTTTTCATGACTTATTTAATAAAGTGATTTAAGACAGATGTTTTATTTGTTTATATCTTAATGTTAACTTTGACCCAAGTTTTTGAAGTCGACTTGAAATCCTAAAAGATTTTGATGTTTAGTTAAATATTCAAAATGTAAAGATCGTAGATTTCCCTCAACACAAGTCATTGATACACCGATATTGAACCTCATCCATCCTTTGTAACCTTTAAAGCTGTCAGCTGTGTGTGGGCTTGGTGAAAAATGAGAGACACTGTAAAAAGTGTATTTCATCACATTTGAGCTCCTTGATGTTTTGAGTGGGGCAGCACGGTGGTGCAGTGGTTAGCACTGCCACCTCACAGCAAGAAGGTCCTGAGTTCGATCCACCAGCTGGTTGGGGCAGGGCCTTTCTATGCGGAGTTTGCATGTTCTCCCCGTGTCTGCGTGGGTTCTCTCCGGGTTCTCCGGCTTCCTCCCACAGTTCAAAGACATGCATGCTAGGTTAATTGGTGATTCTACATTGCCCGTAGGTGTGAATGTGAGTGTGAGTGGTTGTCTGTCTCTATGTGTCAGCCCTGCGATGAACTGGCGACTTGTCCAGGGTGAACCCCGCCTCTCGCCCAATGTCAGCTGGGATAGACTCCAACCCCCCGTGACCCTTCCGGAATAAGCAGTTACAGAAAATGGATGGATGGATTATTCTAAGAGGAGGGAGCCAGCTCATACAGATCTTCACTACCTGTTAACTTTAGTTTCTCAAAATGTTGTGATCTTTTCTGACCAAGTCCTTGTTTGTGCGTTTTAGCAGAACTTTCCTGTGGTTTAGACATCCGGAAGTCCAGGCTTGAATTGGATATTCAGTGTCTTATTCATTCTGTTGTTCACATCCCAGTATCGATGAAGTGGCCGGGCATCCAGGTTACTGACCAAACTGTGATGTTGGTACAAACTCTCTATAAGCGAGCTCCTCATGACACTGATGTCTAGTTGTCACAAACAGTCATGTTTGTTGTCTTGTATGTTTATTAAGGCAGAAAAAAAATCTTCTATCATGTTTTATATGACTAAGAACTTGCAGAGTTTATTATTGCAGGAAGAAATGACTGACTTTATAAAAGACTGTGTTGCAGTCTGTAGGATTGCCATAAGTTATTGATTATTATTACAATGCTGTAGTTATTTTTAGAAACCAGTGTTTAACCTTTCCCACCAAAGCACAGTGGCATCAGATCTGTTTCATGGAAAATATGGAGAACCAGGTCTTGCTTTGGTATGAAAGATACATTTGATCTCCTGCCAGCAGTTTATTATTAATGGCTATCCAATCTAACCACAACAGCAAGGTTTTAGGATATTTTTAGAAATATTTACCAATTGTAACACCCTTTTCACAGAAGACATAACTAGATGCAGTAATTTAGACCTGTCATAGCAGGAAAAACACAGGTATAACATAAATGATGGCTGCATTCCATTTAGGTTTACCATTTCTATGGCCATGCTGTTCAGGCCAGATTTAATATAACACAATTTTGCAGCGATATCCCTTCATTCTGATGGATTCGCCCCGGAAATGCATTCTACCTTGCAGGACATCTGCCCCTTTTTTTTTTTCCTAATTTGCCCTGTTAACCAACAGTAAACTGAACTTTGAGGTAATGGAGCTGGAGAAATGTAGGAAACTATCTATACCAGGAGACTGATAAGGAAAACATCAACTTTTTAGTTGACTTATTAGTTTAGTTTTGTTGACAGTGTTTTTTATTATTGTTATTGTCAGATTTAGGTTGCAGTTTGGTCAGGTTTAGGCAACAAAAGGTTAGGAAATGATCATGTTTTGATTAAAATGATGAATTGTGAGTCAACATTGGCAAGGGTTTCATGCAGGACACAAATCAAACACTGCCTAGCATGTTAGCAGTTAGCATGCCAGTTACAGTAACTGTATACTCACGAACCAGCTCTGGGAGTAGTCCTGTTACCAACAGACATCTGTGACACTTCCTGGTGTGAGCAATCGTTTATACATGTTGACTCAGAGGTCTGGAATATGAGGCACTTGAACAGAATGGATTAATGGTTAATTGCACTACTCCTGTGGTTTACTCGCCCTCAGAAGTGTTGACGTTGCTCTTCTGGATATACAGGTTTGATTTCATTAACTGCTTCTCTTCATGTGTTCATACACTCTCATAGTTCAGATGGATAGTTTGGGTTTTTGAAGTGGTGTTGTAAGTCAGTTTTTCTCATAGTCAGTGTTTTATCTGCAGTAGATGCTTTACATCAGATCAGTTTAAGTGTACACCATATTTAGAATATTTTCACCATTATATAAGCAGGTGTATCACTCTCTCCAGAGCCACCAGACTCCTTTTGCAAAAACAGGAGTATTACCTCACAGAACACATGATTTTCTGCTCCACCGCTGCCTCGATCTGTTAGATTGTTTGCATTATTGTGTGACTTAAGTGTTTTAAAAGCCTAGTTTGGATCAGAGTTATAACTTTTGTGCATTTTCTTTAACCTTTAGTTGAAAATGTTAATCAGTAATGCATTGATCATGAATGATTAATAGGATAAAAAACACACATCACACATTTTCTCATTTTTATTTTATTTCACCGTTATCTATTTTAGGTAGTGCAGTGATTCTGGAGAGTACCTCACACAACCCCACTTAAAAAAAAAACAGAATGATGCCTTTAAGCTAGAGATAATAAAATCTGTTAGATAACAGTAAAATTTGAACAGCAGACACGGGTGCAATAAGAGTATCATAGTAGTAGTCAACAGTTTTAAATAGCTTTTATGCAGCTCATGTCTGGATTCCAGCTTTCTTTGATTTGTTTATATTGAACAAAAACAGCTGGACACATTCCCTACCCTTGCCTGTCTTCCATGACTATAATATCCAGGCCTGATGTGTGGTGCATCTTGCTGTATTTGAGAGGGATTTTCAGAGACAGGTAAGCAGTCTACTCTTCAGTCTACCTGTGCTTCCTCATATGCCTCCTGCAACCTGTGCCACATTTGTAGTGAAAGGACGGGTCGATGGGACCGTAACTTTCAGCATTCTTATCCATCCATAACTATTACCACACCAGTCCTCTGCCTCGCCTCTCCACACTAGAGAAAAAAAAAAATCAAAGAGGGTATTAGGCAGCAGGGTTATTCCCGACACTTTGCTGGAGGCTGGCGTTAATCTGTGCGTTTTGGAGAAACGAGGTTAGTTAAGCATTTTAATGGCCCTAGCCCTGTGATAATTAGGCCTGCCCTGGAGGGAGCTCCAGTTGAGCCACTTGGGCCTTGAAATGGAGCCAGGGAACTAAAGCCCTGCACGCACACAATGATCCTGAACTAATTCCCTGAGTAAATATTTTCTCCCGTTCACTCCACAGCCTCTTTCTCTTTAAAGTTGTAAAAGGCCTGTTTCCTTTTTCCCCCTTCTTCTTCTTTTTCTCTCACTTTTTTTTTTTTTATCCTCCCTCCCGCTGCAGATATTTTTAGAGGGAGGCACTTGGAGCGGTTTGACAGAGATTTTATTCTCTTCTTTTATTTCTTTCTGGTCTTTTTTCTCTGTCATTGTGTCCTATTTCGTCGTGTGATAAAGCTCACACGGCGCAGTTTCTAACAGTTCCTCCGTGTGCATTTTTACACAATCACCTCGCACTTACAGACGAGGGCCTCTGTTGTGTCTTGTCTGACTGGCGTGGCCCTTGACCCCGGGGCCCGCGGAGGGGCCCTCTGACTGACTGATCCGATCGTCCTAAAGGGGATAGGTCTCTGAACATTGTGTATAGTCTTCCCTTTCCTGTCTCAGTCTGGGGCTCCCACAACACAGAGAAGCCCCTGAGCCACAGCTGCTATTGTTTCTCCACACAAAAGACAGACATCACATTAAAAGTCCTCTGTATCGTCTTGAACTCACATCAGTCTTTGTCAACAGAAGAATCAAAGGCGAGCATTGGCTCTAACAATTAAATATAAGAAAAAATATTCATGAATATCAGAGACGTGCCTTAATAAGTCTATTCATGTGAAATAAATGCACAATTCCTGATTTGTTTTTGAATGAAGGCGGTGGTTTCTTCACATCTCTATTATAACTTGTGATACAGACCGAACACATCCTGCCATTAAGTTGTCAATCTACAAGTTTGTGTCTGGGTGATAAAGTTCGTCAGCTTTCAAAGTGGTTGTTTGGAGGATGTTTTGACTGACACGTGGCCCTCGAGCTACAGAAGTCAGCGTCCAGGTTTCCCAGGGACACTACTTGTTTGGCTCAGGGAACCTTTGTGAGAAGTATCTTCATCTCACTGCTGCTCAGTCAGCCCATTTCTCCAGGCCACAGTGTCAGGCATCATTTATCTCTGACAGTGAAGCTGTCTAGAGTGTGTGTGTCTGTCTGTCTACGCCTGTGTGCGCGCGTGTGTGTTTGTATACGTGGGTCCGCCTGTGTCTCTGCGTTGGCTCGGGCACGTGTCGTCGTGTGTCATATGGGTGTCCCAAGGACAATCCTCAGAGCGGGCTGCAGCGGAATGAGCAGAGAAGATGAATGTTTTCTGAACATAGGAGAATATCATTAAAGCTACCTGTGCTGCGCTTGATTGATTTGCTGAATCACAGTCGCTGGATGTTAACATAAAACCCGCAAATGGCTTCAATTTAAATATGTTACTTATCAACACTCCACAGTCCATCAATGTGAAAATCCTCTGGAAGCTTTAATTTAATGGGAAGTGTGTAATTTTTCATTATACAGTAATTAGATGATATTAATTGCAAAACATCAGTTAACTTAGCTGACATGTGGCGGCTGCCAGACTGACTAATGTACATGCTAGTTCAACTCAACATATAAGATTCTAACCTTTGATGCAGAGGAGAGAAGAGTGAAGCCAAGATGCTGTGAGGTGCACGTCAGTATTCTAACAACAGGTTATAACTCATGGTTTGCACTTAAAAAAAACTATAGGAAATGATGCTTATAATTTTCATCAGTGTGACTAAAGACTTCAACTTCATTCAACTTAATATCTTAAAATTACTGAACATACAAACTTAAAATTTCTAGAATTCATTTTCAGAATCCATCAGAGTTCTTCTAACTTGAAGTCTTTTGACTTGAAATGACGAGTGAATGGATGTACTGTACAGAGTTCAATTAACTCATTCAATTAATTTTGTAAAGAAACACAATCAGGATATTAGCATGTTCCCAGCATGTGTTGTGTGTGAATTAAAACTCTCCTGAGACGCATATTTTTTCGACTTTGAAGAAAAATATATACATTTTAAGATGAGTCATTGTTGCTTGTTTTTACACTAATGAAAATGCTGTGAACCATGATGACGGTTAGTATTGAATTCAGTCCCTACTCTCTGACACTTCAAATTTAATAAATTCACTGGAAGCAGTTTCACATATTGTCTTTGTGCTGATGCTGGAACAAATAGCTCCAACAGGAGCAGGTGTAAGTTCTTTGTGTGAAATGAAGACCTGATTTCTCAGTATAAAAGGAAATCAAATTGGTTTGAAATGATCATTAGTGTGACTGAAGAGTTTTTGGTTCAACTTAATATCTTAACATGTTTTCTCAAATACGACTGAATTAATTCAAGTTTATTCTTTTTGAATCATTACAAAACTACCATAACTTCTCCTTTTAAATTTAGTCAACTTAAAATTTCAACCAACTTTTTAAAAGTTAAAATAAAAATATTTTATTTTTATAGTGTAGCCTGTGTATGGTCATCAGCTGCAGGAGACAGTTAAGATACTTTTAACTGCTAACTTGCTGCAATTTGCCTTAAAATTTACACTCTCTCTCTCTGAGTCATACACATATTTTTAGATTCAGTGGGGCTCACACTTTCTGAAAATCTGCCAATGTTCATTGTGAAAAACGTCAATAAATCTGCTGTAGAAGTGTGCAGAACGTACCAGAAAATCGTCACAATTTTAGGTTTTCTTCAGTATCAAAACAATCCAGTAATAGTTTTCTGTACGTTAATTGGCACATTGCATACAGGAGCTGCTAATAGATGATTCGACATACTTTTAATGGTGCTGGTTTGCACTAAAAATATATTTGGGGTGCAGTTTGGGGCCCCATGGTGTCACACTTTGAAAACTCTCCCTTTAATACACTGTAGAGAGCACTGTAGAGATTTGATAAATAAATTGAAATACTGCAGATAGCTTTTCATGAACATACATGCTCACATGTTATCCCAGTATATTAGCCTAACCCTTGCCGCGCACATTCTCTCTTTGTCCTCCACTTCCTCTTCAATCCCTCTATTACCCTACATGTCCTCCGCACCCTGCCTCTTTGTCCTGTCTCAAGGCCATGGCCAGTCATGGGCTTGGGCCCGTGCTCCTAGCAGCTACTGACCCTTTGTGCCACCTTTATCACAGACTTCTTTACCGTGGGCTACTTAACCACAGCGCTAACTGCAGGTCCTGCGGGTCTCTGTGATTGTGCTCTGCATTGAGCAGAGAGATGAGGATTAACACCGACACTCGATAAAGGGGTCAGAGGTGTGCAGTGATTATTTGTGTGTGTGTATTACGGGAACGAGAGAGAGAAAAAGAGAGACAGAGAGAGGGAGTGTGTGCAAGGTAAGCCTGTGTGTGTATGTGTATGTGTGTGTGTGTGTGTGTGTGTGTGTGTGTGTGTGTGTGTGTGTGTGTGTGTGTGTGTGTGGCTCTCACAGGGTAGAGGATGAAGCAGGTGGAAGGGGGTTGGGGACATGGCTGCAAGGTTGAGGTGAAATAGATGGATAAGGTTAGCTGAGTTATCAGACAGGAGCATCACAATCAAGCTGTCAGCTCAATGCCTCCCTCTCTCTGCTCTCTCCCTCTTTTTGATAAACAGAGGAATAGGATTACAATTTGGACTGGTCCCGGGGCAGCGAGGAAGCCTGCCCTGCCTTTCAGCTGCATTCTCTGCTCGATGAAAGGAGCACAAGAAAGGCACAAATCTGCCAGACAGGGCTTTCTGGGTGGGGAATCCTTGTGGTGGAGGAAAGAAGGGCAGTTTGCCAAAGAACAAGGTGTGGAGGTTGACTCCTAATAGAAAAAAAGGCTAAATTCAAACATGTATTTAAAAGTCTGGCTCCTCGGGACAATATCAGAATTTCTCACTTACATCTGGTGGTATTTTGTCACCCATCCATATTTCTTTGGTTTTATTTACCAAGGTGTGGAGATCACTGAGAGGAATTTTGTGATGATTCTAGGGCTGCAACCAACAATTATTTTCATCGTTGATAAATCTGTCCATCATTTTCTCAGTTGGACTATTCTTTTCTTAAAAAACTCTAACTCTCTGTCTCTAACTGATGAATCGATTATAAAAATAGTTGGCGATTAATTTAAAAACTAATTCGATTCATTGATTAATTGTTGCAGCTCTAATGGATTCTGAATATCTTTTCCACAGTATTGATACACTGGTACTGGCTGTGCTTTCTTGCTCTCTCTTGTCTTTGACGAGTTGACTTGACTTAACTACGATTAGTATTTTTATAGGGCTGATCTGAGGAGAAAAATACAAATGTTTCTAAAAGAGTTAGGTTTCCTATCATCATGTTATAACCTTGTTATATTTATCTTTTAATCAAACTCTGAAATGTTAAGCCCTTAATGTTCTGTCAAGTTTTCCCCAAGTGGGATCAAATATCGATATTTTTCATGATACTGAATCAAAGTTAGAAATCCCAGTATTATGATAACAATTCTCACAATATTAAAAAAAATACATTTAAAAACTGTAACATGTCTATTAATCAGGGGTGCAGTGTGACTAAATACATTTATTCAAGTACTTAACTTGAGTATTTCCATTTCCTACTCCACTACATTTCAAATGGTAATTTACTTACTTGCTCTATTACATTTATTTGCTAGCTTGTTACTTTTCAGGTTTCTTCAGGTTTTATTCTGTACTAATCATAAGATCTTCCTATAACATCTCATCCATTGTCATAAATGAAACTATTCAGTATGTGTACAAAAGTTTCAGTTAGTTCCACTTGAACCAGCTGCAACATTACAATGCAGATCACACATAGTGATCAATTATAATAATCCAGTAGTATAATGTTTAATTATGTAACAGTAAAGATTGTCCTTGTCAACCTTTGTTCTGTATAGTACTTTTGATACTTTACAAAGTGCATTTCTCATAATTACTTACTCACATCACTGTCACTGTCCAGTAAAAACCTTGTGTCCCCAATTTTGGTGATTTTGAATTTTTCAGATAATCTGATGTCAGGCTAAATCAAAATCGTGATATGGCCAAATGCAATATCCAAATCACAGAAGCTGCACGTTTTTATTAAAGGAAGAATGTGATAAAACAGCATGATAATGAAGTACTGTAGTGCTACAGAGATGCCTTGGCCTTAAAATCTTGTTCTGTGTTTTTTTCAGTGAAAATTTAAATTGTGATGCAAAAATCGTTCATTGAATCATATCACAGTACCAGTATTTGTCCAACTAGTCACTGTTTTTTTTTTTTCTTTTTTTATATATTGTGCAACTCTATCTGAATGATCAAGTGTTCCTCTTTACTAAGTTAAACAAACAGGTCAAAAACACACTGGATTATTTGAAAAATGCCTTGTCAAAAAGTTTAAAACAGGGCTGTTTTTCTTAGCTGTCTTAGCTTGGAGATACATGGTTTTCTCAAGACAACAATGATCCTTTTACTTAAAAATATAATGTGTAATTTTGCTGCTTCTCTCATATCAAAACAATGACAGCAGACATAGTTTGATGATGCTGTGAAGTAGTGTGGGATCATTCAAGGATTCAAGGATTCAAGGATTCAAGGTACTTTATTGTCATACCAGCTCACCTTTACAGTTTATGGTACGAAATTGGTACTCGGGTCCGGGATTGAGCCATAAATAATTAAAAACAAAGTATTTAAAGAGCGCAAGTAAGGCAAGAGAAGAATATACACAAGGCAATATACAGTAAGGCAAATATACAAGTAAGACTAATAGATAAAAGGATAAAGAGGCTGAGATCAGCACTGCTAATGCTAGGTCTAAGAGAAACACGCATGAGCAAGTATTTTAAGAGCACATGTTTAGTAAAGTGAGTTAGTGCGGTAAAGTGTGTGTGGTGCAGGTATGTGGTGGGGAGGGATGGAGAGAGTTGGGGGGGGTGGTCTATGGGAGTTATTCTCTTCATTGTCAAACAGCCACTGTTTGCAGAGAGAAATCTGTGTGAGCTGAATCAGGCAGAAATCTGTTCATAGACGAGGTAAAGTATTAAAGTTTTATTCATGTTACATTTAGTTACACATGCTGACTTCCTTCCTCAGTCTTTGACACATCATCTTTTGTTTCCTATGTTTGCCACAGAAGGTATAACGACTAGAGCGCTGTAGGAAATTAAATCACAACTTTCTCTGGGTTTGGAAACATTAGGAATAACATAAGTACACAACTCAATAAAATTTATAGTTGTTTTTAGACTTTTTAATGCAGAACGCATATTATACCTTTAAGTAACATTTTGAATGCATGCTTTTAATGGAGTATTTTTATATTTTAGTGTTGTTTTTTTGTTTGAGTGAAAGATCTAAATACTTCTAACCACTAGTATATACTAGTATACAATACTAGTATATCTATATGGAGAGATGCCACTAAGTAAATGAGAAAATGTGTTTATCGTCCTTTTTAATCTGCTCTAATTTGAATATATTTCCAAACAATGAAAAATGTCACGGTGAAGATAACAATTAACATCTAAAAGAGAAACTGTTTCACACATTAAGTGCTATAATAAATTAATATTAATTGGAAGTCAGTCTCTCTTCTTTTGTAAAAGTAATAAACATTATTCCTGTGATGACAGCACAAAAGCCCATGTTGTGGTTGTTTTGTCTACTTTGTTCAGGACACAAAAGGCTCACTGTTCTTCCAGTCCCCCTGCTGACTGATCGGAGAGATTTTTTAAAACGTTAAATCTACAGAGAGTGCAGAAATAATGTTGGGACAGCGACCAGAGCAGCAGGGCAATTAAGACAAATTAATTATGGCGGGGGCGTGCGAGCAGAGCCCGGTTAAAGCGTGAACCCACAGAGGTGTAACAGCCACATATAAGAGCTCTTCAAGAAAAGGGCAGTGGCACTTGCCCGTTTGCTATCTCATTATCTACAAGGAAAGAAAACCCCACTCTGTGACCCTGACGTGAAGAGACCCCTGGTCTCTGAATGTAGTCACAGCGAGAGCAGCCGTCTGCTGTTCTGCCTGGTGAATTCTGCATGGCTGAGCAGAAATTAAACGTGTGCTCCCGCTCCCTCAGCCAGGTTTCTCCTCCAAAAAGATGGTCCATCGCAGCCACTGACCCGTTTTCTTCCTTCTCATCTGCATGTACATAAATTCCCCTTTCCTGCTAAGAATTGCTCACTGAAATATCTATTATTCCTCCCTTGTTCCCTCGCCATTTCATTGGCTGGGGTGTCCAGGGAGCTGGGTGACCTTCTTCTTTTTTGACTAAGTCTTGTCGGGAGTGCAGCAGAAAATCACTCAAGCACCTTCTATTTCTGGGACGCTGAAACTCGCTAAAAGTTAGAGGAGCTATCAGTCTCCTCACATGCATTTTTATATCTTTAAAGGGACAGTTCACCCCAAAGTCAAAAATATATATTTCTACTCTGGCCTGTTGTGCTATTTATCCAACTAGATAGTTTTGGTGTGAGTTGCTGAGTTTGGGAGATATCAGCTGTAGAGATGTCTGCCTTCTCTCCAATATAATGGCACTAAATGGCACTTGACTGGTGCTAAAAGGGCCAAAAAATACATTTGCAAAAATTCAACACCAGTGTTTCATGACCCAGTTAATCAAGATAATCCACCGACCTTGTTGTGAGCAGCTTCATGTTAGAACTACTTTCTTCATACTGTAGAAACAAGCTGCTCACAACAAGGTCTGTGGATTATCTTGAGTAGCCGGGTCATGATTTCTGGAAAGAGACAGTACTTTCTAGTCCCAGTATGTTGGAGACAAGGCTGACATCTCTACGGCTGACATCTCCAAAACTCCACAACTCACACAACAAAACAATCTACATGGATAAAAGGCTATACGGGTAAGAGGAAAACTATGCATTTTTTATTTGGGGGGTGAAGAGCTATTTTTTAAATCATTTTTCTATAAATATTTCCCTGTATTTGTCTGAGGTTGAGTGCAATTGAAATAGTGAAGACCAAAGAACTAGGGCTGCAACTAATGATTTTTTGTGATGATGTTTTCATCGTTGATTAATATCCGGATTGTTTCCATGATTAACCGATTAATAGTTTAGTTTATAAAATGTGAAAAATGCTGATCATAATTTCCCACAGCCCAAAGTGACGTCTTCATCGTGCTTTCTTTTTCCAACCAACAATCCAAAACCCAAAGACTCTTCATTAACTGTCATAATTGACAAATAAAAGCAGAAAATCCTTACATTTAAGACGGGAACCAGCACTTTGCTTGATGTTTGACCTTTTTGCTTGAAAAATGACCAACAATTAATTCAATCTATTTGTGCCCACGGCACACCAAAGCGCCTAAATCCCAAGGCATGCCTGCATTCATTTCCGTGCAAAATTGCCTATAAAATAACCAACCTAACTAACAGAGGCAGTGAGTACTAGCCAATCAGAGGCAGAGTTCTGAGAGTGTGGGTGGGGGAAAAAAATTAGGTGTCAGTCAATCAGGACCTTTGATGTGTCACATCCTAATAATTCTCACAATCTGACAACAATGTGAACTTCGTAAAAAGTTTTTTTTTGACAAAACGTTTTTAAAGGATTTTTTTGGGTTGTAGAATTTCCATTTTTATTGGGAAATGAAGGGCTAAGAAGTATTATTATAGTAAATTAAAAATGTCTTCATAACTTTTTGTAGAATTGTATTTTGTTACATTAATGTTTGGTAGTCAAAGTGCCACGGCACACCTGGACAACAGTGTGTCTGAGCACGCCAGGAACCACCGGATTAATTGAATGATCATTGCAGCGGTACAAAGGACACACACATTTTTGTACTTCTGTATTGTACTTCTCAAGCACAGAATCAACCAAATGAATTAGCATTGTAGTAGTAGCTTTCGATGATCATGTGCATGCATTTCCTTTGTTCCTGGAAGTGAAAACTTGTTTGGCAGTGCCAACTCGGAGCAGCGACAATCGTTTTGTTCAAATAGGATCAGGAACAGGAAGAGAATCATGAACATCTCATCATAAGCTCAGGCAACAAGTGAAAACATCCCCAAAACCTGAATGAGCAGAGACACTGACACAGATCCGTGCTCTATTCTTTTGTAAAAACCAAATCCCTCTTTTCCTCCTTTCTCAGCCATAATATGGCTTCCAAGCGAGGTCCAGCCAGAAATCTTGCCGCATGGCCGTGAAATAAAGGAAGTGCTGCCATGCCTGACTATGCCAGTGAATAAAGCCAAAGCAAATTGCTTAGGGAGAGTTTGGTCCAATTGGATGCCATCCCTTGGTATGTAATTCCCATGGCACGTCGTTGGCAATGGCGTTGCACGCCTCAATCAGGTGTGGGGGCCTGGAGGAGGCCCTGCTCATTTGCATGTCCAAGTATGAGGGGAATTCCTCTTAGGAAGGAGCCAGGCTTTGATGTGGGCATTCCCACTTGGATTACGGGACTAAAATAGACAGTAATGGATCAGTGAAGTCATTCATCACTAGTGTGCCGTTTGCCCAGTCCTCCTTCACCTCCTAAACCGCACTCAGCTTCAAAGAGAGCCGTCCATTGAGCTCCTTTCGCCAGGACACTTACTGTAGATGAGATCGATGTAAATGAGCCAGGAAGTGATGACATTAATTTTAAAATTGGTTTGATGGTCCGTCACTGTCGTTAGGTCACTTCCACATGTTGTTGGTAGAACTGGGACACGTGGCTTAACGTTGCTTTACTGAAAAGGTAAGAATTCTTATGTTTAACATATCCATTAAAATTTTATGCCTAACAAAAGTTAATTTAGCAAATCTCGTTATTTTATTTAAGTAATTTATAATAAATAATAATACATTTTAAATTAATTTAGAATTTGTATTGTTGTCCATGCTAGCTAGCTATAGAGAGCCAAACTGAAACTGTAAGTTACAGGCTCTGTTACAGAGAGAAGAAATTCAACTTCAAAATTACATTTGTAATGAAACACAACTACTCACAGATAATAATGTAACACTGTTGATTATTTAAAGGAGCAGTATGTAGGATTTAGTGGCATCTAGCAGCGAGGTTACACACTGCAGCAAATTGAATACTGCTCACCTCACTCTCCCCTTCCAAGCATATAGGTGAACCTATGGTGGCCTTTCAGTAATGTGAATAATGCATAAGGCCACATCTAGATCCAGTGTTTGGTTTGTCAGTTCTGGGCTACTGTGTAAACATGGTGGCGTAACATGGTTTCCTCTGTGGAAGAGGACCCACGCCCTCTGCAGATATAAAGGGCTCATTCTTAGGTAACAAAAACACGGTAAGGTCACAATTCTTATTTTGAGGTGAATATACGCTGCTGAAAATGTATTCATGAATATTATATCTACGTCTGACATTTTCTGCCAATAGATCCTCTTAAATCTTACACACTGGACCTTTAACATTTTGCAGCTTTTTAGGCATACCATTCCCCATAATTCCAAACTCATTGCAGGTTAAACACACCCAGTTGAGTGGGAAACTAATAGAACTGACAGGATGGGTTGGCAGCAGAGAATACAGCTACCAGTTGAACAGACGATATTCAAAATGAGAGTACAGTAAGGTATTGGTCGCACACTGCTGCGCTGGAGACTTTTCGTTTGAGTTGTAATTTTTTTGAATGCTAACAAATTAACCATTTAATTTTGTAGATTTATAATAGATGTGTGAACACTCACCACGTCTCCTCTCGATGTCCAGGTAGTGGTGATAGTAAATGTAGTCAATTGAAGCAATAAATCCCATGGTGTGTGGTATTTGAGTTCTCCTGTAAAATCTGTAATTTTTCCTGTATTCATGATGTCACAGTGATGTAGTCAGCTTTAAGGAAGAACTACAAGCTGTCTCAGCTTGGATTCCTAGCCTCCCGACCTCAGGGGGTGGGTGTGCTATATGAGTATTTTTGTCACCTGACGCCCTGTTCCCGTCAACAAAGTAAGGCTGGGGTGGTGATGTGTGGCAACCTGGGTGTCAGAGGCTAGTATGCAATGCATCCTGGTACATGTAGGCACTTCCAGCACAGCTCTGCAAGCAGGAGAACTGAGCTTGCTTGATCAGTATTGGATGCACTGAGGAATTTATTGATACATTTACCATAAACTCTGAATAGACAACCACATGAAAAGCGCTAAAGTTTCCCTTTAAAGCAGCATTAAATGTTTTTTGGCCTCTTCAGATCACCTTTACAAGCATTGGACACACCCATGACATATTGTAGCCTTATGAATTTGATAGATATTCAGTAAACACAGAACAGTATTAGATGTGCTTTTATCCACCTGATGAGCCCATATTCACTTTTAGTTCTGTTTTCATCTTCAACAATATACCTACTAGCTAGTTGGTGCTGGGCATGTAGTATACAGCTGGTTTCTCGACACCTTTTCTTTGAAAGCATCTGCCTGTTGTGGTTGGAAACAAGGACGACGAGAGCTGTGAGAGTGAACCAAAACAGTAAAGTTGTGGGCGTTAAAACCAAAACAAAGAGCTGAAAGAGGCTAAAATGCTATGTATATCTTATGGGAACCGCAGAGTCAGATGATGATTCTCTGTGGGTCTGTTGCTATACTAATATATACATATTAATGCCCTGTATAGAGTGCATAGAGGAGACAGATCAGAAAATAAACATGAATCACTTCTGGAGCAGTCATGTTGGTTCCTTTGGAAAGTAATGCCAAACGAGCTGCAATGATTCATTCGCTGGTAGCATGACAGCAGCTCTTTTGCAGTAAAAACACACCGCTGTAATATTGAAAGTGTTTAATTTTTTATTATTATTATTTTTTAAATCTGCTACAAAACACTGGCTCAGAAAAAAAAACAGAATCTGAGCCCTTTACCTTTTATCACTCTGTGTATTGAGTTTTGTGGTTCGTGCAGAATGTGTGCAGGATCATGACAGCTGACATGTAGACAACTGCTTATTGAACAATGCTCACTCATCCACAGCAAAATGAATGCTTTATCACAGAGGAGCTGCTCTCCGTGGACACAGAGGGGACAACCACTTGTGCGTGTGACATTTCACTCACCGTTGTTTTATTGAATTAGATGAGGAGTGGTTGAAGGCCCACTTCTTGCTTTTGCATCTTGGTTTGATAAGCTCACATGTATTAGCATGTAGCACTGACTGTTGAAGCAGTGTGTTTTTTTTGGTTGAATTTCACTGCAACAAAATCATTTTAAGAGTGTATGAAAAGTAATTATTTACTCACCTTAACTGTGTTATACTGGTTTAACCCTGCTGGTTTGATCTTTCACTGAATTTCTGTGGACACGAGCTCTCTGCACAGTGCCAGCTACCAAAAGAGTTTTATTACTGCGGCTGTGTATCTCACCACAACAGGTAAACTGAGAGAGGACAGTAGTAGAAGAATGAAGGAGAGGGAGAGACATGGGAATAAAAAGATAAACAGTTTGACCTTCTGTTTCTGCCAATTTCCAGTGGTCGCCCCCCTCCTTAGCCTTCTCTTTCCCTCTTTCGCCCTCAGCCCTGTGTCGGACGAATCCTTTTTGGAGGGATAAATAGCACTGCTGCGCTTTGATAGCCCCAGTCCCAAACAGCAGCTACCGATAAATAAAAGGAACTTTCTCCATTTATCTCTGTGAGAAAGAAGTTCCTATTAGGGTCCCCATAGCCACGGGGCCTTTCCCTCCTTCACTGCACAGCTTTGTAGATTGCCTGCTTGGTTTAAGGTGCTATTGAGTGCTCACCAGGACAATTACATGCCAGGACCCCCCTCCGGAAATGTCCCTCCCCTCCACTTCCCTCGCCCGTCCTGTACCTCTGTGCCAGTGTTGCACAAGATGCTATCCACGATAGTGCTGGATGGGAATGGTGTGTGCGGCGCGTCGTGTAATTGCGTGTGCATGTGTGTGTGTGTGAGCTCCCTGCTGGAAGAGGGGACAGAGGGGGTAGAGTGATAATGGCCCTCTGAATGGTATGGAATAAAGTATCATTGCTTAGTGCCTGGAGTCAGACAGTGATGCTAATGCAAATGGTTTTTACCCCCACCTCTCTGTCTGCTATAATGATAGCCCCACAAACAGTATGTATGAAGAAACAGAGCGAAGGAGGTATATAAATAAAAATAGCACACACCACAGTGAAAATGACTTTTTGTTGCCTTCAGGGAACTTAAGACACACCTTTACACTTTCCCTCCGGGCCTCCTCTATTTCCTACTTCTCTTGATATTTTTTTTATCATTTGATAACACATAAAGTAGAGATTTCTGCGAGGAGCAATATAGCAGTGAAAAAAAGAATCGTGCTGGGTTTTAGAAAGACTTGGCCCTCGACCGGGCATGTCAATCTCATTTCCAACAGCCTCGCAAAATCAAGGTGTTTTCAACACATAAAATGAGATGTGTGTATTGGTTATAGGGTGCACAAGTCCAAGGCTTCACCTTGAGAAGATACTGATATTTCCCGGCATATTGTTAAATCATAAACAGCCAATTGGATGACACTGGTGTGCTTTTCAAACACGCCGTCTCGCTGGATGAATGGCCACGGAAGAAATGCGAAGAGTCTGAAGCTATTGTTTGTCTTTTCAGCCGGAGTCTCGGAGGAAAGTATCGTCACAATCGCGAGTGTGGGCAGTTTGAGCCAGAGCATATGCAGAAGAAGAAGAAGAGGAAGAAAGGGGGGGGGGGTGCTATAAATCTCTGACCACAGAGGAGAGAGCGGGAAGGCTCATCCAGGATCGAGCCAAGGATCTTAGATTCTAGAGTGCCACAAAAGGCGTCTATCAGAGTGAGGACAGCCTCCACGCTCATCTCTGCAGATGCATCATTGGGATGCGCTGGCGTGTCGGCTGCAGCAGCTTCTTGCCCCGAAGCGGTACCAGAGGAGGAGTCCGCGGACACGGAGGGGAGACCTGCTGCCGAGAGCTTTCTGAAGACGGGCAGTCTGCGGACTGATAGAGGGGGCAGTGCTAATCAAGGAGCCTGCAGGCCCCTGTGCTCATGCTCGGGCCTGCTCCTATATATCCCCACTCCTCCGTCTACTCCGTCTGCTCAGTTTTACTCTCGGAGCCTAAGCTCCTTTTATTTCATGGTGTCACTTTTCAAAGGCTCGTCTTTTGTCTTGTGAAAAGCTGCGCGACTTAGCCGTCCATTTGTGGAGTGGACTTATTGTTGAATTGTTGAAATTGTCTCTTGTACAGAAACACTGGCTCAATCTTAAATGAAACAAAACACACAATGATATCATTCATTATTAGAATATTTATTATTAGCACAATAATAAGTGTTACTTAGGCTGAAGGATGAAATTCCCACCTTTCTATTTCTGCTAAAGGCCAAAATAGTAACTCTTCTGACAGCTGGGGCAGCCTTATATAAATACTATAAATGGTCACCCCCTTACACAATGCCTTTGTAATATATCATTTGGCTTCACAGTGCCCTAATATCTGGGTAAAGTTTCATAAGGGTGCCTTTTGGCGGCCTGAGCTAAGTGGTCTTAGCTGCCTGTGATAGGCCTGTGTGCTGAGCAGGTTCTGGAGATAGCAGCTCTCTGGTGGCATGGCTTCTCTCATAGGTCCCTCCCTGGCAGAAAGCAAAAGAAAGGGAATAAAGAGGGGCTGGGAGAGAAAGGAAGGAGGCAGGAGGGAATTGACACAGAGCTTGGCGAGGAGCCAGAGCCGGCCTCCTTGCGTCTAATGTACGAACGGGGATTTATTTAAACAGTGAGAAGAGAGGACAGCTTCACAGTGCCAGATTAATTCCGCTTTTTATTCAGAAAATAAAAGAGACTTTGAATTATTAAGAGATAGCGGGATTAGAGGCCTCTCTTTCCAACCCCAATCTACGCTCCTTTTAATTTCCACTTTATTAGAATTCTTTTTGAAGTATTTTAATGTGGACAAAAGGAGAAGAAGAGAGAGAAAGCAGAAAATATTAAATATCAGTTAAACTGCATTAAACATAAGCCCAAGCCTCCATTTTTTTCACAGTCATATTGATCCTACTCTTTCACTTCTCAATTATCAACTTTTATTGTAGGTTCAGCCAAGTGCAGAGGCCGATTTTGAAATGAAACGGCTTCTATCTTCTATTCATCCTCGGGGCGATGGGGCTGTGGTGGGGTTTCTCGCTCCCTCACACTCTCTCTTCACTTCACTTCCTTAAACCCCACTCAAAATGTGTCAGCGAGGGCGATTGTGTAGCGCTCGCAGGAGGAGGGAGGAGGAGGAGGTGGTGGCGGCGGTGGTGGCGGAGGGCTGCGGTTCTCACGTCTCCCTGGCCGGCTCGGGTCAGCGCGGAGGGTCGGGGCGGGGATCAACAGGAGGGGACAGGCACAGGTCAAACTGTCTCGGTGAAGTGCACTCCAGCGGACAGCAGCAGCCATCTTCCTTGAAAAAAAAAAGAAAAACAAGTCAGACGGCATTCTCCTCCCATTCTCGGCTTTGATGCTATATTTTTAGCCACCCTGTGTTTACTTTATATGCACTTCATGCTATATTTGCTTCTTAGCTCTCCATCTAGGGAACAGCTTGCCCTCACATTACTGGCGAGCCGAGCAGTACAGCATTGTGCCCTCTACAAATCTCAGCAGCCATAGGAATTTGATTGTGCCGGAGGATTCTCTCTGTCAGACAACCGGTCCATAATCTCTGGCAATTCTTTGTGCAGGAGGATTACCACTGAAAGTGTTACCACATATTTACAACTACTCCACTAACTCTCAACAGGCTCTCCTACATCCAGCCCTAGCCAAAGCTAAGCCACAGTTAACATAGGAAATCAAGCTGAGATTTAGGACATCTCCCTCTGAATCTAAGTGTGCGCTCTATCTGTACAAATAAGCAGGCGCTGGTTCTTTTTCACTGTTGAGTTTAGCACAGATTTAACCTCGAGGATTACCTGTGTTAAAAAGAAAAGAAACACATCTGTTTATGTGTAAAGCACTTGACATGGCCCTCCCCTGGGATAGATCAGTGTCCCCACAGTAAACACAGAGCCATTCATGTGAAAATTATCGCCCTGTGATTAACAATTCAGGTTTACACAAGAGTAAATTGGTAGAAAGGGTCCTGCCTTTTTTTTCCTTTGGGGGGGGGGGGGGGGGGGGTAGACCGATACTGGATTTTTGGGGCCAATGCCAGTATAAATATATACAATATATACAGAATATATATGTATATATGTGTATGTTTATACACAGTATCCCTCAAAAGTGGCAGGATATTTTACAGTTTAACAATAAACTTTACTGTCCAAAATAGTATCAGGGCACTATAACAGTAAACTTTAACCTGTATTTTTAATCATTCTAAAATCCTACAAATACAAACACAGAAATGGAGCAAAAAAAAAAAAAAAAAAAAAAATATATATATATATATGTATAAGGCTAACAGTTATTATCGTTTATCATCAATTAATCTGTTGATCACTTTCTTAATGAATCGATTAGTTGTTTGGTCCATAAAATTTCAGAAAAAAATGATTATCACCATTTCCCAAAGCCCAAAATGACGTCCTCACATGTCTTGATTTGACTACGAGCCAAAGATGTTCAGTTTACTGTCAGAGAGGAATAAAGAAACCAGGAAACATTCACATTTGAGAAGCTGAAATCAGGTACATTGAACATTTTTTTCTAGAAAAAAAAAAAAAAACTCAAAATGATTAAATCATCAGAGAAATTGTTGGTGATTAATTTAATAGCAGATAACTGATTGATTAATCAACTAATCACTGCAGCTCTATGTTAAACTTTAATTACTTGTAAGAAAAAAGAAAGAAAGCTGCCTATAAAGCAAACTAATGAAAGCAATCAGCGTTATATTCTGTTACAAAAATGTTTTCATATAGCCACATTTAGACAACATATATGCCGATATAGATGTAGCCCGGTATAGCTGTGGTAGGCCAATATCTGGCAGATAATATCAGTCAACCTATATTTTCAGTCAGGCTCTACTTGTGTTTTTATCCTCTGTGATATTTCCCTTCCTAAATAAATAAATATGAATTGCTAAAAAAAAAAGCACAAAATGTCAAGTATAACTAGGTTCATAAAACTACACACCATGTTTACTGTGTCCAGTTTTATTCACTCTCTTCTGTACTAAAGCAAACTGAGGGTCAAGAGGCCGTTTCAGCAGTCCTCCTTTTTAGCATCTGTGTCTTATCGCTCCATCAGAGTCCAAGTGTTTCATTCAAAGTCTGACTAGATAGGCCTTGTGTCTGGCTGTTGTTATTGAAATAAACTGGGCCTGTGCTGCCACCCCAGCCTACCCCCCTCTTGCCCCTGTCTATTCTGAACAAGTGTATCTTCAGAAACACGCCAGCTTGTTATGGTAATGACCTGAATGCTTCCCCCCTTTTCTGCGTGTTTGTGTGTGTGTGTGTGTGCGTGCGGTGGGGGTGAGGCTTCGCTTTTTGGGGGGTTTACAGGGGGCGAACCCAACAGGACGTACTGGGGCAGGGCTTTCCATGACTAAACAAGGCTTGAATTAACTAGAAAAAAGACATATCCAGTCAGTGTACCTATACAGTAAATGTATATTATTGGATTTTTTTTTTTTTTTTTTACATAAAATACAATCCTAATTAGAGCCCAACTGATATATCTGTCTGCCGATATCATCGTCCAGATATTAGTCTATTACAGCTATATCAGTTTATATTATTATTGGCATATATGTTGTCCCATATACGCCAATATGAAAACTTTTTTAAATGGAACATAATGCAGCTTGTTTTTATTTATAAGCTTAATAGGCAGTATTTTATGTATATTAAATACTTTTTCTTAAAATTAAGCTTTAATACATGTATTTTGCTCTACTTGTGTTTTTTTTATTTAAAGTAACTTATAATTATTTAAAAAAAAATGTACAAATCTACTGTTTCAGTGCACTGATATGATTTTGCACAATAGTATAAAAGTTTATTATTAATTGTAGAATATTCTGTCCCCACTTTTTTGGAATCATTGCAAAAATATGTGTTCTATAGTCTGTATATTATATTCTTTATAAAGATAATCAGCTGATATATCAAAATCCAAATGTTTCCCTCCCTAATATCGACACCAGCCTCAGAAATCCAGTATCAGCCGGACTTTAGTGATAATTAATATGCAGTTTTTTTTCTGTTTATATATATCCATAGAAAAAGTAAAAGTAGTAATATAAGTCCATAAATATGAAATCTCCTAATATCTTTTTGTTGTTACTGAAAACTCCACCATCTCTCTCAAACACACACACAGACACACACACAACCCAAACTATTATGTCAGCTAGGCTCGTGGCATATGTAAGATCTTATTTCCATCATTACAAAAATGCTGGGCACAAACTGACAAGCATAACCTGAGCACTAAATGGAAATCATCCAATATCTGATGCTAACAACAGCCAACAGTAGGGGGAATAGTGTCGCTTCTTTGACAAGAGAAATCCCTGGCAAATAATCCGCTGGAATGTTGACTGGATGGGTTTAGGAGGAAGAACTACAACTGCGGCTGTGGCCGGGCAGGCAGGAAATATTCCTCACACACGCATGTCTGTCCTGCTGTACTGAGCGGCTATAATTAAAATAGCAATGAATTCAACCCCCGGACAGGAGCCTCTCTAAAAGCCAATTGTGGGGCTAGATAGCATTAAAAAAAGAATTGTGTGCAAAGAAAAATAAACAGAGAACAATGTCAAAACTGTGTGTTGAAAGAATAGTGATAAGGATCATCTATTTAAACAAACCTAATGCTTGACTGCTTGTTGTGAGCTACATTTCATACATAAAATATGTTCTGTCACTGATATTGCCCCTTATCTAAAGGGAGAGAGGCAGACGAAATTTGCAGCCTGTGTGCAAGCAATGGGCTGTTTGTGGAGAGTGATAGAGGCCCAGAGCTGGAGATGCACGGCAGATAACATCTGTCTGTCTGTCAGGCGTGCAGGCGGGCTGAAGCGGTGGGGAAACACAGGGAGACAGAGACAGAGGAGGGGGCAGGAGGCTGAGTGGGATGGGGCGCACACACGGTGGACCAACAGACCAAAAGGCCCTGCCTCCTGAGGAAAATAGGTGACTCCCGACACACCGCGCCACATCAACCCCCCCCTCCTCCCACATCATACAAGCCCCGTCAAATGCCAGTTCACTTGTAGGATATTCCCCAGTGGACCACGACAACAAAGAGAGGAGAGTAAACAATGCGCAAGCTGCCAGTGCTGCGGTGGGCGGCGTGTTGGATGTGAGGAGCATAACAGCAACAGGGACCGTGGGTCATGTTTAGTGAAGTCACGGAGGTTGAATGTGAAACTGGAAGGTGGTCAACTTCGGACCTCTGCTGTGATCCAATCAGAGCTTCGCCTTTATCGCACTGACCCCCTCATTATGTAACCGACCTTGGTGTTGGAGGAGTGCTCATGATGAATTAGCCTGGTGAACTGAGAATAGACTAGCACGGCAAAGTCAAGGCTGCAGCAGCCCGGCGGCAGATACTGTTAGGTGGTAGGACATTTCACATTACAGAAGCAAAGAGGTCAGGAGCTCTGGACGCATCAGAAAATACAGCAAGAATCCTCTCTGTTTATTCCCCAAGAGGGAGATTATTACAAACCAAGCCACAAATATGCTGTATGTATTACATTTTCAATATGCAGGTATGTAAGGTTTGGTACCGCTCACATTTGAACTGATACGATATTGTACCTACACTGCAGTCCTCAACTCTGGAGCCCCCCATGCCCCTCCTGTTCATGGTGTACACCAGTACCTTCAACCGCTGACATTAAGTGTTTGGGGATGACACCACCATCATTGGCCAGATTTCAAACAACAAGTTTTCATATTTGGTGGAAAACAATCTTGCAAAATAGTGCACAGAAAACAACCTACTGTTTACTGGTACCCAACTGCACCCTTTTTCAGTACTTTTCTCTCTCTGTATTACAAAAATGTAATTTCAGTTGTAAAAAATAAGTCCAAACTTCCTCATTTCAACATTGTTATTTATTTAGAACATTTTACACGTAGCACTGATGCCCCAAGGCATAGCACTTCGGCCATACTAATAAATCTCATATACTGTGGTTACGCATGTGGATGCCAGTAGCTCCATCAAACTTGGCTACTTTTCTCCTTTTAATGTGTTATTTTTTTGGCTTTATTGCTGAAATATGTGTCACCTATGACAGAAATGTGTCATGTGTAGGCATCGGAAAATGAGGCGTGGGGTTTGGATTGAAGAGCAGCAGGCCCTGAGACGATCAACAATGCAAGCAGCACCACCCAGTAGAGTCCTCCACCCAGTTATCTGTCGGGTAACCTGCAAGAACGTTGTGTAATGGGTAAAAAATATATTTATATAAATTCACGGGTGTGGGCACGGTTTAAAGTTAAAAAGTTGCGGTATGCAGTAGGCACAAACCATAAAACGATTGCTCAATATTTTTTAGTATTTATAGCCACTAATACGGTACAGTCAAGCCAGGTGAAACAGGCTTTTATTGTGAAAGCCTACAACATTAACCTTTGTCTCCACATGGTGCCAAACAATGGGACATCACTGGTTGATTTGACAGCAATGTAGACTAGCTGATCACTAAAACTGATGACATAGAGGCAAAATTAGCAAGTGGAGGCTACCAAATTGTGGCAATATATCGTCAAAGGCCAAGTCGGACATTTGGGAGGATTATGGTGCGCTCAGAGACTGTGGGAATAACACTGTCAGACGTTTTAATGCTTGTAAAAAAGTTTCGAGAACTACTAGCTTTTGATAGCCGCGAGCAAGGCTCGTCGTCACTATGGGAACACATCGACAGCTGAGGGAGCACAGGAGCTCATGGGGGCAGGTTTGATCATGAGGCTTTTATTCACAGATCTGGACGGGTGCAGATTTGACTTAAAGATAATTGCGGGAAATGGGTTGGTTCTTAGCTTTGCAGGTGTGGGCGGGTTTGCAAAGCTGGACCAGTGAAAGAGCCATGCTAACCCAGCTTGGGCTTAAGGCTTCTCCTGGCTCATGTCCAGTCAGAAAAATGAAAAAGAAGAAATAAGACTGGCCAAGCAACAGGAACTGAGAGACTGTCGTACCACAACTCACAGAGACCTGCTCCACCACAACATCCTGGATCAAGGTGCACTTGACGAGCTGACCAGTTCTGAGCTGACAAGACGCAACATACAGGACTGTCAAACAACTTTGACTGTCAAACAGTACAAGTTGATGGACAGTGTTTTCCAGATGTCAAACTTTTTATGTGGATATGATGATGATATTATCTTGTAGCTTATTTAAGTTTTTTAAAATCTTATTCTAGTCTGAATTTAAGTATCTATATCTATATATAGATATATTTAGTAGTATATATTTGTGTGTGTAACATGAAGGAACTATAACTCTAATTTGTCTGTTCTGTTATGATAATAAATGACCTTGATACAAATACGCAATATTGTTTGATGTTTTTTCATTTACTATATGTAGGTATGTGAGAGGGCAAGGGAGCACGCATGTAAAAGTATGCATGTATGCATGCATTCAAATGCAATTACTGATCTTTCCCCACCTGGGCTGTGTAAAGCAGGCCGGATATTTAAACAGGATTATCTGTTGGAATAAGGTCTGAGATGCAAGATGCTACCGTGCTGAAAAATTCCATTTGTCAGATCACTGGCTTTCATGAATACTTAAGAATGGAGGGGAGAAAAATCAACTGCTGAGTATCCCAGACTAATTACACTTGTAGAACACAGTGAGGCATATGAAAAATAAATATATGCCCTCAATTTAAAGAAAGAGAGCGTCTTAAAGTCAAATATGGCATACATTCGGAGGATTGTAGCTACTCGTGCTAACCACAGAGGTGAATGAGGGAGCAGGAGGGATTACCAGGCAATGTCACGTTGCAGATGATTGACCTGAAGATGAACACTGCTCCACTTCCTTCTACCTATTTGCACATAAACTATTAGCAGAAACTCAGCTGAGGAACGAGCCTGAACCCAGTTTGATTTGTGAATAAGTGAAGTAGAAAAACTTAATGGTTATCAATATGCAAACTATTGTGTAAAATCTCTTCTGGCTACCATTGTATTGGTATTGGTCGGTTAATTTGAGGCTGCTGGGGAAAATGCACTATTGTTTATCTGACACATTGGCTCAACTGATCAATATTCACCTGCTCTCTTGTATAAATTCATTTTTTTCCCCTAGATTGTCCAAGTCCAACCGTGGAAACACAGCCGCGCACATGAAAGTCACTTTAGCCGGTGCTCAATACATCAGTACACATTGATTAGACCTTGCAATGACATTCATACATTTTACACAACATGGCTGAGGACCTTAAACTTCAAGGGAAAAAAAAGCCCTTTAAGATTATTAAGATCAGATATGACAGTAATGCAAACAACTGCCTTAAAAATCAATGGCATACCTAAGCTCCCGTGAGTAATTATTTCTGTGATTAGTATTGATCAGCAGCGCAGCTATGTCAAGTTTCCATTTTATTGGTAGAACACACCTGACACACTGCTGGAGATGTGTGTGTGTGTGTGTGTCTGCAAATGAAGTTCAATCATAAAGCTTTTCCCTATGTGGTGACTTAAATGAGAATATTTAACCTGCTCAGGTGATTCTCACTCAAGTTTGTTTTCTTTTCTGTGCACTTTTACATTTACATGCTACTAATTTGTTTCACCAAATATGTTTTGCAGGAAATATATTGCTGTCCTGCATTTGTCCAAGTGAATCAAATGCTACCTTTATGTTTCCTGAATGAATGATAGGAAAGTGGTCGGGGTGGATATTGGGTGTACAAAGTACAGTAAAGTCTTCCCGATTGTTTATCTGCCATCCACTTACATTCTGTAGAAGCAGAAAGAGTGCAGTTGCAGAAGGGTTGTTCAGTTGAATATGTTGGTCTACCTGACTCATTGATCCTTTAGAATCTATGGCCACGACCATGGTTCTGAAATATCTGTAGCCAAAACCTGGGCTGCAACTAATGATTACTTTCAGAGTCGATTCATCAATTAATAGTTATAGTAGTAGTTATGAAAAATGTTGATCAGTCTTTCCCAAAGCTCAAGATGGATAATTAAATGCCTTGTTTTGCACACAACCCAAAGATATTCAGTTTATTCTACTAGTGGAGTAAAGAGACAAAAAATATTCACATTGAAGAAACTGGAATCAGAGAAGTTTAACTTCTAGACTTTTTTCTTAAAAAGTAGTACTCAAACTGATAAATCAATTCTAAAAACAGGTGGTGATTCATTTAATAATCAGTTAATAATGAATTAATCGTTGCAGCTCTAGACTATTCACTCAGAGTTCTAAAACTGTACAGTGTGTACTGATAAATCCATGGTGCTGTCTATGGTGCTGAAGCAGAACACAGATTTGTGTCTCGCCCTGCTGTCAGTTTTGTCTTGGATCTGTAATATTCTATAAATTATATACCATAAATACTCAAGTCTATACTATATTGTGGCCTATCTATGAGTGAGTACCATCACTGTCATGATCAAAATGACTAGTAGCAACATGTAGTTGCATAAGAGCGAGAGGATCATAGGGACAAATTTCAGCCTGTAGATTTCTTATAATATTTCTGTGATTGTTCAGTAGTGTGTATCTTTCTGAAAATACGGCAGCAGTCCATGTCACCTCTGTACCTCATTTTTTCCTCACCCCTTTTGACCAAGACCATGGTGTTTCCCTAACTGTAAGCGTTTTTGCCCAAACATTAAATACTGAAGTTGCCATGAGCAGATATTGTAATACAAGAGCTGATAGTGTCACTCACATTATGCCGATCAGGAGCAACATTTTGCAACTTAGAAATGTTTCATAATTAAGTTGATAAAAAGGAAACAGACACTTCAAAGTTCTATCTTTGTGATTTAGGTGTTGTATTATTATTATGCTCCGCTCTTTAGCGCATACTTTTAGGTTTGAATCCCACAAGCGTAGATTTTTCTTCCTCTGTGGTGCACGCTGACAGAGAGGAGAGACGGAGAAGAGGCCGAGATCAGTAAGACAAGTGGGTGATCTATAGTTTTTTTTCCTGAGATAGATTGTCTGGAAGGTTGCAGAGATTAGTCACATCTGGGGCTTTTAAGAATGCTGCAAATTGTGGCCTTTCTTTAACGCAGCCGATAAGGCATTAAATGAAGGGAGCCGCCTTATCAGCCCGCTGCTACCCATAAATCACAATTGCCTGCTCCCCTCCTGTACCCCTGGTGGTTTCTATCTGCATCCTGGGGCTGGCAAGACCCCACCATCACCGCCACTACCACCACCACATCACACAATAATCACACTATTTGCCTCCTAATTCACCCTCTACAGACGGTGCATTAGAAGCATTCTTCCATTATGTTTCCCACTCATCTGTTCTCCCTCCGTCTCTCTTTCTGTCTGTTCTTCTCTCCCTTTCGCTTGTCTGTCTTTCCTTGTGTGTATTCACAAGTCTTCAAACGAGGGAATCATTCTTCCTGCGAGTGCTATCAGACTTTAATCCACAGAAAAACACTGACACTTCAGTACCAATTCAAATGAATAGGATGTGGAAACAGCCTTTAATGGGATATTGTTCTCCCTTTGTCTCATTCAAACCAAAAGGAAAATAGAGTGGATAGCATAAGCTTTAATGAGCTTGTGTAAGTGACTCACATTTAATTATTTCTTTCTTTCTTCCTCAATAATTATATGGCACTGACAGTGATTTTGTTGTGCTCGCCTGACAGTTTAAATTGCCTGAGCTCAGGAGTGACTGAAACAGAACCACTGACAATCCACCCCTGAAATAATTTAAAACCAAGAAATTATCAATCTGGTTCCTAATGAGAGACAGAAACCAAATACAGTAACTGATAAACCAACCAATAAGGAGGCGACCCCATTTACTTCAGCACGTTTTTTTTCTTTCTTTTTTTTAATCTTACACTATTTCTAGCACAAGGTTAAAGGAACAGTTCAACCATTTGGAGAAAATGATTATTTGCTTTCTTGTCAGGATTTAGATGAGACGTTAGCTTAGCATAAACACTCGAAGCCTGAACAGCTAGTCTGGCTCTGTTAAAAGAGTACCTCCAAAGCTCAGTAATTAATATGTAGTATCCATACATGTTTTGTGTTGTTTAATCTATACACAAACAGAAGTGTAAAAACGAACATCTTGGTTTTAGTGGAGTTCTGTACTAACATGATTTATTAATGGGCAACATTTTATCCATCCACCTGGCTGGTGTTTGTTAAGAAATAGTGCACTTCCAAATTACCTAGAAATTGTCTATCTGTGTATGGATTTACCCAGAGAGATATAGTGTGTAAATTTGTGAGCTTTAGAGGCACATTTATATTAATTTTGTATGAAGCCAACCCAGCTGTCTTTATGCTAAGCTAATCAGCTCCTGGCTCTACGTTCATGCTTGAAGGTCCAGTGTGTGAGATTTAGGGGGATTTTTTTTTTTGTGGCCATAATATGGCAGAAATTGAATATAATATTCATGGGAATTTCTTTCATTTGTGAATTGTGTATTTTTGTTGCCTTAGAATGAGCTGTTTATATCTACAGAGTGTGCGCGTTCTTTGTTGTATTTAAATAGCAGACCACTTCTGGAAAGAATATTGAAGTTACTTGTTTCTTTGTGTATTTTAGTGGCAGCACATATATGTGTTTGACCATCATAAATATTTACAATGAACATGGTTTAAACACTAATATAATAATAATGAGTCATTAGACATGTTAAAGCTACTAAAAGGAACTTTAATATTTTTATATTTTGTTGATTTTTGAATATGACCTCAAAATTAAAATGATCTGAATAAAAATCTTCTCCTGCTTCCTGGCTAAAGTACTACAGCCTGTGACTTTGTCTGGGAAAATGTGAACACAGGCTTGTTTCATTTGAGAATCCGACCTGATGGCAGCCATGAAGAATAACTATACAGAAATAGACGTCTTCTCTCTGATGGTCTCTTTGTTTATATAGATCATGTAGACGCATCAGAATAAAATTGAGACTGTTTCATAACCAGTTAAAGACTCCTTATAGTAGCTTCAATGTAGCAATAATGTAAAATTGAGAATAATTTTTAGATTATTCTTAAATTTTCAGAAACCCTGCTGAATTCATGAATATCAAATAATTTTATTGTTATGTACTGCAATTACAGAGAAACTCTTGGTTGTGGCTGATGGCTCAGTGATGCATCCAAATACTTTAGATTTCATTGGAACACATTTATCTATGTTCTCTGTATAAGTATTTCATGAACATATGATATTTACCATCAGGTGCTGAAAAACAATCAATTTTGCTAAGAAATTGTCAAGTGGACAGTACTTTTTTTGTCTTTTGGGGGATGTTGTGAGTTATATTTGAAAACATAATGGCAGTAAGCCCCAGAATCTTATTTTACTACATTCCCCGTTGTTTCAGGATACTCCCTGCCAAATTCCAGCCTTATACTACCATTAATGCGATTGTAGTGCCCTAATAATTGCATTTACATCATAGTGTCAGAAACATGTCCCAAAAAAAGGGTTTTGGGGTCCCTGAGTTGGATGTGCTCGGTATGAATTTGTGATGACCCAAGGTATTGGTTAACAAGAAATAATAAAAGGTAGCAGAAAACACCCTGAGGGGTGGACCTGGCTCCTGGACTAATTAAACTATATTGTTCTCTTCAGTAGGGCTGAAACAATTAACAATTATTTTCATTATTAATGAATCTGATGATTACCTTTGTGATTGAATGAGTCATAATTTGGTTTATTAAATGTTTGAAAATGGTGAGGAATGCTCATCACATTTTTCACAAAGTCCAAATCTAGTCTAAAACTCAAAGATATTCAGTTGTCAGTGATAAAGGAATCAGTAATGATGAATGCTACTCATCAAAAAAATGTACAACGGAATTCCCAAAGTAACCTGTTTCTACAAAGTAATATGACTCCAAAATATGTCTTCAGCCGTGGTGAAATAATGGACCTGCACAAAAGCTGTAAAAACTCATCCTAATTACTGGGAGACCTTTCCGTGGCTGTGTGTGTGCTTATCACTGTGTACCTGTGTGGCAGGTGATAGAGGTGAGAGCGGAGGCAGCCTACATGGCAGCAGCGGCAGCTGATGGAGCAGCTAAGCCTGAGGAGGAGTTAAAGGCGTGGGCCTGGCCTGTGTTGTGTTGCTGGAGACCTAACTGGAGACAGATTAAGGACTGTGCATTTATCTTTGCTTGTAAATGAGTGACTGGCCAGTGTTGTTACTGCCAGGCCAGGGTATTGGAACAAGAGGCTTAAGATGTTATCGGAGAATGCTGTGCCTGCAGGCACTCTGAAGATTATAAGGCATGGAAAAAGACAGTGGGAAAAGTGTTGACAAACAACCAGGGGTTATTTAACATTAATTATATGCTAAGCTAACTCTCTCCCTGACCCATCAACACAAAGCTTATGAGACCATTGGGGTTCAGCGTCCCTTTATCAAGGTCAGAAGTCATCAGTTCAGTTTGATTGGCTCTGAGCTTCGTGTGTTAAATAGACAATGAGTATCATGATGGAGTGAAACAACAGAGATACAACACAGTTAGTAGAGCCTTCTACCAGGCTGGTTTTTATACAAACTAGAAGATTGGTAGCTGATTGGCTGATAGATTTGACCACGCAACATCCAAAACATACAGCTGAAAATAGTTACACATTATGATATGGGTCTGTTTTTTCCTCAGAATTATCTCAGCCAGATGTAAAGGTCCATACTTTGGTTGCAGTGATTCACAGTTTTTGAAAACCCTTTTTTTTTGGTTGCTCCGTTTCAGACTAACTGCTGACTCATCCCTCCTCTTAACTGGCCAGTAGAGACCGCAAGTCATGAACGACTGCCAAGTAAAAACACGGCTTACCTAGTCTGTTGGCTTTTATTGTGACCTAAAAATTGACATCAAAACTTTTGTTTCATCTTTTACTGGAGAATCTGCAGATTAATTCCCTATCGGATATGTTCTGATCCACTCAAGTCAGGCAGGATACAGGATGAATAAATCCATATTTTGGTTAGCTTTCACTGCCATCTTGACTGTAAGGGAAGTTAAGTGAGATTCAACTCTTCTTTGTTTGAGAGTGGAGAGGGTTTTATTTTGTGTGGTGTGTTATAGCAAGATGTTTTAGATAAATAACAGTCTTTAAATTGAGACATTTGGGGATGTTGTACCTTTTTTTTTTCATTCATTACCAAAAAAAAAAAAAAAAACCTCTGCTGGTGGCATCTGTCAGTTGTGGTCGTATTGCAGTTGGTGTTTTACCATCTGTTGCCTGGTAGAGATCTGCACTAAGTGAGCTCTTCTTGTTTCCTCACATTTTCTTGGAGGTTTCCTGTAGACACTGTTTAATTAGGGTCTAATTTAGGAGGAAATACAGATAATTTCTCTCATTTTAGTTAGTTCAGTTTGTTGTGATGTCTTCAAAAGCAGTTGTTGATTGTTGAGGAATTTATTGTGAAATCTGAACTGAAACCCTGTGAGGTTGTGAAGAATCTATTCCTGGTGTTTATGTCTTTCCAGTGGGACACCTGCTTTGTCCTTTTTAGTCATCCAGTTCATCAGGTGCTGTTGACTGCTTTAATGGGCTGTTTGACCTCTGACCTTCTGGATGAGTCCTGCAGAACATCTGGACAAAAAATCCAGCAAGCTTACTTAATGAGTTTCACAGTTTTGCTGTTTGTTTTTTTAGGAAGTAAAAAAAACTGTGACTATTGTTATTCATTACTTTTGCAGTTGTGATGGCTTATTAAAAATATCCATCCATCCATCCATTACATATAAATACATTTATCCTTTGCAGGGTCTCGAGGGACTGCAGCCAATTCCAGCTGACATCAGCTGAGAGACGCCCTGGAAAGGTAGATCATACTCTTACTAGCCTGAATTAATGAACAGGTTTGGTGAGTAACAGATTAAATTTAACAGGATTGCGTAATCAGAATATACTTTTAAAAAGGTAATTGTAGTACATTACAGTTACAGGAAAAAAAAAAAGAATCCCTGTTATTTGCCCTATCTTAGAAGATTTTTCATTTTCATTTGTGATTTTGACATTGTGGCCAAAGGCAGAACTGCAGGTCACATGACACTGAGAAACTTTTTGCTATAGTGAATGGGGCAAATGAGGCCTTCAATTAAGAGCATGGCAGTCAATTAAGGGCAACACAGGGGTCCTCTCTGCTGCAGTTTAGTCTGGTTTGGGTTAATCGGACAGATTTATTTTAAACAGAATCAGATCTAAAAAAAAAAAAAAAAAAGAAGAAAAAAACATTACAAATCATTATGGTAAATAAATACCCAGACCATCTTTTTCATAAACCTCAGATGTGTCATATAATGAAGAAGATGTTAAGAAGATGTTGTTTATGCCTCCTTGCAGGCATGGCCAGAGGCAAGGGTGACCTGATGAGACTTTGTTGGTCAAAGATCAAAGATCAAGATCATTTCAACCTCATAAAACACATTTGTCACAACTTAAAAAATAACTTGCTAATAAAATTTCACACAAATGTCTTATAGAATTTATAGAATTATAGAAAGTTTTGACGTTTGCAACACATTTTAAAAAATAGTTTTCTGCCCATTATCCAACACCACAACAGGAAGAGAAAGGAGAATTGTGACCATATTTCACATTTTCACATTGTATAGATTTTCTGTGCTGCTGGGTGGAAGATGTGTGTGAAGCGTTCATATTTTAGAATTTGTATGTTCATTGCAGCAACATCCATATTTGAAGCATCGTAGTCCCATCAGCACATTGTTTTTGCTGATACTGAGTTTCAGATGATTGTTGTTGCACCATGTCACAAAGCTCTCTATCAGTCCTCTGGAAAATTAGTCTCTAAGTGAAGACAGCATGTTTCTAACTGGAAATTATTCACTAGAATCATACATGTCAATATAGTGATTACTTCCATTTCACCACAAAAATACACGTAATACCTTTGATTAAATTCCTTCACAGACAAGTGGCCCACGCAATTTCCCTGTAAACTGGAGTGAGACCAGAGAACGTTTCAGAAAGCTGTTGTCATGTTGTGAGCTTCTTTGCAATAAAACATCTCTGGTGAGGCGTCAGAAGTCTTTTGGCCAGTTACAGTTAAGATAACTTTATCGTCTTATTTTCCTGTGTAAACATAGACATGTACAATGGATACTAGTTTTGAGCAGAGCCATAAAAGACTTAAGTCTCGTTGGCTGCAGGCTACATAAAATGCTGTTTAACTAATTTAACATTTGCTAACTAGTTGCTAAAGTAACGTTAACCTGCCAAATCAAGTTGAACGGTGTCCTAACGTAACCTTTCAAATCTTTCCCAACCTGTTTGTAGTGGAAAGCGTGCTAGCTTGTTAGCACGTCAGCTAATGTTAACCTCAGTGTATTGTTGTCAGGATCATTTTGTTCTCCCACTGCATCTGTATTGATGTTTCATTTTAACCTCCATGATTGTCGTAAGTTACAAGGGAAGTAAAAAAGAACACAATGAAACAAGACTCACCGGTGTTCCGGTTTAATGAGTGACTGTGTTAACTGGTGACTCAGCAAAACAGTGGTGTTACACAGTATTTGATGACCCATCAGATTCTGTGAAAGTACTCAGATTCTTTACTTAAGTATAAGTATTAACACCACAATGTAAAAATACTTGATTACAAGTAAAACTCCTGCATTTTAAGTCCTACATAAAGTACTAAGTAAAGAAACTTTGGACAAACTTTGCTTTTATTGTAGTACCCTACCAAGTACTTTTTTACTTGAGTATCAAGGTAAAATTAAAAGCAGTAATGTCTGCCTAAAACATGAACAGAAGATGCAGCAGAATGCTTTGTTTACATGTTAAAATCAGAAAATTCACGTCTAGGGGAGGATCCCGCCAGACCTGTTTACAGGGGCTTGGGTTACGAACATGTCACCTTTTTTTTTTTTTCTACCTCTTATGAGTTTGCAGGTGTGAGTTTAATATAGCTTCTACTTATTTCTCCACCTGTTATCATTTCATATTGCCTTGTTAAGTAAAATTAAAGCATTTGGTACAAACTGTAAAATCCAGCAAAGAGGCTTCAAGAGTCTCCATGTTCTCAGCAGCTTGACATGGTTATGCTGTAAATATACACACTTATGTGATAATGATTTATGGATGTAAAAATGCTACATGTAGCACCACAAGTCACAAATTGGAGGACTTCACACTCGACGTGTTCTATTAAATCAGACCTGCGACTCAACTTGAACCTGAACGCCTGTGACTCATGACTCACTTCTGGCTCGACAGCAGCTGTGACACCTTGACACCTGTTCTGACAATCTGCCTTTGCCTGGCAGATAAATAAAATACTGTTTTTTTTTTGAGTTGCACATCCACGCTGAACCAAAGCCACCAGCAGCCATTGAGAATAGAGTGTGAATGGAGATTACCTCCTGAAATCTCCTGTATCCCTTCTAGACACCACCCAGCTGCACAGACAGTTACAAATTGGTATTTGGAAGACATGCTTGTGCAGATAATTAGCTTTACTTTCAAGGATTACACTGAAAACAACAAAACAAGAAGTGCAATTTGTGAGACCTGAGGGCTGCAGATTGCAGGCAGAAATACTGCAACTTCAAACTTTGTGCCATTTTAGATTACATAAAGAAGGGTTAGACTAAAGGGCTAGTTACGAAAGCTTTGTGATGTAAAGCAGAGCTTCTCATTTTTTTTCTCAGCCTGGGACCCCTCAGTGATAGATGTAGTGGGGGCCCCCTCATTTATGTTACTTGCAATAATTTGATGGTGAATTTTTTCACATTCTGCTTAGCTATTTGAAAAAACAACACAAGAGAAATGTCTTAGTTATTTAACATGCATGGGGATGATAACAATTAATCTATTATCAATTAAACTTTGTTAAGGTATTTTCCCTGCAGTTGTTAGTTCAGTGTCTACTGGACCAGTCCGTGGTGCTGATTCAGGCGGGATTTTGCCCTTAACAGGCCTTAGACCAAGTGACATTTCAAGTGATTTTAGTGTTGCAGATAAAATTCAACTATCAGGATAAAATTTTGAGTTTTATCTAAGTTGGTGTGCACCCACTTCACCCGAGGGTTAACCCTTTTCTAACTAGGGTTGGGCACCGAAATCCAGTGACAACATGGCACCTGTTTCCACACAACCAGTACCTACCGGACCTAATCACAACACAAATTATGGTACCTCATTTCAGTACTATATGCCTGAGATGCCTATTGAAATAGTTGCCCACTGGTGCTGACGTTACAGACGCATCACCAAACATTACAGCAAAACACTCTCTCTTCTCTGGCTCTAGCAGCAAGTAGCTTTCCACTAGGTAGTAGCCACAGTAAACACAATTAAAATGCTGAATTAAATGATCTAAAGTGCATCTGTATTTCACTCAAAACGATTCAAATACAGGTTGGGATCAAGCAAATAGTTTTGTGAAAACAGAAGAAGCATCTGTTGTTACCGACCTGAGCATCCCCTTTAAGGAGGTGGCCTTATGGGTATGTGTCTATGGATGTGTATGTGTGACGTAGTCAGCATGTAGCCGTGTCGTTGTCCGTATGGTAAAGTAGCGTGCATGTCTCCCTCTCTGGTGAACTGTATTAGAAGTGACATTGGCTATAGCCTCTGTAAGTTGTAAAGTCAGAGTGATGTAGCTCAATTCTACAGCCATGTACTGAGTTGTAATGTTTGAAGAAAGGAAAGAGCCAAATCAAGTTCCAGTCCATGTGTTCAACCACTCCGCCTCTCCTCCTCTGAGTGTGAAATTAGCCTGGACTCCTAGTTACTAACATCTAACAAGCCAAGCTGAAATAAAATGAGCCTTAGCTTTATAACCAGCTGTTCCATACTACAGTTAGGAACTACAGAGCTGAAGGAGGTAACATGGTGATAATCAGGGTGCAATTTTTTTTTTTTTTCACCAGAATGGCGATGTCATGTCCCGCGGGTCATGACTTCAGTTATGGAGATGGGGAGCATAGATATGAAACACTAGATCAGACGGGTCATAGTAACTTGCAATTCATATCTATGATAGCGAGACCACTGATGATGTCAGCAGCCTGTCCTCAGGTTAGTTAATATGATAATATTCTCCAAAAGAGCTGTTCGGCTGGAATTTTTATTTGCTCCACTGTTCTTAGCACTGTAACTGTTATGTAGAATTAATTTATTGTAGTTGGGTTAAGTTTTATTTATTATATAAATTTTTTTTATGTAAATTGGTTATGTATTTAGAATGTATTTATTTGTATCTAAGTATACTTTAAACTGTGGGCACTTAATATATTGTTCAATTTCAAAGTCAAATTTGCCTTAGAATTAAAAAATTCTGTTCTGTCATGTGATCGACTGTGCTTCATTTTTAAAATAATTGGTTCAGGCACTGTTTAGGCACTACTACCATTTTTAAAGTGTCATTTTAGCACCAGTATCGGAAAAAACCCAAACAATACCCAACCCTATACCAGACCCTAACCCAATTGGAGGGAGTTTGTGTATTTTAGGGCAGTCAACAAAATGACAGAGTCGCTGCTTCATAACTTTCTCAGAAGAGAATTCAAGCATGTGTGACAAACACTGACACAGGAGCATTCACATTGTGATTTGTACACTTACTGTTGCAAATAGGGATAATAATGTTGGCTGTTAGCTCTGTAGTTATGATGTTTGTTTATTAGCCTGCTATAGAATAATAGTAGTCACATTATTTCATCATGGAGAACTTTATCCACTTCCTTTTCAGGCTTGACTCTAATTTTGCACAGTGTTCACTGAGATTTAAGAGAGAGATTTTTCAAACCACCTAACTGATGAAAACAACTGAATGATTTATTCAGATTTTGATAACTGGTGACCTTTATTATTAATCTATATACACTCATTAATTTACTACTAGCTGTTCTGTGAATGAGAAAGACTGTCTGAAAATGGGGTCTAGTCAACTTAACCTCAGCATGGCTTGTTTTCTGGTGATTTTTTTTGACACAGAAACAGTTTATGCTGTATATTAGCAGCTCCCTACCTTGGGGTCAGGACCTACCAGGGATTTCCAAGATAAGCTGCCACAAGAAGATTAAAGGGATTAAAAGAAATAATTGTGTTACAGAATTCTGTTTATTTTTTCTGACCTTTCTCAAATGTTTGTGCTTTTCTTGTGAAATAAAAGATGAAGCCTAAAGGGATGAAAGTTAAGCCCATCTTCATCTAAACATTCTTCAAATGAAACAAACTTAAAATCACAAGTGTACATTTTCTTCTTAAGCAGTCACAATGCATTGACTTACAAAGTGACACCAAAGATACTCTGTAGCTCTCCAGCAGCAGGTTATGGAGAGGACATGCTGAAGATGGAGGTGTGTCACAGGGATGGAGAGGGTTGTGTATATGCTGTCTTGGTGTTTTGGCACTGGACTTGTGTCATGACCACATACTGTAGGTAAGGACTCGGAGAATACAAAAGATGAAAGAAGCAACGGATGTAAAACTCAGGCTTTTGGACACTGTGATTGTATGTGCCCTTCTCCCTCTGGCCTCCTCACTGCACTGTACTTCAACTAATCCTGCAGGAGTCTCTGGATTGTGTGTTACTTGTTAACTTTACTGCTACCGCTCCTTAAAGAGGGTTACAAACTCTGGGAGTGTAAGTCAATAGTGCAGCCTGGTTGTGAATGACAAGGCCAACATGGTCAGGCTTTGAAATTTTCATTATACAGCATTGGAAAGCAGGAGAACATCCATGTTAGATGTCATGTTTTGGTGTTGGCCCCTCTAAGTCAAAGAGCAAGGACTTCTTCATACACTCACAGCTGTCACTATCTGATGTAGAGGATGGAGACACCAATTCCTGCGCCGCCTGTATCTCCAATACAGCATAATGCCATGCAGCCACAAGACACATTCTTTTTGTTAGGTCCATATTTGTGGTAATAAACCCAACTTAGCGTACACAGGCTAGCTGCCCACTAATTAGGCTTGTTTCACTTTGTATAAGATCACTGTTTCTAAATAGCTCATAAATACAAAGTACAGAAAAACACACCAGGTCAACACTGGACACTGAGTTTCTGTTTTATTAATTTAATTTTGATTTAATCTTCTATTAAATTTGTTCACTGGATTACTGAACTTTTCATTGTCATTATGACAGTTTGTTTTCTCTCTCGATGTTGGGCCTCATGCATGAATCGATCATTCGCACAGATTTGACCTTAAATTGTTCATGCGTACATTTTAAGAACTTTTGTGTCATTCATCAGTACTCAGAACAAAATTTAAGACCACTCGTAAACCAATGCGCACAAAAGTCACCTCAGGTCATGTGCTGTGAAACATTAATATTGATGAAGAAAAAGCACTTTACTTCATGAAAACACAGAGGAAAAATGTTATACAACTAATTATACATCTTCTTCTGTTTAATCCACCTCATCTGCATGTACTGATCGCTGACCACTACTAGTTTCCTTTCTTTCCTTCTTTTTTCTGAGTTTAACGTCACCTGTCAGATGTTGGTTACTTGTTGCTTTGTGGTTTGAATGTGGTACTTTTATGGATTCATTGGATCCTTTACATATGCTAATTGCAAATTTCCTGGCACATGTAAGATATTCATACTTTCTTCCTACTGCTTTAAGAACAAATGTAAGAGAAATGCAAGAAAACATTCATGCAGGCCCATTGTGTAGTTTCCCGTGCACTGGCCATCCTCTACCAGGTTTTTACAGTCTTGTTTTTTATTTAGTGCCACCAGCGAGCTGAAGTTTTCACTCTTTCAGCAGATCTACTGGACACATTGGCATAAAATTTTGTACTGTTATGGTTCCCAAATTAGCATCTTAACATGCTAAACTAATTTGGTAATCATGGCAAACATAATACCTGCTTAACATTAGCATGTTAGCATTGTCATTGTGAGTTGTGGCCATATTCCACAGCGAGAACATATTAACTCTACCTAATTGGCATGCAAAAGATCACAATGTGACTGTTTTTTATCTACCGTAGATTTGTATTTCCGTTTCCAGTGATACCTAAATTTGGCAGAAAAGAGAATGTAATGACCCCCAGGTATTTATTAAAAACATTTGTAGTAAAAATCTACTTACTTCTATAATGCTATAAGTCTAAAGATGATAATGCAGTGATGTATGTTGTCTTTTAAGAAAAGTTGTCCAGGTTGCACCATGAAATTTAATGGATAATTATATGTACTGTTGTGACAAAAATGTAGAGGACGTGGTGTGCGATGATTCATCACCAAGTCAGTATCACAAGTGAAACAAATAGTTACTGAACTAAAAAGACAAAGAACTCTGGACATCAGCATCATAAGTTCATGCACTGTATTTTTGCCAACACATATTATTTAATGGTGTATTATGGGTGACTTTGGTGACTAAGCTTGAAGGTGATGATGATATACCATTGATTTGTCTCATTCATATTATTTTGTATGTATGTTAATTCTCCACTCTGCAAAAAACATAAAATATGACCAGATGCAGCAGGAAATCCTGGTATTTTTGGCATTATACATACTATGTATATGGACATAGTAAGTCTTTTTCTGGCATACTAAATAGTATGGTAGTGTGGGTATTGGAGTGCAATGACTCTTCTTCTATATCATAAAATCTAACATGAGACCTCAGTCCCTCCCTCTTGTTGCAGCTGCTGCGTCTCTTTGTGGATATCACTGTGTGTGTTTGTGGTGAATCTCGCTGAATTCCCTGGTAGTTCAGAAAGCAGTGAAACGACAATAAGGATCGTGTGGAGAAACTCTGTGACACTTCCCGTCTATTTATATGTCCCTGTGCCCTCATTCATTCACATTCCATGACCTCTTTCTGTTGTCGATAGTCATTCTGTGAAACGCAGGAAATCACCGGCTGAAGCAGGCAGTCCAGGCTGAGAGAAATATAACAAGCTGATGACACATAAGGGAGCACAGGACTGTGATCACAGTCACAGTCAGGACTGTAAACACATGGGTCATGTGGACGATGTGCAAAGTGCCACTAATTTTCTCGAGACACTACCAGTGTGCTGCTGAAGCTCGGACAGCAGGTGTTTATATCTGCCCTGGGAAGGAAGATTGCTCTAATCTGAACATTTGTAAAACTAGTTTGAGTAATTTAACAGCAATTAACTCTCCTCCACGCACAAAATGCCACTGCAGGCAACATAAACCTGTGACCCAGCTGTAATCTCTTTGACTTTCATGTGTGGACACAAGCTTTGATGTTTTCATGTTACTTCTTGATGTACATACATAATATCGGCAGCACAAGCAAATGCAGCCGAACGGCAAGTATCCTCATACTGTCCCCTTGGAATATCTGCGTTCTGAGGGGTTTTGAGATATTGAGCTTTAATGTTTTTACATTAAAAATATATATAATATATAATATATATAATATGTGGAACAAGTCTCTGTCATGCACGAAAAAGACAGACACCCTAAATGTGTTCTAAATGTAAATATATATATATATATATATATATATATATATATATGTATAAAATACTATCAAATATGTAACTGGGTATGTTTAGAACAGGTCAAATGCTTTCAGCTTGGAATTATAAAGTTAGTGTTGTAACAGAGTGTGTTCATGTGTGAAAAGTTCAATCTGATGCTTTTTGACATTTTATGACGTTTTGTTTTATATCAGAAATACTGATTCTCATACACCAAATATATGTCTTATTTTTAGGGGGGAGAAAAATGACGGATGGACTTAGTGTTTATATTGGGATATCAACTGACTGACAATGCTTCAGTAACATGTTTTTTTATTTTAACTCAACTCATTGTGAATGACAGCAGTACAAATGCAAGTTCACTGTTTTAAATTGTTTTCAAGCTTGAGGAGTTTTATTGTTTTATTGTTAGCTACCACACTAACCAGCTAATGCTACCTTCCTAATGTCAGTCTAGCAGTCAGGGTGGAAAATTAAATGTGAACATGTAGAAACCAGCTGACAGACAAGTGTTCAAATTCACCAGCCACTCAGTAGTTAATCATTATTTTGTATCTGAAATCTACAAGCCAATATCATAATTTACCAGCATGTGGCTGGTAGCTGGTGCTCATTTCCCATCTTGCTGTATTTTTGACGGATGCCATGTCAGTTAGCACAGAGTAGATCAAACAGGCAGGAAGTCAGACACAGAAAAGGCAGGGACAGTTTTCAAAATAAAAGACCCCGTGTAGACTCACAATCATAAAGACATACAGAAAATAAACTATGTGACCGCATAGCCTGCTTATCCATGGTAGAAGCACAAAGAGCAAGGAAAGAGGATCTAATCAACAAAATCTGAGCAAATAAACATATTCAGGCAGGCAAAATGTTCCGCTGCTGAAATGCATCTGGTGGGGCTTGTAGCCATGTGGAACCGTGATGCAGACATGCCGTACTTGGTGGAATCAAAAGATAGGTTTGCTTTTTTATTTAAGTCTTTACCCTGTATTCCAGTAACAGGCAAAAACCTGACCCCATCCTTTAGTGCTTGTGTCTTAATATTAGCATTAATTGTAGAGTAGCTAATGTTAGCTGGTTTAGCTAACAAAAAAACAAAACAAAACTAATCATCACGATCTAAAACAGGTTTTTTTTCTTTTGGAGTCTAAACTTACTTGCCATTTACATTGCTGTTCTTCACAAGAACATCAATAAAATCCTCAATCTTCAGGTTTCTTCTAAACATCACGGTTGTGGCATTTTCTCATTTCTTCTCTGCTGCTTTTCCCTCTGTCTTGGGGGGGCAAGACTCAGTGCTGATAAAACCAAGTTTAAGTTTAACTTTGCATAAAGAGCCTTTTTGTTTTCTAATTAAAAGTCCATAATTGCATAGAACATAAAAAACACCTCATGTAATGTGAATAAGTGGTCACAGAATAAGAATATTCGAATAACTCAATTTTGACAAAAATGTCAGATAGAAGCTTATGATTCCAAGTGAATGAAACAGTATGATCACGATCCCACAACCATCTGACTAAGACAAATGTCTCATGAACTGTAGATACACACAGGGTAATTGTTGGCCTCACTGTCATCCTGTTTCTTGTTGCATATTTTCCACTACAGAGACTAGATGAGGAGACTAGTTGGAACAAGAAGATGTGGTTTTGTCTGTGTCTCTGTCTATTTTTAGCATGGAAATATTGCTGGTAATTTGTTTTTATTGTATATATTATTTATAGCTGTGAACAGAGTGGCTGTACACGTTCCTTAAAGCCAGGACTGAGAAACCAGCAAGTGAGTTCAGTTTTGAAAGAAAAAATCCCTCCCCTCTCTTCAGGCCTCCCTCCAAAACTACAAATACTTCATTACTACACTTAGGTAGATTTTTCAGATATCTGTGCTTAACTTGAGTATTAATTTTTATGACAACTTTTTACGTTTAATCCCTACATTTTAGCACAATCTGTACTTTCCACTCCTTACATTTTCATAACAGGCTCCTTACTGTAGGTTTAATGCATTTAAGGTGAATTATTAATTCTTTTTATTTTGCGACATGGTGCACTGTCTTCCCGACATCAAGACCAATTTAAACCTAAATGGATGAAACAGTAACACAGAAAAGACAATTCCTTAGTTGATCCATCACTGCATATCATGTATGACAGATGTTATGTAACGTAACAAAAAGAAAAATGGCATGAAAGATGTGACAGGACGAAAACAATGTAACAAGACAAAAAAAGGCATCATAAGACAGGAAACTACGTAACAAGACAAAAAACAGTATAAAAGACAAACAAGATGAAAACAACGTATCAAGACCAAAAAGACAACGAGATGAAAACAACATAAAAGATGTGACATGGCAGAAATTATGTCAAAGATGTAAGAATATGAAAAAATGAAAGAGGAGGAGGAGGAGTTTTTCACTTTTCCTTGAGTAAAAAAGTTGAATCAGTACTTCTGTTTTACCGGTCTCTTTTTTTCACACAAGTATCTTGGACTTGTACTTAAGTAAAGAATATGTGTACTTCTGGTGCTGCTCAGAGTCAAAAGTTACCCCAAAGAAGAAGAAGAACAGTCAAAAGTTTGACAACAACAAACATGGCGACAATGGAGGAGGTTGTAATAACCTAAAAGGGGCAAAGGTGGCAGTAGAGAGTGGAGGTCTGTGTGGCCATTAAATACATCGTGACATGTGGGCGGAGCATTTCTTTCCCTTATTGACAACAAACATAATTTCCAATAACTTCATGTCCCGTGATCACGTCTCATTTGAACTGCTGGCTATACTACTACTATACTTCTCGCACGACTACCAGAGGTACTGTTCTGTTTCATCCGTATCTGTACGCTTTCAGAAAACGTGCAGAAATACGGAGGAAATGAATTCAGAGTGCGGACAGGAAGCCCAGTGTGCATATCTAATGTTTAGCATAAATGAGCCTCAGGAGGATGTCTTTTTTTAAATTTATTTATTTCATATGTATTTCCAGGCTTTTCCCAAAATATACTTGTACCGTCATAACACCATTGAAATGAGAAGGTTATGCTTCATCTCAGAAAAGCTTTAAGTCTGTGACAGAAAGTGATGAATAAGCTGCATTTTCTGAACATTAAGTTAATTACTGTAATTTGTAACAAATAGACTGAGAAGGAATTCAGGTAGCCCTAAAACAAATATAAGATCCAGTAAGATCCCGACTGAATATGAGTCGTCCTGCACAGTCATAGCCTACAGATCATTTATTTAATATATCAGAGGTGTTTTAAAGTATGAAAAATGAAGGACTATGGCCTACTTGATGAAGTTTATTTATTACTCCTTTTTTCTCCACCCAAAAGATCAAGATGTGACAATAGTTCCTGACTTAAGTCATAATCATGGCTTATTAGTAAATACCAAAATCAAGACAAATCAGCCAGCATAACATTTTGCACTCTTGTTTCTCAGGGCAGCTGTAAACTTGTAAAAGTTAGAGGATGTTATCAAGTTCTTTGCTCTCCTCAGACACAATCCAAAATTCATTTCAGCCTTTTGCAACCTTCAGCAACGCTCAGCCGCATTTCCCTCACCCCTTTTTTCTCCAAGCAACATGAAACAAACCAGAGAGCAAGCAATTTTATTGTTCAGTGGTATCTTTAATTGTGATGAAAAAGGATTATGTAGATTTCTGTAAGCCTCCCTGACAAGACATATTTTAAAGTGAATAGGCCAAAGAACAGGAATATGTGTCAGTGGTGGAGGCTTAGTGGAACGTCTTCTCAATAATAGGGTAATCCTGGAGTCTAGGGATCCCTCATTTACCCTCTCAGCCGAGAGACGATGTGCACTGGTCTCCAATTATAGCCCATGGTCTCTTTAAAGACAAAGAGGAGGACTCAGACTGTGTGACTAAGTGTCATAAAGATATTTCCTTTATCTTTATTACTTCTTTCAGCATAGTACTATGGAGCAGCTTTGACAGAAAAAAAAAAACAATGAAAAAAATTACCTTTTTCCAGAAAAACAAAGAATTAGACAACAATGTAACCCTCCACTGCAGTTTAGATTGTATTTAGCAAACACCTTTGCCCAAATGTTGGTCATAATTGGTATTTAGTACTTTATTAAAGATAAATGTAGCTTTTGATAATACAGATGATTGATGATGTCTGTTAATTCTTGCTGGCTATATGTGACATTAAAATAATCTGTGAGAAATGGCAGCTAGTATTAACGATAATGCTAACCCACATGAGGTTATCTGTAGACTACAGGTCGTAACAAATGATGAGAAAACGAACATTTTTCCCTTCAGTGTCTGTGCAATACTATCCACCACCTTATTAAAATAAATTTCTCTGATCAGGTCACATGATGCTAATAGCTAATTGTGCATGAAAGACAAAAGAAAGATTTTTTTTAGGAGCAACAATCAACTTTTGTGTTAAATTTTTACCTGCTATCCACACATTCAGTAAGACATAATATTGGTAGGTTTTTGAAGAAAGCTGACAACATACAAACTGTTAATATTCTTTGCCATTTTTGCTTGAAATGTGCTCAGAACTATGTTCTTTCTTGATGTGATATTTCATCCTAACATGAAATGAAATGAGTTTGAGTTGGCGTTAAGATGAGGAGTGACTTCCTGTTGTATGCGGTTGCGGGCTGCTTCAGTCCTCTAACAAAGAGTGTGAAATGAAGATTGAAAGGATCTGTGTGATTTGTGTAAAGGATAAACAAAGACTTGGACTAATTGCTGCTGGAGGTCAGCGTTCCAAATGCATATTCAAAGCACAGGGTGTTGCCGTAGATTTATAGCAGTCACAGTTATTTAATAACCTGAATAGGCAATTTCGCAGTGAATCTGCAGAGAAAGGGGACATGAAAAGTTGTGAAGAATTGATGATGGACTCTTTGAGAGTGAGCGAGATAAAATTGACCATGAAATCTGCAGCTCGGAATTAAATTGGTTGGAAGAAGGAGGAGGGGGGAGAAAGGTGTGAGGTGTGATCACAAAGACACAAGTGTCTTTGTGAAAATGCCAAGGTTAATTTGCACATCAGTTAAATGCATAATTAAATAGCAGAAGATATGTTTGGACAAAGGAAACCCTAATAAGGAGAAATGTAGTAAATAGCTGAGATGGTTAAAGTGATTTGTGTTCGTTTTGGCATTTCTCCTTCAGTGCCTGTGGGCGTATGCAGCTCCTCCTCATGTTGATTCATTTTTAGATGAAACAATATTAGAATGGATAGACAGAAAGGGCAAGGAGGGATGACTTGTGAGAGGTTAGCTGGGTCACCCAAATAAATAAATAAATGAATAAATTAAATGTAAAAGTAATTCCATTTTCTGCTAATAATTATAAATAACTATAAGTAAAAAACACAAACAAAACAAAATCTATGTATATATTAAACACGAATTCAAGAAAAATGATCAAATATTTAAAGAATGCTGTGTATCAAGCTAACACACTGGTCCACAGACTGGGGGACGCACAATACCAGGGGAGGAATAAAGAATAAAACAGTTGAATGGATATGATCTAATAAACAAACTAGAGTTTGCTGATTCTCTCCTGATGACTTTATTTTACTAAATTTAAACTTCTGAATTTGATTTTTTTTTTTTTTGTTGTTGTTGTTGTTTTTTTTTTTTTTTGGTCAGTTCCATGTGGTGACGTTGTTTGGCACCAAAGTAGTGATTTTGAGTTCCTGTCCATATGCCCGGCCGACTCGATTGCATGCAGAGCTCAGCTCAGTAATGACATAAAACTGCCTTTAGCATCAAATAACTAATCAAGGCCAAACTGATCAGAAATGAACACTTGAACAAACATTAGCATGATAAGAACTATCTAAAATGACAGAGACCATGTTAGAGAAAAATGTATTTGATGTCTTCGTGGATGTTTTAGTTTGGCCCATGGGGGTAGGATTTATGACCTATACTGCAGCCAGCCACCAGGGGGCGATTCAGATGTTTTGGCTTCACCTTTAGGGTGCTTTCATGTTGTCCATCTCAATATATGTCAGTGGCTTGGAGTGTGGTTAACATTAGCTGTGCTAGCACCAGCAGCCTTCTCTCCTTGCACGTTAATGTCCACATACCATTGCTCCGGTCGAGTGGTTAGCCTATACGGAGGTTTAGTCTGACACTAGATCATAAAACTGCCAGACTGTGATAGTTTATAAATGTCTTCTGACCCACTTTCCACCTCGTTGATGTACATCCTGGCATTAGTGGCTGCCAGCCAGGGCTGCAGCCCCTGCTGCGTAACATCATAGATGTAACACCTAACCAGCATTGTACATTAAGAAAATATTAATAATTAGTTTAACTGACTAGTATTTCTGGTGCCAACTAGCAAGAGTAGTAATGTTTATTCATTTAGTCAAGTAATCGCGTACATCTGTAGCACATACTGGACATGATGTATACAGGCTGATGCATGTGCACATTTTCCATCTCTCAGTATTACCTTGTTGGACTCCCTTCTTGGTTAAAACAGCACGACCCCACAAATAATTGCACTGTAAGAAGTAGCTTATAAATCTATAAAGTATTTGTCTTCTATTATTTCTAACAGAGTAGCCACTCAAGGCATTTTGCCGCTCCCAGAGTCATTTTGAATAGAATTCTGGGATGTGTATCTGTCAGGTTTCCATTATTGTCAGTAACTTGAAACTTGCTTGAGATATGTGATCAATCACAGTGAATGGCGCTTATTGAAAACTCAGCCTTCAGGGGCTCTTTGGAAGATAAAAAATGTATTCAACAATTTAAAAATATATGGCTCGCCTTGGAAAAGAATTCACACTATTTTGGCTGTGCCCTGTGCAGTGATTGTTATTGTTATTATGTTACAGTGGTGAATCACAGTCAGGTCAGACTCTGAAGCGTATGGTATCAGCAGCTTCACACTGAGATATAATACCTCTTCCATTGACACTGATACCATGTTTCACTACTCACAAACTTTTTCAGCTATGTTTAGTTACGTGACAATATACTTTAAAAGCATTTTTGAAAAGGAATTCATTGTTTAACGTAGGTCACAGATTTTTCTGTAGGATGCTGGAGGAATTTGGAACTATCAAGGATATCTTCTGATATGATAAAGACATTCTAGCAATAACTGATTGTAAGAGGTGTCAGTGGATATGATAGCAGAAGGTTTGCTGAACTTTTCAAACATCAAAGGAGTTGGTGAGCTTGTAAAGTTCTGCTCCTCCTACACTGGAGCACAGTGTGATAAACTCTCCAGAAAGATGTCTGATATTACAAGGCGTGTTGCAGTTATACCCGATTCCCCATCAAATTATTGGACTCATTTTAAACAGAACACATTTTTATGAGTATCACATTAAAAGAGTATGAAAATGGCAAAATTTGAAGGTAAAAAAAGTTATTTTTTACTCTTGTTTGAGGTATTTTTTCAAAAAAATGATGCACCTGATGGGTGATGGAGACACTTTCCGAATAAGTTCTGATATAACAAGCATTCATCTCACATTTCTGAGCTGTTTCTGCTTTGACGTCTCCTCATCGCTGCTGTGGCTCTCTAACGCATCCATGATCGCCCCACACAGTTCTGATGGAACCTTCCTCACATTAATACATGAGACAAACAGAACTGTCATGTTTCCTTCATGTTTATCTATATTGTTTTCCACTGTCTGATGTGCGACTGATGCTCTTTTATTTACATCATCGTGTTGCCTTCTCTTCTTCTGCTGAGGTATATTGGATTTCTGACTGGGGAATTGGCACCACACTCCTAACATTCACACAATGGTAGTTGATGGAGAAAAGCATTCACTCGCATTTTCTTTTCCTGATTTACTTGAACCTTGGTTCAAATTTGTGATACATTTGGATGGAAACATGGCAAGTGGCAGTAAGCCAGTGAAAATTTAAAAATTGCTATAAACATTTACATTATACCTTTTATGGGGTTAATGTTACTTAAAATCAAATTCACTTGGAAATTTTCAGTGCTACTTGATTAAAAGTTGATTGCACATTATTTTCCCTAATGGAGACACTACATTCCTTCAGATGTACTACGTTGTCAAAGTCCTCTGTTGGACAGGAGACAAGGCAGGGCATCCAACTGGGCAAACCCCCAGGGCTGCCCAAACAGACCAGAGTCACTGCATTACACTTATTTTGTAGTTATTTAATTCAAATTTTGTTTTTGAGTATGTGAAAATAAAGCACAACTGTCTTAATAAGGATCCTGCTTTATTAGCCAATCTTGAAGAGTGGCCTTGTGTTAAAATGTTTTAAGTCCATTACTGTTTCATCAGATGAATATGTATACATGTATTTGTAATATTTCAGGATAGGCATATTATAAGCAGTGTAAAAATGGGAGGGCGGGGGGTTAATTGGGACCTAGCAGCTCATTTTTGCCCTGGGGCCTGCAAGCATAGCCTGGGAACCAGACGAATCTGCATGCTCATGTTTCATTTGCTCTGACAGATAAGTCTGGCCGCCATCCCAATTCCCAACAAATTTCCACCAAGTCACAACCATTTATTCAATTTGGGGTGGGTTGATACAGTGATTGTCAGAGGGGCATTGCTTGTCTAGGGTTGAAAAGTCACATGTTTCAAATGCCAACCACCAGACTAGACTTCAAACTAGGCAGTGAATACTCAGGAATTTTAGTGTACTATTGAGCTTTTTTTTTTTTTTTTTTCCTGCTGGAGAACAGACCAAGCACCACCTCGACGTGCACATGTTCCTCAGTACAGTGTCACACGTTTCGTTGCTCTGATTGGATGTAGGTTGATTGAATTGCGTCCAGGCTCATTGTGGTCTATGCCAACGCAACTCAGAAATAAAAAATGAACTGAGAGGTTCCATATTAATACACATTTGTGAATTAGTTTGGCGACGTCTAGCTACTGCAAGCAGGTTACTATAGTCTGAAAAGGGTGTAGACAACCATATACCTCCTCTGATACATACTGAACAGTCACTTCTTTTCATCTGGCAGAACACTGTTTCTTGGAGAGTGTGTGGCATTTTTTGCCCTGTTTCCCCAGAAATTAGCTACTTAAAAAAAAAAAAAAAGATTTAGATATAATTACATGTTGTGCATAATATCACGGACCTACTCATGCAATGAAAAGAGGCAAAATCAGTTATTTTAAAGTTTGAACAAAAAAACAGAGAAAATAACTGTCATTTGATTTGTTTGGTTGTTTTTCCTGCAGAAATCATCTGACTGATCATGACTACAGCCAACATTACATGTACAAGCATCTGTGCCTTGGAGAATTTTTCTCAGTGTTTCCCAAACTTTTTTTTTTCAGGGGACCTACTTTTTTAAAATGACAAACCACCCAGGGGCATTTCCAGACTTTTTTTTTTTTTTGACTGGGGTTGCCCAAGTGGAACACTGATTTATGCAGGGAACTTGACAGGTGGCATGAACTATGTGTGTATGCAAGCACGCACACAACCACGCAAACACATGTTGGAAAAGCATTAGTTTACGATTTCTCATATCTTCTTTAATTACTAACATTAAGTTGCTGTATCTTACAGTTCCTTGCATACCTGTGCTATTTTTTTAATTTAAAAGATAAATTGTCCCATCAATGAACAGTCAACACAGTGGGACCAAACTGAAATTCTACATTTACTCTACCTCTTTCCTCATGTTATGACACTCCGTAATTAATTCTCAGCACTCCACCATGACAAATAGTTATATTTTCTTGATTTAATATTTTTATTTATTAATTATTATTTATTCACCTATTTCCTGCATATTGTTTTTGTGTATTATTTTTGTTTTTGTGTGTCACATGAAGAGAACTACAACTAACATCTCATTATACAACCATTTGTTGTAAAATGATTCATAAATTAAATTAACATTGTAAAAAGTTAAAAGTAAGTTACATACAAAGACAGCAATACACACTGCACAGTAATTAAAAAACATTAGTCAAACAGTTGGGTCAAGCTAAGGGCCCGCCTCCCACTGGACACATGGCCAATCATACTTGAGGATAATGGAGTGGCACATGGGGTGGACAAGACACCCCTGAAAACACCCCTACCCAATTCACAACAGACCTTATCAATCAATTTTGGAAAGAGTTAACTTGTACATAAATGATTATTCCTGATTGATTTTTATGACAATTTCCACACCACCTTTTATTTTATTGATGTATGTTATTTAAAACATCTCAAGCACATCTTATTGTTTTTATTTCTTCTCACCCGGAAAACAATGGAGGACATTTTTCAGCTAATCTTCACAAATGAGGAAAATAAGTGCATTCAGGTAGACTTAACATGCTCTTGTTTTTTCCTGTCATCAGTAAAAGAATATACATATTTTAAATGCTTTATAAAATAAAAGGTGAACTGCAGATATAAATCTTAAATTCACAGAATTTCTTCCATTGTCTTTAATTTATTTGGCGACCCACATAAAATCACTAGCGACCCACCTGTGGGTCACGACCCAGTTTCTGGGAATGACTGCCTTAGATGATGCAGCTTATTTAGAGGTTAAAAATCCACCATCATTGACAGTAGCATTAACAATTCAAAACTCAATGAACAAATAAATAAATTATGGATATAAAATTAGTAGATTTACACAGAATTTTAGGTTAAAAGTGGGACCAAAGTGGCTCGATACATGGCTTAGAGCTTTAACAAGAATGGGTGCCTGGGTTGCTCAGTTAATAGAGCATCCTGTCATATCTTCAGCTGCCCTGTCCTATCAATAAAGCCATAAAAAGCCCAGAATAATATTAAAAAATAAAGCGCCTAAACAAGAATTCACTTTCTATTTAAAAAGCTGGACGTGCAAAACTTACAGCCACGGTGCATCTTCGATATTGAATCATTTCACCCAGCAGCATTCATTCCATGCTGGAGCTACTGTATGTGACTAACTAGTGGGTGAATTATTGCATCTCCAGCGGCAGCAGCAGTCCACCCTCACTGCTCAGACAGGGCAGAGTCACAGATGGGCGATATCAACCAACTTATCCGAGATTGGTCGATTCAAAAGTGGGTGTTTGATTGAGAATAAAATCAACCATTTCATTAACATGAGACTTCATCTACATCAAAGTCACTTCCTCGACGCTGTCACTTGAAAGAGTGTGGTTAGGACCAGGGTGCAATCCATTGCCCGGGGAGGCCCTTTGTGCATCATGGTAATAGAGAACAAAGAAGGCCAAAACCTTATGCTATTAAAATAGATTCACCAAAACCAATTGTAGTATATTAGCTTGGAAATGACACAGAGGAACTGACGAGGGTTTTTAGTGGCAGATGGAGTTTCCCCATACCATGAAATTTGTATACTTGGCTACTAAGAAAACAATTCTTGCTGGTACGTTGAACAGCCTTCCTGTTTTCACTGAGCAAGTGACACTGGCAGAGTGAGAGAGTGTGAAGCCTCTTTAATTGCCTTCGGTCACCCACAACGTTGAACCGGAGCGCCACGCAGCTTAGCAAAGGAACCGGGCAGAGGGCCTGATAGATATTTTATCGCCCAAGTTAACGGTTAATGAATTCCCAAAGTGAAATCTGTCACTTCAAAAATAAAGAGGAAGGCAAATTAAAGGGAGATAGAGAGAGACAGGGGAAGAAAGGGACTGGAGAGGGTGACACAGTTTTAAAATGCCCTATCTTTTGGCCATCCCCGGTTTTTCAATGGAATAAAGAAAACTCAGCGTCTTTCTTCTCCTCTTTTCTTCCCCCCACTTCTTTTTTTCTCCCTCCCATCCTCCTATCTCTCACTCCGCTTTTCTCTGAAAAAATTCTCATGAATGATTTATATGTGTCTTGTTATCAGCAACGATTTCCATAGACCCCAACGCATTCACCAAGACATTTGTGGCGTAATTGTTAATTTTAATGCCATAATGGCTTCAGATGGGAGCTCTGATTAGACATTTATTACACAATTAAATGAAACATACTCAAGAATCACAAAAGCCTTCCGTAATTATTTCAGGCCATTAATAAAATGGGCATTAAATTATATTGGACACAAAAGAGAAGTGAAATAGATTTCCATTAGAGCAATAGAGGCAGAGAGGGGTAATAGATCCTGCCTGAATTCACTCTGAAATTAATTGTTGCCCAGCCTATTTCCACACACAGTGGAATAAATGAATGAGAAAAGAGAGGAAGAGAAGAACGAGTTGGTGGCCGTGAGAGTGAGGGGAGGGGGTTACATTAAGAGCCTCTGATAAAAACCTTTTGTTTGACGTACTACAATGGACCCTCAATTCAAGAGAGAGAGGGAGAGTCAGACCAATTTCAATCTTAGTCCACCCCTCCAGAGTTCTGAGTCGAGGTTATATCCTCTTTTCAAGTTTGGTTTGCTTTTGAATAAACAGCTATCAAAGATCTACCTGCGAATGCATATATCTAAATGTGACACTTATTAGAAAGCAAAGCATGGGTCAAAGGCAACTGCTATGTAAAAAGAAAAAAAGAAGAAGAAACTTGGAACAAATGCTCATAACAGGAAATCAATCTTTTCTTTCATTAATAAATGACCTGTCGGCTCCAAAGCGGATTCTTTTGACTCTTTGACAGCAAGTCACCTTCCAGCTTTAACACGATGGAGGTCGAGCTCGATAGAAATAATAGCTGTGATTCAATCAAAACCTTTATCTTTCAGGAAAAGGTCAGGGAAGTAGAGCTTTTCCTTGAAATAATTGAATTATGATCATTGTACACTCTAAAAAGAAATTCAGGAGACCTATTCCTGGCACTTAATTAAAGGAATGGTTGCAAGATAAAATGTATTGTTTATTGATTTACATAAACCTTTCAATTTTCAAACATTATGTGGATGAGTTGTGTTGCCGTAATAATTAAGTATCACATCAACTTAATATTGTGTTTAATTTCAACTCAGATTTCTACGAGAATTGATTTAAGACTAAATTCAAGTTGAAGTAACTTAGTTTTCTCCACCTTGAGTTCAGGATTTCATTTCCCCTCCTCCGACCTGTTAGATTACCTGAGAAAATCTAATTTGAGCAATTTAATTTTTCTAAATAGTTGTCAGGTTAAAAATTTGTGTTCACAATTATGGTGATTAAGTACAAAAGACTTAAAGATGAGGAGAACCTAATTCCCCTGACTCCATGTAGGTTTTTGGTTGAACTTAATTTCATTAGAAGTTGTCAGAATTCAGAAAGATTGATGCAAATCATTCCAAATAATTGCTTTTTTTTAGCTAAAAATTCTGTTGCATGTACACTAGTGCACATTATACACTGTACACTACTAGAAAATGAATATTAGTGATGTCACTGTTTATAACAAACAAATGAAAAAGTTTAACAAAGGCATTCCTGTGATAATCTTTTGACATTTCTGTAAAGTCTCTGAAATGTAATGTGAAGTCAAGAAAAAAAGAGCACTTACAATGGACAAATTAACAGAATTTATTTCCCCCATCTCTCAACAGTAAGATTACGACAGTTAAAACACATCAAAGCCCAACGTATGGCAAAGACTTTCTGAAACCATTTCCAATGGGAACTCTAAATTGAACTGTCTTTTGAACTAGCGCTCTCTTGAGATCTTCTGTAAAAGTGTAAAAAGAAATGGAAACTGATATCTCACAAGGCTAGAACAGATCATTCAACAGAAATTAATTAATCATTCACTGATACAGATTTGTAGAATTGTATTTTTTTTCTCTCTCTCCATCAGTCTGTCTGGCTTCAAAAGCTTCTACATTCTTTAACGGCCTATTTTTTTAATATATTTTTTTTTCCATTATTTCACCCTTGACTTGTTTTTGATTTGTACAATACCTACAGTCCAGCTCGGATTTCACAAGCAGCTGCTTGTCCAATAAAAGGTTTTTTTCCACTTCGTTATTCAGGATGCAAATTCTGTAAACAAAACAGGGAGAAAAGGCACAAGAGGGAGTTGATTGATATGTGTAATCCTGAGACATTAAAGAGAAGCTCTGTGGAATATTGATTTTCAGTTTCAGTTTTGAATTCATCACCTGACTCACGAGAGCTTCGCACCATATCTTGAGGTTCAGGTCTCAGACTCAGTGGAGCCACTGGCAGCCCTATGATGAGAGATTAAAACAAAACAGGTTGTATAAAAGAGGACTGTTCACAACGTTAAATGAATCTATCTAAGTACCTATCCAGATATACAGTATTTTGATTTTACTTAACTTTACATTTTCACATGACCACCAAGATGTGGTTTTCCAGCAAATCCCACATTTGTTTCACCCCTGGGTGTCCACACTGTAATAAAACCACCAAATCCAATTAATCAAAACATTATATTTCACAATGTTCCGTGTTGTATTTGTTAAAAAAATTATTTTTCCAATAATTAAAAGGAGCCGACAGAGCCTGAATGTCGATGCTGAGCACGCACTCCAGCAGACAAATTACGTCCACTGATGAGATATAGCTTCAGGCTATAATGAGAGGTAATGAGTGGGTATAAATGTGTCATAGGTGTTATCATGGATGTTTTACTTAAAAAGAACAGCAGTTATTTAATTGGAGAATTTCCCCAAATGCAGAATGCAGTATAAAGGTGAATAACATCACAGTAGTGATTTGGAAATTGGCTGTTGTTGTGTGAGTCGTGTACATCATCAGTGTTGTGTTTGGAAAGGAATATTACCACAAGCTTTGTATGGTATTAAGAAAACAGAACTTCATCAAAATCAAGTTTTTCATTTCATGAGTTAAAACAGAGTTATGCATAAATAAAATAAACTTAATTAAATTTAAATCAACACAGAAAGTGAGCCCAGTTTTGTGTTGAGTAATTAACACAAAACTTGACTCATCTTGTAATCAGGATTTTGAGAGTCTTCGTTAATTCAAATTAGTAAGAGCTCCTTCTTTCCCCTCAGGGCAAGGCCTTTCCTTACTCTTGGTCTTTCTCGCTGTGTTTTTTTCTTTGCCAGGATTCTGTGCCTGCCACCACAAAAAACGACCATGTGCCAGAGCCAGATGAGGTCTCTGGCTTTGACAGTTTTGTTGATAATCCTTGAACCCACAGACCTCTCATTTTCTTGGCACAGTAATGACAGGAACCTGTCTCCTAAGGACGCCATGTGTCTTCCAAGCATGTCCATCAGGTCCTTAGGATGACTCCAGTGGAAGTTGGCAGGTGTGGAAGCAACTAATTAAAAATATTTAATGACTGTAATTACATAGTAGTTGTAGTTTTTTTGTACATGTTCTTTTATAAGTACATTTTCAAGTCTGTACTTATCTTTACTAAAGTATGTATTACAAAATGTAATCAACTTAGTTACTTTTAAAGTCATAGTTGAGTACTGAGTTCAGTTTGAATTTATATCCAAACCTTTCATCTGCTTTTTTGTAGCCAGTGAGGCTATCTGATCACAAATGGGCCAATGAAAACCATGACATACGGATGAAAAACACCCCAAAATACTGCAGCAAGGATGGGTTTGGCAACAAGTTCATAAGGACAATTTGTCAGCATCTGATACTGAAGCGAACGATACCCTTTAGTGACTGTATCTGACGCGGCCAGGAAGCCTTTTTAACCTGTAATAAACGCTGCAAGCAGTCATTTGGTCTTGAACCACGTTTCACTGAAACGAATTGAAAGTCAAATGGGAAAAGTTGCATGACTTACACAGCTAAAAATGTTTTGGTTTCACACAGGACTCTAACCCTGGTCTCCTGGGGTTGACAGTTGACCGTGTTGGTGGGCTCATAGGTGATGAAGCGAGGTAGTGTTGGCTTGGGAATTGAGGTGTTGCAACTGATGTTAAGTAAAGCATCTCAACAAGACCATGGCAAAATTTCATTTGCTGACCTGCCGAAAATCTGGAGGAGCTTGGGTGCAGCGCTCTACCTTCAGCTGTTAACCATGATGTACTGAAGGCCTGCTGACTACAATGGCACTGCTGTTATTCTCAAGTATCACAGCACCATTGACAAGAGCTTTTTCCAAGCCTGACTGACAAAGCAGTGTCACATATCTATGTCTTTCTCCCGGTTGGGGAAGAGAGGTGGATGGTAACCAAGGAAAACTGGGAAGACCCCATGTAGGAACACAGAAGGAGAATGTAAGAGAACTCAGATTATTGTTGAGGAATGCTCCTAGACTTGTCTGCTCCAACAGTTAGCAGAAGTCTTCATAGACCTGTCATGTATTGCACATGTTATCCTACAGAAGATGGTGCAATTAGAAGATGTGATTGATCATAGGATGGGCTGGTTAATTGGCAGAAGAAAGTTAAGGATGCAGAACACAGTAAGTAGTCTTAGAGGAGATGATGATGTTGCTATCTTCCAGATGGCAGAAAAGGAGTGAGCATGTCAGCGGAGATATGGGACCATCTTGGTTCCACATCAGACAGAGGCTGATGAAGTTTTGACATTTGTCTGTCGAATACTGGAGGAGGAGTTGGCCCATTGAAGGACCTGAGCTTGTACAGTTGTAGGTGATTTGGGTGAACATGTCAGGTTTCAGGTTCAAGTGGTTTGCCGATAGTTGTCTTTAATGTCTGGATGAAGGCTGGGTTCCTATGCCAGCCAGTGCTTCCAGTCTTCCAGGGCCACATGCATAGTCTGTAGCTCCCAGTGGCTGATGTTATCGTCTTGTTCAGCAGATTTGAGGGAAGGAAGCAAGGCAGTGATGGACCTTGAGAGGCTGTTTGCAAAGGAGGAACCCCAATTCTACCTCCAAACCAAAGACTGAAGCATTGAACCAATGAGGAAGCACAGTGACAAATGACATGCTCTGTCTGCAGGTCCAAGATATGCTGAGTCATCACAGGGTGTGGCAACGGAGCAAAACCACAAGTAAGACATCATGTGGCAGACTCAAACAACATATTAACATCTGTGTTGATTAGGGTGTGCACATAATCACTGACTATGGTTTGGTCAAAAAGAAAAAGAGAATTCATCAAGTTAGCTGTAAAAATGTTCTTGCTCTACAGGCTGTCTTTCTCTCACTCATTCAGTCCATTAAATTAGCAAAATAAAATGACAAAAAGTTGCCTCTCTAAAATGAACTCAGTCAATCATTGTTAGCTGATATATTTGTCCAGTCTCCCGCCCAGACCAGAGAGACATAGAAGTTATGTCTCTAGCCCTCAAGTCAAGCTTCTGCAATGGAGCACCCAAGACATGCTCATGTTTGCAGCTCCACTGAGTGATCATGATTTGTTGATCACTCTCAAGACATCATCAGCCAGACGCAGATGTATCCGGTCTAACATGAAAAGTCAAAGGGATGGCCCAAAAACCCACTGGAAGATTGAGTCTGTGAGGAAGAGCTGGATCTTGTTGTGTGGAATAGTTTGACAGAATAGTTTTTCTATCAGAGGTGGAAGACTATCCAACGTTTCTTACCTTGAGCAACTTGAAGTGTTTTCTGTGTCTGACAAAGTATTGTGGCTCAAGGGCACAAGTCGATCAAGCAAACCAAAGCAACAATTTTACATTGATCGGTTCATTATCTCAACACCATGGCTAAATCATTTGTTGGATATTTTTTAGGCCCCATCACTGAAGAAGCTGTTATTTGAATAGACAAAGACACACACTGTGTGCATGCCCACGGTTACTATAGAAATAGTCAACAACCTTAAGGTGTCAAATTATTGAGGGGCTTAGACAATTGCAAGAGCCAAAACTAAGATAAATAAAATGTGTTCACTCAGAAGCAGAAGCAATGAATCAATGAATCAGTGCTTAGAGTCCGACCGTTTATTGAAGTATGTCCTAACAGTAAACTTAAGCTCTGTATGACGTTATTGTAGTGCATAATTTATCTATATGTCTATAACTATTTATTGTATTTTTGTATTCAGAAATATATTTTATGTTATTGTTTAGTGGTAGTTCATATTCTCATTTATGCTCCGTTAATCTTATCTAGTGAGTCACAGTCTCATGTAAAAGGCTCAAATCCCCCTGCAAAGAAGGCCAGCTCTAAATGAGTTTTTTTTCTCTTAATGAAGGTCAGGAGAGAGTCACATCTTTCCTTTTGTGATAATTTATCCCTATCTCCTGTTATCTCTTTTGCCCCTTTAATCCTAATTGTATTGTATAATTGTGTGATGTGGACCTCGTGGTCTTTGAAGTATTGCCCCTATCCTTTCATTATTACCTGATGCCTTGAACCTTTGTTAATTTTTTTTCCTGCTCGGCTCTGTACTATCCACTAAATAAAAGCGAGAGCAGCTTAAGTGTAGTCATTTTAAAACATTTTATTCAAGTCCAATTTTACTTTCTTACTGAGAAACTAACACCACAAAGATATGATATATATGAATATTTTCTGTAACATATTCTATGTGTTGGCTGTACATCTCACATACTGCTCATTGACATTTTGATTGCCTTTCAGTGTCAGTGAATGGCGCATGTAAGTGGATCATCTGAAAACATCTACAGCAATATGTGCTGAATTTGAGTTTTAGAATTATTGCCTTGACCATGAGCACCTAGTAATGTAATGTGAAAATATAAATTATGCAGGTAGAATATTTTCAGTAAACATAGTGGAAAAACAATTGTAGTGTGTTCTGTAGCTGTTAAATGGTTCCACTTTCAAATAGAACATTTTCTTGTAGAGGAATCTGAGCTGTGTCATGTGATGGTTCTGTATCCTGATTACACCATCCTGCTCAGTGAGTGAGTGAATTACAATGAATTTTATGTTTCTCTTTAAAAGGTTTGAGTATAGATCAGAAAATTAAAAATTAACTACAAGTATCGCTGTGTCTTTGTCTGTGTGTTTGTGCACAGATTTTTGACTATTCTAAGAGTAGTTACAAGTGAAAGAAATGCACGGGAATTTGAAAATTTCAAGGGGAACTTAGTCTAGATAGTCCAGACTGCAATGTTAATAAGTTCAGTCTTTGAAAAGTCTATATAACACTGGCTAATTACTGGTACAGTCTTGCAACTGTAACTGTCCTTCAAGCAGAAGGCGGTTCAAGCACTTCTTTAACAAGGTGATCTCTGAGTTTGTTGTTGCTTTGCTTAATGTGTTTTTCTTCCCTTTTCACATATTTTGAGCCTGTACTATCTACAATATAATATTATATATATGTATATATATATAGTGTGTATATACACACCAGCATAATAGATAAAGCTATGTTAGTTTGTATATAAGGTATTGATACACTGTGAGTGTACACATAGATGCTACAGTAATGGACAGTTAATCATATTTTGACAGCATAAAAATGCGTTTATGATCATTTACGTTGCCATAATTTATTAGTTCAAGATGTGGTTAAACTGCAGCTCTTCCACACTGTGAAAACACAGACTTAAAAACATTCTTCTGGGGGGGAAAAAAAGTTAGGAAACTTGTAGACCATGTGAGTTGTCTCAGTTTCTAATATTTTATTTTTTACAGAGAACCATCACTAAATAGGATGGAAATACAATAAAAGGCATTGAAATGTCAACCCTAGCTTTTAAGAGTTTTTGAGGGAGGACGCAAGTGTGCAGTAAAGAAAACCTCTTACCGCTTCAGCACCATGGACAGTTACGGTAGGGGAGCTTACCTCAATGCTCTCCACGGGAGCCCAAGTTGGCTAATAGGCTCTCTGTGTGTCAGGCCGCTCCCCATTCACTTTTTAAGGCGAGATGGATGGACATGTGTCCTTAGATAATCCGAGTTTTGTGTGCGTGCGCGTGTATGTGTATGTGTATGTGTGTGTGTGAGAATGTGTGTGTGTGTGTGTGTGGTGGGGTGGTGTTTGTCTCGTGCGCGCGCCAGTGCGTGTCTCTGTGATTTTGAGTTATAATTGGTTAAAAGTTTCAGCAGTTATTAGTTTTAGAATTATTAATACTAACAACTCTCATTGATCCGTTGCTTTCACTCTAAAAGTATTTTCGAAGCTAAATAAATAAAAAACTGACTATATATATTAACCATATTCTTATTTTTATTTTTCTAATTTGTTTTAGCTGACTGTATGTTGTCTAAATAACATAAATTTGTTTCCAAATGCCTGAAGTTTGCAGACGGAGACAGGTTTTTAAAATCACAACTATTTTATTTATAAACTATAATTTTTACATTTTTGTTTATCTCACACGTTCGACTCTCATATGCAGTAACGATTATATTTGGGGGAAAAAAAACTGAACTGAACTGCCGATGGAAAAAAAAAATAATCATCTCAATCCTTGACAAATTAAAACCTATTGCATTTCTCATTATCCTGTTAAATTGTCGAGGGAACTTTCAGGCGTGCATTTATTAGACAATCCGTTTTTGAATAAGAAACATAGTTGACTTCTCCCTCGTGAGTAGGAGGCTCAGCCCCTAAAATAATTTCCCGTTATCTCATTCATTGATCTCCAAATGAAGCCTGAGCTGCTGGATGTATAGCAGCCTATAAACGCTACATGTCAAATTGCACACGCTGTTCGGCGAAAGATAGCATAACACAATTTAAAACTTCAAAAATAGGCTGGAATATACAGTCCGAACATGCAGTATACTACCTCACGGTTTGCTGATGAACATCACAGCCTGCCGATTGGGAGGATTTGAGGAGCTTTTTCTTTTTGCAGCCATCCGGTCGTGCGCTTGTATTGGGGGGAAAAAAAGAAAAAAAAAAAACCCCACAGACTTCGGGGGCGTCCTCAGCTGTGGGCTACATTGTTCTGCAGGTCGGGGTTAGGAGGATTTTTCTCCCAAAACGGGCATTTTTTTAACGATAATTTCAGGGTTTGTAAAGAAAGATATGATGGAAATCTTCTTGTTACAGGCAAACCGCTTGACGCATGCGTGCGCGGAGAGACGGGGAGCGGAGAGAGAGCGTGAGAAAGAGACACAGATGGTGTTAAAATATGGGAATATTAGAAGCAGAAAAATCATCTCCATTTTGTCCTATTTTGGACATCAAAAATAAATTGTCTTTGGCCTGCATAAGATATTATTTGCCTCTAATTATGTAGGACAATAGCTATATAATAGTACTGGAAATATATGACCCATCAATATATAAAGTCAGGATGTTTGTGTTTATATTAGTATTTAATTTTATTTATTTATTTATTTATTTATTTATTTATCCTTTTATTAATGTAGGCTATTTGTCATAGCATGTTTGAGATATTAACATGTCAGTGTGATGTGGTGACATGTTCAATAAACTAAAATCATCTTTGAAGTGGTGCGTGTGGCCTATTTTGTGACACAGAGAGAGAAAGATGGGAGGATAATTGCAATAGGATGTGGTCCACACAACATCCGCGTGTGTGGGTCGCCTACGTGTGCGCGCATATATATTTATATATATATAGAGAAAGAGCTATATTGGCCGGAGACAACCTTAAATAAATGTACTTAGCGGTGTAACTAACTAGAGACGACTCTCAGGATTGTATCTGCAATCACAGCGTTTTGACGGTGATGTGAAAAAAATCAGCTGTCTTGCGTTTGGTTTAATAATCACAGCTGAGGGAATCATATATCAAGCACATTAGCCCGAGGGCTATTAGGCAATGGTCCTCATTGAAATTTGCATTTTAAAACGATCACTCCGCGCCTCCTTAAAACCACACTGTCAAATTGATGTGAGCTAATGCAACAATTATAGGCTCACAATGATGCTTTTCTAAACGTTTACAGTTGATGTAATATTTTCTTGCTGTTTGTAATTCTGTCACAACACACTTCAGCTTTCCATAGGGTCGATATCCATGGCACGCACGGGCTTAAATTGTGCGCGCGCGCGTGTGCGTTTGGCAGGCCTTTTTTCTGCTATAAAGAAAATGCTAGTTTTGCTATTAATTGGGCTTAAATGTTCAGAAAACGTTACACTTATTGCAACATTGAAGCTGAGTTTGACAGGTTTTATCCTCTTAGCTTAACCCGTTCACATTATGGGTTTTGTGACCACTCTGCAGCTGGAGGACAGGGGTTAAAGCCCTGCCGAAGTGTCCTTGAGCAGGATGACGAAGCCTGTCAGGTAGAGAGCGGCCGCCATGTTTGTTTTTGATATCCAAGGAAGGAAATGAGATTATCTTTTAAACAATTTTTCTGTAAATTATTATTATTATTATTATTATTATTATTATTATTATTATTATTATTATTATTATTATCATTATTATTATTATTATGTTGTTGTGGAAATATCTCATTATTTATTTATTATTATTTATTTTCTTTTTCACTTAAAAATTTTTGATATTGATCTATATATGATGCATATGTTATGGTATGTTATTTGTTATAATATACAAATATATATATTACACAATAATATGTTTGCAGCTTGGAGAACAAAGTAAGCTACGTGCATGGATGAGATAAGTCAATAAATAAAAAAGTCTTTTTTTTTTTTTTTTTTTTTTAAATAGAACCAAATAACAACTCTATTAAGGCCTATCTATATGTGTTTTGGCGACAAACAATAAAAGTGCTCCCCTATATTTCTGTGTAAAGCTGTACCTACAGTAAATTGGTTGCATGGTATAGTCACCTCTCTGGATTGAAGTCAGGTTTTAACTGAAAAAGAGGTTGAAGGTCCATGTTTGTTGCGATTCATTACATTAAATGGAATCAGGGAGGGATCCTGAGTATTACCCCCTCCACACACAACTCCACACACACATACACACACACACGCACACACACCCCTCTTTCCTTATTTTTTTTTTTCTTCTACTACCACCCGGTCTTTGTTTATGTTGTAATGTACATATATTTTTCGTGAAGGTATTATAATAGCCGGTCTTGGTGCTGATTGGGCGCTCAGGTTGGTGAGTGAACGCCCTGCAGATTATGTCAGATTGCGTGCAGAAACCAAACCAGCCCAGCCTTTGAACTTCACCGCTTTTGGCTCGTATTCACGCTCTTCCGCTCATTTCCAAGCCAGGTGCTTGACGACAAACCTCAGAGAGAGAGAGAGGGAGAGTGTGTCGCAGAAAAAAATAACACTTTTACGACTCCTGCAAACTGACTGCGGAACATTGCTTTCACCTTTGAGGATTTTTTTACGTGTGTGTGCATCTTGCATGTATTTTTGTTCCTGTATTGCCTGCCGCAGGTCTGAAAGAGAGTTGTAACTGGACTTGAACGAGCGCGCATCAGTGTTTTAACTCGGGAAAAGCAAACCGGGCTCTGGATTTTTATTTTATTCTCTTTTATTTTTGCTGCTTTCCAGACTCTGAACATCCCAGACGTGGCATGACTGGTATCTGGCATCTAGACAGGTGAATAGTTTCCCTTCCTTCCTTCCTTCCGATAAGAACTTTTCCTCGTCATTAACATTGGGGATAAAAGCACACTTTTTCAAGATGTCAAAGCCCGCTGATCATATCAAGAGACCCATGAACGCGTTCATGGTTTGGTCCCGGGGCCAAAGGAGGAAAATGGCACAGGAGAACCCCAAAATGCACAACTCGGAGATCAGCAAAAGACTGGGAGCCGAGTGGAAGCTGCTTTCCGAGTCTGAGAAGAGACCTTACATTGACGAGGCCAAGAGGCTGCGGGCTCAACACATGAAGGAGCACCCCGACTACAAGTACAGACCCAGGCGCAAGCCCAAAAACCTGCTCAAGAAGGACAGGTACGTTTTCCCTTTGCCTTACCTCGGGGACACCGATCACTTGAAGGGACTTCCCGTGTCGGCCGCGGACTCTCTTTTGGGCCCCTCGGAGAAAGCCAGAGCGTTTCTGCCGCCGACGTCCGCCCCTTACTCCTTCCTCGACCCGAGCCAGTTCAGCTCCAGCGCCATCCAGAAGATGACAGAGATGCCCCACACGTTGAGCACCAGCACTTTGCCGTACGCGTCCTCGTTGGGATACCAGAACGGCGCGTTCGGCACCCTTGGGTGCCCCAGTCAGCACACCCACACCCACCCGTCGCCCACAAACCCGGGCTATGTCGTCCCGTGTAACTGCACAGCCTGGTCAGCGTCAAGTTTACAGCCCCCGGTGGCCTACATACTTTTTCCAGGTATGACCAAGACTGGGATAGACCCATATTCATCCGCACATGCCACTGCCATGTAACCCTCAAGACTCTTTTCTTTTTTATTCTCTTGAATACTGAAATGCATGTAAATATATTATGGACAGCGCGCCCCATTAAAAAGGCATGAACAGTATTAACTGCCTTGGACTTGTTATGGCAAAAAAGAAAACAACAAACTTTTCCAGAAATCCAACAAGTTCCTGACTTGAGCAAAAGGAGCTGGGATTTGGTGTAAAGGACGGTGCCCTGTGAACTGTAAGAAATGTAAATGTTATAACGTTTATGGCAACCAGAAAAGGAGGCCTTTAACTTTATTTATTGTGTACATTTCAATGCTGATATGCTGATTTGTGTTGATTGTTGATAGGGTACTCTTTTATTTTGAAAAATTGGCTTGCACAATTAGCATTCTTATTTCCTGTATAGGCCTAAGTAGTCTACATTTTGGCACTCGTAATTTTATGATGTTCTGGATAGGGTCAAAATCAGGACCTATAGGCTGGATTATATACGGGTCATATTGTTTATATTTATCAAAAACTTGGCACATAAAACTAGACGGTCTATTTAAGATGACAAAAAGAAAAAGCATCATTTACATCCAAATGTTTTATTTTGCATTTTTCCTGTGGTTCAGTGCTAATATCTAGTCACACGCGTCATTTATTTTTTTGTTTTTGTTTTTTGAGGATAACTTCTATTTGAATTCAAGGAGTTATATGTGTATTATCATCTAAGATGGTAATTTAAAATCTGTCATGTTATGGAAAGGATAATGTATCTAGAAGGTTGATACCTCCTGCTCTTTGTTCAATTGCTGAACAAAGGCATTTCGAATAAAGACAATCTGTCTTCAACGCTATCAATTTTCCTGTATTTGTAGGTTATTATTGGGTACGTGAGATGGCAAAGATAGAGAAATATGGTGCTGCGGGGAAGTTAAACCTGCCACAATAAAGGCCTAATAAATACATTTTAAATGTTAAGAACATACAAAAAATAGAATAATCATGCCTTTTAATAAATGCTTTTAATCAGAAATAATAATTCATTTAAAAGCGAATTTTTAATTTAAAAAAATGTGAACATTTCCAAATAGACCCAACTTGACCCCAAACTGATCAATACTCCTGATAGGCTAAAGACTGAACATTAACAAACTCGCCTTGCAGTAGAACAATAACATCAAAATCAATCCTCTTTTACTAAATCGATCCTTCCTCTCGTTGTAGCTGTCAAACTCCTCCACTCTGCTCCTCATTTCCTCCAACAAGGCTTACAACAGACTAATTGCCTCTGCATTTGGCTGCTGCTGTTTTTTTTTTTGTTTTTTTTTAAACAGTCTGAAACAGGTTTCAGACATGTTCGGCGCGGTGAAGGTGTTTTTGTGACACTGGGATGAACCGGTTGTGATCTTTTGATGTTTGACAGTTCAGGAGAGGCCTCCCTGGAGGGATTCCGCCCGTCCGACTTGTCTGACTGCTTAATCACTTCAAGGAGGGAGTCTTCTTCTTCTTCTTAATTATAGGTTGAACTAATGGAACAAACTGAATGAGATGTGGGGTGATTTCTTTTTCTTTTTTTTCCCCCTCTCTTGTAACTCACTGGCTGTAGAGCAAAGCAGCCCACCACTGGGCTATTATAACAGTGCGGTTTAAATAATCTCTGCGTGTGTGTTTACTTTTCCAAAAAAAAAAAAGAAGGTGCTCCAGCCAAAACCCCGCTAAACCTATTATCACCAAGTCATTCACACTCGTTTAAACCTGTATAAACTTGCTCTGGCTCTCATTAAGACAATACTGAATGAAAACAACCCCCCATTTAACAGATTTAAATGTGAATTCAGCTTCCACTCTGTTAATGGAGAGGAGAATTTGCGCACCGCGGTGTACAGCCTATATACCCTCGTATTAGACGACTGTAGTATTAATTAAAATTTTCATTCCACATTCAAATTGTTTACTTATCTGCCAGGAACATATGCTGAGAGAAGTTAAGATTCACGATTCTGCACTATTGCCCAAGGTGCAATTCAATCCTGGGGAAGGAAGAGGAAGGGAGAGCAGGAGGAGGAGGACGGGCAGATTTTTATGACAGACTTAGTCCTTATCTAGAGCTGTAAATTAGGGTGATACTTCATTGAACCGAATGTGAAGTTTTACATCAAACCCCTAAAGCATCCTAATTCAACTTTGAAATTAGACAATTATAATTACTTTCAGGAGTAACAGCAGCAGACGTGGATATATATATATATTTTTTTTATCCAGAATGAAGGAGAATAACCTCTCTTTCTATATTAATATATGATTGTTGTTTCATTTGCTTTTAAATTTTCTGCATTTTATTACAGCTGTTTCAAGTTCTGCCGGATTCACTCACTACACCTGTAATTATCCAACTTAGTCACGCAAATTGACTGTGGTTACAACGCCCTGAAATAAATAACCCGAACGATAAACGGCATCTGAGAGGTATAATGGGAGGGGAAATTATGATTTGAAATTATAGGAGGTGGTGGGGGGATGTTTTAAATCTTCTCTTTAACTCTCTCCCCCCTTGACGTTTTTATTGGAGCACAACAGAGAGAATTCAATCTGCCTTATCTCTCCGGGACTCCTTTTCAGCGCCAGATCAGAGAAAAAGGAGAGGATAATTGTTCTTTATTTTATTTAATTTAACGCGACAGCCGGCGCTTTCAGGTCATTTATATGCTTCATTTAGTGATAAAAGTCAACGAGGAGGGGGACACCGAGTAAATCAGCCGCCTTCACTTCTTTTTTTTCTTTCCCTCCACAACACTTAAAGTCCAAAAAAAATGTAAAACAGATGAAACAAAAATAGCGGAGGGAGGGGTGGGGACAAGACATTTTTTAATTAAAAGCCATGGGTCATTTACATTATTGTCTTTTAATGTTACCCTGAAATCATCTTGAGTAAATGGAGTTTGATAAGTGGCTGTTGAGAATGTGGTTTTGTATTTAAGGCGGACTAATTTCCTAAATCAAAAGAAAATAGTCCCCTCGAGGAGAAAAAAAAATAGTATTGATGATGATGCTGATGATGATGGCTGTCATTGTTGTTGTAGAGGGGAGAAAGGGAGACCATTATATGCTAAATACAGGCTCGCTTATCAAAAGATGCATTTTGGCTTGTGTCAACGCGAGATTTGACACAAATATATATTGAGAAATTATTTTGGGGGAGGGATAAAAACTGATCTCATTTCAGCATATTAAATATTGTCTCCGAAAGACAAAAAAAAAAAAAAAAAAAAAAAAAAAAAAATCATCACTGGCTAAATCCTGGTCTATCTAAAATTGAATCTGGGATACCATTTTGACGGGAGAAAAAGTAAAACCGTACAGTTGTGTTGTTTGAAGACGCGGGGGCTTGAATTTGGGGGTCCCTGAATTCTCATTTGAAAGAAATGAAATCGTGAACGAGCTGATAAAGAAGAAAGGGAACGGATGAGCTGAGAGAAAAGGAATCATGCCACGGTTGTTTAATGCGCTGTGCCAGACGGAAAAGTGATTTACACCAAGACTTTATTCCCCCCGACACATATAAAGACACTGCATGTCTTTCTTTCTTTTTTTCTTCTTCTTATTTATCGGCCACGCACACACTCACGCACGCACGTACGTGGGCCTATATGGTCAATTCTCTTGAGTTCATCGGTTACAGAAGAATCGGCAGGATAATATTACATGCTTCACTTAGAAACACTCGCATCCATCAGGTTCACTCTCTGCACCGGCCAACGTGCGGAAAAGTTCACTCTGCACTTGTTTTAAGACTCTGAACAATTTCTTGTTATTTCTTAATAAAACTCAGTCTGAGTTTGCATGTGGAAACTTCTCTGCAGCTTCTCAGGCCTCCACATCTACAGCCTGATGTTTGCCGGGCTGCTCAAAAACAAAACATGCTGTATTACGGTGTTATACTGGAATTATACTATACTATATTACTACTGATAATATTCTCATAAGCTTTAAAAGTGCACAGATTAATCACAAGTTGTGCACACTTCTTAAATATTTAAGTAATCATTTTCCTCACATTTAAAGCAACATTTTAAAATCAAATCCCAACAAAAGGTTTTTGTTATTCCTTAATTATTTAAACAAGCAGATATATAATTTAAGATACAATATAATTTGATATCTGTGTACTCCTCACCAAGATAAAGAAGTTCTTGTCACTTTGACTTTTATTTTGTTACTTTTCATCATATTTACTTGTCTCTCATTGGAGCCAATGATTACTGATTACTTGTCAGCAAATTGACTCAGTTTCATGTTTCATCACTCAATCTAGTTTGGGTTAAACTAAAAGCCAAATAGCGTCCCTGCCTCCCCAGCAAACCTGAGCAGAAAAATCCAATGACTTTTTAATAAAATCCCACCAATTTTTGTATTATTGCTTATTTATTTATTTAGGCAGGCCTATAACTTGAGACAGATATTAAATAAAATTTAATATGTAGTCGGTGGAGAGATAAAGAATTGGTTGTCACTTTGGCTTTTATTTTGTTTGCTTTCATCATAATATTGGGGAAAAATCTTACAATCTCTCATTGAATCCAGTGGGTAACACTGATTACTGATATCAGCCTGATGTCACTCACTCTACAGAAAAAAAAAATTAGAAGTCACAAGGGACGCCCACCTCCCCAGCAAAGCTGAGCAGAAAAATCCTTCTTAATGGTTCCAACATTTAAGGACCCCTTAAAAAGAAGCAGTGTCCACTTATGACCCCGATCACATGCTGCAAACCTCACTGAGTTGTGTTCAGTTCCACCCCAGAGTGGTTTTATCTGCTCACATTGTTTTATTTGAATAGTTTTTAGAGACACAAATAGATAAAATTCAGATAAAACAGAAATCTAAAATTAAGTTTTTTGCTCTTTATTATCAAACTATCTTGCGCCCCCCTCTGATTCATCTTGTGTCCTCTTACAAGGGTCCTGTCCTCAGGTTGGGGACTGCAGTTTTAACCACATGTCCTACATGTCAGATACATTTAGAAAAGATTAACATTTTTTTCTGTGCAAAGCTAAAAGGCGCCTCATTATGCAGCCTTACTTTTTAAATGTATGGACTGTTTGAGTCTGAGAAGCTGCTGATTCAGAGCTGCTCAGCTTGTGATCACACTCTTCTTCTCCACAAGTGACCACACGCACACACACGCACACACACGCACACACACACACACACACACACACACACACACACACACACACACACACACACACACACACACACACACACACAGAGGCCACTTATCAGCCTGCTTGATTTTGTCATGCATATTTATTATGATGCATGTCCTGCTTGCTCAGACACCTTCCATACATTAATACGTGTATCATAATTTACGGTAGGTGTGGGCGTGTGACACGTCACACACATTGCATCTGTGTGTACGTACACTATACGTGTGCTTCATTTCATACAGTTTTACTTTTGAGTTATTGTCCTGTGTCTTTGTTGCTCGTGCGCTCTCTGAATTTTCATGCAGCATAAACTTCACATACATCAGCTCATGTGGATGTGTGAGGTTTTTGTTGCTCATTAATACTCCTGATGTTTATTAAGTTATCAAGGTTTTTTTTAAATACATAAGACTTCTGCTGCATTAGTTCCATTAATTTTGATAAAATGCAAAATGCTCAGCACAGATATGAGGTGTCATAAAATCACTGCGGTCAGTGATTCTTTAAAATAACTTATTGTAAGAGTTGAAGTTACAATTCTAATAAGCTTATTGTAAGTGTAAAACATTTCTTTTGCCATACTAAATACACAAATTCTGCACATATTCAGTTTGGACTCTATATTACATTTATTTCATAATGGTAAAAAAGACATTTATACTTATACTTAAGCTAATGATGACCTATACAAATGAAGATAATTAACTTTGCAGTGTTCTTTTTAAACACTTTGAAACACGCTGTAAGGGAAGGTCAAGTGAGAAAAGTGTGATACAAAACTTCACATGAACTCCAACCATTATCCATATATCTATATTCCCATATTCATAAATAAAGTTTTTTTCTTAATACATTCATTGCATTCTTTTTTTTAATTACTATTTCTGTAGTACTTTGACCTGTGGAGAGTTCCTCACTTTACATGAACGGTGATAAAGTAGCGCTATAAGTTTACTGAGCCTCTGAACAGTATGAGCTCATGTGCTCAGGTGATTCTTTAATCACAGGTTACTTCTTTAATGCAGCCATCTCTTCAACAGATCTTTACTCTTTGGAAGAACACACAAAATGACGTATCAGACCAGAATCAAACGCAACATGATGGTGCGGTGAATCCTGAATAGAAAGATGCATATAATCAGATTTGCCGAGATTCAAACTTGAGTGAATAGATCCATTTATGACCATAGACGCCATGTAAACTGTAATGTTACTTGAATTTGACCCGTTGCGCAGGGCCGCAGACACCGTTGGCAGTGCTGAGGTCATGGCCCTGGTGATTTTTCTGTGAATTTGAGGGAGTGTATTGACATGAAGAGGAGTTTAATTCTATCGTTACCCACATATTGCTCACATTCCAGCTTTTTAAAGTATAATATGTAACATTTTGCATTAAAATGCCTAAAAACAACTGGACTTATGTTATATATTTTCTTGAGTTGTGTACATTATACAATCATTATAAATACATTATATAATCAAGAAAACAAACAAAAACTTCAGGTACATATTGTCCCCATTAACCTTATAATATGTAGCATTTATGCATTAAAATGTCACTAAATGTACATACGTTATATATTTTGTTGAGTTGTACAGTTACTTGGTCCCAAATGTTCAAACCCAGAGAAATATGTAATTTTATCAAAGGTAATGGTGTCTTTGAATTGGTTGCCTCTCAATAGCATCCAGGGCAAGACAGACTTTGTCAGAGAGTGAGGAAGGAAGTCAGCGAACGTTACTAACGAAACATTAATGAAATTTTAGGGCTGTATGGATACATATTGTATTTTTGCCGATAGCCAATATGCTGATATTTTCCCACTCACTTTGGCCGATTGACAAAGCTGATACTGATATATGCACTTTTTTTTCTCCACCTACTTGCAGAGAACATCAAGTCTCGCCTGTAGTTGAATTAACATATTATTATGTCCACTGTGAGAAACCCCTAGTGGCGGAAAAAGTGGGGCTTTTTGCCTTAAATATGACTCTTTGACCAAATGAATTAAAATAAAAGGGACTTAGTTTTCGCCACCTCACCCAATGACAGAGACTATAATATATGGAAGTTTAATTTTTAAAAAGTAGATTATGAGTGTGATGCAGAGTTCGGTTGGTGTAGTCATAATTTCCTCGTTCTCTTGGGTGGGCATGATTCTGCTGAGAGAATCTGGACTCATGACGTCAGTATTTCTAAAATCTCTGCTACGGCCCTGACGTTGCCGTCATATCATAAAATAAAGGAATATATGTTTGTCACAGCTGACACTCAGGAATATTTAAGCTCAAATACCACAAGGAAGGTGAGGAATGTAAATAGAAGAAACACACCGTCTGATATCAAGTTGTCAGACACACACTTCTGAAGGGTGGATGCAGAAGCACAGACACACACACTTGCCACACACAGAACTACCTGGCTGATTTAGTGCCTTCAGCGACTCAGGTTGAGGGCAGCACTGGCAGTCCAAGCCCATGGAATCCCTTGGTAAAGAGGATGCTAATCGTAGCTTCTTGTGCCTGAGCATGTCTTCCTGGGCCAAATGAGATTAGAGGGAGTGGGATATGGCGAAGCGACGTGCGTGGGGTTCTGGAGGTGAAAGGTAAAGGCACTTATCAGGAGGGTTCCCCTCGGGGTCCTCGACGGCTGACTCAATCAAAACCCTGCACGCACTTCTCACTGGATTAGACTAATCAGGAAGGAGCAGGGGATGTATAGACCACTTATCTGAAAAAAAAACATTGGGCTCTCTTTCCCTTTGAAAAGACCCTACAGAAATGTTTGTTAATTTTATTTATTACAGGATGCTTGTCGATGTGGCAATCTTCCATGGAATCATTAAAAAGGGCTCTTCCACTCACTGAAGGCACGCACTGTTTACATGCTACAAAGATAGAGGAGCCTTTGATGTTCCAAATTTCCCCCCGTTCACTCATTGTCATTATTATTTATATATTTACTTAGATTTTTTCTTAATTTATTTTCTCCATTTGTGTTTCTCTTGCCACAACAGATCAGACTGATGGAAGGTAGTCAACATAACAAAGACCCTGAAAGGTATATGAATATTTATTACCGGGACGACTTCAGAGCCAGACAGGCCGTTAGCAGTCAAAGGAATAGTGAGAAGATAACAGCAATTTTCACACTTATGATTACCTTCAAATTAATCTCTATTTCTTGAAGGGATGTGGGATAGTTGACTAGCATATCTTTCATTTCTCGATTAAAAAAGTTATTTAATCCAAGTTTCAGCTACTTGTTTGACAAAATAATCCAAAAACAATTGTAAATTTTAATGGGAACACATGTAGAGAAGGGTAAAACACTGGGAAAAAATGATCAGGGGAATGAAAATCTCAAGTGTTTTACAACACCTCGAACTATTATTGAAGTGAGGCCTTTTCCTGCATCAGTTACCATTCTGAGTGTCTGTATTTGAAAGTGAGTTTGTGTAAATTTTGAAAGACGAAATACCAAATTCCTCCTCTTACAAGTGGAATTCATGAGCTAAAAAGCTCCTCTCTTTCTCAATTCAAAACACTCTTACTCAACTTGACTGACTGTATGACTCTTACCTACTTGTGCTACTATTAGTCTGCTTATACACTATATTTACAGTATGTACCAGTTTGGGAAATGGTCACGAAAATCAAATCTATTGATTTGTACACCAGGACACGAATTGTCAAGTTTTTTTCGGACAGTGAGTGCGACTTTCAAACTAATGAGGACGTATAACCTAGATTCTCAAACTGTGGTACGTGTAACACTGGTGATACGCAAGTTCCTGCCAGTGGTAGGCAGCAGAATATCAGAGATATTGTTTTTAAATGAAATTAATTAATTTAAGAACACAACTCTATTAAAATAGCACAACATTTCCAATGGAAATATATTAAATATGAGATCAGTGAAGTGTAATTCAAGATAAGGTTTGTCTTTTCTGTATTTTTGTTACAATATCAGCCAACAACATCATGATCATGTGTGCAGTGTGAGCATACATCATCCACAATTACCAACTGTGATGGCAAGATAATGAGCAGAGGTAAAATGAAAAGACTGAACATTATGCAATTATCGATCCAAACGGGAACCATTATGAAGAAAAGTGCAGGTCAGGAGGAGAATATTTTGGGCAGCCATGTTGAAAATGCAGTGGACCAAAGTGCTAGTGTCTAACTAAGAAGTGGCATGGTGTAAAAAGTTTTATTAACACTGATGTAGAACGTAGTATAAAGAGTGAGAAAGTCCACACAGAGAGAAGCTTGTGAATGGATGGATGGATGGATCAAAGACAGGACTTTCACACACGAGATCAGTTTGGTTCCTGTATCAGACCAGTATAAGTAGTTATTTTAACTCAAACCATGATCCTGGTCTTGGTGCCTAACCAAACTGCAACCGTCACCTGAAATATTTCTCATTAAGATTTACTTTCAAAGTTTAAGTGGATGTTGCATATTTATTATTTCTAACTTGACCACAGAATGAGACTGACGGTGGATAGTACAACAATGTTGGGTATTTTAATATAGGAGTCTGTGGGGATCGGCTCATTTTAAGAACCAGTGGCCATTCAAGGAACTGCAATTTTTGGCATTCTGTGTTAGCTTCATGTTTCAGCTCCTGAAGTAAATGAATCTATTGATAACATTTTTGTGACTATTTCACAAACTGCTGTGAGACTGTCATATATACACAGTATATATTAGCATTTAGCATCTTGTAATTTATCTCTGTGGCCAAAGTGGCAATTGTTTAGCAAAATCTTGCCCCAAAGTTTTTAAACAGTTTATGTAAACAAAACACTGCAACGATTAATCAAAACAATTAATTAACTATTTTGATTATCGATTAATCGGTTTGAGTAGTTTTTCTGAAAACTAGCTTCTTAAATGTGAATATTTTCTGGTTTCTTTGGTTTTCTCTGACAGTAAACTGAATACCTTTGAGTTTTGGACAAGGCAAGACATTTGAGGATGTCACGTTGGGCTTTAGGAAACACTGATCAACGTTTTTCTTCATTTTCTGACATTTTATAGATCAAACAACTTATCGATTTATCAAGAAGATAATCAATAGATTAAGTGAAACCATTAAAATTTTGTCCTCATTTATTGCTGATTTTAGTCCTTTATTTCCTTTCTGAAATTGAGTGTATGTACAGCTTATTTGCAGCCATAAATAAGTTTTTTAGGGACACAAATCTTCTTTATTAATGTACCTGGTAAGTCATAAAAGTTTAATACTGACTATATCGATAAACTGGTCAGTGACAGTATATTTTCCACCAATATATCTGCTCATGCAATACAATATTTATCCATAATCACAGTGTTCGTGAACTTGTTTCTGGTTTTGTTTAGGCTCTCACAGCAGCTGGTTAAGACTAGGAGAAGATCATAGTTTTGGGTTAATAGAGAAAACGTCTGCAGCGACTAAGAGCAAGACACAACACGTCTTTTAACATTTAACTGAAACCACGACCTTGAAACATTAATGTAGCTCCATATACACTAAATGTTTCCCTTCAATAATCCACGCCGCAATTATGTGCCACCACAACGTTATTAGACCGACAATTTAAAAGTATATAAAAGGTTGTTTTTTTTAACATTGAACATTTGCCTGTGTGTGAACTGCATGATGCTGGGGCAGAATATTAAGCATTATAATCCACAGATAAATGGAACTGTTGTCATTTGTACCAGCCATGCTACTGTACATGCTCTGATGTGGAAACTTGTGTTTGTCCTTGCCAATTTATGCTTTAAGTCCCAATGAATACAAGTTGTCAAGGCCTGACACACCCTGAACTGAGCAGCTGCCGTGTCTGATGAAACCAAAGGAGCGGCCTTGAATGCCTCACAGCCGTGCTTTATGATCACATGATTGTTCTTAAATTGTTCATTGAAATTTCTTAAATATATTAGAAGTGAATTTGCATGCCATTTAGATAATTAGCAGGAAACCTTGTAGGCGAGCTGTACGGTAATCTTTGGGTTCACTGTATTGATTTACCTTGGCTCAGGAAAAAAAGAGTCTGAATGAGAGGTGCTCCCTTCACTCTCCATTCAGTCTATAGTAACACAAAATGATGTGCACTGTACAACACTGTTATCACCACAAAGCAGTACAGTGTTGATTATGCCAACTAATTACGCCAGCAAATACTTGAGGAAGCGCAGAGCAGCAGATGAATAAGATATCAGCCTTGTAGAGAGGCTTGATTCGCTGTATTGTTGAATAATGTAACATTCAGGTGCCTCCCAGTACCTGACATGATAGTGAGCTTCATACAAGATGCTTGGTTAATTTCACATTGTTTCAATTGTTTTTTTAGAGGCCACATCATCGTATCACAGCCTTCAAAGCTTGCATCACGCATCATGTTGAACATGACCTGTACTGTATGTTACTGAGAAGGCTGGGAGAGACACATAATTATCTTCAGCTCTCTGACATGTGAGCGAATGCTGTTATACTGCAGCCCTGAAGACATTACATGACTCAGACAATCTGTTTCCACAGAATATTGATGAAACTCGTTGTTCGTTTCATTCACATCAGTTTTAGTTTAGTTGACAAAGGTAAGAGCTAGGTTTTCTGACACCAAGTTAACAAGTATGATTAACACAACTGCTTTAAGTCAGATGTACTTAATAGATTGATTGCTTTCAAATTAACAGTTTGCATTAATGTAGCTTAAATTTAAGGCTCCTCAACAACCTAATACTACTAAATAAATATAATGAATAGAATTACTAATGTAATCATGACTTAACACTGTATCCATTCAGTGAGTTTACTAAAACAAACAACACGTTTTAACTAATTCAGGTGGACCATTTTATATCCAACAAAATACATAATTTGTTTTGTATCTGACTTAACCTCTCTCAGAGTCCAGGAAAAAATTGTGTCAGATGCGCAACACTAAGAGAAACTTAACTTATGTGCTTCTACTGAAATAAGAATAGCAGGTTAAGGGAACAGGGTATAATTTCAAGTTGTTGTAATCCACAAAAATAGACTAGCATCACTAAAGCAGAAAGCTGAATGAGACGCATTCAGAATACTTGAACTACGACTGAAATACACTTTTTACAGTGTAAGATATTTTCAGATTCCATCCAAATTTTATCAAACAAAAACTATATTATACAATGTTTCTGCATTTAAATGTCTAAAAACACTAGACATACATTATATATTTTCTTGAGTTCTGCAGTATTATTATGGCAAATGTTTCCAACAATGTTCAAACCCTGAGAAATCTGTAATTTATTCAAGATAACAGTGTGTTTCCTGTTAGCTGTTGGTAGCCATTTGCTATAAATTCTGGAAAACACTGGATATGTCGCATACATCAGGGACTGAGGAGAGAAGTCAGTGAACACAACATGACATTTACCTCATCCATTAACATGATTTCTGCCTGAGTCACGATACATAGATTTTCATCAGCTATGATGGTTGTTTAAAAGTGAAGATAACAACTCCCATGATCCAACACTCCTTCACAACGTCATCAAACAAACTTTTTTGTTGTTGTTTTAATGTGAAAGAGACCCCTGGCCACAGAACTTACCTATTTTATGTTTAACTATTTACTTATTAGCATGCATAGTAACACACTGGCACTATATTATTTATTGTAAAACACTTACTAACACTTTACTCTGCATGTTTTACAACTATTCAGCCATTAACTAAGAGTTCTCCCTCAATAACCTACTAATTACTGTTCATTGATAGTAAGTAACGAAGTTACTGTACATGAAGGAGGTAGTAACACAAGAATAGTTTTTCTCCCTTAATAACACTTCATAGGTATGGTTCATCTTATGTAACAAAACACAAAACTACAAGTGTAAATAGTGTCCAGAATACTCTAAATGACACCTTTCCACCTCTGAATATGCTCCCCATAAACCCCCTTCTGGTGGACCACCATGGGACCTAATTATGGAAAAAATGTGAATTGTCTCTTGAAAGACTAATTATTTTGTGATCATGTTTGAATTGTGCCACGAATTACACATATAATGTTTGTCAATTTAAAAGATCACTTTTCAAGGCAAAACAGTCAGTTTGTCATAAAACTCTTGAAGTATCAGACTGTGAAGAAAGACTTACACACTCTGAAGTCTAGTAAGTGACATCATGACTTTCTCCCTCCAAAAGCTAACGCTAGCAGCTGACTTCATGGCACAGTTCAAATGGAATTTAAAAAAAAAACTCTCTCGCCACAGACTACAATTCATTTTTTTCCTAATTAAGGTCCCATGGGGCACATCGGAAAGGGTGTGATGTAGGCACTCTAGTCAATTTCCCTTGATAACACTTAATAAATATGGTCCATTCTTATGTAACAAAACAAAACTGTTAAGTGTTAAAAGTGTCTAATTAACTCGAAATTAAGTAATTCTAGCTCAGAATATGTTCCCCATTCTGAAGTGAGGCCTTGTTCATAACTAATTCACTAGTAGTTTAACACTAATAACCTACACTGGTTCCTCCACCTCTTAACACTTAAAGTAAATCCACTGTAACACACAACTGGTGCAACTAACAGACCCCATTCTTATGTGATGGGTTGCACTCTGCACATTAAGCATATTAAGATTATTATTTATGTACAATAACTTCCTTTCTTAATATCAATAAGCAGTAATTAGGAGGTCATACATTAAAATGACTAATAAAGAGCCAATATGCTACTTATAGCCCAATATGTGTACCTCAACATAAAGTGTTAAAAAGCAGTTTATTTTGAAATTAGTTAGCTGTTTTTTTTTATTTCTGAAGTTGTCACTGGTAATAGTCGACATGTTTCCCCTTTAAATAAAGCAGAACTCATCTGGGCTGATCACTGACAAATCCAGTATGTCACTTGCATTGCTGAAATACATAATTGCAGCATGGTCTGTCAAAACGAGATCAGCAGTGTCCTAAATGCTGTGTGTGACAAATGGATGAACAAAAATATTCAGCATACATGCCCGCAATTTGAAGAATCAGTGTAAGGCTGAATATTTCAGAGTGACGTGATGAGATGTAACGTTGGTTTCTCCAGTACCTGCACTGTGCACGGTGCTCTAGTGAGCATACAGGGTGAACAAATGAAGAGGAAACTAATGAATTGTAAATGCACACAAAACTGAGAGCCTTCCTACATCATCAATGATGGTATAAAGACTGAAAAATCAGAAGTAATGAAATGCACTTACTTGTTTCCTGTCATAGAACTATTCAGAAACAGCATTCTGGGTGGCAGGAAGTAGTTAACCCTAAAAAGAGGGGCTTTGTGCCCTCACTTGTCCATTCCCTTATTTTCAAGGGAACCTCAGTTCGGAGTGGGACCCCACATGTGATAAAGACCCATCATGACACATGATGTTTATGTTGCAGTTTTCACCTGCATGAAGTGTGGTGCTATGAACAAGTGGCAACATGACAGATCCAGAGCACCTCACCCTCACATGCAAGGCTGGATAATCACCTGGGCAATGTGGGCAACTGCTCCTTGGCCCTGGATACTGCATTGTGCAACAAAACAAAGAGGGGTGAGACAATAAGACAAAAAAAAATCAGCTAGTAGCAGTCCAGTAACACACCAAGTGCCTTTTTAGTTTGTGTACTTGTGCAATGTGGGACGTAAATGTATGGGTCAAGGTTTGGAGGGACTACAGGTTAGGATATGAGCCCTAAATGGCCTCTGGCTTGTTTCTCAAATTTCTATTCTTAAGGCTGGATCAGACTACGCACTGTTAACACTTAAGCACAGCTTGAATCTGGAAGAGGAGCTTGGTGGCCTGACAGCTGGTGCTGGACAGTTGGTCCTGAGTGATATCCAGCCCTATCAGGCACTGAGGCACCTTTTATCAAACATTTTCTCAAACATGGTTGTTGTGTTGTCAGAGGCAGTCTAGCATCAAGCATGTAGCCAGTAACATGTGACGACACATGTGGGGATGAGTTGGCTAAAGTCTAATGTTACTTTTCTCAAGGCCTGGTCACAACAAAAAGTGGCACAACAAAGTTCATCCGCATGTCCTGGTAGAATAGTTGGTTCTAGCTTGTTGTTTTGGTCAATCACAATCAAAATAACTGCAGTGTCTTCTTTTCTGTCTAAAACATGGATGTGGACATTAGACACTAGTTTTGAGTTTTGAACAGCCATAGAAAAGAGGAGAAGAGAAGTCTTGTTTGTTGCCAACTACCGAATATGCTGTTTAACTAACTTAACATCACCTGACTTGTTGCTAAACTAACGTTAACCTGCCAAATCAAATTGAAGGGTGTCCTGTTGTAATCTATCAAATCTTTCCCAACCTGGTTATAATGGAAAACATGCCAGCTGACTTCAGTGAACTGTGTATTAACTCACAACGTTAACGTTACAGTTCAGAATCACTTTGCTGAGTTAAGGCTAACTCCCACTGCGTCTGTATTGCATCACATTTTAAGCTCCATGGTTGCTTTAAGTTACGAGGGAAATAAAAACGAACACGTAATGAAACGAGACCCACCGGTGTTTCTCGTTTCATGAGTGACTGTTAACTGGTGACTCAGCAAGATAAGTTCTATTATATAAGTTCTATTATATCTATAAGTTCTAAGTAGTACTATTGACGGTGTTACACTGTATTTGATGACCCATCAGATTCTGTGAAAGTACTCAGATCCATTACTTAAGTATAAGCAAGTACTAAGTAAAGTAAAGTAGCTTTTCTTTTACTATAGTGCCCTTTTTGGTACTGTTTACTTGAGTACTAAGGTAAAAGTAAAAGTAGTAATGTCTGCATAAAACATGAACGGAAGATGCACCTGAATGCTTTGTTCACATGTTAAAATCACAAAATTGTTGTAGTATTATATATTGTCATCCTAAGTTGTAGTAGTAGTGACGGTGTTACACAGTTTTTGGTGACCCATCAGATTCTGTGACCTGCAGTGATGGAAAAAGCACTCAGATCCTTTACTTAAGTAAAAGCATTAATACTACAACATAAAATTACTTAATTACGAATAAAAATAAAGTCCTACATAAAATACTGAAGTAAAAGAACTAAGTAAAGTAACTCTACTTTTACTGTAGTGCCCTCCTTAGTACTTTACTTTTACATTTTTTTAAGTACTAAAGTAAAAGTAGTAATGCCTGCAGAAAACATGAACAGAAGATGCACCATGTTTACATGCTAAAATCACAAAATCTTTCTTCTGGGGAACTTTTTTCACCTCTTATGAGTTTGCAGGCCTGTAGCAGATAACTGATTAATTTTCAAGTAAATAAAATAAAATCAACAATATTCTTGTAATAATGACACATCTGTCATTAAAACAGTTAATTTCAGCAGGAAACACTTGCTGGGTAATGGTACTGTACAGTGGGTTATTTTTGAATGAGAGTGATCCCTCATGTTCACGTGGAGCCCTTCGTCTTCACCCTGCCACCTAATGTGAGCAGCCTCTTGACCATGTGACAAACCTTTGACGAACGCTGAACTCGCTGTGACTCGGGCTCCAGGGGTCGGGGATGAGCAACTTGCAGGTCCACCATGAGAATGTAATGAATGAAAAAAAAAATGTTTGAGATTCCATGTGCATAAAGCTGAGGCTCCAACTCCCTCTTTGAAATGAAATAGGCCAAATAATCTGAATTCACATCCAGGTTAGATACAACGTTTTAAGTTAATGGCAAAAAAAAAATCATGCGGCACTGTGATATTTTGCACATTTTGGAAATGTTGATAATTGAGAGTATGAAGCTGAAAATATTTTTAGATTCTTGCTTTGCGCTTAGATGTTTTTAAATATACAGTAGGGATGTTAACAACCCAGCCCAAAGTGTTGGTGACTTTTAAAGAGGCTGCAGTGTCCACAGCACCACACCATCCCGGGGTATTATACAGGCCTCTTTTGTCTCTCTGGAAAATGTCAAGGCGTAATTGATATATTTCTCACTGCGCCCTTTATCTTTGTGCCATGTTTCAGGTTCTATGATCTGGGTTCACGCTGACCTTTACCAGTGCACTCTTTTCTCTCGCTTTTTTTGGGGCCTCACTGAAAATAGCTCAATAGGATTTCAATGGGGTGTCTTTCATTTGAGACAATCTTCTCTTCCCTTTCCTACCCGCAGCCCCTTTGACGCTGGCTATTTATTTTGAGATCCAACTTTTCAGCATGTTGTTTGATCTGAGATTTACTCTGGAGGCTTTGTCCACTGAGCTCTGAAAAAAAAAAAAAAAAAGTCATCCTGTTCCTCAGTTTTGATGGAGGAGATGTGCTGATGCTACTGTCCTTGGCTGTTCATGTGCGCTAAATGTTGTATTATCACTCCAAACAAAGCTAAAGTATAACTGACATTATTAAAAAGTAAAGGTGCAAAACATGAAAATGTTTTGGCATACAAAAAAGGCGAAAAATGATGTTCACTTGTTCCTGATGTCTGTTATTCCTTACCGCAGTTTTCACCTTGGTATGTCATTTTAGTCATTCTCTTTCTCTGCCTTTATAACAACCTGACCAAGGACTTGAAACTGAAACTATATTTATTTCCACGTGTCGAGCTCTGCCATTGTTCAGCAGGTTAATAGACTTACACAGAAACTCACTGGCCTTCATGAGCCCAATAGTCTCACTCTCTGTTCGCTGGTGCATTTTTCAAGTTCTGCAAAGACTCAATTAAACAACACAATTGGCCTTCCTCCAACAATTCTGACAATTCTGCAGTTCAGACTGCTGGAGAGTGTGACAACATGCGTGAATTTCACTGTATTTTATTTTTTTTTAATTACTAGACTTTTTTAAATGTATGATCAAAAAGTTAAGCATGTTGCAGGTTTGGGGATAAATACAGAAATGATTATGGATGACTGACAGTTAGATAACAAATTGTCTGCGACAGTCAAACACACTGTCATCAGATTTTGTGAATTCAGCATGAACCCAGCATGAAATGTAGCTCTAAATAAAATATATATAATAAACTTTGATATTTGAAAAATGTGTTTATTCCCCTTCTTGATAAATATTAGATGAAAAAAAAATTACACTACTTTTCTGTATTGTTCAGAATATTCCCCATAATGTTGAACTACTCCTTTAATGTAATAAGTAATACTACAAATCATATTATGTAAAAAAAAAAAAAAAAGAAGAAGAAATGTCAGTATATGTTAGGTATATGTCAGTTGATCTGACGCACCAGATGATTTGTTACACAGAACCATCTGGGAAGTTGTCCTTACAAATTGTTTGGAAAAGGGCAGGCACTTAAAAAAAACAAAACAAAACAAACAAAAAAAAAAAAACACACACACACACACACACACTTGGCAGGCGATTGGATGAACCACCTGTCTATCACGTCTTACAGCCAATCGAACTGTTGCCGAAGACAGTGTGGAGAACAGCAAAAACATCTTTTCCATCGAGAAAAGCCTTCAGTGTCAAAATGCTCACTAACCTATTCATTGTTTGTTCAAGACGAGTCGCTTCCATGGATGCATCTTGCTGTTGTCACACCTAAAACCACGCCCGTAGCTGTCTGTAGTCCCTCCTATGGTATTGATTGGCTGCACCACTTCTTGTGCGGACACCTACGGATAACCTGAAGCCTGAACCTGAAAATTCCCGCGTGATCTTGTGATCTTTGGAATCCAGCTGTCTCGCAAGGTAAGCTCTCAATTGCACTTCAACTGAATGTTACACGTTTTCTGTCTGCCTCAAGTCATTTTTTTGTGGTGGAACAGCATGTATTTGTAATACTTCTGTTTACTTTTGTGGCTTTACTTTTACTGTTAAATTAAAGCCTCAGTTTAATATATTTATATCGTGTCATATTTTATCTATCTGCAAAAAAGGACTAATTCATACCTAATATGCAATACTTTTGTATATACTTCACATGCTTACTCTTATACACTAATCCTCACTGTAATGTATTTATATAGTGTAGTATATTAGTTTTCTGATTGCAAATAAATAAACAAATCTCTCTGCTACGTCAGCACCACAGACAGCAGCATGGATGTATCAATACACAGCACACAGTCAGGCTGCTGGTGTTTCAGAGCCTTGGTCAGAACCACAGAATCAGTGTTGATTCTGTAGATCACAGAAACAAAAAGGAACTATAAGTTCATTGTTCACGTCTTTAAAATTTTGAACTAAGTTCACAGTCCAAAAAATGAACTAGTTCATCTTCTTTTTTTATGTTTTTTAATCTATTTTTTCTTTAATCTAAACTAGAGCTTCCCCTTACCAAGGACACTGGAGTCTACATAATTATGTTATACTAAATGTTGCACAGTACTTATGCTTTTGTATTTATTTTATTTGTCAATGTAAAATTACTTTTATTTTCATTCAAATAATTAACATCTCAGAATAGTACAGAAGGCTTCTGCAGAATTAGAAATAGACTTTTGCTTTAAATGCAGATGATACCTGACATCTAAAATAATTCAAACCATAAAACAAAGAAGAAAAGAATATAGTGACAATTATTAAACAATACAGCAGTAATATAATTTGATTTCAGTGTCAACTGCCCCCAACCACATGAAATTTAATGTTACAGTCTTGTCCTCATCGATGAAAATATATAAATTGTATTAACACTTAATGCATATATATATATATATATATACTTTTCTCATATCAAAACATGAGTGGTTTATTTCAAATAGTCTGTGAGTTATGAAGGAAAAATAAAAATAAAAATCGTACAATGACTTATTTTCTTAAAATAATGACTTCAAGTGTAAGTCATTTTGGGAAAGTTTCTCATTATTTTGAAACGTATAATCGATAGTCTCATTTTAATGACTTACAGGATCTTTTTTTTTTTTTTTTTTTTGATCTACCTGTCTGCTTCTCTCTGTTAACAGACTCCAGCTCGATGCCTTGCATTACGCTGTTCTTTCAGCACATTCATGGACAACGCTGCACAGAACCTAACTGTCACAAGCCTCAGTCGGATAAAGGATCAATGAGTCAGGCAGATTACACCAACATACAGTATGTAACTGGAGAGCTCGCAGTTCATGCCTGTCCGGATGCTTGTGCCACCGTCAGAAAGGGATGCAGAATGCTCACTCGCTCCTTGTCCTCTCCTCTTCCTCCCAGTCCTAATCTCTTGGTCGTCCACACAGACTGTAGTTGTCCTGGATTCTCTCTACTGCAGCATTTCTTCTGCACCGGTGACCTTTAGCTCAGGTCATCAGAAATTCCTTATTCAGGCAGTCGATGGGGAGCTTCAGCTCGCTCTTATGTTTGTGGGGGAAAAAATCTACAGCAGTTGTGGCTGATATAAAGTAAGTCTATAATATCATTCAATAAGCATATTCTCAACAGACCAAGGTGAAGACATGTGGCACTGTGGTATTAAATCTGCCTATTAGATAAAAGAATAGATCCTTGGATTTGTTACAAATATTTATACATCTTTTGTATTTTTAATATGTTTTATTACTTATTGTGTCATTTTTTTTATATCAACAATACTATAATTGATGCAGTTGCAATAATGTAAGGCTGAAGCACAGTGACCAGAATAAAAAGGTTGGGACCCACTGACCTAACACAAAAAATATATAAAATATTTATGTCTGTATCATGTCATGCGAAATTCTTGGCTTTACATTCCATGATTATTGCTTTATGTAGTGACACACATTGTTTTGTATGGTATACTAAAATGCTGAAGTTTTGAGAAGATCATATTTGTATATGAAGACTAAGAAGAGCCAGAGGAAATGAGAAGTTGTGTATGACTGTGGAGGAATGGATAACTGGCTGGACAGGTGGGACTGCAGAGGCAGCAGTTATTAGTGGATTTAGGCCTTAGGCTCCTAACCTTTAGCCTGTACTCATTTTTATGTTTCTCAGTGAGCAGACTATGAAGATTGAGCATGATCAGTTTTGATGAGATATGATAAAAAAGCTCTAGGGCAGTGGACCTTGAAGTGAGATTGTTTTCTCCACTTTGAGACTCAACTTTAAGCTTACATTTCCAAGATTTCCGTAAAGTCCAGATGAAAGGGCATTTTGAGAGTGTGTAGTTTCTGTGGACGTGTCATAACCGAATGTACCATGCTGTTGCTAGCTGGATAAATGTTCAGTGTTGCCAGATGTAAAGTCCAGTGACTTTAAAATCATATTTTAGCAAAAAAATTTATCGTACATACAGAAGTAACCTGGGAAGGGGTCAGGATACTACACGGAACGACAAAACTATACCATGTGCACCATATTACATGAACGCTCTGTCATCTGAGCAAAACGGCAACCATTTATCGCTTTACATAGAATCAATCACAGCTTGTCCCACAATCACTCCTTCTGTTTACCTGTCAAAATAAAAGACAGACTGCTCTAACAGCTGCTGGTTGCTTTCAAACAAAATGTAAAATGTATCATACATATGTCCTTTTTTGGAATTATTGATTATATATCGTACAGTTGCTAAAATTGTGGTACAAATACAATAATTATCGTACATCTGGCAACACTGTCGCCATTAAAAGTTGAAGATTGATTGTGTTTTTGACTCTGGCAGATATTGTTAAATAGGTGCACAATATGACTGGGGATATGATTTAATTCAATTAAAAAGGCATTTTTCATTATATTTAGACTTTAATGCGTCCTAAACAAATAGAAATTTGAACCCATACTAAAAAATATCAATGTTCATTTTACTTTACTTCCTTCATTTTCACATAATATACTAACTTAAGTTGTGACCTAGTCTTGGCTTTATGCAACTTTGTTAAACAACAAATGAACTGTATTTCTAAATCTTGTTGTTGAAAAGCCAACATTTCTCCTGATTTTCAAATATATTTTGTATTTGCCAGCTGCTTATTGTGTATCAGACCCAAACATCCCGACCATGTCTTTTTAGTTAACATGTAGAAGTTTCTATATCGTGCATTTAAGAGTGTTGCAATGGTGTATATTGATTTCCCAGCAGCAAAAATGGATATTGGCTCAATGAAATTACATTTGGTGAGGAACACTGACAGATTCTTGTTCTGAGGCATGTGCAACTGTTGTCATTTCCACAAGGACTCATTGTGTAGTTGAATTTGTAATCCCTTTTGAAATGCAAAAATATGCTTTATATATGATATGGTTGAATGCATCCAATTATGGCCTTTAATTTTTTTAAATGATTTGCTCTTGAAACGTATTCCAGGCAAGTGTTCCTCGCTGAAATTCGTGTTCTCTTTAATCTTGCGGAGAGTGTGGAGTGAAGGGAAAACTACACGGAACCAAAATGGGCTTTCATAACTTAAGTGAAAATCACCCAACCTCACACAAGTGTTAGGCTGATGGCCTTGCAGTAGTGTGTCATTAGCATTCATTATAGTCCTATAAGCCAGAGTAATTACAGGCCCAAGTGCAGGGAGGAATAGCAGTTTACACTGCTAGTAATTTGATTTGCATCTACGCTAATAACTTCTTTTGTGTGTGTTTATGTGCCGTGTCAGAACACAAGTGCCATTTGGCTGCAGGCTGTATGAGGCAAAAAAAAAGCCTTTTAAATTCTAAGATTGAGTTGCCTTTGCTTTCAGCACTCGAAGCTCTCAATCTGCTAAAGCGTTCAGATTAGCGTGATCACAGAACAAGTGATACTGCATTTTTCTGAAAGTCGTTTTGATGGCTTTTGAAGGAAATGTGGGGCAGTAAAGGGAGCAGGAAAGCAGACGGGCAGCTCAACATTTCTCACTGCAGTTTTTCTGTGCAACCTTCAAAATGGGTCTTTATTCTAATGGAATAGGAAGGTGAAATGGTATCCCAGTTTCACATTTACACATGGTTTATGACCTGTTTAGCAGAGATGGGAAGTAATGAAATGTAAATACTTCATTACATTTTACTTTTTTTGTGTATTTATTTTCCTGACTTTTTACTTTTACTCCCTACATTTTAACACAAATATCTGTACTTTCTGTTTCCTACTCTTCTGCATCAATTCACACTGCCTTCCAACATCAAGACTGATTTCAACCTAAATAGATGGAACAATAACACATAGAAAATAAGATTCCTTGATGTATCCACAAGTGTGCATCACACACGACAGACGTAACAAGACAAAAACGATGTAAAAGATGTAACAAAAAGAAAATGACAAATAATTTAACAAGACAAAAGCATTCGTACGACACAAAAATGAAAATGTGACTAGATAAAAAAGAAAATTACGTAAAAGACAGAACAACCAAAACCAAAACAACTTAAAGGATGTAACAAGACAAAAGCAAAGTAGAAAATGTAACAAGATGAAGACAACATAAAAGATGTAATGACGAAAATGAGGTAAAAGACATAAGAAAAGACCTAAGAAGTAAATTACATAAATGATGTATGTATGTAAAAGACACAGCAAGATGAAAAATAAAAAGATGGAACAAGGCAAAAATGACGTAAAATATGTAATGAAATAATGAAATAAAAACAAAGTATATAACAAGATGGAAACAGTTTAAAAAAATATAACATGACAATAACAAGGTAAAAGATGTAAGAAGACAAAAATGACATAAAAGATGTAACATGGCGCAATAAGAGATGAGCGAGAGACGGAACGAGATGAAAAAAATGTAAAATACATAATGACACAAAATGATGTAAAATATGTATTAAGCCAAACGAAAGTAAAAAAAAAAAAAAAAAAAAAAAACGTAAAAAGACAAAAACAAAGTAACTTTGACTTAACTAACTAGACTTTACGTATATTTTAGAGCATGTACTTTTTCACTTTTACTTGAGTAAACACATTGAATCAGTACTTTCACTTTCACCAGTCTGTTTGTTTGTTTTTTACGTATCTGTACTTCTACTTGAGTACAGAATGTGTGTGTGACACCTCTGCTATTTAGATCAAAATCACGGATTAGATGATCTAAAAATGACCCCGCACATGCATTTTCTTCACAAAGCGTTAGCTATTTCTTTGTATCATATAACTGCTTCCTTTACGAAGCTGTTAAAGACCATTAAAGCAGACGCCAATGTTGCCACAAGTTGCAGTGCTTGTATCCTGTTCTACAAGTGCAGCAGCGGGCCCTGAGGGAACTAATACCTGCGGTGTGTGGGCAGTGTCTTGAAAAGAGCCAGGCTCCCTCTCCTGATGACTGACTGAGAATAGAGGAGCATTCCCCAAAGCTGATGAGTTCACAGGGTTAAGACTATGCTTTTGTTGCGGGACAATGACATCCTATTTACCTGGCGGGGTCCTGCTTTCTTCTCCATGCAACTGTGACCTCAGTGTGAAAACCAGACCTTTGTCTCCCTGACAAATAGAGGCTCAACGTTCAGATTCGCTTGGTTACACCTCAGTGGCCCCTGGCTGCGAGGCCTGCGGGCTCCTTATGTGGTCACAATGTGGTCTGCTGAGGATACCTGGATACCTGGATTTCTCATCAGGTTTACAGCTTCTAGAAGTATACCCTGAAACCATTGTATACGTTTATTATCTTAAAGATCTTTTTAATGGTACGAGAAAGACAAATCCTGAATGCTCAGATCCAATCCTTGAGTCCAGGGCAATATTTTTTAATGATATTAAAGCTCATAGCAGTTGTATATGATTAATGGACCAGTTGAGTTTGTGTTATGTAAAAGATGTTGCACACACTCATGTTCCCACACAGAATTATCACCCGACTCTGCAGTTCCTCTCAGCTCTATGAAGCTGCATAACATCTTTTAACCCATTGTTTTTGGTTCAGTCTCACTGCTCTCATTAGCATTATTTGCAGACACAGTCAGCTGATTTTAACAAAGTAAAGCGCAGATAAATCTATTTGTGCTACCTGCCCAGCACCAAACATTAGCAACTAGCAGGTTAACATAGTGAAGCATTTGGGAGCTAAAGATTCTGTCAGGAGTAAGTGGAGACCAAAAACCAAGCTAAAATTCAAGTGAATATTGTACTTAAATTAACTAGAAACATAACAGTGAGGAACTCTGACAGAGTCTTGTGTTGAGGCAACTGTTGTCATTTTGACATAACAAGACAAAAAAGACATAAGACGAAAATGACGTAAAAGATTAAATGACATAACAAGACGAAAACAATGTAAAATATATAACAATGCGAAAATAACATAAAAGATGTAAACAACCTAAAATACATAACAAGACAAAAGCAAAGTCAAAAACATAACAAGACAGTAAAAGACGTAGCAGAACAAAAATGAGATGCAGTGAGCTGATTTTACCAAAAAAAGATAAAGCTGCTAGCACTACCTGCCCTGCATGAAACATTAGCGACTCGCAGGTGAACAAATTGAAGCATTTGGCAGCTAAAAATCTAGATAATCTCCCAAGACAATGGAGAACAAAAATAGAGATAAAATGAGAGTGAATATTGGACTTACGTTAACCAGAAACACTGCAACAAATGAATGAATGTAATAAAGGTGTTAGGCCATATCAACTTAAATAGGTGATAATATGTCAATGTTGTGTTTACTGTGGTGAAAATTTCTGTTATTACAGGTTTAAAGAAAGATTGAACTTGTTTAATTGTTTAGTTTTTATTTGGTCCATGCCAAATATAAGTTAAAACATTTTAAAAACATTTTTAAAAAATAGTTTAGTATGAAAACCCACTTCTTTTTGTATAAATTCACCCAAACTAACATGATATGTGATGACTAGCTAAAGCCACACTTCATGAAACCACACTGACTGACTGTAGGTTGTAATAATGTAGCTAACAGTGTGGTTTCACATGGAAATATGCCCTAAAGCTAAAATTGTCGCTTGTTTAATGGGGACTTGCACTCCACTTACATTTTTAGCAGCTACGTAGCTAACTCCACTGTCATATAAAACCACAGTGAGTGTTAGCTTGTGGGTCGTAGTAGCTAGCAGAGCAATATCATCACTTCTCCTTTGTCTGCCCCCTTTAAATCTGTAACAATGGAGTTTTATGCAGACATATGGCACATTACAGAAGCTAAAGTTGCTTTAACTGCTGTTTCACTGGGACTGAGAGACTATCACTGCTCTTTGTCATTGTGCCTGCTTTTTTTGGCAGCTCCTCAAACTCGCGACTTTGGGCAGCTAGCAAAATCCATTCCACCTGTCACAGAAAACCGCACTGACTGCTAGCAGAGCAAACTTTCCATTTAGGGGTATGTGTTTTGATATGACTTGCCAAAAAAATGTGGTTACATTCCTAAATATCTAAATGGCTTCCTCCTTCTGTTTTAATAATGTGGTTAAACACTGATATGTCACATTACAAAAGCTAAAGTTGCTCTAACTGCTGTTTCACTGGGACGTTATTGCACCTACTTCTTCATTGTGCTTATGTTTTTGGCAGCTCCTCAAATAATTTCAAGACAGGTTTTGCCATTATTACCTATCCCAAATGAGTTCTTTCATAAGGCTATCTATTAATCTCCTGATTAAAGTCTGAGTAATGTATTTGAGTAATATTGGCTTGTTTACCAGCTGCTGGTGATGGAATCTCATGGCAACGTCCCAACTGCTTTTTTATTAAGAGGAAGCCAGGGCTGTTATGTGCCAGTGCAATTGCCAGTAAGCCAGTGAAGAGTCTTAACTTGTTAAATGGGGCGATGCCGTGACCATCAATTCAGCCACCCACTTTGCCTTTCTGCTTTGCTAATATATTGGCACTGTCAGTGTTAGGATGGAATTTAATGCAGGAGGGGTAAGACAGCTGCTTGCTGTTGAGGTGAAGTTGTTCATTCTCAAACTGAGGAGTTTAAGGCTTTGACACCTTTTTAAAGAATGTAGCAAAGATCACCACCTTCTGCTTTCTTGTTTTCTGGTCTTTTAGCCTAGAGTTGGACTGTCGCTCATTCTTGCGAGTTGGGACATAACCGTACATTTAGATGATTTGATTTTAACTCTTCAGTTATGCTGGGAAAATATATTTTAAAAGATTAAACTCTTGGCTATTAAACCATGTGATGGCCCAGCCTCCTAATGATTTTTTTTTTTTTTTAATTAAATGTAGAGAGAGGGAGTTGACAAAATGTTCTTATTTTTTTCATTTCACGGCATAGTTGTAGAGAGTAGCCATTTTATTTTTTTTTTAAGTTGCTCAGAGTTCTCTTAATGCACAATTTTAACCATAATTCTTATTTAGCTTTGATTTACAAGAACAATTTGTTGAAAAGTAGAAAGCTTACCAGTGCTTGAGTTGGAGCTTCACGGGAAAACAGAGCTGCAAATTCTCCCAAACAATGGAAGTGAATGGTGACCAGTTTTCAAACATAAAAAAACAACAAAATAAAAACATAAAATGCCTCGATTCTGCTCATCTGGTGTAATCCAAGTTTCCTACAGCAAAAGTTATTTACACTATGTTTTCAGCCTGAATCTCCACTGTAGATCCTTAGCTTGGAGCCACGCTCATGTGCACATGCACACTGTCTGAATCGGACATGTGTGTTGTGACGGTGTGATGTCGTCATGTCGGGACTTTAGGAGACTTGGATTACACCATACAAACAGTATGGAGGAATTTTGTGTGGGTTTTTTTTCCTTTGTTTTTTTTTTACACTTGAAAACTGGTCACCATTCACTTCCATTGTTTGAGAGATTCTGCAACACTGTTTTCCTTTGAAACTTCAGCAGTGTTTATTTACTAATTAAACCCGACGTTCAGTTGGCATGAGGGTGAGTAGATAATGACTGAATTTTCATTTTTGGGTGGGTGGGTTTAAAAGTCTAACAGTTGCATGAAAAAAGTCTATTTTAAAATATTATATATAATTATAATAGCACATCTTCAGATATATGTTATCAGTAGGTATTATTAGTTTGATACTTTGAAGGCTTTAAACACATTTTTAAACTGGAGTTGTGAATTCTTGTCAGGAACAAGGCTGTTTTGTGGCAAGAGCATATTTAGAAAAATATAAGATAAACCAAAACATTTCATGAATTACCTACATTTCATATCCTTAAAGATTATATTTTCACCAAAAAATGATATAAGAGTGCTGATATTAATGATTTTTTTTTTTCTAGTAGAACATGGTTTGTCCCAGTTCTCCTGAATTGGTTCTGTACATCTTAACACAGTTTGATAAGCAAGTTTAAACCAAGAGCTGGTTTCTAACCCTGGATGGTCATCTGAGGACGTCAGTTATGAAAGCCACCTGATAGCTACCCCCCGGAGCCCTTCCTCTTCCGTTTACCCGCTCTCCTAATCCGCCGCTAATGGTTAGCAATGGAGGCCCAGAGGAAGATTCAACCGTTGGTGTGTGGAAATCCCTGCTGGAGTGGAAGTGTCGCGCTTGAGGAAGTGCTCAGCGAAGCGCGCCAGAGACAGCGACGGGACACCTCATGCCATGTGCACCGAAACGCTCAAGGTGACCCGGCAACACAAATTTACCAGGCGCACACACTCACATACACACTCGCACAAAGGAGACGCTGGAACACAAAGAGACACACTTTGATTGTGATCACTGGCAAAAGCTGTGCTGTAAAGACGGGATCTTCTTTTCTGAAAATGTTCCAAATCTGTCACGTTGTTGAAGATGAATTTAATATGTCGTGCCCTCTCAGTTGTTGTAGCAGTTTACGAGTTCTCATGTATTCTGAAATGAGGATATCTGAGACAGGAATCAACTTTAAGTGAGACTTGACGGTGAGGTTAAACCCAGGCGCCGGTGGAAACAAAAGGCCTGAAAGGAGTGTTCGGTATCAAACCTGCTACAAACTGCTCCGGGAGTTTAGGGCAATTGTAGAGAAGTGGTGGCAGAGATGTGATATAGCATGATAGTACATAAACTGCTAATTAAATGTTTCAGGGTTGCAGCCGTGTAATTTCCTTCATCAGCTGATAAGAGACTTAAAGGTTTGTTCTCACCGTCTTGCTTGCAGTGCTTTGGCCTCAGCTTTGTTAGCCTTTGATGGATGGTTTCATGTCATTATTTTACAGGGTAACTTTTCATTCGGCGTTATCGTCGCGCTCAAACACAGAGTGTAAGGAACCCAGCAGAGGCCGTGTTGTTTCACCTCATTGTTTTAGCCTCGGGGGCCCAAGGTCGCGCTTAGAAGCCATTTGTTAGCGTCGGCGTAAGTGTTGAAGGTCTGAACTTTGACCCCGCTTATGTCTGAGTGGGATGCTGGTGTCAGTGCTGAACAATGCCGGGGTGACAGCACAGACTGATATGGTGTTGTCGAAGATGTAGCCACAGGCCTTTTGGCTAACATTTGGTCAGGACTGCTGTCAACCGCGGAAACTAAAGAAGAAGGAAGAGTCATTACATTGCTATAGAACCTTTTGTGCTCCAAACATTGGTACCAGTTTTACTGAAGCTACAAATAAACAAATGTGCACATTTGGAAAAATCTTAATCGCTGAAGAGTGTTCTTTAATTTTTTTGAGGCATTCCTTTATCAAAGGTCAGAAAATGTAGATATGTTGGATATTAATGTACTAGAAACAGTATGTTCTTTCTTAGTCTAATAAGGATTTATTAGACCCCATTAGACTTTATGAGAGGATAATTAGAAACACATTACAGCAGAACTGTACTGTAAACTAAAGTGTATTCGTTTGACCCTTTTTAGATTTTCTTAGAGGGTAATTGGGGACACATTACAACAGATCTGTGTTGTAAACTAAAGTTTATTATTTCCCACCGTTAAACACTTATTATACTTTATTAGAGGGTACTTTAGAACACTTTATAGTATAACTGTACTGTAAACTAAAGTGTATTAGTTAGACCTTTTTTTAAGGCTTTCTTAGAGGGTATTTCAGGACTGTACTATAAACCAAAATGCCTCAGTTACACCTTGATTAAACTTTAGATAGTAATTTGGGACCCATTACAACAGAACTGTACTGTAAACAAAAGTTTATTTGTTAGCCCTTTATTAGACTTATTACAGGATATTTCAGGACACATTACAACTGAAGTGTATTAGTCTGACCTGTATTGCATTTTATCAGAAGGTTTGGGAGACATTTCAGCAGAACTGTACTGTATCTTCTACTTTCTCATTTAAAAAAACAGTATGTGAACCATATATACCAAGTAAAGAATGAAGAATATTTTGTCTGTGGGTGAATGTTTAGACTTATTACTGTCAATTCAGTTGCCAGATAATGTGATTTGATCAAAGGGGTTGGCACTGGTTTACGCTACTCTGCTAAGTGTATGGAACCAGCTCAAGAAGGTGTGTCTCAAGTAGCAGATTTATGATTCCATTTTAGTTTACAGTACAGTTCTCATTGTAATGAGCCCCTAATTGCCCTCTAATAAAGTTTAATAAGGGTCTAATGTTGTCTTATAAAGAATATATTATTTCTGTGAATGTTCTATAGTGATGTAATGACCCTCGTGTCTTTCTTTCCCTTTACTTTCAACACAGTAAAACACGGACCTGAAGATGTCTTTCCAGTCAACTGCTGCCTTTTTTCATTTGAATTTTACTGTTTACATGAAAATTTCAAACCAAGGTATTGTTCATTCCAACACAATAAACTTAGCGCACTCTTTCAGCTGACTGCCACGAGAAGAAATATTGGACATGTTCCAGTTTAAAACATTTGTGTGTGTGTGTGTGTGTGTGTGAGAGAGAGAGCATGTGTGTGTGAAAGCGTGGGGCAGAGTTGATTTGCATGGCCTCAACTTATGCGAGCTTTATTTAGACACGTGTGCTCACAAAAATACCAATTTAGGATTTTTTTTCCTCAACAGCAAAGTATGTTTCACACTGTCCTCCTTAGACCAAAATGAATGTCAGAATGGGGTAAAAAGAGAGGTGCTAATCTCAATGAAGAGAAGGGTAAAAAGAAGATTGATATTAATATCAAATCAGGGCATGTGTGGGAGAGGCAGCGTAGCGCGAAATGCTCAATCTAAACCGCGGGGACGTCCGTCGAGGAAGCACTAAATGTGGACTGACCTCCTTAACCCATCCACCAGGATCCTTTTTGCTGTAATAAATAATAGAGGATTGGTTGGGTCAAGCGAAGCACCAGTGGGTGCCCTCTCCTCCCACGCGAGGGGTCCGTTCGCTGATCACCCCTGAAGACACAATGCACAATGTGTCCCAGAAGCCTCAATCAATTATTGATGCTTGATGAGAGAGGAGCCAAGACAATCTCTTAACTTCTAACTTCTTGGTGATATGAAAGTGAGATTGAATGGTCCGAGAGTACACGGCACACCCTCCAGGTTAATTGTGGTTAAGCATCATTTGTGTGCACGCAGCGTGATTGCTGCCCAGCACAGCTGAGATGAGACTGACCCCGAAATGGGCGCTTTGAAATTGGTTCTGAGCACAGATTTTGTCTGGAGTCCTATTAAATTGTGAATTTATTTGAGCTCGATCCGGCAAGTGTGCACACTTGCGCTTAAATACTCCAGCTTGCTTGCAAGTTTTCCCCTTCCTGCTCCTTTTTTTTTTCTTCTCTCCAGCCACCGTGCTCTCTACTTCATCCCAGAAACCAGCCGCTGCCTGATACAAATGCTGAACAAACACGCACAGATCAAAAACAACTCCCATGTAGTCTCACATTTCAGCCTAAATGCATGTAGTGTCCTAAACAGAGATTATCTGGGCAGCTGATCTTGATTGTCTTCCCCTTTTCGCTCCCAGGTGGTGGAGCGAGGTCCACATGTTTGCACAGGCACAGCAGTAGTCCTTTGGGGGCAATGCTACTGCAGCTAAACTCTCTGATGCTTCTGATTGCACATCACTCTGTGTGTGTGTGTGTGTGTGTGTATGTGTGTGTGTGTTTATCTATCTATGCATACAACGCGCGGACACATACACACACTGACGGTGCAGTTGATAGACTATATCACTCCCTATTATGCCACAAAAAGATTGAGATAGCACCTGGTTTGTACGATGCTAATCTCCTTCGTGGAAACACAGTTTTACCTGAAACTCGCTAGATAATCAAACACGAGACTTCTTAATCTGGCTGTTAGATATAATAGATATAATATTATGATAAAGTAATGAACAATTAAATTGCATTAGTGGCTTTGTGCGGTGAAAGCTGACTGATTTGCCATCACTTGGATCCATGACAGTTGTTTATTGATGCCTTGGGGCCAGACGACAAAATGATGAATAGAGAGGAAGTAATCAGAAGCACTCTTGAGATGCACCACAGATACGCTTCCTCCACAGGGTCTGCTACAGTGCCATATAACAATTAGACTGCCGGATGATTTTATTAATAGTATTATTCCCATTAAATGTATCCTGTCAAGGAAAAAAAACCATTCAGATTGAGCTGAATTTGCTTCCTGTCTTTAGTCTTCATCAAATTCAAAATAGTGGTGCTGTGAGATACCAATATAGGCAATAACTGTGATATTTCAAAAATGAAATATTGATAGTATGTTAATTATACATATATGTTAGGCCTGACCAGTACTGGATTTTTGGGGCTGATGATGATACCGATATTTGAGAGTAAGAAAAATTCTGATATCGTTACATGGGCCAATATTTTTTATACAGAATATAGAATATATACTTGAACACACATTTTTTTTGCAATTATCCCTCAAATATGGTGACAAAGATATGTATTTTACAATTTAACAATAAAATTGATTATCCAAAAAGGTATCAGAGCACTGAAACTGTAAACTTTCACCACTATAAAAAAAAAAAACCAGAAATCAAGCAAAATATATTGTATATATATATATATATATATATATATATATATATATGTATATATATATGTATACTGATGGAAGAAGATAAAGCTGTGATATACAGATATTGAGCATAAAAGCTGGTTGACCAGTAAATTGGTCAGGTTCATGAAAAACCCTGCTCGAGTAAGTCATATTGAGTTTGCACCCTGTGAACTCCCTCAAAAAGCACATCCTTACCCACTCCACACACCAAGAATAGAATAATTTTACAGTGTAACAGTAAACTTTATTGTCCAAAATGATATCAGGGCACAGAAACAGTAAACCTTCATATCTATTTTTAATCATTAGAAATAAGTCTAGATGGAAAAAAACATAAGTGGAACAAAATATATCTAAATTAAGAATGTATGCGTATCAAATATACATAAAATGGTGCCTATAAAGCTGAAAAATAAAAACAATCTGCAATATATTCTGTTAAAAAAGTTTTCATAACACTGTGGACAACATATATGCCATACTGATATAGACTGATGTAGCTTTGATAGGCCAATAAAATCGGTCGACTGATATATCGATGAGTCTCTACACATATGATAAAATCATATAAATAATGCAGCGCCTCTTAAACCTACTGTACATTCTCTTAAATTGTGTGTTTCTTTCCAGTCTTGCTCCCTGCAGATGTTAGGCCTTGTAGATCTTTTGTTTATCAGTTCATCTGGGTGCATTTTCACTGTCCATCCGTTTTTTGTAGCTTTTGTACTGTCATGTTCACAGACTGTCTCTCTCCCTTCCGTACACTCGTACATTGAGTGTAAAAAAAAAGAGACAAAACCCACAATAAACTAAGTTTAGGACATGAATTTGAGTGATAGCGTTACTTTTTTCCCCCCAGATTTTCTTTGAATATCGCAACTATATTTTGGCCACAATCATCTGATATTGTGGCAGTCCTAATTCAACATAAGAAAAATCTCAAATCTACATGTGCAAAAACACTGAAAACAATGTGGAAAAAAACCTTCACTTCTACTTAGCAAATCGCTATTTGTGCTATTTCCCATTTCCCCATCTTTTATCTCGAGGTCTCACGCAGTTGTGGTTTATGTGGGGATATTGGTGCCCAAGGTTAAACACATTACGTCTGCGTTCGGCAGCCAGTTTGCTCAGCTTTACACAATTAAAGAGAATTAAAGTCTGTTTTCTCCCCAAACATAATTACAGGGTATGAAATGAGTCATAGCGGAGTGTTAGAGACTCAACAATGGCGGAGGAAAAACTTGTTCATCCGATTGTGACTGCCAGAACATTGCCCCGTGGAGACAGGAGGGAAACAAACACACACGCAGAAATAATAAAAAAAAATCCAAAATCATATCCTCATTCTTTCATTCTTTTATTTGACTACGGATGTATTCACTCCTGTGTCAGTCACTCTTTTAAAAAATGCTCGTCTTGACTTTTTTTCCTCCTTTTTTTTTTTTTTTTTACAGTAAAGCTGTATTTACTGTTTGGGGGGGTGCTGAATGCCAAAGGTTTCGTCTTATTCTGACAAAGTGGCAGACTTACCCCCACCCTCCCCTCAGCCCCCCCTGCTCAAACTCCTTCTTTTCCCGGGTAAATAGAAACACAAGGACACAAAGTGTGTGTGTGTGATGGGGGGTGGTGAACAGCGAGAGGTTGCTCGCCCTGTGGGAGGATTTGCCCATGAAAATATTTTGCAATCAGGAATGAATCAAATAGATAATAAGTGTTTAAGAATCTTTGAACCCTATGGAGCGTGTTCCCTTCTCCTTTTATCTGATGCAACTATCGCTTGTCTTGTCTTTATCAGCTTACAGTATGGGATGCCACACAGCAGCAGCAGGAGCTGGAGCACGTGTCGGAGGGGGAAAATGCTTGGCTACAGTGCCCTCTTGTGGCGGTTGGTGGCAGTTATGTTGGGGAAACTTTGGAGAAGTCCTCAAAGAGGACAGATCTAAGAACTGCTTGAAGTTTGTTCAGCCAGAAGACTAATAAAAATATCGTTATGTCTACTTTTGTACCCTGCCAAAACAAACAAACATTTTTTTGGAATATATTCACAGATGATGATGAGGAAGCAGAAAGAACTACAGAGGCATGAGTGTTCTGGTCAAGTTTAAAGTGTTGAGGTCAATTTACCAGGGACTTGTAAAAAAATTAATTATTCCTGATTTTTTTGCTCTAATAAACACAGAAACATATATTTAATGAGTATATTTTTTTGGAATATATTTCACCCATTCTTGAGAATTGGGACAAAACTGTATTTTGAGGGGGTTTAAGTCTTTACTCTTCAATTAACATGGGAAAATATATTTTAAAAGATCAAACCATTGGATATTAAACCTTGTAAAAGGCCAAACTCCTAGTGATTAAATTTTTTATGAAATGTAGACGTCAACTCCATCAAGATGGAAAATCTGATGGAGTAGACGTCTTACAGAGTTGCCAAAATGTTACATTTTTTCATTTCACAGCATAGTTGTAGCGAGCGGCCATTTTATTTTTTTAAAGCTTCTCACAGTTCTCTCAATACTAATCAAAATACACATTTTTAAACCATAATTTGTACTTGGCTTTGATTTAGAAGGTCTGTGAGTTGACATGTTATAGATGAGACACATTTGACAGAAATATTATTCAATGAATGTGCGGAAATGTAGAAAGTTTACCAGTGCTTGAGCAGTTTTCCCGCCTTTTTAAACCAGGAAGTGAGACAGGGGTCCTTGGGGTATAGCTAACGCTTTTAATGCCTGATTAAATCATGTTTTTGTAAAATCTGATGGAAATCTGGGACATAACTTTAAAGGGCCAACACTTTCATTAAAAAGTCAATTTTGAAACTAATATGATTATAACAGCACATTTTTACTTCTATACTTTTAGTTGGTATTGTTACTTTTAGATTTTGAAGGATTTTAGCACATTTTAAATAATTTGAAATGAATTCTTGTGTGGGACAAGGGTGTTATCTGGCACAGAGCAAGTTTAGAAATTAAAAAATTAAAGCAAACCAAAACATTTCATAAATTACATATATTCGGATTTTGTACATATAATTTCACATACATTTTCACCCCCCAAAAAAGAGTTAGAGTGTTGAATTAGGTGTTTTATTATTTTGTCTTTGGCAGGACATGATGTGTCCCAGTTCTCAAGGATGGGTGGCCTTTAAAGAGTACAGAGTTTTGGGATATATTCACAGAGTTTCACCAAGATTCACTGAGCATCATGAGGCAGCAGAACCACCCGGAGACGAGTGTTCTGGTCAAGTTTAAAGTGTTGAAGTCACTCTGTTTGAGCCAAAAGCCTTGTTTGGGTTCCTTTGTCCACCGCCTGCCCCAAATGAGCCTCTCTCCCTGCCATGGGGATGAGAAGACAGGAGATAGGATTATGCGATGACTTGTGTTCGCCGATGATGAACAAGCCCTCGTTAGCGAGCACTTTAATGTGCGGACAGATAGCGCGCTCATTAGCTCTAGTAATGACCACTTCACAGTGTATTGCTGCTCTAATTGCATGTTTTGTTCTCTCCGAGGCTGCGGTGCCGCAGAGTGGGAGACATCTCTCTCCTCTCCCCTTCCAAGAAGCCGGCCCGCTATCGCTCTCTAACTTCCTGTCTTTTCTCCTCCTCCACCTCAGCCATCTATCACAGTTTGGGGGACGCAGCATATTTGTGGTCACCGCTCTGTCTGAATGAGGCATGGCAGATTAGAAGCTCCGAAAATCATGTCGGCTAAATGGAACAGATGAGACTGGATGAAAACCCCGGTATTGTCCCTGTAGCTAGGGCAACAGAGGTTCCAACTCAATTGTACTTCTGGCGTTTAATTCAGTTATGCGACAGTATTAATTTTTGAAGATATTGAACGATAGCATGGAGCACTGGAAATATGAAAAACTTAAGATCTCACCTTTTGATGCAGAAAAAAATATGACTAGCTTCCAGCATCAAAAGCCCTAATCACATCATATTTTCTGAACATAAAAGGCTCTCTCCTTTCCCCATTTTATTTCCCCCGCTGTAGTGATATGTCATGTCAATCGTTATATTATGCACAAGTGCTGTCTTTTTTATTGTGAATTCCAGATCGGGTGGGACATTTGATATGGAGGTTCTGAGGATTCTGATGCCCTTCTATTTTCCTTGATTTTGTTACCAGTGGGACATTTTTGCCTCCATATTCTTTCATGTCCCTTCCCTCCTCTGAAAGTAAGTTGTTTATTCTCCACGATGACTATCTCCGGCTCAAAAAATATCTTCTGAAAAGACTTCTGAGCAAATCTGTCCAAGCTTGGTCCCTTTCTAAATCTAAAGCTTGGGTAGAAGCCTACAATGGCTTAGAGTCCTTGGAGGAGGCAGCTTTCTTTTACTCTCTTTCTCCATTCCCAGTCATCTTTGTGATACTTGTGAACACACAGCTTTATGACAAGGAGCTAACTTAAATCAATTTAAAACAGCTTTTGAAATGCCTTTCGATATGCCATTGTGTTTACTTGAAAAAGAATGAAAAGAAAATCTGAATTGTAACATCTGTCATATTGGGTGCCCCCCTCCCGTGCAGCTTTCGTCACACGCACAATGAGGTATTGATCGATTCAAGTCCATTTAGGTTTTGAAATAAACATTAAAAAAAAAAAAAAAAAGCGAAGAAGAAAACGTACAATCTATCTGGGCTAGAAAGCAGAGAAAGCAGGGAGAAAGAATCGCAGGGCCTGCAGGCAAACAAACGCATTAAAGACATCCAGAGCACAGAGGCAGCCAAGCTATGCTAAGCCAGCAGGATGATTCATTTAAGCACATCTCTCGTCTCTGTAAGCGCCACAGTCATTGTTGCTCAGCTGTGTACACTGCGGCGAACAGCGGCTTTAAGTGGAGGAGAACTGCGGTGGTCATTCTTTGGAACAACAGTAAAAACTATCAAAGTTTGCTGAATAAAGAGCTGCTCGCTCAGTTCATCTGGTTACTGTATTTCAGACCTAGGCTTGAGTGCTTTTGCTCCCTGAGAGGATCAAGTGCCACTTGAAATCATAGGAGGTACTGACCATGAAAAAGACCTTAGCCTCATGTTCCACATTATATCTCATAGACCATCAGCCTGGCCGCACAATGCAACTCAAGACCCTTCAAGTGACATCTTAGTACGAGCGGGAGAATCGCACCGAAATACCTCTTTGCAGAAGCCAACCTGAGCTACAAGCAAATCCTTTTAATCCAGTACAGTATACTTAAGGACTGACCATTGGTAAACCCTAGAGAAGAGAGAAGTATTAATAAGCTGTCACAAGGCTTACTCATTCTGTGATTTCCACAGACACTTAACTGCCATGGTGAGAGGCAGGGGAGGGCTCGGGGATGAGTGCTCACCCCTGATCTTTACCCCTCTTAAAGCAGTAGGGAAAATGGAGGCAGGCAGGGGATTATGGAGTGCAGTAATTGTGGAGAGGTGTTGGAGTCAGGATGCAGCGTTTCTGCTGGATTAAGACAAGAAGACAGGCTAATCTTGGATTGGGAGAGGAGACACAAGGGTCGGAGTTGTTCTGGAGCCCTGAGGCCGTTTGGAAAGCTTAAGTGGCAAAAAAAAAAAAAAAAAAAAGACGGGACCGCTTATCCATACCTCTCTTGTGCTGCGAGACGGCCCTCTTCAAAATCATCTTTTAGCATATGAAATGCCTCCATATGTTGTCATTTAGTGCGATAGAAGCGGACTTGCGCTGAAGTCTAATTTCCTTGCATGTAATGTTGCTAATGCAAAGGGAAAAGGATGAGATTTCTGGAGAATGGTCACTTTCTTTTCCCGCGTTTTTCATGCTCCCGCTGACATTCAGCAGCCCTTGATGCTTATTAGCAATAATAATAATGATGGAAAACGCTGGCAAATTGCATTTCTTCCCACTTTATTTCCCCCCCTTTGCCTTCCTCCGGATGCCTTTGTGCCGGCGCAGTCCCCGGTGCTTCCTCACTCCAGTTTGTTGTTGTGCTTCCATTGTCTCCCTGAGGGGAGGTGACCCCGTGTCTGTTGGTTGTATCAGCAGCCCTGCATTGTACTCAGGGGGGGATTTAGACTCTCAAAGCATCTTCCCGCTGCAGCTTTCCCAGCAAACACCCAAAGTGGTATCTCGCCTTTTCTCTCGCTCAGACATTAATCTTGCTCTACCCTTCTACATCAAAAATGCTTGTATTGTCAGGGAGCGCTAATGTTTGCCTCCTATTCACTATATATACACATATATGTATTTTTGTGTCTGAGGGAATCAGTCGAATGCATTGTTCCCAAATCATTGTAATATCTATTTAGAGTGGCAACAGCACTGGCTGCCGATGCTCAGTATTCATGGAGCATAAACCAGCCTTAAGACTTAGAAAAGCTGAAAGGGCTTATCCCTATATTCTTAAACTCCCCTCTTTTATGTTGGTCTTAGGCATTAAGGATAGGATTGTGAATAGCAATTGTTCAACTGCTGCACTGAGAGTGAGTGTGTATACGTGGGTGGGGGTGTTTTATTCCATGGCAAAATCCTTTCCTTTTCTCCCATTTTTTTCAACTGTAAATATTAACTGTGTTCTTAACTCTTAACGGTGTATGGGACAGAGTAATGTGCTTTTAAGGATATATTATGTGAAAGATTTTCCACTGCATACACTGCTGCTTGAAATAAGAAAAGGCTATTTTATGGAGCCTGAAAACAAATTTGCTACGGCAGAAGAAAAAGAAGAAGAAGGCAAAAAAAAAATAGATAGAACTTTGCAGTATCAAGTCGTCAGCAAACAATGAAAGGAGAGATCTCGAGGGGGCTGGGCGAATCTTTTAAAAATGATTGCATCCCGCTTTTATTTCTTTCTTCCCGTTCTTTCTCTTTTTTTGTTCCACCGCTATGTTTCAAATCCGTGCTTGGTCTTTCTTCAGAAAGTGTGTAGTGCTAATGCATTTCAAAAGCCCTTTTTCAAAGCACAATAGAATATCGCCATAGAAGTTTAGTGGTTCCGCTGAAGAAAGTGGCTCAGTCATTGAGAGCTGTACTCCATTGTGCCGGAGCTGAAAAGTCGCCATCATTTTTCAGTTTTCATAGCTGCGGCTGGAGTTAAAAGGTTGTCGAAAAAGCTTACATATCTCTGTGTTGCCTTAAAACCTGTTATAATAATTACCGTTGTGAATCTAATTGTGTGCAGCAGAATCAGATCAGGTATGAGGAAGAATCAAAGAAGCACAGATTTCAAGTTAAGTTCCGGACAAGGCAGACTGAGTTGTTTCTTATATCTTGACCTACAATGATAGTTCAGAATATTTGACACTGGGTTGGGTGATGTAAATATCGATAGTCAGTGTATTAGCTACAGTAGAAACTGGTCAGAGAACCAGAGAGGGGAACCATCATAGAAGTTTAGTGATGTATTGCCATGGAGTGGGTCAGCAACACAAGGTGCTTCAGCCATTTTAAAAGGGTCCACCTGAAAAAATCTGTATCAATTTCAAGCAACAATATGCAACATTTTTTCATACGTACATAATCTTTTGCAGTCATCACTTTACGACCCACTAGAAGTGTGTGGTGGTGTCTGTATCTGCAGAGACCCTGCCCTCTGCCTGTTTTTCCTTATTTTGTCATTATTTTGCTGTGCCGCTGTGCTGTTTGAGATCCTGGCATCTTCCTGATTAGTTTTCAAACAGCCCAGACCAATCCTACTGATCCTACATTTCAGTGTACACTGGATTTGGGAAACTGCAGTTATAGGAGCCAAAAATTGCTCTCTCAAAATCAACCCAACTCCATAGGTGAAATTAGTCATTTTACCTTGCAGAACACAGGAGTTTCTGGTCTACGCTTTGTTAATTTGTGTTATTGTGTGACTTTGGTGGATCTGAACAAGCCTTATAAAACACAGAAGTCACACAATAATACAAACAAACTAAGAAATTAACAAAGCGGTTCTGCAACTCATGTGTTCTGTGAGGTAAAATGACTGATTTCACCCATGGTTGGTTTTGAGAGAACGATATTAAACTTATATAACTTGTTTCCCATCAGAAAAGTCTGTCTGACACCAAGGTAAACCGGTGAAAATATTCTATAATTCATAATATAGAGTACACTTAAAGTGACATTGACCCCCCCCCCCCCCTTTTTAAATGGCTAAAATACCTTTTGTTGCAACAGTACATTGCTCAGTCTCCATGTCGGTGCCCCTTTCTGCTTCTCCTGACTGACATCTACTGTTGGTAATACACTGACTATCGATAAATACCTCATATGACCCCACTTCAAATAGTCCAGACTACCCCTTTAATCTATCGTAGTTTAGCCTGTATAAACATGGGCTATATTTCATTTAGGTGTAAGAGAAGGATTGAGGAAGCCATTACTTGTACTGTAAAGTGCAGTCAACTGTGTATAATCAAAATGGAGAACGGCACTTGGGGGATTGTGACAGCTGCAGCCACTCCTGTTGATATCAAATAAGACCTTCTGAAACCTTAAGGATGAGTTAGCATGAAACAAATTGCTCCTAATTGTCAGGAGGATAAATTGTGACTGTGAGCGTTTGTAATTCTGTCAGCTACCATTCACCCCCTCATCTCCATTCATCTGGGCCCAAGCGCTTTAATTGAGAGGGTCTGGACTGGCTGAGTGAATTGGTAATAGAAATAAGGACCCAGTGTGGATATTTTAATCAGCACTGACTTCTGTACCGGGGCAGAAATGAGCCAGCGCACCATGGAGCGGTGGGCCATCCATCTCCAGGGCCTCAGGTGGAGATGGAAGAGTGGCCTCTCCATTGGATGTGACAGTCACTCAGGGGTGCTAATGGCTCAGCACTCACTGCTGATGGTTATTGGGATTTATGCTCCCCATCAAAAACAATAAAGTTACCTCTCTGATTCAGCACAGGCAGCACTCACAGAGATCCTCACAGTAACACACTTAGGTTACTGTTGTACTAATGAAGTGGTGTAATTAGGGCTGTACAATGGATCGCAATAGTTTCAAAGTCACAATATGGCCAAATCGCAGAACCAAATTTTACTTTTTTAAAAAATGATAAATGTGTGAGAAAAGAGCATTATAATGAGGTACTGTAGCACTGCATAGATGACCTGGACTAAAAATCTTGTTCTCCAGATAAAAGAAAACATGTTTGTTTGGTACAGACCCCAACAAATATCACATCATCATGATTTTAATAATTTTTTTTCCAGAGAGTGCTGCAGGGATGATGTTGTAGGCCAACTTGGACGTTATCTAACTTTTGTAAAAAGTGAACAGTGAACAGTATATTTCCATTATAAAAATATTATCTTATGTAGGTGTATAGTAAAAAGCACTTATATGGATCAAAAAAGCTTGGGTCTGCTTACATTGTTCATTTTGGGTCTTTTCATACAGGACAAAATATTTTCTGCCAATAAAAAAACAAAATAAACTGGCCAAAATGAGCAAACTACAGTAAGCCAGTACTGAACTGTATTATAATGAATTTAAATGATAGGCTAACCAGTAGGACAGTCATTTGAAAAGCGTTTGAAACAGCTGTACTTGAAACAGCAAATAGCAAAGCTGTCCATTCATGTTCATGTAATAAATCTACAGATGTCAATTAAATGTCAATTTGAATAAGAAATAAAGACAAAAAACAGTTAGACAGTAATTATCATCTACTTATAGTGACACAGACAGATGCGATCACTATAATTTCCAGTGATTCCGCTTTATTTCTACTTTTCTTGAGTATAGGGTCCTTTTTCCATCACTGTTGTGAGCTCAGGTTTGGTTCAGCGGTGCTGACGACTAAATGTGTAATGCTGATCATTCACTCCATGTCTGCAATATTATTACACATGACAGCTGAAGCCTTTGTCCATATAAAAACACAGTCTAGTAGTCCATAAATAGGCCGACAGGACTATTTATAAAATTGGACAACAGGGAGCGAATCAGAATGGATGTCTATTTATTTAGCTCGGGGATATTTGGCGTGTCCCGCACATGCTAACTTCTACATATTCTAATTTGTCCTTGTCATGTTTATCATTAATCTTTGGCCCTGGTTTGCTTGAGACATGCTGATTTGTTGAGATGTCCCCTGGGAGAACTAAAAACATTCTCCAATATGATAATGGCATTATGCCCGCCTCAGTGAAAATGTGTCATATAAATTATACATTATCAGTGACTACATGCATCATATGTTGATATGACAGTGCTCATTCTACGGCAAAACACTTGGATGTGTCACTTTTAATGCATTTTCACAGTCCCGGGGCTCCAGTTAGGTCACCTATCAAAGCTCAAGTGTGGTCTTTGATTATAAATCATAGAAACAGTTCATATTTATTCAATGACGGATGCATACCCAAATGACAATGCAAAAAAAAACATAAAATAATACACTTCAAGAATGTCATTGTTGGTTTTTTATCAAGCAGAATACAGGATTTCCTTTGCGTTAAAAGTGAAACACAATCATAATTTTACTATTATGCAGTGGACATATTGACAACAACAATGCATTAAGTTTTGGTAACATGATCCTGTTTGGAGTGATATTAGCTTCCTTTTCATTCATCATTCATTTGACGTATGCATAAACTGTTTTTGGCTGACGCTTGACAAAACTCATCGATCAAATGAAAGAGCACAGCGGACTTGATATTATTGAGCATTATTCACTATTGTCCCTCAGTGAGTACACTTTTTGAACACGGTTGGCTCATATATCAATAACGCACATTGTTAACTATTGATTATTTTAACCAGGCGGAATCACAAGATTAAGAAGGAATGATTAATCATGAGAGTTTGTAGTTTGTAGATTTTTTCAGTGACTCTTTATTTCACATTACACTGATACAATGTAAGAAGCTGTACTTTGTATTAAATTAGACAAAAACTACAACAACAGTATTAGATACTTTATTAGACCCTTATTAGACTTTATTGTCTTAGAGGTTAATTATGGACACATTACAACGGAACTGTACTGGAAACTAAAGTATGTTATTCCCCACTGTTAGACCCTTATTAAACTTTATTCAACAGTAATTATGGACACGTTACGACAGAACTGTACTATAAACTAAAGTGTATTATTTCACACTGTTGGACCCTTATGAGACTTTATTAAAGGTTGATTATAGACACATTACAATAGGACTGTACTTTAAACTAAAATGTATTCATTCCCACTGTTATAACCTTATTAGACTTTATTCAAGGGTAATTACTGACATATTACAACAGACCTGAACTGTGAACTAAAGTGAATGATTTCCCAGTGTTAGACCCTCATCAGACATTCTTAGAGGTTGTTATGGGAGACATTACAACAGAACTGTACTGTAAACTAAAGTGAAAACTGCATACTTACAGCATAGTTTAGATGTGTGGTGTCTAATTAGGGTATGTACTATCTAATAAAGAATGTATTATTAATTAATAATGTTAATTATGGACACATTACAACATAACTGTACTGTAAACTAAAATGTATTCTTTCCCACTGTTAGACCCGTATTAGACTTAATTTGAGGGTAATTGAATCCACATTACAACAGACCTGATCCTCATTAGACATTCTTAGAGGGTGTTATGGGAGACATTACAACAGAACTGTACTGTAAACTTAAGTGTACCCTGTAATAATGTTTAACAGTGGGAAGTAATGCACTCTAGTTTACAGTACAGGTCTGTTGTAATGTGTCCATAATTATCCACTAATATAGTCTAATAAGGGTCTAATACTGTCTAATAAAGAACACATTATTTCTGATTTGATACAAAGTGCTGTTTGTTACATCTTTTTTAGCGTACTGTAAAATAAAGTGCAGCTTTTTTTTCCCCCTTGTTGTTATCAGTGTTACTTTTGCATAAAAAAGCCAAGAGGCTGATGACTGTGTGAATCAGTGGACTCATAGGCCTCATTTTGGTGTAGTCGGGAAGAAAAGGAAAGTAGAGACATGCTGCTGGCAGAGATGAATTAGAGCTGTGGAAAAGCACTCTGATACTAGCAGGTGACATTTTTCGCCCTGCCTCTCTGTTCCCCTCTCTCTTCCATTTTCTCTCCACCAAAAAAGGGAACAGAGGGTAAAAAGGGCTGCATTGTGCAAAATGGGACAAAGTATAAAACATATTCAAAGAAAGTATGAAATTCCCCAACTTCAGAAAGCCATTTAGATCATCCATCCGAGTGACGTAAGGGAAAATAATATACTTGACCCTTTTGTCTGTGCACTTTGAGAAGTTTGTTATAATGGCAAGCCTTGTAATAATTCACTGTACCTCATGTATATTAAGTAGAAATTCACTGGCTTTTATGATAAATTGCCAGGGTAACGCCAGGACACCTCTTTTGCATTTCAATGCGAGAGAGTGTCAGATTCTTATTTCATTACCAGGCGACACATTAGCTGATGGATTTTAATTTTCTTTTTTTTTTTTCCTCCTGCAAGCAAGAATCCACAGAGACCGGGCCGAAACAGAAAAGGGTTTGAATATGAGGATAGGTGGAAAATGAAATAAATAAATACAAATCAGTGTCAAGAACCTTTATTACAATTTTGAGACCATCACTAAAAAAAAAAGTCAGTTTATGCTCCTTTGCATACCTTTGCGGATTGCCTGTCCGCTGCTTGAAACGATGTATCCCCAATATCTCCAGTGGAGCTCTCTTGCTGAGTGGACAGAAAATCAAGGTTTAATTCATATTGTGATAAAAATCTGGATGTGGTTGAATCTGAGACATGCTGAGCAGGGGCAATGTGGAGCAGACGTGAGAGCGTAGCCTTTTCAGAGCGTCACACAGCGGGGTGCTGAGCTGCTCCTCAGCCCTCTCCGCCTTCACTATAAAGCTAAAAACTCTGCCGAGGGATTCTTTCAGCTCGGCTACAGGGAGACGAGCACAAAACACAGGTGCCAGAAGCAATTATCAAATTACCTAAGCCTTTCTTGCTCCTGTTTAATCTGTTTGTAGCAAATCCAGCTAATAATACATTAGGGTATTAAATGTGGCCCTCTATAGAGGTAATAATTACAGTAGCTTGAGTTTTCAATGGAAGGGAAAGAATGAACAAAACTAGGTCAGTGTGAAAACTCTGCTAAAACATAACTTCTCTCTCAGGTCTTGGCCTTTCTGGTGTTTGGGGCTGGCAGAGGAAAGTAAATGAGAACAGCTTACAACTCTATCAACATAAATGTGACCTTAAACAAAGCACATAACCTCCAATAAGTCTCTTTGCACTGCAGTAAGTGAGAGTATTGTGGCTTCATGAAGTAGCTCCCAGTCATTATGGTGCTATACCTGCGACATTTACCCGTCAGCATATGACCAGCTACAGTACCCCTCTATTATCCTCAAATATGATTGGCTATCGGTGCCGTGAGAGGAGGGACCTTAATCATTCATCGATTTATAACCATTAGGAATTTAACAGATTAATAAGGTATTAACTGATAATTCATCTATAGTCTAGACATGACACTATTTGCACCTCATTTGGAATGATTTTGTCTTGGGGACTGAATAAGAAAACTTCAACTCAAAATGAGGGGAAAATGAGAAAAAAATGAAAATGAGAGAGCAACTGTGCGATTTGTATCTTTTAAATTATTAATGATCAATCAATCAATTGATTGTTATCCTTTATGCTACTCACAAAAATAATACAAAAAACTTTATACAGCAAATGGGTAAATAAATGGTAACTAATAATTAAAAAAACTTTTCATGATGGAGTGCTGAGGATGAATTTAGGAGCTGCACAGCCTGAGGAAACAATTATAATGGAGGTGGAGTTTCTTTTTGAGGACTTAAGGAATAAAGTATAGAAGTTTTATATTTATATGGTGATACACACACACACACACACACACACACACACACACACACACACACACACACACACACACACACACACACACCTACATAGGTCAATGTCCCACTTGGGTAACCACAGTCCAAAAAGTGAAGTGGACATGGTCCTGTAATGAGAGGAAATGTATATGAATTTTGAAGTCTAAAAAGATTCTGATAAATCAGTCTCACCACAGGTCCACTTTGTAGCTGTCCTGGAGCTTTTGATCATAGAACATGATCTTCATCAGCAGATTAAGTTTGCACAGTTGTCATGGAATAGAAATCTTTGAATTTCCTTTAGTTTTCAGAGCACGATAAGGACTTCTCTTCCATACTGGTTTTTAAAATCAAATGAAAGAAAATGATTTGTTCATAGATAGATAAATAGAAGAAGAAAGTAAGTAAGAAAGAAATTAAGGATGAGGAAACAATTTGTGACTTCACTTGAAAATACACCAAATCCTGGTCATATTAACCTGAACAGGACTGGGTTGCACCAGATATTTGTGAATGCATTTCAAAGTCTTTGTGTGAAGTTTAGCTAACCACTAAGAAAGTTCTTACTAACTACTCGCTACTTTCAAACTAGTGGTTTACTGAATCAGGTTGCACCAGTAAAAGTTGAAGTATGTTTTCATTGGTGTGTTACCACTTGAAAATAAGAATTGTTGTGTGTTTGTTACCTCAGAATGAGTCGTTTACATCTACAGTACAGAGGGCATGGTCCTCTTCCATGGAGGCTGCCATGTTGCACCGCCATGTTATTGCACAAGCCCAGAACGGACAAAACGAACACTGGCTCCAGATGTGGCCTTTCACACATTTCATATGCTTCACAGCCGCTGTAGAACCTGCATGCTTGAAAGGAGAGGCTGAGATGATGTTGATGTTGAGATGTTTGCAATCTGTCTCTGCAAGGTAACTGCTAGATGCCACTAAATCCTACACACTGGTCCTTTAAGAAATGTCTTTGTTGAATATATATTAGATTTGATTTACAATCCTTTGGAAATTCAAATAAATATCACAAATTTGCCTCAAGGGGTTTAAAAATCTGTACAGCACACTACATTTATTTATGCATACATGGAAAAATGTGTGTTTCAGAATTAGCTATGTTCATGCACGTTACAATGTGCAGAAAACAATGATGCTAACCTAGCTAATATATGGTCATTTAGACAACACATCCTCATACAGTACCTAAATGATACACAGTCAGTATATCATTGGCAAACAACCTGTATGACTGTTCCCAAAACTCTGCTGGAAAGTACCACCAGACCTTAGTCATCACCTGGTTAACGTTCTCAAATGGTTGCAAATTATGTTGCATTATGTATATGACATAAGTTAAGTATGTTATGTAAGTTAACTTTGGCATGCAAATTAAAATAAGTCAACACTGCCTTTTGGTTTCACATGGGACATAGACTGTAGTCTCCTGGGTGAACGTCCACCCTAACCTACTCCCTACATAGACTTTGTCACTCTTGATGCTACATGACCTGACTTCCTCCTTTGCTCCCGTCATAGTTACTGCAGCCACTAGAGGTAAATATATTTACAATAAACATAAATATGGGTTCTATTAAGCTGCTTTCACAGACAGCCAATTCAGTTTGGTTTGTCCGTTCTGGGCTACTGTTGAAACATGGCGGCCTCGAACTTGTCCCCTCTCTAGATAAAAACAACTCTTTATAAGGCACGTGTGTCAAACTCTGGCCTTACACTTCATATTATGGGGCCCGTGAAAGCTCGCAAACAAAATCCTTGAAAATACTTACAGTAATGTTTTCAAGGTTTGAAATGTGCTTGGATTTTGGAGAAAGTGCTTGAAAGTGCTTGAAATTGTAAATGCATTACTTTCAGATCAGAGAGTTTGGATTTTTTTTTTGTTTTCTTAAAAAATGACTCAAAGGGATTAATTGATTAATTTGTCACAAACGCATAGGTTTGGACCTATTCTTTGTCTTTCCTGTAACAATTATTGTCAATAATCTGTCATGAAACACAAGAACATGTAGCATAGCATGTATATGTATATACATGTCATTTACCACAGCTGTAAGGTGCTGGAAAAACTTGTAAATGTTTGAAAAATGCTTGAATTTGACGGTGTAGGAACCCTGAAAGGATATATTTACTGCAACTCAATTCTATGCTACATTACAAAAGTATGGTGTCCATAAGATACATATACCTGAATGCATCCCTATTTGTTATCTGAGCACTGAACACGTCTATAGCTGCTAGATGTCAGTATGTGCTGGATAGCGTCTCAATATCATGTAGTCATGTCCAGCAGCGACACCCCCGCCAAGTGGTTGTAGCCAGTAATGTTAATAGTAAAATGTTGTAATTTCGTTTTTAGGCAAATAAAACATTTTGGATTTGAAACCTTGCTTGTAGGCTACGCAAACTAAAACAACCCTTATTGTTATGTAGACATATATGTTACTTTACATATATGTTTTTTAAGTGTCAGATATGTCGACTATATTTCATAGTACTTACTCTTCTGTCTCAATGGGCCATATATTAGCAAGCTAATGTAACTTTTGTCAGTAAGTTTAGCCAGCAACATTTACACCTTGTTACTGGTTGTAAATATTTATTAATAGATAATGTTTATGTAAGAGCACATCTGTGTGGTGCAGCCTGTTTTGATTTACTGATGTATGAATTTCCTCTCAAACATAAGTTTGAACTTAAAACTGCTGGTACAACTGGCTCCAGGTGCTCCATGGCCACTGTCGATCATATTTAAGTGGATGTGTCCAGTAGGATAGCAGACCATCATCCACTCTGTGTATTTAGCTGTTGGTGTTTGGCCTGAGCCACTTCTGTATGTTGAATATTTCCATATCCATACTCAGATGAGCAGCACTGCAGCCGTTCTGCCTCCCACATCTGACTATATTCACACTCAATGATGACAAGAACCTCCCTCCTTTCATACCCAGTCCTCCGTCTGTGAAGCGTGTTCCTACCATCCATTGTCACCGCATTAACCGTAGGCTAGCATAAAAGTAATTGGAAACTGATGCAAGCCAAAGCTTCAATTAATGCACCACCAAAGTCCCCGTTCTGTGTAATCGGCAATAATGGTTTCATGTTTGGGAGGGCGTTTGGTCACTCGCATTCAGCACTCACCTCCTGACAGAGACTGTTAAACCCTGCTCAAAATCCCCACTCCACAGTAATCTTCATTTCAGTCATTTTCCTTCTTTTTCCATCTCTGATGACAGCTCCACTGTCTTCGCATTGCTTGCAGTCAGATCGTGCGCCCGAGTGAACAGGAGGTGTAATTGACTACTGACAACTCAGCGACAGGATTCTTAATTATTACTCTAGGGTATGGTGGCTGGCTGGCCGGGGTTCAGCTCTCTTACTGAGTATGCTAACAGAGTCATTTTCCTCTTCTCTGTGAATATTGAAATGCAGTTTTGTTCGCTGCATTTCCGCGTCAGACCCCGAGACTTTGAATTTAGGGGATGATTGCAAATGAAATGCATGTGCTGTTAGTTTAATGCTGCACAGATTTTACACAAGTGCACTGCAGGCTACAGAAGTGGGTCTCTGGCACTACAACCGTATCAATTACTGACCCTATCAGAGCTGCTACAACCCAGTGTATTAACAAGATATTACACTTGTCCTTTGTGAGAACTCTGAATCTGATATACATGTTTGATTAGTGATTGTTACTTAAAAATATATCATTTTTAGGCCCCAGACATGAGACTGTACAATACCTTTTATTGATCCCACTTTATTTTACAGTACAATATTAAGACGTAACAAGCTGTACTTGGTAGCAAACAAAAACTAGAAAAAAATGTTATTAATTAGACAGTAGACACAACATACCACAATTAGACATTATACACCCAACAGTACACTAACAAGACATGACAATCCATGCTTTGTATCAGAATTAGACAAAAAATAGAAATAATATGTGCTGGAGTGTCAATAGGGACACATTATGACAGAACTGTACTGTAAACTAAAGTGTATTATTTCCCATGGTTAGACCCTTGTTAGATTTTACTAGAAGTTAATTTCAAACAAATAACAACAGATCTGTACTTTAATTAAAGCATATTTTTTTTCCCACTTTTTAACCCCTATTAGATGTTATTGAAGTGTAATTCAGGACACATTACATCTGAACTGCACTGGAAACTAAAGTGTATTTTTCCCACTTTTTAAACTCTTATTAGAGGTTATTAGATATTAATTAGGGACACATTACAAGTGTATTATAATTTCCCAGTGTTAGACCCTTATCAGACTTTATTAGAGAGTAGGACACATTAGAACAAAACTGTACTGCAGAATAAAGTGTATTATTTCCCATGGTTAGACCCATATTAGACTTTGTTAAAGGTTAATTTCACACATTACAACAGATCTGTACTTAGATCTTAAAGTGTATTTCTTCCCACTTTTAGACCCTTATTAGACTTTATTAGAGAGTATTATGGGACACAATATAATAAACCTGAACTGTGAACTAAAGTATATTATTCCCCACTGTTAGAGCCTTACTAGACTGTATTACTACTGAGAGTAGTTAGGGACACATAACAGAACTGTACTGTAAACTAAAGTGAAAACAGCATAATTACAGCATTATTTAGGTGTATGGTGTCTAATTAGGGTATGTACTAATAAAGAACATATTATTTCTAGTTTTTGTCAAAAATTTGATACATAGTACAGCCTGTTACACTTTTTTTTAGTATACTGTTTAGTGTATGGTGTCTAATTAGGGTATAGCTCTGTTTATTTGCTTTCTAGTAAATAACATATTACATTCAGTTTTTGTCTAAGTTAATTGAAAATACAGCTTCTTACTTCTTATTAGTGTACTGTAAAATAAAATGCAACCCTTTTGTTTCCTTTGCTTTTGTGTGTCAATACTTCACCTGCCCTTACAGTGATAAGACGTTACACTGACGCTTCTTCTGCTACTAGTGCTACACAAGAGCATAATTCCTCTGGTCCTTGCCTGTTTGTGCCTGCACCGGGCCTGCTCAGTGTGATAGAGCAGAGTAAAGCGGGTGAGCATCGCTTTGTGCTGCAGTCTGTATCTTTTGTGCGGGTGGATATGGAAGAGGGCGTGAAACAATTGGACAAAATGGCCCTAATGTGCTTAAAGAATCTTCTGTCTTTAATCAAAGCTCACACACATGCACCACAAAGGCAGACAGAGCAAACCCAATTCTCCGCTGCTTCTGCCGAGTGACTGTTCCTCTCCTGGCTTCAGTGCTTCTCTTCTTTGTGCTGGAAATCAGGATCAGGTTGGCTTTGTGGATTTTTTTTTGTCAACTGTCATTCTCAGAGATTCATTGCCTCATCTCTTAAGGAAGGGACAACAGGGATTTGGCTTTAAGAACAGGCAGCAAAGTGTAACTTTGTATATGTGCTGTCATGATTACATCCCATTGTTTGATGCCTTGATCAACTCAGAAATCGTGTTTTACCAGCCACCCATTTCACATATTCATCATGTCCTAGAAAGTAGCTGGAATAAAAAGTAAATAACCATCATTAAAACTATATTGACCATCAGCTAAAACCCTCCATGAACAGTGATTGTCCAGTCATAGCTGAACAGTAGTAACTCAGCGGGGAAGACGTGTCAAGCTTAGGATTTCTCCAAACGATGTGCATTAGGCTGAAGTAAGAGTGGTACTTAGTACTGAAAGAGTTTGAAGGGTAGTGTCTTGTATACTCGCCCTTCCAAAACCTAAACCACAAGTGTAAAGTGTAATTTAAACACTGTGATTGTAAAAATCGTTAGCATGTCCAGCTAACTTGCTTACCACCTACAGTATCCTAATAACCTTGCTACTGCGAAGGCCCAAAGCATACGAGGAGCTTGGGAATGACTAGCACATCCACTGAAGTATCTCCCACCATGTGGAAGTCAGTCCTGAATATTATTGTTTAGTCTAATATCAGCAGTTCTGTCCTCCTTATGAGATTTGGAGAAGTTTAAACTCCAGCAATCTTAACCAGTGTTACCTAAGATACTGTTTTGATGAGTGTGTAAGTCAAACAGCAACACATGATTATGTTAAGTAAGGCATAATCAACCAGTAGGTGAGCATTAAACAGTTTGAAGGCATGACATAAAGGCGAAGAACCACCTGACGCAAAGTGACATCCTACCGTTAAACGCACACCTACAGCTTTATACCGTGGTCTTTTACCAACAATTAGAAAAAAAAGCATTCACAGATTTTTGGTGAAAGTTTTGCACTCAAAATTGAAAGTTATGAAACAAGAGCTAAATTCCGTGTCTGAGTTATTAATTCATAACAAATGTAATTTCCTTAAATCAGCCTTGCTTCTATATAATTGAAGGACATTTTACTTACTTGAAAGTCACACAAGTTCCCTTTTTTCCTTCTAAACTGTCCTTTTTGAGGATATTCCTAGAAAAGGGCAGTCTCGTTAATTAGTCTCTTGTCCTCCCTTTCGACTGCTTTGATGAAACAGAAAACGTGAAGGATGTCACATCGATTTTAACCAGATAAAATATGTTGGAGGTGCACGAAACTTTGCTGAAGCAGAGCCAGAGCCAGTGAAAGTAGTACTGACCCAGATCATGGTATGAGAAGAAATAACAGTCTTGTCTTAAAATTTTCCATGTCAAATTATGCCAGCTTCAGACTAAACAATATTTTGTCTCTTACGATGATCATTGAGTCAGATTAGGTGATTATAGAGTCATAAATCGCTGCCATGACTTGATCAACCAACATGACAGACTATACATGGGTCACAGACCAATCATAGCTAGCGTGTGATGTCATTGGCAAGGAGATGATAGGGAATGACTTCTGGGAAGGGACTGTAAATAATCCAATGTCCAACATCCAGTGTCTTCAGTTTGAAATAGCCTAATAAAGAAAGAAAACACAACTGTAACCTTTTCTCTGTTTCACAGTTCCACCTCGCAGCACCAACAACATCATCCTCTTTTGTTTCACCATGTTTTAACCATGTTTACCATGAAGTGTGTCCTGTGATCCTATTGGTCATGGAAGGAAAAAGAAAAATCTAAAATGATAGTCTCTTTGTCTGGCCATCGTGACGCATCCCAGATTCACTTTTCGTTGTTGCCAATTATGATACATTATATGGGATGAAACAATCAGTTGTCGCTAAGGCTGGGACCGTACACTTGCCTCCCTATTGGATACTATCATGATACTTTGGTGCGATAGGTATTGCGATTGCAGTTCTACTAGTATTGTGATTCAATATTAAGATTTATTGTAACACTAAGCCATAGGATAAAGTTGAACCATACACTTCTAGAGACTGTACATCATGAGTCATGTTTCTGTAAATAATGTACACCACATGTGATTCAGTCTGAGTTTTATTTCAGCAGCATCAATGCTACACTGCTTTGAAAAGTGGTAAATAAAATACTCTTTGAAGTAAAGTGCTACATTTATCTGTTCCTGCACATCAAGCTGGTGCCACCAGAAAATAATAAATAAAATAAGATGTTAAAATGAAAATGTATATAGCCTCTGAAAACTGCACACAGCACAAATGTGAAACTTTAAATTAACCTCCTTCACTTGTAAACTGCTCTTCATAACCCTGGATTTAAATGCATGTGAAAATGTTAAATAAAAGAAATGATACTTTTTGAAGTAAAGTGCTACATCTAGCTGTGCCTATCCATCAAGTAGTGAACAATAAATAAAATAAATAATATAAATATACGTGCTGTTCTCTCCTGGCATGTTATGTCTTTTCCAAGTGGTGGCTTCATTTCCCATTGTGATTTTTGAGTTTGAAGTTTGACCCTTTGAGGCTGCTGTAGCTGGTCAGTGTGGAGTGTTGAGTGATAGATTGCATTAAAAATGTGAAGCCAGCTGTCAATAGTTTGTTTCATAGATCAGAGGAAATAAATGCCTGAAAGTATGAGCACACATGTTGTTTCATATGAAGCATGTGAAGTAAAATGCATCAGTTTGTTAAGAGAAAACTACTGCGACTGTGATGCTAGTTACAGTTAGCGTGTCAATGTGAAATCCCATTATGTGTTAGCATCGAGCTATGCTAAAAATTGATTCATGAATCCAAAAATCGATTGGGGAAACATGAAAAAAAGAATCACAATACTTTAAAGAATTCTCCCACCTATAATTGTTGCACCCAATGTCTACTTCTTTCCTGCTGCCCTATATTTATTGTGTTGATATTGTGTAGTCTGTACCCAGCGTTATAGAACTGACTACAGTAGCTGGACACTGCAATTCAAGAGCGATGCTGCCTTATTTCCATGGATCATCAGCTGGTGAGGGTGCTAACTTTTCACCTGAGACTTGCAGCTCTAGCCTCAAACTTCAAGAATGACATCATGCCTGTAGTGAAGTGCTTAATACTTTTTTCTCAACTAACAAGACTGTGACAGGATTAATTGAGAAAATAATTGACCGATTAATTGACAATGAAAATAATTATTAGTTGCAGCCCTAGTGGAAACATTTAGGATCATGTAAATACACAAATCTGCAAAACACAGGTCTACTGTTTTTAGACATTTAACACAGGCATGTTATATATTATAGTGTTAATTTCAGCCAACATTTGCAGGCTCCAAATGAGAAGCTGCTTTTGCCTGTCTCTGTCTAAGAATTTTCTGAGTGATAAACTTTTATCATTGTAAAGTGCGTGTATGAAAGCTTGACAGGCATAGCAACGGTAACTTCGAGGGGCGGGACTCAATGAACGGTGAATTGTGTTCAGACTTTGTTTATGCTCGTCGGGCACAGTTCATGTGGTTACAGTGATTACCAGATGGCCCAGTGACATCGGATTTCTTTATTCCTGGTCCTGACTATCCGGCACAGTTAAGAGATCAAGAGAGCGATGAGAAATGGCAGCTCATCTCATCTGTAATTTGATGATGAAATAGATGGGAATGAAAGGGAAAAAAGGGAGCATACCTGGGAGCGTAAAAAGCATGATGGTTGCTTCATGACCGCTCCTCATGCCCTTAGTGTAACATTCAGGGGAAGAGTGTCCCTTTGTTATCGCCCCCCTCTCCCTGGCAATTATCACAAACTCCACTTCCCCTGCCCTCCGGAGCCCAGAGAACTGAGCGGCCGGAGTGGGAGAATAGCTACATTTATAATTTTTTTCTTCTCTTTCCATAGATTAATTTTCTAGGAAGCCCTGTCACTGCTGTACAGGAAAGCGGGGAGAGAGGAATAGAGTGTAAAAAAAAAAAAGGTGGGGGTGGGGTGGGGGGTGGGTGAAGAGATTGGGGCTACAGTGCACAAGCCTTCTCGCTTTTTCGTTTCTTTTTTTTTTTTTTTCTTGACAGATCATTTTCCATGCAGGGGTATCAGGGGGTCTGGCCGATAATTGGCATGCAGATTGCAGCTGATGGCGTCCCGCAACAGAAGAAAAGAACTGGCTAGTTAGAATAATGAGCCAGCCTGCCTGATGGATGGGCGAGGGAGGAGGTCATACAAAATGTTTCAGACACAATTCCTAACCCCCTCCTCCTCCTCCTCCTCCCAACCACACCGCTACCTGCACCTCCCATTTTTATTTTTCTATTTTTCACAAAGCCCTGATATTTCATTATTTCCCCCTCTCTCTACCCTTCTCGGGCAATGAAAGCATCCCATCTTCCTCTTTCTTCCCCTCTCCTTTTATTTATTTTTTTTCTACTTCTTCTCCCTGAGCCCAGCTGTGAACACTTCTTCCTGTGCGCTGTGCGGCAGAACGTCTGTGTATAGGTAGCGCACGGTGACAGTACAGTTTTGGGTACGTGGAGCCTCTAAAATGTCACAACTCATTAGGAGGCTGACACCCTTAAGAGACTCCAGTGTTTTAATTACAGTAAAGGAGTTAATTACTGGCCTCTCAATGGATTTCTGTTTCTCACCCTCCACTTGCTGGGAGAGGCCAAGTTTCAAATACAGGGAGCAGGCCTAAATATAAGGTCACAAATGTAAGGAATGTACTTTTTTGTTGAAAACTTTTAATAGGATTTGCAGGCGGGACGGGTATGAATCTATATTACTTTTACTTGATTGTTTTTCTTATTGATGAAGACCATTTTCAAGTAAACTTTCCTGCATTTGAGACAGTTAATCATGTTAGACGTGCACAGGGACGCCATTATTTGTCTGTGTCTGTTCAGCCAACAAAATTATAGTTTTCTGTATCTGTATTCAGATATAAGAGCAGAAGTAGGTGTAGTTTATACTGGAAGTCACATTCAATCAGGCAAATGTTTAATTTTCTAATCTAATATTGATTTGAAATGCAATTGTTGTGCCTACAAAGCCCTAAAATGATTTTATTTTATTTTTTTTATTTAAAACATAGTAGTTCAAATGACAGTAAAGGAGGGAAATAATAATTCCATCTGGAAGTAATATCATAAATGAATAGACAAGGAAAGGAAAGGATAAGTAAACAAACAGACATAAATAATATAAAAACAATACTAACAAAAAAAACTGACATGCCTTTCTTGTTAGATAAATTCAAGAGACATAAAATAGTGTTAAACTTAACTTTTAACAACTTAAAGCATGGGGTTGAATTAAGGAATTTAACTTAATGACTATAGAAACTGATCTGAGAACCTCATGTTGATTCTTACTGCTTTTCATTCATTCTAATATACCATTGGGAGTGGATTTGATTACAAAGCTAAATTCTTGGGATTTGAGATGGAAACCTTTCTCTTGAAGAAAAGCTTCATGGGTAAATAGTTGACCATTAGAATCACATAGCAAGATGATATTTCTGTTAACCCAGTTTTATAAGAAAAGTGACTTATTCCTTTAAGTCATGCATTCATTGTTCCATATGACAGACTTGTGTGGAGAAAAGTTGTGTGAATAACACAGTTTCCATGCCATTAGAGCTTATGATACAATTTGGATAGTTTCACTGGTACCTTTGCAATATTATAACTACATGTCAAAAGAAAATGAAGACCTACTTCTTAAAATATGTAGAATGGAATAAAATGTCATAATGAGTTTGGTGCTCTTGATTTTTTACTTCAGTTCATGAAAGACAAAGGCAAAAACAAAGGTGTTTCATTCATATTTTTGTTGCATGTATTTTGAGGTTATCCATTATCAAGTCTATTTGATCATTCGACTAGATCAGTGTGTCTCAAACTTTTTTACACCACGTACCACCTCAGAAAATATGCTCTCCAAGTACCAGTGTTTGGTGCCGGCAGGTTCTGTGAACATTCCACTTGCGCTTCTTAAGGAGCCACTAGCAATTGTGCTCGACTCAGTGGCATCCATTCATTTTCAAATAGAATTATTGTCCTCCTGATCTGCAGTTTTCCTTTCTTTTTTGAAGCACACATTTTCAGTCTCTTCATTTTACCTCCACTTACTATCTTGCATCACAGTTTAGCTCATAACCACTGCTAATCATGGATGACATACAGTATGTGCACACTATGTAAATGATTGAGACAAAACAAGAATACTGGTGATGTTCAAGTGTAAATAAGTGATATAGTTTATTTATTTTCATTCAAAATTTTGTAGTATTTTGATAGTATGATATGTTTTTAAATTAATTTATATTCTTAAAAATAAATATTTCTGACATTTCTCCACATACCACAGAAAAGAGCTTGTGTACCACCATTGGTACTCATACCACAGTTTGAGAAAAAAGGGAACATCACTGTTCATAAATGTTAAATAGTTTAGGCACAAAATTTCTCCTGACTGACAAGCTGCTTCTAGCAGTGACATCAGTATGACATCAGCATCAATGCAGTAGTGATAGCAAAAAGTGTGCATGTTTCATTACTACCAGTAACTAGTGTGCATGAGGGCTCATCATGATAGCGTGTACTGGGGCCACCATAACTCATGAAAACCACTGATTCAGATTTAAGATTGAACTTCTTCTTTGTGATGAGTCATTGTTAGTATTAGATCCTAGACCTCTCCTTTAGAAAGCATGTTTCACCTCCTCACCACCCTCTGGGTAGCATTTTATTGTGAAATCCTCTAATCCTTGCAGCTTTACAGATAATTAACCCAGACTGTCATTTTACCCTGCACGTCACCGTGCTTTTGATCTACCTTCCCGGGCAGGTAGCTGGGTAAACAGAGGAATTATAATAGCCTGTAAGTGTCATTAAGTACCTGGTTGTGCATGAGAGGATCAAGCACTTTTGCTTGTTTTGTTTGTTTTACTGACTGATCTTTACCTTTCTGCCTCTGTGCACCACCCAGAGCTGCACTGTGAGAAGTTCAAATACAAATATGAGCAAACTACATGTGCATTAAGCTGCATGCTGAAGTATTATATGGATATAAGGATATAAGTTTTGCATGTCACGTGACTGAAAGGGATAGTCTGGGTTTGGGGATTTTATCAGACTAACACACATGTAATACACACACGGATGTTTCAGCTCAGTTTGATTCAACACAACTTTATTTATCCCTGCAGCTTTACAGCAGCTTGCTACATGCTACACACACGACAGAAATAAATATCACAAAACTACAAGTAATCATAAAATTAAAAGCTATCTGTGGAAATGGTAATTAATACATTTATAACTACAACATAAAAATATATATATTCTTCTTAAGTCTAAATAAAGTATCAAACGTCAAGTCAATGAACCTTTGACTTAAATAAACCACTCCCATTTAAACTTTCCAAAGAGAAAGTAAAATTCAACAACAGTACACAAAAAATTTCATTATGAACAGACTTTTGAGTAAACTTAATTTTGTAATTCTTGTGGTGTGAATGCACCACCTACATAAAACTTGCTAAGGGTTGATGTACAGAATGGAATTTGGACACAGCTACGAATTGCTCATTTCATCCATTCATTTAGTCTGATGTATGGATGCATATAATTTATCTAAAAAGCAAATATGATAAGTATAAAGATCTGGTATTTTACTACTTATGGTTGAAAATGGACGAAATGTCAGTTGGAAAGAAGAAGAGATGATTTATTGAATGTGCTGTTTGAGTGACAGAGAAAATGAATTTCCCTTTGTTTTCTGTCCCTTTCAATAGAAAATGCACAATAAGTTATTTGATAATATAAAAACATATACTGATTTAGTAAATATGGATGATACTTAAAGACTGAGTTGGTTGTTTCCGCATGAAACATGTAGATGAGCCTGGGATATGAGAAAAAAGCTCTTTATCAGGATAAACTGTAGATTTGTGGCAGTGCTCACAGTGCATGTATATTTTTGAGATAATATAGTAATACTTTATAATGTGGTCATTTATTGTATTTATATTTACTTTGCTGTGTTTTACTTAACTGTGTTAATAATCAGCACAGAAATAAAAATAACTAACTAGAGCTGCAAGCAATGATTATTTTCTTAATCGATTAATCTGTAGATTATTTTCTTGATTAATCGTTTAATTAATACATTTATAAATACAGCATTTAGAAATATAACGTAGATATGGATGAAATGCTGGTGCACTGCTTGGCTGCACACTGCATCTCAGTGCGCTCTGTTTGCATTGTGTTCAGTGTTTAAATGTCTGAAAGAAATGTCTTTGAGTCTCAGCCGTGTCCTGAGGAGTGAATATAGATTGTTACCGTCCAGCTGGAGATACAGAAAACCATGATTTAATAAAATAAACTCTTTTGTGCACCAGTTAATTTTAAAATTTAAATATGAAGGTGAATCTCATATCAACTGTATGTTAAATGTAATATATTGTTGGTCTCTTGTCTTATTTTTTGTGATTGTAATGTCATGTTAAATGTATGTGTTTTGTTTCTTGTTCTAATGTTTGTTATCTATGATGATGAAAATGGAGTTGCTATGATGCAAGACAGATTTCAGACTTGTTCTGTCAATAAAAGTGTCAGTCAATTAATCAATCAATCAAGTTATTTGTCCACAGAATGTCAGAAAATGGTGAGAGATGTTGATCACTGTTTCCCAAAGCCCAAGATGACGTCCTCAAATGTCTTGTTTTGTCCACAACCCAAAGATATTCAGTTTACTGTTGCAGAGGTCAAAAGAAGTCAGAAAGTATCCACATTTCAGAAGCTGGGAGAATAAGGACATTTTTAAATGTAAATATGACTCAAAACAACCAATCAAGTAGTTGAGGATCAATTTAATAGTCGATTAATAATTGATTATCTAACTAACTAACTAACTAAATCTGCTTATTCTCTGGAAGGTCACCGGGTGCTGGAGTCACTTTGGTCAAGAGGCAGCGTACATCCTGATCAGGTCACCAGCTGGTCACAGGGCTTGTCCTCTCACATTGATTTTTAAATGCTCCTCATGCTGGCAAATTGTGGCAGTTTCTTGGGTAAAATGTGAGTGAGCACACTGACAGATCATCTAAGCGGTGCATAAAACAACAGAAGAATTATGAAAACGCGATCATACGGCAAGTTCATTCTCTCATCAGCTTCACTGATGCATTGAACATGACTAGCTCTGTTATTGTTGGGTTGGGAAAAAAAACTTGATGAAAAAAGTTGAGAGCAAAAAAAAAAAAAAAAAAATCTCATCAATGTTTGATCAAGTTCTGTGGCTGCAGCAGCTCTCCCAGCAGCTCCTCCAGCTTAATCTCACTTGCACCCTCATCAACACAACACAGAAGGGAACAAATTTACTGTTTCATCCTCATTCTTCCATGCACGCTAAGGAGCTGTATACAGTACACACCAGATCAAAGCCTTAATTGAAAAATAATTATAGGTACTTAATCATAGAAAGCGCTGGACTAATTGAAGTGAAAACAAGGAGGCAAACGCAGACCCTCAGAATCGTGGCAGAAAGAGGATATTGTAAAAGCTTCTTCTTCAATCCCCATTGTCTTCCAGATTAAATAGGAGAGGGCTATTAGCAGAGTTAATTGGCTCTCTAATTTAGATCTCGCCCCACTGAAAGCATAACGGATGCAAGCCTGTCGACCAATGATGTGTGCACTCTGTCACACTGTCCTGCTGGACTGTGATTGGTTAATTGCTCAGGGATTTTTGAAGTTTTCTCTCATTCTTCAAATGTAACAGATTTGTGTGTGTGTGTGTGTGTGTGTGTGTCCCTGGCTTCCCAGGTAGCACTCATTGTTTGCAGGTTTGAAGTGGGTGAAAGTGGGAACTCATTTAGATCACTCGCTCTGCCTTCTAGCTTGCATTTTCTTCAACCAAATACCATAACAGTTTTAATTCATATTCATTTCTGTCATATGCACCCTTATGCACAGAAAGAAATACACGCTGAAAGCCTGACTGTCCTCCTCCTGACCTGCTCATATTTTGTAGAAGCTCCTGATGCCCCCAGAGAAACAGCACATTCACTCCAGGCCTTGTTACGTGAAAGGCCTCCTTATCACACTCCCAGCAAGTTTGCTCCCTGCTGCGACAGACGGCCGCCCGCGTTCTCTGCACTCACTCTGCCCTCTAGTGTCCACCAGCCAGCAGTGCACTGATTACTGAATAAAAATCCATTTAGACACCCAAAAGGTGGAAGAAAGTAAATGGGCCATTTTTCTACCATTTTCCGAGACAGCCTTTCATCATTTCAGCACATCTCTTTCTAGTGTTTTCTTATTGTAGCCTGACTGGTAATGGAGCTCTTGACTGCAGTTCAAAATAGAAGTTGGTGTGGAGATTTTCTTTCAAGGTCCAAACTTTTTTTTTTTTTTTTTTTTTTTTTCACAAACTCAGAGAAAATGACAGCAGATTATGCTAGGCTAGATGCCGGCTACATGACAATATGTGGGACTGAATCAGGAAGGAACCACTATCACGCTTTAACCCCTAAATATAATATTTTACCCTTTTGTTTTTGCTGAATTATTTTTAAAGCTGGTCAGCTGCTTTAAAGGAGCTATGTGTAAGAACTGTCAAATTCATACTCCAAACAAATTAAAGGCAGCATCTCACCACACAGTTAAAGTGTCCGTCTCTATCGTACGAGGTCTGTCTTCTCTCAGGAGCCAACTTAGGAAACATGTTAACACTTCTGATACTTTTGTGCAGTCATCAACCTTTATAATACTTTGCGAGGCAGCTGGATTTGCAAGTGCAAGAATCCATCTTGCCAGGCTTCAAGTTATCTGTTTGTGTCTGCACTGAAAGTGGTGCAGCCAGTCAGCGTCCCAGGAAGGACTACATGCCTTGAGGGGTTTTAGATGTGATGACAGCGAGAAGTGGCCATGGAAATGACCTGAAGAGGTTAATGTAGATACTGTGGTGTATTTAGTCACTGAAAGAAGAGGGAAGGACAACACTGAAGGCTTGTCTCAACGGAAAAGATGTTTCTGCTCTCTACCAACTGGCTTCAGCAAGACATGTGATAGACAAATAGGTCTTCCAATCACCTGTTAGGTCTTTTTTTTTGAAAGTGCTTGCCTTTTTCCAAACACCTTCTAAAGAAGATGGTTCTGTGTAACAAACCATCTGGCATGTTGGGTTAAGCTTTTTCAACTATCATTAAATACCCAACATTAGCATTAACAGCAGTTTACTTACCAGTCTAGCAGAAATACTGTGAGTTTAGCATAAAACTTCATCTCTTTACTCACCCAGAGCTGGAAAAGCAGAAAGCAATGCCAATTTTAGCTCTTGTTTTTTTCTTTATTTCTATCACTTCTTTCTTTGCTACCAAATGTGGTTTCTTGCTCTCAGCGAAGCGCTACTTCTTCATTTTCTAATGTTGGACCAAGGGCAGACTGGACGCTACAGCTAAGGTATTATTATTATTATCATTATTATTATTATTATTAGACAAAACGATAGGGCTAGCTGGTTATCATGCTAACTGGAGTTGTCATCTCTGCAACACAATACATAGACTACTACTACATAACGTCAAATTATGTTGATAATTTTAATTAATTTTTTAATGTTATAAGCTAAAATTCTTGCATATAGGTATGGCGTAGCTATGTACCTTACGCCACAGTCTGATGGTACAGCTTGTTTGCACTGCAATCAGGTGGCCAAGAAAATCAATTAATGTAGGGTTAAGGTTGTTAAAATCATCTTCTTCCATGATGTCTGTTTGTATCATTATCAGTATCAGCTTGTTCCAACTGTTCATTGGAGCTGTAGGCAACTGTCTGATGTTTACACTGTGTGCAGGGTTGTGTGAGTTACTTGTTAAAAATGTAGTCAGTGATCTAATCCAAGTATCACAATATTAAAGTAACGTCACTTGATTACCTCAATATAAAATGTGGTAAAATTGTTTAGCCTGACATAGTGTTTTTAGTGCCGCAACTAACGATTATTTTCATTATCTATTAATCGGTTGATTATTTTCTCAATTGATCGATTAGTTGTTTGGACTATGAAATATGTTGATTAAAGCCCAAGATGATGTCTTCAAATGTCTTGTTTTGTCCACAACTTAAAAATATTCACTTTACCATCAGAGAGGAGTAAAGAAACCAGAAAATGTTCATATTAAAGAAGCTGAAATCAGAGAATTTGAACATTTTTTCTTACAGAATGACTCAAACTAATGCAGTGATTGTCAAAATAGATGCATATTAATTTCATAGTTAATTAACAATAGATTAATCATTGCAGTTCCAAGTATTTTTTGTTTGTTCATAGGTTAATTAGTTTATCCAGCTGTTCCTTCCTTTGTTGTGTGCAATTGATTGAATGATTGGCTGATTTAAAGACATAAAATGGTGAAATTTCCACCCAGTGAAGCATTTTTTCACTAGAGGTCATGATAATGAATTTGTAGCTGTGTGTGCACTGTGCAGGGTAGTGTATCATTCTTTATTTTAAAATTGCAACACTACTAATAATCCCCATTTTTACTTAATATGTCTGTAATCTGAATATGTTTTTTATATCTGTACAGTTACTTTTTTTGTATTGAGAAAATGTAATCCTGTTACATGTAATCTGTTACTCCAGGAGCCTGACTGTGTGTAATGTGTACAGTGAGATATTGAAACGTTGTGTTTTTTATGGCTCACCATTCCACCAAAGATGTCAAAGATGTCTTGCTCATCATTTTATACATTTTTCTACACTTCCCCAAACTTCAGCCTGACATTTCTGACATGTATTTTGAAAACTTTTGGATGTCTAAAAATAAAGTTCTGTGGGTTTGTGCAGAGTTGATCTTGACTCTCACTGTGAGGCTGCTATGTGTTAGGGGGTAAAACACCACGCAGAATTGATTTACAGCTTTTTGCAGCACTTAATAAAGATTTTTTTATATAAAGCAAACATCTTTACAATGAACACATCTCACTAGGCAAAGATGTGTGTGAAGTAGCTTCTCATTTCATGTACATTTGTAAGAGCAGCTCGTGATAAGTAAACAGTGGCTCCTGCAGATGCTTGAAAAGTTGTTTGCTTAAGGTTCAGCCTGCTGGGAGACAAATGGCTTTGCACAGTAGACAGCAAAAATCATTAGCGCAGCGTGCAGCATGCTAATGTTATTTCTATAGACAGTGATCAAATCAGGTCACCCGTTGGAGCGGGAGGGAGAGAGAACAGTGTAGTAGAGTAGTCACTGGGTGGGTCATTTGAACTACTTTCACAATACTTTCATCAGTGATTTACTGTGCAAACAGTGGACTGAGAGGCCCAGACTGCTTTCAAACATATTAATTTAACCTCATTCACTGCCACCAATTGCAGCAACATTTTGTAAAATAAATAGAAATTAGTCTTGGTTTGGTTAAATTTTTAATTTTTATTTATTTATTTTTTTTTTTTTTAAGTGAGTAATTTGTGTTGTGCAAAATCCCTCAGAACATGGAGATGGTTTTGCCCAGATATTTCAAACTATGACCCATTAATGATGGATACTTTCCGAACACTGCATTGTAAGATGTCAAATCTAGAGCGTATTTTACCTCCAGATTGGGACCACTTTGACTCTACAAGAGAAGATATTTCTTTGATATGATGGATGCAGTATTTTGAATGAAACACAAATGCTTTAGTGACAAAGAAGTGATGACATGCCATGAATACACACATGAATCCACATATTTCAATTTATGGAAAGAGGGCATATTTGTATATTTTAGAGGGTTGTAAATTGTAAATTATTGTAAAAATTGTCATCAAAAAACATAGAAAATTTGCGTTAACCTATGAAACATATAAAGACCTACATATTAAGCACATATACTTTAATATCAGATAACATGTGGAGCATGCTCATGAAAGTACTATTTTATATAGTAGATCTTGATAGCAGTTCGATTGTTTTACTTAAAATTCTTTGTGGCTGATTAATTGATAATTTATTATATGTTATCATCCCTAATTTGGATACAATGAGTCAGATGCTGGCTTAGTATTTGACCTGGAAAAAATAGGTTTATCATGACCAACAGTCAAAATATCTTTTTTCATGTTCAAAAAGCAAAACCACTAAATCAAAATATCCAAACCCATCATGAGACACCCGACACTGGCTCTTGACTTTAGCAAAGGCAAAATTTTGCGTGTTTATTACATATGTAAATAGTTAGCAGCACAGGCTGTGTGTTTCACTGAATAAAGCCCCAACCCAGTTTCATTTCCGTCCCGGTGTCTCACATGTTCTCGTCAACGTATCAGCCACAGGCAAATGGGTTTCAGCTCACTACAATCATATCAGTATTTACTTTTGCCTGACTGGCTGCTGCTGCTGCAACGATACAGAGCACCCACCCCAACAACAGTGTCATCTAGTATCGCTTAATACAGCCTGTAAATGTTATCCTTCAAAAATGAAACAGGCCAGTGTTGAGTTAATATTAACCCTAAAATAACAAAGTTACAAAAAGTATTTTAAATAAACTTTGTGACTGGCACATTTAGATACTGACCACAAAGATATTAATGGCTCAAACTAACCGACTGAGCTGATAGAAGACTACATTTTTGTGGTTAATGCCTTATTTTAGAGTCTTTTGATACATCTTTTATTGTGGGTCAAAACAGTGTTATGTCTATTTTAATCTTTAAAACAGAAGAAAATATTTATGTGTCTGAGTATCCTGGCTGGTATTGCCACATCGCAGCCTATCCCATCACATTCAGGGTTCCCATCATTAGGGTATGACTCAACCAAGATGCTGTAAACAGGATACAGTATGACTGATGTACGTGGTTTTTTCAAACATTAAAAGATAAGACTATATGTCTAATGTCAGGAGATAAAGACACCTGAATGGCAGCTAAAGTTATTTAGATATTCAGGAAGGCAAGAACAGAAAATTCTATTCCCCTAAAACATTAAATATTCATGATTAAATAAGCAACAATCAAAGATAGAGTTAAGAAATAAATACAGTTTGATATTATTTTTTAACGGTATAGTCCAACATTTAGGGAAATATGATTATTCAGTTTCTGGTGGAGAGTTAGATAAATAGACTGATACCACTTTCATGTTTGTACAGTAAATTTAAGGCTATAATCAGCAGTTAGTTAACTTAGCTTATTTTAGCTTAGCACAAAGACTAGAAATGAGGAAGCAGCTAGCCTTGTTTTGTACAAAAGTAACACATGCATTATATCTCATATGTTGAATATACACACACAAAAACTGAAAAACGGCACTTTTCCAACAACTGACCTTTCCTAAGTCCCACAACATCCTCCTTTCCTGTTTCCTGTACTACGTCACTATAAGCCATGCTCATCTTTGTTGAGAAGAAAAATTTGAAGATGCTTAAAAGACATTGCTGGGGGTCCTGTTATTAGCTAGCTAGTTAGCTTGTATTTTGTTAACATTAGTTATCTAGTTAGGTAGCATTTTGCTAACATTAGCTAGCTGGTTAGGTGGGTGTTTTGCAAACGTTAACATGACTCTATGTGTTGCTTTTACAGGAAAAGAAATGAAGTTGTCCTAGATACCGAATTTTCTCAAGTGCTGTTGCAGCACAGAGCAAAAAGGCGTGGAGCTTGCTCAGGCTGGAAAACAGCTGGATTCCAGGATATTACTGGTCCCAGACAAGAAATAGTTGGGCACACAAGCTGCTGTAAAACTCTCCTTTCTACACACAGATACAATATGTTTATTTATTTATAGGTGCTGACAGGAGGATTTTGTTACTTTGTTTCCAGTCTTTATGCTAAGATAACAGGCAGCTGGGTGCAGCCTTATAGACAGACAGGATGGAAACTTTCTGCCAGAAAGCAAGTTAATACATTTCCCAAATGCTTTAAGAAGTTAACTCTTAAAAATAAGTTCACTGACTAGTAAATGGACTTTGTTAGGATTGTGTGGGTTGTAGTTTGCTCAAATTTGATTTACAGTCAATCTTGGAACCCATCAGCTATCATCTGGTGACAGTTTAGACCCTTGGGGCAAGAACCAGTATTACAGGGCTTCCTCTGTTTTGGCAAGTGTTTACAGTCTGATTAGCAGCTTGAGGTGAAAAAATGGAGTTGAACCTTAGACACAATGTCTTCGACCAGATTGTTTCACAAGTATGAATGCAGATACACTTTTTAAAAAGGTAACACAAAGCTAAATTGTCATTAGACATTATCCAATGGGTTATGAGATTGAATTTTGGCCAGTGCGTTGCATTTTTTTTGCTTTCCACTTGAACTGTTTACCCGCCTGCAGCTAAAACCTGCGTAAACATGATTGGTCAGACTACAGACAAACTGCAAAAGGAAACCAGAACACTTCCAAGACCAAAATCTTGTCCATCAGCTACAGATAAAGCATTTATATGCAGATACCTGTTAAATGTACAATATACAAGTTCTGCTGCTGGGGATCTCTGTCACCTTAAAACAATAACAAAAGACGAAGTTTGATTATCTCGCAAAGTAGCATGACATGACTCAGAAATCTTGTTCATGGACGAGGCGATGTATTAAAGGTTTATTCGCAGTCACTGACTTCCTTCCTCACTCTGTGATGCAATGGCTAGCAGGAAATGCAAGACTAAATTCAGGATTTGGGAAACATTTAGGATAAATAATTCAGGTACACAATTTAACAAAGTATAAAACATATGCCTGGCATTTTAAGCAATTTTAATGCAGAAATGTTACATATTATACCTTTGTTAGCAGTTTTGGCTCAAATGTTGCTACAACCTGATGGGAGAACAGAAGTAAATGGCATCTAATACAAGACAATTAATCAAATATACAAATCTTGAATGTGAAGTAACAAAAACTGTTGTAACTCTGTAAGAAAACTGTGTGTTCATGTACAGCTGTAGAATCCCATTGATCATAGTGAATAGCTGATTAACAGCTGATTTCTGGGCCTTTAATCTGATGGCTTCAATTCAAAACCACTTTGAGTTTAAAGTAGTAACTTTGGACATTTATGTATAAATCTGCCAACAGTTGTAGTAGCAGTCATTAAAACTCCAGATTCATTTGATGATCAGGCTGAATTTGACATTTCGGACAAAACCCTTGCATTGAAAAAACAACAAAGTGACTCAGTGTTATTAGTGAGAGAGCCACATCATGTTCACCCTTCATTGGTCAGAGTTAGTAAGAAACATTAACCATATTTATACTAATATGCTCCACCCAGCTTCTTCTGTGCATTAACTAGACTGTGTGCAAACAAGCAGGGTCACTGGTGGAGTCCTTCTTAACTTCACACCTGCTGATATCATATTCAAACACACAGCCGCAGTGCTGAGGAGAGGCCGTTAACTTTTCGAATCCAGGGCGTTTGAGAAAAGACAACACGATGGCAGCTACGCTCTGTCAGGTGGTGGGCTTTCTGTTGAGTTTGTTGGGGGTGGCGGGAATAATCGCAGCGACCGGGATGGACCAGTGGGCGACGGAGGACCTCTTCGACAACCCCGTGACAGCCGTGTACTCGTACTCGGGCCTGTGGAGGTCATGTGTCCGGCAGAGCTCCGGCTTCACAGAGTGCCGACCGTATTTCACCATTCTGGGACTGCCAGGTATTTCTACCTTTATATTTACATTACTTTATTATGATGCCATGAAAAAATGTTTATCATGATAAACAATCAAATAGTTGCTATTGTTCATGTTTAAAGCTACTACAAAGACATTTTAACTGGCTATGAAACAGTGTCAGGTTAATACTGTTGGCTCTGTATGACCTACATAAGCAAACAAGACCATTCCTGAGAAGACTGGCTATTTCTATATAGTTAGATATGCGTATGTTTTCCCGGCCAAAGTTTCAATGAAGGAAGCAGGATGAGATTTTTATTTTGTCAGTTTTATTTTTGACATTTTATTTTGTGGTTATTACTGTGGAAACACTATTGCTTTTTTCCACGGGGGGCGCTATAGTCAACACTAGGGATGATAACAATAAATTGATTAAACAGTCACAGAGACGTTTCTAGATGTTTTTGACTGGGGTGGCCCAAGTGGTCCTGTGTTTAAAATGTTTATTTTAAGGTAAATAGTCTGAAGTATCACAACACAACAGAGTGGCACCATGAAAATATTATAGAAAGCTTCTGTACTTGATTCTCTATAAGCATTCTGTTATTTTTATGATTTATTTTGGTAAAATAACCTTGTAAAAATAATTCAAAGTGGGCCACATACAAAAGAAAACGATGCAAATTTAAATTACTTATGAAACAGTTGTTTCAAACTAAGGTCCCACCTCTCAATGGATAATGAGTGGCACTTGGCATGGCCAATCAGATTTCAGGGGTGGCCATTATGTTAAGTTTTTTTTAATGACAATCTATGAGTTGATTGTTAATGTTACTAGTGATGGATTATTGACAGTGCTTACAATTTGCAACCCTAATCATCACATTGTGAAAATTCCTTATTGTAGCTCTAAGTTTATCATGATTAACAATCCATGAACAACCTGAAATACCCTCCCCAAAAATTAAAAAATTAAAAAACTGAAATATTTGCTGGTTGAAATCACCAAACGCAACAATATTGTAAAAATTGAAAGAATGTTAAGCAGACAGCATTTCATGTTCAATTGTCCAGTTATGTATTTGGTTTAACCGTAATATTGTTCGTCATGAAAGAGTCATTGATTAAAAACATTTCAGTTCTTGTTTCCTTGATGATTGGAACGTAATGATGAAAGGTCAAACCACACCCTTTGTCACTCAGCGCTGGAAGTTCTCATCGCCACTGTTTCCCGAAACTGGCACAAAGACTCATGAAAATTTTAGGTAAACATCTGATAAGAGCTGTTCCTTGTTGAGGCATACATAATGATAAGCAGGAGCTCACACGCTGCCATTTCACGACTCCGTGACATTGGTTGGTGAACTTCGTTTGAGCGGGACATCTAAAATGGCTGCCTCAATGATTCAGTTAATAGGATTCATGTTGTCCGCGTTGGGCCAATTCTTGATATCAGCGGCAACAGCAATGGACATGTGGAGCTTACAGGACCGATCTTTTACAGTCGTGACAAATGTTTACACCTATGCTGGCTTGTGGAACTCGTGTGTAGGGACGGCGTACGGCACATCACAGTGCAGGCCTTATTTTACCATCCTGGGACTGCCAGGTAAGAGAATTACACTTAGAGAGAAAGAGACGTTTATCGAATATTTCCCCAGGATTAAGGAGAACATTTTCCAAAGGACCTTGGAAGGCACTTTAGAATATTTGGGAGGTTTTAGGGCAGATTTTCTCCATTTCCCCCCTCCCTGCATAAAAATGCAGTCGACTGCAGAAAAGATGGTGTCTCTCCGGAATCAAATGGAAATTTGATGAGACATCCAAAGCTTAGCTGAGCAAGCACAAGCTTTAGCAGAGTGTCACACAATGTAAAGTACATTTCCACACTCTGTGCTTAACAGCTGAATGTAGTGTAGAGCATATTGTATATAAGGTCTTAAAGGCTTAAGTCTAGAATAGTACAGGTACAATATCTCAGGCCATTGAAAGATGGCATTTAGGTCAATATGTTTTATTACACACTGCCTTATTTTATTAATTTTGATACTGCTGCTGCTGCTGGAATAAAACAGCTGCATTTTTATTTTTCTAACTTTCTTACTTTAACAGAATTCCATAACTACTAGAATAGCCATAAGCCAAGACTTTCAAATACTATTATCTCTCATAATAAATACCAGACTAAAAGATTAATGGATTTATTCTGTTAGTATACCTTTTAAAAAAAAACTAAATAACATGAGAATGTATATGTTGTATTTCGTAATATACATATATTCACAGCAGTATTTTTCTGCAGGATAATTAACATCAGTGATCTGATACAAATTTTAGATTCATCTAGAATTACTCAGAGTGAGAAACGGTTTAATGTATTTTATAAGATTATAAACATGTTATTTTAACATTAATAATAACAAATTTTGACATAGAACCACCACAAAAAATAATCATAGCCTATGGGAAAAGTCTGGAAACAAGTACAAAAACAAAACCAAACTAAGATGGAAGCATTGCTGTTTGTAATCAGTAAGAGCTGCTCGTTTTCAAAATTTGTTACAAAAAGTGTTACAACCGTCCCTGGTCTCCCCCATTTTAATTTTGTAATTGAATCTAATTAATTAATCATTTGTATTTTAATGTCAGGAAATTGGAAATGGAGACAACTTGTGAAGTTTTATTGACAGAGACGATGATAGTTGCTGAGCAACCAAGACGTCTCCAACTGTACAGAGAGTAATAATTTAGCTGCAATTTCTGTGTGGTCAATATGACCGCTTATGACTGAAATAGGTAAAAGTGATCACATTTTTTTTTTTTGCCAATGTGTAATTTATTTATTTATTTAAAAATAATAATAAACATACAAACACTTTAAAGAAAAGTCAGGTACCAGCAGCATTGTATTTTTTAAAAATGTTGTAAATTTGAAAATGGTCAAAATGACTGCTTTGGCTGTTCTAGTGTTAAATGGAAACGAATGGCATAAGTGTCGAACTCTTTAAGCTTCTTTTAACAGAAAAAAAGACTCTGAGGCTGAAATATATGCATGAAGTCTCATCTGAAAGGCAAACACACTCTTGTTTGTGAAAATGTGCTCAATTATGCAATAAAACACAAATGACACTATTACACTACATCAGCTCAAATATGAAGGAAGAAAAATGATTTTCTAGTAATTGATGTCTGAGTGGCATTAACAAGGTCATGCTCAGTGTTACAACTATGAAAATCACCACATGACTTTTACATCATATAAGCCACTGTATGTCTGTGTCAAATTTTAGATCTGTAGGAGCCTAAATTAATGGGAGCTACTGAACTTTTACTTTGTGGTTTCACTGGTGTCCCTGAACCTGAACCTTAATCAGGTGTGATCTGGTAGATTTTAAAAGAAGAAGTACTCAGACTTTTTTTTCTTAAAGGGATAGTTCACCCCAAATTTTAAATTCAGTCATTATGTGTTCACGTTCATGCTGACTGAAGGTCAGGTTTAATTTTTCAGTCCACAAAACTGCTGGAGTTTCACAAGAAAACAGCGTTGCAGAATCTCCCGAACAATTTAAGTGAATGGAGACCAGTTTTCAAACATAAACAACAACAGAATCTCCCCCACCAAAAAATGCCTCCATACTGTTCATGTTAGTGTAATTCAAGTCTCCAAAAGCCCTAACATTACAAGTTGACTCGAAAGACATTATTTACACCATGTTTTAGCCCAAATCTTCACTGTAGCTACTTAGGTCTTGAGCCACGTTCATGTGCACACCGTCTGAATTGGGTGTGTGTGGTGCGACAGAGTGTGTGCACAGATGAACGGCATGTTAGGGAAACAAGCAGCATGGAGACATTTTATGTTTTTATTTTTTCCGGTTGTTTTTTTTCGCTTGAATACTTAAATTGTTTGGGTGATTGTGCAACGCTGTTTTCCTGTGAAACTCCAGCAGTGTTTTGTGGACTCAAAAACTAAGAACCGACCCTAATTCAGCATGAAAGTGAGCAGATAAAGACTGAATTTTCATTTTTGGGTGAACTATTGCTTTAATACAAGTGGTAATATGACTGAGAGATGAGTAAAATACTCCAAATTGAAGTCCTGAATTCAAGTATGAAAGTATGATGTTATATTATTTTATATTTTATATAAAGGGTTATAATCATTGATGCATTATTGCCCTGCAGAAGCTGGAAAAAGTTCACACCCATCCACCCCACATTTATTATTAATCATTAACAACAATTGGGGAAGCAACTGATGAAAAAAAGGATACTAGCTAAATTTTAGTGAAATAAAGCATGATAACATCAGCAAACTCTTGTTTGTTTATTTCCCTACATAAATCATATTCATTTAGGTTTTTCCACTCTATATTTGTCATCCATGCTCACCCTGCAGCCCATCCACCAGTTTAGAAACCACTACAACAATGTGTAAGCAGCATTTTGTGGTGCAGTTCATCAAGATAGAGCTAATTTTACCTATTTTATATCCTGTTGGGTGGATTCATGTATTAAAATGTGTCAAAACGTATCTGTTGATCATGTTTCATGTGAAAAACTTAACTTGCAAAGTAACTAAAACAGTCAAATAAATGTAGTGGAGTAAAAATACTTTCCTCTGAAATATATCAGAGCTGAAGTATGAAGTAGAATAAAAAACATACTCATGAAAAGTACAGGCACCTTGAAATTTTGCAGTACTTAAGTAAATTTTATGAACAAATACTGTTATGAGAAATGTTCTAAATGGTGACTTTGACTTCCAGCTCTGCTCCAAGCCGTCCGAGCCTTGATGATTGTCGGGATTGTTTTCGGAGCCATCGGCTGCCTGATCGCCATATTCGCGCTGAAGTGCTTGAAAATGGGGAACATGGAGGACAACATCAAAGCCACGATGACTCTGACAGCCGGGATCTTGTTTGTTCTTGCAGGTGTGATAATGTTTTTTTACAGGGCCGTTTCTTGCTCTATGCAACGGGCCCCCAAAGCAAACACAGGGCCCCAAAACAGTGTAATGTAGTGATGACCTGTGTTCAGTAGCAGATCCAACATTCAGCATCACCACTGTTATCCCCTACTGCAAAGGAAGACTGTCACTGTCAAGAAATCAGTGGGAAAGCTTTATTTATTCATATGTCATTTCACTCACATCAGCACACTTTGAGAGAAACTGGATATTTTTGATAACGCTTCAATTTCCAGGTCCCATAATTTCATGGTAAATAAGTGGTAATTACCAAGTAATATATGTGAAATTTCTGAGAAATTACCCACAAATTAAATGGTTAATTATGTGATAATACACGTGTCATTTCCATCAAAGTAGTAGTAGTAGTAGTAGTATTTGCTAATTATCACATATTTACCATGACATTTGGGGATAATTTGCAGGTAAATTTGGAGAAATTTATTTGTAATTACCACCAACTATATGAAATAGCACTTGCTAATTATCACATACTTAACCATGAAATTTGGGGGTAATTTCAAGTATTTATTACTTATTACTTATTTACCATGAATTATGGACTTGGAAATTGAAGTGTTCCTTTTTTCATATAATTAGTTTAGTGTTATTTATTAAAAATTTGATCATAACATTTAGCATCTGTCTCATTTTGGCAGATGTTATAATGCAGATTCTGTAAATCTGCAGTAAGTTTTCACAATTTTATTTATGTAGGGGAGCACCAGTGATTCTCATTAATCCTGATTTTCTAGGGTTAAATTGTTGGGGTCAATTTGAGATTTGTGATTTGACATAGAGAGGGAAAGGATGTTTTTCATGCATCTAGCTTCCTTTCCATTCAAAGTGCACTCAATGCAATGCAAGCCCATGGGCCACAGATTTTGCATAGGGCCCCCAAAAAGCTAAACACAGCCCTGTTTGTTTGCAATATCTAGTTCTCTTATTGCAGCGAAACCATTTTGTACTAATTCCATTGTTTGTTCTTCATCTTTAGGTGTCTGTGGCATTGCTGGAGTTTCTGCCTTTGCTAACTTGATTGTGCAAAGTTTTCGTTTCACAACGTATGCTGATGGTGGGTTCGGTATGTACGGAGGAGGTGTTGGTGGACTCACAGGAGCCCTGACTCCAAGGTAAAGTCAAATTAAGATAATGTTTTATCTGCTGCAGCACTTTGTTATGTTTTCCTGTAATCACTGTCTTCTTTCAGGTACACTTTTGGCCCCGCTCTTTTCGTGGGCTGGATCGGTGCAGCTATCTTGGTCATTGGAGGCATCATGATGTGTCTGGCCTGCCGTGGAATGACTGCAGACAAACACCAACGGTACGTTTCATCAGTGAAGGAAGCAACTAATTTTTGACCTCTTCTGACCTTTAACAGAACCGCTGGGGAAGGCAGGAATAGTTCTGCAAGTAACAAATATTATTTTAAAAAATGTGAAAAATGCTGGTATCAATTTCACAGAGTCCTAAGTGATGTCTTCAGATTCTTTTGTCCCACAAACAGTCCAAAGCCCTCAAACTCTTTATTTACGATCGTAAATGACACAGAAAAGCAGCAAATCCGTACATTTAAAAAGCTGGAACCAGCTTTGCTTGAAAAATTTCTGAAATGGACCAAACTAGTAATCAATTAATAACTGATTAATCAAGGAATAATCAACAGATTCATCAGTAATGAAAATAATTGCACACACCCTACCTAAAATTAGGGATAATGTACAGTGAGCAGGTCATTACTGTGAAATAAACCCTGACTGTACATAATGTACATTAACCAGTATTGTATCAATAAATTGATGCAATACTGATTTTAAAAAGGATTTTGTTGATTTAAAAATGACTTTATTGCTCCTCCAGAGTCTATTATTGGAGCTGTCATACATAGCGATGGTCTGCTATAAAGAAATAACTGACCTTAGAATACTGCAAGTGACCAATCAGAATTTCTACTCCCTGCTCTTATCATATAAACACATACATTATCATAACTGCTTTATGTTATTATGTCATGTTTATTCTGTCTGTATGTTTATTATGTCTGTTATGTCTGTTTAACTGGTTTCCTATGTCACTGTTTTGTTATTAACACACTATTTCATCATTCTTTCTTTAAAAAAGAGAAAACTTTGCCAGACCTTCACTCCTCCTTTAAATTAACGTGACAAAGATGAGTAAGCTGCTAAATAGAGCAAATATGCATACATGCAAAATACAAGTGCAGTTTGTATGTTCACTGCTGTTAAATGAAAGAACCTAAAAACAGAAATCTTGGCTTCTGACAGAGCTGAACAACAATATAAAGCACCCCTGGATTTATTTTGCCTGGCCGGGGCAGTAAAACTCTCCTTTCAAATTTAAGGACTCATACTCAGCAAAATGTAAATGCAACTCCTCCAGTGTGTTTTTTTCTCCGCATATATAATGCAGAGTTGCAAATGCTCACGAGGCTGCTTGTAAAACGATACACAAAAGTCCTTATGACCACACGTGTCCCTGTATTCTTTGTAATGTCTTTTCAGTTACATTGTTTTAACTATTTTAATATCCCAGAGGTAATTTGTTTTTTAAATTTCTAATATCCTACAGGTATGATGGGGTGGCCTACAAAGCTGCCTCTGTGCCCACTATCTACAAATCTGACATCAGACCCCGTCCAGCGTACAACGACTCCTACAAAGCCCACAGTGTGGAGGGAAGGCAGTCCGCTCAGAGATTTGACTACGTGTAGAATCACATTCACTGATACCTCTTTTTTTTACTGTATATTCTTTAGTTCTGTGATGATCCATGAGTTTTTTTCCACTTGTTTTTTGCCTGCATTCATGGGAAGAGTGCTTATTTTTGTATTTCTCTGTGCTTTAATCTGACAGAATCATTTATGGTCTGTTTGAAATGTTTCAATGGCATCATATAATCTAGTTATGAAGAGGTGGTTTGTGATTTGTTTTGTTATTTTTTTCTTTTTGTGTCAAATAAAAAAAAGTGTGATTCCTATTTTGTCTAGTTCAGGATTCATCATCAAAATAAAGATAATGACATGAAGTAGGAAGGTAAACACGGGTGTTTACTAATTACTACCAATGAAGGTTCCATTCCATTTAGTGTAGAAGAGCCTTTCCAGTGAGTCCACATGCAAGACAGCAGCAGCCCGAGTCTGACCTGAATAGAGTTGAACATTAATTAGTATCATTGGTAATATCTGTGTTTACATGATTATTTCTTGACAGAAATGTGTTTGGACTTTGCTGGAAATGCTTGAAAATGCTTGAATTTTAATGTAGTGTTTTCAAGGTTTGAAAAGTGGATTTTGGAGAAAGTTCTTATAATCACATTACTTTACTACACAATAATTGAAATCTTTTTTTTTTCCTTAAAAAAATGACTCAAAACCATTAATCATAAGATTTTTCTTAAACAATTCCTAACATGTTTAATCAATCATCAAAATAAGTTGAGTGATTAATCTGATTATTAATTAATAACTGCCACTATTATTGCAGCTCTACTAGAATGCCAAGTCTACTTACAGACAGGTGTTACATTTTTAATTTGTCATCCAGAGTGTAGAATTCTGTAAATAAAACATAACTGTGGTTGTTTATAGAACAATAACATCTGATTTAAACATTTTGAGCATGTATATGTATATGTGTCATTTACCACAGCTGTAAGGTGCTGGAAAAGCTTGACAATGCTTGAAAAGTGCTTGAATTTGACTTCAGAAAAGGTGGAGGAACCCTGTAATATATGAGGTAACCTGCTGTATGCCTCACATATCTGACCTGATACTCCAACATGTTCTTCAATATAGTAAACTTTTGTGGAATTGCATTTTTGAAAAATAATAGCTGGTGTAACTCGAATTACAAAACATGCCAATATTGTTATTGATATTGCTTGGTAGATGCCTGTATCTCCATGAATTTCACCATGTATAATGTGTATATAAATGTATATACGTATATAACAACAAAGTCGTACCTACTCATTAGTCAGGTGATATCTTTTGTTCCCTTAAAACTTTAATTTTTTTCAGTTCCATTGTACCAGATCTGCTCGGGGTTCTGTGCTGACAGATGACATACACATTATCATTTGTTGTACTTCACAAAGTGCACAGATTCTGTGTAATACCGTATGATTGGCTGTACATTGTAAAGGAGATACAGTTGTTGCCATGTTAAGAACAAGAAGATTTTTTATTTTCTCCTTTAACTGTCTTGTTGTTTACAAAATTATAACTTACAAGTGACAGTACAGTCACTGTATGAGCTTTGATTGACTGATTGATTGCTCTCTGTGGTCTTAGCCTGTTAGCTAACTTTAGCTAATGTTAACTAGCTAACTAATCTAACTTAAAGATATAATATGTAACATTTCAGTATTAATATGTCCACAAACACTTGACATGTGTTATCTACACTCACTGGCTCGTTAACGCAAACATCTAATCAGCCAATCACATGGCAGCAACTCAATCCATTTAGGCATGTAGCCATGGTCAAGACGACCTGCTGATGTTCAGATCTTTGGGATGTGGTGGAGCAGAAGATTTGCATCATGGATGTGCAGCCAACAAATCTGCAGCAGCTGTGTGATGCTATCATGTTAATATGGACCAAAATCTCTGAGGAATGTTTCCAGCACCTTGTTGAATCTATGCCACCAAGAAGGGGGTCCAACCCCGTGCTAGCAAGGTGTGATAAAGTGGCCAGTGAGTGTATTTTGTTAAGTTGTGTGCTTCCATTATCCCAAAAGTTTCCAGCAATGATCACACTGAGAGAAATCCATAATGGTAATGGTGCGTTTCCCACAAGCCACTAGTTGCTTTAACTTCTGGGAAGAAAGTTGCAAGCATGACTAAATGTAACATGAATAAAATGTAAATACATAACCTCGTCCAGGAAGAGCGGCAATGAGGATAACTGCCATGATCCCACTCTACTTCCCGACAACATCAAACTAGGTCTTATATTACCATTTGCAATGAAGGTTTGAATTATATATGTACGATTACAAAAAAAAAAAAAACAGAGCTGTGGTCAGTTACAGTCCTTTTATAAAATAAAATATAAATGATAAAATTAAAAAATCAAGCATGTAATGTCAGGGTAGATATTGTCATAGTCTGGTACAGCATCAGTATACTGACTATTTTGTTTAATCTCGAATTGCGATATTCAGTGTCTTCTCAATTTATTGTTATCCCTAATTTATATTTTGTAATTTCACCTCTAAAAAGATAATCCAACTCTCATAATGTAATTTTAAAGTTTTATCAGAAATGATTTAACACTGCTCATTTAAGTAAGTGGAAAACTTTCACACATGAAGACTGTTGGGAAAAATTAAATCACATCAGAAAAAGCCAGAAATTAATTAAATTTGAGCATATCCTGTCATGAAAGAGAGGATCAGAACACGTGAAATAAATAACCATATTGATTGTTGTGTTGTTGTTTATCCTATTAGTGTTATCAATAGAAAATGCAGTGGTCATCAGTTAATCCATGGTAGTTACCTGTTATCTGCAGCCCTCCAGCACCATATGATAAATAAAATAATTGTCACATTGTTTCAGGATAATTGAATAAAGTAAACGGCTCCCCTCAGATAGACACTGCATCTTTGATGTAAGCCTTGTTCATTGGTCAGGCGCTGTGCTCTAGATGTATGTGGACACAGCTCCTCTGGGATCTGTCTTTATTTCCCAGGGAGCAGGCAGAAAATGGTTTAGATAATTTGCATGAAATCACATTTCTTGATGATACAATTAATGGAAGTAATAAGTAGGTGGTAACATTTAATCACACTAAAAGTGAGTCATTAATTGTTTAATTAAATGGTAGCAGAGTAATGGCCCTACATTAAGACAATGTGACAAACCTTTTTAAGCTTCTTTTCTGCTTGGTCTTTGTCAGAGTCTCGTCCATGTTAGAGGAGGCGTGGCTTGACCTGCAGTGAACGTAATGAAAGAGCTCAGGTGAGGACATCAGTTGTCCACTGCAGGGGTCTTCAGGGTTTTTCATGGATATCAAGACATCTCTCTTTTGGCCTTACCTGTAGCTGCTCAGTCAGCAGCTGTTGTAGCATGGCTAGTGTTAGCTGCATTAGCCTCAACCTCTGGACTTCAGCCATTTTTTTCAAGTCTCCTGCTTGTGAAGCTACAAAAGAATCGATTTGTACACTTGGGATAATTATACAGCTAATTGGCCAAAACATGTCAAAAACATGTAGCTAACTATTTAGCCTTTATGGCTATGTGCCACACAGTGATTTAGCTAGCTCGTGTGATTGCACAAGGATTAATGGGTAGCCTTTTGTCAATACTGAGTGAAATTATTGTATGTTGGATTCATATTAATGTGTACTTTATACAGTCTATGGTTGAAGTGAGTTGTTTCCCACTGCCCTCTGCTCCCCAGACTCAAGGAAACTCAGGCAGGCTGCAGGAACGCCGCAGGAACACAAGCAAGTGCATCGTTGTAATTTGACAATAACAAATGATGATGAGTCCTCCACTCTGAGTTGATCAGCTGTTTCAAACTTTCAGTTGTCTGTGGATGTAAAGCTAAGCCTGTTATTCTGAAAATTACTATTGCATTGCTATAAAAATACACACTCTGGAGGTGGAGTTTAGTGGCTGCCTGCCAGACTCCAGTGACATAGTGCTCATTTTATCAATTATAAACGTCTATGCCATCTATATGATTATTAATGATTTCTTATGACTCATAAACAGACACATACTTATTTGGCCAACATTCGGCATTAATTTTAACTCTAAAAAAACATGAAATGAGAAAACAATAACACACATTATGGCCTGGAATAGAAATTTCAACATATTATGGTAATTTTATGATTTATTACAGTAAATATATTAATTGTAGACTTCTTCTTGAAGGTTTTGGAAAAAAAGCTTTCAAAAAATGATCAAATAATAATTTGACAGCCCCCATGCTGTCACTCCCATGCAAATAACAATCCTTGTGCTTGTGTAAGATCTGACCCTGATCTGGCTGGTTATATCTCCTCATCAATAAATGTGTTGTAATGTTTAAACCAAAACCTGATATCAAGTAAATGTCTATTATGTTTTTGTGTCTCTTATGCCACACTGTTCTTCAGGTATTACTTTACTAAGAAAACTGTGATTTTAAGTAGTTTTTTGGTCAGGGCGTCACAGAGGGTTTGTTTCTTTAGCTCAAGGAGTGTGTACAGTTGTACATATAGTCAATTCCCTTTTGACTGTTTTAACTGATTTCACAGAAATGAAATAATAATAGCCTCATTTTTTATTTCTATTACTTTTTATAATTACATTTTCCAGCCACATTACCAAAGCCAAACATTTGGACTGCTGCTGAAAGATTCTGTAAACTTGAGTTTGTAGCTGACTTTCAGCTCCACTTTACTCTGATGAAAAAATCATTGGTAAGGGTTTTGTTGAGATAGAGCTGGTTAGTGCAGTATATCTTCATCCTTGGAGCTCTGGCACCACCTACTGGCTGAGAAATGCATCACTGCTCTGTTAGTGAAGGACATGGCTCAGTGGAGCGGGTTAAACAGAGCCTCTGTAAGGAGACATCTCTCTCATCTTTTCACCAAGTCCTTGACATATGAGTGCAACATCAAAACTATTTTCATACTCCAATAAAATATATCAAGGTTGCTTTTTTGGTTGACTTTTACTTGCCCGAACTTGAAAGCCTGACGGTCACAGACTTATATCATATTAGCCTTAAATATTTAGATATTATTAGATATGAGATTATGACAAAACAATGTGTGTACAAATTAACTATGACTTTTCCTGTACTTAACTCAAAACATCCCAGATGCAATTTGCCGTATTCTGGATACTTGTGGAAAATTATTGTGCATGTAAACATGACAGCTGATGTGTGGGCAGACAGGGTGAAGTAGTCTGGGTACAATGACCATGTTTTCCCAGTTACTTTTTTAAAATTATTATTATTATAGTTACACAGTTACTTGATGGTGACTCAGCTCCACCCTGCAAAGGACCTGCAAGACACAAGAACACACACAAAGTACCACAGAAGGACCAAGATCCTGAGGCCGTCACATGAGTCATACAAGTAAGTAGCATCACAAGGTCTGATTTGTTTAGTAGTTACAGTATGTCAGTTATGTAACAATGCTTCCAGTGGTGCACTGTAGCAGAGGTGGGAAGTAACTAAGAACAGATACTTTGTCACTGTACTTAAGTAGATTTTTCAGGCATCTGTACTTGAGTATTTGTTTTTCTGACAACTTTTTACTTTTACTTTATACAAATATCTGTACTTTAACTCCTAACATTTTCAAAACCGTACAAAAGGATGTAAAAGATGATGTAGGGACATGAGACAAAACAGACAGAGAAGGAGACTCGACCGTGAAGAAAAGTTGAGGTTCAGTCAGCTTTGCACAGAAACAGACAGTACAAAAGTCCTTTAGAGGGTGACTTTGTACTTTTGTACTTTGAGTTCATTTCAGAGCCTGTACTTTTTCACTTTTCACTTAAGTAAAGAAGTTGAATCAATACTTCTACTTTTACCAGAGTCTTTTTTTTTACATAAGTATCTGTAGTTCTACTTGAGTACAGAATGTGTGCTATGAGATACTAGGTGACTATGGTGAATAGTGTAAAAATATTACATAATAGACATCACCATGAAAATTCACCCTTTGATTACCCATTTTACTAGAATAATTTATTGTCACAAGTTTTCAGAAATTTTGTTTAAATATGCAAATAATGCAGTATGTAATCGCATAATCACCCGGAAGAGAAATCTGAAAATTGGAAAAATTCAGGCTCAAAACGTATGTTTTATTTTGTTGACATTCGAGTCAGTTTCTTACAGATGCAATTCTGAATATCTCTTTTATTATCCAAAAATACTTTCAACAGCCATAAAAATAGCCAAGGTGCCATGTTTTTTGGAATAAAACAAACCTCCTGTAAAACACACAGGAATAAAACTAGAAACCACAGAAACTAAAAATAGACAAAGTGTCACAAAATATACATTTAAATGTGCATTTTGAATGTTTTCCCTCCACTAGTCTGAAAGAAAACATATGGAAGGAAAATGGAACAAAATCTCAAAAGTGATCTGTGCATTAAAAACATTTTGTCTGTAGTGTTTTGCCTGAAGATGTGAAGATTGTTGTCATTTAATAAATTAACTTTGCCTTGCTCAGTTCTTACAGTATGTCCAATAACAAAGTGTCAGGTCCTAGCAGCTGAAGTTGTGGTGTCACAGGTGACAGAGTTCTGAAACAGAAACTGTGTGGAGCTCAGACAGCAGCTGTGTGTCAGGCCGGGCAGAACAGACCCTGGAGGTAAGCAGAGAAACAGTGGAGCTGGACAGCTGTGGGTGGAGGCTCGGACACGCTGCATCAAGCTTAACCACATTAATCTCTTCACTAACAATGTACTCATTAAAGAGCACAGGAGAAGCAAGTATAATGTTATCATAATTAAAAAAAACAAACAAGAGAATTGGTCTGTGCAGTCAGTCTTGGCTCAAGTTTTTAGGAGAACGTGTCTGATTTCTGCCAGACAACATGATCTCGTGTCAAATTCCATTCAAGAATTGAATGAAGTAATACAGATCTGTACAGATCTGCTGCATGATCAGTGATGAGTCTGTTACCAGTTCACACCTGGCATCACGGTGGGTCTCAACACGTGTCTTCAGTGACCACTTGTGATCAGATCTCACTTCCCCACTTTATATGCAAAGACCATATACATTGTTGTTTTTAAGCAGTGGCCCAACAGTACCACTGACTACACAGCTAGTCAACACACTGGGACAAACAGACACAGAGTTTTTACACAAAGAAAGTTGTATTGTTGTTATATTGTAGGTTGGTTGTATATCAAATTGGGATAGTTGTTTATTAGGGCCCGAACACCAACATCGGTGTGAGAACCCCATTGAAACTGAAGGTATTATTATTATTATTATTATTATTATTATTAATACTCTTTTTCCCCACCAAATGAATTGCCTTTCCTGGGGCTTTATCATATTTAAAAAGTCACCAAATTTGTTGTGGTGAAAATTTTCATGTACTATGGTTAACAACAGTGGGCGTGGCAAAATGGCTAGGCCACGCCCTTTAACCAGTCCAATCTGCCTGAAACTTGATATGTTTGACAAAAGTCCCAGCCTGAACCTGTCTGGGTTATATAAGCTATTCAATTGTGATAATTGTTTATATTTATAGATTGCATTTGGCTATGTATGGAAATGTATGTTTATAAATTTCTGAGTTACGAGTTATGATGAATGGTTGAAAAAGGGGTAGGAATAAACAGGTATGTACTTCTTCCTACTCCTGAGTATTTGTTTATTGAGTTTGTTGTATAGGGTTAGGGTTATTGTTTATATTTTATTCATTCATTCATAACTTGAATACATAATATTTGTCGAATTTAAATAATTAAGAATTAGTTGTAGACAGTATATATACAGCATATGATATGCTGTCTGTTTTTACAGGAAACGTGTAAATGTGCAGAAGTACATGGAGTGTCTATTTCTCATCCCTCCCATCATGGGACTTCACTTCAGAAAAAATATGAACTGTAATCTCTGGCGGGAGACAAATTATTTTTTGAATGGAATCGTGCCACAAATTACACAATGTTGTTTGTCAATTTAAAACATGAATTCACACGTCAAGACAGTCGCACTTTGTTGTAAAACTGCTGAAGTATCAGACTGTGAAGAGGTGAAATTTGACAGACTACACAGCCAGAAGTCACATAAGTAATGTCATGATGAAACTAACATTAACTGCTGAAGCCATGACGCCTGTGTGTTTCTCATACCGGGACTCTTTACTCTTACTGGTGATCTGGTAGACAGAGGATTTCTCTGAGAATCACAGACCAAACTAAGGAACAAAACTGAACACACTGAAGTAAAGGTTTCATTCTGCTGCTAATGTGAACAGTCACAGGCTCTTCAGGAACAGCAGCTCCACTGGATGAGGGTGAAACACTTTGCTCAAAGTAACACCACCAGCACAGGATCAAGTACTTCCCACTCACGTTCACTGCTCAGATTTTTCTGCCAAAGTGAAATAACTGAGTGAATAAACTTGACTGTGAGCTGCTGAATGGGATGTGTTACTCTGGTGAAAAGCTTTTGAACCTCCATGTATTTCAAAGGAAGAATGTTACTCACAGTGTTCTGTTGGGGCACGTTGTCTTTTTCGTCAGGAGGAGGAGGAGATCATGAGGTGAAACAACGTAGATTCTCTGTAAATAAAATAACAATACAGAGAAAATCAAACTGTAAGACGGAGGTGTATTTTAAAATATAAATACATATAAATCCTGGGAGGGGAGGAAGAAAATCTTCTGACATATAACACATTACATAATTACAGAAAAAACATAATCTTACAATAGAGGCAAAAATTGTCAGTGTGACAACACCACATTTTGTTATAACTTGTCAAATTGTAATAAATTTTAATGTCATTATGTAATAACTCTTGCATTTTTAATAACCTGCTGCATTTTGTAATAAACAGCTTGAACTCAATATGTAATACATGTACTCACATTTAAAATAAATTCTGATATATTGTTGTAATGATGAATTTTTATGATGAAAATGTGATAATATGGTGCATTATGTTATAATCAACCAATGGCCTACAGTGTGTCCAGAGCTGATCTTGAATAGTACTGGACCGATCAGCCTAATTTTTTTTGTGCACATTCATGACTATATGCTGATGATTTGATATTACAAGAACGCTTTGAGGGAATTTCTTCAAACCTATCACAAGTGTTCACTTGGACTCAAAGGTGAACTGATCAAAATTTTGAGGTCAGAGGTCGAAGGTCAAGTTCACAGAGACCTCACTAAACACAATTTTTGGCTATAACACAAGATTTCATACACTAATTATTAGAAAATTACACACAAATACTAAATGAGATAACATAATGAGGTGATGAAATTTTATATTTAAAAGGTCAAAGGTCAGTTTTATTGTGACATCATAACATTCAGCTCTCTATCAGTCCTCTGTCCTCCTCTGTGCAAATAGTCTCTAAGAGAAGACAGCATGTGTTTCACTGGAAATTATTCACTGGAATCACACATGTATAATGAGAACTTCCATTTTGCCAAGAGTACATTTAACACCTTTTATTAATTTCCATCAAACTGACAGGTCAGAAATGGTAACTTGCATATTAAATTTGGAATTCTTCATTAAATACATTACATGAGTCTGAACAGCCATAGATGTAAGCTACAATTTTTTTTTTTTTTTTTTTTTTTTTTTAATTGTTTTTTTATTAAGTTTTCAAGCATTAAATCTGAACAATGACATTTCAACAAAGAAAATAAGTATAATATCCCCAACCCTGGCAAGAAAATAAATATATAGATCAAATCAAATCAATATAAATAAGGTAAAAAAAAAAAAAAAAAAAAAAAAAAAAATTAAATAAATAAATAAATAAATAAGGAAAATAACATAAAATCATAATCACAGCAGTTTATAATTTGCAAAAAGCTTCAAATCAACCAAAGTCATGACTTTCCAAGAAGTCCACGTAAGGACTCCACAAACGAATAAAATCCTTGTCCTTCTTTTTCAAAATATAAGTCAGTCTCTCCAAGGCTAGACAGGCTGTCAGTTCTTTTGTCCACATTCCAACGGAAGGTATATCCACATTCTTCCATAAAAGTGCAATTATCCTTCTAGCTTGTAAAAGTCCAAAGTCAATAAGCAGGGATTTCTGAAAGGTTACAACAAAGTCCTCAGGATGTATTCCCAGTATACAAAGTTTGGGATGTAAAGGAACGGCCTTTCCAATTATGTGGCTTATACATTCAATCACACTCTTCCAAAATTGCTGTAGCTTTGTACACTCCCATAAACAATGAATTAATGTACCTTTTTCCTCTCTGCACTTCACACAGATATCTGGGATATTAGGGAACAACCTATTTAACCTGCTAGGTGTAAAATAGGTCCGCATTAACCATTTGTATTGTAATAACTTGAATTTTGTGTTAACAGACTGTGTCTGGGCTTTAAAACAGGCCATTTCCCAGTCTGCTTCATGAATGTCCTCCTTTATATCAATTTTCCATGCCTCTAACTTTTGGAGGGATGAATCTTTTGAATATCTTAACAATAACTCATAGAGCAAGGAAAATTGACCTCTGCCATTCATGTGGGATAAAGTTAATTCTTCAATTTTAGACAATGGAGGTACGGTTAACAATTGTGTGTGTATGGATAAGATAAAGTGTTTCAGCTGTAAGTATTTAAAAAAATGTTTTTTTGGAAGTTTGTATTTCTCACATAACTGGATATATGACAGCAGATTGCCTTTTACATACAAATCTGAAATTTTTTCAACACCTTTATCGAACCACATCTTAAATCCACCATCTGCTCTTCCAGGTATAAAGCAACTGTTGCCCCATATAGGGGAAAACTGTGACAATGCAGGTGTATCACCAACATGTTGGTGTGCAGAGTACCACACCGAGATGGTGTTTTTAAGAAAGGGATTCTTTGTCTGCTTAAGTAGCTTTTTAATACTTGCTGAATATAGATAAAGCTTAAGAGGAAGTCCCGATGTATGTAAGCTACAATTTGACTGGTTGGTGGAGACATACAACTGCATGGCAGTCATTCTATGTTTTCATGTCAGTGGGAATAAACACTTTTTGAGTTTAACACAACCACTGACAGCTGATCAGCAACCACTCATGTCTGAAATCTTGTTTCAGCTAGGGACAACATATGTTGAAGTCATGTTAATGTTAGCAGAATTTTGTAAATCTACGCTGGTGGCATTACAGTAGGTGCTTCACTATCTTTTGGCTGGCAGAGACTGCACTCTACTGAGTGACCTCTTCTAGCTGACTCTTCGTGTTCTGAGTAGCAGAGGGATGATGCACATTTTGATGCATAAAAATACAAATTGGTGTGCAGAAATTCATCAGAATGCATGTAAGTTCCTTACTATCGAAATCTCATGGGAGAGGACTCCCAGAACCCTGACTTGATTTGTGTTCCCAGGCATGTGTCCACTAGCAAGATGTCCCTTATTTTTCCACAATGAAGACAGCAACCTCATTTGAAAGTCTAGTAGTTATTTTTATTTCAGTTAACTATTATATATCATATAACTATAGTCCTCATTTTTACTTTAGTTTTAACTGTAATAACCTGGTACAGACTGTAAGTTAAATCCTTGTCTACATACTCTGGTACAGTAGGTGGCAGTATATAACTAAAAGCTGGCAATGCATTCCACCAAAATGTGCAAAGAAAGAGACGAAGAAAAAGAATACAAAATCAGTTAATGATATGATTTTCAAAGGGAAGTGTAAGAGAGAGAAAGTGACTATTTCTAGATTGTTCAGGCACACTGGATTAAAATCAACTATGTATAATGGCAAAGTGTATGTCTGATAAACGTTGTTTTTTCTTCTTTAAAAAAAAAACGTATTTATTTTGTTTCTGTTTCTCCTTTACTTTAAAATTAGAATTTAACCTGAAGTGTATAAAGCAATGAAGTTACGTACTCCGGTGCAGTAGGTGGCGTTATTCACCTATATACGTTGGTTTGCGATTGAAATCAGAGAAGAAGAAGAAGACGCAGAAGAAGAAGAAGAAGAAGAAGCTGCTGCATTCCAGTGATGTTACCTACTTGCTGTAACAAGCTTGTATATAGTGCTGTGAATAACTCTGTAGGTTGCAGTCGTGTTTGAAGATTTGTTTGTATTAAATGGACAGAGCTTCATGAACTCTGTATGGTGTCAGAGTTAAAAGAAGCCTGAATGGACAATGCGGAGAGACTAACGTTACCGTGTTGGTGTCTAAATGTGACGTTAGCATGAGCTTTACGTGGCTTTATAATGATAGTTAGCAGAGAAGCTAGTTTGTTTGGCTACCGTTCAGTTAGCTCTGTTGGACGGCTGTTAAGCTGTCGGGTATAAATTAACTGTTAGCTTAATGGCGCTAATCAGCTAACGTGTTTTGCTCAAAGTGAATCAGCTGAGATTAGTTGGTCAGCAGGATAAACTGACGTTAGAAGCTGCTCTGCTGCTGGATTAGCTGTTATTAACAGTGCAGTGGATGTGAGGAGACCCACTGTCGAGTCGTATCCGCGGTATGATTCATCTGGTTGTTTGATGGGGCTTTTAAGGACCATGATGCCGCCCAAGTTCCAGCTTTTGGCTGTTCTGGCATTTGGAGTGTCGATGCTCTTCATTGAGAACCAGATCCAGAAACTGGAGGAGTCCAGAGCCAGACTCGGTAAGACCAAAACAAAGGTGTTTACGAGATAAGATAGTCCTTTATTTGTTCTACAACGGGGAAATTTTTAGAGTTACAGCAGCAAGTAGACAGCAAAATAGACTCGCATCAATAAGAAAACAATAACCAAGAAATAGGAGGATATATAAAAAATATATTCAAAGGAGATATTAAAGAATAGGAACAGTGTTAAGGAGAGGAGGTGGAAAAACATAGGAACAATGTATACAATATAGACTAGGGTTGTAAATTATAAGCACTTTCCTTAATTATTAACGATCAATTAATCGGTTAAAAAACATGAAAAAAATGTTACTTATATCAAGCAATATCAAGTGTGTTTTCCCCTTCAATCAAAGCCTGATTTCCAACTCCATATTAAACACATACTTGAATACATATCATAAAGATAATCTTTTATATTTTAGATCTTTATTTGATAGCAGGTTGAATAAATTTTACTTGATTGATCAAATTCTTAATGACCGATTAATCAGCCATCAATTAGTTGTTATCATCCCTAAAGCAGACTGACCAAATTTACACCATTGCAAATAGGACAATATTGATATTGCACAGTTGTAATCATAGTACATCAGAGTGAGATACTGACATTGCACAGCAAGAGATGAAGTGAAATTAAAACTGAGTCAGTGTTTATATTACCTTTGTAAAAATAGATTATTGCATTATTGAGTTTTTAAAATAATGAATATTGTAGTTGTAATGTGTGTGGCAAAAGAGTGAAATTACATGTACTTTTAATCAAGGCTGCATGACTTGGTAAAAAAAAATAGAAAAAGGTCATATTGTGATTTTTTTGCCTGAAATTGCAATTGTAATATGCAATATGATTAGTGTAAGTGTTCAGTTTTGTGATGATGTGATATTTATTGAGGTCGTTGCTAAACAAACATGTTGTCTTTTGTCTGGAGAACAAGATTTTTAGGCCAGGTCATATATGCAGCACTACAGTACCTCATTACAATGCTGTTTTCTCATACATTTTTTCCTTTTTCAAAATATCGCTAATTGGTTCTGGTTCTGCGATTTGGATATTGCACTTGGTCATACAAATATCATAAAAATAGGGAGGCTTTCAAAATAATGAAAATAATGAAATAATAAATACACTGCAACAGCATTTTTATGTGAAATACTCACAATTTTTAATTCTCAGGAAAAAATACAGGGGGCATGAACTTGTGAAAATCTCTTCCATACCTAATTCCATCCCATACTAATCCCATACCCCTAAATGACAAATTTTACAAAATGCATACGTGTGTTTATTCAAAACTTTCCTGAAGAAACAGGAATTCTTCTTCTAGACAGTCTGGTTTGGTGCAGCTGTATTGTTGTCTGGGTGGAAACAGCAAAGTGTTTATACTGTACAGTGCCAGAAATGGGTTGTGATAATGAAAAGGAAAAAATGGTGTGAAAATTTCTCAGTCAGGTGAAATTCAGGAGAATTGTGATGCCCGGACAAAAGAGAGTCTCCAGGGAAAATCTGGAGTGTTGGAAAGTTTGGGAATTGCTTAAACACTTTTCACACACAGTTAATAATGAGGGATTTCTATAAAGTTACCAGAATTAAGTTTGAGCAAACAAATGTTTACTGACCTTTTCACACCTATAGATTTTTTTTTTGTTTTTTTCTCCCCATTTTTTATAAAATATTTCTATGCAGCTATTTTTTACTAACAGCTGTTTAAATATATATCAGGGTGCAAAAATAACTTTTTGTTCACTGGCCAAATAGTTAGTGAATATTCACATTTTTTCAGCTTCTCAGGAAATTTACCAGCCACTTGCATATTTTACCAGCAGTTGGCTGATGCTGATTTTTTGTTCTGATTTTAAATATGAATAACTTTGTTTATCTTCCTTATACAGCCTTATCAGCTGTCGCAGCCATTGCAACATATCCCACATGGAAGATGGATCAGTTTTGTAAAGAAATGAAAGCACCCAAAAATAGAAAAAAGAAAAAAGTGTAACATTTAACACTTGCCATATTGCACTTCACTAAAGCTGAATGTTGAGTAAAATGAGGTGTGTCAGTGAATGCATCACTGGGTGGGCGATTGGTATGCTTCAAAACAAATACAAGTTTGATATAAGTGAAAGGAGATTACATTATGTACAGTACTGTATTGTGCTTTTTTGTGTTTAATCACAAAATACTAAGCAGTAACAACCGCCTGACTATTTCCTATATAATGCCTTTAAATTACCTTTAGTGTGTGCTATACTGACCAAAAACACTGACTTCCCCTTCTTGCAGAGCTGTACCATCAGTGCCTACATGGGCCAGGATGTATTACATGCAAGCCTCTGATGTTCCTGTGTGTCACCACCCTACCCTGTAGCTATTACTTTGTTGGCTGAAACATAGTGTTAGACCACAATAATACTCATGTAGAACACTCCCTGTCTACCAGGAGGTGGAGACTGTAAATCAAAGCTGAAACAGCCTGTAGTTCTTCCTTAACACCAGCCACATCACTGTTAGGGGGCAGGAAGGACAACTTAACTTTATCAGTCAATATATCTCTGGACTACATTTACCATCAACACTGACTGGATATTCACATGAAATATTTTCCTGAAGTGAAATAATTCTGTTGAGGGAGGTTTGAAATAAGTAAAACAAAGAAATAAGTTTGAGCAAATATATGTTTAGTCTTACATGCTTACAGATTATTTGAGAAATTGTTCTCTGTCAATATTCTTGAGATAGCAGTTCTCAGAAAAGACAAATTATCATCATTATCACTCTGCGATATTTTAAAAATGAATAATTTTGTTTTTCAAAACTACAAAAGCTCTCAACAGACTGTATGTCTAATTTTTTAAGCATTTAATTTACAATCAACCAGGCAATGAACAAATGTAATTACATTATTACACAAATTCATGTTGATCTTGCAGCAGAACTTCATCGAGCACACAAAGCACTCATGTCAGAGACAAAATGAGTGCATTTGGAAATTAGATATTGAATTTGATAATATTGTGATTAATCGTGCAGCCCTGATTTATAGTAACAGTTTAGGTGTGCTTTGAGAGTCTGGAAATTTCTGGTTTGGGTACCCTGAAAGTGCTTGAATTTTATTCTTAAAAAGTTTTACAAATCCTGTGTCCACTGTAATTAAAAAAATCGGCTAAAGTTGGCAAACTGTACAGTAGCAGTTGTTATTAAGTATAGACACCTACTGGATAGAAAAAAAAACAACAAGAAAAAAGAGGTACAATAATCTCACACAGATTTGATGTAGACTGCTAAAAAAAAAGGAGATTACGTCATGCACACTGTGTTAAATCCTAAAATGCTAAGCACTAACTAACCACCTGCTACTGTGTACAGGCTGCTGTATGTCTTTAATAAGAAAGGAATTACTTGGGGTCAAGAGATGATCCGTCTGCCTTCAATCCTGCAGACTTGTCGCTCCTCATGGCGTCAGACGCTGACGGCTGCCTCGCCAGCAGGATGCCTGCGTTCCATTGAGCGACACACAGCCAGTCCACGACATGCTCACAAGGCCTTTCCCGTAATTGGTTTTAATTAACATTGCAGAGGAGAAAAGAAGTGGGAGAAAACACTTTTAATTATGCCTCCTGTCAATATTATCATCAAAAGCTTAATTAGTTGTTTCAATGTTATTGTGTTGTGAAGGTCTATGTTGTTTTCCCTAATTAAGGAATGCTAACCTGCCTCGCTGGCCTCACATTTTAAATGACTTGTTCATTTATACAACTGATGTAACTTTGTCTTTGTCTCTGTTGTTGTGTTGGTGGCCTCCCACCTGCTGTGTGTGCTGCCAGAAGAGAATAACAAGCATCTACTAACTTTGGCTCATTAAAATCCAGAGCCAGCCAGTTCATCATAATATAAACCGAAGATTATATTGATTCAGTTTGGCATTCATTAAGGAATTCATGTTTATTTATTAATGGTAAGTCTCATGTTTTCTGCCCGTGCAGAACGCACCATCGCCAGACACGAGGTGGCTGAAGTAGAGCAGCGTCACAGTGAGGACGCTGGGCGGGAAGTGTCACCACTGCCGGACAAAGACGACATGGTCATCATCTACAACAGAGTGCCCAAGACGGCCAGCACATCCTTCACTAATATCGCCTATGACCTGTGTGGGAAGAACCGCTTCCATGTCCTGCACATCAACACGACCAAAAACAATCCTGTCCTGTCTCTACAAGATCAGGTGAGACCATCCACCATTACTCTCTTTATATGCTGTGGTGAGAATGAAAATGAAAATCATAGTCTAGGACTGCAACTAACAAGTATTTTTATGATAATTTAATTGGCTGATTATTTTCCTGATTAGTCGATTAGTCAAAATATTGTGAAAAAAGCTCATAACAATTTCCCAGAGCCCAAAGGTGACATCTTCAAATTGCTTCTTTTGTCCAACCAAAGTCCAAACAATGTTGAGAAGGTCTCTGCACACCTGAAATGTCTGACAGGTGCGTCGGAGGAAAAATTCAATTTGAAATAAGATAGCAGACTCCCGCACACTGTCTCGCTTTCTAGTGATTTATTGAATATCCGACGTTTCGGTCCAAACGACCTTCATCAGGTATACTGGCGGCATACAAACATTTCTACATGCATTTAAAGACAGCGAATGCCTCCATTTACAAAAAACATCCAGTCAGTGGACTGCTGAGATTGGTCAACACCTGAAACAAATTCAGGTGTCATCAGTGCAGCATTAGGGCCGGAAGCTCATCAAATCTCAATAAACTCATCAAATCTCAGTAAACATTTTTCTTTAGTAACACCCCACACATGAAAAATATCTACATATATACATAGACCAACACATATCTGCAAAATATATCAATCTCCAAAAAAGGGACATCAGTATATCAATATCCAAATAATCATGTCAGATAGGTATTAAAGGGAAAACATTTTTTTTCAAAGACCAACCAAAGTCCAAAACCCAAAGACTCTTCACTTACTGTCATAGTTGACAAAGAAAAGCAGCAGATCCTCGCATTTAAGAAGCTGGAACCAGTAAATGTTTGACATTTTTGCTTGAAAAATGTCCGAAAGGATTAATGGGTTATCAAAATAGCTGGCACCTAATTTTCTTTTGGTCAGTTAATCGACTGACCATCACAGCTTTATCATAAGAATGTCAAAGTCCTATGAGGTCAGAATTTTTTTTTACAACATTTAACTAATTTAACAGCAAATATTGAAGTTTTTTATAGCAGCCAATGAAAGTGCTATGACAGCAATGTCCTCATGTGAGGTTGAGTCATGTTTCTGTCTAACAGCTAACAATACTGTACTTAATACAACAAAGAAACAAATATAGAAGTGTCCTTTGTTGGCATAACAGATGCTCAGCTTATGACAGGCTTGTGGGCACTTTGATCATCACAACCAAAAAAATCTGGAATTAAAAATAGTCCTCTGCTGTGGACAGAGTTGTACTGGTTGTACCATGAAACATTTTCACATGAGTGTGGCTTTAATAATCAGAATTTTACTTTGAGCCCTGCTCTGTTAACAGCCTCAACTCACATCTGTTCAATGTTGAACTTCATCAGTTGTGCTTTTTTAAGCTTCGGACTGTAAATTCTATTTCTGGATAGCGTCTGTTTTTCCTTCGGATCTGTCAGTGAGTTATGCAGAAGAATATGCAGAGTAAAGGGATGGAAGATAAATTGTGCTGCACTTTTCCTACTTCCTAGCAAATGCTACAATTTCTTAAAGGCTACAAGGTCAGCAAAGACACAGATAATATTTTTAGGTGTTTTAAGAGGTTTTGGTGTACAAGATGTTTCCCAGACAGAAGGTTTTCATTTACTGAAGGTCAAGTTTTCAGTTGTAGAGTACAGACAGATCATCAGAGGGTGACTATGTAGGCTCTGTGTGGACATCAGCTCACCCCCAATTTGTTGTGACTGTGCAGACTTGTCTGCAGACACTATGTCAGTCCTGCGGAGGGCGATCTGCTGACACCAGGAACTATTGCTGTGTTTGAGACAATATCTCAATGTTTTTTCTTTTATTACTAAATTAATCACCTACTATTTTGATAATTTATAATAGTTCTCTGACTTCAGCTTGCTAAATGTGAATATTTTCTGGTTTCCGACAGTAAACTGAATATTTTTGAGTTGTGGACAGAACAGATTTGAGGACGTCATCTTGGCCTTCGATCAGCATTTTCCCACCATTTTCTGGACAAGACGTTTGAGGACATCATTTTGGGCTTTGGGAAACACTGATCAGCATTTTTCTCTAACTTCTGACATTTTATAGGCAAACAACTATTAATCATGTAATCGAGAAAATAATCTACAGATAAATCGACTATGAAAATAATCATTAGTTGCAGCCCTGACATATTCTGACATCAGTTTACATGCGGAACAGGTTTGTACTGTATGGTAGTATGTATTATAAGTCAGGGTAAATGGATTTTCACTAGTAGGAATCACGACTTTGAGTGACATTCTGTTGTATTTTAAATTCCGACCTCCTACGTTTTCTGTAATGCAGCATAAGACGTGTACAAACAATTCAAGCATGAGGCCCATCGTTCTGTTCCACTGTCACAAAATTGATGGAGTATCTAGAAAAATAACCACAAGTCCTACACTGCTCATCCAATATGGATCAGAACAACCTCAGTGTGACTGCACTGCAGATGGAAACAAAAGTTAATGAGCAGTAACTTAGCATCTTTCCATCTCCTCAGCATGCTTGTTTTCACAATTAGCATAATAAAAAATGATGATGTTTTGGTTAGAGACTCAAAGCTGACTGAGTGTGTATTTCAGTTTCAACAAACCACACACTTGGTGGTAAAAGTTTAGGGAATCATAACAGGAGAATATTGTTTGAGCTGGGGTTAATCAGTATTTTGTGTATTCAACTGTGTGCATGTTTTAAAAGCTCTGGAAAATCTGCGTGGCATCAGCACATATTACATCCTGTTACATTGGCTGCATTTATACTGCTGCCAGTGCATCTTAGGACACATAGTGTAAATGCCTTAAAGCTATGTTCAAGTTATTTTTGGCTGCTAGTGGCAAGGTAATATCCTGTCTGCCATCTCACAACAGGCTGCCCCCCCCCACATCAAACAGTGTTTCCACTGCTCGGGATAAAACAGAGATGAAGAGGAAGAATCAGTCGACTGGACTCATTTTACACCAGGAACATTCAGATTTACATCCAGTAATAGCATTTAGCTTAGCCAAAACTGGTCAGTCTGTATTTTTTACTTTCTCAGACCGCAGAGTGTGTGTCAAAGATAACAGTCATAAATGGAGGTGGTGTTCTGGTCTGTATGAAGGCTGTTCACCACGAGGAGAGCAGCAGGAGTTCTGTTTGATGTTTACTGGTGACATTTTCTTCTAGTCACAGCTGTTGAAACATGTCAATCCTCGTTTGATGTAAGAATTACAGCATTAAAACATTGTCTAAATTGAAGTAGTGTGGATTTGGTTTTATACTGTTGACCAGGGGTGTAAATTTCCATGGTAGACTGTTTTTGCCCTCCTCTCCGCTGGTTCGACTCCCGCCTGCGGTCCATTTGCTGTATGTCATCATGTCTTTCTCTACCATCTTTCCTATCATTTCCTCAGCTCTCACTCATCAGATAAAGCTACAAAACAAGTGATCTTACAAACAAAATCTTAAAAAGAATATTCTATTCTATGCAGATAAAAATGAAAAAGCAGTTATATGAAAATCTGTGCATGTTGCACTAACATAACATGAAAAGTATTAATTGATCATGCAGATAATTAATCAGCTGTACTTATTTACATCCAGCCCAGACAGTGTGATCTTTTTGTTTGTGTTCCCTTCAAGCCCACCAGGTCCAAATGTTAATTAAAAAATAAATATAAATATACATGCTTATCATTACAACAAACCGCACTATGCAGCTACCAGATTGATGCAGCTTCAGGTCTGTTTGATGGCAGGCTAAAACTCATGTTTTGATTTAAAAGAGAATTTATTTCTAATTAAAGTAATATTTTAACATGTCTTCTTGTAAACTCTAATCTCTTAAATTTTGACATCAAATGAACACTTAATAGAAATATGAGTTGAAATATGCAAACAATGTTCTAAAAGTTTTTTTTGCAACTTTTTCTGGAATCAGGGGCACATGTCACACATTTGCTTTGATAACTCATCATCTGCAAATTATTACTTAATAAACGGCTTCATCTGAAGAAATGTCACAGCAAAAAATGCTGATGTAGTTTTTTTAAAATTTGACTCAGAACATGCAAGTGTGTTTAACAGGGATATTTCCCCTATCTATTAATTGATTTAGTAATTTTTCAAGCAAAAATGTCAAACATTTGCTGGTTCCAGCTTTCTAAATATCAGAAACTGCTGCTTTTTTTTGTCATTTATAGTGGTAAATAAGGAGACTTTGGATTTCAGACTGTTTGTTGGACAATAGATGGTTAAAGTGGTTATGAGTTTAAAAGATCATAATCTGTATTTTTATGAAGTATTGCTAATATAAGCTCTAACAGCAGTAAAGTATTCTGGTCTTTGTTGTAAAGATGCAAATACAACATAATCTGTCTTAAAGTGTCAACAGCCAGTTGCAGCAGATGTTTGGTTCAAAGTTTGAGTTAACACAATGAAACTAAACTCCCACTTCGTTCAGTTGCACTGTCTGTGAGGCGTTCATCAGCTGACAGATCCACTGTGATTTCCAAACAATGAAGTCTCACTTAAACTATCTTAGAAAGTCGACTGCAGAGACTCACTTTAAACGTGAAGATTGAATGTCCTTTGAGCAGAGTTACAGATGTATCAGTGTAAAGCGATGGCAGCCATTTTAACCTCTCTGTCCCAGTGTGTTTTGTTGTTGCTGTGTTTTTCCATTTACTTTGAGTTTCCCTGCTGCTCCATAATTAGTTTCCATTATCTTTGGCTACAGGTGCGCTTTGTCAGGAATGTCACCTCATGGAGAGAGATGAAGCCCGGCTTCTACCACGGCCATGTAGCTTATCTGGACTTCTCAAAGTAAAGCCCTTCATTTCCTGTAATACCATTAATATCCAGATTAGTTACAAACAGTTAGCAGAGCAGATAAAGGGAGGTCATGTATTGATTGCTAACGTGTGCTTTAGTGTTGATTAATTGCATTGTGGTCCTTATCTCCCTTGACACTATCATCTCACTGATCACAGGTAATTATCCTAATGGTGTAAGTGTTCCTCAGTGAGAGAGACTCTCAGTATCACTCCTCCCTGATGCTGCCACCCGCTCACTGATGGAAAAGCTGATTCTTTACTGTATGAAACACTATTGATTAGGAGCAGAAATATGTCAGCTAAGGGTCTGATGGATTTGAACTGTCTGTTCAATGCAAATAAAATCTTTAAAGGTATGTAAACATCTTTATTTTTGTTTAGATATTCAGCGAAGGGTAAGCCGATGTACATAAATGTGGTGCGTGACCCCATCGAGCGCCTGGTGTCATACTACTACTTTTTACGCTTTGGAGACGACTACAGACCAGGACTTCGACGGCGGAAACAAGGGGACAAAAAGGTCTTTATTTAGAGCTCATCAGTCTTCTTCTTCAAATAAATCTTGTGTTTCTGGATCTATTGTTTCTCTGCACATGAACATATGATAGACAGTGTGACTGTTGTTTTCTAGACCTTCGATGAGTGTGTGTCATCAGGGGGGTCCGACTGCGCCCCCGAGAAACTCTGGCTGCAGATCCCCTTCTTCTGCGGCCACCATTCAGAGTGCTGGTGAGTGGATTCCACCTGCCTCATTAAAACACAACAGTCACACAAAATGTTTGCAACCAATTGTTTGTAATTTTCAGATCACATGAGCCACAGGTTTGTTATAACTTTAAATTTAACAGTGTCTGAACAAACCGGCAAGTAAAATTTAAAGCAGATGACAAATGATATCATTTAGAAGAAGAAGAAACACTTTTGAATTTATGTGCGTAATTATATTATATGTTAATAGAGCTGAATTTATTGAAACAGAAATCACAACATAATTTTCTGCAATTTTCAGTGCCATAAGGCAGAGATGTCCTGTCCTACAGACTTAAAAACATCATCATTTGGTACAGATTCCTGCAAAAATAGATCACACCATAGACACTTAAACATGTTTTTCAATCAAAATATGAATAATGCTGTAAAAATCCTAATTAGCTGTAATATCTCAAGTCATAACACAATTGCATCACAATTAGATATTTTTTCATAATCCTTCAGCCCATTGTATTAAAAAGGTAATGTGATTATGAAGCATAATTTCTTTTTCAAACTGTTTTCAAATGAAGTATGCAGTCATTAGTGAAAGACGTCGGTTTAGAAAACACGAGACTGACTGCACGTCACTTCTACGACAGATCCGGACCACTTGTAAATTGTGGTCGTCCCTGGAAGAAAATTCAAAATACGAGAATGTTTATTTTGTTTATCACATGTCTGATCTTGCAGTTGTAACACTGATACTTTTCTTCAAACAGGTCATCCCTACAGCACACAGTGAAACTTATCATGGATGATTCAACATCAGAAGCAAATCATTGAATTTTTCCTGCACAGAGTCAACAGTAGAGCAGAAACTCCAGCTGATTGAACTCAGATTTATCGATGGTATTTTACGTGTTGCTTTGTGTGCAGGAATGCGGGCAGCAGATGGGCCCTGGAAAAAGCAAAGTACAACCTGGTGAATGAGTACCTACTCGTTGGAGTGACTGAGGAGCTGGAGGACTTCATCATGATCCTGGAGGCAGCACTGCCACGCTTCTTCAAAGGAGCCACAGAGCTCTACAGAACAGGTACAACACAACACGTCAGGTCAGAGTCGACGGCTTAGTGTTGGTCAGTGAACTCTGTCAAGAGTCAAATCAGCATTTATGTTACTGAGCTTCAGGGTTGGGAGGGTTACTTTAAAAATGTAAGTCTGTAATGTAATCCAAGTATCACAGTATTAATGTAACTTGATTACTTATGGATTACCTTAGTATAAAATATGGTGAAATTGTTTAGCCGTATATAGTGTTTGTGGGCTGCAACTAATGATTATTCTCTCAATTAATCGATTAGTTATTTAGTCCAGAAAATGGTGGGAAAATGTTGATCTAAGTCCAAGATGACGACTCATGTCATGTCTCATGTCTTGTTTTGTCCACAACTCAAAAATATTCAGTTTACTGTCAGAGAGGAGCAAAGACACCAGAAAAATATTCTCATTTAAGAATTTTGATATTTTTCTACAAAAAGAAAAAAGATTAATCAATTAATTAATCCTGTCACAATCTTGTCAGTTGAATGTTTGGACCTATCAGGTCTGTTCTGTAACGATTATTTTCATAATTGATTAATCTGTCCATCATTTTCTCTATTGATGAATTGGATGTTCAGCCCATAGAATGTCACAAAATGGTGAAAAATGTTTATCTGTGTTACCCAAAGTCCAAGATGACGTCCTCAAATGATCTCCTCAAATGTCTTGTTCTTGTTGTCCACTACCCACAGATATTCAGTTTACTGTAAGAGAGGAGTAAAAAAACAAACAAACAGAAAATATTCACATCTAAGAAGCTGAAATCAGAGAATTTTGACTTTTTTTTTTGTTAAAAAATGACTCAAAATGAATAATCGATTATCAAAATAGATGCAGATTAATTGCAGCTCTGTTTTATGTTCATCGTTTGCTTTATTAGTTTGTCAGGCTGTTCCTTCCTTTGTTGTATTGATTGATTGATTGATTGATTGATTGATTGATTTAAAGACAAAAAACATCAAAATTTCCAGCCAGTGAAGCATTTTTTCACTAGAGGCCATGCTAATGAATTGGCAGCTGTGATGCACTCTCTATGGTAGTACATTGTTATTTATGTTACAGTTACCTTTTCTTGTGTTCTGATTATGTAATCCTGTTACATGTAATCCGTTGCTCCTCACGCCTGCTGAGTTTTCTTACTCTGTAGTAACCCTTTGTTGTCTTGACCGACAGCCGTATTAAACCTCCCTCTGTTCCTCCAGGAAAGAAGTCCCATCTGCGAAAGACCACCGAAAAGAAGCCCCCCACCAAAGAGACGATAGCCAAGCTGCAGCAGTCTGACATCTGGAAAATTGAAAATGAGTTTTATGAGTTTGCACTCGAACAGTTTCAGTTTGTGCGTGCCCACGCCGTCAGGGAAAAGGACGGAGAACTTTACGTCCTGGCTCAGAGCTTCTTCTATGAGAAGATCTACCCCAAAGTGAACTAAAAGAGTGACGCGGACTGTACGGGGACTCTGCTAGAAGTCATTTACACTGGGAGGAAAAGACACAAGTTCATCAAGTGATGCTGTTGAAGCTTTTCCTGGGACTCAAATTTTGACCTTGTTGCAGTACAGAAAATCCCTCTCAGCTGGTACTGTGGAATTTCTACAAAGAATGTGTCAATTTTTTTTTTTAACTGCTGGTGCAGCTGTTGAGAAAACTTAACATGGATAAACCATCACTCTGAACTGTGAGAAAGAATTCACACCCAGAGCAGGCCGAAATACTCACTGAATGTGATATTGATCTGAAAAAACCCAAATGCAGAGCAGCCTTTGATTTACAAATTCTGGGTTTGGATTTTAGGTTGACTGTAAAGATAAAAGCTTCAACCTGTTCAACAACTTTTAAACACATTTAAATGTGTTTTTCTGTCCCCAGACTGATTTGAAAAGGATCTCAGAAAGCATTCCAGCTCCATGTTGCATTATTTGTTTTTGCGCACACACACATTTTAGGTGCACAAATTCTTGTTTACAAGTTACAGATCGTTAAACTGTTAGAAAACAAAAAGATCCGGGCTGTATTAACATGCAGTGAACATGTTTTTTGGACCAAACGGTAGCAAGAGAAAATACATTGGATCGTTGCATTGGTGCGTGACTAGTAATTTTTTATCCTGCTGAGATGTTCTCAATTTTTTAAGACGTTTAACACATTGTATCAGTATTTTATCACGGACATCATGCTGTGCATCTTTGATATAACTGATAGCTGCTGATTTAGCCTGTGGAAGGACCACAGTCGGAGCAGGAGAAATGCATGAATCAGATGTTATGAGTACAGGGTTTACCAGAGTTTTGACTTGGTTGTTTTCAGCAGAAAGAGACGGGGCCAGAGGTTGAACTGACAGTGCCTTTATTACAATGTTTAAGACATTTCTTTTTCATTCATTTGTTCATTTTCCAGTGGTCCCACAATCATGTTTGCTCTTTTTTGTGTATTTTTATGAACTACAATTCTTGTTTCTTCTGTTTGACACTTACCCGATTAACAACCAAATCATAAAGACATGACTGCAAATGTTATGGCTCATTTTATTCTCACTGTATGCTATGCTAAGAGATCTTAAAGGATTAGTCCAACCAAACAGGAAAATTCAGTCACTATCCAGTCACTCTCATGCCAATTGAAGGTCTGGTTTAGTTTTATTCACAGGAAAATAGCGTAGCAGGATCTCCCAGAGAATTTAAATGAATGGTGACCAAACATAACGAAAAAAAAAAAAAGATTTAAATGCCTCTATACTGCTCATCTGGTGTAATCCAAGTCTCCTAAAGCCCTAACATGCAAGGTTGACTTGAAAGACATCATTTACACCGTCTAAATCCTTAGTTTGGAGCCACATTCTCGTGCACATGTATTCCATGTGAACTGGCTGTGTGTTGTGTGATGGTGTGTGCACGTAAGTGAATGTGATGTTGGGGCTTTAGGAGACTTGCATTATGCCAAATGAGCACAATGGTGGAATTTTATGTTTCTATTTTTTTTAACCATTCTGCAACACTGTTTTCCTGTGAAACTCCAGCAGTGTTTTGTGGACAAAAAAATACTAAACCTGACTTTCTATCAGCATGAGGATGAGTATATAATGACTAAATTTTCATTTTTGGGTGAACTGTCCCTTTAAATTGTGTCCATTGTGTTTGTTTGTGTCACTCATGTTACTCATGATGACACTGATAAACAGGAAGCAGCAGGAAACATTGATGTCTTGTCTGTGAGGCAGTTTTAATAACACTACTGTTGAATTTTTGAATAACTGTTTTTTAAAGGGATATTCCAGCTAATCTGATTTGCACTTCCACAAGGTTTAGGGACCTGCAGAGGCCTACATATTGACTGAGACTTGGCCAAAACTGCAGCAGCAGAGCCATTAGTATGGATCCAACATACTAGGGAGTGCTAGACTATATATAAAGACAATCAAGGTCCAAAATCTCTTGTTCCTACATTTTCCATAGTGCATTTGATATAATTGTTTGTTAGATCTTCCTTGCCTGGAAATTCAGCATTTGTGATATGATTGTTCAGCATGAATATTATTATTCAGGACCAAACACTATGCAGTTATAATAGAAGCTGGCTCATGTTCACCCCAAAATCAAAAATATATACTTTTCTTCTTACTTGTCATCCATCTAGATAATTTTGGTGTCTGTCTTTGGTATCTGATGTCTGCTTTCTCTCCACCATAATAGAACTAGATGACACTTGACTTGTGGTGCTCAAACAGCCCAAAAGGAAAATTTAAAAAAACTCAACAGCAGTGTCTCTCTCCAAAAAAGACATGATCCAGTTGCTCAAGATAATCCATGGACGTTTTTGTCAGTAGTTTTATTAAGGAACTACTTTCTGTCTATGGTAGAAAAAGTAGCACTTTTTAGCATTCTCATTCTTTCTTAAGTTTCACCATATTCAAGAGAAGGCAGACATCTCTACTGTTAATATAAACCAAACTTGGCAACTCACACCAAAATGATCTAGATGGATAAACAGAACTATATTTGAAAAAGAAAAAAATACTAAAAATAATAATTTTTGATTTTGGCATGAACTGTCACTTTTAATATAGAAAATCTCTTGATGTTAATGACAAGAATGTGACATTAATATTAAACATCATACCATATTTTCTTTCATCAATGATTTTGAGACATATGTTCACGTTCCTCCCTCAAACTTAAATCATACAGAAACCTTTCAAAATAATCTGATGTCCCTTTTCTGTTCAGCAGGCCTACATGTTCATAAATAACCCACTATATTTTTATTGATTTGGACAATTGATTGTAGTTGTAATACTATATGTTTGATCCCATGCGAGCAGCTTTGTGAGTTTGTAAGCACAGTGGTGCTTTGAGCTTAATGCTCATGTCACTGTGCTGCAGTGACACGCTCACAGTGATGCTGAGCAGAGATAATGTTTCATTGTTAACCATCTTAATTTAGCACCATCAGTTGAGCAGACGGTTCATAAACTAAATTATTAAAAGCATTCAAATTTTGACCTGATGATAGCACTAGATGAATAGTTAAAGGATCACCAAAGTAATTATAGTTCACTGATAGATATTTCAGTATAGTCAGGGCATGCATACTTAAAGGGATAGTTCAGATTATTTGAAGCGGGGACATATGAGGTACATAGCCATAGTCAGTGTTTTACCTACAGTAGATGGTGGTCTGCATGTCCCAAGGATTGGTGAAGCAGCAGGAGAACCGGTGTGGGAAGCTAAGCAATGTACTGCTGTGCTTAGGATCAGCAGTAAAAAACATACTCTAACCACTAAAATGACAAAGTGCCAAATATTCCTCTCTCTGAAGCAACTAGACTCTTTTGGCAAAAACAGTAATTTTACCTGGTCCATGCTCACTGCCATCTTTCTGGATGTAATACACCAAGTATGGATGGATGAAGTACCTCAAACAACCTCATTTCAAAAAATCTGAAATATCCCTTTAAAATTAGGCAAGTTTCAAACTCACACCCTGGGATCCTACATTTTCCATAATGTAACTCAAGTGCATCATTTCTTGATTAATCAGTGGATCGCTCATTATGTATGAAAATAATGAAAAATGTCTGCCACTGTTTCCTAAAGCCTGATAGTGACAGCTGAATGTATGACAGGAAAGAGAGAGAGAGAGAGAGAGCAGATGACACGCAGCAAGTGGGCTGCAAACATGAGTCAAACCAGCGGCCGCTGCAGAGGACTGATAGCCTCAGTACATGGGGCGCACGCTCTACCAAATGAGCTATAGATGCACCCCATGAATATTTGTTTTGTCTGACAAACAGTCTAAACCCACAGATATTCAGTTTCCAATGATATAAAAAGAAAAGCAAAAAATCCTCACATTTGAGAAGCTGGAACCGAGGAGTGTTTGCTGACACATGGATGTTAAAGGAGCAATATGTATCAGTTGTAGCGCATGTGTGACGAAGTTGATCAGCTGTTTATAAATGTCACTTGTCTGGCAATGTAAAGTTAAGCCTGTTATCCTCAAAACAAAAGCCCACTGCTCTGGAAATACACACTGGAGTTTGGCTTAGCCTGTCTCCCTGCCTGCCAGACTCCATTAAGATTTTGCTCAATTGAACTGTTATAAACATCTACACCTTCTAAAAGATTATTAATGATTTCTTACCACTCAAACAGACTCAGACTCCTTTTGCGAACATTCAGCATTAAATTTAACTGATTAATGTGAAAGAGGCAAACAGAAACAGTACTTCTGACACAGAATAGACATTCCAAAGGGGAACAAAGGCTGTAGCGTTGATGTCCAAGAAGCAATTATTTCAACTTAATGTACTTCCTTAATCTCTGATGACATATCATGGTCATTTTATGATTTATTTCAGTAAATATATTACAGACTTCTCCCTTAAAGGTTCAGTGTACAAGATTTACGGGCATCTACTGGAGGAATATGGCAAAAATGTCATCAATCACCTTTGTACTATATTCCCGGTCATCAAACTGGCCTCCGTCGGTCTCAGAGGCTATATTACGGTCTGACAGGACTGCTAACTAGCTTATGGCAGGTACAGCACAGTTAGCAGGAGTGCACTGTGGGTGCAGTGTTACGAGAGAAAATGTCCACGTTGCAACAAATTCTCAGGCCTAATGTCAAGGTGCAGCTCTCAAATGGTATTGAAGGTGTTTTGTTTTTTCTTCTCACCAATTAACAATTTATTCGACCATGGATCAGAGCAGCCATACGTCACTTCCTTTGACCATGCTGCATTTTGGTTGTACACAGATGTTGCTAAAGGCCCACAGCCAAATCGAGTAGACTGGTGTCATTCATATGCATGTTAATGGAAATGTAAAATAGCACCAAAGACTACCAAAAGAGCAAAATAAAAGTAGCAAAAGTAACAGATGTCAGAAATACATCACCTAGAGCTTCAGTAAGGTACGTGTCAGGATATACCACCTCTGACCACTCGCTGCGCTAATTGTTGATTGGCAAAGACAACATGAATGTTCACCTGACTAACCAGAGGATTTTTCCCTCTTAATAGTTTAATGGTGGTACAGTTTTCTTATTTCATGTGTTTACAACCGGCAAAGACCTCAGTTGCGTAAGCATGACACAGGAGCAAAGTACCTGGATGGGTTGCTCTGATCTATAAAGGGATATTCACTAGTTTGCGATATGCAACCTCACTGCTAGAGGCCACTAAATCCTGCACACTTGTCCTGTCGTTTGGTGGATGATCAAAATAGCTGCAAGTTAATTTTCTGTCAATCAACACATGATTAATCTAATATTTATATTAGGTCTTGTATATGTACTGTTTATATTATACTGTATTTTTTGAGTTAGGGATGTTTCAGTTGAGGCTGAATAGTTATAGTCTTTTTCACTCGTTTGTAAATTTGCTTTTGTCAGGGTTAGAGATTTTATTTCATACAGTACATGGGGGCAATGAGCGCTCCCATATGTGGACAATCAGGCTTGTTTTTTCACCCTCTTTCAGCCTCTCACGGTGATTTACATGAGCCCAGTCACTCTTGACTCCATTTCTCGTCTTTTGGCTCCATAATTACAGAATAATTGCCTCGCTATATCTTACTCAACAGGGAGTACTTAACCACTGAAACCGTGAAATAACAGACTGGGACGGGATGATCTGCTGAAGTCAGCGGTATTACCAACTCTTGCCTCCTCTCTGATGGGAGAATAGACAGGAGGGAGGGAGAGTGTCTGCAGGGAGAAGAAGCACTAGCACGCTCCACCAGTCCACAGCCTGTTCTTGTGTCTACACAGAGATGAGCACAAAGGCCTCAACCCATATTTGACGCTTTGTGGCCATGGACACAAGGAGAGGCCGCCCGTCTCAGAAAATAGAACTCAATTAACAGTTTAGCTGCAGGCATATTGGAACATTGTTTCATTAACGAGATGAATACAGTCTGATAATTACTTCATCTCAATTAGAAAAAAAGGCTACACTCTATATTGATCGTGGCTGATGAGCTTGAAGGTTAATTAGGAACACAATATTTCAAAAGTCTATCCTGCTTTGTTGTTGTGGGAACTGTTTGTTGGTGGCTTTTTTTTTTTTCTTTTTTTTTTTAAGCTTTTGTGCAGTTTTTTTTGTGTGTGTGCAGGTCTCTCTGCTTGATTTTATCTGCTCAACAAAAGGTTCATCTTTTGTTTCAGCTAAATAACCCACCTCCCTCCTAACCTTGACTCCAGCCTGCGTTTGTAGTGCACAGTTTTGGCAGCAGCTCCTGCCTCGTCATTCCGCTCTCAGCCACTAGAGGGAGCCGTGGTCCTTCTGAAAGCCTCCTCCGAGCAGCATGGGAGCTGACTGAAACGGTCCACCAAGCCCCCATTAATGCACCTGTGCAAAGCCAAATGGAACAAACTAATAGTGCATTACCATTAACAATACAAATTACACCATTAGGCACACTTGGCTCTCAGGCCTTGTGATAGCTATAAATAGTTTCACTTGGTCTTGGACAATTTGTGCTGTACTTGCATAATGACAGCACTCAAATTAATTCATGGTGTGCAAATGGAGTACCCATATTGCTGCATGTTGTGAGAGGGGATATTTTGGGCTTTTTTAATGATGTGCCTCTTCCTGCAGAAGCACCTTTGCAGGAGGAATTGATCAGTGGGGCCAGCAGCCCTAACATAAGTAAAATGTCTCCATTACAACCCATCTAGAGCATTTGATCCTCTTATTGCTGAAGCTGTGCAGAGTAATGACCTCTTTTTGTCAATGAAAGTTGGCTGGACTACTAGAAATGGCCCTCTGGATTGGTTTTGGACCCTTTTTCAGCGGACCATAGGAGACCCAGCACAGTTTTTGCAGCTAGCTGACCTCAAAGTGGTTTCACTACTGCTCCATAAAACAAACAGAGCAGAGCAGAGGCAGCTTGACTGCCCCTCACTGGGACTGAAGACAGGACCTTAAAGCGCTTAGCCAAAGGGTACCATTATGTGTACTACTTTTCCCTGTGTTTTATGTAAATGCGCCATGCTGAAATGGAAGGTAAAATTAAGCCAGCATGTCAAAGGCACTGGGCCAAGAAAACTTTAAGCGTTCCTGATATTCCTATTTTCCTGGAGCCTGGTGCAGATGATGGATTGTAGTTGATGGGGAGAGAAAACGATGGAAGCCATCACCATCATAACGCATTGCCAGATTCATCCATTAATGCTCTCTTGCCTTCTAGCCTGTAACACATTGACATTTGACGATGTCAGAAGGATAGTTAAACAAGACTAAGAGTTCACAGCTATGATGGCAGCTATGTGAGGCCCAGATTTGCCTCTCATGTGTTTGTGTTAGATTCAAGAGACTGAGCTAAGGGTTAAAAGTCCCAGTGTGCAAAACTTAGGGGGATCTATTGGCAGAATACGGCAGAAATGGAATTTAATGTTCATAAGTATGTTTTCATTAGTGTATAATCACCTGAAAGTAAGAATTGTGTTTTCATGAACTAGAATGAGCCATTTACATCTACAGAAGACGCATGTCCTCTTCCACAGAGTCAACTGTGATGCACCACGTTTCTACAGTAGCCCAGAACAGACAAACCAAACACTGGTTCTTGATAGGGCCTTTCACATTTGTTGCGAGATTTGTAAAGGCAAAGTGTTTGCAAGTTCACCACTAGATGCTACTAAATCCAACACAGTGATCCTTTAATTTCTCTAAAAGATAAATACCTGGTGACTAATATATAAGATGGGGCTAGGAATATTTGTGCTTTGAGCTAAATGCTAACTTTTATATGCTAACATACTGACATTTAGCAGGTGTTTACCATGCGCACCATCTGAGTTTGCATAGAATTTTATGCTAGGTTCAAAGCCAGGTGATAACATTTCATGTTAAGGGGAACATGAACATCTCTACCATATCTCACTGCAGCCAATAGTTGTTGAGACATTTAACTCAAATCACAAATGTGAGCTAATTCTAGTGATAAAGGAAAAGTTGGGGGGTTGCTTGACATACAGGGTATTCTTCCTCTAACTATAAATGTCTATAAAATTTTATACCAATCCATCCAGTAGATGTTGAGATATTTTATGAGATAAGGAACAACTGTGAGCTGGTGGCACTCGGTGAAAAGTCACTAGGATTCATCCTCTGGGGACTTTGAATGTCTGTACAAATGTTCTTAGTAATCCATTCAACACTTATGGAACCATTTCACCAAAACCCCAAGATGTTAACCTCTTGGTGGCGCTAGAGAAAAAGTCAGAGCGTCACAAAAGTTATTACAATGCACCCGCTGAGTATCATGAATGTCTCTACAAAATGTCACAGCAATTCATCGAATCGTTGCTGAAATTTGTTATCAATTGGTGCAGACCTAAATATCTCACAGTGTAATTGGATAGACCTACAACCAACAACCAATCAGGGCAACAAAATGTGTGATGTAAGATTACAGCACATACATCTTTTTTTTTTATTATCAGCAGCTTCACATACAGTTGTTTGTTCTTTTAGAGAAAATTTACAGTCTATTTCATTTAGTACTGACATGGTAGTGAATTCAACAGAATGTTTCACATCAGCGGTAGCCATCTTATTTGTTTATGAAAATGCCTCAGAGTCCAATAAGGTCATGCTCCTCTGTATAGCCTTGAATTTGGCATTATGGGGGTCGCCATCTTGGATTTTTGCAACCAGAGCAGGCGCAATAAAGATGAGAGCGTTGAGCTGGTGGGTGACGTACTGCAACATGGGCGATTCTTGGTTTGGCTCGTATGTTCAGCAGGAAGTCTGCTTGGTTGTAATCTTTCTTGTATTAGTATTATATTAGGTATGTTTCTGAAAACATTTAAATGGTGAAGTGGCAGTGTATTAACAGAATCTTAATCCATATTTGACTGCCAAGTTTTATAGTTTGATCTGAGATTTTGGAGGCAACATTGGAAACTGGTAATGGAGTGGCAGCCAGCTTCTATTACAGCTTAACAGTATGCTAAATTATGTTATTATGCAACAAATAGACAACATCAATACTGTCTTGCCCGACTGTTTGATCTGAGTTTCATGAGCCCTGTGTGTTGCACTGCCCCATAAACACAGTATGCCAGTGCAATACGCGATTGTGACGTAAATTTGTAACATTAATGTTGCGATACTGCAACATTACAGTTACAACATTATGTTGCTGCTAGGTTGTTGAAATGTTACAACCTGACAGATATTTTTGCAACATCTGTTCAACATCCTCTGTATTCACATTGCTATAATGTTGCTAAAACGTCACAAGATCTCCAAAAAGAAAAAGTGGTGGATACTTTGAAACAACATACCAACAATAGTAGGTAGATAGGTTGCTACAACTTCACGTTGCAAAAGTTATGTTGCAACTACATTCCTGCAATAACTTTATTAGTAAAGGGACTTGTCAGTCACAACGCACTCTATAAAGCATACCCTTTTTTTAATCGTCTTTTTTTTACTCAAAATGGGATTAGATTTACAGATTTGCCCCCTGCTGGCCATTATAAAGAATGCAAGACACTCCTGCATTGGCTTCACTTTTCAGACCTCAAGACTCCGCCCACTTCTTCTACTGTCTGTTGGCCAGATGCATCTGCCAGAGCAAATAAAACATGAGTTCATAGATTCGTCTGGTTCCCAGGCCAGGACTGAAGAACAAACAGACCGACATTGCCGTCTCAAACAACAACCACAAATCACAATAATACCTGAGCATTAATACATCCATACAGACGGCTGGTTAAACTACCGCAGACAGACAATAGTGCCACGACTCTTTTTACAGAGACATTCTTATCAATTAAAAAGAACATGGACAGGAAGATCAAGGCATCACATCCATCATTTACATGCAGCAGTACATGATGTAATACATAATGGACAACATGAGCCTGTGAGCACAACGGGGAGGTTGACCCTGTACAGGAAACTCTCTGATACTCTTAATTAGATTGCTGTATTGTAGTTTGACCTTGGTGGAAGACACTCTACACTACTCTGTCTCTCCCTCTCCCTCCGTCTTTCTCCCGCTCTTGGTCGTGCTGGCAGGCTGAGAGCACATAGTGGTGCATGGGCATTTTCTCCTGGAGGGTAGGAGAGAAATGCAATCAGCAATTCAATCGTGGCCATTGTGTAGCAGTGCTGATGAGCTTTGCAGAGTAGATAATGGATTAAATTATTTATCCCCCCACCCCCCTCCACCCACCCTCCTCCTCAGTGCTTATTGTTGCCTCCTCTTTGTGCTGCTACAGCGGTACACAGACGTAGGTTGAAGGCCTAGATCACTTGCTGCCTTTCATAGATCTAATTTTTCTAATTAGCGCTTGAATGCAGAATGTTCTCTCCCCCTTTACCCCCTGCCTCCACCGCCACGTTCATTGTCAGATACGTTCCATGAGGTGAGCATGTGAACCTATCAGCGTCCAATTCAATGACAGAGAATACCACTGAACCACCACATCGCTGTCACTCCTCCCCGTACTTCTCTTATTGAAACGCTAAATGATTTTGATAATAACCTAATCAAGGACAGTTTCTTCACATGAACGCTATTCGGCTGCAGCAGCTGTGCAGAGCACTGGCTGATCTGGGATCAGGAACACTTTGACCAAAATGTCACTCGTCTAAATGTTTTCAATGATGTGGCGACCATATGGAGGAAATTGGAAAGCTGCTGGATCCAGACAATCTACAAATTGAGAGATGAACAATCCATACATGATATTGATTATGGAGATCATCAGCCTCATACTGATCAATATACAGTATGACTGAGATCTTTGATACGCTGCATTCATGATGTTACAGCAGCTATCAACATCATTTTATTCATCAGCAGGTCTTTAAAAGTCTAGTGCTTCAGATTTAGAGGGATTTATTGACAGAATTTTGCAAAAATAGAATATAATATTCAAAACTATGTTTTCATTAGTGTATAATTATTGTGTGCTGTTGTTACCTTAGAATTAGCCCACTATATCAGTGGTGTTGACCATGTTACAGTGCCATGTTTTTACAGTAGCCCAGAAGAGACAAACCAAACACCGGCTCTAGAGAGGGCCTTTGCGTTTTTCAGTTTCATGGCCACAGTAGGTTCTCCTACACACTTGGAAGGGGAGAGAGAGACAAAGTGTAATCTGCAAGCTCCCCTTTACATGAGACCAAATCCTACACACTGGTCCTTTAACTACTGTAATGTGCTACTGATTGTTCAACACATCCTCATATGGAAACGACAGAATAGAAACGATACCAGTGACAAGCATACTGGACCACGTAACTTATATTATCTAAATTTTGTTACGTAAGTCACATAGCAAGTCATGTGTTGAAACTCATGTGACATTAAACACATGATGTAGCGGCAGCAGTTTGTTTAGGTTTAGGCATGTTATGTCACGTCACGTCATCTCACTGAAAATTTATGACATGGGACTTGATCCCCAGTCTCCTACGTGAATGCCCTGTGTCCACTCCAATCAAATTTGAACTTTATTAGTCCTTATAACACATTAACTGACTTCTTTCTTTGCTCTTGTTATGATTACTACGGCCACTAGATGTCACTGCTTAACAATAACCGAAAACATGGGTTGTAATAAGCTGCTTGTAAAGTAGACCAACATACTTGTTTTTCTGGTATGGGCAGGGCTGTTTTTTTTTTAGTCGGGTTTTAACATCTCTCTGATTACATCAATAAATAGAAACTTTCACTCAGAACTTTTTGACTTTTCTACCCTGTTTTTGGCACTCAGCCCCAAGTCTATAGTTTTCTACTGAAGAGATAACTCTAGAAATGTAGAAATGTACACTGCAGTTTTTAACAAACATTAGTCAACAGTAAGCTAGAGACAAAAGTGGCAAAAGTCCACACATTCTATACTCAAGTAGAAATACAGATACTGTATTGTGTACTACAGATGTGTAAAAACAACTGGTAAAAGTAGAAGTACTGATTCAACTTCTTTACTCAAGTAAAAGTGAAAAAGTACAGGTTCTGAAATATACTCAAACTGTAAAAAGTACCCCATAAAGAACTTTTCTACTGGTTGTTCCTGCAAACAGCTAACTGAACCTCACATTTTCTCCATGGTCGATTCTCCCCCCTCTGTTTTGTGTCGTTGTGTCTGTTGTGGATGATATACACAAATGGATACACCTTACATGTCTTTTCTATGTGTTATTATTCAATCCATTTAGGTTGAACTCATTTTTGGTGTTGGCAGTGTGCAATGATGCAAAATGTAAATAATCAATAATTTTAGTTTTCAAAATGTAAGGAGTATAAAGTACAGATATTTGTGTTAAAATGTAGGAAGTAAAAGTAAAATGTTACTTCCCACCTCTGGCTAGAGAATATATACAACAGCAGGATGGTGTCTGTGGGATTTACTCAAGATAAACAGCGGTGTGTGTCGCTGAGTGTGACTGTTTTAATGGTTTATGGACAACAGTGGAGCTGTTTGGCACAGAGGAGTCTTTGGGTACACAGACAATACGTTAGTATGATCAAATCCTTCTCTTTTCATGGAGTCTTTTCATGTTAACAAGGAAAGGGAAAATATATATACATCACAAGACTTATGCCTTAGGATGTGTATATTCACTCCAATATGTCTACTAAAAGTTACTACACAGTTATCAGTTTGTCAGAGTCATGGTTGGGTGGGTTTCTTTCCAAGTACTATCCAAGTATAACAATGTTAAAGTAATGTAACTTGATTACTGTCCGTTACTTCTGGATAACCTTTAATGTTCGCAGTTTGTCTGTGTAGCTAACATTAAAAGTTGATCTGTGTAGCTAAAGTTGTCACTTGGTCTGGGTAACTATCAGTTTGTCTGTGTAGTTAGTATTATTGGTTAGTCTGTGTAGCTAATGTTAGTGGTGTAGCTAAAGTTAGTAGTTGGTCTGTGTAACTAAAGTCAGCGGCCGGTCTGTTTAGCTGATGTTAGTGGTTGGACATACCTGTAAATCTTTAAATTAGATACTGAGACAAGATAATGGCAAATCTACATAATGAAAGCATTTTTGCAAGAGATAATGAATTGGCAACCATCAGATTAGCTGGTTTTACTGAGACCCATGAACTGTAATGCGTGCCCACTGCACATGGTAGTACATCGTTTTTATTTTAAATGTATTTAAAAATTGTAATCCTGCAAATAATCCACATTTTTGCTAAATGTAACTGTAATCTGATCACATCCTATTTTTTGTAACTGTAATGGAATACAGTTACTTTTTATTTGCAGCCTAATTATGTAATCCTATAAATCTGCTACTCTCTGGTGAGAGCCAGGAGGACATAAAGAGAACCATCATTTATAAAACAAGACAGTTTCATCAGAGGAGTCTGGTAATATGTTCTTATAAAACAAAAATACGTCTAACTTTAAGTGTATTATTGTTATTAGAACGAGCAGTATTACAGTCCCCTGTATATACATTTGCATATATACATTTGTCTCAGTGAACTCACAAACAAGCAAATTTATCTTTCCTTTGTTGATATGAGGCCTGTGTGGCACAGCTCGTTCCTCTTCACTAACAGCTAATGCAGGCCCATTTCAGACTGCTGACAGATGATGCAACTGTTGTGGTCACATCCCCTCCCCAAAAAAGTGCCACCAGTGTCTCACATGCGTGGAGTGATGCAGACTCTGTGTCTACAAACACTCCCTATTATTCTTGTTGTGGCCGGTGGAGGCTTGCATGTACTGTAAGTTCCAGAGCAATGTGGCCTGCTTGTGTTACATACTTTTGTGGGCCGCCTCCCTGACAACTGGCAACAAAGGATCCATTGAGCAGAGGCAGCGACGAGGGGCTTTGATGGGTAATCTGCATGCGTTTGTAGAGGGAAACTAGAGCTGGGTTAAAGGAAACAGGTGCAACTAATTACAATATCCCCAGTCCTCTTTTCCTCTGGATTTCCTCCTGCTTTCGCTCCTTCTTTCATTTTCTTTATCATCCTTGTTTTCTTTATTGCAAAATCTTTCGCTGGGGTAAAATTCCCTAATGAGACTCTACACACACACACACACACACACACAGACACACACACACACATGCTGCAATAACATCGAGCGTGCAGCTTCGTTCACTTCTTCCTCACAGGTCAGACATCAAAGTGGAGAGGTGAAATCTACGAGGGAAGTAACAGGAAGACGTTTTAATTTAATACTTCACACCGCACGTGTTACGGCTTTGTTCTTTGCACGTCATCGACATGCTTTTCCAACCTTTGATGAACTGAAAGCAGGGTGACACACTCCTCAGTACAATGTGGTCTCTTTGTCAAAGTGCGTGTATTCTGTGCGAACAACTGTGTGCTTGCAGGCAGTCTGCAGTGCAAAATAATGGAAATCTGAGAGGTTTTCTAAAGCACCTGGCACTAAGTGTTACCTCTACAGTAGATGTGACTTTCAATATTTCAAGTATCAGTATATTTCTGAGTCGAGCACAGAGCTCTAATACATGAGAGGTCATTCTGTGTAGACACACCAGATATAAATTTAAAACATGATCCATGGTCAGACCCTTTTGCTTCCAAATGTTTCCTTAGAGCTTGATTTGAGTAGAAGCCATTGGCCAAATCCATAGAGATAAATCATAAAAAATAAGCTCCTCAATACGTAATACATCATGTGTTTGGCAAAGTCTGTGCTATTTTAAAATCATAAGCAGATTTTTTTTAAGGAGTTATGGGCTGATCTTAAATTTGGCAGTATGCACAGTAGGAGGGATTTCCATGTTGATGTTGACCCTGACATGAAATTGACATAAATTGACTATTGACTATAAATTGACACTAGATATCGTAGCAACTGCAACTTGGCAAGGCAAGTCTAGAGTTCTGGATTTCTCCACATGCAGAAGCAGTGCACACGTAGTGGGCTGTAGCAATAGTAAAACTGCATGTTTAAAGATCCAGTGTGTAGGATTTCTGAGGATTTACTGGCAGAATATGGCAGAACTAGAGGATCATATTCAACAGTATGTTTTTTCAATGGCTCATAATTACCTTAAAATAAGAATCAGTGTATTTTTGTCACCTTAGAATGAGCCATTTATTAGATATAAACGAGAGTGCACTCGGAGGAAAGGAAAAATTCAAATTAAGATCTTGTCTTTGTCCGGCCTGTGTCTCCTAGACATAAATGAGCTTAATTTAAGACCAAGTTGCTGAGACAAAATGTCAGTATTTGACGAGTTAGTAATGGGAACAGGCTGCCAAAGCCAAGCGATATCTCAGGTATTTCGAATATATCATTGCAGTTAACCACATTATCTTTTAACTACGTCATCTTTTGCCTGGGTGCCTGTTGTAGGTGCTCTTATATCAGAATACAGTGTCAGATTATTAGCTCTGTCCTGAATGTGTGAAATTATACTCAATTGAAACCACATCCCAATCATTATCCAAGATAGTGTTAACCAGAGACGGTTCAGAAAGGAGACAGCACACATTACAGTAATTTCCTGTATCTGTGTCACATGGGTTTTGCCACTGCCCATGGTGGTTACAATTGTCATTGTCACTGTCATTGAAATCATGGACTCATTGTTTTTCAAACTTCACCAAGAATTTTGAGCTGAATATCTGTTACTGCTGTCCTTTTAAACATTTAATTGTGCCGCGTGAGAATACAAAGCTTGATAGATGGAGCAGAAGCTGTTAATTAGCGTATAATCACCTGAAAATGAGAGCTGTCGAGTTTGTTGTTGAGCCCTTAATGTCGACAGAGGGCACAGGTCCTCTTTCATTGAGTCCACCATGCGGCCACCGTAGGTTCTCGTGCACATTTAGAAGGGGAGGGTGAGGTGAGGTGTTAGCAATGTGCAAGGTCACTACAAGCTAGATGCCACAAAATGCACACTGGTCCTTTAAAAACAGCACACATTAATTAATGTGTTGTTATTCAATTATACGCATTCATAACTTTCATTAGGCACATCTTTTAAAACACAATGAACTACATTCAGCATAATATATAAGTGATACCTACTTACACTTAATAATTCTGAGTCAATGCTGCAGAAAAATGACTCTGAGACATTCTTTTACACCAGTCTGTTTGACATAAAAGCTGGATCAGGCTGTTAATTGATGCCCTTAGATCTCCATCTTTTGTTCTACTTTGTCTTGTATGCTTAGTCCTTGAGCTCTCCTTTATATCACTGAAACATCAAAATATGGAGTCATTCATTTGCAGTTCTGTCACATGGTTTCACTTCAGTGTTGAATTTATGCAGTTTCTTCTGTTCAGAGGTGGGAAGTAACTAAATACAAATACTTTGTTATTGTACTGTACTGTACTTATTCTTCAGGTATCTGTACTTTATCTGAGTATTCATTTTTATGATTTATTAAACTTTTTAGTTTTACTCCCTACATACCAAGTATCTGCACAGTCTTCTTATATTTTCAGAACAGGCTCCTTACTTTATTTTCGATGTAATTGAGGGAAATTATTGATTATTTTTCTTTTGCATCATTCCGCGCCCCCTTTCCTAACATCCAGACTGATGTCAGCATGAACAGATGGAACAATAATGCACAGAAAATACAAATTCTTAGTGGATCCATCAGTGCATATCAAGAAGGAGAGACAAAACAAGATGAAAACAAAAACAGAAAAGATGTAAAAAGATGAAAAAAAAGATTCTGATACTGAAAAAGACTAGAGATGCGTGTGATTAGTCGACTATACGATTGAACGTCCCCATCCTCACTAGTCAGCACCAGAAATACTAGTCACTTAAACTATTCATCAATATTTCATTCATGCACGATGCCAGTTATCTGTTGCCACTAAGATTTTATGCAGCCACCTGCCACTAGTCAGAGCTGCGACACTGTCGCCCAGCACGTATTCCCTGATCGCCTAGGCAACCCTGGATGTGCATATCAGCAAAGTTGGAGTAGTTGACGGCTCATAAAACCAGCGCAGTTTGGCAGCGTTTTAATCTAGAAAATGGAAATCATGTTGAACGTAGAGTGTGTCAGAATAAACTGATATATATTCACTTGACTGGAGAAACATGTGACCACATTCAGCACAGACACGGACATAATCTTGCAAGTGGAGCAGCTGCTGCTGCTGCTGCTAGCATTGCTAACGTTAACCACACTGTGTGTCAGGCTGTCAGCTAACATTAGCTCTGGGTCCTTTACCTGCAGACACTGTGATCCTCTTTGGTCTGAAAAGGTGAAGCATTTAGTGGTTTGTTGTCATGTTTTGTACGTTAATGTGTACGGCTTTTATTGCACAGCGCAAAGTAGTGTGCATTTCAGTGGCAGTTAAAGTACGATTTGCCGATTGTAGACTGTAATTAACAACTTCAAATGGCTCTTAATACACACAGAATTTTTTGGACAGTGTTTAACATTATAAATTAATAAATTCAGCTAAATTTTACCTGCTGAGTGCTTTCTTAGTACTTTTTGCATCATTTTGCATTTAATCGACAGGGAAATTAGTTGCCAACAACATCCTTACTTCTGACAGTTAAGATTCGCTCTTGTTTACAATGTTGCTGATATTTGCAAGTGCATATTGAAAATTATTTACAGGAGATTGGATTATTTGGAAAAGAGCTGTATGTGCTGTCATAACTCTGCTGTAAATAATTTGGAACCAAGTTACTGGCGTTATTATGCACATGCATTATTTGTATATAGATCCATAAAATGTCCACAGATTGCGTAATGCAAACTTGACTATTGTTGACACTTTCGGCACTTTAGCATGCACACTCCTATATGTGTCATATTTGTGTTGTTTGTGTGTTGTTGCTGGTTTTTGCCTTATATGTGTGGTATACTGCAGTTTGCATGCTGTTCCTAGTATGGTACGTTTCAATGGAGGGACGGGGTAATTCTCTTTTGCCTAGAGCAGCAGAAGGACATGTGTCGGTCCTTGTCCCAAGATGAAAAACTAACAAGATGAAACAAAAAACTATGTAACTATGTAAAAGTCATAACAAAATGAAAACAATGTAGTAAAAAGAAAAAGATGTGATGAGATGAAACAAAGAAGAGAGGGAGGCTGCACGAAGAAAAGGTGAACTTCAGTTCACTAGCCGCTGGAAATGTCCTTCAGAAGACAACTTTTTATACTTTGAGTACATTTTAGAGTACTTTTTTCCACTTTTACTTGAGTAAAGATGTTGACTCAGTACTTCTTCTTTTACCAGTCTTTTTTTAATACAAGTATCTCTACTTGAGTAGAGAAAGTGTGTACTTTTGCCGCCTCTGCTCTTGAGTATGTTGGAGGACTCAGACTTAGATTTTGTTCCCCTCACAATCAGTCATCATAATCTTGGAGGATACAAAAAGGTGACTCCCCAAAGAAAAAGGCTGTTATTTAATGATACAGATCCATTCAGTTCATGTCGACTGAGTCACATTAAGACAATTCAGAGCGTGCTATCTTGCAACAACACATTCCAAAGTCTATGTTTCATGCAGGGTGCAATATCTTCTCCTGCGCTGCCACACCTCCAGGACAGATTAGCTCCATCTATGTGTGCGTGGGGGAGGAAAGGAAAACAATCTTGCACTAACAAAAGCGTTATTAGTTCATTATGAATTAGAGAGCCACATCTGCAACTAATACATGGCCAGGTGGGATTTGTAAAGAGAGTACAGTGTAGAGTTTGTTCCACTAATGCATTATAAACACTGCGAGAACATGTGGCCTTTGAGGTTATAGTTACACTGAATATGGAGCTTGATGTTGCTCAGATATAATGTTTCTCACATGGGTCAACATTTTTCAATTAAACAATCTGGGATGAAACGAAGCGGTGCCCTTGTTTTCGCTCGCAGACAGCTTTTATTTCACTGCTTTAGTCTCACTTTGTCCACTTGAATTCTCCCTCTTTCTCTGTGCTTATTGTGGCAGACCGTGTCCTTTTGTGAATGAATAACGCATTAATCAAACGCAGTGATAAAGACAAAAGACCGACCACAGCCAAAAAGACTCCTAATGAATGTTTTATCCTGCATAACAAGATGAAAAAAGTATCTTTAAAGCAATCAGGAACCTATTTAGGTACTGTAAAAATCATGTAAATATACAACTTTAATTTGTTCAAGTTAATTTAGTTTTTATGTTACATTTTTTTTGTCTTAAGTCTTTTACGTCATTTTTGGTCCTTTTACATCCTCTCTGTAGTTTTTCATCTTGTTACATGATTTATACCTTTTGTGTTATTTACATTATTTTTTTTGTCTTTATACATTGTTTTCATCTTGTTTCATTGTTTTTAGTCTTGTCATGTAATGTACAGTGCTGGACAGTAACAAAGTACTTTACTTGAGTATTATGACTTTATGACTTTCACTTCACTACAATTCAAAAACAAATATTATACTTTTGACTCCACTACATTTTCAGGAAGGTTGTCGTTACTCGTTGCTTTTAGTCTTAGCAGGCTATGAAGTCATCTGTTGCTGTTTTGCCTTTTCTAAAATGCAACTGGCCACACGCTGTGTTCCTCACAGAAGGAAACCAATCACAGTACCCGCTCTCAACTGGATGTAAAAGTGGAAACACGTCATCCAGACATACTCTGTAGCAAGAACAAGCTCTCCGTCTTTCATTCAAACAAATTCAGTAATTTAGACAAAATTAAATCTCAACATATTATTAGAAAAAGAGAAATAATTCCAGGCCGGCTTTTAATGTTGGATTGTTTTTATTGGGGTGAAAAATACCACATAATTCATGTCTATATACTGCCTCTGAAGACAGAAAGAAATCTCAGTTATTTAACAGACTTGGAGACTCCTTACAGTTAACTTAAATCTAATTTTATGTGGTGATTTTAATACAGTTACATCAGAAAATGACAACAGTTGTCCTTTTTGTTTTTGATTGTATTTCTATGTTGAAGTGTTTATAGGTGTTTCTATAGACTTTGTGTAGCAGAGAGAATTTTGAAAATGTAAGGAGTACAAAGTACAGATATTTGTCTTAAAATGTGGTCAGTACAGGTAACAATTTGTTAGAAAAATAAACACTCAAATACCTGAAAAAATGTACTTAAGTATTTATATTTAGTTACTTCCCACTTCTAAATCTTTGAGAATTTAAACATCTCTGAGATCCTTCTTTTTATAATTTAAAATATTGACTACATTTAACAGGTAATTGGTAATTGTATTGAAACAAATTTTTAAAGTAACCCTCTCAACTCACTGAAGAGACACATAGCAAGTTTTCATCATATATGTTTTCTTCAGAGTAATGTAACTAAGTCTAATATTATGATTTATGTTTATCGTTTGCAGCTGCAGCTTTAAGTTCTTTGTGTGAAATGAAGAACTGACCCTTCAAACTCAGAAAATGTAAAAGAAACTTTGCTCTGAATGTTTGTCTGTCTGACTGAATAGTTGTCAGTTGAACTTAATACCTTAAGCCTATTGAATATATTTTCTTAAGTACACCCAAAGGTTATAACCTCAGCATATCTTTTCATATTCACTCAACTTAAAATTTTAAGGCTTCTCAGACACTAACCTTTTTAAGTGAAAACTTTTTTTTTTTTTTTTTTTACAGTGTTTCTGATAGAATTAAGACGAGCAGTTAATTTAGTCTCCACATTCATCTAAATTCCATTTAGCTCTCAGTCGTCCTGTCAACTGTGCGACTAGGAAGGTGGGTAAAAGGCCATTTTCCCAGGCTGCTCAACCAGATTTTGGCTTGAAAGAGAAGCACCGCAATGAGAGAAAAGGGACATCAAAATTGGCCTCTTGTCATCAGGCCCCGGTATGATCCCCATTTGCCTTTCTCCGGGCGATCCGTCAGCAAGCCTTGATCAAAAAGGGATACGTCTTCGAGCATTCCCCCTTTCCAAGAGATGAGTGTCCCTCACTGTCCCACTGCAATCACTTCCTGTGAGCCAGGAAGCCCCAAACAAAGGCCTGCCTCTTTCTACCGACCAGCGTGAGTGCAGAAAAAGAAATACAACACATATTTATGAGATTATCTGGCATCTCATGTTTCATTATAATGAAAGAAAGAATTGTTTCTGCCTCGCAGAGTTGAAACATGTGACACCAGGAAATGGTTTGGTGCTGTTACTCTCTTGTCTGAGAGGAGGAGTGTATTTTTTTGGCAGGAGGAATAGGTGATGATGCTATTCAGAGACTGGTTGGACAGTTTGGAATCAGCAGGAGAGAGAGGCCACATGCTGTTTGGAGAACTATAAAGATGCAATGATGATCTTATATGTCATAAATAAGAACGATAATAGTGTTATCTTATTGCCCTCATTCAATACATTTTTTAAAACACATAAAGTATATTTTGGATGAGTAAACTGAACTTTCACCAAGGCAGCAGCAGTAGCCTAAAGTAGGTTTGTATCTGTTGGACTCTCCGCACCAGCTGGGAAAATCTCAGCGCTAAAAAGGAATGAGTAATGTTTTCGCCTCCAAAAACAACCACTTTGCTCCCATTTGTTCCGCTAATGCTGCTCGAAGGCCAAAAACTCGATGTCTGCGGTTACAAGAGCAAGAAAAGAACATGCATGCTTAGCAAAACCTCTCCCATGATAAATAAAGGTAAAAAACACCAGCAGCCACAGGGACAGTTGCCCTGCCTGTGTTTGCTCTGGGTGACACCAGACTCAGTTTCAGTGGGGATCATCTGAGGCAAAGACACGGAGGTGAAGGGGGAATGAAACGGCTGCTCTAAACCAAATGTCCTTTATTCTACTTTTCTCTCAAGTTCACATTTGGAGATGACCAGCACCTACAGTATGTGATAATGATGCTGCTAAAGGAGACTGGAGGACTTTATTGGGCATAGACTTTTTTTCATGGCAGCCAGGCTTGGAAAGATTACATGTAATGGGATTACATAACATGTATTCCATTACAATTACAGATAAAAAAAAAAATCAATCAAAAAAATCAGATAGCAGATACATTTAGTTAAATGGGCATTATTAGTAGGAATACACTGCCATGCACACTGAGCACAAAGCTGCAAATTTATTATGGCTTCTAGTGAAAACAAATAGTTCAGCAGATGGTAATTTCACCAATTTTTGTCTTTAAATCAATCAATCAATAAGTAAATTGCACACAACAAAGGAAGGAACAGCTGGACAAACTAATAAACCTAACAACAAACATAAAACACTTTAAGCTGCAATGATTAATCTGTTATTGATCATTTTGGGTCATTTTTTAATTTAAAAAAGTCACAATTCTCTGATTTCAGCTTCTTAAATGTGAATATTTTCTGGTTTCTCTGACAGTAAACTAAAAAATCTTTGGGATGTGGACAAAACAAGACACTTGACGATATCATCTTGGGCTGAGAAACACTGATCAATATTTTGTGACATTTTTTGGACCAAACAACTGATCGACCACCTGAAAATAAGAATTGTTGTATTTTTGTTGCCTTAGATTGAGCCGTTTATATCTACAGAGGGTGCTGATCTATTTCCAAAGAGCCCTCCCTGTTGCACCGCCATGTTTCTACAGTAGCCCAGAATGGACAAACCACACACTGGCTCTAGAAAAGGGCCTTTCATTTTGCATGAGTTTCATGGCAACCATAGGTTCTTCTACACACTTGGAAGGGGAGAGTGAGATGAGGTGTTTGGATCAAACAAACACCTCCAGCCAACATAAAAAATATAACAAAAATCTTGATTGAACTTTGTGTCAGATTCACGATTATTTTTTTTTTTTAATGTCAATTAATCTCACATTCTCGAAATGGAACAGGTCAGCCATTCAAGTTCACATTCACAGCTGCAGGATGGGCATGAAGACTGTTAGCTGACCTTGTGTTGTATTGAAAGATTTGGGAATTGTACTGAAATACATGTTCTGTGCCCTGTTCTGTATCCTCTGGAACATCAGCCAAGGTTATAGATGTTAATTAACAAGGGTGCCCTTAAGTGGTAACTGCATATACACAAGCATTTCAAGAAGAGAATGTAAGAATTGGGAAAAGCCTTGAACCAACATGTCATTCTAGGGGTTCTTTATAATTTTCATTAAAGATGTTGACCATGCTCATTGTGCTCATGTAGAGGGGTAAATGTGACAATGTTGAAATGAAATAAAGCTGCAGAATGGGAGGAGAAGTGGGCTGACCTATGGGCTGGCTCCATTTGGTGCGTTGAGGTAAGATGTTTATTTTCAATAATCAAAAGCTTTCACTCAGTGCTATTCATTAAGAGTCTCATAGTAGAATTCCTTTTGTGACTCTGACGTGGCAGACATAAGGTCTCCTTATGCCCACTTAACACACACACACAGACACACACACACACACACACACACACACACACACACACACACACACACACACACACACACACACACACACACACAGTCATTCAGCTTAAAGAAAATGAGCTTGACATTCTAAAGACTGACGGCACATACATGGCTGTGTTTGAGTTCAGAAGGAATTTGGAAATAAGACACTGAGGAGATACACACAACTTTTTCTGCAGCTCTACACAGAGAGGGGTGTTATTAGGGATAACCATAGGTGACAGTTATGGACTTATAGAGTGGAAACTAACTAATTACATTCACTCAGCTACTATACTTCTCTGTGCAGTTTTGTGGTACAATCTTTATTCTTCTATACAACTGAATTTCAAGGGCAAGTATAGTATTTTACTGTCTTACATTTATTTCCAGGCTTGGGGGGTAAGGGATTACATGTAATGGGGATTACATAATTAGGATACAAAGGTAACTGTAATCCATTGCAGTTAGAGAAGAGAGAGTTATGATCAATAAAAATTTAACTTATTTAGCAGGATTTTTTGTGAAATTGCTTCACTTTTTAAATCAGAAAAGAAAAACATTATAGTACAGTGACAGTTCTGCCTTCAGCTGTGAAGATACTGACTTTAATTTAAAGAAACATTTACAGGAAAGACCAACTGCTAATGTTAGCTACACATAATCAAGTTAGCTAGCTAAGCTATTCTACTAATAACACTGAAAATTATTTTGGGACTGTAAGTGGTGACGCTGGTGACCAGAATACTGTGTGGAAATAAGCTTATGTAAGTTTACTTTAAGTTTGAGTGTTAAATGTGACTAACATACTTAATAAATTACATTGACACGCACATACTTACACATACACAGACTCTCTATAGCTGGACAAACAATAAACCTAGCAAGATGTTTCACCCTCTAAGCTAAGCTAAGTGGCTATTTACTATCCAGACTGTATCAATTTTCTCATCTAACTCTTGACAAGAAAATGAATAAGCATGTTTCTTTTAACATACAAAACATATAATCATCTTATAAAACATAAACCACACATGGACTAACATTAGACACGTTTTCTGATGCTGCACAAGGTTTGTTTGCATCAGTAATGGTTGTAAACATAGGAGAGAAATAGACTTATTGGGCCTTTAAGTCAAACATAACGACTTCATCCTCAGAGATACTCTGAAGAAGAATACTTTCATATCTATCTTTTTCGTTGTTGTTGTTGAACAATGATATTTCAATTTTTTGCCTTTTTAACTGCAAGTCAGACATTAGTTTATCTAATCTATACAAGGGATTTTTATTGCTTTATTGCTTTACATCTATTTCTACCCAGCTCTAACATCCTGTGTACAAATTCACAACACAAAAGAGTATGTTTTTTGTACTGCTAATTTGTTTGTTTTTTTAAAAGCGTTAATCTTACCTCAGTTATACCCATCAGAAATCACACAGAACACTCTTTCAATGACTAATTGCACTTTCTGACACAAAGTCTGATTTTTCCTACAACCCTGACAGAGCATTCATTTTTGATGTGACACAAAAAATAATAGTCGAAGGTCCCTCAGAGGATATTTTCTCTCCATCTGAGGAAAGAAGTGGAAGGGTGAATGTACACTGTTATCTGCTTTTCATCACAAGCAACCTAAGCGGCTATAAATGAGGCAGGGCAGTAGAGCTTTGCAATGGTAAATAGGGTGTCTGATTGAAAGATTGGCCCACCTGGCCGTGACTGTCAGGAGGCCTCATCCGAACGCAGGCAACCACAAAGCTGAGCCGCCGTCCTCCGGCACCCACTTCCCGCCCTGTGTCGCCCAAATAGCCTGGGACGGGACCCGTGTCTGAGGAGATTGCTTTCGGAGCGCTGTGACTGGACCCTGATAGAGGAACACTTATCTCTGGGTAATTACCCTCTGTGCACAATGAATAAAATGAGAGACAGCTCCATAATCTAGGGTCTGGCAAGCTCCAAGATTACACAGCCACTCATATTATTCGCCAAGACTAATATGCAAAGATGATAAGCAAGTGAGGTTATCTTTGGCTTGTCTTGATTTAGAGTGGGAGTTGTTCAGATTTATTTTACGCTGAAATATATTTCATTTTAATTAGTGGAACGCACATATTTTGAAAACCACTCTATTACTGGATCTGGAGTGTTCCCTTGGTAACATAAAATGACTTAGCAGTGTGTACCACTGGGAATTGAACTTGCAGGCTTCTTTTAAAGGGACAGTTCATCCCCAAATCAAAAATAAATACATATTTTTCCTCTGGACTGTAGTGCTATTTATCCATCTGTACTGCTTTGGTGTGAGTTGCAGAGTTTTGGAGATATCTGCCATAGAGATGTCTGCCTTCTCTCAAATATAATGAAATTAGATAGTCCTGTGGTGCTCAAAGCGCCAAAAACAACAAACAAAAAAAAATAATTGAAAAACTCAACAGCAATGTCTCTTTCCAAAAAATCATTCCATGAAATCATTACAAGGTTGCTCAAAATAACCCACCAACTTTGTTGTGAACAGTTTGCAGTACAATCTACTGGAACTACTTTCTGTCGAATAGAAAGAAAATAGTTCCTACATAAAACTGCTCACAACCAGGGTTAGGAGGTTTACTTTAAAAATTTATCCTGATACAGTTAGTAATTACTTCTTAAAAAATGTAGTCAGTAATGTAATTTTAGTATCACAATATTAAAGTAATGTAACTTGATTAATTTCTGTTACTTTCAGATTATCTCAATCTAAAACATGGTGAAATTGTTTAGCCGCATATAGATTTTTTGTGTGTGTATTTTAAAATTGTAATCCTACTAATAATCCCCATTTTTACTAAATCTATCTGTAATCTGATTACGTCTGTTTTATTTGTAACTGTTATGGAATACAGTTACTTTTTTGGTATCTAGATCACACAGTCCATGTAATCCATTAAAAGCCTGGTCACAACAAGGTGTGTGGATTATCTTGTGTAACTGGGTCATAACTCAGGAAAGAAACACTGGTGATGAATTTTTCAAATGTATTTCTTTTGGTGCTGCAGCCACTGCAAGTCAAGTGCCATTTAGTTCTATTATATTGAAGAGAAGGCAGACATCTCTGCAGCTGATTCTTCAAAACTCTGAAGCTCACACCCAAAAATATAGATGGATAAATAACACTAGAGGAAAAATGTGTATTTTTGATTTTGGGGTGAACCGTCCCTTTAAGCCTTTTGTCCACCAATTTGGGCCAAAGAAAGAATGAATATTTGATTTCACTTCTTAGAGATGGTGAGTGTTTTCGCAAAGTCACTCCATGCTTATGGATATTTTGAGATCTCCATAGTCCCTCGTCTTTGTGGAGGGTATAAGACTCCACCACTCCATTGTTGAGCTTTGTAATTGGCTGTGTGTTCATGACAAAAGAGGCTCATGGAGGGACCCTGATGAGAAACTGCCTCAATCCAGTTCCTCTGTTTCTGGATGGGCTTAATTAGAATTGCTGCAAAGACCCTAAGGGCCAGAGAGAGGGCCTATTTCATTTTCCTGTTGTCTTTTGTCATCCTCACATCGTCTTCCCTAATTATTTCAGAGCCAAGAAAATCTGCTCCAAGGATTGGGTAAAGTGTCTGAAGAGGTCAGTCTCTTAGATTACCCAGAAATGTATCATTAGAACTGGGAGAGAGGGAAAGTTTGGGAAGATGAGGCACAAATTCCAGTAAGGCACTGGACAGAATAAATATCTGTCACACATAATCACACAACATGTACAGTTTGATCTATGATATATGCCACAGTCCAAGCAATTTAAAGCCAAATATATTAATTACAAAGAAAATTCCCATGGTGAAAGGAATACCGTCGTTTGACATTTTGGGAAATATGCTAATTCACTTTCTTGAGTTAGATGAAGATTGATGCCATTGTATAGTCTGTGCAGTAATAATGAAGCTAGCAGATGGTTAACTTAGCTTTACACAAAGAGCACTTCTAACTCCTGAAGTCTCAGAGTCAGATGTGCTGAATTCTGCCTTATCACTCATTTGTTATTGTTTCATCCTTGGCAATGTGCGATCGCAAATTTGAGGGGCGGGGCATCTTAAGGGGCACTGAAAGGAGGTTTGTTTGCTTGGTGCTTGTGTTCAACTGTCTTTTTCCACAGTGACTCACCCCGCCTTTAAGTCATAAAATTGTTTCATTTATAACAGCAGACTTAATAATTAAATTTGCTAGTTTGGCATCATCAGATCGCCACTCATGCCGCGCTGCATTGACCCACTGTGAATAGGCTTACCACAAACCCTGAGACACAAATGTGTGCGTCTAATTAAGATACCTACTGTTGGCAATGAAATTATATGTTGTTTTGCCTGGTAAAACTATGATTTTCAGCAGTTATGTTATAGTTTGTGACTTTCTGTTTACATGTTTGATAGCCTTTGACTGGACGTGCTACAGATGTTTGATAGCAAGTGTTTTGCTAATCCTAAAATTTAGACATTTCTTCATTTTAAAGGTGCAATTAAATTAGTAACACCTAGCTAGTAGTTTTAAACCTGCTAGTAATTTCTGAGAAGTTAGGAGGGATTCAAAACAATAGCTTGTGGATTTAAGACTAGCTGTTCCAACCCAAATCCTGAATTAATGTAACATAGTTAGTGGAATTTACAGTGCAGTGCATAAAGCTTATTTATTTAGGAGAAACGGTATACAATCCAAGGTGAAAAGAAAGAAGACAGACAGCAGTCAGCACAAATCCAGTCACATGCATGCTACATCTGCATACATGCAGTGAAAATGCATCCTGGCATAAATAGTCTGACTGTGCAATCTGGATCACAGGGTTAATGAACACACATAAGGAGGCCGCAGCGCCATTACTGTACATAATATGACTCATTGAGTGAAACTGTTAGTTGGAGCAGTTAATCACTTGACATAAATAGCCTTAAGAGTAACAATTTACCTCCCGAATTTTACATGTAAAGTCAATCACATTGGTTCCCGGTGAACATACTGCCTGTACTGTAGTAGAAGGCTGTTTAGCGGGGATGTTGCGCTGTATGAGGGTGATAGGAGTAATCAAGAAGGGGAGGGGGCTTCTCCATAGGAAGTTCCTGCAAACAGAGTGCACCCACTTTTTAAACCCCATTTGTCTTGTTAATGCTCCCCTCTGATTACCTGATTGCACTGGATGACTGTGGAGAAATCTGATTGCGTAAAATTATATAGAGCAAACTTTTGATTGGGGAGGGATCTGGCGAGCTCGCTGCCACCATTGACAGGCTTTGTGAAATTTGGCCTCGCTGATTTGAAATCAGCTAAGTGTCACGTCCCGTAATTGTAATCAGAACTTAATTTTTTATCCTTGTTCTCTTTCACAGCACAACTTTTCTCACGCAAACTTTTAAAGCTTGAACAATACTGCAGCCATGTTCTACATACAATAACCAAAAATACACTCATCCGTTTTCAGAGTGATCCTTCCCGGGTTACATACTCTGCTGCTGCATTGGTCAAGGACAATGGATACTCATTATGTTCAGTGTGTACTCAGCTCTATCTTAAACATAGCTCATAATGAATTCATTAGAGTCTTCTCCATTGTTTAAACATATCGCTTTAACCATATATACTCTTGACATTCTTGCCCATTCTCACTTCATTTTGCACTTTGAAGCATTTATGAAAAAGCTGAACCTCTTCATGGCCCTTCTATCATCTGGATCAAAGCTACAGAAATATCTGGAATGAAAAAGAAAGGAGATACCATCTTGATTCATACCCATCAACTGAATTATAGCTTTGAATAGAATTTTGGAAATGAATCTACTGAAAACTTAAAAAGGAGTCCACATTTAATAAATCAACAGGCTGAAAATGATGTCAATTATCAGTCCTTATAGACTTAAAGGTTGTGTAAAGCAACAATAAATGTATGTTCTGAATATGTACACATACACCACAGAAACATGTGTTAGTAACCAGCCAGCCAAATTTGAATGATTCGCAAAGTATATATAATTAGGTCTCAAAGTCATGAAAAAAATGAGCATTCATCTCTGCTCTGGAACCCGCAATTTCCACCAAGCACGGCTGCGGCGCATTACAGCAGTCGGAGCAATCCGAGGCCATTCTAGACAATGCTTGTGATTCCACCAGAAGTGCCAAGGTGCATTTCAGATGCATCCCAGAGGCGGCTCGGCACTCCACTCCGTGGAGAATATGCGCTTAGTCTATTTTTGATGGATGCTGCATCAATTAGCACAGAGCAGATCGAATGGGCAGGAAGTCAGACAGAAAAAAGGCAGGGAGAATCCAGGTAATTTTCAAAATTAAAGATCTTGTGCAGTCTCACAATCATAAAGACAGACAGAAAAGAAACTATTTAACCACATAGTATGCTTATCCACGGTAGAAGTACACAAAGAGGACCTAATCAACAAACCCTGAGCAAGTAAACATAATCAGGTGGGCAAAACGCTTCTGAAATGCTGCTGGTGGGTGCTGCAGCCGTGCGGAGGAGGGATCATAATGGTGGCACAGACATGCCGCACCTGATGGAATTTACTGGTAAGACCCGAAACCCACCTGAAACATAGATCATCCATCTAGCAGCTTCATTGGTCATGTCCAGACATGTTTTTTTTTGTCTTCTGTGTTGGGTTGTTGGAATTGAAGTGAGCTGATGTGAACTGCCGAGCTGATGTGGACTGAGACAGTCGCTGTTTGAGGGTAGGAGGAGGTGGTGTCTTTCATGTGTCAGTTTGTGGGGCTTATATATAATCGGCATGTCACCAAGCCATGTTTCAGATCCACCAAAAAAATCCTGAACACAGGAATCGTGAACAGCGTATTACTGGTCTAACTCCACGTTTCAGTACTACACAGTTCCCAGTCTTTTCACCTGTTTTCAGCAACTATTTTCTTCTTGTTTTTCCCCTTCTCCCAAGCTAAATAAAGGAGATACCATCTTTATTCATAACCAGCAGCTGAATAAAAAAAATTATGTATTTTAATGTATTGAAAACTTAAAAATAGTCCACATTTAGTGACTCAAAATTATATCAATTATCAGTCCTCAGTCATAGACTTAATACAGCAAATTTTAGTCACACATATTGCATCTTCATTCCTTCATTTCATCACTCACAAGTAAACTCTGCAGTCCAGTAAAAAAATGTATATTCATTGTGAGTGGCTGGTTGTAGGCAAAGGTAAATATTTTCCTTTATTAGGTTAGAAATTCAAGGTAAATTAAAGGTAGGTTGATTTCCTTTCAGATGTAATGCTGGTGACATTTCAATGATTGGAGCACAATCGGAAATCCATACTTCACAACACTGCATACTCTTCATTAATTAACTTCCTATTGATCGCTGACCTCGCCACTTCAACTTATTTCCATTTCACACTTCAGTTTACAATTCAGTCAACACATGTTCTGGTAAAACACAGTGCACGGGTAAGAGGAGGTGTTGAGGGCAGGTGGAAATGAAATGAATGTAATTGTGTTTAGAATAATTAGTTTTGCCAGTCCTATCTCTTGTTTGGAGATTTCAAATTCTTCTGCCAATACGTTCATCTTGTTGAAGTGATAATGTTTTTTTTTTGTCCAGACATTTTAAGTGCAGGCTTTGGTTTAAAGCTCAAGGACCCACCCAACAGCAGGCTCAAGAGGCTGGAGAGTGTTATGAATTCTTTGCAGGGCTGACACTGTCTGTGTTTTTCACTCATGATCAGAGCCTCACTCCACTTTCAAGCTAAAATGTTGAGTTCTATTACAGCAACAAATCTGATCTGAGAATTTCAGACTACGCTAAATAGACACAGCATGTTGAAATCTCACACAAGTTTGGGGTGTTTGAAGTGGGTTTATATGAAGTATTTATCCATAACCAGTGTATTACCTATAGTAAATGGCAGTTGATACGCCCTCAGCTGGGAAGTTGCCCTTAGAAACTGTTTGGAAAAGGGCATGCACTTTCATGAAACACTTGGCAGGTGATTGGATGAACCATCTGTCTATCATATCTAACACGGGCTAGCCTGGGAGAAGAGTGAAAACATGTTTTCCATGGAGAAAAGCCTTCAGTGACGTTCTATGCTCTTATTTCAATGAAGAAATACTCACCAGTTCTGATACAGCTGATGCTACCACAGTATTTACTCTAACCTCTTCAAGAGCCAACTTCATTTGGTCGAGACAAGTCGGTTCCATGGACACTTCTTGCTGTCGTCACACCTAAAACCACGCCTGCGGCTGCTAGTAGTTCCTCCTGGGATGCTGATTGGCTGCACCACTTCTGGTGCGGATACAAACAGATAACTTGAAGCAAGGTAAGAAAATAATCTCTGTGGTGAACAAATGTTTATGCTATCTTACATATTTTGTTCAGCTGGATAGTTTTCACAAATAAACAACAATTTTATGATTTTTTAAGTGTAAATGGAATCTCCATAAGTAAAGAGTTAATGTTAGGCTATAAAAAAAAAAAAAAACCTACACCACAGCCTGACAAGGTCTGCTCTCCCTTTGATAGAACACTGAGGTTACCGCTTTAGTCAAGATTTGATTGGCTGTATTAAAATAAGGCACCTATATATGAAGAAACACAGGTATTCTGATGAATTGATGCAAAACTAGTGGATGCTATAATGGATAAAATCTTTTTAGTTGCTGTTTTTTTTTTTTATCTCAAAGAAGAACATGGGATAAGTGATGTATAAAGCAGATATGCAGGCTGTAGGAGACCAGCAGTTTATTTCAGTTGGAGCACTGCATTAGCTGCATCTGGAAACAACATTACAAATAAATGTTACAAATTAGGATTTGTTCACACACACACACACAAAAAAAATACTCTGGCAGATTTAAGATTATACCTTTAAGAACTGGTCTTGAAAGTAAATGAAAAAGACAAGTTGATTTTAGCCTCATTTGTCTGGCAAATTTCAAAATAAGGGCCTCTTGAAAATGTTTTATAGGAATACTTGGAATGCCAAAACGGTGATAAATCTGCTTGTTTTGAGTCCCAACCTATGCTGTGAATACTGTGGCAGCATGTGCAATTTCCTGTATTAAGGATGGAGTTAGTTCAGGCTTATCCAGAGTCATAGCCTCGGAGCCTATAATCTTGGCTTGTTCACACCTTAAAGTCAAACATCTTTGTTGAGTTGACTGTGGCAGCTGTAGCAGGACAAAAACTCAGCTTGTTTTGTCCAGTATGCTGTTTCTGCTATTTAGAATACCTTAGTTGAGAGTGTCCTAAGTATAGTGACAGCAATAGTGTACAGAGGAAACATCATTATAAACTCAACAACTCCTCAACATTTTGGACCATCTCCATGCGGCATTCTTTTTGGCTCCTGAGCCTCCAGCCACCTGCACAAGTTGTAATAAAACTGTCACAAATGAATGAAAGTCGGGAGGAGGGAGGGAGCGAGGGGTGGGTGTGGGGGTGGAGGGTTAACACAGATGTCCAAATAAAGTGTGAATGATTCATTTTGCCAAGATTAGTGGCATTCTCCAGCAGAAACTTTCCCATGGCAAAGGAACTCGGCTGCTTTCATTACTGCCCCGTGGATTGTCATCATAAATTGATTTTCTCTCTGTAAGACAAATTAAATTGCATATGAAATACAACAGAAAGAACAAGAAAGTGTCTGTTTCTCCATTTTCTTCCACAGCGCCCGTTCCCTCCCTTCTCTTTGTTGTCCCCTTTTTGTCAATTTCCCATGTCTCTCACATCTAAGTGATCCAGAGTGTTCAAACTTAAATTAAGATCTCTGGCAAGATAAACAGTTAAAACCAGTTCCCATAGTTACGGCTCACACAGCGTGGTGATTGCATTATAATCCGACAGCAATCAACTCTAAATGAAACAGGGATGATAAGGGTGCTATTTTCTGTGTGTGTGCGTGCGTGTGTGTGCGTGCACGCCTGAATGTAGCTTATTTCTTTCCTTTGTTCGACTTAGATTTTTATTACCTTCCAATCAGGTCAGCTCCACAGCAGAGGCTCTTTGGACAAACATGGCCATGATGTGGCCAGAATGAGATTAAGACACCAGAGCAAGGCCTCAGTGAAGGGCCTTCTGCTGTTGTGGAAAACTCAGTGTCCCCCGATGACTCAGAAAATGCTTCAATTGGCTCTAAGTATGAAAGGGAGTTTGCCCTTCAAGTTTGAGCAGTGTCTCATCCTACAATCCATTAAAAAATGAAAAATATATCCACACGATATCGATCTGGACCTGCTAACATTACTGTTTCACAAAGACACAATAACTAGATATCCAAAAATACTTGCTCAATGTACCTTCCTTATTGAATTTTCTGAAACTAATGAAAAGATATGTTTAACCACTCATTAAAAATTTCTTCTGAGTAGTTAGTCCTTGTCTCTTGGAGCACACACAACATGTCAATTAAAAGAAAATAGGAATAATAGAAATAGGAATGAGAGTTTTAAGGCCATATTCAGTCAGACTTTGAGAAAAATTGCAGCCTTCTCATTAATTTGAATGAAGCTACTCCTCCATTGATGCAGCAACAGTATGAACGTGCAGGGCCTAAGCGAAAAAAAAATGTCGGACATTAATGACGTGCAGCACTATCCAGCAAGGTGCCACTTGCTTGTTACACAGAATCATCTAGGAAGTCGTCCTTAGAAACTGTGTGGAAAAGGACAGGCATTTTCAAAAAACCCTCTTGGCAGGTGATTGGATGAACCATCTGTCTATCATGTCTAACACAAGCTAACTTCAACCAATCAGATCAAACTCTTGCTGAACCCTGTCGGGAGAAGAGTGAAAGCATCTTTTCTGCAGAGAAAAGTCTTCAGTGTCGTTCTTTGCTCTTCTTTCAATTAAGAAATTCTCTCCAGTTCTGATATAATTGATGCTATCACTTTATCTACACTAACCTCTTGTAGTTCCCTAGAAATGCAAATCAGGCAGGGTGCATTATTGTGTATTGTTTTTCCCCTGTAGCAGAATGTGTATGCTCTGAGCCAGACCTTTGTCTGGTGCCGCTCTGCTGTGTTTTGATTGGTAGGAATATTTATCTTTTAAATAACTTTTAATCACAGGAAAGTATGCATGTACCTATTCATACACTAGTGTGTCCTAATTCATGCCACCCCAGCATAAGTCAGTGTCACACTTGGGTCACCCCAGTCAAAAAAAAGTCTGGAAACACCCCTGGATAGCAGGCTTGTACCAACAGTCTACATCCAGTGAGTCAGAAAAAGGTTAAAACAGCTATTTGGTTAAAGTTAGAGGAAGCTTGTGGTTTTTTATGGTTAAAAGAAACCAACATTGGCTGTTGGTAGGAAACGAGTCTGCCATGTTAAAGTCACACTTCATTGACCCAACCATCCACACTGACTTCCTCCCAGTGAGGTTTTACCATGCTATAACAAGACCAACCGCAGTCATAATTCAAACAGACACACAAGAAGTCCTCGTCAAGTGGACATGGATTGTTTTCTGAACAAACAACCAGTGCTGTCAAGACCTCAAGAGGCATCTTGAGCATTTTCCAGAAAATGTTAGCGAATATACAAAATATAAGAGCATTGCGATGCTCACATTGTTTTGAAATGTTGATGCATGCATTGGTCAGAATCTATTTATTGCAAATAAATGCAAGTTGCTGTCATTCAAATTAAAGTTGTAGCACAACAGTTTGTTCATCACAAACCCTTAAGCTCAACCAACTCCTGGTCCACCATGAAGTACCACCCTCCTCCATCAGTTTCTCACGGCCTCGACACTAAACAGAGAGGCTTTCCAGTTCATTCTTATATGTCAGAGACTCTGTGTCTCTGTGGGAAGAATGCCGCTCATCCGAGATGTCTGCAGGTTGTCAGAGCAAGAAGGAGAGGAGCGAGGGTGAGGCCAACCCCGAGGCAGCCCCAAGACAAACAAGAGAGGCATCTGTGAGTGGAAGCCATCATCAGTCATCCTAAAGAAATTATCCCCTCCGCCGTGTGCCACTGATCAACAAGGAGCTGCATGCTCAGACCACGGCCTCCCTCACAAAAAGACAAAACCCTCTTTCATTATTGCCTTGTTTTAATCTACATTAAAGAGAGGAGATATCACTGCTTCTTACCACTTATTTCACTTGAAGTTTTAGATCAATCAATAAAAGATGGACCAGGTAGATTTGCCGCAGTGTCTCATTGAGGGAAAAATTTGCAGATTTTGAGAAGGCCATTCTGACCTACACACCCCAGCTGAAACTAGAAGAATGCACTCAGTAGATAGAAGATCTCTGCCTGGCAACCCAAAAAACAAACAAAGAAACAAAATACTGGATGTAACCCCTTTGTAATCACCCCCATTTTGATTGGTAACCGTAATTTAATTTCTTTTTTTTTCTCAGTACGGCATCAACATTAATGTTGTAATCTACTTGCCCAAAGTGAATTTTTACTTGTCCCTGTAAAAAATGTTTTATTTATGTGCGGGACTCAAATTGCAACAAAGACTTAAGTTAATTGCCATGTTTAATCTGCAAAATCTATAAATGTCAGAAAATAGTGAAAAATGAATAAAAGTGAGAAATTTCCATATTTGAGAGGCTGAAAACAGAATTTTCTGCCATTTTTGCAAGAAAAATTACTCATCAAAACACCACTTTCTTACCACTTAATTGGACAGTGAGTTGCCAGATTTACTTGCCCAAGATGGCATTTTACTTGGCCTGGGCAAGGAGGCAAGCCTTAATGTTGAGTCCTGCAGTAGCTTTAATGGATCACACTAACATTTATTTTGAAATTTAATTACATGTTTTACATTACTCTCCACCACTGCTAATGTCCTATTGGACATTTGTGTGAATTTTGTCATAATTAGAATATGAATTCTTGAGATATGGCCAAAAACATGTTTTCTGAGGTCACAGTTAACTTTGACCACTAAAATCTGAACAGTTCATCTATAAGTCCATGTGGATGTTTGCACCAAGTTTGAAGAAATTCCTTCCAGGTGTTGCTCAGACATCATGTTAATGAGAGTGGGTTCTACATGAGATCACACTGACCTTTGACCTTTAATGCTTGAGTCCAAGTGGACGTTTGTGCCAAGTTTGAAGAAATTCCCTTAAGGCGTTAGTGAGATATTCACAAGGATGAGATCACCTGAAAACATAATGCCTCAGGCCAAAGCTGTTGCTGACAAGGAGGCATAAAAAAGGGTTTTCAAAGTTTTTCAAAAAGTGTATGACACACACAGGTCCTTCAGCATACAGTCATGATTGTGTACAAAATAAATTAGGCTGATCAGTCCAGTGGTATTTGAGTTTTGCTGCAGACAAGCTGTAAGTCCAGTGATCATGGACGCAGACACTCACTCATGGAAGTGATTACATGATCCCCTCCCATCTTACATCTGGCGGGGATTACAAAGGAACAATATCATCTCCCACACTGTAGTGTATTGTATAACAGCGACTGCATGCACAGCATGCAGTACAGAGCATGTCGCTGTAAATAAAAAAGGGAAAGAGCGGTCATTCAGTAAAGTGGGGTTAGAGCCAAATGAAATATGCTCCCAATTATGGCAATGGGTGTAAGGAGCTAATAAAGTGAATGTCCCTACAAGACACTGAACCCTAATGGATCCCAACTAATTTGCTTTGACTGATGAATTTCCCACTCCAGTTGTGTGGGGTTGAATAATTATGAAATTTATCACAAGACATTGAGACTCATTAAGGATTCACGACATTTCATTAAAGCAATGTTGTTAGAGGCAGCACATGGCGTTCTGTTTGTGTTTGTACGTGCGCGCATGCAGAGAGTCTGAAATAGTGTGTAGAAGCAATTATCCAACGATTAAAGCACTTAAAGGAAGGGCTGTTTTTGCCTCTCTGTCATTTCGTTTCTGAATTCCATCAATCCAGATCGCTCTCGCCATCGCTGAGATGTTTTCTGGCTCTGTTGTGCACATTCATTACTGTCAAGGGCTTCTGGTGTGTTTGAAAATGTGCACCCTGATCCATCAAAAACCTACAAAATCCATTACATTTATATGAGAATGTCATGACAGACTAGATGGGTTCATTATATAGCTTTGCAGGAAAGGTTTGCATCTGAAGCCCAAATCCTGTACAGACATGAGCTTAAAGTAAAGCTAATTTGGGGGAACAACAGTCCCTTCTTGTTTAGAATGATATCAAACAAATACAGCTTGTGGCAATAAATTCACAGTTTCTGTGAAAGTGATAAACTGTCTAAAAATGCCACCACGAAACAGATATAGACAGCAATCCTGATCCCCTCTGATGATTACCCCATGTCAAGGTTAGAGCAGTCCTGTCCAATAAATTGTAACTCTGCCCATCTAATTTTTCCCGCTTCATTGCTTTTTGACCCAAATCTTGTGATTTGCTTCACTATATGTTTTTTCTTTTCTAGATGTGAAGTACACATTCTGTAGAAGTACAAATACTTGTGTAAGACTCAAGTAGAAGTAAAAGTAAAAGTACTGATTCAACTTCTTTACTCAAGTAAAAGTGAAAAAGTACAGGCTCTGAAATGGACTCAAAGCATAAAAATAAAAAGCCGCCCTGAAAGACATTTTTACCAGCTGTTTCTGTGCAAAGCTAACTGAACAGTTTCTCTTTACGTCTTTGTTCTTTTCAGAGTGATGCAGTTCAGCTCAGTCCTTTTGCACCAATCAGGCCCCAAAGTAGCAGCATATCTTGTTCCACACTGCAGTAACGTGCGATGTAAAAACATGTGGGAAAAATTAAAATAAACATATTAGTTTGATCTGCTGTAACTCTGTAAGGTGATTCTACAAACAGGTGACTAACATTGCAGAACACTTCTCAAAGTAATAGTTCAACATTTTGGGGAAATACATGCATTTGCTTTCTTTCAAAGAGTGAGTTCAGAATAAAATATCAATCTCATGTTTGTGTGCTAAAGAGTGATCCTGGTATTTTTTACATATTTTGATACAACAAGCTGTGGAGTCAGTCCTGCAAGGTGCCTCAGCCGGCAGCTGCAAAACAGGCTGCATTGACTGAATGTAATCCTTGTCCACTAAAAAGTGCTTGTTTTTGCCCTTGACAGGCTCAGATTGTTATTCTGTCTGACATCAATATGGAAAGAATTCCAACAGAGACAGACATTTTGACTAAAGATTACAATCATTTTTGTTTAAAAAGAAACAGCAGTTATATCACTCTCCTCAAAGCCACCAGACTCCAATGACCAAACCAGTCATTTTGCCTCAGAGAACCCAGTGACAAAAAGATGCATTTTTATAGTCAGCTGATACAGTCTAAAGGGCCAATACCAAAACTTTCTGTTCTTACAAGTCATTCAGACCCCAAAATATGCAAAATAAATAAATACATAAAATAGTGCCTTGGTTTAAAAATAACAACTAGCATCAAAGACTAAAGGCAGAGAGAACTGGGAAGCCTGGCTTTGTCCAAAGTCTCAGTTTTTTTAATCTGTATGTAAACAGCCATTTTTGGCCACTTCTAACCATTTTTTGGCAGCAGAAACTTGGCTGTAAACACAATACTGACATATCATCACCTAAGTTGATATAGATGGAGATTTGTTAGCAAATAGTCGCCTATTTACACATCCAGCACAGCATGGAGCAACACTGGCATTCATTTAGATCATGTTTTTTTGTGTTTGTTCATTGAATAAACCTAATTTCCAATGCTCACTCTCCTTTAGCTCTATTATATATTCCACCAAATCCTGAGGGAAATGCCAAGCTCTTTAGGTGCTACTATTGGCCCTTTTCCACACCTGGTTTGACTCGGTTTGACTCGGCCCATCAGCCCAGCATAGCAGGGGTTTGCATTTCCATTACAACAGGGCTACCCACTTGAAGGTGTGTCTTTTACCTGAAGACAAGCTTGAGAAGGCTTGAGTCAAGCGGCTGTATAGCAGTGGATAAACCGTTCATGTACATCTCTGGGATAAACACACTTTTTCCTTAAATTCTTCAGAGTAAAAGTCCCATGTTGTTTAGTTAGTTAAATACTTTTATTATGAAGCAGCACAAACAGAAAATGTTTTCATTTGGGAGTTTCATCAGCAGTAACTTAACATGACTCTGACGCAGCTGAAAGTGAGTATGAAATGGTAAAATAACGCAGATACTTGAAAGTACAAACCACAAAAGAGGAGAGAAACTACATTTCAAAACATAGAGATTCTGTTAGAAGCTACAAAAGTACTAAGAGCTGAACATAAAGAGACTTAAAGAGACTTAAAGTGTTGCTCTTTCTCTCTGCTCTCCTGCACATACATGAGCTGAGTATCACGACACTCGCTTGTTCAAGGGGGAGAAAGGAGGGTCATCACGGGTTGGCCACAGCTGGTGAGATGTCACCACAGCCCATTTTGAGGCAGGTCAGGCTCACTTTGGCCCCACTCTAGAGCAGATCCACTGTGGGCGCGGCTCGGTGTTGCTCGGTGTACTTAAAGTGATAATGGAAATGCAATTTGGTATGGTTTGGCTTGTTGCAGCCAAAAGCGCCAGTGGAAAAGGCCCATATGTTTACCATCTAGTTACTAAGTACTGAGGTGTGAGGTTGGTGTGCGAAACTGGTGAGACCAGTAAGTCTGAACCAAACCAGTAAAGCTGTCCTGTCCTAAAACCAAAACAAGAAGCTGAAAGATGCTAAAAGGCTGTGTAGAGCTCTTTTATATTCCAAGGGTTTTATCTAGAATCCACACGGGGGAGTTTTTCAAGGATTTCAACAATCCTTGAAGAACTCTTTCTTCCAGAAAGGGTTCAAAAGGGTTCTCCATCAGTCTTACAAAAGAACCCTGGACAAACCTGTTCTTCAAAAAAGGGTTCTTAAGAAACAAACAGTTATGAGTAGAACCTTTGCTTTTAGAACCCTTATTTCTAAGAGTGTACAACGTGTAAGTGAGACAGCTTTGGAGGGTATTTTTGAGCCCTGGACAGTTTCCAGTCTTGGTGAGCTAAGATAGTTTTAGCCTAGCTTAATGCTAAGCTAGGCTAAAGATGACCTGACTTCAGCTCTTCTTATTTAATTTCCCAGAATGCTGAACAGAACCTTTAAGGCCACTACTGATACACACAGTCACTCTACTGACTCATTTGTGTCGTGTGAGTGTGAATTTATTTCTTAAACACAGGGAACCATAAGCTGTTCTACATTCACATATCACTCTAAGTACAATATTTGTTTGAGTTTCTTTCTGTTTTTTTAATCTCTTGATCTTCAGATGGCTGTATTGGTCCTGACACATTTTTTCAGAGTTGCTGCACTGCCCGGAGCTGATGAAATCAAGAACTATGAGTGCAGGCTTTAAAGAAACCCACTGACATACAGGGGGTGTTTATTGAGTTTCTATGTACTTAAGCTCACTTTGTTCTCTGTTTAATTACAAGCGATAAATGAACAAGATCAATACCACCAAATTAATGAAGTGAGGCATATTTTGAGAGGAGAATATTGAGCAAAACACTTCTGGCTGTTTCATTGTTTCGTGACCCAAGTCGAGCTGGAACCACATGGGAAAGTGGAGGGAGTACAGAGAACATACCACAAACACAAAGCAACACAGCCATGAACTTAGATTGAAGGCTTTGATTACACTTATTTAGTCAGTCTGAATGTGCTTATTTTCATGCCATTTCAACTACACATCGCATGAGTGTAACAGCCTCCCATAACCATGACCTGGAGTGCATTGATTTGCCATGTACTGAATGGAATGTGGTCCCACAAAAGCTCCAGAAATGTTCCTTTGTTTTTTGTTATCAAATTTACTACCAGATATTCATATAAAAGCTGTCACAGTTGTTAAATGTCCAAGGAATTAAAAGAGCTGGTCTTGCCTCGCCAAATGTTATCCAAATGTTGCAGAATGATTTAAACAAATTGTTTGACATTTGGGGAAATTTGCTTATATGCTTTCTTGCCAAATTACTCAGAGTTAGATGACAAGATCGATACCACTCTCGTGTCTGTACAGTAAATATGTAGCTACTGCCAGTGGATGGCTAGCCTAACTTTGCATGGAAAACAGGAGGAAACAGTTAGCCTGGCTCTGTGCAGCGCTTCTAAAACTGTGCCAGGCAGAGAAATACAGCACAGAATCCACATAAAACCACTGAGTGTCATTTCTTCACTTGGTTTTTGTACAGACAAACAAGTGCTAAGACAGGTGTTAATAGCGTTGTAGGGATGATGTAGTTTTGTAGGCCAACCCCAACGTTAGCATCATTTTGGTTCCTTTGACAAAACGCCAATGAGATTTTTTTATTTTTTTATTTATTACAGAGAATAAGCTCTGTGGGACACTTTTTGTTTAATAAAACAATCTTCCCAGATGAACACCACTTTTATGTGAAGCATAAAAGTTTCACTAGAAGTAAAAAAAACTAATGTTAGACTATAAACAAAGTACACCACAGTTGCGTGACTTCATGTGACCACCACAAACTGACTAGTTTGCGGCATGTCAATGTTTAATATCCCTGGTAACCTCTATTTTCTCCTTTAGTCACTTGCAGATGCCTTTTTAAAGACACTGAAAATGTTAAAAATTCATGAGTGGGGTATTTTTCGTTGTAGTACAAAATGTGAAAAAAAAATAAGCTTGGAACAGACCTCTAAATTTTTTTTTTAAAAAACCCACTGACTTCCATTCAAGGGAACACATCCTCATACCCACACAATAGAATAGGTTGACTCTCAAAAGAACATGTATTACTATTCAAGGGTGGATATTTCATTCCACAGTTGGTGTGGACAATAGACGTGTCATAGCTGAAGCTACAGTTGGGGGGTTTCATGAGCCAGTTCACGACATTATAGCTACACTAAAATAATATGTCTAATATTGCTAAAATAAATGAATACAAGTAATACAGAAGTTATTTTCCATCCATCCATTTTCTGTAACCACGGGGGGCAGGAGTCTATCCCAGCTGACATTGGGCGAGACCACCACAACTCGCCAGTTCATTGCAGGGCTGACACATCGAGACAGACAAACCACTCACACCTACAGGGAATTTAGAGTCACCAATTAACCTAACATGTATTCCTGTGGGAGGAAGCCGGAGAGAACCCACACAGACACGGGGAGAACATGCAAACTCAGCCCCCCAGCCAGCTGGGGGATCGAACTCAGGACCTTCTTGCTGTGAGGCGGCAGTGCTAACTACTGCACCACCGTGCCGCCCAAGTTAGTAGTAAATATATGCGTTTGCATACGCACCCCTATGCATCCCTATGCTTTATAGCTGCCTCGTGTATCCTGCGTCCATTTGGAGTGATGGTTGTGCACATCTTTAGATATTAATGCTACACATACACAAAGGCATATGCATGGTTAAACAGCAAGTATATTTCCAGCCTAACACTGACAGCTGCACTTTGGTTAGGTTTAGCCATAAGAACTACTTGACTAGGTCTAGATAAAGATCATGCTTGGGGTTAAAATGACTATGTTACGTATGTTATGTGACAGAAGACACATACATAACAAAACTTAAGTATCTTACAACTTAAATAACTCCATGTTTACTTTGTGTTTCACACAGGGCTCAAACCCGAGCCTCCTGGGTGACAGTACTGTGTTTGTTTGAACTATCCATCCACCCCACCTCTTCCACATGTAGACTTTCTCTCTTCATATTTCTTTTGTCATAGTTATTAAGCCCACCAGAGGTTGCCACCTGATAATGGAAACATACTGGAGGTCGGAGATATATGTCGTACTAAGCTGTTTGCACATTCGTCTGACATGCATGTTTTTCTGGTGAGGATGGGCTACATTTGCGGGTTTTAGGACTCATTCCTGCAGCACCCTGTTAAGGTACCATTACATTTAGTGTAGCATTGCCTTTCCATAGCCAACATGCACAATAAGAGCAACCTCAATTAGCATCATTGGTAACACCTGTGTTTATCCTACTATTTAATGTCAAAATGGCTGCTGTGAAAAAACATAACCCCATAAATCCACAAATTGTTTTTGAGAGCTTTACAGCATACTTGCCAACCTTGAGACCTCAAAAACAGGGAGGAATTCACGAGGGTTTCAAAACTAAAAAGTCTGACTTTCAGAGACTTTGTTTCTTCTTCAGAGTTTTAAAGAATGAAAATGACAAAACAATAAGTACACTGCAATATAATTGTTACGATCAGCACTTTTAATTTTAATTTTCAGGAAAGAATACAGAATAGCTCAGCCCACTGGCATGAACTTGTGTAAATCTCTGGCTTGAACTAAAATTCATCAGTTTTCTTTCCTGTCCCAAAAAGAAAATCAACACAGCAGATTTTACAAAATGCATACCCCTTACATTTAAAAATTTCCTTAAAAAACAGGAATCTTTCTTATTCTAGTCAGGTGTAGTTGTGTTGTCCAGGTAGAAACAGTAGACTTTGGGAGTAGAGCCTATACATGCTGTACAATGTCCAGAAACAGGCTGTGATAGTGAAAATAAAAAAAGTGTGAAAATTTGTCAGAAATCGAGAAATATATGAGAACTGTGATTCCAGAGGGAAATAAGGAGAGTGCAATGAAAAACAGGAGTCTACTGGGAAAGGGTTGGCAGGTATGTTTTACAGATAGTGGTAGATGGATTTTGTAACTTTTGGACATTTCTAGTACTAGTAATAAGCTAGGCCTAGCCATGTCCTGACTAAAGCTTGCAACTAAACAAACAGGCATACTTACATGGAACTAGTTTCCACCTTCTCTCTTTTCCTGTGTTTTCACTCTTAATGCTAAGATAAGCTAACTGGCAGTTGGGTTTAGCTTGATTTAACATACAGACATTAGATAGGTACTAATCTTCTCATCTAACTGTGGGCTAGAAAGCAAATAACTGTGCTTTCCCAAATGCTGAAATATTCCTAATGTGTTTTTAGGTAAGTAGCCAGTTACTTAGAAGATTTCATTTAGAGATCTGGCTGTCGGGTCCACCATCCTCCATTCAGTCAGTCTCTATCTGCAGATAATCTGAACTCTAATCTCTCCCTCATCAGTTGGCTCAGCTAACTGAATATCATTCTCTCTAAAAGACAGCACCCACACACACATGCAGTAAAGCGAGTGTGATGCTATATCGCAAACTGAAGACACGGGTGCACTTTGCTGTGGTAAACAATCCAATGTGATCTTGGGGAACGAGTGTGAGAGAAAGTTGTGGTGACCTGCGTGTTGTTTAGTCAGAGGATTGCCTGTGGAGTGTAAACTTGCAGATTGAAACCAGCCTTTGTGGCTCAATGTCATGTTAATAGAATATAACACAGAGTGAATCCCAATCTGAAGTTAACCACCGTGTTGAATGTGGCTCTCTTGCTTTTTCCCACAGGACAAGAAGCTTCATTATGAAGCACCGTGGTCTCCTTTTCATCTCGGTGAGATCACCCCTGTGGGGAGTATCAACACTGCGGGCCACATCTGACGCTCTCTTGTCCCTGTTTAAACATTGAAATCGTGTTCCGCCATATTGTTGTGTGCTGCTGTTTTTTTCTACTTTTTTTTTTATCTGGTCTGCTTCATAATGCAGCTGCTTGGAAACTGCCACAGGACTGAAAGATCTCAGCGGAGAAAGGAGATGATCAATTTCTGGGGGAACAAACCCTCCCCTTCCTCCTCCTCATCTCCAAACCCTCTCCCCCTCACAGCTCCCTGACCCCTCCACCTCCTCCTCCTCCTCCTCACTTCAACTAGCCATAATTATTTTGCAAAAGAGCTCCAGAAAAAGAACACGCAGAGTAATTTCTCTTGCCCAGTTATGAAAAGCTCATTAAAATAGGCCTGGAACAAACAAAGCTTTTCCTGTGAGGCCCCTTTTCAAATTCATTTCATAATTTCCCACTGTTTTAATCATTTATATCAATTAATCATTCCTTGGTGGAAAAGATATTCTTTGCCATCTTCTGTGTTTTTTTGTTCTAGTGAGTGAGAGGCTTGATGAGAGTGTCAGGAGAGTGTGGCTCAAACCAAGGTGGAGTAGCATTGGCTTTGCCAAAAGGGAAATCAGCTTGATGCAGCACAATCTCTTTGGAGCTGCAAGAATAATTAAACAATTAAAGTCAAGAAAAAGATCATCTTTATACATCTGATGTCTTTCTAATGAAGCCAGGGGCATCTCATAATGAAGCGGTTTTGTCATGTAAAACTGCTCAACCTGGTGAATCTCAAACAACTTTTCTATGAGGCAACTTTTCCATAATAGCAGCAACACTTTTCTTTCTTTCTTTTTTTTTAACACTTTTTTAGTCTCACTGAAGACTAAAGCCTGACCGATATATCAGTTAAACGATATTATCAGTCCAATACTGGCCAGTCACAGCTATATCGTCTATATCGGTATCAGGATATATGCTGTCTGATAAACACCATTATGAACATAATGCAGATTGTTTTTATTTGTTAGCTTTATAGTAGAGATGAATAGATTATTTTCAGCTGATACAGATAATGGATAATTACGTGCTTCTCATGGCCAATATCAATAAGCCAAGTGTTTATTACACAGTTTTATATTTTAAAAAGAACTTAAGATAACCTGTAGTTTATACACATCTGAGGCTATGAAAGGCTAAGACGTAGTGAGCAGAGATCAATGATTTAATATTCCACAACTCTCACCAAACCAAATCTGACATATGACAACAAAAATAAAGAACAGATCTGACTCTTCAAATGTTTAGTTATTTTTCCTAGTAAAATTCATCACAAAAAATTACAAAACTTTAAAAACATTGGCTTTTATAGAAAATTTGCATAAGAGTTCCAATTAAATGCTTTGACATAATATGTCAAATAAGATATTATTATTATAGCTGATATTTATCAGCAAATATATTTTGATACTGATATAAACTGATATAGCTGGATAGGTCAATATCAGCCAATAATTTATTGGAACAGATATTTATCATGCATCCCTACTTTAAAGGCACCACTCTATGTATATTTGATCCTTAATTCAGGTTTAAAATATACATGTGTTTTGCTGCATTCATTTGATTTTATGAAAGTTTAGTGTTTCTTTGCCCTGATTCATTTTTGATGATGACATTTATTGCTAAACTGTAAAATATCCTGCCTCGATTGCATGTCTTTATCACAAGTGTTAACCAATTTTGACGCATCATTGTAAAAGAAAAAAGTTTATTTATATGTTCTATTTATTACATTCCATAAAAAGAATATTGGCCAATATATCGATATCAGAATCTTTTTTACTCCCTATTATCAATGTCAGCATCAGCCCCAGAACTCCAGTATTGTACTGGGCTCTACTGAAGACATCACTTGTTTTTCCCAGAACAGTTTGAGGCTGCTACAATGAAGCACCTCAGCTTTTATTCTGGTAAGATCTGAATAAAAAAAAAAACAAGAGGAGGAATTCACTTCTCTTTCAACATCATGTTAGAAAACATTTCAGCACCACATTATTTTTTTATTAAAAGGTGTTGCAATCGCTTCCAGTTTATCTTGTCTTTGAAGTCTCACATGATAGTAGAAAAACTCAAACTGTAAGACTGAATGAATTAGAGGATCTCAGCCAAATCGAGGTCTTGGAGATTAGCCTTAATAGGTGTTGAAACCAATGACCTGAGGCTTAATGAGGTTGTAAACGACAGCAGGCCTCGCTGCGATTATTTTTAGTGACAGACGATGGCGCCACTACGCAGCTATTAGGCCATGATATTTCCCAGAGGTTGGAGTCACCCCCGGTAAACTAAGTAGTTATTGAATGTCAACTAATTAAACTCAGACGTGAGATGAATGTAGCTTACTGGATGTTGCCATGCAGCTTGTATTTAGAAAAATCTGCTCTTGCATGATCGCAGAAAGTAGACACATCAGTTTTATTAAGATGATGTGATATCACAACAAATCACCCCCTTTATGAGAGTTATAGTCAATTAAAGAAGATAATAAACTACACAATTTAACTAACTAATAATTCCCCGAAACCAAAATACATATTTTCCCTCTTACCTTTGGTGCTATTTCTCAATCTAGGTTGTTTTGGTGTGAGTTGCTGAGTTTTGTAGGTATCAGTCATAGAGATGTCTGCTCTCTCTCCATGGGACTAAATAGCACTCTGCTCGTGGTGTCAAAGCAACACACAAAATAAATAAACAAATAAAATAAATAAATAAATATATAAACAAACAAATAGCAATAATAATAATAATAATAATAATAATAATAATAATAATAATAATATCAAGACCCGGTTACTCAAGACAATCCACGGACCATGTGGTAAACAGTTTCATGCAGGAACAAGGTAGTTTCTTCTTTCTTGTAGAAAGTAATTCTGGTAGATTCTATCGCAGAAAAAGGAGCTGGGTGCTATTTAATCTCTTTAAACTGGAGACATAAACTCACACCAAAGCAACCTAAATGAATGAATAGGAAAATAGCCTATATAGTTTTGATTTTGGGGTGAACTGTTCCTTTAAAGGCTTGCCTTTGGTGTCTTACAGCATCTCCACTTTGTCCCTGTAAATATTTTTAAGTGTGTCCATTTGACACTCGTCTCCTCGCCGTTTCTTTCGCACCTCCCCGGTCCATCCATCTCCACCGCCTCACCTCCCCGTTTCCATCCGCCTGTGCTGCGTGTCCGAGTCAATCTCGCCCCCTTCTGATTGGCTGGATTTGTTATTCCTCCTAAATGGCCCGCGAGCCGATTGGCTGCGGCGGCACCTTCGTCACGCGGCTAAAAGGGGTTTTTTACTGGAGGTTTCTTCCTGTCAGCGACACATGTAGAGCAAGCAGGGACCGGAGAGCAGAGAAGAATTACAGCCTCGTTCCGTCTGTTTTTTGGCCAAAACACGCACTCTCTCTGTCGCTCCGAGGACGTTACGGCACGTGCGTAGACCTGTAATTACGTCTTGCAATGGACTCCTTTTGTTCCGGCGAGAAAAAGAGCAATAAAGCAGCGACAGTAACACGGGAACCGTCCAGTGGAAATACTATCTGATAACTCCATTTGCTCGCTCGCTGCTCCGCATTTTACCTGCACTTTTTTTTTGGGACTGTTAGCTACCTGTTTACCTCCATTCGCTTCGAGTCATTAACTTTACAGCCATTACACTTAAAAGAGGCAAACGAGGTGGGTGTTGGTTGATATTACAGCAGTGTTTGCATGTTGACTCGTTAAAAATGTCTGCTTTATTCTTGCTAATTGTTTCTCTAGTTGTGTCATGTCTTTCTTTTTAAGATATATAATATAGCTTGTGTTATTCTTGCGACATTATCACCCTCCTCCTCCTTATCCCCCATTTACCCTGCAATAACACCAATGTGCTGCTACATTTCTTTCATATTCCATTAAAGGGGTAGTTCACCAAAAAAAAGAAAAAAGAAAATTCAGTCATTAACTAGTCACCGTCATGCTGATTGAAGGTCGGGTTTATTTTGTTAGACTGCAACACACTGCTGGAGTTTCACAGGAATTGCAGAATCTCCCAAACAATGTAAGTGAATGGTGACCAGTTTTCGAACAGGAAAAAACAACGGAAAATATGAACCATTAAGTGCCTCCATACTGCTTGTTTGGTATAACCCAACTCTCCTAAAGCCCTGACATGCCATTTGCACACCATCACGCCACACACACCCAGTTCAGACGGTGTGCACACGCATGTGAACGTGGCTCCAAGCGAAGGATCTACAGTGAAGATTTAGGCTATAAACATGGTGACATCTTTCAAGTCAACTAGGAGACTTGGAATACACCAAACAAGCAGCATGGAGGCATTTTATGTTTTCTTCTGTTGTTTTTTTACATTTGAAAACTAGTCACCATTCATATCCATTGTTTGGGAGATTCTGCAACATTGTTTACTTGTGATGCTCCACTTCACTCCACTTCAAAACTATACCTGACCTTCAATCGGTGTGAGGGTGAGTAGATAATGACAGAATTTTCATTTTTGGGTGAACTATGCTCTCGAAAAGCGGCCGCAGTAGGCAGCAGACAGGACCTTTTAGCACATGGTTGCCTCATATGTTTTTCCCTTCTCGCTTCTACTCGTCTATTTCCATGACTTGGTCTCTCCGCCCAAATTGCCTGCCCGTGTAATTACTTGAGTTAGCCCATTTAAGTTAAAAGCCACCCCCCTCCTTCCTCCCTCTTCTTCCCCCTCCTGTCCCCTCCATCCCTCAGCAAAAAAAAAGAAACTCCTCTCTGAATGAAACTTGACGATGGTCCGTCTTGTTTATCCAGGGGAGTCACTTTCAGGTCGGCCTTTTGATTCATCTCCTTTTAGATTTAATCAGCACTAAGGTACGCTGTGGTTTGTCCCTAAGAGCCATCGCTAATGGGCTTACTGAATGCTTTTCTGTGTGCACCCCCTCCTCCCTCCACCTCCCCAACTCTAATTAGCCTACCTGCCTTTCAACAAAGATTTGGCTTTATCCATGTAGTCTGCCTGCCTGACCAAATTGGAGAGGATTACATTTGAAAGAAGCCACATTAATTTTGTGGGTGAAAATGCCTGCATTGCATTAGATTGGAACATTTAGCATCATTACAGCAGATATTAAGATGCTGTTATATCTTGTTTTTTAGCTGTAAGGCAGATCACATTCATTGCTCAGGGTCAGAGGCCAAGCAAGCATCAAGTGCTGGTAAACACACAACTGACTGTCTTACACCAGTCTGAAGCCAGTTCTGCTCCAGCCTTTTCATACAGTATTCTTTTGTGTTTGCCAATAATCACCACCTTCCAGCTATTCAAACTGCAATAGAGCGAGGAACTGTGTGGTGAAGTATTGTGCTATTTAGAATTTCTTAGGACAGCTCAACAAAAGCCCACGCTGCATAATTGTTCCTTTGGCTCCCGGTGTTATCAGTTAACAGACATTCATCATGAGAGGTCCAATGAAGCAACAGCATGGGGATGAGACGGAGATCAAGGGCAGATTAGTTCGCTAAATGACTCGTAGCTCTCCTGTAGCAGAGCAGGACTCACAACTGTTCCCTTTATGAGATCGGCTATTGTGCTTGGGTACAATTTGTAGTCAAAGACCAGGCTGATGCAACAACATGTTCAAGAGACTGGAATTTTAAATTGGATAATTGATAAATTCACTTGTGGTATGTTGTGTACATGATCGTATTACTCTGCTGTATCCAACACATTCCTGTGACCTTTGCTAGGTCCTGACCCGATTGTGTACAAAACAGCAAGCTTCTGGGTGTGACGTGTACAACATCATCTCTTCTGTGTGTGTGTGTTTTTTTTAGGGACAATGGTGAATCCCGGAGGCAACAGCCAGCCACCACCGGTGGGCACAGGTTCCCTGTCCTGGAAGCGGTGTGCGGGCTGCGGGGGCAAAATCGCAGACCGTTTTCTCCTTTACACCATGGACAGCTACTGGCACAGCCGATGCCTCAAGTGCTCCTGCTGCCAGGCCCAGCTGGGCGAAATCGGCACGTCGTGCTACACAAAAAGCGGGATGATCCTCTGCAGAAATGACTATATCAGGTGAGAGAAAGACGTTGTAATGCATGTATCTCTTATTTAGATTAGCAACAATTTTGATTGCTTGATTTGATTACCACAAATTATGTGAAGTCGTTGCTGTTTTAAGTAGGGCTGGGCAGGCAGTATATCAATATTATATCGATACTGTGATAGACTTTAAGTCTAGATATCGTCTTAGAGTTTGGATATCGCATAAGTTTTGTCTTTTCCTGGTTTTCAAGGCTGCATTACAGTAAAGTGATGTAATTTTCTGAATTTATCACACTGTTTTATTATTTACTTTTACCCACTTAGTTATTATATCCATATTACAGATGATTATTTAATTTAATATTCTGTGAAAGCACCAATAGTCTTCCTGACAATATTGTCGCAATGTCGCTGAATATCAATATTGAGGTATTTGTTCAAAATATTGTGTTATTTAATTTTGTCCATTATCCCCAGCCCTAGTTCTAAGTTAGATAATTCATCCTTCATCATTTAAGTCTTACGTGATTTTTTAAAGAAAATAAAGACAATTGTGTTTCTCAGAAACCAGACAACTTTACTTTTAAAAGTCCTGGAATATATTAAGAAAGAATATTAAATCAAGTTGTAAACGGACAAAAACAGGGCTTTTAAAACTGAATTAGCAAAGCTCTTTGCTGGTCATGCAATGATCAGTGATGTTGGGTGTATTTCTGCAGAACATGTGTCTCAAATTGTCGTAACATCATCACTGTTCATTAAAGTCTCCTGGTTGAAGTCTCCCTGGTCTACCCTGAAGGAGGTCAAACACGCTGGCATGTTGACAGAGCACAAAGCAAAAGAGTTGCTCTGCAGGCCATCTGCATGTCTGTCCTGTTTGCTGTTCATGGTCAACTGAAGGACAGATAATTGGTCTTGTAAGATTTATATCTGCTCTGCACGACATATGTACAGTGTTAGTGTTGGGCTCAGATTATCAGTTTATTTTTTGGCTGTTTTTTATGTAACAGAAAAGCAGCATTTAATTAGCAAAGAGAGCCTTTTTAAATATTCTAGTAGGAGTGCCAGACACCCAACCAGAGCTTATTGATGACACTCTCATTCTGGTAATGTGGAGCAGTCTGATGTGACGGAACAAGGCACAGTTTACTGAAAGTTCAGGTACTTTCTTGAATCTCTCTCGGGCACAAAAACAGTATTGATTCTAACCCTATTAATTATCTGTTTTGACTGTTATTCTCTAACACTTCAGATCACATCTACATCTATGCAAGCCATGTTTTCCAGTTGACTTTTTCTGTTTTTGTAAGTTAACATACACGTAAAATAATGTATTTAAGTTAGGCACAGTTAATTTCTTTTGTATTAATAATCTGAGAGATGGAACTGCTCTACAGTCAACATGAACATGCAACACTGCTATTAAATCTGCACGGATAATTCAAAATCTAAAGTGTGCCTGTGCGCTCTCACACCCACCTCATAAAAAGGATGAGGAAGTCAATGGGGTACTTCATTCATAATGGGACTATAACGTAATTAAAATTGGAAGGGGAGAAAATGTGGATACACCTTTCCACTTGTAATGAGAGCATGCTTGGTGGAAGAGCTAAAACGCATATTATGGAACCATGAGATCTCTGTAGAGATAAAGATAGGAGTGGGGAAAAAAACATCTGACAGTGAGTCTACACAATTAAATGCTTTAATTATAGTCCCCCTCCATTTCCTTTAGTCCTGATGGGTTTTATCTAATGAGATCTGGTCCCTGGCTTGTATCCGCTCCCAATGACGTGTCCGAAATGAATGAGAGCCACACTGCAAACAAAACATTTAATTAACCAAATTGGCTTTTGAGAGAGAGCAAGAGAGAAAGACAGATAGAGAAGAGGGATTATTGCGAAGGCCATTTGCCGCTGTTTTTCCCCCCCTCATCTTAAAGGGGCAGACTCATTTTTGTAATAGACTGCTAAACTGCTCACACGACATACATTTTAAAGCTCGCATTAATACAGCTGATATGAAAAATGCTCATCTGATTGATCAGGAGTCGAAACGCATCACATCACAGCTATAATGGGATGTATGCCTGGCCTGGGATGATACCCATCTCCCATCAATCAAGTGGGAGCGTTCACAAACATCACAGGATGAGCACCGTCCCTGCTTTTCATGCTGCGCTGCCACCGAAAGCTTTAATGTCAAACTTTAAGCCAAAGTTGCATTTGCTGTGGGGATCATGTTGTTTTAAGCTGGTGCTGATATTATTTCTGTGGGCTGCTAGTAGAGGGAGAATTAATTTACTTGTGGCTGCTGGATTCAGGGAGAATGCTGTCCCCTTAATTGAATAAGCCTAGGTAATTAAATGGCACTTTTCCAATAGAACGTGTGAGGTAAATCTAATAGTTGGTTATTTAATATCACTTTGAAGTCTGCCCACTCAAGCACTATGACAGCACAAGAGAATGTGAACTATTAGGCCAGGAAAAAAACGGGATCTCAGAAATTAATTAAATCGCATGCAATTTAGGGGAAACGTTTATCTTGATTTGTCATAACAGAATTAATTCAAGGCCTTCAATTCACTTGGGGCCAGATCTGTTACTCTGAATTAACCAAGTGTAATTTGGCTGATCCCCCACCGCCACCACCACCCACCCTCCACCCCTACACACACGCACACACACACACACACACACACATACACACACACACACCTCCCCATCCCCCCTCTTCCCAAAACACATGCACATACACAGCACAGATCCACGCGCAGCGCCCTCCCTCATCCTCGCAATCTCCCCTCCCCATCCCACCCCACCCCGTCCTCGTCCCCTCCACCCTTTTTTCTAATGCAGCTCTTGCCATTATGCAAAGCCCCGCTTCAGTATCAATATGGCCTAGTGCTTTTAAGGTGCTTTGGCTGCTGATGTAGAGAGGCATTTTTAATGGACTGTGTTGCAGAAATCATTGTTGTGGGGTAATTTTACCCTACTCAAAGGCCTTGGTGAATGAGGTCTGCATTTACCAGACAGCCCAGCAGCAAGCCATGCTATATTTCACCTGGCAGTCACTGCTGAAATGAAATCCAATAGTCATTGCCTATATAGACAACAGACAGCTCTGAATGTGTTTTTTCCTTTGTTATTTAATTTAATCAGACACATTGGTCGTGGCAAAGTCACATCCACAGGGGGAGAAAACAGATAAATCAAGATGGAACCATCCTCTAGAAACAGAGTACGAATCAGTGATTTCTTTAGGAGCTGAAACCAGATGTGTCATTGCAATTAAAGAGTCCCTTGGCCTTAATTATACTGACCCGGGGTGTCTACTCCACCTTGGCGCTGTAGGTCACTGGCAGAGGAGGCCATTAGAGCCCAAGTTCAAACCGATACAGCAACTTAATTGAGCACCTAAAGGCTTTGGCTCCTTAAATCAAATACTATGAAGAGCTTTCCCCCTGGTAAAATAATTAACCTGGTATGAGTTTTCACATTGTGGTGAAATATAAAAGGCTATGGTGAAAACATCCTGTTGCCTTTGTTTCGATACCTCTCAGGAAACTCCTCGAGGAATTCAGCACCAACACAAGGAACATATTTTTTCAATTTGAGCAAAAGTTTGAATTTCAGCAGCTTTGATATGCAGAAACATCTTTGCAGGAGAAGTGTAGTTTTGCTTCCCCACACATTGCACGAGCATAAGAGTCTTAAAGCGAGGCCTATATGTTCATTTCCACTATCATGTTTGTCCCAGTGAAAGCAGAGAATTGGCAGTGTTGTGACGACAGTCTCCAGTTAATTAGTTTCTGAAATTGAGTTTTGATGGAGCCTTTCCAAATGATGCCAAGACAAAATTTGCTTCTGCCTAGGCTGTCTTATTGAAAGCCATTTCTGTGTCCCTTTGCAAAGAGCTCTGGCTTGTTTGTTCGTCAATATATCTAACAACTGCTTGGGTTATGGTTGGGATGGTAGAAGCATTTATTCCCTCGCTCCCCGCTCAGCACAAATTTGTTAAATACTTTTCGCAAAATTGTCCTCAAGAATGAATGAGCGAAAAAAAAGAAGTAATTCTTACAACACTTTTCCTCTTGTTTTTTTCTTGCTAATTTTTTTTTTAAAGCCAAACAACTTTATCTGATGCACACACACCAATGTTAACCACTCCCCCCTATCCCTTTCTTTCTCCATCCCTCTCTCCCCTTCTCTCCGGAGCATGTCAGATGCCGTGGTCTTATTTGATTGCTTAGGAAAAGTGCAGTGATAGAGCAAACACCCGGTGAGATATGATGACAAATGGGTCCAGATCCCAGTAAATTACTTTCTGCTCAAATCGAAATTTCATTCAGTTTGCTGCTCACCGAGATGAAGTAATCTAAATTGTGGACTCAGAAGGAAGATAGAAGGGAAGCTGGAGCAAGCATTTCATTATCAAGAGGCAGAGGGAAGGAGAGAGAGAAGGTTAGGGACGAAAGAGATGAGCAGAAGCAAATCTAAAGTGTTGACACCATGATTGAAAAGGTTAACCCATGCACATTATATATCAACCCGAGTAGCTACGGGTTTCTAATGGAAACACGGCACTGACAGAGCATTCACAGGAGTCCTAATGGCAAAAGCACTATGTCTCCGCCTGGATGTACAATCAAATCCTCTTAGGTCCTGATTGCTTATGTTCCAGGTTATTATTAGGTTGCAAAAAATGTGCACCAAAAGTAATATGCAGTTTCAGTGCTAGATGCTCTTGGAGAGCTGAGTGCTGGAGGATTCATTTTTCCGTCGATATTGTGATGATTTTCTATTTCTTCATTCTTTTTTTTTTCTCCCCTCCTGTATGTTTTCCCTTCAAGTTAGAAATGGAGCTGGGGAATGGTGAACTTAGCACTGAATGTACTGTAGCTCTCATACAGTCAGATACTCAACAGACAAAAGTGAGGATACCACAGTTCATTACACAAGGCTAAATCTATGCAGATGTATACCGTGGTTCCATAGTGACGCTTCCATTTCTTGTTTTTTTTCCTTTTCCTTAGATTATTTGGGAACAGCGGAGCTTGCAGCGCTTGCGGTCAGTCCATTCCAGCCAGTGAACTGGTGATGAGGGCGCAGGGCAACGTGTACCATCTCAAGGTAAACTCACGTTTCCTCTATGAAGCTTTGACCTGGATAAAGAATGCTAACTATCAAAGACTATAGCCTTGTGATTTAGGGCTGCAACTGGGGTGCAAAATGACCTTTTCTGTCTATCAGCAAAATGGCAAGAGAATGTTCAAATCTGACCACTGAGTGACGTAAACTGACAAGCCACTTTTACCAGCATTTGACTGGTGGCTGGTGCTAATTTTGTGCCTGATTATTTTCATTATTGAATAAGCTGCTGAACATTTTCTCTATTAATTGATCAGTTGTTTGAAAAAGTGATGAAAAATGTTGTTCACTGTTTCCAAGGTGACGTTGTCAAATGTCTTTTGTCCAACTCAAAGATACTGTCACAGAGGATTCACATTTAAGAAGAGCAGAATATTTGCAGATAGAGCTGCAATGATTAGTCGATTAATAGAATAGTCAGTTGAACTAAAATTAGATGCCATTGGTCGCCAACTATGTTGAGAAGCCATTTATCATTTCAGCCATTTTTCATTTGCTAGTTCCAGCTTCTAAAATGTGAGGATATGCTGCTTTATTTGTCATTTATGACAGTAAATGAATTGTCTTTGGGCAATCTGAAGTCCTCACCTTTGGCTCGCAGATTAATCAATAATGAAAATAATCGTTAGTTGCAGCTCTAATTCAGTTTACTGTCACAGGATCCCAAAGAAACAAAAATATTCACATTTGAGAAGCTTTTTTTTATGTCTCAGAAGGATTAATCGATGATCAGAATAGTTGGTGATTGATTAATTTAATACTTGAAAATGAATTGACTAATCGTTGCAGTTCTATTGTGATTACCAGTGTATTTTTATATTTTCCTACCTATTGTGTGTGTATCTGTTGACGTGGGGAGGCGAGCTGCTGCTGTAATAGTGCTTACCCTGACGAATAAAGTGGCATTACGTTTTTTTAAGGAAATTTAATTGCAGATTAATGTAAGACACATTTCTGCTTGTTATATAAAAGCAATCTTATTTTTACATTCTCCTTCAAAAACAACATTATAGAGGTGTAAAAGAGCATTCAGTTATAATTTTTTAAAATTTTTTCATATACATCACCGACCAAGGTAAATAAAAACAAGATTCATGCTAGAAACAAAGCTTAAAACAAGGAGAGAAAACAAGTATTGTAGCTACCATTGTTACAGGATTAATAATGTTGATCATTCATCCCACACCTTCTCTCTCCCTCAGGCCCCCTGAATGTCTTAACATCAGCACCATGCCTAAGTTGCCTTGAATTAAGTTTACCACACATGATTTTAGCTTGTTTGGATCAACATGTCCTCTGTGGTCAGTAAATGTTGAAAAGCTTTGTCACTTTGCAGTTTGAAGATAGTAGCACAATGAAGCTACTGTCATTATTAAGGCCGCATAATTGGCTGATTTTGTGAAAGATGCTCATCATAATTTCCTTGAGCCCAAAGTGACATCTTCAAATTGCTCCTTTTGTCCAAAACCCAAAAACTCTTCATTTATCATCATAACTGACAAAGAAAAGCAGCAAATCCTCCAAAATTTTTAACATTTTTATTTGAAAAATGACTGAAGAATTTAATGGATTATTAAAATAGTTAACAACTAAATTTCTTTTGATCAACTAATTGATTAATTAACTAATCATTGCAGGTCTAGTCATTAATCTCTCCTTCCAGTAAAGTCATTAAAGTTCTGCTCCAGCTGCTTGATTAAGAGAAATGCTACTTTTCTTTGTCTTGTGCGATAGTCAATTAAATATTTTGGGTGTCTGGGTCGACAAAACAAGAAAAACCTTAAACTGCTGTTAGTTATACTTGTATTTTCCACCTGCGCACACAGGTGTGCAAAAGTGCATATATGTCTGCATTCACAAGCGAGCGTGTTTGCTCCGTGTTTGTTATTACATAATAGGATGGAGCACTGCCTCGTGGTCCTCAGGCCTGGTTGTGATCAGTTCTCTCTCTATCCCCACCCGCAGTGTTTCACATGTTCCACCTGCCGGAACCGGCTCGTCCCTGGGGACCGGTTCCACTACATCAACGGCAGCCTGTTCTGCGAACACGACAGACCCACAGCACTCATCAACGGCCATTTGAGTTCACTGCAGACGAACCCACTACTGCCCGACCAGAAGGTAAGAACCGACCCCCCTACCCTCTGTCCTTCTGTCCATGCACCAGTGGAACATGATGGGGGGTCTCTGATGGTGGACCGGAGCGTTCTCTAGAGTTCTTTGTGCTCTCATTTCAAGTATTAAAAGGAGCAGAAGGCTGTTAACTTCAAAGTAAAGTACAAGTCAGTAAAAGCTTGTCATCAGTCAGCTGGAGTCATTAGCAGGAAAAGAAAAACATCTGTAATTTTCACGCCAACATTTTTCACTCTGTTTATATTGATGTCGTCGATTCAACTTCACTGCAAGGCATGCAGTGGATATTAAATCTTACAGAGCAGAGATGAATTTTATTTTTAGACAGGCAATGGATTTTTCCATCATTCTTGTTGGAGGACACGCACTCAGAAAATCTGTATTAACCGTCAGCACAAAACATGTGAAAATGATTTTTTTTGTGCTGCCGTCCTCACACTCAGATACATATTTGACTCATCTTGAATTTATTTGCCATCGCAGGCCAGACTTCCAATTGTGCTGAAAAATGACACTCGCCGCCATTAATACCGAGTGTTTAAAAACAGCATTTGACTACTGTATCAACAAGACTGGGATCACCTGGGCTAAGTTATTACTCCAAGGCCAAAAATATGTATCCAGGGCCCCGAGGTTGCACACAGACAGCGAGCTGCAGCAGCCAGTATATCATGAAAGCTGTCATCATGGCTTTCCCTGATTTGATCTTGATGCCTCCAGTGAAAGCAAAACAGAAGGCCTAATCATATACGAAGGATAACTTCATTCTTCAGGATAGCTTCATTCTGCCCGCAGGAGATATAATCATTTTTGCCTCACAACAAGGAGCTTTATTGATACCTTGTCTGCACACACAGCACACACAGAGATATGGGAGGTGTTTGGAGTGTGTCAGACTCTGACTGAAAGAGGAATTATATTGTTGGGAGCATGCATTTCACCTTGAGTGGTTTTGTGAGTAGAGGAGAGGTAGAACTCCATTAAGCCCCCCCCTCCACCACCACCGCCACCCTCCCTCCCTCCACGTCACAGGCCTTTTAAGGGCTTGTCACTTCTACAAATCAGCTCTTAGAGCTCTTAGAGCTCCTCACATTTAAATTGAAAGCCGTTGCATTATCTAGCTTAATTTTAAATGTCTGTTTAAGTCCTTACTCCCACCCTCGACGTCTCCCGCAGCATGGCTGGTGTAGTAAATATGAGGCTTCATTGTTTATTTATGCGCTAACATCAATTGTAGTGAAAACTGCTGAATTATTGATGCTAAAATGCAATCTGAATATTGGCCCTGGTGCTTTAATTATAGCAGAGAGAGAATTATTAAATAAACAGAGACACATCCCTCAGTGGGAACAGTCTCAGGATGCTTTTGTTATCACGGTGAGTGAAATAAGGAGAATCATCCTGCTGCTGCTGCTGCTGAAGCACTTTATTTATCACACAAACATTCCCACTCCTTTTTGCTCAAACAGAATTTGGACGGCCTCGAATAACACAGACGTACAGTAGGATAACAGCTCTCCAAATCAATATACCTCATGTATCCACAACAGCACAACATAGACTGAATATAGAAGCACAGAGAGAGGATGAAGCAGTCACCGCTCACATGGAAACACGGGGTTATCTGCCGGCCATTGTTTTTGATTATGTGCGATTTTGCTGCGACATAATTAGTGCGTTCACGGCGCAGGACATTTGATGCTCAGTTATTTAGCTTTCTTCCCAGCTTCTTCCTAATCTCTTTGTTCAGAACAGACAAATTACCTCTCTCATACGGAGCTGCTTTGACCCAGGGGAGTGAGACCCTCCCAGCGTCAGTCACTTTAATTAGCCCCCAAGTAGGAGTTTGCAATTACTAATAGACTGAAGCCCTCCTAGTGATTTGAGGGATGAAGGGAAAAGTAAATCACCCTTAGAATCATAAAGAAAAAAAAGCATTTTTCTGTTTCACAGGACTGAGCACCTCCTGCAGTTATGTCGGAGCGTGGTTATAATTATACCAAAGAGAATCGCTTCATGGATGCACTTTTAAGTTAATGCAAAGTAAATGGGACACCAGATGGTTTTCAAAGGCTGGCTGATCAATAAATTAAAAAGTGGAGCTGGTGGAGAGTTGATTCATCAGGGTGAAACATTTATGGCATTTTGTGAACTGATAACAACGGCCCAAATTTTTTAAAATGTTTTTTTTTTTTTTTTTATCTCTCACTATTCAGGTGTGTTAGGCAGGAGCCGCGCAGGAAGCAGGATGTGTGCCTTCATTTTAGCCCTTACTCATTGTCACCCGAGACAGCGTGGATCAGCAGCACCCCGGCCTTTTTTAGCTGTGCTCCCAGGCCCTTTGCCCCAAAGGATTCCTCTACCCATCGTACCAGTAACCTGACTTTTTATTTCTGCAAACATGCCCCAACGCTCAGCCTTCAACCTTGGCTTTTCCCCAAATATGGGTGGATACTTGCACTTAACGCACCTGAATCGGGACACTGAGGACTCCATGACCTTGGAATTTAAAAAAGAGAAAAAAAGGAGACGGATCAGAACCCAAGGGGACTCTTCAGGAAGAGAAAACTAAATAACACACATGAGGATGTTGTGACTGAAGTGAGGGAAAGGGAAAAAAGACTAATGAGGTGAAAGAGATGCAGACTTTTCAACTCTGCATATTTGTTTAAAGACATTTGGGGGGAAAACCGGGACCTTTTCATTTTTCCTCTCTTCCTTTTCTATCCTCATTTCCCAACAACATGGTGTTTCCACTTTATATATTTTAAGTGTTGTCAAAGGGGAATGTGTTCTTTTTTTCTTTGGTGGTATATCTATATATATAAAACAGGGGGATTTTAAAAAAATCTGTGGCTTTTTGTGGAAAACAAATCATGAACACTCTTGGTGTATTTGTAAAACTACCATGTATGTACAGTATGCATGTAAATGTCGTTGTCCAGGCGTGGCTACAGTACATCTGACCCTCCGCACTCAGCTCCAGTCCACCCTCCTTCTCCCTTTGAAACCTGACCCCACGGAAAACTGAAGAAATCTGCTCATAGTCAGTAATGTAGAGATCATCACCAACATATAAATGCTGAATGAAAGAGAAATTTATTTGTGATATTTTCCGAGACATTTGCTCCAGTATGGTGTATTTAATTAATAAAAATATTGAAGATTTAAAAGGCTCCTTAAATTCATTGTTAAGCGTCAGAATATGTACTCAAAGTGACAATTTGCTAAACTCGGGTTTACATTTTTTGTAATTATTAGTGCTGAGATTTCTACCTAGATTATTTTTATAATCACTCAATCTGCCATTTATTATCTCGATTAATCATTTGATTGTTTAGTCTATAAATGTTAAAAAATTGTGAAAAATGCTCTTCATGTTTTCCCAGAGCTCAAAGTGACATCTCTGCTTCTTTTGTCCTACAAACCGTCCAAAACTATCGTTGTTCCGATACCAATACATGTATCGGAAAATGCCTTTGATACTGCTTAAAATGCCCCTATCGCCAAGTACACAAGTCTAAGCACTGATCCAACACTATGTAATTTATTAACCCTGAAATGAGAGCCTGGCACTGCCCAGCGGTGTCCCATATACCTTTTCTTCCCCCGAGAATGAAAAAGTCATGTTCTTTGGCATTAGTTCTCTCTATGTATTTGTTCGTGTTTTACTAAGAGTTTAACGGGAGTCAGGTCACACATAGAAATCATGTAATGTCTATACAGGGTCAGTATACAGCTGTCAAAAAAATAATAAAAACATTTTTGCGCACAGATTGGCTCAGAATTGGTATTGGAATGGAAAAAAGAGAGAGAATTGGAGTATCTCTATCCAAAATTGAAAAGCTCCTCATTTACTACAAATGAATGACAGAGAAAAGTAGCAAATCCTGCCATTTAAGAAGCTGGAACCAGCAAATTTGACATTTTTGCACTGTAAAAAGGAAAAGTTGAGAAAACTCAATTTCAAAGCAACTGTCTTCAATCAAACCGAAGTTTTGAAACTACAGAAAATGTTTTGTTGACCTATAATGATATACTTTCCTTTTTTTTTTTTTGTTTTTTTTTTTAACTTGCTTCTTTGAGATTTGGAAACAAAATATTTTGTATCTCAAAATTGTTGAGTGCGCTCCAGTCCTGATTCTTCTAAAGTGAAAGTGGATAATTTAATATTTTCAGTTGCAACCCTTTAATTTTAAAGCACTCAAATAGTGACATATCAGGTGAACAATTTTTGAAATGTGTTGTTGTTGGTTTTTTTTTGGTTTCTTAAACTCAAAGATTAAACTTTATCTAACAAAAAGTAACTGATTTTAACAAAAGATCATGGATGAGCAAAACTTTTTTTGAGTTTATTTCAAACCTTAAGAGTTTCAGTTTGACATAAAACTCAAACAGCTGCCTTAAAATTGAGTTTTCTCAATACTTTTAGTGAGCTTGAAAAAAATACTGAAATGCCTAATCAGTATAATCTAATATAATCAATTAGTCAACACTTACATTTGTTGCAGAAGAGTTAAGGTGTGCAACAACACCACACTCAGCAAACTGTGGTACCGTGGCTGGGAAAAATTTGTGTTCATTCAGAGACTTGACTTTTTATCTCAACAAAAAATTATTGCTCACCAAAACTTTCTTGAGTTCATTTCAAAACTTAAGACTTTGATTTCAACTTCAAAAATTTACTCGACACAGCTGCCTTGAAATTCTGAGATTGCTTAACATTTGTTACAGTGTGCTTTAAAGAATTGATCAAATATCAAAATGGGAACGCATTTTTTAAAGGATGACTAATCTTTGCAGCACTACCTCACACACTAGGAATTGTGCTAATGTTGTCTCGAGTCCCTTGTTTTTACCAGTGAAGCATTTCACAGGCGTCTTTATGTCTGAATTACATAATTACTACAAGATCCCAGTTGCAGAGTGCCCAAGAATTTATCTTTCATGCAGGAGGCTGATATTTAGTGCATGACTCGTCTGCCTCACCATTGAAAATCCTCTATTGAAGATCCAGCAGTGCTGCCATTCAATTTCCAGCCTAGCAATCATCAGGGTGCATGATGAGCGTCTAACTGAAAATGGATAAACATGTATCCTCTCTTTCTGTTCAAATGACCGTTTGCTATTCATCACTCTAATACCTGACAGAAATAGAGGAAAATGTCCCTTTGAAGATTCAATTACTGCAGAGAGGGAGAGAGGTGTCTCTCTTTGGCAGCCACAAATTGAATGGGCTATTTGCAGAACAAATTGGTGTTTGAAGTCCTTGCAAGACCTAATAGGTCTGAAGGAGGAACCCGGTAATGGCTGATGCGCTTATCTGTGGAGTCTGGGCCCCTCGTGAGCCCGCCGCTGTCGCTGAAACAATACTGCTGTACAGGATAAGACTTTCATGCAAAAATCAGCTCAAATAGAAGACGAAAGAGGCCGAAAGAATAAACAGACTTCTGTGTTTTAAAATTGAATATAAATGCTGTGGAAACTAGAGACAAAACGATCGGTTTTGAATGTGAACGTTTCTGAAAGCATCTCCCAAAGTACCAAACCCTCATCATAGTGATTCTTAAATAATGAAACCTGTGTCTTAGAGGTATTTTCATGGGCTGTCAATGTTGGAAGAACTTTTGTTCTGAATTACTATGGAGGATATGTATCATGATAGAGGGGTTACGATTTTTTAGGAAAACTCACACAACAGTTTAGATAAATGCTATCTAGCAGTCAGGGGTTTAAACACAACACAAAATGAACCACTGCCATGAATCTTTGCATGTGTCACAATATCAGTATTTTTTTGAGAATGGATATGGTAACACAAACCATAATATCACGATACTCAAGTCGGCTCATGAGTTCTTCATATATTTTGCCAAAATATCAGCAATTTCATCTTCATTGTTTGAGTACAGATGAGTCAGCATAACGTAGATCCTTATTTATATCTGACTAGTGTAATCTAGACCTGCCTTTTAACACGTCACAGTGGGAAAAGCAGGTGTAAATAATAAAATGAATGATTAGACAATAGATCACACTCAAAATTAAGGACATCCTGTTGTCCTGGAGACAATATAAATAGAACAGGACACAAATATACAGTATCTAGGACAATCCTGGGGCAGTAGAGAAACTTATCATTACAAATAGAAATGCCTTTATACATTGTGAAATATTTTAGTTGTTAGGTGTTTAAATTAAAAAAATGTGTGGTGGCACCGGTAGAGAATTGATGCTACATCACACTTAAGTGAATGCTGAAAGTGTGTGTATTAAGGCTGCATCTAACAGTCATCAATGACCATTTTCTCAATTAACTGATTAGTTGTTTGGTCCAGAAAATGGCAAAAATGTTGATCAGTGATTGATCAATTAATAATCTTCTCACTTGAAATATATAGATATATTTTTCAAGTCTTTTCTGTAACAATTATTTTCATCATTAATGAATCTGTCAGTCATTTTCTCCATTAATTGATTAGTTGTTTGGTTCATAAAATTGTTAATCAGTCTTTCCAAAAATTCAAGATGATGTCCTCTAATGTCTTGTTTTGTCCACAAGTCAAAGATATTCAGTTTAATGTCACAGAGGACTAAAGAAAGCAGAACATATTCACATTTAAGAAGCTGAAATAGGAGAATTTGGACATCAGGGAACATGATGGTGGACAAGAGTGAGTCAATGAAGTGATGCGAGTTACTGCAACAGTTATTCAACTGTATTTATTATTTAGAATGAAAAATAACATCTTCAGTTTGGGACAATGGTTGTTAGGTCTGGGGAATGGAGTTTATGACCCTCAGGAAAAAACTACATTTCGAGCACAAGGCCTCAGAGGGTTCATACATACAAAGACGGCACGGCAGAAATATCATTTGCTCTGTGTTTTGGACAAGTTGTAGTTGCCTAAGAGCTGTCTAACTTGCATGGACTAACGTTTTTAAGATCATGTTTGGACAAGAGTCTCCTTACTCTAGCAATATCTTTGGATGATAAAAGGCTGATGCTGCAGCTGGTTTAATATGACTGCTAAAATTTAGATCTGAGTCCAAGACAACACCCAGATTTCTGGCCTGATTCACAGTTGTTACAGATGAGAAGTTGAGGTAAGCCAAAAGGTCACGCTCAGCAAACCGTGATGCCAGCGATTTGAATTTTGCAAGATAAGATTTATTTGGAAGCCCACTTCCACCACTGAAAGACAAAAAAAAATCCCATAGTAAGTCATAATTATGAGATAAAAAAGTTTAAATTATTATGAGACAAAAAGTCATCACTATGAGATACAAAATAGAAATAATGCAATAAAATTCATAATTATTAAAAAAGTTATGAGATAAAAAATAAATTATATGAAAAAAGGTTAAAATTATGAGATAAAAAGTCATAATTTTTATCCCATATTTTTTAAAGTTCCCAAAATTAAGACTGTACAGTATATCTAATAATTATGACTTTCCATGGAGATATTTTTCTCTTTCACTGGTAGAAATGGGCTTCCATAGATGTAAGATAGGAGTTTGGATTATAAATGTAATTCTTTTAAAAACTAAATAAATATAACAAAACCCAAACTCACCCTTCATGCAGTTGGAAACGTTGGTGTTCATTCAGAGGTTCACTTCTGGAGCTGAATCTAAGTGCAAACGCACAAAAGCAATATCGTCAGATTTACAAAAAAAATCAAACAATCTCAGGATAATTCTGTTTTTTCACGTGACAATTTAAATGGAGCTTTGGCTGGAGGTCGTACGAACCACTTAGAAGTGGAATTTGTGGGGGATAGCTATGTAAACATCGTCAAAATGTAGTCAGCATTAATACTTAGAGGACTGCAAAATGCTTCACAAACATCATCCTCATTTAGCTTAACTGCTGCATTTGATTTAAGGTCTTTTAGGATGATTTGAGTATGAATTATGAAATGTGTCGCAGTGGTTGATGTTTTGGGAGGTGATAACCAGCTCATGCATTCCACTTTCACCTGCTTATTAAATGACTCTCAGGCCAAAGAAGCCTCTGAGTATCAGATTTTTAAAAATGAATTATCCTTTAAGTTGATTTTGGGTTTGATTTTGCTTTTAAGTGACCTCAGTAATCCACAGCATAACAACACTATTTCGTGCTACACTAACGTTGGCCTTTTCCATTATGAAATCCGCTTGGTTCCATTAAGCTGTTTACTCACACACACACACACACACACACACACACACACACACACACACACATAAATATACATAAGCTGTACACATGTGACACACCCACACATTTCATCATACGTCATCAACTCATTGAACAAGTCAAATAGCTCAGAAATTATTATAAAAAAAAAAAAAAACTCTATTTACACATAATCCATATGTGAGAATTTGCTTTGAAGTGGCGAACCAGAGTGAAGGCTAATGGATCTCACCCACAACAATGGAGCACACTTAAATGGCATGTCTGCCTGAGGGAAATCACTCTGCTTCAACTCCAGCTCCTTCCTGCTCTCGCTGGGGAGTCTGCTGATGCACCACAACTGGATTACTTATGATTAGTCACCTTGTATTTATTTGTAATTAGTTTATGTCTTCATTCTGCCGCAAGTTTTTGATCATCATTAATCTCAGTGTGATTGGAGGATTTTTATGGAAGAGCAGATGTTGTGTTATGCATGACAGGCCGCGCAAACCGAGGAACTTAATTCAGAAATAGTTTCCTCTCTTTTTGTTTACTGTATCAGAAACAATCTGCGTAACACCTTCCAGATGCTCCGCGATAATAACTTCAACACTTTTTATAGATTTATTTATTGGACAGAGTAAAGATTTTTATAACCTGGGAAGAGGGAGTGTTTTTCTCTAAAACGCTGAAAATCTTTAGTTGTGTAACACAGACTTCTGCGCCTCCAAATTCATGAACTGAACCAAAAGACTCTTTTGAGTATTAAAGGTCCAGTGTGTAACATTTATCAGGATTTATCAGCAGAATGTGGCAGAAATGAAATATAATATTCAGAGAATATTTTCATTGGTGTATAATCACCTGAAATCATGATGGCAGATGCTATTTGCACCTGCATGGTAGGGACAAACCATGATCCAACCAGCAACCCCCTCGGAGTATTTTTACATCGTAGTATTAATGCTTTTACTTAAGTGAAGGATCTGAGTACTTTCACAGAATCTGTTGGGTCACCAAATACAAAGTAACACCATCACCAGTACTATGACTTATTTTGCTGAGTTACCAGTTAACAAGGCAACTCATTAAACAGGAACACCGGTGGGTCTTGTTTCGTTAGGCTTTCGTCTTTATTTCCCTCACAATTTACAACAATGATAGACGTTAAAATGGGATAACAATATGGATGCAGTGGGCGTCAGCCTTAACTCAGCAAAATGATTCTGACCTTTAACGTTAACATTGTGAGCTAATACACTATTCACTGAAATTAACATTAGCCTATGCGCTAACAAGCTGGCACGCTTTCCATTACAAATAGGTTGAGGAAGACTTGATAGGTTAGATTACAGACACCCTTCAACTTGATTTGGAAGGTTGACGTTACTTTAGCAAATAGTTAGCTAACGTTAAGTTAGTTAAACAGCATATGACGCAGTCTGCGGCAAACAAGACCAATCTTTTTTCTATGGCTCTGCTCAAAACTAGCGTCAACTGCACACACCCATGTTTATGAGGGAAAAGAAGACTATTAAGCTATCTTGATTGTGATTGGCCAAAAGACTTGTGACACACTTGCTTTTGTTCCTTTAGAATGAGCTGTTTATATCAACAGACAGAGTAGGTCTTCCTCCACAGAAGCTGCCATATTGCACCGCCATGTTTCTACAGGAGACCAGAACAGACAGAATAAATGCTAGCTCTAGATTCGGCCTTTCATGTTTCTCATGACTTTTGGGGCCACCATAGGTTTTCCTACACACGTGGAAGGGGAGGGTGATGCAAAAGGTTTGCAATCTACAAGTTCACTGGCAGATGCTATTAAATACTACACAGTGGTTATTTAAACCATTATATAATATATTATCCTGCCATTGCTCGTAACCTGTTTGAAAAACTCTTCACACTCAGAAACAAATCTCATAGTGGTAGCAGCTTGGCACTGATGGTGTTCCTCTCCTAGTTGTACTTTTACATAACTTCTTTCATTTCTCTCTGCTACAAGGAGAGAAAATGTTACGTAATGCCATCTGTTGGTGGCAAAACACAAAAGACATTAATATTCCAAATAAGTTTCCAAAAGATTATAATTGTAAATCAGTTATGTTAGGCAGTTTGTGATGCCTGGGGCACATTAGCTCTGGATTGCATGAAACAACAAAAAGGTAAAACTTATAATATACATATCACATACAGCTCAAAAGAAGTCTTGCAACTGAAAAATACTGAACACTTTCTATTCTGTTTTGGTAAAAAGTTCAGAGAAAAACACATTTAATGTTTGTGTTGATGGCCAGTTTCCAGTGAAGAGAACAGGGCACACGTCTTGACAGTTTTCCATCCACAAAAGAGTAACATTTCCAAGAAATGACAAAATAATGTTGGGCTGTAGGTGTGAATACAGAGGTTTGTGAGGGGAAGAAGACCAATATTATTTTGAGTCTTCAACAGAATTTGGAGCACAATTTGGAACACAAAAACAACAACAAAAAAGGGATATAAAGCAAAAACACTAATACACACAAATAATTGTTAATACATTATTTAAAACAAGCTACTTGACTTTCTGTTAAACCCACTATGGCTAGGGGTCTTTCTCATGTTAAAAACATAACAAAAGGGGATCATGGGAGTTGTTTTCTCCATTGTTAAACAACCACACCTATTTATGAAAATCTATCTCACATGACTCAGGCAGAAATACAGGCATGGACGAGGTAATGTATTAAGTTGTATTCACGTTACATTTAGCCATGTTTGCCAACTTCCTTCCTCACTCTGACAAATCTGATGTATCCCTGTTTTCCCTGAAGTTATAGCAACTAGCGAATAGTTACTTTGAATAAATTATGGATTTCCCTGGGTTTGAACGGTGTTGGAAACATTTGGGATAATGTAAGTACAAAACTCAACAAAACATATAACATATGTCTAGCATTTTAGTATATAAATGTTGAAAATTATAGCTTTAACTTGGTTGCCTGTGTGGGTTGTGGTTAAGTTTAGCCAACTTGAGGAACATAGTTTAAAGTTGAAAGTACAAAAGGTTTGTCATTCCAATTATAAAAAAAGAAATGAAATACTGGGGAATAAAAACAAAAAAAAGAAAAGAAAAGAAAGCGTGCAGACCTCTGCCAAGGCTAGTTCCCTATCTCATTATGTTAACCAACATGAAATATAATTTGTGTATCAGCCCCATGATTTGGATTCACTCCAGAATTTAACAGGTTCTTCCTTGGCTCATGCTACACCCTTCCAGCAAGATTCATGAAAATCAGGCCAGTAGTGTTTCTGTAATCCTGCTGACAAACAGACAAACAAACGGCACCGTCAAACATAACCTCCTTGGTATAGGTCACAAAAAAAAAAAAACAGACAAAAGTCCTGAAATCAATTCTAATCTGGTATAACTTTCAGCAACATATAGTATTTATGACTAAGTATACTAAAATCAAAATTACTGTTTGAAAACAAATATTATTCTTGTTGTTATTTATTAAATTTCGAACAAGAAAACTAATTTACTCTGCTACAGGAATGCATGAATCCTGATAAAGCAAAAAACCCCACAACTGTCATAAAGTTTTGAATTCATCTCCTGCTAAACCTGAATTGGTGCACGGAAATATATGACATCACCCTGTTCCAAACAAGCCACACCCACTTTAATCCAACGAGAAAAGTTCAGACAATATATTTAATACAGAAAATCTCTCTTGTAAAATAGCCAAAATGTTGGATTTTTGAAAGAAAATGCTGTGTTCATGTGGGGCTCACTCACTGAGAAGAAGAAGGTGACTGAGAGAAATAGGTTTCGGGGTCTTTAAAACTGTTTGTATGCTAACATCTATAGGATGTCCAAAGCAGAAAGATAACTTTAGCTGAGTTTTTCTTGGCTGTGTACTGACTACAATGCTGCAGCCTTAATTGTTCATTTCATGTTATCTCATTTCCTAGAATGTAAATACATGCTCTATTTGCCATTTTCTGTATTTCTTAAATAGAACTTCCTCCATACCATTATTCAACTTTCATTTCTTTATTTGTTCCTTCATTAGCTCATCCATCCATCTGTTTTCTTGGCCAGTCTTGATCCGATTTTGCCAAAACCTGTGAAAATTATGCATCTCACCATTGTGTTCCAGCATTTCTGTAATTACACTGATTAGGTCCAAGGGGTTTTGTCTGTTCCTTTGTTCATTTGTATCTCATAAACCATTTATCAGCTTTTGACAAAACTTGGGCAAGTGAGGCATCTCATCACCACACTCCAGTCTTCTCAGATTATAATGATTATATGTCAAAACATAACGATACAAAGGTATACACTTGTGCTACTCCCTGACCAAAGTCAGTCTTTTTCCATGTTCAGTTATTTAAAGGGCTGACTGCTCCTATCTTTCACACATCAGACAATGAATTGTGAGTTTTAATATTATTTCCAGAAAGTTAAAGGGGAGCTTAACCATAGTCAGTGTATTAGAGAGATGGTGGTTGACACACCCACAGTTTGGAGAAGCAGCAGGAGTACCGGTGTAGGAGGCCAAACAACATCCTGCAGTGGACAGGGTCAGCAGCACAACATATTTTTTATTTACTTGCATGCTATATCTGGAATATTTTCACCACTTAACCTTGCCATCATTGTCTGATGTTATATAAGCCAAATAGCATCCCTCTAAAGCCACCAGACTCCATTGACAAAAATGGCAGTTTTACCTCACAGAACACAGGAGATGTTTTTTTCTAACTCTGCCTTGATCAGTTAGTTAGTTTGTGTTGTTGTGTGACTTCAAGGTTACTTCAGATTCAGCGTCATGCAATAACACTAACCAAATAACCGATATGAGACAGCAGTAGACCAGCAACTCAATCTAACTGTAAAGTTAAATTGCAGTTTTTGCCAAAGGAGTCTTGTTGCATTGAAGTGTATACAAGTATACAGGCAGTTTCCTTTTGGAAAAAGTCATCTGACAGCAATGTTAAGTGGAGAACATATTCTAAATTAGCATAATTAAATTAAATATTGACTTTTGTAGTCGGCTTCCTACACCAGTACTGCTGCTGCTTCTCCAGACTGAGGGTGTGCCAGTCATCATCATCAAGTATCCCTTTAACTTTCTGGAAATAATATTAATATTTATTGTTTATTGTCTGATATGTGAAAGAGAGGAGCAGTCAGCCATTTAAATTACCGAACATGGAAAGAGACTTACTTTGAGAAGGTGATATTTGGGTTATATACAGGCAGTTTCCTGTTAGAAGAAGCTGTCTGATGCAAAAGTAAAGTGGTGAAAATATTTTGAGTACATATCGTACACTAAACTGCTTTTTTTGGGCAGTACCTTTTTGTGGCTAGTACCTCATACATTCCTACTTCACAAAATCCGAACTATCCCTTTAACATTAGTCAAGTCTAGACTATCTATAGATGATGGTACATGAGCATGATATTCAGTCGGCCAGAATCCAAGCTTTCAATGAAACCTGAGGTCCCTTAAAACACCATAATGGTGTGAAATGTGGTTCATAATTGTCTTGTTTCAGCCCAGCGTGGAATCAGCAAACAACTTAAAATAGTGCCTGGACTGTGGAGCTCAGTTACTTAGCAGGGTGTTCAATAACACTGAGAGGGACATGCAAATATTGGGAAGGCAATTATTGGCAGTCATGTTTGTCCTAAAGTAGCAGGTAACTCTATCCTCTCCATTATGTATGCTGTGAACTCTGGTGCAAGGAGCAGCGTTAAAGCTTTGCTTTTTACTGTTAAAAGGCTTACCTCCTGACGAAAAGAGGCTCACTTTACGCTCAGATGTCCTTTGCAGTGGAAATGCACTCGTAGTGCAACAAGAGAAACAAAGCACCTCCTGCCCTCAGGACTCTTATCTTCTTAAAGCTGATTTACTCAGTGGAAATTGTTAACATGCAGTGCTGCTTTTTGAAAAAAAAGAAACAACAAATAAATTAATCCTTATCTCAGGTTTCCTTAAAAAAATGTCCAAAATATCAGCTTTGCTTTTTCTCGTAAACAGCACTTCCATATCATATTGACATCAGGAAGGACTATTATAAGATAAAGACATTTAATTGGTTTATAATAAAGTAACTGCATCATCTTTTTCACTGAAAAAATAAATACACAAAAGGAGTGGGAGACACTCTTTTCCCACTGACATAAATGTTTGTTTCACTAGAGAATATTACAAACATGACATCTGGGCTCAGGCTGCTTTTATGAGAAGTTATTGAAAAAATGAGCATAAATACAAAAGGAATGAGATAGTCAACACTGATGTTATGCTTACCCTGTCACACACACACACATGCACACACACACTCTTCCCCTTTTACTGGTTTGACTCTTGAAAAGCATTCCTTGTTCCATTTTCCCCCATTCTCCTCAAGAATGTAGTAACAATAATAATGCATTAAGTGGACTGAGTACTCTAAACACTCAGAGCTTCCTCTCACAGTAAGTGCAGAACCAGTTTGCCTGCTGTTGAAAGCATCTTACACAGAGTCCTACAGAGAGTGAAGGGTTCGCCTCTGCCCCCCCCCCCCCATTCCCTCTCTTTCTGTCTGACACACACTCAAACACACGCGATAGACTCCTACACACTGTCTCTGATTCTGTGTGATGGGAAAAAAAAAAAAAAAAAACACTGTCAGACTCGAGGTCTCGCGCTGTCCGGTGAATCAGAGGACCTCAACCTGTGATATCATCGTTTTTGCACAGGCGTCCTGTGATGCCTGCAGAAAAAAAAAAAAAAAAAAAAGTCCCATCTGAGTTTCAGCGCACATCACGCTCCTGTCTGCTGGAGCCACCAGCGTGGTGCAGCTCTGAGCAGGGGGTTAAATCCCCCATAAGAACACCAAAAGGTCACCAAATGCTGTTGTTTATCAACCATCCTAAAATGAAGCTCTGAGTGGTATCCTGTGGATTGATTTTAGCCCCTCTGTGCCTGCAGCATTGCAAACACACCATAATGATGTTTCCAGTACTCCTCTTTACACAGATACGGTGTACAACATCAGTACAGATATAAATTTTAAGGAATTTCATGTCTTAATTATTGAAGATGTTAATATAATAATAATTCTTGGTTAATTACTATAGAATGACACAGTAGACTATGATAATATGATAGATTCATCAGTCTTCAACACGTTCTGACCCCCAATTCATCAAATACAACAGCTTGGTCAGTGGCTATATGCTTTTAACTGTGACCTGCTGTGGGTCACCCCTTCAACATAAGTTTTGCATGTGCTGGGCTCCAAAGTTATCAATAATAAATATGCAACATGCGGATGGACTTCAGTAGTAACGGCACAAAAAGTACTTGGTTAGGTTTAGGCTACAAAACTACTTGTTTAGGTTAAGGCATAAATAGTCTTTGTTTAGTTTTAGGCACAAAAAGTACTTCGTTAGGTTTAAGGACAAATACTAGTTGGTTAGGTTTAGGTACAAAAACTGCTTGTTTAGGTTTAGGTACAAAACTTACTTGGTTAGGTTTAGGCACAAAAAGTACTTATTTTACTCATGCATTATTTCTTCTTGCCAATACCGGGTGCCTACATTACCCACAAAGCAACTTGACAGCTGACAGTTTAGTAGGAAGTTGTGGTGTCTCATGCTGGTAGCAGCTAATTTAGCCTGGAGCCTCTAGCTTCAAGCAGCGATGAGGAGTGGGCTACAGAGATCTTGGAAGCTCACTTATTTCCAACGTCAGTCCCTCATATTTTCTTGTTTAAAAAAAAATATTTTCAGACTTGTAGAGTTCAGACCCAACTGACTCTGACTCAAGTGACATCACTTGACTTCACCCAGCTTCCTCTGGAGCCACACAGGGCGTCATGCAACTTTTTTCAGATAAACAGCACTACTCCCTAAGACCTCTAAGTGTAAAAGAAGCACACTTCCCCTTAAAGATAATAAGCAGCTCCTTAGACACATGATTGGGTGCTTGGTTTACTCACTGTAGCTACTCCAGCTGCTCAAATGGAGGAGATGTACTGCACAAATACTGACATTTGACTTTACCAGCACAGTTTTACCAGTAAATTGGATTTACACCCAAAGAAAAGGGAACGTCATGTCTGACCACAGCTGGTTGTGTTGAAGCTGGTAGTATGCTGTTAGCATTAGCCTCTGGATAGCTGCCAGACAACATCTCAGTAGGATTCAGTGTGTTTTCGTGACTCCTGCAACTTTCTGCTGATAATAAATAAGAAGTGGTAGGAAAATATGCTTGCACCAAGCCTGTTCTAAAAGGAAAGCATGAAACACGTAATTTTTCAGTTGATTCAAGCCCAGATGCTCAGCAGTACAAGTAGAAACGAGGAATTTCTGAGTCTTTAAAGTTGGAGCCATTAAAGAGCACTAAATCAAGTTGCCAGTTGTCTCAGCAAAGGACTGTGTGATTTGGCATTATCTTTGCAATTACAAGGAAGGGAGTAGGATCTGCGTAAGATCTCTCTGTCTATGCCCTTTACACACACACACGCACACACACACACACACACACACACACACACACACACACACACACACACACACACACACCATGAGAGAGTGAGAAAGACGTGAGCACTCCAGGCACAGAAAATATACCTGAAGGATATCCTCTGTCTTTGATTTCATAGCTCTGCACTGCCTAAGTCCTCAATTAACTTAAATACCAGAGCAATATAAAAACGAGGGTGGGGGTGGTGGGATGTGTTTGAGGGTGGGGGCATCTTGTGTCCGTTAATTATTGCTACTTTTGCCTAAAGTGTCATTTCCTCTTGCTGCAGTTGTCATTTTATATTAAAGGGAGCACATCATGAACGTAAAGAACAACAGATTTCACAAATAGCCCAAGACAAAAATGCAAAGCACAAGACCTGAGAGTGGAATTTCTATTCATCCCCCGGTCAATGACCTATACATGTAATTATGGGACCAGTTCAAGCAGCTTCAAATATCCCCTGAAGAATGTCCTGAACCATCATTTCATCGCCTCAGAACTGATGTTTTTTTTTTTAAAGGCATTACAGTTTGCTGTTTCTTCATATGTCACAAAGATTCAGAATCTGTGACCTGAAACAGCCTGGGGGGAGCGACTTCACAGGCAGTTTCCTCGGGGACTAATGTGTTTTCAGAGCGGCGACCATCTTTTTCGCTGTTTAATGAGCTCAGTCATAAATAAATGCATGGCCTTAATTAGCCTGCGTGTGGCGGGGGCACTGGAATTAGCGTGGAGCTGTGGAGATGGAGGCTCCATGCCTGCCCGAGTTCTTCTGGAGATGGTGATCCGGGCGTGGGGAGGTGGCCTTTGAGCAGATGCTCTCGCTCTCTGCTGGTTGAGGCTTCCACGATTCCCTCCTTTCATCTAAATCTATTAAGCTGCTTCTCACCGAGCTCTCCTTGGCCGGTGGAGGGGCTTATATCGGACAGTGGGCCAGACCTCGGCCAAATACTAATCTGTTTTTTTAAGATGATTAGGTCAGAATGATGATATTAAACTACAGTTTAAAGGGAACTTACACTATTTTTGCAATGGATATTTTATTTCTGTAGATATTTAAGTTAAAGCAAATGTGAACAATATAGTTATTCCCTAGTCTGTGTGTTAAAATACATTTATTCCCCTTTATTCTTTTTTGATCCACGATACTGTGTGAAAAGCAGTTGTACAACTTAGATGATCATAATTTACATTTCAGGTTTATAATTTGCCAAAATTGCAAAAAATCACTCCTCATTTGCTAGCAGTGTTTTATAGTTTTTGAGTGTTTTAATTCTCAGTGTGTGCTTCTTTTTGTCAAAATGGTGTGTCAAAACTATAGTAATGCAACATTGCACTGTAAAAATATTTGTTTTCACTTTAAAAATTTGCATTCCGGTTGCCCTAAAATTTTAAGTTTACTCAATTTGAAAAGACAAGTTGAGGTAATTTTGTAATCTAATGATTAAGAACAAACTTTTCAAATGAAAGAAGTGTGATATTAGTTCAGTTTAACATAAGGGAACTTGTTTATTAAGCTTAAGATATTACAACTCTTCAGTTAAACTGACCAATACAAACATTTAACATTTATTATAATTTATTAACTTGTAATTAACTAACTGAATACTAACCTTCATCACAGTTCTTAAAACAAGCAACCATGACTAATATTTAAGAGTATTAAAGATACAGCAAGTTTTCTTCTCAGACAGTTTTGACTCTTAAATAGTGCATGCTGGGAAGTCTGCTAATATGCAAGTCATGTTCCTATAGAAATGTAATTTAATGAGTTGATTGAAGTTTGTCCTGTACATTCATTCAACTCATCATTTCAGGTTAGAAGACTCCAAATTATTTAATTAGGCATTAACATGTCTATAAAATGCTAGATATATGTTACATATTATTTTGTATTATCATGTTCATTGCAGAGAAGTCGATAATTTATTCAAAGCAATGGTGCGTTTCCTGTTCGCCTTTGTTAGCTAGTTGCTATAACTTCCAGGAAAACATAGAATACATCAAGTATGTCGGATAATGAGGGAGGAAGATGTAACCTAACTTTAACATTATGTCATCCATGAACATGATTTCTGCATGAATCACATCAGATAGATTGTCATCAGCTATGGTGTTTGTTCGAAAGTGAAGATAACATCTCCCATGATCCCATGCCACTTCCTGCTGTCATCAAACTATGCCTTTTGTTATTAACTGTAATAATTAATGTGACAGAGACCGCTAGCAGCAGAATTTATGTATTGTGCATTTAATTCAGCTAATTACTAAGTATACAATGTTTATTTCTATCTGGTTTCAATTGATAACCAACAGCTATAAATATTAATACGATAAAAATATCTTATTTATTTGTTGTAGCTAAGGCTACTAATTAGGCTAACCACTTTGGAAACTGTGGGTTCTCCCAAGTTGAATATTATTCATTGTGAAGCTGAGTATAAGCCTGTCATTACATTTTTATGTCTTAATCTTACACTGGTAAATAAAATATAATCACAGCCCATTATGACAAAATCCATAGACCTCTATGACTCCTAGCTATTAAAAATATTACTTCAACAACACCTGTAGAGACACACTATTAGCTGTTTATTTTGTATTGTGTGACTATTGTCAAGTTGTCATTTATGTCGGAGCAAAGTTAGTGTGCTTTACAATGAAAGAAAACCAACAACGCAAGGGGGAAATATTCTACATTGGGTCAAGAAGGGCACAGCTATAATCCAAACCTGAAGCTAGCATGTTAGCTTCCTGGCTGGCAGTGGCAAGTAATGCTGAAGATGTCAGTCATTTTGCCAGCCATTTTAGCCTATACCTGAAGGACAGACATAGCAATTTTTCCATTTTTAACTGAAAGTTAAAAGTACATACTTAACTAATCATTGGGCCATCTATAATCCTAGCCATAAGCTAGCAAGCTAGTGGCAGCACCAACAATGCTAATATGCTGGCCATTTTAGCCCATGTGAGCAACCTTATCTTCTTAAAATAACAAAATCTACTGGAGAGCAGGTAAGAGACTAAACCTGAAGACTCTACAGTATATCTCAGCTCATGGCATCTGACAATTAATGCACACAGATTAGGTTACGGGCTTCACACAATTTACTTTTACAGTTTTCTTCAGTGTGAAATGACTGGAATGACAGAATGTGGTCTATAATGTAGGGGAGATTCTGAAATATAAATAAACTGATTGTGTGATTGATTCTGTCTTCAACCAAAGGTTCAGCAGATACGCAGTGTGGATGATTATTATCACCAAACCAAATCTTTTTCTTCTACAGTTTCATGTGAGGTGTTCTATAGTTTTGCTCCTATGGTTCCAGTAGGTGGCGGTAAAACAGTAAACTATAAGGCTGGAACTCGTCCAAAAAACATTTATTTGCCAATTGTGTTATCTAAGTAGCCCTCTTACTTACCATGGCCACAAACCACCAAACAGCAGTGCCACTGTGCAAATGCACCTTTTAGCGCTCTAGAAATAGTTATGCTAAAGTTAATGTCGTTAGCTTCTGCACCAGCGTCTAAAAATCTAAATGAACCCTTCAGCGATTTGGCCATTGCACTGATAGCATTTTCTGCCTTAATAGCATTTTTTTTTTTGTCTGGTTATGATTTCAGATAGCCAGCCAGAGACAGAATCATAGGAGTTTAAAGTAAAAAAAAATACAATTACCATAGTTTTAAATTACTATTCTATACATTTTCATGAATAAAAAAGACCCCAAAATATTGTAAGCTGATTACTCAGTCCCTTCAGAATCTTGCAGTCTTTTTTTGGGATTGTTGCAGCTTAAAATGTCTGATTTCATGCCAGTTTTTTTTAATTGTGTTACTATGTTTTTAGGTGTTTTTTTTTTCATTCAATTCATCAACAAAGGAGAATAAAACCACACTTTGTTCTGAGTGTTTTAATAACCTCATCAAAAAGGCTCAGGATTACAAAAAAAGTAATTGAAGAAGTGCAGCGAACACAAAATGATAAAATATAAAAGTGTGCAGAGCATTGATAAATGTCAATAACAATGACAAACCTTGTGTTCTTTTCAGTACTCATTACAAAATAAAAAATAGAAATACAAAAAAAATAGTAAGTAATAAAACATTGAGTCAGATCATTGAGGCATACGGTACATACATTACATTTGTGTGGTGGGCTAACAAGATTGGTGAAACTTAAGGGAAACTAATGATTGGTCAAATCTGCGAAAAAGTTGCAGGGATTGGATACAATTGCAAGATTCTGCAGAATTCACTTGGATGGGCTGAATTTTTGTTACAAAAAGTGTTGTGATCACAACTTCCAGGTGGGACTGACTACTTGATTACTTGAAGTAAATAATTAAATGGCATTTGTACAGGAATGATTTTGTCCCCAGCTTTTTGATCACTGTACCTGTGAACTCTATAAGCAGGCTTCAGTGCAGTGAGAGACAGGACCAGTGACAGTTTGCAGGTGGTGACAGAAGCATTACTAAAGTGAGCGAATGCCTGTTGGGGACGTTGTGACTAACTGGGCTCTCATATTGCATTCTAAGTTACAGCAACTATGAGAAGGCTGGGGGCTCGTCCGCCTCGGCACCGGCTAAAACCTGAGCACACTCACACACACACACACACGTACCGATGACTAACCAGCCTCGCTCTGATGAAAGCAGAGAGGGCCTTATCATCTCTCTTGACCAGCGCGTCTGTTGTCCGCGACATTACCGCTCTTGACCATGTAAACAGCTCGAGCGTCGTACACTTTGTCATCTCACCACACATCAACATTTGTCCAAAACAATTTGTGGAGAGTGGCCCTGGATGGGGATTGTAAAAATACATTAGGAGCAGACATTAGTAATATTGCTGGGCCATATGTGTGGCAGACCACTGAGGTCACTTGACACTGAAGGTCACCTTTTGCAGTACAAATTATTAAGTGCTTCCCTTCTAATCAGATGAGACGTCCCACATACTGCCCATGCACACAGCAACCAGTTTATTTATAGGCTCCAAACTGAAATGACCAGTTGGTTTAATTTAATAGTGAGCAATAGGATTATACATGGAAACAAATTACCTAAGTGGGGGTACACGCTACCAAAATCTTTTAACAATGATGGAAACCACGGACATGATGTCTCCCAGTATTATTTCATTATTGGGTTTAGCCTCTGCATCTGTCAGCTAGGCCTGGCTTCTGGATGGGCCCAGCTTGCGTCCAGACTGACACACAGCTGCTAGCGGCTCACATAGACCCACGCCCCAGCCATCCCACACTCCAGGGTCATGAAGGGGAAGGGCAGCATCCTATCCCACCAGCAACCACAGACGCAGGCCTGTTACCCAATTACAATTCAATTTCATAGCCTGCTGTGGTTGAAAGAAGCTAGTCAGACGTGAAGGTTTCTCATGTTTTCTACCCTGTTTATCAGCAGAGAGGTTTGTCTCACCGACAATGTCTTTATCCACACATCATGATATCTTTTATTTACAGTAAGGGTCCATTAATTAACCTCATTACACTGCTTTACATTACTTGATTCTGATTGGTTAATTACAGCATTATCAGGTCTGTTATTTCTGTATCACAGAGCCTTGTTATGGAGAACAGGCCGTTGCTATGGACACAGTTCTGATCATAGACTCTGGAGGAACAATAAAGTCATTGTTAAATCACTAAAATCATTTTAAAATTAATTTTGTGTCAAATTATTGATATTTCTTGGTACATAACCATGTAACAAGCAGGATAATGTACAGTGAGCAGGTCACTATTACAAAATAAAGCCATATTACATATTTTGTGTCACATAAATGTGTGACAAATGTGTGTATGTGACCATGTAAAAAGTGGGATAATGTGAGGATTTATTTCACAATAAATGAGCTCATAGTTAATGCAGTAATAAGCATTCATAACAGTTAATTAATAGTTAACTAATGTGTCTAGTGAGCATTTACAAATGGTGTTAATGTCAACTATGGTATTAATTCATATATTATTTAATAATTTGTTAAGCGCTAAAATGATAACATTTAGCACCAGCACGATTAGCACTGGCACGCTTTAAAAAACTGTAAATAATACAATATTTGCATCAGCGATGTTGGCATCAAACCATTTTTTAATTGGATTTACAGAAGGGCTATATTGCGATACATATACCTTTAAAGGGACAAAAAATTACCTATATAAAATTACTAATTGTACATTTTGGCCATATCGCTCACCCCAAGGATAAAAGTATGTGACTGTTATGAAACTGTAAGATAGTAAGCTTATTTTCCCTCTTTGATCCAAGGATTTTTTTCTCTTAATTTACTATTATTTGTCTTTCACCTTTAAGTTACTGCTAACATAGTAACATAATAGTTCAAACATACTAGTAAAGAATGTCTCAAATAAGACTTCATCATTTTTTCATTAAATATGGTCTTGTTATTAATCATTAATTTAGGTTATTAATGCTCATAACTGCATTTGCTAATGTTAATGATGGACCCTTATTGTAAAGTGTTACCTTTTATTGTGTCTCTGGGCAGCGAACAGAGCTCCTCCTCTGACGTCCAGCCTATTTAAATGTGAGTAAGTGTAGACATTATTTAATCTGATGGAGTACAAGGGGCCAACATCAGCTTAAAAACATCGTAGTAAACCATTTCTCCACTAAAAGAGTTGTGCTGGTGACAAGATTTTTTTTTTTTTATTATATCAAGGAATGCAATTAGACTTCAGCCTTAATATCTCAGAGGCTGTCTCATTCTCAAACTACTCTGCTATGCTTGCCAACTGCAATCAGAAATAACTCTGTCCCTTCAACTTAATGAAAAACAAGTACTTGGCTATAAACTTGTAGTCATCCTCTATCCAATCACATTGTCTTGAGTAATTAAAATGATTAGCTTAATTAGCTTAATTAACTAAATTTGACTACAGGACATGGCCATATGGTGAAGAAAAACAAAGATGGGAGCTAATTAAAGTTAAAATAATGCAGGTTTTAATTAACTCAACCCTTAGGCATCAACATTTTCAAATTTATCCAAGCTGATAATTAAAAAGTCCTCTTGCCCAAGCAACATTTCTTCTCTGAGCTAATTAAATCTGGAAATAAATTAGCAACATGACGCTCCAAATATTAATTCCTGCTAGAAGATGACTTCACTTTCTAATGAAATTAATTAGCTGCACTGGACCCTCAATCAGATGCCAGGCGCTGTCCGTGAGCATAGACCTCATGTAATCTAGCGCCGGGCTAAGGGCCCGAGGGCAGAAATTTACAATTGTAATGAACACTCTTTAACTGTGTGTCTCTCTTAATATACCAAATGAACATGTAGATCTATTTATGCCAAGGGCTTCCTCATTTATAAAGGAGCGGTAAGACCAGCTAGTTAAAACTTTCTTTTTTCAGAAAGAATGTGTAGTGCGAGAGAGCACATAACCACATAGCTGCCAAAAGCAATGCCAAGACCAGCTTCAGCAGCCTGTAAGGTTCCACAGGCTGTGCCTGTGTGTGTGCCAGCCTATTACAGAAGACTCTTGTGAATTCACCCCCCTACACTCACTTGGCAGCTTAAGGGGATGACACTGTGGACGGGGAAGATGCAGTAAAATGTATCCGTCTGCATTTTCTGCTCCTTACTGTCCCCACTGCCGATGCATATAATTCACTGTGTATACTGGGGCAGTGTTGTAAAACAAACTTCATTATGGACCATTATGGCTGTGTTTAAACAGACGTCTGTTGTGTGAGGTGCCTTAAAAAGTCAGAAAAGGCATGATTTTACCTTATATATCTAAGGAGACCTGAAGATTTAGCACCGAGCATGAAATAGACACAGTTTAGTGCATCAGAGGAAAAGCAGGTTACAACATATTCAAACAGATTTTAAGATTATGATTAAGAAGATAAGATCAAGATGAAATTTTAATGATCCCCAAAGGGGAAGTGCATAAAAATTAAATAATTAGAGCAAAATCCAAAAGTTCTAGTATGCAGTGCCACTCCAATGAGCCAGGTATGATACCTTTTTCATACCAATATATATCATCAGTTCATAATGTATCATAACTACTGCAGTAAATAACAACAAATAATTCATAAACATTTGTCATAATGCACATTCCAAGCTCAGGGAGATTCTTTTGTTAACAGGCTTGAACAGTAATGGAGTAGATGTTAACAGAGTTATGTAATTAGGATCAGAGAAAAGGCAACTGTATTCCATTAAAGTTATAGAAAAATATGTAATCAGATTACAGATACATTTAGTAAAAGCAGGGGTTTATTAGCAGGTTTGCAATTTTATAATAAAACATTTTAAATTAAATAACAATATATAACCACACACACACACACACACAGTGAAACGTGTGACGAGTTTCACAACTCCACTCGAGGTCTCGAGTGAAGCGACTCTCACAGTTGCGAGTTCATTATCACGGCCTCTAGTGAAAAAATACCTTCAATGGGTGGAAATTTCACCATTATTTTGTCTTTAAATCAGATAAAAGGAACAACTGTTCTGCCTCTCAGAAAATGGACTAAACATCTGATTTAAAGAAACATTTACATGTAAGAACAAACACTAATATTAGCTACACTGAAATCCACTCAGCTAACTAACCTGTCAATATTTCTATTATTGCTAATACTGACAAATATTTTGGGACTTAGGGAGGTCATGCTGGTGACCAGGATGGTGTGTGAATAAAAGCAGACTGGAATATGTTAATGGCAGTATGAGTGTTAACATCATACATAAAGGACAAATCTGTAATATATTAATTTTACTAAAACTTAAAATGACCATGATATATCTGTTTTTGTTTGCCTGTTTCATATTAATGCCAAATGCTCAATGAATGAGATAATGTCTGTTTATGAGTCATAAGAATTCATTAATAATATTGTAGGATTAGATGTTTATGCAATATGTCAATGGAGGATGACAGGCAATGAGACAGTCACTAAACTTCAGTGTGTGTATTTTTGGAACAATGGGCTTTTTGTTATAGGGATAACAGGCTTAACTGTTATAAACATTTGTTCAACTTACAGTGTAGGACTTGTTGTTGTTTGTCATGTTGTCGTGTAGGTTCAGTCCTGCAGCCTGCAGTCAACCTGCCTGAGCTTCAAGTCTGGTGAGGAGGGGGCGGGGGGCAACTCGCTTCAACCATAGATTGTATATTAAACAGGAATTCAAACTATTAAATAAACCATTTATGATTCCAACTCACAATACTCATTTTTGAATGCTCTCATCTTACATCTGGCTCCTTTAACACAGAACAGCTCAGGTGGTCATTTTGACCGTCCTCAAATTTATGTGTGTAGTAACTTTGTTGAATTAAAAAAATACAACGCTGCTGATCTCTGCCTTTTCATTTAAAATGTTTTGTGTATAAATTACACAAAAGCCAGATAAAATGTGATCATTTTGACCTATTTCTGCCATATATATATCATATACTGACCACATAGATATTACCATCGTTATATTGTTAATTTTCACAGTTGGAAATGCATCTTGATAATCATCATCTCTGTTAATAAAACTTCACAAGTAGTCTCAATTTCCAGTTTCCCGACATTAAAATACAAATAATTAATTAATTAGAGTCAATTAAAATAAAGTAGGGGAGACCAGGGACAGTTGTAACACTATTTCTCTCAGCATGTATAACTCACTGAATTTTTGTGTTAAAGCTCTCAAATTTTGAAACAAAGTACCCTTACTTTACAAATAGGAACTTTTTTTGTTTGTGATGGTTCTATATGGAAATTTATTATTTATATTAATATAGCATGTTTATGATTGCATAAAATACATTTAACCACCTCTGAGTAATTCTAGATTCATCTAAAATTTGAATCAGATCACTGATGGTTATAATCCTGCGATCATTATGGTTAATTACACGTGATGCCAAGCATATTGATAAGTATATAAATAAATTGTACAACATTTACATTCTGGTGTTATTTCATTTTTAAAAAAAGATAACTAACAGAATAAAAGCATTGATCTCTTGGTGTGATATTTATCATGAGGTCAAAATGACCATTTATGGCCAGAAATAAAAGTCTACATTAGGCTAAATGATTTGACCATATTTGGTATTTAAGTAATCCAAAAGTAGCAAAAAGTAATCTGGTTACGTTACTTGAATATTGTGATTCTTGTATGAGGTTACTGACTACATCTTTTAACAGATATTTAGTAATTGTATTGGATTGGATTTTTAAAAGAACCCTCTCAGCCCTGCAGGTAAAACAGTGTCAGTCGGGGGCCTCTTGAATGGATTTGTGTTAACAGGATAATACGCAGCCAAACACCAGTAAATAAAGTGTTCTACCTGGAATGAACATGCACAACAATCAGCAGTGCTCTGTCCTCTCCCTTGTTAGCACGCTGCTTTATCTTCAGTAATGAAGTCAGTGTCGCTGATCAATATGATGCACTTTGTATTATTCAGAGCCTGCTAAGCACGTCAGCAGCCTGACACACAAACAAAGCTGTGGACTGTACAGTAGGTGGTTCTCCAGAGGCTGCACCGCGTCCTCTCTCAGACGCTTGTTACAGCCCATCGGGGAAGTGCGGCATGAAGGGCAAACCTTCATTTTGCTACGGCGACAGAAGATGCTGCGTCCTTTGTGTGGAGCGTGTTGGCTCAAAACAGCCCGCGATGTCTTTAAAATTGAGATAATTGTGTTTACTGGGCACAGAGTGGCTTTCAGTCTGTGCAGACAACAAACTATGAAGAGGAAAAAGCTGCTCTTTTGATTTCTGTCAGTTTTTCAATAATTAATGCTCTCCTCTGGCAATTTTGATCCGATATGTAAATAGCATCTCATTCCATTATGCAGAGCATTGATGAATATGACAAAATTCCAAGAGATGACAGTCCAGCTCACACAGTTGTGGGCAAACATTACAATACACTAATGACCCGGCCCTTTAATGTCCTCCCATCTGAGACATTAGAGAATTTGAAATTAAAGGTACAGTTGGCTCACACGACAAAGTGGCCCTCATCTAAGTGGAATACCCACATCAGTCAGGATGCAGCCATGATGTGCCCGAGCTGAGCTTAAAGCTAGTTATAGCTCACATCAAAGGAACGTCATCATGCCCAACAGCTACCCTTGCCATTTGGATCCCACTGAATCCGATCCTTTAGTTACATTTTTCAAGCTATCTATCCCCCAGCTTCCACGCTTAAACACCATTAAAATGGAAAATATAGTGTTTTCTGCATCAGCCCCGGCCTTCGTTATTTCACAGACTTGTCCTTGTTATCTTGATCGCAGTAAACAAGCAGCATATACTCCTCTGAATTCTCAGCTCTAGTGTGGAGTTGTCTGACAAAGTGGTCAAGAATGTAGACACAATTAGTACTTCAAAGAAATGTCTAGATATCAACGAGGTGGTGCGATGACCTTTAAAACAAAGGATTATAAACACTGGGATCATAGAAATGCACTGGCTGCTGCCATGAGGGTCTAACTCATTTATTTCAGGTGTTTTTCATATGTTCTGCTTTGAGGAATAATAAATCTCAATGCTCTAATCATGCTGCTCGGGGCTGTGATTCTTCCCTTAGATATTAATAACGCAGAAAAATATACAGAAGCGTCAGAGATTGGGTCAAATACATACACCGCTTTTAGAAAAGATGAAGCATCTGACGGTGATTGTTAATGTGATGTTCAGAGAGCTGCTTTCCTAATTATCCTGCTGTGGATTATATTATATGAGAGATTCTGCTTTTTTCCCCCTTTTCTGACGCAGATTTTCTTTAAACCAGTTGAACAGAGCATGACTGTGATTAACTTTAAAAGGTCATTTAAAATAGCTCTCAGGAAGCAGGCAATGAAACCTGGTTGAACGTTTCTAAATGATGTACTCGGGAGATGAAGACACTACACCAGTCTTGCCCAGCGACCCCAAAAATACACTATATGCTTTAATAACCCCTGACAGCGTACAGAAGTCATTTCCAGACCTCCTGGCACATGTACCTGCAGAAAAAACAAGCTGTCTTCCAACAATAATACATCAAGATTCCCTTAAATGAGTCTTAGCATGTCTCAAACTGCACCTTCCGTGACCTACCTCAGACATGAGAGGTTAATCCATGACAGGGTTAAAAACTTATCTGGCCTTTCTGGTCACATAACATCCCAATTACTTTAACAATCTCACAGTGAATGGAGGGGGAGAGGGGGAATGAAAGAGATGGGAGAGAAGAAAAATACAATAGATAAAAGTCTGTCTCAGAGTAAAAGATAAGTTCTTATCTTAATCTAATGACTCCGCAGCCTTAATTTGTCAGACCTGGCTTGCCTGGAAGGCAAAAAAAAGAGAGTTTCTTGTACACACTGTTAATAAGGGACATCTCTCAAGTCTCGGTGTCTGCGAGCAGAGGAGGAAGGATCATCGGCGGAACATTCGGTGGCAACAGCGAGATGTGCTTCATTCTGTGGATGTAGTTTTTTATTTCTGCTAACAGTTGCTAATTAGCACCTTATCACCCTCCAAGTAGCTCTATACTGTGGAGATGCCAAGCACAGAGTATTTATAACCCAACTCCAGTGACTGAGGAGATAAACAGCTCAGTATGGGCCAACGGCCAGATCAAACATTTTGCTGGTGTTATGAAACTGTTTCGCTGCATTATTCTACACAAAAAATGTGGGATTTATATGGAAAACAATGGCTTTCAGTTCAATTTCATATGAACTCACTACTCCAAAGGCCAACCTGTGTAATGTATGAACATGTAAGCTTCAATACAAGCAAAACAATTCATTAATTATTCTTAAAATCAGTTTCTGAGTACTCATGAATTCATAATAGGGGAGACCAGGGAGTGTTGTAACACCAGGTTAATTGTAACAGTGTCAGTTTAACTGAGGTGTTGGCAGTGTTTACTATCAAAAGAGCCATTTATGGCCAAAAAGAGAAAAACAATCTCTCTAGTGCTTTTTAAATTCCCTCTTCTCCTCAGAGACTTTTCTTGGCATCCACAGCTAGCTTAGGGAGCATCCATAGCTAGCATAGAGAGTTCAATTTCACATGAACTCAGTACTCCACAGGCTACCCTGTGTAATGTGTGAACATGACAGCTACAACACCAGGAATAACATTTCATTAAGTGTACTTAAAATCAGTTCATAAGTACTCTTGCTCTTTGATAGTAGGGGAGACCAGGGAGTGTTGTAACACTAGGTTAATCATAACAGTGTCGGTTTAACCCAGGTGCTGGCAACCTTAACTATCAAAAGAATCTGATGCTTTAAATTCATGCTACCTTGAAGCCTACATGGTACAACAGTTGTGGCATGTAATGGCTGCTTGAAGTGGGAACAGTTGTAACTTTTGTTACAGTTGTTAATTAAAATGCACATTTTTGCAAACACAAAATGTTTATTCTTAATTTGTCAATATATTCCTTCAAATTTGATCCTTGCAAATTACCTTTCATTGTTACATCTTTCCCCAGCTAGTGTTACAACTCACCCCCATAGTGAAGCAGGTTGTAACAATGGAACTCTTTGTATTTGACATTAACTCAAATAATCAGTGATTGTGTAGTTGACGTCCAAGTGAGTTTATAATTATTTATAGTATACAAATACCATGCAAGTACCGTTTATCAAAGTTTGACATATCTAGCATTAACAACCACTAATTTACTGATGCTCAAACAAAGAATGTTACTACTATCCCTGGTCTCCCCTATGATTCTATTATTTTTTTTTTTTTTTTTTAGCCAAACGTCTCTTGTGTTAGCGCCTTGCTAATGCTACAAGACTACTCATGTATTGCATGGATGGATCCCTTTGGAATCAAACCACTAAACCTGGCAGTGTTGGTGACATGCTTTGCTAACGGAGCTACACGGGACCAGACTGACGGAAATGACACGAAAAGAAAAAAACATGCCTCTCGAGCAGCAATTTCTTTGATGAGACAAAGAAAATAGAATGTGAGCATTGTGTGAGAGCAAATCTCAATAGATTAATTTGAAGTGTTCACTGAATTGTGATTCCTTTTAATTAATGATAGAATTAACTGCTTTGTTAACGTGTTCCTGGAGGAAATGAGCTGCTGGCAAATTCTGCAGCGAACAAAAGGAGGACACATCTCTCTTGACATTTATACAAGTCTAACTTTGCCAGTGTCAGGGTGCAACAGCTCATGTTGGGTGAAATTTATCTTGAAGGAATGTTTTCCTGCACTGTTAGGAGACAATGATTCCAACCCACAACTGTGTGTGAAATCAATAAAGGCAGTGCTGCAAAAACCAACAGAGAACTGTTTTTTTCATGGCAGTTGAAACTGAAACAAGGGTGTACAACGTTACAAGGGTGTATGCTGTGGACTGTGCATGATGGTGGTTGTAAATTATTAGCTGCCTGCTGTTGTACAAAAGCTCAAGTCTACCCAATCACAGATTTGGGCAACTTTCCAAACCTGTTTGACTTGGATTCATTCATTATATTTCCATCAGGTGTGAGGAGAGATCATGTGGTTCTGTGCGTCCATGTGTCCACTGTCTGCAGCTAATCTGTGTACTACTGGACCCATCAGTCTGATGTTTTTTGTCTATATTTATGACTGTATACTCAGTGACATCTCATGGTTGTGGTGAGACACAATTTTGGAAAAACCTTGAAAAACTTGGGCCGGGTGGCTCGGTTGGTGGAGCGCGGCTGGGCTGTGGGTCCTGTGTTGCAGCCGTGGGTTCAACTCCGGCCTGCGGCCCTTTGCTGCATGTTGTTCTCCTGTTCTCTCTCCCCCTTTCCTGTCATGTCTTCAGCTGTCCTGCAGATTAAAGGAATAACCTGCCAAAAAATAGTAAAAAAACAAAACAAAACAAAAACTAAAAACAAACAAGCATCTAGGTCAGATGTTCAAGCAGCTTATTACAAGTCATATTTTCATTTATTGTTAGGCAGCAACCTCTAGAGACTGTAGTCAATAATGAGTGAGGACGTCAGTGTGAAATCAAAAGTGGATGTGGAGTTATTTAAAGTTTTAAGTTCATAACATACTTATTTTAACTCCAGCTACAATCTTGTTTCAAAACCTACTCAAGTAGTTTTCTAGCCTAAACCTACCAAAGAATGTCTTTGTCTTACATCTTTTTTGCAATTTCTGTCTTGTTACGTCCTGTTACATTTTTTAATCGTGTTTTTCTCTTGTTACATTGTATTCATCTTGTCTTTTAAATTATTTTCATGTTGTTACATCATCTTGTGCTGTTTTCATGTTGTTACACCATTTTTTGCTTGTAACGTCTTTTACATAATTTTCATGCTGTCATGTATTGTTATGTCATTTTTGTTTTGTTACGTTGATTTCATCATATACGTCTTTAGTGTGATTTTCATCTGTTATATATTGTTACCTCGTTTTCTACTTGTTACATCATTTACGTCAGTAGAGTCTTGTATCTTTTCCGTCTTTTTTGTCTTGTTATGTCGTTTTCATCTTATGTTATTTGTGTCTTATGTCTTTCATGCCTTTTTTCTCCTGTTACGTCTTTTTTGTCTTGTTATGTCTTTTATACTGTTTTTGTCTCGTTACATTGCTTTCATCTTATATTCAAACTGAAGTCATGTGTCTGTTTTGAAAATGTAACATGTAGACAGTACAGATATTTGTGTTAAAATGCAGGAAGTAAAAGTAAAAAGTTGTTGATAGTCAAGTAAAGTATAGATAACTGAAAAATCTACTTAAGTACAATGACAAAGTATTTGTACTTAGTTACTTCCCATCTCTGCATATATGTTGTTTTGGGAATAACTGACAATTGACCTACTTAGTCATTAATGTATGAGGACATGTTGCTGTGACTCGTGTTTCCCTGTTGGACTCTGTTAGTGATTTGGTTTGGTGAAACTGGTGAGAACAGCAAACAGAGAATCCCAAGTTGTAATAAATGAGAACTACCCTTTAAGTCTCTCACATCGACTTCAAATCATAAGGACGCAGGCAATTTGAAAACCCACACTTTAACAAGTACTTTTCTTTCACACAAACACATGTAGTGTTCTGTAGCTGTGTGAAGAGGGATTGATGTCACACTGAAAGGCTGTTAAGCCCCCCTCCCCTAAATCTCACTGTTCACTTAACTAAACACTGCCTTTGTAGCAAATGGCTTTAGCTGCTATCCTGAGTGCAGATGTACTTCTGACATCTGACAGTCCTGACGCACTGATAGCCCATAAGGAAACAAAAAAACATGATTACAAGGTAACACTTAACACTATATGGACCTTGTAGAAAGTTGAGTGTCTCCACTTATATAGATAAGAATTATGAATGGCTGTTTCCAAGCACCACAGTTATTTGTGTAAGAAAATGAACACCGTTGTCAGTGAAATTACCAATGTGCTGTATTAAAAGCTCTGACAACAAGCAAATTATTCCAGCATTTTGTCTGATTTACTTATAGAAGACATCACAAAAGCATCCAAAATGTAAAGGAGTTTTTCACGGGAACGTTTTCCAGACTTAATACTGCATCAGTGTAACACTTTGACAACATCAGTACAGCGTGTGCTCCTCGACAACAGCGTCAAGGTATGTTTGGAGCGGATTCCATGTTTCAGAACATTTTCTTTTTGACAGCGTACTTTGTGATGATTTTTGTGTTCGGCGAGACACGGGGACGGAAAATCACTGAGATTTCAGGAACAGTGATATTGGAGGTGGAATTGAGTGAGTATTACAGGCTACATCCCTGCAGTGGCTTTTAACACGTACTAAATTACTCTGCGTCCACGCCCAAACTCCATATAAATCCATCAAAAGCAAGAGGGAGGGGAAAAAAATGGGTGTGAGAAGTGAACACAGCACTATATCTTTTTCATCCAGTCATTCTGGCCATTTAATGAACTATTTGGAACGTGTTCCTCCAGTGAGTTCTGATATGAATCCTTCAGTAAAAAACAGATTTCGAAGAGGTGTTTATTCAGTAACAGCAGCAGACCTGAGTACAGAGAGAGAATAGAGTAAACTATTAATAAAGACTGAAAATGATTATAAAATAACAATATAATAGCAAAGATTTTAATATACATTAGTGTAGACAACAGCATAACAAATGATAAATAATGCATTTTGAAATATCCTTAGCATGGGTATAAAAAAATCAATCAGCTGGTCCTGACAATGACTGTTAAAAGTAAAATCTCTGAGGCACAGCAGTGATGATACATAAGGGTGGAGTAGTCCTTTGCAGATTAATAGATATAAGTGTTGACAGAAACAGAACGGAGGGCCAGCAAACCTTTTGATACAAAACACAGTTTTGACGGCTCGTCAGTGATAAACCTAAGAGCTGGGTGACAGACAGCATCGAGATATTTAAGGAGACAGGAGCATGTCTCTAAATAACACTGATGTAATCTAATAAAAAAACACAGCTCTATTTCAAACAAGTTATGAAGTTCACTCTGTAAGGTATTAAATGAGTCAGCTGTTGACTGAAAACAGCATCATCCGCAAAGAAATGTAAATTACACAAACTTGCCAATGTTATTAATGTAAACGGTAAATAATAGTGGACCTAAGATGGAACCCTGTGGAACGCCCATCACCATTAGAAGAAACTGGGATTTAACATCACCCAGTTTTGCACAGTCTGGGGGCGTTGGGGAGTAATGGATTACATGTAATGGTATTACATAATCTGGATACCAAAAAAGGTAACTGCATTCAATTACAGTTATAGATAAAAAGACAGAATCAGATTACAGATATGCATGCAATTTTGAAATAAAGACAAATATACTACCATGCAAAGTGCACATAAAGCTGAAAATTCATTATCAGCACAAAATGCTTCACATGGTGGAAATTTCTGCATTTTTTGTTTTGAAACCAGTCAATCAATAAATTGTGCACAACAAAGGAAGGAACAGCTGGACAAACTAATAAAGCGAACAATGAACATTAAGATGCAACAATTAATCAACTATTAATTTAATCTGCATCTATACTGATTATTGAGTCATCATTTTTGAGTCATTTCTTGATTAAAAAAAAGTAAAGTCTTTAAGTTCAGCTTCTTAAATGTGAATATTTTCTGGTTTCTTTGCTCCTCTCTGACAGTAAACTGAATAATTTTGGGTTGTGGACAAAACAAGACATTTGATGATGTCATTTAGAGCTTTGATCAACATTTGTCACCATTTTCTGACATTTCATGGACCAAACAATTAATTGATTAATTGAGAAGATGATGAAAATATTCTTTAGTTGCAGCCCTAAAAACACTATATCAGGCTAAACAATTTCACCAGTAATCCAAAAGTAACAGAAAGTAATGAAGTTACATTACTTTAATGCTGTGATACTATTATGATTGTTACTGACTACATTGTTTAACAGGTGATTAGTAAAGTTATTGGAATCCTTTGTTTTAAGTTATGTTTTTGCCTTTATTATGACAGGACAGCTGAGGAGCAGACAGGAAATGGGGTGAAGAGAGGGGGGATGACACGCAGCAAAGGGACGCAGACAGGAGTTGAATCAGCGGCCGCTGCAGAGGACTGACAGCCTCCATACATGGGACGGACGCTCTGCCAGCTGAGCTACAGGACCGTCCCTTGGAATACATTTTTAAAGTAATCGTCCCAACCCTGTCTGTCTGACGTGGTTGGCGTTTGAATCCATTCCAACATTTGACAGTGTGTTTAGGAGTGTGAGGTGCTCAATGATGACTAAAGCCTTTGATCGACAACAAACAGAGCTGCACAGTACATCTTAGTGTCTGCAGTGGACACAGTATCATTTAAAGGGACAGTTCACCCCAAAATGAAAATGATATTTTCCGCTGACCTGTAGTTCTGTTTATCCATCTAGATAGTTGTGATGTGAGTAGCAGAGATTTGGAGATATCATCAGTAGAGATGTCTGTCTTCTCTCCAATCAAATGGAACTAGATGGCACTCAGCTTCGTCAAAAAAATACATTTGAAAAATTCAAAAACCAGAACTAATTTCTTCTATTTTTTCAAATCTAATTCTTTTTGTGCTTTGAGGACCACAAGCTGAGTGCCATTTAGACCAGGGCTGCAGCATGTCTGATAATACACATCCAAATTAAAAACTTAACTCATATGAGCTTCAGCAGGGGATTTTAATGAATGTAAACGATATCAGGTGCCTCTGGGAACACGATTTCAAGATGGTTCACCTACAAAGCTAAGAGGAACACATGCTCACACAAATGTCACCTTGTGTGAGTAGTGCTACCCCCACCGACCCTCCCAAAAACAAACAACAGCTGCATATTCTATTCAAGAGCAGGGCAATGGGGCATCCATACGAGCATAAGCATATCACCGAGCGGGCCCTTCTCTGCACGGGCCTGTCGAGCATGATGTACGTAGCGGACCGGTATCTTCCCCACCAGAGCTCAGATTGTTTTGATATTTTTATTAACATGTCCTCAATCATAAATCACCCCGGGGGAAGTGAGGCCGATCCCTCCTCTCCGCGCAGCATCAGATTACAGGTGGAAGACAAAGTTATCGGACACCTTGCCACGTGTCTTGCGTTTAAGCTACAACACTTCCTCCCGTGTTCGCGCATAAAGACTTCAATTCAGTTTACATTCAAACATTAGAATGGAGCGGAATACAATATACATAATATTATGTAAATGGACTTTCCCATATAGTGGCTGGGCTTCAGGAGCAGCCTTCTATCCTTCATCTGTTTTTATCAAAGCTGGAGACAAAACCAGTCGGACAGGCAGTAAGCACTTCCTGCAATGTCAGGATTTGATGTCATATCGCTTTAAATAACCTCGGAGGACATCATTTTGGTTATTGTGCATCTTGTGATGTTATCTGCTCAAAAGGGACGTATTAATGCATTGTTTAAGCACAATACTGCGTCCATTTGCATCACAATAAGACTTCATGCTTCTTCCTTCTTTTTTTTTTTTGACTTCTCAGCAAGCCAACCGCTCAGTGCCCCCTGACTCGACTCAAGCCAAGCAGCAGCCGAGCCGTTCTGCAGCCACACACATTTTCATGTCATACTAACTTGCCAGTGTGCGCAAAACTGTCAGACTCTCTTAAAGGCTGTGGATGCTATGTGTAATTCCTTTAACACAAGGCCATGCAGATATCCTTATCATTGGTGTAATGGCGTGCTCATGCCACCCTGCATCCTGTGAGCTCGCACAAGGCAGCTGGTAATTCATTTAATTTATTCAACTCGAGCCCGCAGTGGATCGCAGAGCGCCCGCATCGCGTTGACGGCCAGAATACACGGCCGGACACTCAGCAGCCTTCGTCCTTCAGAGGTGATCTCAGGGTCATGTGTGATTCTATCACAGGCCAGAAAAACATCATTCATGACTTCCTATCTGCAGCCAGGGACTCCGATTTCATGAGGAACAAATGTGGGAACACTCGGAGGAGAGAAAAGACTTGATCCAAAAGGTAAAAAGATAATCTGCTATTTTCCACTTTTAACCATGGCCTGTCTCGATGAAAGCTTTTTTTTTTTGCCATCATCAGAACAGAGATTGCCTTTGTTTGTTTAATATGTAAACACCATCTGTATTTTGTTTAATCCTCCTCAACAGGTAGCCAACTCTAAAGCAGATCCCCTGTCACTCACAACCTAGGACATTTGGCACTCTGACACGCTGATTCAAATCTGTGTGTTGGTGCTTCAAAGCAAATATCTTGTTCACATGTGGTCTGAAGCGCTGCGGGTGTGTTCAACTGGATCTCAGTCAGCACAGAGCGGGAGATTTATCTCTCCTGATGGATCTGGCCACTCATTATGAGGTGGACTCGTCTAATGAGCTCTGATTTCACAAAGGCCTTGGCTTGAGTTCAATCTAGTGTGAGTGTGGGGGCATTAATAAGTTGAGTTGTGTGAGCAAGCTCAGTGCAAAAAATGATTTCAAAATGGAATGATATGGGTTTTTCAATTTGGCAATATATATATTTTACTATATATATATATATGTATATATATATATATATATATTTTTTTTTTTTTTTTTTTTTAACAATTTGTGGATATACATTTTTGACTGTATCAATACCTAAATGTAAATATAATGATGATCTGCTCATTACTGAATGAAATGACATGATTTCAATTACATGCAAATCTCAAAAATAGGTATTTTTTTCCACTTGAAAGACTGACCGACAAAGGCAGTGTTGGACAGCTTAAAGGACCAGTGTGTAAGATTTCTGTGGTTTTGGCAGAACATTGCAAAACTGGAATATAATATTCAGAAGTATGTTTTCATTAGCATTTACAGCATCTACAGAGGGTGCAGGTCCTGTTCTATGCTGCACCGTCACATTTCTACAATAGCCCAGTGTGGACAAACCACATAATGGATCTATTAACTGCTAGATGCCACTAAATCATGCACACTGGTCCTTTAAAGTTACAATCTGTTTGTTTAGTTTTTATAAAATCAGCAATATCCATCCAGTCTATGTACATTCAGTAATTAACTCCCTATACCTTAGTTGTCATTTATAGCGGCGGAGTCCACCACTCCAATGCAGTATTCAGATACCTACCTGTGCAAAAGAGATTCAGAGGAAACCATGCAGCATGTAACCCAGTGTTATTGTCCGTAATTTTCTCTCTCTAAGCAAACATTTCTGCTAAGGCCAACTGAAAATATCTATACAGCTAGTTCACATTAACATGGGACAGATGGGGTGGTTGTTAACATACAAGGATACAAGGTGATGTATTTGTCATTTATAACAAGGTTGTATAACGAGACTGACATAATTCACTTTTACATATTAAGTCATTATTTTGAGATACTAACTCAGATAGAGGACACTGGGGGCAGCTGTAACATTTTAAATTCCTTAATAACTCACAGACTACTGTAATATTAAATTTTTCATGCAAAAAGTGTTACCATTCCCCCCCTTGCTGCATTCAAATCAAAAGTCTATCTCTATTTTTGCAGAAGACTACACTACTATTCTAAGATTTTAATTATTTGAATTAAGTTAAAATAAAAAATTAAATACAAAAACATAAATATTGCGCTCCATTTAGTATAACATCATTATGTAGACTCCAGTCTCCCTGGTAGGAGGAAGGTTTAGTGTTAGGTTTAATTTTTCAAATTAAATGACAAACAAACAGACAGGCAAACAAAAACAACAACAACAACGAAAAAACAAACATGAAGAAGAAAACAGAGGAAATGAATGCAAACTAGTTCATTTCTGGGACTGTGAACTTAGTTCAAGTGAATATAGGACTTCATCAGATAGACACAATTATGACTGCTAATGAATGCTAATGTTGCAACCATTTGCTCTATCAACCATATAAGGTGATAATATGCTAATGATGTGTTTAGAAGTGTCCAAAAAATGAGTGAAAACTGCATTACATGATTAATCAATTATTAAATTGCTGTGGATTAATTTTCTGTTTACTGACTAAAGGATTAATTGACTAACTGTTCCAGTGTTTTCCCAGCATTACTTTCTACTGTCAGCCTGCCACAGTGTCATACGATCTGCTTGTTTGACCCAGTCATGAACAGGAACAACAATGAATCAGAGCATAATGTGATAATGTGTTGATGGTGGTAGCATGTTCATATTATGGGCAGCTGTAGCTCAGGTGGTGGGCCATTAATCATAGGAGCGGCGGCCCAAACCCCGGCTCCTCTTGTCCACATTACAGTGTCCTTGAGCAAGACGCCGCGCCCCAAAGTGTTCCCAGAGTGTGTATATGGGAAAAATTGCTTTGGACAAAAGTGTCTGCCAAATAAAGAACAATATAAGCACACCTGACACCTGGAAACAGTGAGCTGCTGCTGTCAGACAGGAAGTTAAGGACACCATGTTTGCCAGGATTCAGAGGAGCATTTGTCTTGCAGGATCGTCTAGTAACCTTTCGGTCTGCCATTTGCGGCGGTGCCCTGTCACTGGGTGTAGATGTAAGAGAGCCCACTGGAGGGGTGCCCTCCCCACGTGCCCACCTGCCTCTCTTACCGCAGTCTGCCGTACCATGTGGAGCCCCAGATGTAGCCGGCAGAATAATCCACACTCATACACTCATGAAAGTGTCCATCTGGCCCCACACGCACACATTAAGCCCCCGGAACCATACAGGCATGGGGACACTGGGAAGCCTCTGCAGTCCTGTTGTTGTGGCATTTACCAGATACAGCAGTGTGAGATACTGCTGTACTTCTTCTTTTCTGTCCACAGAAAGGCCCGAGCCGAGGTGATGCACAGCTGAGAGTCACTTGGCTGTGACCGAGAGGTGAAACGGAGAGGGACTGAGCAGGATAAGCCTGCAGAGCTCACTGGTAGCAGAGCAGAGCAGAGTGAGGAGGATCTTTTTACATTAGCTGTGCCTCAGGCACATGCAGATAACAGCAAAGCTCCTGGCTGGCAGGGGAGGCACCAACATTACAGCCCTGCATCACAGCTGGCAATGTTTATCCAATCAAAATAAAAGACTTCTTTTTTTATTTCAAGCTTTTCTTTGCAGATCTGAAAAATATCTTTGACTAAATGCAGATAGTCCTGAAATGACTCAATGTAAACATCAGATAAGAGGCCTGCCTCAGTTTTTATTTGTTTCCACATATAAACATTTTTAAACAATGCAATAGTTCAACAACTGTTTACAGTAGCACAACACTCAATTATTCAAAACAATAATTTCATATACAAAACACTTTCCTATGGCTTACATTCACAGGAGATTTTATTTACAGGACATGTATAGTGAGTATTATGTGGAGTCGTCTGTGGCTCTGTCAGGAGCAACATCAAGTTTGAGAAAATAACCCGGGTGATGTCATCAGAGTTATTTAGAAGATGTCATCAGCATTATCTGCTGCACAAACTCTGGGTTATTATTTTATTCCTCCGTACCATAGAGCTCCATTATTGTCCAAAAACTATTGATGGTAACTGTAGTCAATTGAAGCAATACACTTCTCTGTGTGTGTTACGTTGATAATATGATATGTTGTTCGCACAAACACATACTGTACAATATTTCACTCAATGTGCGATATCAATACACTATTATCATTATCATTCCAATGTGCTATATTGATATCGATGAGTCTGTTTATATTGTATGTATTGTTCCAATTTTATATTTTTCCTTGTCTATATCAGAGAATGTGAGCAGAGTGGAGCGGTAAGAATTTCCGCTCCTCGCTCACGGAGCTATCTGACCCTCCGCTCAAAGCCGTACCAGGCTGCTCCGCTCATTATTGCTACACGCTCAACTCAGATTTCACCCCGCTCCGCTCAAATCGCTCACTCCAAAAAAGAACGATCTGCATTGTAATTCAGCTTTAGTTTAAACTGTAGCCTGTCGGCCAAAACGCACTAAAAGCTTCAATATACGCGCGTCAATTCAAGCTTCTATGGCGCACTGCAGGCTTCACACCACAGAACCAGCAGTATTTTAGAAAAAGATCACTATTCATATGTATCTATTTATTTCACCGTTACTGTTAATAATAGTTTATTTCTTTAATAAAATATTGTCCTCTGAGGGGAAAACCCCTCACCTTAATGATGACCATAATGACTAAATGGTGCGAGTGAGGAGGATCTTTTTACATTAGTCATATTCCAATTTTTGTATTAAGGCAGCAGGATCATTTACATCACTTTCACTCTCCGTTTCCATCAGTGAGGATGTTTTAGACCACAGCAGACAGCAAACTGAACACCGACACACTCCGAGGAGATGAAGAGGGACAGACAGCTCTGGACAGTTCATCAACAGGACAGTTGGGTACTTAGGCATACGTCAGACTTGTGGTGTGAGCGGTACCTGAGTGAAATTTTAGCGGGAGATAACGCAACGCTCCATCCATCCCTCCTCGACGCTCCGCCCCACTCAACTCAAATTCTCTGGGCTGTATTGTTCCTATTTTTGTACTTCCTTTTGTTTAAATTGTTCATATTCTTAACATCTTATCTATCACCACATAGCCTAAAGCTATTTCTTTGTTAGCCAAAACACAGTGTTAGGTGACAGAAGTACTCATTGAGCATGCCCCCTGGCTACCCAGGGGAGGAGGCTAGAAATCCAAGCTGAATAACCTGAAGTTCTTCATTGCAGAAAGAACAACAGATTTTGTAGCAGGAGAACTTCTTTGTCAAGATAGGAGCATTGATGTATTTATTATTTCAATTGACTACATTTAGCAGCAACTCTGTGCCGACATCCACATGAAAAGTGCAGAATTTTCCCTTTAGAACACATCAGTGAGCCACACTTTTAGACTAGAACATAAGTACTTTCATTAACATGAACACACACGGTATTTTACTGAGTCAATCTGACATACATTGTCCTGTTGCTGACTAGAACATCAATTGTGTAGTAACCCATGACTTAAAATAGTTCCCAAGAAAAAAACAAAAAAAAAATTTACTCACATTTGAGTAAAATTACTGAGCCTTAAAAAAGGTGAACTTATTATTTTTTGCCTGTTTTTAAAGATTAATGTCTTTAGTATCAGTTAGCTGAGAGCCACAGACAGAGTAAAAAAGTCAGTACTTATAGACTAACACATTGTTTTTGGTTTTAGTATTTAAATAGAATATAATACATCAGCAACAGTGATGTATAAAACAAGCAATGACAAAATGTGGCAACACTACAAACAAGTAAAACTGACAGAAAAAATATTTAAATCTTAAAGCATAAAACTTGAACACATAAGACAAAATACTGTGGAGTAGGATTTGGGGTTCTGTTTAAAAAAAAAAAAAAAAAAAAAAAAAAAAAACACTGATTGCACTTGGGATAAAAGTCTTCTTCAAAATTCTTTTGGTTTGCTCTGTCAGGATGTCAACTAATGCCAACTATTCAAGCCAACACATTTCTAAACCTGCAGTTCAGGTGAACGAAGCATGAAGTCAAGTGGATTGTGAAAACACTCTCAATCAGGGTTTGGTAAACAATTTCAAAGAATGAGTGACTCACTTGAAAACTGTTCAGTAAGATGGAGGTGTTTTGTGCATTTCTTGAAATAGTTTCAGATAAGTTCAGTCCAAGACTGTACCAGGATATATTTGAAACTTGTTTAACTGTTTAACAAGTTGGCTGTCAAATCCAATAGGCTCTGTTGTGAAATCTTGCTTGGCACAAATGATCAATTCTTTAGTCGTGTCAATATCGATCTCCAAATTCCTACTTCTGCCTGAGGAGTGTGTGTTTGGGCCAAACAATCAGCTAAAGAGGAAGTCCAGCTACAGCGCTCTCTGAGGTTTTACAAAAGGATGGATGGGAGTAGTGACTATTGGTCAAAGGTCATTCAACATACTTGCTTTTGGCTGGAAACGGGCTTAATGATTTAGAGTTTCCATGATTTAGACACCATGAGTGTGTTTAACAAGTACTGGAATAACCTTGTAAAGACTTCTTCTAATTGGTGGGGTAGGGGGGGGGGGCTGTAAGGACATGCCTTTAGTCTTTCTGGGCCAGTGGCCTTTTTTGGCTTCAGTTTGGAAAGACTAGCAGCAATCTCTTCTTTCAACACTGTATGTGAGGTTAAGGTTATGCTGCTGCATAGTCTGTCATGTTCTACACTGTCATCCACACAGTCAAATCTACTGTAATAAGCATTTAGCTCATTAGCAAAAGACTGGCTGTTCCTGACAGAGCATTCTTCCTTCTCTCTGTCCCTCCACATTTGTGCATTTAAGCCTTCCTATGTTTCTTTTTATTAATTGTTAAGTGAATTCTCACAGTTTTTGTCTTAGAGCGGCTTCACACCTAAAGGTCCGGATCCTGAATTGAACCGGATAAAAGATAAAGATAAAGATGGTACATTATTTAAAATTTTCAACTGGTCTGGTGTGAGTTTTACAAAGTCAAAACTGAAATGGTCCTTCCTTCGCTGAGCCCCTCCTGCGAGCAGCAACTGTCCAATCACAGATTAGATGTAACTAGGGCACCGCAGGCCTGTCATGAATTTATCTACATGATGAGGAGCAATACTCAACGTTTCATGAGTCTTTACGGTGGCAGCTTTTTTGCAGCCTCTCAAAAATGTTAAAAACAAGAGCACACGTGTAGGAAATGGATTAAACTTTGCCTTTATCTCCTCAAACATAAGCTGCAAATGTTAGCATGCCCAGCTAACTAACACTAGCTTACTAGCTGCATCTGCATTTGTGACGCGGGGGGTTTGAGGAAGAGGATGTGGGCTCATACAGAATCAAAGTGGGCCGACGATGATGCATCTCACTCTGGCCAGCTTTCTCAGGTCTAAACGAGGTTAGCTTAGCTCTTATTCCAGCTGTCTTCCTGGAGCAATTGTTGTCTAGCTGGTCTGGCTGAGGCTGCAATCTAGCCCCTTCCTTCCTTCATGTTAATGAGTATCTTTCTGTCATCAATCATGTACATAGATACCTATCATATTTAATTCATTAATGTTTGATGACATGTAAGCTAGCTTTAGCCTCAGTCTTTTAGCATTAACATTATATCATGTACACAGCTGGGAGGTGACTAAATTTCGATGTTAAAGTCAGTCCCTGTGAACTGCATATGTGTGGTGCAAGCATGGAAAGTTTGACAGGCTTAGCAACAGTAACTAAGGAAGGTGGTGCTTAACGAAGGGTCTATTTCCACCATGAACAAGAACAAGTGACGGTGGCAAGGAAAAACTGTTTCAAGAGGCAGGAACCTCAAGCAGAACCAGGTTCTAGCGTGGCCCTCTGTTTGCCACAACTGTCTTATTATTCACCTCAGATGAGAACTCTGTCATTTTTCTTTTGGCAGATTTTGTTACCGTTTGGCAAGTCAGGCTAGCCTTTTCCTGTTTCCAGTGTTTGTGCTAAGCTAATCAGCTGCTGGCCAGATATGCAAGTACGATCAATGTTATAATCTGAATCACAAATAAGCACATTTCCTGAAATGTTGAATTTTGGATTTAACTATACCTTTACCAATACTTTGTTTGCCATGTTCAGCTGCTGTAGCAATATGCCTGAAAACCCCGAGTAAATGTCTTATGGTTACGTCCAATATGGACGCTCTGTCTGATACACTGAAGAAATGTGTGGTGCTGCACTTCATCCCCTTCAAAATATACTAAATCAAAGCTGTTATATATAATCCGCAGACGATATGATGGTAATATAACATGAGAGCTACTTGTTAGCACTTCTTCTATCTGTATGATAATGGTTTATGTTTTAAGAACAACAGCCGTGTCTCACTGGGAAGCTTTACTCTCATTTCTAAAGCAGCAGTGGGACAGACGTTGCTCTCGCCCCCGTCATCGTCACCACTTCACAGGCTATTCAATTAGCAGAAGAAGCATGGGAGATGGAGCCATAATGGAGCTGATGAGATGCACAAGGACAGGTGACACTAATCAGAGCGGCGCCCCATTGTCTCTGTGTGGACATCATTAAGGAAAGAGAGTGATTCCAGGCTTTTTTTTCCTCTCTGAGCCTGAACACACTCATGCAAGCTGCGTGCATTCTCTTTCTTACAATCAATTTGCAATATGTGAGAATATATCCACTGAAGAAAGTGAGAGGGTAAGGGTTTGACATAGAGGAAAACAAGAATATTTGACACTCTGAAAATAGGTTTTAAAGTGCAAGATCTCATAAATGCCACACTGATAAAGTGATGTGATATACTGAATGGCTGTTGGAAACATCAACATACCCAAAGGACTTACTCTCACCCCATATTCTGTAAACTCCATCTGTTAGTGGTTCAGAAAAGGCTGAGATGTCCACTCTTCAACACATCCACTTTCCTTTCGTCCACCTGACTGGGTGAAGCCGCAGATGAAGCGTGACCCGCCGGCACCAGCGCAGCCTCAGAGCGATCCCAGTGGCCTTGAGTCGTGCCGTCCTCTTCAAAGCCTCTGGGCTGGACAGTGAAGGAGCTCTGCTCAGCCTGCCGGTAACGACTGCTGAGGTAGCTGGACAGACACCTGAGAAAACACAACCGCAGTGCAAACATTAGGAGAGGACAGACTCAGGAACTCAAGGTCTGGCTGCTTCATCCCACATATTTCTGTCACGAAAGTCCAATTAGCTACATTCACACTTTGACTGATCCCAAATAACTTTGTTAGTATAATAACATAATCCTAATCTCATTATTAAGTCCCTCTCCTCCTATTAACCGAGTCTTTAGAGCATGTGGGAAACTCCTGCTGAATCCAGAGTGCTGCTTGTCCTACTCATATGATGCAACCATTCAGTCCAGTAAGACCTCTCAAAATGTGAAATGTGTCCAAACCAACAACTGATGTCTCATTGAGTCTCATCCTGACTTTAATACACTGTTACACATTTTCCATCCAAAACTCCCTGGAACTTTTAGTCCCAAGAGATACTTTGCCATTACCTTGTGAGGCAGCTGGATTCATCAGATCATGCAATCACATGAGAATCCATCTTGTCAGTTACCCGTTATGCGGTGTTTGCACCAAAAGTGGCGCAGACAATCAGCGTCCTAGGAGGGCCTTCTTAGGTGTGACAACAATGAAAAACGTCTATGGAAGTAACTTGTCTCGAACAAACAATGGCAGCTCCTGAAGAGGTTAGCGTAGATACTGTGATAGCATCAGATATATCAGTACTGGAGAGTACTTTTTTCGCTCTTCTCCCAACCAGCTTCCGCAAGACTGGTTATAGTTGGCCTGGGTTAGACGTGATGCTTCATCCAATCATTTGCCAAGTGTTTTTTTTGAAAGTGTCTGCCTTTTTCCAAACAGGAAACGGACGACTTCCCATATGGTTCTGTGTAACAAACCATCTGACATGTCAGGTTAACTTTGCAAGGAACTAAAAGGTTCCTTCAGCCAATTTAAGGACACCTGAAGATTAGGCAAATTAATTTGTTGACGTATGAAAAAATGACAGCTGATTCTACAATTCATTTTTGCGAATGACTATGATAGACTTCATTGTCAGAACATCTTTTGTATGCTATTGATTTGCCGAAGCACAGTGAACAAAAAATAAAAAGGTTTCTTTCTGCAGATTTTTGAAACTCAACCAATCAAAAAAAAAAAAAAAAAAAAAAATTCTGCACTACAGAACCCCACCCCTTTACTTCCTGTACTTTTGGAAAGTATTATCCCATGAGCAGTGACCTTTTGGGAGGTAAAATACTGTCCCTGGACCTCAGTGTAGATCTTGGTCCCTGCAGTGGATACATACTGGGTTCCTTCAAAGGTTCCTACTCCCTGGAAAAACGTTCCTGCCGTGGAAACACTGCATTTCTGTATGTATGCGAACTGGCAACACTGCATTAAAATTATACATTTTACATCTTGTATCCTACAAAAAAACTACTAACTTTCTTTGCCATAATATATTTCAGGGGAAAAATAATTGAATGTAGATGGTTAGGTAGGTAGAGCTCCACATAGGTGTCTACAAAGCAATGAGGCTTCAAATTACATAAATCTTTTTGTCACCTGCCCATGTCTGCAAGGACTGTCCGGGTGCAGCCCAAAATTTATAGCCGTACATGCTGACTGCCCTCTGAACACATCTACATAGCAAGATACTCTAATATATTCAGGCCTTAATGCCTACACCTAGAAACAGAACTACTATATATGCAAATTATCTGTCTGTGTTTATGTCAGTTTTGGCGAATATCAGGGCTTTTAAAGGACTAGTAGGAACTAGGGTTTAGTGGCAAGTTGTAGACTGCAACCAACTGAATACCACTCACCTCACCCTCCACTTCCAAGAGTGCAGGAGAAACTAAAGTGGCTGTGAAACCTGTGAAAAAGCATGGCTGTTTCTAGAGCTATTGTTGGTTTGTCTGTTCTGGGCTACTGTAAAAACATGGTGCAACAAAACACGACTCTTAACACACTATTGAAAACATACTAATGAACAATATATTTCATTTCTGCAAATAGATGCCCGTAAATCTTACAAAGTGGACCTTTAAGGGTAGTGGCAATTTGTTTTTAATCTATATTTTTATATTAACAATGGATGAAATGACTAAGCGAAATGTCAAGGTGTTGCCTGTAGTGATTAACCAAGCTGCGAATGTTAGCGTGTCTGGCTAACTAATGCTGCAGAGATGTTATCTCCAGCCAAACTTGTGTTAGATACCACCGCATTTGCCAAATTTGAGTTTTAAGAGGAGAATGTGGGCTGGGGCAGAATCAAAGTGGGCCATAAACGATGCATCTCTGACCACATGCTCGTGGATGTAGAAAGCATATACAAGCCGGGTTGATTGTTTCTACATCCACTGCATTTAATCTAATCCCTGTGCTTCCATTTCCTACATTAATGAGTTTATTTCTGTGCTCTATCATATATACTGTATGTGTTGCACTTTTACCATCTGACCAGTGTTTCCTGAGATGTAAGCTAGCTTTAGCCTCAGTCTTTTAGCATTAATGTTGTATCATGTACCTGTTAAGTAACCTGACATATTTAATACGCTTTCACAGCGTTCTTGTTTTCAAATATGTCAGATGGAAACATTAAAAAGTCAGCTGTAGACGGATTTCTCAGCTGACTGAAGGAGTTCAAGCATTAGCATTAGCTTGCATTAGCCAGCTACACTTGAAATCTGAAATCTGTTAGCAAAAGTCATTAATTTAGCTGACAAAACCCACAGATTTTGCCTTGAAATGACAAGCTAATGTGTTTCCCACTCTGTAGAATCAAAGACCTCACGTTTTAACAGTTTACTCTCAATTTCAATGTAAAATTTGCCACTGTTATCGCTGTAAACAGCATATGTGCAGTGCTAGAATGGAAAGCTTGACAGGCATAGCAACAGTAACAAAGGAGGGTGGGGCTTAGATTATCAACAGATTCTGCATTTCCCCTCAGTGCGGAGATGACTTTTAGTGTCACATTTGCTCATGTAAATTAGATGTATATGAATGTATTCATAGGACAGGAATGTTACAGTACAATTAGCCAAGAGGTTACAAGTGCCTCTACTTCATGTCATGCTGTAGATAATATTTAAGAAGTAATGAGCACAAAAATCTAAAAAAATATTACACTTGGATCAAAAACAAATATCAAGCAAAAGATAAACCCATTAAAGACATTAAGACCTTACAAAAGGGACAGTAGGGTACTTGTGTGCTACCATGCTGATGCATACTAACAATGAGTTAGTTATCATGAGGTTCATGTGACTGATGTAGAAACTAATCATGATAGCTTGACTCCGAGGTGGTTGCACAGCCTCGTACCATATCATTTCCTACAATCAGTATCCACTTAATATCAAGACATACACCTTCCAGTACTGCCTGGCAACCTGATGGAGGAATCAAGACTGATGCTCATTATTTCCACCAGTGCTTTAGCAGAAAAGTTAATAATACATTTTAATTCATCACTTTTGGAAAGTCTTTGGTACAAAGTAACACCCTGGACAGCAAGCAAAAAATCCCTCTCCCAGCAGATTGACTGAACGCATAACCTCAGTCCACATAGTAATTGGCTGCTGAGGCAAATCGATGCCTCAGATCAGAATTGAAGCATTCTGCTTGTTTACAACATCTATCATTTGTTCTTATCAAGTGTGATCAGAGCAATTTTCCCTCCCTTAATATAGGTTTGATGGGACAAAGAAAAGCTCAATTCTCAGAGAATTGGAAAACACATTTCTTGTGCTTCGTGGTAACTAAACTGTCAAGAGATAAGAGAGTCCATAGTATCAACTCCTGGGTAATTCATCTCACAATTGTGCTGTTGTGTTTTCCTTTGGAACAGCTTGGAAATATGGTTTGAGGCCTTTGCTCAAATGTCACAGCAAATGATCCGTCCGAACGCTCGTACAAAGGAGAATGTAAAGCAGAATGCAGATTCTTTAAACACCGCGCTGTCTCTGGACCTGCATTCTTTTAACATATGTGTAGCTGCTACATCAAAAACAGCACATTTGTACCCTTGTGTACACTTATATCTGCAAAAGGGCGATGAGCTACTCGTCCTCAGGCAGATCAGCAAACTGCTGCAGACAGTAGCGTGAGGTGAGAGAGCAGTGTAGGCCACTTTGTATCATGTCAGCGCTAGCGGTTAGACGCCATCTCCACAGTGTCCCTTGTCACCAATCACATCCTTTTAAACCACCCAGGGAGCTCGACACCCCCCCTCACACACACACACACATACACACACACTCCCTTATCTGTCAATGCTGCTTAAATAATGTAATTAATGACTTAATTAACATTTCCATAATCTATTTTAATAAATCTAACACGGCATAATGAGAGTTTCTAACCTCCAGGCAATGGCATATAAAAATTCTCAGTGCAGAGCTGCATGGTCAGGGCACTGTCTCAGTGCCCCGACTCTCACCATGACAGTAAAGGAAGGAGAGGGTGCATATTGTGTGACAGCCCTCTGAAAGGCAGTTCAAGCCTGACAAATGTCATGTGACTTAGCGAATGTGTCCAATAACGGACCTGCAGCACGAGGAGGAGGGCGAAAAAGACGATTTTGGAGGTTCAAAATGTTGAAAGGAAGCCAGAAGAGCGCAAAAGACTTCGAAATGAGGAGGATTAATCTGAGAGATATTTGGAAGTAGAGTATGATGAAGAACACATGATACAGTGTTGAGCATGAACACTATTCACTGGGTCTCCTTTTACATTCTTTTCCTGCTTCAACTGTCTAATGATAAAATGTCTTTATAATAGCAAGACAATTTACTTTCCATTTTAACTAAAAGCAGACACAAAACTGAACAGAAACATATTAATACCATCAGACAGGGAGTAGGGATGTGCACGATTAGTCGACTATACAATAATGCCGCCATCCTCGCTAGTCAGCACCAGAAATGCTAGTTGGTTAAACTATTTATCAATACTTTATTCATGATCAATGCCAGTTAACTATTGCTTCTAAGCTGTCACGCAGCCGCCCACCACTACAGTGGGCTGAACCCCCAGCAGACAGCAGCCCCTCTTTCCCAGTGTGAATGCCAGACAGCTCGTAAAATCAACACAGTTTGACAGTTTTTTGATCTACAAAGCAAAAACAAGTCAGAAAAAAATGGTATATAACCACATGACTCAGACACGGACAATAACCTGTAAGCAGAGCTGCTGCCAGCACTGCTAACGATAGCCACACTGTGTGTCAGACTGGCAGCTAATGTTAGCTCCTGGTGACAGATATCGTTAACATGCAGACACTGTGATGATTTGATGCTTTGACAGATAATGTGCAACGTTTATAACACATGGCACAAAGTACCACACATTTCAGCAACATTTAAAATATGCTTTGGTGATTGTAGAATGTGATTAGTGGCTTCAAATGCCTCTTAATACACAGTATTTTTTTTCAGACGTTATCGGTTAATAAATTGTGCTCAAATTAAACTTTGCTGAATTTTTTCCTCACTGTTAGACTAGATTACTAGTCTAAATTAGAGTTTGCATTTAATCAACAGGGTAATTAGTTGCCAGGAACATCCCGATCAATGATTAGTCTTGACATTATTTAATATTTTTCTGATTGTGAGTAAATTCCATGAAACCCACTGGGTCCAATCTCAATTGTTAAATATGGGTCATGAGTTGAGGGGCCAGTGTACAGTGTACAGGACAGAGTTTTGGGGCAGATGCCGATAACAATATTAGGGAGTAAAAACAATTCTAATTCTGATATATTGGCCAATATTCTTTATACAGAAGCAGGATATTTTGCAACTTAACAATAAACTTTATTGTCCAAATGATATCTGGGCAATGAAATGCTAAACTTTCATCAGCATTTTTAAAAACTATAAATATCAATGGAAAAAAACATGAATATGGTAAATGTGGTATGTGGTGTATGTATAAATTAAACCTGAATGAATAAATATACACAGAACGCTGACAGACAATATTGGTTGTGACCCATTTTTAACAATTGAGACTAATAACAATTGCTGCATATTGTTTGTATTGTGTTGTTGTATACATGTGTCAGTTTAGCAGTTTGCTATATAACATGAGTGTCCAGTGTCTTGAACCGTTCCGAGCAGCAGGGGTGGTTCAAAACGTCAGACTCTGGTGTCCACATGTACATTTATGATCATGTTTGTGTATGGACTATTTCTATTGATTGACCGATTGTTATGTTTGATTGTTTAAATTTCACATGTGCAGATTTAACGTGATGTATTGTACTTAATTGGTCTTTTGTTTTTTTTCTGTTACCTGCCAGGTGACTATGGATGTAAATTAGCTTTCCTTCTAACTCATTAACATGCCCTGTCTTTTTTAAATAAACAAATAAATAAATAAAGATATCGTCCAGGTTATACTACTGTGGCTGCAAAACTCCATGATACAGGACTTGCGCTCTCTGTAGATATAAACGGCTCATTACAAGGAAACAAAAACACACCAATTCTTATTTTCAGGTGATTATACGCTAATGAAACGCATGAATATCATATAAATATTTCTGCCATATTCTGTAAATAAACCCCCATAAATCTTGCACACTGGGCCTTTAATAGTTTCATTTAACATAAAGGCTCAGTAATCTCCTAAAACAGCTGGGCACTGTAGTTTTTTGGTAAACATTACTTAAACAGGAGGAAACAATGTATTTGTTGGGGACTATTTTTAGCAGTGGATTAATACATAGTTGGTACGCAATTGAAATTTGGGGCAGCAGGATGGAGTATGTGGGACTGAGTTGAAATAAACAACAGGGCTGGGTTCATGAAAAAGAAGGAACATCAGGGGTTGACCAATATGTTTTTTTCAGGGCTGATACGATACTGATTGTTAGTAATCATGAATAACTGATATTTAGAACTGATATACATTTACAGTTAAACTGACAATCTTGGTGTCGAAATTTAGAATAGCAACCTCTTAAAGAACATGTCTCACAGCGCAACAGCATGGTACCGTCATGTTTTATTAACAGTTGGATCAGTTCTTTGTTGGTTTTGATCTTTTCACGGTCTTTGTTAACAAAAACAAAAACACAGAATATCTTATCATTTCAAGGAGCAGCAGATAAAAAGCACTGCACTAATGACAATGACCACAACTTCTCATTTTGAGAGAGGACACACTTCGTCCTTCCACCTCGACCAACAAATTTAATCAAATTTATTCAGAACCGGCCAATAATGACAAAATTTGACCATTTAATTGCTTTGCAAACTAAACTTGTGTCTGAAGTGTTGTAGCCATGGCAACTAACAACAGGTAACAAAGACACAGAGGCTCAGTCGCTGGGTGGATAGCAAAATGCTTTAGCCCCCCTGTCAATAACTGGCCTTATTGCAAGAAACCATTTCATCAAGAGTCAGTGTCAATGAACACATGAGTACACAGCATGGATCCAACACAATAAAAGGTCATTCTGAACTGTTTACTTGTTTGTCTCTGTCTCTTCCCTGTTGCAAAGACAGGCAGGCCGTGTGCTGGGTGAGAGACGAGGGGGTTGCTCCTTACAAGGACTTCCACCCTCGGGGTGAAGAGTGACTGAGATGCACCCTGACAGGGGGCAGCAGGAGGCTGGCACATCCCAGGCAGCACAAGCACCATGGGGCACGGGTCTGTGAGGCCCACCAATCCTAATAAGGGCACCCACCAACCTTCCTATTGTACCAGTAATAATGTAAGCATCAGTTAACACAAAACCTGTTTACTGCAGTGGGATACCTCCAGTGTTATAGGCTGACAGATATATGTTACTGTATGTAATAGTGTAACACACAGTACCCACAATCTGAGGAAAAGGTTTAACTGAATTCATTCACAGGGATAGTTATTTGATATAGGGTTGTGTGAGGTACTTGTCTCGTCAGTTTATTAACTACAGAAGAAGGTGGTCAGCTTGTTAGGAGAAGCAGCACAGCTTAGCACAGAAGCTAAATAATGTACCACTGTGGACAGGGTCAGCAACAAAATCAATATCAGCTGTAATGTGCACTAAATTTAGAATATTTTCACCGTTCCGTCAAACAGCCTTTTCTGACTGGAAACCAGTGTCACACAAGCTAAATTTCACTCCCTCCAAACCAACCAAACTCTGCATTGAAAATCAGTACCTGACCGTGGGAGTTGCTGGTCTGCCAGTGCCTCAATGATTTTTGTTTGTGTTACTGTGTGACTTTGGTGTTTTCAAAGTACAGTTCGGCTTCACCAAAGTCATACAATAACACAAACAAACTAACAGGTCGAGGTAGCGCTAAGCCAGCAACTCCCATATTCTGTGTGGTAAAATTACCGATTTCGCCTATGTAGTTTGGTTGGCTTGGAAAGAGCAATGTTTGGCTCATATAATGGCAGTTTCTCATCAGAAAAGCATGCCTGACAGCAAAGTTAAGTGTACTAGTTGAAGTGTATGCTAAATTTAGAATATTTTCACTGCTTTACTTTGCCATTAGACAGCCTTTTCTGACTGGAAACTGGCATTATACAAGCCAAATATTGCGCCCTCCAAACCAACCAAACTCTATAGGCAAAATCACTAACTGAACATGGAAGTTGCTGCTGTACCGGCATTTTTACTGTACAGTTTGACCTCACCAGAGTCACACAATAAATATGGAGTTTGGTTTGCTTGGAGAGAGCTTTATTTGGCTTTCCAATTGGAAAAGGCCGTGTGACAGCAAAGTAAGGCAGCAAAAAATATTCTAAATACAGCGTACATTTAAACTGATATTGATTCTTTCAGGTAGACCTTTAATAAGTGGCTAAAATATGTTTTGCAATGACTATTGATAACCTCACACAACCCAACATTAAAAAAAATCCAAACTACCCCTTTAAGATTTGGGCTTTGGTGCTCCAAAACAACATAAATATATAATGAAAAGCTATTTTGAATGATTCATGACGTTAATAAAGTGTTAGTATTTTAAGAGTGTAACTGTTAGTACAACAACATAGAGGTTCACTCTTTCAACTCAAACAATGAGCAAATACCTGCAGCCGAGATCTGCCAAGAATGTGGCTCGTCTGAAGCTGCTGAATGTGTTGTAAACAAACCAATTTCCTGTCATAAAATTACAGCTCATTACTAGCGAGGATAAGGGCTTCAACAACATAATGATGCAGAAGCACATTACCAGTGCAACCACATTTATTAATTACCAGTTCACTAGCCACATTCCTTGCAAATGCGGTTAATGGGGGAAAAAAAAAAGTTACGAGCCTTGTTGAGTTAATTACAAACAGCCTCTCTTATTTTAGTTAAGACAAATACTGGAGGAAAGACAGATGCAGAACACAAAGTTTTTTTTAATTTTGCTACCGGCACGAAAAGCAGTTTAGGAGGTGATTGTTGGGTTGCATCATATGCACCATATTTGAAAATGAATTTTATTAAATGTGTCTAAATCCCTGCATTCAGTTGATTAAGGTCAGTCAGTAAAGTCACATTAAAAACATACTATTATTTCTCTTTTTTTCTAGTGTTTTTAGACATTTGCAGGCTGATTGAATTACTGTTTTAGGCAATTACAGATTACATAACCTGTATTTGTAATCTGATTACAGTATCAGCCATATGTTGCTTTCTAATCACAGAGTAGATATTGTTTATGCCAGGAATCTAATGCATTATTTACAAGCTCGATGTTGATAAAAACAGACTGTTCATTTACTAATGGTTTACAGTACCGCAGGCATCATTCCAATTAGCAATATCAAAATGGGAAAGAAGACTAAGTGAAAACAAGAGAGGTGGGGGGGCGGTGGGGGTCGGACGACAGCATGTTTTCAGAGATGATTATTTGGATGACATGAGCTCTCACAGCTTCTTGTTTTGAAACATAAAAATGAAATGTTACTTGAACATATTGTTTTGTATTTATCAGATGAAAACACAACCAGAGTGGAGAGGCCGTCATCGTCATTTAAATCATTAATATTCTGACTGTGTTTGGCATGTTATACCAAGTTCAGATCGAGGGCACCTCAAATCTGAAAAAAATATATAGATATGAGGGTTCATAAATGCAGAGTCAAAACATAGAATACTCACTTGATCAGCAGGATCTCTGTCAGGACACCAAACGTGGCTGCTGCCAGTTTGAAGGTGCTGGGTGGAGGAGGGTTGGTGAAGGCGGTCATCATGCAGTGAACAACATAAGGCACCAGCCCCAGCAGAACAAGTGCAGTGATCAGTACAAGCCACGTCTGCCACTGGAAGCTCACCGTCCGCCACGGAGAACTCCTCTGGAGCTGGTACTGGACGAGAGGACGGAAAAAAAATCACACTGTTTAAACGCAGAAAAATCTCAACACTAGAACAACCAAGACAATCAATTTGACTGTTTTTAAATTTTGCAATGGGATAACTTTGTTGAAATAAAACCCATGTAAGAATAGGACCCTGACTTTTTCTAAATGTGTGTATATTTTATTCTCATTATTATTTGATCAGAATTTAAAAACACAAAAGCTTATGAGTATTTTTTCCTAGAATGGAAGCATTTTAAACACTATCATAGGCCTGGGCGATAGAGCTGAAAAACCTATCATGATAGTGAAGTTTCATATCCGTTGATATCAATAATTATTGATCATATAGGTTGTGACTCACAACATGTTATGTAGTCCAAAGGGTGTAAGTGGCCAAGGTGATTAAATAAGTTTATTATATTATTGCTGGGCGTAATAGACAAAATCACATATCACAATATTTTTGACCAAGTATGATGATACGATATTGATACTGCAACAAAATATTAACACAAGGATTTTGTACATTTTCCTTAACAAATAGAGAAAAACAGTAACAATTAACTAATCATTAATAATTAATGTGCTACATAAGTCATGCTTTTTTCTCATTTCCATTATTTTTCACTCATTTTAAGTTGGCCAAACAAAATAATGTAAAATTACATGCAATGACTACCATTTCTAGACTATTTATTAATTACTGAGTTCTAAATTTTTAATCTGATTTTTTTTTAACAGTGATTAATTGATTAATGATTAATTATGAACATGTCAAATTAATGCAATGGGATTTTTGATGAATAATCATCAGTAATGTGGGTATAATGATTAAGTGGATAAAGATAAAAAAAATAGAACAGCTAGAACTGTCTCTAAGACAATTACCTCACTTCACTGTAGTGCAGCACTGAAAAAAAAAACTGAAAAAGACAACATTTATTCCATATCAAAATATCCAAAATCTAAGACAATATCTAGTTTCATATATAATATAAATGATATGATATTGCTCAGCCCTACTGTATCATTTCATTCCTGCTGTTGAAGATGGACGTCATGGCATCTTTTTTTCCCCACTTGTTTTTTTTTTTTTGTTGTTGTTGCTAAGCTAAAACCTAGCATTAGCTTCAAGCTAAAAACAAGCAGAAAAGAAAACTTTGAAGAATATCACAACAAAATATCAGAAAGAAGGAGACTGACTGCCACAGAGGCTTTAGCCATGATGAGGCTACACCAGTTTCTTTGGTGGGATATAATAATGTTTGTGAAATTCGATTCAGTGGTGGCTGTGTAGGATTGGCTGTGACTCGTGTGATCCGGACATTTTCAATAACTCCAGAGTGTTGAGTCCAAAGTCCAAAAGTCAAAGATTATGTCAAAAAAGGAAAGACATAATCATTTCCAAATTTCACAACACGTTTTCATCAAACAGAACATTCTCCTCATAACAACAAGATAATATTATGTCAGCTAACTGCATTCTCTTGACTCCATTTAAACTGCTGAATTATTCAAATTGAGGATTTTATTTGAGGATTTTTATTTTATTTTTTAGAGTGATGAAGTCATTAAATCTGACCACAGACACTCAAAGCTGCAATATGACATTTAGTACAGTCTAGTATGGGCAGTCAGAATGACTGCTATGGTCATTCTAGTAGTTACAGAGTTCTGATAGTTCTAGTGTAGTGAAATCTGACACTTTTCATGTGGATTTCTAATCAGAGTTGATGGTAAATGTAATCAACTGAAGCAATAAATTCCTGTGTATGCTGTGTGGCCAAGAAAGTTGGGTTCTGTTGCAAAATTACTAAAGTTTTTCCTTTATCCAGTGATGTCACTGGAGGCAGGGAAGAACTACGGTCTAGTTCAGCTTGGATTACAAGTCTCTGCCTCGGGTAACTAGGGGTTGTGCTGGATGAGTATTTTATTCATCTGGTGTCACGTTCTGGCCTGCAAAGTAATAGCTAGAGACAAAAGGTGGTGTCTGTGAGCATCAGAAGCATGTACACATTTTTTACTTCAACTATATTTACCATGATCACTGTCAGGAAATTCACATGAAAAGTGGCAATTTGTCCCTCAACAGGATGGAAAAAGATATAACAAAAAAAGTAACAAAACAAAAAAGATGTAACAAGAAAAAGACAGAAAAAAAGACAAAAAAAGACAAAACAGGATGAAAAAGATGTAAAAGACTTAAAGAAAAAACAACGTAAAAGATGTAACACGACAAAGACGATGATAAAGAAAAATGTAAGAAGACAAAACATAACATGACAAAAAAGACAACAAGATGTTAAAAGACAGAAGATGAAAATGATGTAAAAGACATAAAAAGACAAAAAAGAGGTAACAAGTTGAAAAGACATAACAGACATAACAAGACAAAAATGATGTAAAAGATGTAACATGACAAAAAACATGTAGCAAGATGAAAACAACATAAAAGACCTAACGAGAAAACAATGTAAAAGACGTCTTAAGATAAAAAAAAAAAAGGATATCAGATGAAACAGACGAGAGGGAGACTTAACCATGGAGAAAAGGTGAGGTCCAGCTAGCTTTGCACAGAAACAGCCAGTAGAAATGTCCTTCAGAGGACGATTTTCTTTTCAGTTTTAGTAAATTTCAGAGCCTGCATTTTTTTTTTTTTTACTTTTACTTGAGTAAAGAAGTTGAATCTATACTTCTGCTTTTACTAGCGTTTAGTATCGGTACTTTACGTCGTAAAGACTGTGTACTATTGCCACCTGTGTAAATTGTGTAGTGTATGTCCAGTTGAAAACACTGAGCAGCAGCAGTGAGTAGAAAAGGACATTTTTCCCCCATATCAAAATCCCAGTAATTGTAGTCTAATCCCATCATGGAGAGTAGAAAAAATACTGCTGGTATAAACTCAGTAATGTAAACACACACCTGAGTCTGTTTTTTTTTTTTTCTTTTTACCTCTGGCTTGGGATTTCAAAAACTGCATAAAACACTTAAACACTTGAAGAGAAGTAAAAACACAACAACATTAATACTCACACAGGCACATACATAAAACCACAGAACCGCGCATGCAGTCATCAAGCCAGCATGCAAACACTGCCTTAAATCCTCGCCAAATATCGCCTTGCTCTGGAGACAAACCAAACCACTTGAACAGCGTTTGATTAGTGTCTGGAATTCATCTGCAAATGCACACTTGCCTTGTCCTCTTTCATGGCTGCTATTCATTAATTAGATTCTTTGTGCAACTGAGCTATCCTCAATGTTTAAGGTTACATCAGGCCCCAGTAAGTGGCTGCCTGATAACAGAATGCATCCATCTTCATTACTCAGCCCTTTCTGTCTAGGCTTGCTCCTCCACAAGTGAGCTATGTCAGTAGGTTCTAAGCAACTGATACATTTCACTGCATTCAGATCCTGAACTTTTGCCTCCTTTGATTTTGGTTGCTCTGATTAAATTACTGGCTTGTGGTTTCCACTCATATCGGGTTCTTTTGTGGTGATTTTTCCTTCTCAAGGTGGAGCAGTGCAGCGGACAAATGAAACCCAAACACTTTTTTGTGTTTTGTTTAGATTACAAACCCTCTTTATAAATGCAAAGTAAGGATTGTCAGGTAAACATCGCGGCCCGGTCATTTGTAAATCCTGTGTTAATGTCGCCTCCCATCCAGTTCTAGTGGATCAAATGCATTTGAGTCATTGTAGCCATGCAAGTCAGTAAAACAGGCCCTCTTTCAAATGAAGCCAGTCTATTAAAGGGACAGTTCAACCCAAGATCAAAAATACACATTTTCCCTTTTACTTGTCGTGCTATATATCCACCTAGATAGTTTTGGTATGAGTTCCAGAGTTTTGGAGATATCTGCTGTAATTCTCTCCAATTAAATTCAACTAGATTGCACTCAAAGCAACAAAAAGTACATTTCAGCAGCGATGTCTCTTCCTAGAAATCATGACCAGGTTACTTCAGATCGGGGTTCAACATTAATGTTTTTTATTTTTACTTGCCCTGTTGTGAAACTGGGTCAGAAATCTACTTGCCCCTGTGCAAATGATTTTATTCACTGGAGATTATTAAAAAAAAAAAAAAAAAAAAAAAAAAAAAAAGAGTTAATTGTCATGTTTGATCAAGGACGGCAACGTCTATAAAATGTCATAAAATAACGAAAAATATCTATCCCAGATTCCACTCCAATGTAACGTCTTTAAACGTTGATTAGCTAGCTACAGCTAATCTGCTAGCGACAGCTGTAATTTGATGGTGAAAGTTATGGCAACTTGCCTAAAATGGGAAACCTGTTTTGTCTGTTTCTGTCTAACATATTGTTTCAAAAATGACTTTAAATTTCAAGTCAAGTCCTTCTCTTCTATCACTGCAAACTGCACGCCTGCTGTCGTCAAAGCTTGACACGCATAGCAAAAGTAACAAAAGAGGATCAAATTAAAAATTATACAGTCGTTAATCTCACTATGGTACACCGTATCATTCCTTTCTTTCTGTAGCAGTTAGTTCCACCACATCTAAGAACATTACACTAAATCTTTGATGTTATTATCACTGGTGTTGAATAATGCATCAGACAGAATGTTACACTCATTGTAACAGTGGGTCAAACATGTCTGACCATGACTTTATAAAGATAATACTGTATTTGTGCCTTCGTCCCCTTTGCTGTACCAGTGTGACAGCTTTGGTTAATTAATTATCTCCGAGCTGGACAACGTGTTGTGGTTGTACCTCTGGAGGGAGCGGGGGTAATGTGGAAAATATGCAGAAAATGTATTTGGGTTGACTGTCCAGCTATTAATAATGATTGTGTTTGGATAAATAGTGCCCTACTTTCAGAATCTGTGGATCTAAATATTCCCAATAGGCTGCCTCCCTCTTGTATTGATTGATTGGTTTTGCGTTTAAAGGTCACAGTCATAAAACATCAGGATGTAATTAACACACTGTGATTTTTAACCAGTGGTTAATGTATTGTGTGTTGACTTTTTAAGTTATAGCTTGCCTCTCAGTCGAGTGTTTGGATTACCACGTGTTATTTGAATTTAAGATGAGGTGCAGAGGAAATGTAGTTCCTGATGAGACCAAAAAGGGGCAGGTAGGTCTGCCAGGTCTGTGATACATATCCTCCCAGAGAGTGTCTTTAATCATGGTTTCCTTCAAGGAATAGATGGACCATTGTGTCTCTTCTTCCTCTAAACCACTAGCCTCCAAAATACTAAAAACCTGCTTACATTCCATGCAGAGTCACATGGAGGCAAGACAGATGTCATGGTCTGTCTCCTTATGGTCCGTTTATTCTGCTTCTTCTCATCTAGATAATTTGGCTCAGGGAGCACAATAAAAACACTGAGCTGCTTTAAACCTGATTTTAACTGGCTTGGTCTAGAAATAACTAAAAGCTAAGAGGCCCACTGATGAATCAGATGCTCACAGCTTAATTTAAATGTGCCTTTTCAGGATTGTCACCAACATTGCTTTCAATCGCCTAAACCATGAAGACTGACCACCACATTTGGTAGCATTTTTAATAACTTACGTTATCAGCTTCCATTCCTAAATAACAAAAAGAAAGCCCTCACTGTGCGGCAACACATTTGCTCTGTTCTTACCTTGGGAGTTGAGTCTATTCATATTTCTTCTAAGATTGAAAACATGTGTTTTGGTTTGTGAAGACATTTATCTGAGTGTCTGGGCTTTCTTTGGCAAAAAGGATGGAATAAGCTTACAGTTTTTTCTCTTTCCCTCTAATGGCCTTTGTACCAGCAGAGATGTAGAAGAAACTGGTTTGCATTATGAAACCAAATGCAAAAAGATTTATAAATTCAGCAGTAGCTTTTGATTTATATATGATTAATTCAATAATTAATTTAACAGAAATCTAATTTTAAATTTAATCATTTCTGCATTATTAGTCACCATGTACCAAATGAACTGAAAGAGATTTTTTAAATGTAATGGCCTGACTGTGAACCTGAGCTACAGCTTTGGTTTGTCAAGAGTGATGTTAAAAACAAAGCTGATTTAAAGGGACAGTTCACCCCAAAATAAAAAAAATACACATTTTTCCTCTGTAGTCCTATTTATTCATCTAGATTGTTTTGATGTGAGTTGAGTTTTAGAGGTATCGGACTGGAGATGTCTGCATTCTCTCCAATATAATGAGACTAGATGGTACTTGACTGGTTGCACTCAAAGCACCAAAATTATATTTGGAACGCTCAACAGTAATGCCTCTCTTCAGTTATCAACGCCCAGTTTGATAGAAAGATGCTCCACAGACTTTGCTGTGGGCAGTTGCATGTAGGAACTTAAGGAAGTAGTTCAGATAGTTTCTGCATGAAACTGTTCACAAAAAGGTCTGTGGATTCAGGATTGCCACTTGTCTGAGGCAAGTAAAATGCCACGTTGGGCTAGTAAGTCTAGCAACTCACTTTTCTGATGAGGCAAGTGGTGAAAAAGAATTAAACTATTAAAATATTTTGATGATTGATTATTGGTTAAAGTAATTTTCCATGCAAAAATGGCACAGAATGTTTTTTTCAGCCTCTAAAATATGAAGATTTCCTGCTTTTCTTGGTTTATTATCATATTGAACTGAATGTCTTGTCTGGCAAAACAAGACATTAACTCTGTGAGTAGAAATTTAATCTCTGGGGAATTTAAGAAGCCTGGGGAAAAAAAGCTCATATGCTTTTGATGGTTAAGTACATTACATGTAATGCTAACTGCACAAAGTGCGGTAATGAAACAAAAAAGATCGTTAGGTATAAAGTCAGTCCAGATGCTACTAAAAGCCATTCAACACAAAGGGTAGATTAAGCTTTAGCATCTTCAAAATCTCAGTTAAACTTGCCAAAATCCAATAAAGAACCAGATAAAAGATGCTAACTTTACCCTAAACTCTGCTACAGAGAGCTGCAGAAATGAGTCACACAACCCAGAAATGAGTTAGCTTATTAGCATTAGTGGCTTCTTTGTCTGAGTCAGTAGGTTTTTGAAAGGGGTTTTTGTTATTTGCCTGTAATGAGGTATGTGGTTAACACAAGAGTTTTGTTCTACGACACAAAATACGTCAGTAAATACCCACATTTATGAATTTCTAAGCTTTCGCGAGCCCTTAAAAAGGCGGTTGCTAACAAGTGGTTGAATGAGACTACAGTGGTTGTCACAGACATTAAACATCATCACATAAACGCTAGTAACTTAGTGGGGGGTGACGCTTAGTCAAGCAGCCATGGTGTAGTTCATTTATAGGCTATAGTTAGCTTTTTAATTTTTAATGTGATTGCACTCCCAGTGGCTTCTTGTGGAGGGACCCAGAGCGATGCTTTCGGGATGGCCCAAAAAAAAAAAACGTCATCCCGGCAGCACTCTATGCAGTAGTATCATTCAGAACCTGTACTTACGCATCAAACAGTCTTTAGAAATATTGTAATACAGTGGAAGTAAGCAGGATTGCAAGGCATGCTAATGTTTCAAACTAGGTGGTGTAGGAGTTGACGGTTACTGTAAATGCCCTGCAGCTAAATGAGTCAACTGCTGCTGAAATATTCACCAGCCACGTATTTGTAGGAATTACACCATGTGTGCTTGCTGCACTAGCGATCTAGATTTGTTTTCCTCAACTCAGTGCTTAGTAACCTTTAACTGTCCGTTATCGGTGTATTGACAAACTTTAGTTAGATCTCCTAATTTCAGCTGCAACACAAATTAACTGTGTAATGTGGAAATGCCAAGTAGCTCCTGAGACGGTCTCCGGTGTACATGCTGCTTGTTTGCTAACAACAGGGATGAAGTTCTACTTAGCAGGACCAGACCAGAAAGTCTATTAACTTATTGAGATTAAAAGCCTGATGCCTTCCCTCCCACTCGACCCTCCGTGGCCCCTTCCCCCGGACGGCATCACACCTCCAAAGGAGAAAGGTGATTGATGAGAGCCATCAGGCGGGTTGGAATCTCTTCTCTCATTAGACTCCTTATGCATCTAAGCTGTTTCAACACACACTGGGAGAGCAGGGACGGGGGGAGGGGAGTGAGGAGGTGTCCATCCTCTGACTTTTTAGAAGATAAGTACTCGCACTAAAATATTTACCTTGTACATTAATCTCTGGGAAATTAATTTGCCATTATACTTTCTCCCTAAGAAAACAAGAGATTTTTTCCACAGAGAAGTGTGCTTTCCACTCCCTACTCTTCATGCTCAGTGAGCTGTCTCTCTTTTGATTCACTCATGGGACTGCTTGGAAATTAATGTCCCCGAGGGAGCAGTGTTTGGACAGTCAGGGTGGATCCTATCATCGACCACTGAGGCTCTCTTGAGGAGGGTTAGCTGGAGTGGTGGAAAAGAAAGCAAAGAACGTTACATATGCATATCCCTAAAGCAGACACGCTCAATCATATTAATGCAAGTGCAGCACATTATTATGTACTAATTGCCAGTGGATAGTAGCATTACTATAATGTGCTGCTGATTGTATCGCTGCAAACCAAGTGGGGTCCATTCTGTTCAGATAAATAACCTCATTGTATCCAAGACAATAACCAAGATAAATAGGCAGAATCAATGCCCTCTATGGAAACAATTTAGTTTGCTGCAGCTTATTGTGTTCAGTTTTTATTTTACAGACTTTTTGAGTCAAGTGAAAAGTTTTTGAGGCAGCACTTCTGATAAATTAGACCAACAGTGGAGTGTAAACAGGGAATAATCACAGATAAAATGAAGAAAAAGTAGAGATCTTTATCTTTAAGTGACCACAGCATTAGAATGCTTAACCCCTCCACTACAACAGTGGCTGTTCAATCATAGCAAGACCTTACACATTTATTTTCCAGTAAATTACTGGGAATACCTTCCAGGCACCACTGGTGATTTTCACCATTCACACATGCAGCTCCATTCCAGAACATTCCTGTTTTAGGGATGTAGTAGGTGGTAATAGGCCCTTCATCTCCTGAGATGGGAAATTGCCAGTGAAGATTTCCCAGAAAATTGATTGTGGCTCTCATCCATACATAACCCCTTCCAGGGAAAATGCTGGAACATTTCTGGGAAAGGCTGCATGTGTGAATAAGGCTTTTGATTTCTGCATATGTTGAAACATGGATGTGCATCGTGCTGTACTGAAAGATGCTTTGCATCTGTCTGGATTGTGGTGTCTGCTCTAATGTAAGCTAAACGGTAGCATGTCCATCTTACTAGCTTACTACCCACAGTAGTAGCCCAACCCTGTGTTACCACCAAGGCCAACAGTTAGCATATTATTAGCTAGTATGAATGTTGTGTGGGGTTACAGTTTACTTTTAAGAAAAGTCTTGTTCACAACTAGTTTGCACGTTGTGTTGAGTCCAGTCCTGGATCATAGTACATATACCAGAGTGTAGGTAATGTAGCTCTGTCCTGCTCCTTATTGAAACTGGGGAATTTTACTCTTATCTAAAATATTGCACAAGTGTTGTGTTTGCACTAATTGCTTATTCTGCTACTCAAAGCCTTTTTTCTTGTGATGTTAAAACTGAAACACATTATTTGAGAACACAAACACCACCGACAAATAAATCTAACCTTTGTGTGGCTAAGCTTGCATTTTGCATGAACACTGCTGTTCCTTTATATCCATGTCTTCTATATGTGTTAACAACTGGTGAGCATTTTGCCCTTTGTCATTTAACTTTAGCCTTAATCTTTTATAATGATATCATGTATGTAGCTGTGATGTATATTTAAAGGGATAGTTTGATTTGTTAGTTAATTCGTTTTATTCCTTTTAAAACACCAAAGTCACACAATAAAACTAACTAACAAATCGAGGCATTGGTAAAGCAGCAACTTCCAGACCACCAAGAGCACATTTATGCCCCACCCACATCAGTGGGGAAAACAATCAATGGCTCTCCATTAACTTTTATTGTGTGACAGTGCCTCTTGTCACTTTCTGTCTGCGAGCAAACAGAAAAATGTCTAAAAGCTGCTGGGATGCACCACCAACAAGTTAATGAACCCAGAACTAAGTTTTGTATCAGGAGCCAAACTAAAAAAAATTAGTTTTTAGGGAAGACGAAAGTGGATATAGATGTGAGGCGTCAGCATGATGTATGGGGAAACTGTGGCATCCTGACACTCTGGAATGTTATGCCGAGATTACAGCTGCTAATTTAAAAAGAAAAAAATGACAAATTTAAGATGACTACAGGCTGTAAAAAGCCTGGTATAGATCTTTGTTAGGTTAAATGATGACCTTATCTGGTGATGCGATCACATAGTTGTTCATATTAAAATATTTCACCTCTGGCCATTCAGTGGGATCATTTCTCACAGAAAGGCAAGGTACTGAAAGGAGAAGGGAAACTGAGATTTATTGGAAATATTGAGCTCATCAGTTTAACTTGTCCTCTCTAGTAGACAGGGTGCTAAAATAATCTGTTGACGTACTGAAATTGAATGTATTTTGCGAGCTACAGTTGCTTTGTTAGCGTTTAAGCACTTTGTTTCATATTTTGGCAGCGATCTTTCCCTCCCCGGTGGCCTTGGTTTTCAGAGATTGACGCGTCGTGCTCTGACTCATGTTCCACAAGGTAAAATGAGAGATTTTATCTATAAGCTTGATTGAATTGGAAAGAACAATATTTGGCTCATATAACGGCGGTTTCCCGTCAGAAAAAGCTGTCTGACAGCAAAATACAGTGATGAAAATAGTCTAAAATACAGCTTATATTTCAAATGTTACTGATATATTTTAAGTGGATTTCTTTAGGTAGCCCTTTGCTGCTGACCCTGAACCCCACAGCAGTTCATTGTTTAGCTTCCTTGCTAGTGTCCTTCTCTCCTTCTCCTAACTAGGAGGTTCCGACTAGTGTACTGTAGGTGAAACACTGACTATTGTTAAGTATAACCCCACATCAAATAATCCAAACTATCCCTTGGTAGTACCTGTCCCTGTCTAGAGGAGACAGCCTGACAGAGCTAATGTTAGTTAATTAACTAGCTGCAGCTAGCTTCCACCAACACTTATCATTTCAGCATGAAATACTGAAGGCCGCTGAGTGGAAACAAGAAGCCTCCTTTTGTTTAACTCCTTCAAATATTAATAAGAATTAATGTTATCATTGTAAACTGCATTTGCGATGTGTGAATGGAAAGCTTGACAGTCGCACCAACAGAAACTTGGCGAATGGTCCATTGTGGTTGCGTGCGTCCTTGTGGGGAAGTGTAAGACAGAGCGAGAGGACGTGCACGAGCGTATGTGAGTGGGAAAGACAGAGAATGCATTGTGTGAAACAGTTTGTGTGTCAGAGGGAGAGAAAGAGAGAGAGAGTTTGTCTGTGAAGGGTGGGGTTTTGGTCATCTGCCATCGGATAAGATATCCTGACAAGGCAATCAGAGAGAAACAAATTCTGCAGCCACATGGGTTCAACTCTCTCGTTCTTCACCCTGATGAGCTTTTGAAAAATGGAGTGCAGTTGAAATTGGTTTTGTATGAGAGGCTTCAGATCTGTCTCTTGTCAAGATTATTGCCACCTGTCTTCATTGGCTGCAAAGGTCTGTTAATTAATCTGCCTCTCCTTCTTAGTGGCCGGAGAGGACGGGGTGAACAGAGCGCTGTCTTCCCTTTTCCACACCGGTGTGTCAGATGTACCATTCCAAACAAATACTCATCTACTTTAGGATAAGGCTGCTGTGATGTTAAGCAGCATCCCTAATCAGTATCATTAAAATACTACATCATGTCCTTCCTTTCTAATTTTATGAGTGAAGCTATTTAATTGGATATTTAATTTAATTTAGTTAATGAAGGTCCGGGGAAATTCGGTTTGATAGACAGTGATATCTCTTGTGATCAATGAAGCTGCAAATAGAGCTCTCCAGAGATCCTTTCCTGACTGATCATGTCTGTCACTAACAGTGAAACAGCTTAGGACAGAATACCATTGCAAAAATGACTTTTTGCTGAGATTAAAAAAAAAAAAAAAAGTACACTATATCCTATATAGTTTGTTTTCAACAACTATTTTCAAACACGTATAATGTGTTTAGAAGAAAAAACAGACTTAAATAGTAAGAGGCTAAACAGTTTTGGTTACCCCATTTGCAATCCAATCCAATTAATTTCTCAGTATTCAATTTAATTTTAATATAGTTTCAATACATTTCATTTGTTGATATATGTAAACAATGGTACAATTAACATTGTTTGTTGAAAACAAGTGGCATATCACTAATAAAAATCACAAACATCAGTGGCACCAAGCAGCTTCCCAGGGGGACACCGTAATGTAGCTCCCATACTGGATTAAGAAAGAGCACAATTCAAACAGATTTTAACAAAACAAACATTAAACTGATACACAGCAGAGAGTTTGCTAAATCAAATGTAGGACTAAAAGTAGGGCTGCACGATATCGTAAAACAGTCATATTATGATTATTTTGACTGAAATTGCAATGTGCAATGCGATTAGTTAGAATGATCATTTTTGTATCAAAATGTTCATTTTCACTGAAAAAAAAAAACTATTAACTAAAATCAAACTAGTAATGTACCATACTGGATTAAGAACTCAAAAATACAATTAAAACAGACTTCCATTTAATTAAAGAAATGTTAAAATAATACAAAGCAGAGGATATCTCATGGTTTATAAATTCAAATGCTGTACTAAAATCAAGCATAACAATGGCAACTATTTTATTCAGGGATGGAAATAACTAATTACAATGACTCAAATTACTGTTTTGTTTACTGTTAGGAATATCTTTTCAAGTCTGTAATTTTACTTGTATACATATATACATTATACATTAAACTATGTAATCTACTTCACTACTTTAAAATCATTAAGTTCTGAGTGGGCCTACAAACGAAAACAGACAAATGAAAAACAAACAAACCCAAATCGCTGAAGCAGGTTTGCAGAGGTGACCGTGACCACGAACCAGAAAAATGCATCAGTTTGGAATAATTTAGACTGAAGATTTGGAGAAATAGAAATGCCTGCTATTGATAATGCAGTAAAAATCAACTGATTAAAAGCAACTCACAGTCTGATCAGTTTTTATAAGAATGGATTGTAATTACATTTTTTTTTAACAACAGTAGTTTTACTTGAATTGGATATTATGCAATGTGATCCCTGGTAAAAAACATCAGCTGATATCAGTAAATGTAAGTGGAAGCCTGCAGTTAAGAGCACCAGCATGTGATCCGGCATTGATTAATTGGACATGGATAGATTAATATGCCACTGGATACCCATGCCAAGCTCATCAGAGTAAAAGTGTTATTACACAACCATCAGCTGTGATGCTATAAATGAGCAAGAGAGTGTAGGGGGATTGACTTGGCCAGGATGCTGCACAAGACCGGAGACAGGAAAAAAACACAGCTCAGTGGACTTCTTTCTTTTGTTGCATGAGACCCAATCACAATCCCACAGGAACTTGGCATTGGCTTTAGCCCTGCAAAGTGTCAAATTGATCAAGTGTTAGCTGGGATTGTCTGCTGCCAAGTATCTGCACCTGTGCATTCCTCTAAGTGTTGAGATCCCAGCGATTCTTTAAGTGAAGTTTGAACTTGGCCTGCTGTTTGCAGCTCAGGCGTACCCAGACTTGCCTGGCTGAGAGCAGCTTGTATTGTACACACACTCCTGTCACTCTCCACTGTTCCTTTGGAATGTAAACCACCAGTGTCACACCAGTGTGATATACTGGGGCTGCATGCTTTTTGTTGCAGTGCAGGTGCAGTTTGGAGCTCGGCACTTGAAGTACTTGGCCAAGTTACAGCGTGCAAATGATTCTAAAGAACAACATTTACTTGGACTCAGCTGCATGCACAATAAAGTTATTCTTTTCTTCACAAGTCTGAACAAAGAAAATCATCAGATAATGTTCATTACATATTTCCCCTCTGAATGCATGCCACAGTACTCTTAATCAACGGCACTTTTACATATGTCTGATTAAAGTAAAAATGAGCCGTTGTTTCTCCAAGGACATCTTTTCATATGAAGAATACTTTTTCATTTAGCAGATGCTTATATGCAGAACAGTGTTGTTGCCGCCCACAGGTATAATCAACCAGAAAATTAATAATCATTCTGCAGGACTACAATAAATCATTATGCTTTGGACAATTAATAATGGAGGCGAAGCTTGGGATGTCTGATTACAATAGTTATGATGCATATCATCAAGATTTAAATTTAACATTTCACAATGGAATTTCAGACACCAGTGCACATTACTGATGTTTAAATTTGGCATTAGGGCGTGTCAGGGGGGGTTGAGAGATGGCGTGTATCTTCATCCAGAACTCTAACCAAACTGCTATTATAAAAATTACAGTGCAGGACTTTTCGTAGCCATAAATTTAGATTTGACGCACAGTAAGAACAGGCTTGACTAGTGATTAAAAGTTGAAATGAAGTGCTTTATGGAGCGTCTTGTTCAACACATTCTGTGAGTATAAGCACATTATACTGCTGCTTTAGTAAAACCTTAACCTTGACTGGAAACTTCTAAAATTAAGGGACACATTTTCAGGTGCCAGTAGTCATCCTATTAGTATTCTCCCTCTGCTACAACTCAAGAAAAGAAAAAATATTTTTCAGTGAAAAAACTTTTAAGCACACATATAAAGAGGTCCACTCCACTGGCACAGCTATAAGGAAGAAGATTAATTCCTGGTTGAGGGATACAAACAGTAATCAAATGGCTTGTTCTGTCAACAAAGGAACCTGAGACCCACAAAAACATCTCACAAGAATGATCATTTTAACCAAAACTATGTTTCTGTTGTCTGTCCCTAAACCTACACAGATATTAACATCAGTGCTGTCATATTATAAAACAGTAGTTTATACAAGGTGTACAGTGAAGAAACAACTGGCACAAATCCTGCAACAGTTTCACAAATCAAGACACGACCCTGTCTTATTTAATTTGAGTTAATTTGATTTTAGTTAGCATTTAGCAAATGCGCAATTTCAGTTGAAATAATTATCATGCAGCCCTAATTTTAGCGTTCCATTTCATTTAACAAACCATTACAAGTACTATGACGAACCATTTTAGCTAGCTACATTATGGTGTTCCCCAAGGAGGTCGCTTGGTGCCACTGCTTTTTTCAGTTTTCATCTATGACATGCCACTTGTTTTAAACAAAGCTAATGTCACATTGTTTGGTGATGAAACCACTGTTTATCATCATCAACTAATATGTAATGAAAATGAAAAAATTTTAATTTGATTTCAAATAATATTTATACAGTTTTGGGTCATTTTGGGCCATGAACCAAGGAGAGAAAATGTATTATGCGTCATCAAAAATGAGCCATGATAATTTTGACCGAATAAAAAATGCACAAGTCAAAACAAACAGAAAATAAACTGACATTTTCATTAAAAAATGATCATTTCAGTTTGATTTCAATATGGACCTCAGGTAGGATAGATGTTATCAATATAACAACCAATGTGGATCAAAATAAACAATAAAACAGTTTAAGCCTAATTAATAAAAGAGTATATATAATAACAATAGTAATATTCTTTTTTCACCCGTTAGCTGGCATCATCACCTGTAAATGAACCATACATGCACCACGCTTGACTTCAGGGTAAAACTAAAACTAAAACTGTTGGCATTATTTTTACAGTGCTCTCACAGCACAGGTGTGCAGACGTCCTGCATGCTGTGAGGCTAACTAACACCAGCTCCGCTCAGTTTTGACATGCAGCTTTCAAGAGTCAAAGAAGAAACTGTGAAAAAACACAGGGGTCCAATACCTGAGCAGGGTAGTTAGCTCATTGAATGGACATAAACTTCCTCCACCTGACATGTGGTGGGAAGAGGATTAGTTAAACACACTCGGCCTTGGCTGACTCACACTTTGTGGAATCACAAAGTAATCTCGAGGCACATTCACTTAGAAGGCAGCTTGATGATCCCAGGCCAGTGATTTATTCATCTTAGACACGTTGCGAGGCTGTAAGAATTTGTCAAGTTAGATTCCTAATTAAAACTGTTAATCACAGATTCCTGTTTGTTCAGCACTCGAGTGAAATGAAAAATGTGATCAAATTATTCATTGCTCCCTTTCAGACAGGTAAGTCAGCACAGCCCCAAGCGTCAATGTGCCGCAAAAGTTTTTTTTAAGGCTCATGAAGACTTGAAGCCCTGACTTTTAATTCATTTGATATACATAAAAATTTTAAGTTAACATCAACAATTTAACCACCTGATCAGTTTGGATTTATCTATTTATGTAGATCAGCATAAGTTGAGACATCTAGAAAATGGGCTCCAGGCGATGAGAACTATGCAGCGGACTGGATCAAAGTGCATGTTCAGAACTGCTGCTGCTAATATTGAGAGGGAAGCCTGGAGCTACATTACACAAAGGTAAAGTGGTTGAGGAAAGACTGCTTTATTTTTTCAGCCAGAATATTTCATACTGTTCTCATGATTTTTTTTTTTCTGTCAGTCTAATGAAATTTCCTCCTAAAAATTACAATACTGCCTTAATTTTTTGGATTCTCTGCCATTGTTATTAAATCACGCTACCGTCAAGGTTTTTTAAGCACACGGAACAGTCGGAAAAAAGGATGATGATGACAGAATTTCTTCAAAATCCACTATCATCAGGTTGTTTGGTTTTGCTATGACCTAGACACATAGAGTACTCCTGATGTAATAAACATATACCCCTCAAGCTTGAAAGAAAAGCCTTGTACTTGTAGTTTTTGTACAGAAAGGGAAACCACAGAGCATCAGGGAGTCTAGAAGAAGAAGGGCCCAGCAGCACAAATGGTTGTATTGCTTCCTGCTGTGAGGACCCTATTAATAACAATGTGGACACCAGCAGGCAGTCAATCTAAAGACCCCGAGTTGCCCCCTTTGATGTACAGTAGCTGCCTGATAACAACTCAGTTTGACCGAGACATTCTCCTCCATGTTAATGGACCTGGTGCTTTGATTGAGAAACATCAACACCTGACGTCAGAGTGCATGTTCATTTGATTCCAATCTTAGAGGTAAAATCTTCTAACCTGACATGGCAGATGGTTTGTTGCACAGAACGAGTCCTTAGAAACTGTTTGGAAAAGGGCAGGCACTTTCAAATGACACTCGGCAGGTGACTGGCTAACTGCAACCAATCAGATCAACGCTTCCATGGATGCCTCTTGCTGTCGTTACACTTTTTAATTTTACTTTATAAAAAGACTGCGACTGACTGCTGCATTGTTTTGCAGCTGTACATACAGCAAACTCATTGCCAAAGACAATTCATGACAATTTTTTGCACATGCACAGGTCAAGGCTGGCTACTTTTATTTTATTAAAGAGAGTAAGCAGAGTCATTTTAAGTTAGAAGAAAAAGCAAATTTCATTCTTCTTCGTTTTTTAATACTGTGATAAATATTGAATCATGCACTTTTTATCGTGCTATTATTGAACAATGAGTCTTTGGTACGGTTACATCCCTTCATATGACACGTCTCATAGTCAGATGTTAGTTAAATTGGGTTAGATTGTCTTGTGCTAAAATTGTAGCTCAAGTTAGCTGAGTTAAATAAAGAAAGTGAAAATGTTTACACGTTGTAAATAGAAGGGAATAATCATTTCAAATAAACCAAATGAACAGCCTTGGGCAAATGCAATTAAAACTAATTTATTCTTTTAAGTAGTTGAACTTTTATCTGGGGCTGACGATACAATGTTGATTTATGCTGTAAAACAAGACCAAATGTGCCGCATGATGTGTAGAGACATGGAGCGTGTCTGGAGCTCTTAACTAGGGTTGGGTTCAGTTGGATTGGACAGGTGACAACATTCAAACTGCAGCACGCCCCAGATCACCTCATCAAGATCCTCTTCCAAGGAAATTGTTTAGAAACTCACTGGGGACTCTCCAGGGACTCCACTTTGGGAAACACCTGGTTAGAGGATAATAGTGAAGAATGTGTGGAGCGTGTGTATGGGGGGTGGAGGTGGGGTGAGGTTGTAGATTAATTGGCCTACTTCCTCCAGTGTGACATCTTGCTTCTTTCACCATAGAAACAAGGCATCTGGAAAACTGTACAAGATAGGACTTGTTCAAAGAAGCACTTCCATCTATAATGAAACCAAACTCATAACAGTGAGGACCATGAGGGGCCTGCTGCTGGACCCTGAGTGCCTATGATAAGATAGAAAGCATTACATCATGTTACACTACATCTGTGTGCACCATCAACATGCAGGTTAATCTGTGTAATTCTGATCTCTCTCAACATGGGGTAAAAGCCATTCCGGTGAAACATAAAACTATAAAAAGGGCTAGACTGACATATCTAGGGTAAGTCTATCTAAGGTGTAGTTTACAGTAGATAGAAGTCCCGAACAGCATGGAGATGTGAAACTATATAGAATAACATCATGGTCAGTGATATTACTTAAGAAATAGCTGAAGGTTAAAAACTAAAATCTTGTTTTGCTCACATGATAAAGTCACAAACGTAAAAAAAAAAAACCATTGTGGTCAGCATTGATTAAGATTATTCTCCAGGATTTCTGGATTTGGAGCTCTGGTTGTCTTTAACTACCTATGAGTGAGTAGATTTTGGTGACTACCATCTAGAGTTTTTTTTCTAATGGCTTTACCATGGACAAAAAACCGTGTAAAATATGAATGATGGCATATTTTTAATCTGTGCTCTGATTGAAAATCATGATGTTCATCATGATGAATAAAGGTTACAGAGAGGTGAAAGATATTTTGTCATAAGGGAAGAAGAGTTCTACATATCTATAAAATATACATTTAATACAATATAGCCCACATTTAATATTATGTTTTTGCTCTTTGTATTGTACACTAACATCATGTTATCATGCTGACACTGACAATGCTAACATGCTAATGTTAGTAATGACAGGTTAGAATCTTAGACCTCCCCAAACGAATGTGCCCAGAGAGAACTGTAGACTCCACAGATGCCTATTAGTTCTGTTTATACTACTTCTGGAGTCTGCTTGGAGGAAGTGCCTCATGCACTAGAGGATCAGCGTCTGTAGCGGCCACATGGAATGGTCCGCAGACAAGTCTGTGCAGTCAGAACAAGTGGGCGGGTGCACAGATGTCCACACAGAGCCTTCGCTCTGATGATGAAACGCACATCACCCGGACTTGAACAGACAAGTGGACCCAACAACATAGATTTCATGTGTTAGCATGCTAATATTTGCTAACTAGCACTAAACACAAAGTAAATCTGAGGCTGATAGGAGGGCATTGATTTTGCAGCTATTTAATTAAAAGACAAAGTATTGGGTAAATTGATTTTTTAATCTGATCTGATGAGAACAATGACTGTCACACAGTTTCATGGCAATCCATTCAGTCGTTGTTGAGATATTTCAGTCTGGACAGAAGAGACCAACACTGACTTCCCTTGAGCCACTTTGCTAACAAGGCTAACAAATCTACTCTCAGTAATCTTTTATCAAAGCTATTTGTATTTCAAATAGCAGCAGAGCTGCATGATGTGAATATTCAGCAGCCCAAACATGAATATATGGCAGTACAAATATCTTGCCAAGGGCAGCAGATATCAGTGTTTAAGTTTAACTTGTGTCTGGATATTGATGTCATTTATATGTAATGTATTGTTCCAAACTTAATCACACTGGATTAATGTGGAGTGGAAAATTATGACTCTGCATTTTAATAATGTGCTATTGTTTTATCACTTCCATTCATCTTTGGCTTCACTTATTATATGATTGGATAACGTGCATTCAGTCATTAAGTACATTAAAAGCAACCAGCAATGAGCAAACAAATCAGTGATTATCAGAAATGATCAAGGTAAATTACTGTAATATTGCTTCCTTAGCTTTATTTATTGCACGATACTGTGATAATGTGATGTTAGTGATGCATTTGAAGTTAATGAGCTGAGACAATGGTAAATTAGCAGCTAGTAAATTGATACATTGCTGTTCTTTTCACTGATTTTCCCTATGGGAGGCTGCTGCTGATGGGCCCGTACTGAGAGTTTTTTCTGCCCCATAGGCCCTTTCTGTAGGCAGTTTTTTTTTTATTGTGGACTATACACATACATACATTAACCAATCAAATTACATGGTTATTTCCTTAAAATTTACCTTTATTAAGTATAAATATTAGGAATTGATGGACTTGTAGAATAAAGTATTATTATTTTTTCCCTGAGGAGATGAAATTATCAAGGGAAAATCAGACATACATAAAAAAAGCACATAATTTTGTTCAGCATAGCATGTTTTTGTTTTGCTTTTGTATCCAATTAATCATCAATCTGACCTAAGACTTGGGAACTAGAGCAACTCGATATGGTAAAAAAGTAATGTTGCGATTATTTTGACTGAAACGGTGATTGCGATATGTGATACGATTAGTGGGAATGATCATTTCTGCATTACAATTTTTATTTATACTGGGAAAAGTGATTTTGTGACATTTGTTTGGTTCTTGTTTTCTTTGATCTGGAGAACAAGTTATCAAGGCCAATGCATTTATGCAGCTCTACAGTACTTCATTAAAAAGCTTTTTTCTCATATTTTCTTCCTTTTCAAAAAATTGTTTTTGACTTTGATAATATTGCGATGAACTCTGCAGCCCTATGGGGAGCCACTTGCGTAGGTACATATTAAATGTCTGCCATATGTCTGACACTGAGCACTCAGTGACATTTTGAAATAGTCTAATAATATAAGTGCAACTCAAACTGAAATTCTGAACAGAGCATCTAATTGTTGGAATAATTCCTAAATGGAAGTTCAACATGGGTTACATTTATGAATTAGCGAGAGCAGCTGTCACTCAAGCTCTCTTCAAAAGTCCTCAGTCATCTTAAGGTGTTCATTCTAGCGTGTGACAGACCCGTAGGTGAGTGGGCCCCACTCTAAAAGCCCATCCAGACATAGATGCGTAGCACTGGTGACCTTTAATTTCATTCAGACTGTGTACAAATGACTTCAGCATAGCCCACTTAGGAAAAAAAAAGCCTGTGAAAGAAAGTCTTTGCAAGATTGTAGCTACTTTGGGTTTCGGCACACTGGCATTATCTACTCCCTAGCTTTAATGACTTCCCGCCGAGAGGAGCCACGGTGAGAGCCTTGGCAGTCAGACTAAGAATAGCATTAGACACAAGGTTATCTGGGCATTACACTCACTGTAACATGCAATTAACTCTACTCCTCCATTTTCATTACACAATTATTCATTAATGTCAATTTAATTTTATGCATTGTTCTACATGACCAAAGCCTGATTACGGGGCCCTTGCACTCCAATATCCCAAGTTAACTGGTGCCAGCCTCACTCGCAGGCCGACTAATTGCAATTTAGCCCTAGACAGCACCTCCCTCTTTAGGCTGTCCTTAATGGAGCAACTGATTCACAGACAGGTAACGATTGGAAAGACAAAGTGCTTCTCTCTCTGAATAGAAAACAAATGCACTGCTGCTAAGCTGTTTTCTTTGTGATAGCACTAAGGTCTGCCCTTTGTATTCAGAGAGGGACAAGAGGTAATATGTTTCCTTAAATCCTATTTGTCTTCCAATTCTATCTCCATATAGAAATAAGAAGAGCCTATTAAATCACACAGGGATGTCTATACAGCGGGAGCAATGGAATTTAGTTTATGGACAGATAACAATTTGCATTGCTATGTCAAGATTAAGGTACCATATGTAAGTTTTTCATTATAAACTAGCCAAAAGTATTCTAAAATGCTCTAAAGATAAGGAGGAAGAATAAACCTCTGAGACGTTTATTCTCTGTTTGGACTGTTGCTGTCCAGTATACTCGGTCTTCAGTGATTTCTTCCCTGTGTCTTCAAAAAAAAATCTTCCCCTACAGCTGGAGCATCTCCTGCTTCTTTTAAAAGTTCAAGCTTCATTAACAATGGTAATGTGTTGCAAAATATGTCAGTAGAATGGTAAGAAAAAATGTGACATGCCTCACAAGTCGCCATTTACGAAGCAAGGTCAAGTAAAGATGGAGGAATGAAATGTCATGTTGAGTTGGCTGTTTCTCTCCTTTACAGATCTGCTTTCTTGCCATTTATCTGTTACACAGACCAAGTGATAGGAAGCCTTTTAAACCAGTGATGCAGGAGAGAAACTAAAAGGAGAGAAACTAAACTTCAAAACCATAGAAATTCAGGTAGAAGCTACTAAGTGCTGAGAGCTGAACACACAAAGACTATTAAATGCCTCTCTCCACTTTCCTGCACAGACAAGAGTTGAGTCTTGCATCACAAGCTTGTTTGAGGAGGAGAAAGGGGCATCGTCATTGGTTGGCTGTGGTGGATGAGATGTCAACACACCCTGCTGTGAGGCAGTCGGGTGCAGTCTGGCCCCACTCTGGAGATGCTCCATCTTGGGTGCAGCTTGGCTCATTATAAGTGGCAATGGAAATGCAAGCATGGGTTGACTCGATGCACCTAAAAGTGACAATAAAAAAGCTCTCCTAGAACCATGGTTTGTCTGGCCCCTTACTGAGGGACAACATGAAGTTTCGGTACTTTAACTGCAGCACTAAACCCGTCCCATCTTAAAGACACAGTTGTGATTGACCAAAAAAGAGCCAAGACTGGAGGAAATGTGTCTCAAACAATTAATGGTAACTCTTGAAGTGGTTAGTGTAGATACTGCAATAACATCAGAACTGGAGGAGATTCAAAGAAGAGCAACTGACCTTTCGCTAAGCACCGCTCTCCTTAGATGCTGTTGCTACATCTGCCAAACTTTCCATTCTCACACTGCATTTATGTAGTTTTTTGTGACAATAATGTCAGATATAACATTAAAATTGGGAGTAATTGTTGAAACATGAGGTCTTTGATTCCTTAGTGAAGTAAACAAAAGCAGATTCTCAATTCTAGCAGACGAAAGTGGATTTTGTTGGCTAAAATAATGACTCACAAACAGATTTCTTAGGCGTAGCTGGCAATGTAAGCTAATGCTAACTTGACTTGAGCCAGCTGAGAAGTCTCCAGGTGATGTTTCAGTGTTTCCATCTGACATGTTCTAAAACAAGCACACTGTGAAAGTGTATATGTAAAGTTATCTAATGGTTGCATATATGATGTAACATTAATGCTAACAGACTGAGGCTAGAGCTAGCTTATATCTCAGCAAACACTGGTTGGATGGTGAAACACAGCAGGTTTATCTGCATGACAGATGACAGAAATACACTCATCAACATAAGAAAAGGAAGAGCAGTCGACTTTGACCCAGCCGGACCGCAATTGTGGAAGACAGCCGGGATAAGAGCTAAGCTAACCTGGCTTAGACCTGAGACAGCAAACCAGAGTGAGATGCAGGCCCACTTTGATTCAGCATCAGCCCACATCCTCCTCCTCAAACCCCTGCAGAACAAATGCAGATGGAGTGGTATTCAACAAATCTGTCTGGAGGTAAAGTTGCTGTAGCTAGTAAGCTAGCGTTAGTTAGCCAGACATGCTAACATTAGCAGCCTACGTTAGAGCAGATAAAGACAGAGTTTATCCCTTCCCCAGACATGTGCTCTTGTGTTTCCTGTTTTTTTGAGACTACAAAAAAAGACATCACTGTCCAGACTCATGAAATCCTTTTTTTCTTTTTTTTGAAAGTGCCTGCCCTGTTCCATATAGTTTGTAAGAACGACTTCCCAGATGGTTCTGCATAACAAACCCTCTGGCATGTCTTTTCTTGCCAGAAAAATGGAACACTGTGTAAAATAAAGTAATTATGTGATCAAGATGATTGTATGAAATTTTGTTGACACGTGATTCCAAATAAAGGAAAAAATGAAAAAAAGCCCCAAAACATCTGGCATGTCATGTTAAGGCTAGAGTGGTGGTGGCATCCAGCTTTCTTGATAAATCCACGGTCACTGACCTATGCTAGCAAGATTACAGGAAATTGTTTGTTGTTTTTGCTGTAGGTTGTCATGAAATACACCACTGAACAAGTGTGAATTTTAACCTGCTGCTAGTGCAAGATAGAAGACGGAAATCCATCCAGTTCATTCATGTTATTGAGATATTTTACTCTGGGCCTGAGTATTGAACTGAGGGATGGACGGACCAACATTGGAATCCTTTGAGTCGTGTTGGTAGCGTGGCTAAAAAAGGCTATGACTGACCTTTCAGTTCCATCCATCTGATGGTAATTAGGTGCTGCAATCCCCTTGTTTATGAAGGTATTAACACAACAACTGTTTGGGCTTTTCCCCCCATCCTGTCTCTGTCCTCTGTAATGTTTGTAACAGCAAGCCGTACTGTTTTGCACAATAACTAAAACCATATTTTAAGGCAGAAAAATTGTTTCACACTCTTCTGACAGGAAATTTGCCTCATGCAATAATGGTAAAAAAAAATTATAAACCACAGGGGACCATTTTTTTTATACACCTGACATGGAACACATGATTAAAGAGTGCAAATTTGAGGGTCACCCCAGGCCAATTGGACCTGTCTTTCATGCACTGATTCACATCAAAGAGTCTCAGGCAAGACTCCTTAAGGCATACAGTATGTGATCAAAGCACTCCCCTCTTTGCAAATTCTATTTTATCCTTGTTGTTCATATTATGTTTCAGAGTAACCATACAAATCTCATGCATAATTGGGAGGGTAAAAGACATTTTAATTCTTCCAGAACCATGCTCAATGCACAAAACAAGAAATTGTAATGTAAGATAATGATTAATGTACTTCTTTGTTGATTGACCATTGAAAAGACTACTCTTTTATTCTTCTGTTCTGCAGACTTTGTAAGCAGTAGGGCAGCAATTATTGTTCATTTTCAGACTGGGAATAATCAAGGCCTTCAAAAGAAAATTAGATAATAAGCATATAAAATATGAAAGGAAAGAAACAGCCAACTAGAGTCTTCACTCGGAATAAAAGAAGATGTGATTAGCATGGCCAAAGGTTTACAACATTTTGTTTGAATATAATAGATATAATTACTTTCATGTTGAATTGAATTCACTTCATAACAATATATCAGAATGAGGTGAAATATGTCTGGATTAAAAGTGTGATATTTTTTTCTTCCACGTCTTTGCTAACAGTGAATTTGGATCATGCTGCAGTCTGTTGTTATTCTTCTTATTTTTTTTTTTTATAACTATAAGGAAATCTTTGAAGAAGTACGATAATTACATAAATGATTTTTTTTGCTCTTGCATCAACATACATTCAAAATATCTTGGGTTCTGCAAAATTATTTAGCATGTATGACGCGTGTAACGGCTTTCACCAAGCTCACGACAGCTTCTGAGCTAATCAACAGGAGTGCTCTCCTTGAGGTTTTTCCTGATCCCCCCCTATACTTCTCATTATACTGAATTCCCCTCATACATGTGCCACCATTTAATTGAAAGTTAACACTTCAGATATGTTCTGTGTTTGGAAATGAGCCAAATAATGTGTGCTAAACTATTTTTTAGAATATTTCCCCTCCTCATGCACTGTTTTGGGTTAGTCGAGAATTAATGTAGAACTACTATCCTTCCCAAAATCTGATTGATTACAGCTGTGATGGCTGTCAAGAATATTGTCTGATTGCATCCTGGGATTGGTACGCTATACTGTACGAAATGGTATGTCCAAACACGTGTGTAATGACATTTTTAATCAGTATTAACATTCTACCTGATTATACTTGTATCCTTGCAAAGTTAGTTACTACAGTGGTGTTTTCACATTCCTCTGCTGAAGGGAGAGATGAACCTGGCCTAAAATCTGAGATTCATATGTTATGCGGAAAAGCTAGATTTGGTATGTAACAAATTCACAAGCCAAGCACTGTAATGCAGGCAAAGAAACCTGAAACCTCCAGCACAGAGCAGACCTGTCAGTACAGTGAGTGAGAGTAAGCATTAGCTATCATCCTATTATGACTGCTGATCGCTGATTTTTGTCCTCATCTGAGTGTGGATCTGACTGACACACAAACATGTGTCCAATCTTTCCTCTGATGCAGTGTCTCTCAAACTTTTGACACTGTGTACCACCTCAGAAAATATTTTTTTGCCCTCTGCTGTGGACACTTCACTAGCACATCTTAAGCATCCGTTTCATTTGTAACGCAACTGCTCAAAATATTCTTCTCCTGATCTGCATTAGTTCCTGGTTGGAGCCACATTTGCAGTGTTGTATTATTTTACCTCTGCTCGCTGTGTTGCCATCACAGTTTTGCTCACCTTAGCAAAAAGACTGTAGACAGGGGAGAGCAGCTACCCTGGGTCTGATCAAAGCTAATAAAAATCTCACCAATTCACACATTGTCTCATTTATTTAATCCACAAAAAAGAAAAAACAAAATCCAGATATGCACACTTATTCACAATTATTCCACACGTCTTGTTATTGCGTATTATTGGCCACAAAACCACATCTGATGCTAGCAAGCTAATTGACAAGCTGATGTATGTATATTGTGATATGCTATATGGTCCACTGGTCACAAAATGCTCATGATGTCAACTTCAATTCTTATTTTCAACAATAAGTCAGTGAACTTTTGTATATTACACACTGCAGCCCTTGATTCAAGTTCTTATTATTTTGTGTACCTTTGTCTGTGTGTGTTATCTTTAATCCTAATGATTCAGCTATTGACTGGCTACTTATTTACACCAGCTTTGCAGAGAAGTACTTCCTACAGTTGTCTTCCTCAGCTCTTTTTCTCAGCGCCTCTCTCATCTCTCTTTACAAAGCACTTCCACAGGAAAACAATGTGCAACACCCCAAATGAAGTTTCCATTGTTCAATTAAATCCCCTGAAAAGACCAAAACCAAAAATATGTTAGTCTATCCATCAGCACTCTCCTACTTCTCTACTCTCTGTGGCAATAAAACCTTTTCTTTTCTTTTTTAAATTAATTCTATTATTTACAGCTGCGCGTTTTCTTTCAAATCAAAATGTCTTCAGTGAAAAATGCCTACACAAGCAACTGGGACTCGACTAAAAGCCTTACGTCCTGTGCCACACACAACGCTGACGCACGGTTTCGCTTTGGGTTGTTTTGACAACCTCTGGATAAACTAGCAAAACTGTGACCTAAAAAGTTGTTCATTAAACTAATCTTTGCCTTAATCCCAAAAATAAACCTACAGGAGACCTTACGTCTGACTCTAACTTCAAACAGAGATGATTTTTTTAAATCATTTTGTGATGATACACTTTGTTGGTACAGTTGTTTCAAAGAGGTTTACTCCTCACTACACCCCTAAACTAAAGAGTGCTAAAATATATTGACAAGATGGATTAAGACTGATACTAAACACCAAAAATGTGCACAAATATACTAATGTGGAGTCTATATTCTGATAACAGTGTTATATTATGCATAAATAATCATCAAATCAACTAATCTCATATAATATGTGTGTATTATTCAGTCTAGTTTGTCTAATTTCCAAAGCTTTCTAAATAAAATTAGCCTATACTTTGCCTCTCAGTCCAATTTTTGTCGTGTACTCCCATCAACTTTTTAAGGAGTAAGTGTGACCCCTTAAAAATCCAGTGCAACATAATTAAATAAGTAAATACACTTTCCACTTTCCAACACTTTCCACAGTACAAACAAGAGGAAAAATAATACATATTTAAAAGTCTGTCTTGTCATGTTTCCATCTTTGTCCTCTCTGTTTCAGAAAATGCAGAAAAACAGACTGAGGGAAACAAATATGTAGTACCGGTTGTAAGTTGTACAATATACAAAATAGTGATAAATTAGCAGACGTAAAAGCTTTCATCATGACTGCAAATGTTGATTTAGATCAGTGAGGATAAAAAAAAAAGACAGTTATCAATCTGTCTGCTCTGTATTCACTTCATTCTGTCGACGGCTGTTGCGCTATCATCACCCCGCCTGATTGGTGGGGATTGATTAACAGCTTTGTGCATCCCCCAACTTCTAATTTCTTTTTGTCTTTTAATTAAAACCCGGTTCACTTCACCTCTGGCTGTATTGTGCTGCAGTAGAACGAAAAATGAGTGCAGCCTAGGGGTAGGAGCACTCCTCATAAGATTATAATTGTCAAGATGAAACTCTCCTAAACAAGCTTCAGCTAAACACATTTTCAAACATGAATTAGATTAGAGCCTTCCCTTGTACAGTGAATACATGCATTCAATATTTTGTTATTGTTATATTATTAATCCACACTATTAAATAATGAATGCCACTGTAAGTATTTTGTATCTATTTTTTTTTCACTGCTTCCTCCATAATTTACAAGTATTTGGATGAAACAGAACGAAGAAATCCAAAACAGCACCAAAAATATTTTCATGTCAGACTGAAAATGATGTTTTTTTTTTTTTATCAATATAACAATGGAGAGATGCATTGTTTTTGCAGTACAGAGTGATTTTCTGGGTAATCAGGATAATTATATCGGGAAGAAAATATGCAGCATTTAAAATGCAGTACTGACATTAGACTCAAACGCTGCATGTCAGTGTTTCTGTACAATTAAAGGACATATGGGAAAACATTAGTGTGAGCACAGGAGGTCCTGGATGTTAATGAGAGACTGAACTCTCTCTGTACTCAGTTCTTCAGTTGAAGTGTTGAGATGGGTCCACTGATTGTCCACTGAGAGTTGTTTACATTTCTTCAAAAGCTCCATTTAGTTTCCCCTGACAAGGTGGAATAAGTGACTTGGCCATGATGGATGGAGGCACCTGTCCTAATGGTGGCTCAAACTGTGCCCACTAGTGCACGCTACATTGATAAATTGACAACAGTTGGGACATGCTCCGCTAGCAGGGAGAATGGGGCTACTAGGACATCCGAGCGCTCGCCATGTTTCCATGTCATCGTTATACGGAACCTCACAATGTGGAAGTCCCTCAACAGCTGCAGTGGAGGAGCGAGTGCTCGGAGGGGTATTTGACGATTAATGTTGGGTCTTTGTCACTGACAAGAAACACATATACACTTAAAAGAGTATAAGTTTAAATGCTCTACAAATCTGCCGCATACATCAACATTTTTACGTAGTCTTGAACCATTTTGTAGATGTAGGGATGAAAATTTTCACACGTTAACAACTGATTAATCATTAATAAGATGCTTTTTCTTCAGTTAAACTTATATTCAAAGGGATAGTTCACCCAAAAATGAAAATTCAGTCATGACCTACTCACCCTCATGCTGATTGAAGGTTGGGTTTAGGTTTTTTTAGTCCACAAAACACCGCTGGAGTTTCACAGGAAAACAGTGCAGCAAATTTTCTGAAACAATTTAACTGAATGAAGATGGAAACAAAAAAAGAACCCATAAAATGCCTCCGTACTGCTAGTCTGGTATAATCCAAGTCTCCTAAAACCCCGACATGCCGTTCATTTGCACGTGCACACTGTCACAGCACACACCCAGTTCAGACGGTGTGCACGTAGACGTGAACCTGGGTCCAAGCTGAGGATCTACAGTGAAGATTTAGGCTAAAAACATGGTGTAAATGACAACTTTTAAGTCAACTTGGTATGTTGGGCATTAGGAGACTTCAATTACACCAGACAAGCAGCATTCACTTAAATTGTTAAGGAGATTCTGCAACACTGTTTTTCTGTGAAACTCCAGCAGTGTTTTGTGGACTAAAAAAACTAAACCCATCCTTCAATCAGCATGAGGATGAGTAGATGACGTCTGAATTTTCATTTTTGGATGGACTATCCCTTTAAATGTTCTACAAATCTGCCATGTACATTGCAACATCTTAAATCATTTTTGTGTAGAAGAAAAGCAAATTTAAATTTTATAATCAATACAATTAAATTAGATCTATGGTTGCAAATTTTGTGCATAACTGATAAAATGTTAAATTCAACTGGCCATCCCAAGTGCTGCTACATTGTCCTCGAGTATGATTGGTTGTCTGTTCAGTGAGAGGCGGGACATCAGTTTGAACCAACTGTTTGAAGAGTATTTTTAAATTTGCATTTTCTTGTATTTTGAATGGAGCTTACTTTAAATTTTTTACAATGTTAACTGACTGAAATAATAAATTAGAGACATAAAATTCTTCAAATAATAAAACAATAATGCTCTGGATCTAACCGGCTGCTCTTGTCTGTCTGTCTTAATTCAACAGTGTAGACATGTGTAGACTAACAAGGCAAACCAAACCAAACCATGAGAAGACCTGTGAGCTCCAGAGAAATAGTATGTAAAACATATATAACCAGTTATAAAATTTTAATCGGTTAAAGCGATGAATCAATTAATGATTAATCATTAACATCTCCAATTAGATCATTCAAAGATTTCCTTAACATGACCTTATTCCCCCTTTTCATTTGTGTCTCTGTGATGATTTTAAAAAGTCCTGTTTCATGAAAAGATTTCAGAGTGCTAAACCAAATCCAGACTTTAAAGCTGCATCAATCTATATTTTTATATCAACAATGGATCAAATAACTTTGTGCAATGTGAACAGTGTTACTGTTTTGGTTCGGTGTCATTGCTCTCAAACTGGTTAATGACCGTTTCTGAATAACTAAAGCAAAATTAGTTTAGTTTGTTAGTTTTTGTCCCCTAAAATGTCTCATCTTCACTATACTGACTTGTATCTGTGGAAAGTTTCTTACATTCCTCTACTGAAGGGACAGGTGTCAGTGCACTGCCCTAAAATCTGAGATTCAAAAATTCTGATGTTTGGAAAGCTAGATTTTCCAGCACAAAGGCTGGTTGAGGCCAAAACAGAGCAAAAAAAACGAGTGAATATTGGACTTGGCGGCCTGCAACAAGACTCAGATTGAATGCTAATGTTGCGTTATGTCTGCTGGTTGTGTAAATTGGAAACTGTTTGCCAACACATTGGCCACAACATCTTTATAGGGTGACAAGTCAGTGTTGTGTTTATAGCTTGTTTCACTACCCCAAGGTGGTCCAAAAACAAATGATCAATAAAAAAAAAGATCATTTATATTAGAAACAGTCGAACAAATGAACGATGGTGTAATGTTTGGGGTGAGCACAGTCTGTTGATTATAGATCCTGGCCCCCTCGTGGCTTGAGACATCATCGTGCATAAAAAGTGTTTCCATACAGAAATTTAATTCCTCTAATAACGACTATACAAACTGCAAATGGCTGTTTTAAAAGCTCCAGTTATGTAATATGTATTGCTGACTATCTCTCAAACAACTCATACAATTCATAATGAGCGTCAGTTCAGCTTACCTCAAATGAGACTCATAAAGCTTCCCTTGGCATCCTCCCTGCTGTCTGTTTTGCCTTAGTGTGATATGGGGTCCATAACAATCAGCACCGCCCTAATTATTTTTGGCACTCAAAACTTGCTCTGAAGGAGAAAAGACCAATTTGAGGCCTTTAAAATGCCTTAACCTTCTTTTAAAGAGCCAATTAGCCAGCATATCTACCCATGAAGCCCAGCATTACACCATTTCTGTCACTTCTTTGGCGAGAAACCTATTTTACACAATTAATGAGGATACTTTGCAGCTTGTATCTCAAAGTCCAAGCTCTATTGTTGTCTACGTGCGTTTGTCTTTCAAAATCTCCTGCATGTGTGTCAGCACATATTCCCCACCTAACAGCACAGACCTAGTTTTAAAGTGTGTTAAATTAAATTAGAACATGGACGTGGAACTTTGAACATACATCGGTGCTAGCTGATAAGTTTCTAATTGCATGTACCTTTAGTGACTGTGGCGGGTCGTGTTGCACTGACAAGTGGGGAAATGAGAGAGGTCAATCACCTATCACCCCTCGTATTGACAGACTAACTTCTGCTAATTTAAATGAAGTTATTTTGAGAGCTAGTCTCTGTGATTATCTCACATCTGCAATAGTTTACTCAGGTTACTCTGGTGATTAGTCAGACTCCTCAGGCTGTTTAAGATCAAATCCAGATGTTGCTGTTTGTTCACAGCTATGACGGCTTAATAGAAGAAAATATCTATCTATCTATGTAACAAGAACCCTCTTACAAAAATAATTTCATCAAATTTTATTCTACAGTGGTAATTGATCTCATGTATATAATATCTGAAATCCTATAGGCTATGATTTCTGTACTGTATCACAATAACTTCACATTTGGAGGCTAAAGCCTGTCTGAGCCAAAAGTGACTCACGGTTGTTAGTCATTTGTCTCATGGACATAAATGTCATAAATGCTCTCGTTTCAATTAAAGCTGTTGTCTCTTGGCTTTGTGCAGGCGTGCGTTCAGCTTCGTCACACATGCATCACTGCAACCTGCTGCGTCTTGGAACACTTCACTGTATAATTTCTTCAGATTTTAATAACATTTTTTTTTTCTATTTATGATTTAACAGACTGTGATTTTCAGTAACTTGGAGTGGAGATTTTAAATTGAAATGTCTTAAAGGTACAATAAATAAGAATTAACTGAAATTAAAGCTGCGAGCAATGATGATCAGGCCCTCGCACCCCTACACGTTGGGCGTGTGATGGGCACAGCTTCGTGGCTGGATGCCACCTGGTCGAGAAGGCTCTGAATTTTCACATGTTTTGGACACTACAGTTAGTTGTTCGTTGTCACTTCCTAAAACATGCCATTTCTGCCATGTCTGAATGTTATCAAGTAAAGGTGTTCAAGCCCTGACTCTTATCAAAGGTCAGAGTCAGACCATTTATACTTCCTGTTAAATGGCGAAACATTAAAATTAAACACCATGCCACAGCCATGCTGTTCAGCAAACAGAATCTTAAATATCTTTTCATCACAAAGGTACATAGATGGCACACACTGATTTTGAACTAGATTGGAGTATTTCTGTTGGAGTTACAATATCTGGAAATTGCTAAAAAAAATGACCTCTTAATTCAAAATGGCTGACTTCCTGTTGAGTTTAGGCCACGACTCCAAGAGGCTTTTTTTGTACGTCTCAGAATGATACATATACCCACTGATTTTTGTGCACTTAAATAAGAAATAAACCTACATGAAAACCTATATCAGATGATTCATTTGGACAAAGAAAGAAAGAAAGAAAGAAAGAAAGAAAGAAAGAAAGAAAGAAAGAAAGAATAATAAATCCTTCAGTTTCAATAGTGTCCTTACACCATTTAGTGTTTGCACCCTACAAATTTTGAATAAATAACAGTTTTGCTGTTATGTCAGAGATGTACTGTATACTAACAATATTGTGTTGCAGAGTTATCTACTGAAGTTAGTGTGCTAACCAGCTAACTTTGGTCTGTCCCATCTTGTACTACTACTGTGCCCTCAATCCAAAAACAGAAAGGTGGTTTTCTTGCCAGGTTTGGCTCCTGGCGCCTCAGGACTGACTCCACCATAACCCCCTCTCAGGCCTCTGAATGTGAGCGCTGGCCTCTCTCTTGCTCCTGCCCCCCTCCACGCCTTTCCTGCCACCGCTTGACCCCATCGTGTCTTTGCCATCACCGGAATCAGAGTTCTGGTAATTTAAATCACCTCAGTGCTGTATTTCCTGTCATCAAACTGACCACCGTTGGTCTCGGAGGCTGTGTTCGGTCATGGCCATGTTCACCGCCTGGTTCCACCACCCGCTCGCCTGGCTCCGGTACTGGTTCCGCACCTGCATTCCTCGCTGCGTCCCTCTTGCTCCGGGCCTGAAAACCGCCTCCTCCCAATGGTCTAAAGCTCCTGTACTAGCAGCATCAACACCAACACTCCCACGGTGCTCCTGACCACTAGCTGCACGACAACTACAGTTAGCTGTTACTAATATGAATTCATTTAATACTACTTGGCCAGTTCTTACATATTGGACCTTTAAATTCTGAAAAGGCCCCATCCTTCCACTACTTTCTTCAGACTTTTTGACTTTCACTATCTTCACTTTAAAATCACATTTGTTCCCAGCCTCTAACAGCACCAGCATGGCAGCAAGTATCTCTCCTCCTCCTCCACTGCTCAGCGGTCGCAGGCAGATGCTTTTATTTTCACTGATCAAGTGAGTGCCATCAAAACTCCATGGAAACTAATTACACATAGCGTACGCTGACTGGTATACCTTTGCAACAGCAGTGTGACGAGTTCACAGACAGCATATGGCTGTAGATGAACTGAGAGAAATGTCATTTTCAATGGGTCTCCAACAGATGTGACTCAAAATAAAAGGTGTTACCTTTACCATTACCGCTTCAGTTTGTTGCGTTGCTGAAAACGTGAGAAATGGAGGACTTTTTTTTTCTTTTTTTGACACTTTTCACTGTGGGGACTTGATACCATTACTGTATGTTATTAAGTCAGTACTTATTTCTTTTTTTTTTTAAATAAGGGTGTGATCAAGGCTTGAAATGAGAAGCAGCAAATTGATAATTTGAACTGTTTTGACTTTCAAATTTTAATTCACTTTTGTTGATATTTTTTTCATTCTAGATTTTGAAGTTCCTCTTAAAAGGGACAGTTTACCCTCCCAAAATCCATATTTTTCTGTGTAATTTGAAAATCTGGAGTGTATCTATGGCCTCAGAGATGTCTGCCTCCTTTCAAATATAATGGGACTAAATGGCATACAGCTTGTGGTGATCAAGCACAAAAAATACACTGAAAAGATTTGAAAGCATTTGGCAATGCCTCTTTCCAGAAATCATGATCCGGTTACTCAAGATAATCCACAGACTTGCAGAGAGCAGGTTCATTTAGGGACTGTCTTTCTACAGTAGAAAAGTAGTCTCTATGAAACCACTCACAACAATGTCTAGTTGTTTTATGGTGCTTCAAGCACCGCAAGCCAAGTGCCATTTAGTCCCATTACGTTCAAGAGAAGTCAGACATCTCTATAGCCGACATCTCCAAGACTCAGGATAAATAAACAGCACTGCAGAGGAGAAAAAATATGCATTTATGATTTGGGGATGAGCTGCCCCTTTAAAATGAACTTTAAAGACAGTGAGCAAAGGCGGATTCAGTCAGGCTGGTATATGACATCATAAACCTAAGGAATAAATCCTGATAATCGAGGCGATGGTGCTTTACGTCTCATTTCAATTAGACAACTAGACAGCAGCAGAACATAGTAAGAGTTAGGGGTCTAGGCTCCGACCTCATCACTCCTCGCAGATTATGTTTACATAGAGATAAAGAAGGGTGATGAACACATATCTCGGACCCCCTGTCGGAGCCTGCAGGTGGATGCTGGGGTGGTGGAGGGGCTGAATGAACAGGCAGTGACGCTGATGCAAGGCAGCAATGGCGCTGCCAGGCAGAGGGAGAGATGGGAGGTTTTAGCAGTTTAAATAGGCCGCCAGATTGGAAGGGTGCGTTTGGTGTGTACCACAGAGAGTGAGACGTGTCACATGAGACTGCGGTGCAGCTTGAGTTGACTGCCTGAACTCGCTCGCAGGCCCCGCTATATTAGTAGCGATGCCCAGCCCACAGGAGAAGCTGGAAGTAGCTACTCAGGGTTAGGGGTGGGAGTTGGGGGTGTGCAGAGGGCGGGGACTACTTGCATATTAATGATCCTTGAATACTAAATGAAGGCAAGGTGTAGAGCTATATTTAAACTATTAAAAAAAACAGACACAATTTTCCACTTGTTGTAGAGTATTTTCTATTGTCTAAAACATGACAGGAGGTGGACTTTGATGTAAAATCATTGTGACATTGGAAAATGGGAAGAGAAAAAATATGATTTTGGGGAGAACTGTACCTTTAACCATTTTTTGCGACCTGTAATAATGTTATTTAACAAAGCTTTGTCAGCCTCAGTGAGCGACTCTGATCATTGCAAGGATGTTGCAATTGGAAACAATAATTTTATTGCCTTACTGTAATTTGCTACATACAGTATAATTAAAGCACATTCATTACATTGTCACTCTTGAACTCTGTTTTCACTCCCACTACTTGTATTTGTCATGGACTTTTTTCTAGTAATGTGTAAATGACACTATTTTTAAGCAACATATGTTGTCAGTTAAGCTTAAAATAACTGCAGAGAGTCGTCTAATGGACAGTTTGTGGATGTGTATTTCATGTGTGTGAAATCAAGACAAAGAGAAAGACAGACAGTGCGGAGAGTGTGCATTTGAGGGGGAGGTGTGTGAGCCATGTGAATGTCACACATTCACTGCCTCTCAGCAAAATAAAATCATTTATAGGCCTTTAAGCAGTTTGCTTTGCTTCTACTTGACTTTTGTCATTTTGGTGATGTTGTCATCAGCTTAGCCTGGATGCTGGGACTTATTGGAAATTTTGAAAACACGTGGCAAGCTTTAAAGTAGCACTAATTCATCCTCTGAGCTTATCATACCTTTCACTTTTGTAAAGCCACGTAACCTACACGATTATTCAGCGTGTCAAACTCTTTAAGCTTTAGCAATCAGACGGAAAATGCAGAAAGTATCTGACTGAACTGAAAAAAAAAAAAAAAAAAAAGGCAGAAAAATGAGGAACAGCATATGCATGAGCGAGGTGTCCCAGCTTGGTAAACTTGCACTGAATCAATCAAAGCAGGAGCAGAAGCGATTGCCTATCTTGCAGATAGCTGCGGGGCAAAAGTTGCACAGCACCGGGCCAGGCAAAAACAAAATCTAAAGGCTGATCTATTTTCTTGTTTGGAAGTAATATGAGTTCCTACATACCTTCTTGTGATTTAAATCAAGGTCATTAACTGTGATGTGTTGGAGGATGCAGAAATTGGGACATTAATCCTGAGGAAATAGTTATCTGCCTGAGGAGGTGTGATCAGAATGCAATGGGACTGGATAGTAGTGGATGAAAAATGTGACAACAAGTCTCTGTCACCAGACATTATCTTCCACAAGTTTTGCACATAACTCCTGAACTATTCAAGATGTCACTGAGGGAGGAAAATCTAGGACCGTACCTCTTGTTCCCATGAGCCTCATTTTCTCAGCTATTTATTGTGCATTGCTGAAATTCTCCCTCTGTTCTAGGCCTACTTCTCAAGAGGAAAGACTCATTAACAACAGGATTTACTTGCATTTTAGGTGAGAGTAATGGTGGAATCACAGACGTATGAAAGCCTTGAAACCGGCTTATATAAGAGAGGCCATTATTTCCAATTCTCCTTGTTTTATTAGATCATATATTAGTAAGAAACCTCTACCTTTCCTGATCTGCTTCCATTCTAATTTGATGATGTTGTTTGCTGTTAATGCAGACTCAAAACTTTCTCTAGGTTTACCTGATGTCTTGAGAAAATTCAGTATAATGTAGATTTCTACAGCGCAGAAGTGTGTCAGTACATCATGACAATGATGGTATGACATGGATTGCCATGAATTGCTGCACAGATAATGGTGATCCAGGTCAGAATTGAACAAACTAAATGAAATATCTCTGCCTCTAGTGCCACCATTAAGTTTTATTGCCAATGTGTGAACGGCAGGGATGTAAATCACAAGTTTCATCATGTTATGATATTAAATCGATTCTCTGGACAACAATACAATATTTGCCGATATCACAAAGTTTGCCAAGATATGATTTCAATTTGATTGAATTCAGGAGTCAGCGATTGATGTCAGACATTATCATATGTCCGTTTAACGCTGTCAGTTACTTTTAATTTTTCAGTCATTATGATCCTTCTCTCTGGAATTCTCTTCTTCATGAACTCCTACTACTGAAAATTTTATGACTGAACGCTGCCAGATGTTTGTGACACAGACAAGCCATGGGAATTTCAAAATAAAGGTGTGTCTTACAGATCGATATTTTCACTTTGCGTCATCAATTTTGCACGAACACCCTGAGTGAACAGACCGCCACATAACCTCAAAAACCAGACCTTCCCTGACTTTTTTTGGTTGCCCATAACTGCTTATGGCTTGTGGATTTCTATGTAAAGCAGCAGAGATGATTTTCTAGAAAAAACAAACAACTCACCACAACACAAGCCGTTACTTAACGTTACTTAACTCATCTATCAACATGATGCCAGCCAATCACCCTTAGTCTTGTGTTGTATGTTTAAGAGCCTTTAAATTAACATCCCTCACATATGAAATTCAGCTGTGAGACCGTCTGAGGCTGCTGTAGCTGGTCAGTGTGGAGTGCTGAGTAACATGAAAGCAACATGAAATCAGCAGCGATCACTTCGTTTCCACAGATCACAGATATGACTTAAAGTCATGTTAAGCATGTTAAGTTAAATTATGTGTTAGCATCAAACTAATGGACTAAGTTATTTACATATATAAATATTGATTCAGCAATCAAATAATTGATTTAGGAATCATAAAATTATTTTTTTTCTCCCACCGCTATTTTAGGATAAGTTTGCAAAACTTAAGTTATTTTTTAAGCTAATCTTTGTCTTAACACCAAGTTTAAACAAACAATAGACCTCACCCCTGATCGTAACTTCAGAGATAATTTTTCAGATTTTTCAAATTTTCAAATGAGTTTTACCTGACAATTCTCAAATCGACCATCATATCATTACACGAGAAATATGAACAACTAAATAGTGTGTAAAATATACTGACATTTAGATGAACTAATCTACTCACATGAGAGGGGGGTCTGTGTTCTGATATCAATGTAAGTGTGATATATAATTGTGTAAGTGTACAAGTGTACAAGTGTGATATATCACACTTGCTTTGGCAATGAAAAGGTCTGTTCCTGTGCCAATAAGGCTCTTTTGAATTGAATCAATAGACGCCGACAATGAAAAACACAATGATCCTTATTTTCTGGTGATTATACACTAATGAAAACATTCTTATGAATATTATATTCCATCCCTGTAATATTTTGACAATAGAGCTCACTAAATCTTACACACTGGATGTTTAAATAATGACCTAAAATAGTATTTCTGCTAAAAATACAAACTGCGAGCAGCGGCTCTGTTGTTGTACTGATGGAAATAAGGCTCAGTCACATCAGTATTTAAAACAGTGAAATATGATATTTAGATAGTTATGAGACAGGTTGATGACACAAATACATCTTTTGAGTAAAGTGTGTGAACTTATTGTCCCATTAGTGACGGAGCTCTGCGGAACAGAAGAAACTGTCTGTCTGTCAGAGAGCACTTTTCCCTTCCTCTCCAATAAATAACTCTTTATTGAATTAAATGGTGGACAATCCTGAGAATAAAATTCTGATACACACATGCTGCAGGATTATTTCTGTTTTAATACTTAAACACAAGATCAAAACTATGCATCAGGAATCTCAATGACCAATCCCTGACTAAAATGTGATTAGTAAAATTAAATCCTTTTTCTTTCTTCGGCTGCCTTTAAAATCACCCTGTTCCATGTGTTACATCCTCTGTTTTTGCTCTATAATAAGGAGATTTAGATATTCTGTGCATGTATTAATTAGACTGGTGCATCTGCAGCTTGTGGCAAAGGTAAATCCCTTTGTTGGGAATTGGCAGGTGTATAAAATGTCTCAGAGCTCCTTGTGTTTAGCGAAGCTGTCCATGTCCAAACGTCTCACTTCCACATTTTATAGATGCTTCCTACCAGCGAGTTCTGTACTGTAGGTTACAAACCAGATTAGATCTGTGTGTGTAAATGGGATTTCTTTCTACATCAAACTTAAATTGCGAGCCAAGGAGATTAGTTAAGCTAAACCCAATCTAATTTCGGCTTTGCTCTCCAATTTGCATATTCTGTGGCTGTAAGATAGGATGATTCACCTTTTACACTTCCACAGATGGGATCATCAAGGATCAACTGATGCATCAGTGTATTTAGATTTTCCTTTTTTCCGGCATTAAGTAGCTTTTGATAAAGTCTTAATTTCCTTACTACATCATTATTAGCGTTTGATACCAACGTGCCATCTGGCAAATGTTAAAGCACAAGCAGATAAGAATTCATAATGAATATGGTTGACTCTATGACAGATTGTAATAAAAGAGAGGGGCTGTGACAATTATCGCAGAGACAGAGCGTGAGGGCATTTGACAATGTGGCAGGCCTGCACTTGCTAATTGCAAAGCTGCTCGTACATTTCCACTATCTCACCGACCATCAGAATTCCTTTATGTGCAATCACATCTTTTTTTTTAATGTTTCCACTCTTAAAACCCAGCGCTCCTGCATAAGTCAGACTCTGTGTTTAAATGGATTTTTATTTAGCGGTTAAATTGAGTTCAGTGATATATAACAGAAGACCTATAACACTTTCCCACCTACACATGGTGAGAATGAATCCAAATCGTTCCATTTCGCAGCCGTGTCAACTCCTCCCCAGCACCACCTGTCATCAGGATATTTTGCAGCAATATCAGAGGAAACACTTTGGAGATTGTGTGAGCTGTGTGCTTTCATCAGTGTCCCTTAATTAAATCTACCTTTCCCCAGGCTCTCCCGTGATCTCTGCAAATAAAATACAGAGTAAACACACCTAATTAAAGAAGTTAAAACACAACCCAACCAGGTTCTGCCTCGATGTCAGTGGCTGGCATATCTGCAGAGGCTCTGCAGTGCTCTGTAATTCCTCCCCGGCTCGCAGTCGGCGCAGGCTAAAATCATGTGTCATTAGTAAATTACACAGGTGCCAGACTGAGTTATCATCTTGAGTATGAAAAGCTTCATAATAACCTAAGGAGGTGCTTCTAAAACGGTCCTATCTTTTAAGCTAAATGAACACGCCACACTGATATGAGATTATCCAGCTTTAGAGCAGACACTGTTGCCCCGAGGCCTGCAGCCAGTTTATGATGCACTATTTTCCCCTAATCTTTTTCAACCTCAACAAGCACAAGTGCAGGCTGAAAGGAAGAAGAGAAGAGAGAAAAATGTGTTGAATAGGTACAAAATTTCAAAGTTTTTTTGTTTTTTTTCCCCCAACTCACTGCTATTTCCAGAGAAATCTCAGACTGGTTGACAGCAGTGCAGTTGTGCGGTGCCTTATGGAGGGGTGGATGTTTTATTTAAGCGGTTGCACTATAGCAACAAAACCATCTTTCATTACTATTCAACACATACATTATGAGAACTCAATTTGGGATTCATATTCTGAACCTCACTTTGGTTAAAATAACTATAGTCATATGAAATTTAAATTTCACCAGCACTAATTCTTTTCAGTATCTAGTATTTGCTGCAAAATGCAAAGTTAAGAATTCATTATCATGGCATCTAGTGAAAAAAGAAATGCTTCACTGGGTGGAAATTTCATTAAATTTTCATCTTTAAATCATCAATTAATCAATATATTGTGCACAACAAAGGAAGGAACAGCTGGACAAACTAATAAATCTAACAACTAACATAAAACACTTAGAGCAGCAATGATTAATCTATTATTCTATTATTAATGTAAAAAAAATGTAAAAATTTCTGATTTCAGCTTCTTAAATGTGAATATTTTCTGGTTTCTTTACTCCTCCCAGACAGTAAACTGAATATTTTTGAGTTGTGGACAAAACAAGACATTTAGGGATGTAATCTTGGACTTTGAACTAATTGTGATTCCCATGTTTGGACCCAAAGGTTTCTCATGTGATGTTTATTTTGGTTATTGATTAATCTGTCAGTCATTTTTTCTGTGAATCAGTTTGTTGTTTGGTCCATAAAGTGTCAAAAAATGCTGAAAAATGTTGATCAGTGTTTCCCAAAGTCCAAGATGACAAATGTCTTTTAATTGTCCACAGCACAAAGATATTCACTTTACTGTCAGAGAACATTAAAGAAACCAGGAGATATTCACATTTCAGAAACTGAAAACAGATCATTTGGACTTATTTTTTTCTTAAAAAATGACTCAAACTCATTAATCGACTATCAAAACAGTTGGTGATTAATTTAATAATCGATCAATAATTGATTAATGTTGCAGCTCTAAACAAAAATACAACAATCTCTCACTTGAAGAAATCCAAATCATTCTAATGTTGGGAGAAAATGCTGTGCATCAGATCTTATTCATGAGAAAATGAAAAGACCTTCGACAGTTCATACATCACTAACCAAACAAACACAAATCTAACACATATATAATATATGTAACATAAATAAACAGGGGAACAGGAGATTTGTCAGCAACATGTTGCATACAGAAGAACAACTCTTTGTACTTTCAAATGAATTCATGTATATGATGTGAGTCAGCTGCAAGGTGAATAAATGAATGAGTAGATTAACAAAAGTGACTGCCTCTATCTGAGAACATATCTTATGAAAACATGGTGGCTTAGCAGTCCATAATTTACTCTATACTTCTATATGCCTGGCTGCATATTTTACTGAGCGACCGTCCAGCAGCTCAAACATTGTCAAACAAAGAGATCGGCATATTTAATCAAGATTAAAGGAGATAAAAGTGGAACAGGTGACTGTGAGAGGACCCAGGACATCTACAGGTCCAACGTATAACTCATGATACAGCTGCAGCATGACCGCTTCAGAGTTCAAATGTTGAATCAAAAGATTTCTATGTCCAAAATGTTGGTGACACTTTAATTTTAGCCCACAATTATACATTTACTGTTGTAATTAAGCTTCCATGTGCACAGCAGTGAGAGCTGTGTGTGTGTGTGAGTTCAAGTTGAAAATACAGTTTGTCAGGAACATACACTAAAAGTCAAATCTGCCCTGTGATATGAATAATACAATAATGATAGAAATGTGAAAATGTTACAAATGTGGTCTGCATTATGATGCAAGGTAAAAAACAACAACAACAAACATTTAAATGATTTTTGTCATAAACTAGACCAAGTAAACATAATTTAAAGGAGAAGTGTGTGATTTCCAGTGGCATCTAGCGTTCAAGAGGATTTACCCCGACACCGCCCCTCTCTCACTAAGAGTATGGTGGCCGTCAGCGGACAAAATGGCGAGCGAAAGCTATCTCACAACAAACTACAGTTATGTGCGTAGGATGAATTACCTGTCCAGCAGAAAACAGGCAACCTCGGCGTCACTGTGAAAACGTTTGTCCTCCATCAGCGATTTCCATCGTGTAAACGCTATGCCGATGTTGATTCGTGTTTTTGCCGTTTCCTGTCATGCTTGCGTTTACTTTCTTCGCATCTCCGCTTCTTGGATGACGGGGATTCACTGTCCGCTGCTTTTTGATCTGGTACAGTGTATGTATGATCCTCCATTTGTCAAAACTGTGCCAGTCAAGGTTCACAACGCTAAATGGTCTGCCAGCAATCACCCTCCATCCTCCCCGTCTACGTCCGTGTTTACGCTGTGGCGTCTACGTAAGGTCGCCATGGGCTTCCCAAGACTCACTGTTAGTGTAGTTTGTCCGCTCTGTGCTGCCGTAGACGGCGCAGGATGATGATCTCCGTAAGTCGACCCGACCGTATGTAACTGTAAATGGCTATTTCTAAAGTAACGGGAACATATAGATTATCAGTTTACGTTGATTGATAATAATAAATAACATACTTATATACAATATATTTCATTTATGTACGTAAATTCCTGTAATTATTACACACTGGTCCTTTAAAGTAGTTTTCAAAAACATTTTTTTAGGGTACACTTTAGAGGACGTTACCTTAAAGAAAGACTGTACCATAATGGCAAGGAATGAAGAATAAAATGTATAACAATATTATATTTATATGGAAAATATTCAATTCATGTTTGAAATTTAAAATAATTAAAAATGAACTATTTTCATGAGTTTGTTTTTTACCAATGTAAAATATCCTGTAGGAATAAATGTGTTAAAGAGTGTCAGAATATTTCAGCAAACTTTACATCAACAGTCTAACAACCCAAACTATGAAAACCCTCTTCAAAACGATATATTGAGCCACACACACACACACACACACACACACACACACACACACACACACACACACACACACACACACACACACACACACACTTGAGTCATGTTTGATCATTTGTTTCATTTAAACACTTGTTTTCAGTTTCCTGGTGTGTGTCTTTCCTGATACACAGTCTGTTGCAACCATTTGTTGTGTTGCTGTCATCTGTGACTCACTGTTAATGAGTTAAAATGAGATAAAATAGTTATCAATGCACCCTTTCTTATATTGTTTGAACAGTTTCTAAACCTAAATACACAACACCAAAAACACCATGGTGGGAATCCATAATGGCACAGTGTTACTTCAAATCAGCATCTACGTTGTAACAGTTTTCCATCACTTAATTATCAAATATATTAAACAATTAAAACTTAAACTTTATTAATCTTTTAATGTGAATCATTTTTTTCCAGATTGTAAAAATAACAGAAAAAGATGTTTACAGACCATTTTTGTGGTGAGAGATGATGGGAGTTGAACCATGTGAGGAATGTTGCAAAAAAGGATCCAGCTTGGCCTCCAGAGAGTCATGTGACAAATTAAAAAACTTAGTTTCCTAAGGGTCCTGCATTGTTTTTAAAGTATTGCACCATAATTGGAGAAGTACTGCGTAAGTGCAAAGGGCCAAAAATGGGTTGCCTAGAGGCAAACACCAAATCGCAGAGGGCAAAGATGTTAGATGTAATCATATGTTCTGTCCATTGATTTAAAATGCCAAATTTGAAAATAAGAAGGCTAAAATACTGCAAAAAAGAATACAACAAAGGCTGATGGAAACTGCTTTTTCAGTACCTGCTGCTGCTTCTACTACTGCAGACAAAACACTCATTCCAAGTTACCCTCACACGATCAGGCCTCCAGCCCACCAGAAAACACCAAAACCAATGACCATGAAGAGCAGAGCAGTCGGAGGTTTATTTAAAGTAACCACAACAGTCTGTGACACCTCTCTGTACCACAGCGGCTGATAAAAACACTACATGCTAAATTTAGGCTATCACACAGTCTTGGCATGTTTTCTTCAATATTTGTTACATAAAAAGTAGTTATATTTTAGTTTTCAGAAGTTTTTGAAACGCAATTAATGTGCAGTGATAAAATGCAACTAACTATGTTTATTTAAAGGACCAGTGTGTAGGATTTTGTGGAGTCTAATGGTGAGCTTGTATATTGCAAACACTTCATCTCATTTTCCCTTTCCAAGTGTGTAGGAAAACCTACAGTTAGGGTTTGATATCATTCAAAAATTTTCAATATCAGTTAGTGAACAATACTTTTTCAATACAAAATCCATTTTAACAAAAAAATAATTACATATTACAGCATAATTACTCACTTTATAGGAATAAGCTGTTAAAAGACCTGGGAGCAGCTGAAGAAACTGTTACTCTGAGCACTGAACTCAACCTGGATAACTGTTCAAATCAAGAAACTGATGGAATATCTGTTCAGTATTGGACTATATAAAAAAATATAAATAAATGTCAAAACTCTTTGGGTATTGAACTTTGGCACTGAATGGCAAGGCTTTTTTGACAATCAATAGTATTAAGGCACTTCTCTCAGTGCCAAAAAAGTACAGAAGTTCAGAAATCAGGCCAACCAACAGTGGTCACAAAACTTTGCAAAAAAGCAAAAAAGCAAAAAGCTGTATCTAAAGCCAGTGTGTAGTTTGTCCATTCTGGCCTACTGTAGGAACATGGCCATGTAACATGGTGGCCTCCATGGAGGACCTGCCCCCTCTGTACATACAAACAGCTCATTTTAAGGTGAAAAAAAACACAGTGATTCTTATTTTCAGGTGATAACATAATATAATGGTTTTAAAATGCTATTCGATATGTTGACAAATTAGAAGGAATTATTGCACTTTGTAAAAACTTTTACTCCACTGCATCTATTTCACTTTAGTTATGAGTTATTTTGAAGATAAAGATTTTTTTTTTTTAACTTTTTATTTGTTCATTTTTCAGTTTTTTGTTGAACAGAATACACAGCACAGCATAAATGAAAAAAAGAAAGAAAAACATAAATAAAGGTGGGGGTACTATTCTCTCTGTACAGTCTTATCATTCTTGAAGATTAAGACTTTTTATATAAAAAATGATCAGTTAACAAAATTACACATCATTTTACACGATACTATTCAACAGTATACAGCTGTTACAATTACATCCAGCTTATATCCACCAACTATAGTGCATCAACAATAATATCTAAATAATAATATTGATATTAGTGTAGCACTACATGAGAGGGTATTCTGTATGAGTATTTTTGTCATAATTTAAGTATATTTAGCTGACAGTATTTTTTCACTGTTATATTACTGCTTCTTCTTAAAGGATCTGAGTGGCTGTTCAACTACAATATGGAACATACACATCATATACAATATAACTTTCATTATCATGTGAAATATTACGTTATAATATTATTATTATTATTATTATTATTATTATTATTGTTGTTGTTGTTGTTGTTGTTGTTGTTGTTGTTGTTGTTATTATTGTTATTATTATTTACAATATTACACTTAATGTCATGTGCAATTTTATGTTAATTCTGTGTATTATTATTATTTTTGTTCAATGTCATCACCAATACAGCTTTTTCTATTTTAGTTTACTTTTTATTCAACTTATCTTACTTTACTGTTCTTCTATTAGGCACTGTTATTTTTTAATTTACCCCCACTTCATAGCTAATATTCTATAATAATTTAATATTATTATGTTACTGTAATTTTGGAGCAATTTCTGGCACAAGAATTTCCTTCAGGATGAATAAAGTTCTTATCTTATCTTATCTCTTATCTTACATTTACAGCACAAAACTAATTCATGATCATCAATGTCTGTTTGAGAAGTAATTTATGTGTAAAAAGTTGTCTCCACTTTAAGAAAACAACACTAGAATTTGACTGTGTACTTTTGCCTGGAAATGTGTTTGTCAGTCTATTGCACTTCCACTTGTAAGGCCTCCAGTGTGTGACTGTCTGCTGCTTATCTCTCCAGGACTTATAGGAGTTAATGAGAGCAGCTTGACAATGTGAGACTACCTGGAGCCTGAGGGTCTGTCGGGGAGTGAGTAAACCATTAGCCCTAGCCCCGGGGCGAACGGCTCCCAAAAAAGTGGAGAGTTCTGCGACACCATTTTATTACCAAGTCTCCATGCAAAGGCTGATACGGTGCTGGTGTTTACAGGAGACAGGGACAAGCTGCTTTTGTCCTGTTACTGCCACTGCAGATATCTATTGCTGTGTTCTGTCAGAAACTCGAAGCCCGAGCTGGTCAAAACAAGCCAGCGATGTAACACTGACATACAGTAATCCCTGCAACTGACACATGCACTGGCTTTTTAGCAAGGCAGCGAGAGTTGATACAGACAAGAGTAATGGGTCTCTCACCTGTAACATGATTCTGTCTTTAGAAGAAGGCCTGAGGATGGGTGGGTGTGCCCACCCTCAGTCCTCCCAGTTGGACGCCGCTATTCTGCAGCTCAATGTCTTTGTGTGATGGGTCAAGAAGATAAATCCTCTTAGCTCTCGGGTTTTGCAAACAGCCACAGAAAAATGATAGCCCTGGGAGCATATTTTTGGCATCATATAAATAAGGAATGAAAAAAAGAAAAAAGAAATTATACCCCTGAAAGAGGCATCTGGTTTGCAAGCCATGTAGAGATCTGCAATCATGGGCCTGGATACCAGGATACCCCAACCATGTTACTAACACTTTTATAAGCAACATATGAGCAATTAATAAACGGATGCACACTTAGTTGAGAGATATAATGACATTTTTAAGGGTTTATTAACCTACTGAGACCTGGGAACAAAATGATTTGGTAACGCTTTAGATTACAGCCATTATCAACACAGTATCAACCAATACCTATATGTAGGTACTGTGTAACAAGATGAAATAAGCTGGTAACGATTCTGGATTTTGCAAAGAAATTATACTGTGGTTATTTTTTAACTACTGTGTACCTATTCTATTATTATATATATGTGTAAGTTTGATCTACTGAGCAGTTATCTGGACATGTCTCCTCCTCGTTACATATAGTTACACAGTAACTACAGGACATGTGAGTTGTATTCTACATTCCCAGTACTTATTTACAGTACATACTTACCTGTAATAATAGAATAGGCCACAAGCAGTTAAAAATAACTGCAGTATAAATTCTCTCTACATTCATCACCTACCCATTTAAAAAACAAAAACAAAAAAAACATGTCCCCAATAGTGGACATGGAGTCAGTATTTTCCACAAAAACACATTAGGGTAGTCTGTGCGCTCTGTTGGTCACAACCACATGTGTTGCATTACTAGAAATCCTAGGACTCAAATAAACTACATTCCTGGTGTTTGAAATAAAGGCCCCAGTCTCATGTCCTCCACAGGACAAAAATGAACCCCCCCATAAAGCATTTATAACTGGTTTATAAGCAATTAACAAACATATGACAAAATTGGATTCTAAACATATATCCTCATAAAACACTCTATAATTGGCTTTAAACCCATTTATTATGGTGTTAGCACTTTCTTTTTTATCATCCACTGTAAACTATAGTTGGATATTTTCTGGATATTTAATTTAGATATAAATATGTATAAACTCTTCAAAGCATGTGTGTCTATATGTCCATCTAGTTCAGTCCAGTTCATTAACTTATCTTCCAGGAGTGTGTGTTAGACATTGATTATTAATAACAAACAAACAAATTCAGTTTCTGTTGATCGTACCTGTGTACTGTATATTTGAGGCCTGCTTCAGGAAGCAACACACGTTATCTGGATAAACTTGCTGAGTAACATGTGACTGCTTCACAAAACTGAAACTGGTATTGTGTGACTGGTCATTGTACTGAAGTTTATGCAGCGCATGGTTTCACCTTTTGCTGAGCATGAATGTACATCTTAAATGATCTCTATGTATTATGATGGAAATATTTCCTGATGTCTTACATGAACAGTACTCACAGGATGTCAATATCTCATATAGATAGATGAGCACTGCAAAAATTAATCAGTGTAAATTTTAGCAAGATAAGTTGTGGTTATGTTACAGCACATATCTGCAGTACAAACAAGAGTGAGTATAAGCTGCCATAAAAAGCAAATTCAAACTGTGAATAAAAATTGCTTACATTATGAAAGAAAATAAAAATACATTAAACAAACAGAAAAACATTAAAGGCTTCTTCAGTGCTTCCTCTGATCAAATTTATAGATGTTAATAAACACTAGGAATGTATATGAACACAAATAAATTATTTGGGTATGGACAGATAATGTGCTCTAAATAGTAATGACTAAATAAATAAAATTGTCAGTAAAGTCTAAATTTTGGCAAGAACTTGAGATTAGACAACATTGTTGAGCTGAAGTTAAGGACCTTTTCAAAAGTGAATGTCAAAAGGCCAAGAGAGCTTTTCAGATTCTTATCAATATCTTTCTTTCTTTTTTTAATTAACACTTCAAACTGCCTTTATTTTCAACTCCACCTCCACCAGCAGTGAATAAAGATACTGCAGTATGGCCCAAAGCAAATTCTGACGTGTTTTCCCCAGTGTTAAAACCTCCTGTTGTATTTTTTACTATTCATCATTTACTACTCATTAATTTGAGTACATGGTTACAATATTACATTATATTAACCCATTAATGCCCACAGCGATATTTTATAATTTCCTTTACAACACATAGAGACTGGTGTTTCCACCACTGTTTTAAAGAAAAATGATAAAATGATGTGAAAAATTACTAAATACAGTATGATACAGAAATATCAGTGGATGTAAAAAGCCTTCAGTTTCACTAACATGTTTTATAAATCTGATATGCAGCATGTCTTTGTCATGTTCGGACAAATGTCTTGACAGTTTCCAAAGCAAATTTTGTTTCCACCTCTAAAGGAAAAAAATCTGTCAGGCTTTTCCTAAAAAATAAAAGAATATAGTCGTTAATGCATGATGAGTATAAATGTATGAAGCAAACTAGATATTACAGATATTTTTGTGACATGAACAGACACAGACCGGAGCTTTGACTTACAGCCCCTAGTAACATCTTCAAAAATGTCCTCATATTTAATCATTGTTTATATACTTGTTATAATGCTACATAGCAGGAGTTTAAATGAAGAACTATGTTTAAGTGTAAAAATCTCCGAATCCGTATATTCCAGTCCACCCTGCATCAATGGAGCGAGCGCCATCCTTGCGGTAACAAAGCAGAAGTTTAATGTCGGTGGAAAGTTGAGTTAAACTTTCCAAATCTTGAATCTACAAAGGTTAAGAACACCGGCTGATCACCACACTTGGGCTCTTTTGAGTGTATTACAATTACTCTAAAACACATGAAACAATTCCAAACATGGAGGTGATTTATTACATTAGCGGCGAGCGGTGGGGACCAGCACAAAGGGAGATTGTATGAAGATTACAGTGATGAAATAGTCAAATTTATTATCTTGACAGCTGGATATTCCAATTTCTTTGCCGCTGAGCCATGTAGATTTTCCAGAGTGCAAACACGTTTAAGTACTTCTTCAGAGTCAATTAAATCAGATACTAGTTAAATTACCATTTTTATTAACCTACAGGTTCACATTTTTGTAATTTTAATCACTATTGGAAAGACTATTAGAGCAGCTTTCCTATGAAGACAGAACGAAGGGTCATTTAGAGAGCGGCAGAATTAATCACACAATGTCACTTCAAATCTACCTTTCAATTCACTTTAAAGCTGGCTCTATGATTTACATGTGCATGGAGAATTATCTGTGGTTAGTTAAAGGGGAGATTAGGAGTGGTGATGGGCTGCACCCACCTAAAGCTCCAGGAAACTTGAGCATCACACCTGAGCCGAAGTAAGATTATTAAAATGAAGGCTGTACAGTATTTCAGAGGGCTTAGAGCGGGGCCGTTAAATGTCCCGAGTTCAACTACTGTCAATATTACGCTACAAATCATTTTCCATTTCTCCCCCCCTCCATACCTGTGGAGTCTCCTCTCCCTCCTCCACTGTGTGTGTGGCGCGAGACGGCCTCTGGAGCGTGGACAGTAAATAATATACCAAGAGAACATTAACCTTTAGTTGTGGTGTTAAGATGGAACCTCAATTAACAAGAGTAAATAATCCTTGTGATTACTTTTGGCTGGCCTTTATCTCGTACATAACCTAATTAAATGGACCATCCAAACATAAAACCACAACTAATCAAGAGCTTTGCTGAGGCATTGCAATATGACTGTGTGGGATTTTTAAAAAAAAACACACCCACGCATGTGCGAGCGCTCATGCATCCATTACCCACACACACACACACGCACGCACGCTCGCGCACACACACTTAGTCTGAAAAGACTTAATGGATAATAAAGAGTTTTTTGTTTTGGAATAACTCCTCACAATGCAGTTAATTAAAATCCCACAAGGCTTTTATTTTAAACATAAAATTGTTTTTTTTAATAGGATCAAATTAAATTGAATAAAAAGTGAGTTGAGTCAACCTTTGTCATTTCCAACTAAATTAATTAAACCCAATTATTAAGAAAGCTAATAAACAATGTACATAGTCTCCATCTCTGAAGGTTGTTTCGTTAATTTGCTAACTATCAGAACGACCTTAAGTGATAAGTGGCTGAGCTGCAGTAGAACCAATAGTTTTGGCCTTCAGAATATATTGGACAATCCATTGAAGAGACACACAATGTGAGCTAACTCAAACAAACAAGACCTCGGGGTATTTGTAGCTGCAGTCTTTTGCCAGTGGTATTATAATGTTGCCCACTAGAGCTGAGCAAACTTCACTGCAAATACTGCTGGGAAACTGATGTGAATCGTCTCCCTGACCTTTCTCTACATGTGCTACTGTTACACTCTGTTTTAGCATTTACCATTTAATCGCACAATAGTTGCTTCCAACAGTGCATGATGTTCAGTAAAAGCTACGTAGTCTTACTTCAAGCTTCAAGCTGTTTACTCAAGTAAAAGTGAAAAAAGTACAGGCTCTGAAATGTATTCAAAGCAAAAGAGGAGAAAGTTGTTCTCTGAAGGACATTTGTACCAGTTGTTTATATGCAAAGTCTCTCTCTACATTTTTGTCTTGTTACGTCTTTCGTCTTTTTACATATTGTTACGTTGTTTTCGTCTTTTTCCATCTCTCGTTGTGGTTTTATGTATGGCTATGCTACATCTTGTTAAGTCATATTTGTCTTGTTACGTCATTTATCTAATTTTGATCTGTTGTGTTGTTTCCTACTGGGTACATCTCTTACGTAATTTTTGTTACATTACTTCTTGTTATGTTGTATTTGTTGTTACACCTTTTACGTAATCTTTTTTGATTAGTTGTGGTTTTGTTCCCTTTCATGGTTGACATGTCACTTTCATCTTGTCTTTCACACCATTTTCATCTTATGTCTTTTATGTCATTATTATCTTGTTACATTGTTTTTGTCTTGCATTCAAACAAAAGTAACAAGCCTGTTTTGAAAAAGTTAGAAGAAGAAAGTTCAGACATTTGTGTATTTGTCTGTGTATTAAAATAAAAGGTTGTCAGAAAAAAAGAATACTCATGTAGTTAAGTAAGTACATATACCTGAAAAATCTACTTAAGTACAGTAACAAAGTATTCATACTTTACTTCCCATCTTTGAAAAACTAGGCACATATTTTGTTGAGTTGTGTACTACTAATTTTACTGTAATGTGTAACCTAATTTTCTTTTTGTTAAAACTGATTTTAATAAAACTGGTATTGAAAAAAAGGTATTGTTCAGTAACTGGTATTGAAGCCAACATATCTGGAGTGGTACCCGTACTGAACATGTTTGAACAATACCCAGTCCAACTAGCAAGCCACTCTGTTGTTTATTATTGTTTGTACTGTTCTCTGGTTATGGAACTTGATTACTCATTGCCGTTTGTTGCACATTCTGTTGGACAATTTCCAAAATTTCCATACTGTGCATTTTAATGTTCTTATTCTTCAGCTTGTTCCAGTTTCATTGAAACCATAATGTTTACTAAAGCTGAAACAATTAGTTGATATATCAGGGAGTTGATCTATAGAAAATGTATTAGCACCAATGTTAATAATCAATTCTATATTTATACAAAAATGCCAAAAGTTACCTGGTTTGAGTCGTGAACATCTGATAGTTTCCTTTGTCTTCTTGTAAAGTGAATATCTTTGTTGTTGTTTTTTGACTGTTGGTTAAACCGATCACGCACTGTGAAAACCCAGTTTTTATATATTCTTTTCATGTTTTATTTTGGCTATTTTGTTTTTTTTGGTTTGTTTGTTTATTTTGTTTTGTTTTTTGTATTTTTTGGGGGAAATGTATGTCTTTGTTACTGAGTTGACAGCGGACCAACCAGATTTAAACTGAGGATGTTTCCTTTCATGGTTGGCACCTTAACCTGGAGGCCAATAAATCATCTCAGGTTTCTGGGTAATTGTGATTACTAGTGAAAATAACGTAATGAAAATAATATGTAGTTATACCTTCAGTCCAATTCAATACTTACACATACACATTTCAAGTTTGGACTGAACTGTAATGCTGATTAATACTGCATCAGTAATAGGTAAAAAAAAAACAAACAAACAAACTTTGCACATATTAAACCTCCAAACAGTTCCTCAGTGGACAGTTGAACTTATTTGAGGTCTTCATGCAGTAATATCAGATTTGGTTTCACAGTGTTTGCAGGTTGGAATTGGTTTAAATAGGCCATAGGAAATTGACTCCATTTAATCTGAGCATTGAAATGTAGACCGTGTAATCAGTTCTCGTTCACATGTGGGCCAAGATAAGACTGGTTTTATTTGTGTGTAAATCTATCCTGAGAGGCCTCATTCTTGGCTGTGGCTTTAGTAAGCCATGCCTCCAAGCTATAGCAGCGTGCGCGTGTGTGTGTGTGTGAGTGTGTGTATACATAACTGGTCCTTCACTTGGGTCCCCACCCTCTGCCTCGGGATCCTTGTGTAATTGAGAGATGATCTGGGCATCGCACACAAAGCATGGTCACACTGCCTCAGGAAGTGAGCACAATAATCTTTGTAACAAGGCGAGGAAGCCTCTTCCTCTCTCATTGTGGAAATAAGGAAATGTAACTCAAGGGGAGATAATATAATTCTTTAAGTGTTTTGTTCAATAAGACAATAAGTTCAGCAGAGGTTACCTTTAAGCAAACTAAAATCTGACATAACACCTCAGAACAGCAGCCGTGCCTGTGTAGGAACACTGTACTCTTTGTTTCAATAAAAGTTGCAGTGCAATACAATACGTGTATGCATTCTTAATCATCTGCATCCATATCTGTTACTTTAGCTCGGCAGTGGCACAATGCATTATGAAGAAAACTTGATTGTGAGTTGTCACCTGAGCCTCGTTCCCTTTAATTACATCCGTCGTGTGGACATATATGCATACAAATGGCTTATTTGAAGAGTGGATGAAAAGGAGTTCATTTGAAAAACTACAACAAAACCATTTGTTCCCACCAAAACAGCACTCGCTGTATGACAAATGATGCTTTAGTCTTATGAATAATTCTCAAATTCTAAGCAATCAAGTTTTAAAGATATCGTAAATCCTGTTTAAATGGCCTCATTCATTACACGGCGGATATGGGAGGGATGCTAATAAAGTGTTACGTCTGAAATTGTCACTGACTTCATGCGTCGCTGGGAGATGTTCAGCGCAGAGCAGGGCTGATGTATGGTGCGACTGACTGTATGGTGATGGAAATGTCGCTGTGGCCTCGTTAGCATTCTGCTGTAACCCTCGGGCAGGGGTGTCAGATTCTCTCAAAATTTACAGCTCAGTTTGGAAGCGAAAGATTCTGCACATAATGGCTGTGAGGGGCCTTATAATGAAAATACTGATCCACACTAGCAAGGTCTGCTCTGAAGATGATGTTGATTAATGAACAGCTGTGTATGGGAAAGGTTAGAAGTGGTCAAAAGCAGAGAGGACGTGGAACTGAAACAGTTGTCATTAAATGCAGTTTATGTTAGTTTTCTTTTTTACATTGTTTTGATCATTTTAGTTGCTAAGACAACTACTCTACTATGTCCAACATCATATATGCAGGCTGCAGGCCTACTGCTTAAGCATCAAGCCCAGGTAGTTATGAGGAGGATTTATGGGCAGTTTTTAATGTTAACAAATCATTATAATGAGGCTACCACCATTTGTCTCATATTTTATGTTTTATATCTTGCTAATAAGCAGAAAACAAAAACAAAATGTGTTCAAGGAAAATAGGGTTGATTTATATGAACAAAAATCAATATCACCATAATAATTAGAATAGTATAATGGTAATAATTTTAAAAACATATTTACTTGACTAAAATTAATTGATAAACCTATAAAGGTTATCCTCTTACCCCCACTGACTTGTAGACACTTACTAGCACATCAAATCAACTTAAAATAGTCCCCAAGAAATTCACTATTTTATTCTGTTAGAGTGATGTTTGCTAAAAACTACTGTGACCAGCTGTTTCTGATAATATTCAGGCTTTTTTTTGTGTGTTCAAGTCGTCAGTAGGAACCATGGGCTTGTGCCACAGACAGTGTAGCTGAGTCAGATAGGTTATCAAGAGAGGGACTAATACAATGTTGGTTTTGGTCTTTTCATCGGATGTGTGTTGATAACAGCAAAAACATAAGCTGCTGTCAGCCTTATTGAAAGAATATCCTGAATAAAATAAATTCCTGAATAATAATCCCAAAAGTTCCAAAGATACTAAACACCAATTTGGAAAGTGAGTATTACATGACACCTACAATATTTTCACACATTGTGTAATGGGTAAAAAATACATTTATGTGTGCAGGCATGGCTGAAAATGAACTAATCTCCTGTGGGCAGCAGGTGAGAACAATATCTCACATATAATACAATATGTTTTTTTCCCCTGAAATCAGAAGTGAAAATGATTGTGCAGTATTTTTAACATTTATATTTGCTAATACAATGATGTCAAGCTCAATCAGCTGTTAAGGTTTTGTTTTGAAAGTCTACAAACCAGCCTTTGACCCCACATCCTGCCAAACAATGGGACATCACTGGTCTGACAGTGATGAGGGCTAACAGATTGCTAAAACTGATGACATAAAGAAAAAAAATAGGCAGTGCATGACACCAAACTGTAGACAATACATCGTCAAAGGCCAAAACAAATGCTTAGAAAGATCTTGGAGCACTCAAAGACTATGAAAAGAACATTGTGAGATGCTTTGCTGCTTATAAAAAGTTTCTAAAAGTCTGAGCTTTTAGCTGCAAGCCAGGCTTGTTGTCACTTGAGAACACAAGTAAGTCAGTGACTGACTGTATGTATGTGTGTGTGTTTAATCACGGGTGTGGGTTGGGTCACAGGGCTTATATCTACGGTTCTGGGCGGGTGCAGAATTGACTTAGAAATAATTGCGGGTAACGGGTTGGTTCATGGGTGCGGGTAGAGACAGATTTACAAAACTGGACCCCTGTGACCTCTGTTACATACTAAATACCAAAAATGTTTGGTATTGATTAACATACTTTGTGTAAATAAACAGTAGTATCTGGCACGTCACTTACTGAGAGCATACCCGCTGGAGACACGTAACCGTGGTAACCCATGCAAATGCCAATTACAAAAAATTTATCACAGTAAGGAAAAGCGAAACCTTACTTACATTTAAATTGCAATGTGGAATAGTTACACTGGCATAGTGTCCAGTGCTTTCATACTGGTACACTACAAGTTTCATACCAGGGTTTTGGATATATTAAAAAAATTTCACACTTTGTTTCAGTGTACTAATTAATATGAAATTTCAGACACAGCCAGAATCTGGGGTTGAGTGCTTCCCTCAGTGTTAGAGATGCAACCAACTTACTGTATTATTGCTGTGTTATTATTATCTTGATTAAGCAACTATTTGTTTGGTCTATTGAAATGTTGATTGAGTGTAAAGTGCATTTTACTAATTTTCTCAGACCAACAGTTTGAGATATTAAGTTTCCAATCATAAAGGACAAAACAAAAAGAAGCTGAATTTGTGGAGCTTGGAAGATGTGAATTTTTTCACTATTTTTGCTTTAAAAATATTTCATCAGAAGTGGTGAAGACTCATTATTCCTTAATGAATCAGTTTAAAGCACACAGTGGCACAGGTCATAATTTTTCCATCTGAAAACTGATTCATGGTCATTTCTGAAAAGTGTGGTTTTAACTGGTCAACTTTAGAGTTTGCAAAGCTGCATGTGATTTAAATGCTGATAGTATGGGATGAACCTATCCATATGGACAGAGGTGGCAAAAGTACATACATTCTGTACTCAAGAAAAAGTACAGACCATGTAAAAAAGACTCTGAAATGTCCTCAAAGTATAAAAGTTCAAAATTGCCCTCTGGAGAATATTTGTACCCACTGTCTGTGCAAAGCTAACTGAACCTCACCTTTACTCCATGGTCCAGCCTCCTAGGTCTCTTTTGTCTTATGCCTTTACATCATTTTCATCTTATTACACTGTTTTCGTACTCTTATGTCTTGCTACGTCGTTTTTTGTCTTGTTACATCTTTTGTCACTATTATTTCTTATGTATTGTTATATTGTTTTTGTCTTGTTACATCTTGTTACGTTGATTCCATCTAAACTAAAAGAACAGATATTTGTATTAAAATGTAGGAAATAAAAGTAAAATGTTAGGGGAAGAAATACTTAAGTAGATTTTTTGGATATCTGTACTTTACTTAAGCACAGTAACAGGTACTTAAAAGTATTTGTACATATAGATTTATTTTGCCACATGTTGACCTATATATTAAGAAGTTTGCTATAAATGTAAAAGAAAAGAATACATTTGATACCACTATGAGGGATGTAAATGAGAAGCCTACAGAATGACTTTTTGTTTTGCTGTTCTGAACGGCTACACAGAAACTCGTGTATTTGAGGCAGAATGTAAATGATTACAGCCTTTCAAACGTGCTCTCTTGTCCTGCTTTAGACGTCTCATTCCTTGAGCACTCTGCTAAGAAGGGTAGAAAATGTGAATTACAACTAAGCTACTTAACCACAATGAATTAAGGCCTAACATTTGAAAATTTGATACTGAAATTACTGTCATTATGGTGCATTATGTCTGAGCATAATGATTGCTTTGGCGCTGTTTGAAGACAAAGGCAGACTCTGGGGGGAAAGCACAGTCAGAGGAAAAGTTGATTTCATGGCTGTTAATGATATGTGAACTTCAAACCTTAATTTTAGCAGCCATCATTTCCTGCCATTTCACAACTCCTCTTTTGTTAGCTACCTAAATAGTAATGCCTCTGCAAATGATTTCTCTTTCTCTGTACAGAGCGAGCCATACCTACAGAGATCTACTTATCAGAGAGAAAAAAAATACTCCTTTTTAGACTCAGATTTGCTTTGTACAACGTGCTTCAGTGAAAAAAGAACGAAGAGAGAACATACTGTAAAGGTTCAACAGGGATGCATGGAGTGTTTTAATATTTCATTATTAATGGAGAGACTTTAGAGAACAGTATACATTTTGAGACCATACATCTTGATCTAAAGTAGTAATAGTAAGATATACTGCACTTACACAGAGCTTTCTTTGGCCTCTGCTGTGTTTTTGTGGGTGCAGCGTTTGCACCAAACATCCAGGGTGTTGACAAAGAGATGAACTGCATACCAAGATCAGGGACCACACAGTAACTGCGGCCACGTCGTCCTCACAGCTGTACTATCGAACTACCAAAACAGACGCACGGAAAATGGGACCGACACGGCCTCCGTTCTTTTTAGGATGTTTCCAAGGGTGCAAACTGTGCGGAGACCAACTGGAGCTGTTATTAATTCTCCATCGGTTTCAGTTTGGATGTCTGAAAGCCAATTAAAGGAAACTTAATTGAATCAGCCTCAGGACCCTCCCGAACAGGAACTCAAATGAATTGTGCTCGGGGACGGATGGCAGGAAAGAGAAGGAGGGCATGGAGGTTAAATAAAAAGGGTGAAATTACCAAGAGTCTAAGTCTTTGCTTGGAATAATGGCTACAGACTGACCCTGCTATGACGTAAATTAAATCTTGCTTGCAACCTTATCCAACCAAACCAGATGCTGTAGTTTGTTTTTTTTTGTCTGGTGACAGTATGACTCTGAAATCTAAACCTGACACCAGTTTCAACCAAAATTTAGTGCGGAACTTGTACCAAATACAGATACTATATTTACATTTGCTCATTTGAAAAGCTGAACTGAAATTAAACATCCTTTAGGATAAGGAAGTAGAATATATAAATATGTTTCCATCAAAATATTATTTTATGCACATTTTGAAGTACTGCGCTTGAAAAGGTTGATAGAAACAACAAGTTTTTATGCTCGCTTGAGGTGTTTTTTTTTGTCTTTTTTGAAAGAGTTAACGTGCTTAATCTGAAATGGAGTAAGTTCTGATTAACTCTATTATGGTATAATTTGGTATAATGGTTTTCTGACTGAGGAATGGACGCCAACTACTGCTGATCTCCATTGATGTAGTTAATGGAAACCAGCATTCACACATTTTTTCACTAGAAATTTGGTTAAATTTAGTGATACATTTGGAGGGAGACACAGTTAATATGTCCTTGTTGTTTATTTTTGCTATTACTTGCAATTTGACTGACTCAGTGTATGTGTTCCTCACATTAATACATATCATGTCATATTTTCATCTGGTTTCTACATTGTTTTTTTACTGTTTGAGGTTTGACCGGTGCTCTTTTAATTAGGTTATCTTGTTGTACCCTCTTCCTCTGCCATGGTATGATGGTTTTCTAACTGGAGAACTGACACCAACTGCTGCTTATCTCAGTGAGCCAAGTCCTATTGATCACATCATATATGCAAGCATTCACTCGCATTTTCTTTCGCTGACTAACTCGAAATATGGTTAAAATCTGATACATTTGGATGGAAACATGACTAATCTTGTTTTTTCTTTTTGACTTGCAAACTATGTTAAAATTGTAATTACTGAAGCTAATTACAACTAAATGTATTTATTTATGTATGTATTTTAAGTCTTAGTGCTCCTGGATGTTCAATTCAGACTGATGCTGTCAGTTCTTGTAATATGATTTGTTTAATGTCTGTGTAGGCAGGCACTAATAACAGTTTACAGTCATGTAGCCTGTTAACCAGTTAGTGGGTTTAACGTTTTTAAACTGCTGCTCAGTCCCATCTTTGATTTCAGTGTGCCTTATGTCGTCCTGTGTCATGATTCAAATCAGGATGTAACAGACGTAGTGCCGAGGTTACAGGACTACCTGTTACATTGAGATTTCACAGGTGAGAAAATAATGTGAACAAAAAGTGGGAATGCTTGCTTCTCTTCTGGCAGGCATGAGAATATTTCCTTTCCTGAAATGTTGTGAGTTAAATTTTTTTATTTACTGGTCATAGCGAACGTTTCCAAGGGACAGACCGCTCTGTCAACCAGTTGTCAACCATTAGTGTAATGCTAATAAACAACACTTGGCTATATGGACTTGTTGAAAAAGGGGGAAAACAGCTCAAATTTAGTAGGAAAGTATTCTCAGATTTAATTCTGATGTCGATCATCCAGTCAGCACCACAGAAGTCCAGAGCGCGTCTGTTATCCATGCCTTCAAATGTCAGTCAAACACTGCCAAGAAAGTTTTAACCTCTTTTAAAAAATAGAAAAGAATTGAAGAACAGATGAAGTGTCCTTAAACTTAAAGAAAATATATTTTTAAAAATAAATTTATATATATATATATATTTTTTTTTAAAAAGAACCTTTTGCTGTTGTGTACCCATTCTTGTACTGAAGTGGTTCACGACTTAAGAGAAACACACACACACACACACACACACACACACTCTACCTCAAGGCCATGTTCCATTGTCCTGGGAAAGCCATGAGGAGGAATTCCTTTCATGTGTCATCTCCTGTCACAGTACTGTCCTGACAGAGGCTTAGTGACATACGAGAGGCCTCGGCAGAATGTCCTGCTTTTAGTCAAATGAAGAGTCTGGCAGCTGCTGCATTCATCAAAATCAAAGGATAATCTGCTTTCCATATAAAATCAAGTGATGATTAACATTTTTTTTTTCTCAAAGGGGGGTGGGGGGTGGGGTGGGGGGGGTTGGGAGTGTAAACGCTAGCACCTTTAAGGAGACACTTGAAAGACACGGGGCGGGAAAGGTTCCAAAACGGTGCAGAACTGTTTGGAAGATTTAAAGTTTTACTGTATGAACGCGGCATATAAACTAAGCTGTGGGGTTAGAGTGTTGCTCCGTCTAGACTGATTTCAGTTTCATAAATGTAACTGCCAACTGCCTTTTAAAAGCAGATAATTAGAGCTACAATGTCTTTGAACCAAGATATAAATCACAGAATGGGCATTAAGTAAAATGCTAACACTACATAAAATCTAGTGTAATTAATTCTATTTTAAAGTCTGCAACAGAATGTCCTAGAAATGTTCAACTTTTAATAAATCATCAAAATGTATTAATTTGGCAAAAATGCTTTTTGATGAAGTAAAACCATAACAGGAGAAGTTCTCTGCAATCTGCTGTGGAGGAATATATGTATATGTACAAATGGCAGATTGTTTTTATTTTTTTGCTTTATTGGTAGGATTTTATCCTTTTTCCCTAATTCAGGTTTAATATATACAGATACACTACATTTTGCTGTGTGCAGCCTGTCCTCTTCCAGGTCTCCATGGTGACGAGGAGGTCATACATTTGCCCCCACTGGTGTCTCCTGAAGGGGTTTCAGTGTTCTCCTGGAGCTCTCTACCCCTTTACCATATAATATTTCATATATCCTATATTTTTTATGTAGCAAAAATGTTATCATGAATTTTTTTCTGTATTTAATGTGATTTTGGTGTTCTATATATGCGGCATCAATTGCTCTATTTGTGTTTTTTTTATTCATGATTATTTAAAATGCTTAAAATACTGGTGAAAGTTTACTGTTTAGTGCCCTGATAATGAACTTTACTGTTGAACTGTAAAATATCCTGCCTCCATCACATATCTTTGTCACAAGTGTTAACCACTTTTGAGGCATCATTACAAAAAATGTGTTTATATATATTCAGTATTCTGCATATTATGTACAAAAATCTGTAAGGAAATACAAAAAAAATAAAAAATCCAAACAATAAACAAATAAAAAAGAAAGAAAAAAAAAACACTACTGTAAAAGTGCCAGGGCCCCATATGTGACTTTTTTTTGTTGTTGTTGTTTTTTTTATGAAATTGCTCCAAAATGCTTACTTTTTTATTCTACATTGTGCCATTGTGTATTTTACTTTGTGTACTTTAAAATTTCCTGAGTAAACCATGCATAAAGGTGCCACTGTTACTTCTGCTACTTTAAAAGCAGTGAAACTGTAGTGTGGTTGATCTATACAGCCTGATAGCCACAGAAAGTATTCAGAAGAACATTATCACTAGCTACAGATTATCTAGTGTGAAACCACTTCTCTAAATGGTCAAATTATATAAACCACTAAAGAAGTCATTACACATATAAAGTGTTCCTACAGAAAGTTAACATTCTGCATCTTTTTTAGTCATTTTAGTGATTTATTTTTAGTCATTTGCATGCAAACTAATCAAACTGACTTTCTGACTTACAGCATTAGGTGACATTTTCTAGGACATTGCTCCAAAATACCTTTGCCATTACGAATTTTACTTAGTGACTGTCTGTATTTTAAAATTCCCTGAGTAAACCATGCATAAAGGTGCCACTGTTTGATACTTGTGCTACTTTAAAAACAGTGAAACTGTAGTGTGGTAGATTTATACAGCATCATAGCCACAGAAAGTGCTCAAAATAACGTTAGAGAATCTAGTATGAAAGCACTTTTCTAAGCAGTCCAGTCTTTGTTAACATGTTGTTTGGTTGCAATGGAAAATGATATGAAGTACCAGACAAGTCATTACACTTATACAGTGATCCTAGAGAAGGTTAACATGTCTTCCATCTTTACTTTTAGTTCTCACATTTGCAGACCTTGTTATGTTTTGCCGTCATATGTTGTTTGCATGTTAACTAATCAAATTGACTTTCAGACTCACACCATTAGGCTACAACAAAACCTCGCGTCCTGTCATTAAAAATTATAACTGAATTTACAACCAGAAATTACTGCAAAAGTGCAGCAGTACGACACTAATGAAATTAAACTGAGTGACAGGACATAAAGTTTTGAAAACACTTCTCTGTTACAGCAATATGGCTCCTACAGTTATCAGGTGAAGAACTCTTCCTGGTTCCAAGAATTACTATTTTTTTAATAAGAGGGCATCATTAGACACACCGTCTATCCTCCTCACCCCGGCTCTGTGTCGGACCAGGGCTAATCAGGGCCGAGGAAGGGAGCTGTGAATCTCTTCCTCCTTCACAACTCCCCACCAATGTCTTCTCCACCGGAGTCCAATCAAAGGGAGCAGAGGCCATTAGGCGGCTCTGGACCTCCTTTTCTTTATAATTACACCCTCCTGGATTGACCGAGCACCAGCTAGCCCTCTGCTATTTGCGGTAATTAGTCCAGAATGTGAGCTGTCAACATGCAAAAATCGTGCCAGTAGGCCCACAATGCCACAGCCACCCCCACTGTGTTCAACAACAAGCACCTAGCCTCGGCCACTGGAATGCATTAACTTTCTCCTCTCTTTTTTTTTTTCCCTCGGCGACTCATGTCAAATCCAGGTCCCTCAGAACAAAATCTTAATAATTAACTGGCAAATTTTAACATGATTGCTTGTGACACACCTACTCTGGTAATTATTGCTTTGAGGCCATGTGCTAATGAAATTAATGCATTCATTGCCCCAACAAATTAGCATAACTCATACAAATGGCCCACATTTGAGACCCCGTTACAAAAAGGGAAAACAACATACAGGAAAACACAGCATCAACAAGGAAAAAATCTAGAAAATGAAATGGTTTGCACATCGAAACGGAGAGTGTATCATGAGCACTGCTTGCTCAAAGTCTTAATAGCTAAAGCCTCTTAATGTTAACCAAGGGTGATTGCAGTAATGCATTACAGAGTGATAGCAGCGCAGGACCAAATGATTATCACTATCATCATTATAGTCATTGCTGATCTACATATACATCCCTCTCTGGACAAATATTAAATGGTCGTGCCACTGCAGACATTAAAATGTTATTATACTGATGCATTAACTTACTGCAGCAAAGTTCATATCAATATACAGTAGAAGCTTCTCAACAATCATTCTCTAAATGGCACAGCTGCCACTCGCAGCATTCACCAGTCCTGCCACTAACCCCTGTTCGTGGCTGTTCGGTCTCTCAGTGGGATGTCTCTCAGACATTTACTGCTTGCCATCAATAATTGATGACGATGCCATCGGTACAATGGACGGATACAAGTGCAACGGTCAGTTGGAGGTGCTGCAGAAGTGCGAGAAGTGTCCCCTCTTAGGTAAAAGAAGAGCAGAGATGGTTGCAACACCTAAAAAAAATGTGTCTGCCTGCAGCCAAATACTGTCAGGGACATGGAAAAAAAAAAAAAAAAGAAAGAAAATGGCTTCCATTTAAACAACACCGAGTTACATTATTAGAGTCAGGTGAGAGTCTGCAGGTTGGCATGACAGCTCGTGGTGGAGTCTCCAAAACCTCTCAGTACATGACGGGGAACTCATTTTGTACAGCACAGAATCATTTATGGTTATCTTGGGTTTGGTCCAATTCATAATATTTGATACAGTATAATTGTGCAGGATGTTTAAGAGTTAATGTTGAACTGAAATTAAAATTCTCAAATAACTGATGTTAGCTTTGACTTGTTTGTACTTGGTCAAAAAGAAGAAATTTAAGTTTCATTTATTTTCTTGTTATAGCCGCTCCCCTATATTCTCCAGGCTGCAAGAATTTTTGGCCAGCTGATGATGTTAGTGCTGTCATCTGATTGGTGCTATACCTCCGTGGACGGGCACTGAAAGTTTGGGCTGAAAAATATGCAACTACAACAAAACTCATAATTTGCTAAGTGAGTCATGATTTCAGTGTGAATGTTAATATCTGCATTTCATTTTAATTGAAAAAATATTTTTTAAAAATGATGATTTTTGTTGAAATCTGATTTGTCCACACATCTCTGTAGCACCATGGTGCTTCATTTAAAATGGTATGAAAAAAAATTGCAATTGCCATTTGTTATAGTGCACTTGGCCATGTTGCAATTTTAATAATAGTTAGACTAATTGCTCAGCATTTTAGTTCCAGTAGCCCCACAGGAAGTTCACCATCTGGTGTAGATGTTGTTAGCTGTAGCTGTAGACCATCTCCTTTATGTAATGCAGGATGAAGCATGTGGGAGCTGCCAATAACTCAGAAAGTGTCGAGATAATATTCATGAAAAGTTAGAAAAGTTAATGTCAATCTGTACTTAAGTTGGAAAGCTAAGCTAAGTAATGTGCACCTTCAGAATTGAAGCTAACTAGCCTAGCTAGGCTAACAAGTGGAAGCAAGAATCGCCAAAACGTCTCAGTCGTGCCCTGGTGCCTGGCTGCAGTAGAGATTATAAACCCCCCCCCCCCCACAAACACACACATTTTAGTAGAAACAGGCCGAACTAAAACATCAAAGTACACATCAAATAAACTGAAGGCAGTTCTTTAACACAGTGATGTTTGTATGAGTGTTAATTTTTCTGATAAGTTCAGTTTTAATTAGTTATTTTAAAGGACTGACAGCTGAGTCTTGCTTGTGATTGGGTCAGCAGGGTGTGTGGGCGGATCCTGAGAATATGGCAACAACACCGGTCACTACTGCGCAGTCTGGTTCCAAATGACATCACCAGCACAAGATGGCAGCTCTCGTATCTAGGATTTTTTTTTTTGGTTTGGTTACAGTGGCAGGAATTGGAGACACTTTCATAAACAATTTTTCTTCCATACAAAAATGGACAAATGAGCACAATATTGTTAATATTAAAGTTTACATTTCCTGACACAAAAACTAAGAATTCAAATTTTAGTTCGATCTTAAGGCCTGTACCCTAAAAACATACTCCTCAGCCTGCTGGTAAAAAGCTCCGGCTGCATGTAATAAAGATGAAAACAACAATACACTCGGGACCAATTGCTCTTTGGCCCCAGAGGGAGAGGAGAACAAATTCCCAGATGAATTAACAACAATCAGTGGAAGCTTCCCCACACACTTAATGTTTTAATTTAAGTGTGTGAATGTGTGTGTGTGTGTGTGTGTGTGCATTCATGTTTAAAATATCTTAAAATCCTGAAGAAAGGTCGTCGTCAGAGTTACTGTGACATTTTCTTCTGCAGAGTGGATCCCTCCCATTACATACACACAAGAACAGACAGCAAAGATCACATTTTCAACCCGCCGCCGCAGAGCAAACAATGAATAAAACAGTCAGTCGCCAGCTTCTGATGCTTTGACCCACGGCACAAGCATGAATACATACAACACATCAACAGCATACTTCCTAATCTGAGATGGTTAGTAATGTGGCCACCTTATCCAGCATGCAACCCCATCTGTGATGACACATCAGCTCCACCATTTCATACGAATAAACTCACAAACATAAGACACAATGTGTTGACGGAAAATTTGCATTAGGAATGTACCACAGGAAAGCGTGATTAATTTCTGCTCATGAAATGAATACAGATTTTGTCATTACATGGCTTGTATCCTTTGCCAAATATTGTAATGTTTCTCCCTCCTTTTCCGCAGCGAGTGTTCTGCTGCAATAATAAGGAATAAAAGACAGCTTACAGCTCATAAGCAACACAACTGCTGGCAAACCAGCTAAATCACGGAGCAAAACAAAGACCTGATTGCTTATTAGTATTATGGATCTGCTCTGTTTAAATCTGCTTTGTGAGATGCAGCCACTGTTTAATGACTTAACTGGTGTTTGTTTAAATGCTCGCTATACCCCTATTTCACACAGTAAGATTAAAAGAATGAGACATCATCAGATATCTCACAGAATCTGTATAACCCCCCCCTCTCAAAACACAGACACACATCAATACACTTACCTTGGCCTTGCAGACAATGCATCGCAGCCTGTCTTCACTCCCACATCCCTGCAAGGAAACAATAATCACAAGTAATTTAGTGACGGTGAAACACCAGAACAACAAAGCTGGACTTACTGTAGGATGACACGCATGAGTGACAAATCATTTGTTTGTGTTTTGATCAATAAACTAATTACGTCTGTTTGGGAAAATGTGATTGCATCTTCAACCCAAAGGTGCATTCTGCATAATAATGCTAATTTAATTACAGTGCTAAAAACCTGTATGGTATGGTGGCCCTGAGGTGCAAAACAGAACATCTCACAAAACCGCAAACACAACATTTCAGTAAACATTGACAAAAAATGCAAAAACAAAACAGCAAACACAACATTTTGCATTGTATTTTAGAGTATCACAATATCATGTTTTGTGATAATGTATCAATTCTCAAAAAAACTGTATCGTGATGTCATGATACATGCAAAGATTTGTGGCAGTGGTTCATTTTGTGTTGTTGTGTTGTTCTTCACTGTTCTGATTGAAAAAATAAATCTGATTTCATGCATATGATGGTGTGTGCTTCATACTGTGACAGTTTTCCTGAAAATAAAAAAATAATATATCACCTTGCTTACAGTAGGGCTGCACGACTCTTGCTAAAATGTCAAAACACAGTTTTCCTCCTTAAGAAATAAAATCACGATTCTCTCACACAATTCTTATATTTTCAACAAATATATTTATTGTACTCAAGTGGGGGTGATACGCATCCTATTGCCGATTCTTGCCAGTGCACAGCCCTAATATTTTGTTGGGATGTGACAATACCAAAATCTCAAGTTGAAATAATATCACGGTAAAAAGTTTACAATATGATATTTATTGTGACTAAAACCCTAAGAAAAATAATGACTTGAAAAAATGTCCTTTATTAAATAATAATGTACGTTATGTTTTATTTGTATAAAATTGTTTCTTCCTTTTATCTTGAAGTTCCTCTTTTTCCCTTTTAGTTGCAACAATTAATTGATAAGTAAATTAATTGCCACCTATTTTTATATTCAATTTATTGTTTAGAGCATTTTTTTTTAAAAGAAAATAAAAGTCATAATTCTCGGATTCCAGCTTCAGAAATGTGAATATTTTCTGGTTTCTTTACTCCTTTATGACAGTAAAACTGAATATATTTGGAATGTGAGCAAAACAAGACATTTGAGGATGTAATCTTGTGCTTTTGGAAACAATGATCAGCATTTTTCACCATTTTGTGACATTTTATGGACCAAACAACTAATCGATTAATCAAGAAATAATCAAGAGATTAATCAACAATCAAAGTAGTCATTAGTTGCTGCCCTGTTTCCTTCACTACTAAAATAAAATAAGCAGTCAGTCATGACTTAAGCATGTGTAATGCAAAACAAAAACAGTCAGTCCATAGCAATCCTTTCATAAAATACAATAATAAAATAACATAAGGTAAAATAAGCTTGTATATCATGGTACATATCAGCAGTCTGGCACAGCATTGAGACTTTTTTATGAGATATTACAACACTCCATACATAGTTATACCACTAATAGTTCTACATCTATAACTGGATGTTGTTTTAATGCATACACTTGATGTTCCACTTCACATGACAGAACTGCACATGAAACAAAAATAACACGTTGGCAATAATCTTCAAGCTGGTGCTAACTATCTGAAGATGCTAATAACAAGAACAAGCATTTGTACAAACACAAACTGCCAAATCCGCTGCTAATATGCATGGCATGTAGGAGCACATTTTGATAGATGTTAATGGCATATAATTATAGAACACTGCTATTAGGCAATGTGATTTTATAAAGAGGACCATTGCCCCTGGCACTGTGGCCTGATTGCTGTGAGTGTTGGGCTAATGAATGTAAACCAAGTCTGTTTGCAGTGATGAGAATTATCAACCCATGAGAGAGAGAGAGAGAGAGAGAGTAAGGGAAGGAGAGGGTGAGGGGGGGGTGGTGGTGGCTTAACTCACTATTCACACCACTCGCAATTAAAGGGAAATATAGGCATGCACACTCAGTCACGCTGACATAAACACACTTTCATCACATATGAAAAACATATCTAAAACATGTCAGCTTGTAAACTTCTCATTATGTTTTTCATCTGTTCACACTCTAGTCAATGCTTCACTCTCCACAGAATCAACGCTATTTTTAGCTAGCAAGTTGTTAGCATCGCTCCCCCCCCCCCAAACTATGTGTTTTATTTCAGACGGATGGAATTACAAACGCTGAAGAGCAATTTTTTGCACAATACTATTCCCATTAACCTCAATGGAGTGAAACCAGATGTATCAAAATGAAAAACATATTTATCTGTTGGGAAAGCCAGAGTATACCATTACTTTCCAAAAAAGCCTGCGCCCTTGCTCTGCGCATTCTCAAGCCGTCGTTGGGTTGGGCGGTGAGACACACCAGGCCACACTCTGGTGGCTGGTGCGGTGCGAGCCATACAGTCCTCCCATGCCCTTGTACTTTGTGCTGCGAGGGGTTTCACCCCTCCAGGAATGCGCTCCCCATAATGAGGGTCAGGGGTCAAAGTGCTGCCGCGCCTGGAGGCCGGGATCTCCTAGGCGCACTCAGTCACTGACTCTGTCCCTATATTTAAATCCTGCCTCAGGACATGTTTTTCAAAGGGCATCTCCTAACTAGTTCCTGGTTACTAATTAGTTTTGCGCTATGCTATTTGTCTTTGGGAACCTGGGAAGGGGAAGGGGTGGGGGCACAAATGAGGCAGGCTAAAAAAAGACAGCGTATGGTTATCCTCAGTGCAGATGATAATCATTCAGATAGTCCTCTACTGCTGGAGATCACACTGAAGCAGGCATCAACAGTTGCAGAAATGAATGCCAGCGCCGTTTTGTTGTGTTTGAATTCAGCCGTCCCCGCTGTTTAGTGACAACATCTGCGTGATACTGCTGTGGCTGAAATGAAATAATGACGCGGAATTTGCCCTTTTTTTTTTTTCTCCGAGCTGCTTTTAGCAGTGGTAACGGCGCATGCTATCACTCCCAGCTGGCTAGCTCTCTCCCCCTCTCTCTCTCGCAAGTCAAATCATTATTGGATTACATTTTCTGGCTTCATAAAATGCGGTTAAGAGGCACTTTAGACATATGTGCATGACCTGCTTTCCAGAGATGGCTATCAGAGCAAAAGTGACAGGTCAATTGCTGATTTCTGTTCCGTAAAAGGGAAAGGGCCTCCCTACCCTGAGCACTCTAAAAGGTCGCACGCTCTCCCTCTGTCTGCTTCTCTCTCTCACACACACACAAAAAAACCCTAAAGTAGTCTTGTAGCATTGGCACACACTCTCAGCACAGAGCGGGGTTCTGTGTGTGTATGTGTGCGCGCGTCTGCTTCATGAGCCTGAGCCTGTGTGTCTGTATATAATTGTATAGTGGGAAGACACACACTTAATGGAAGTGGCTCTTCACTCTGACAGCTGGGTGGTGCAGATGAAAGGTCCCACTGTAGCATGTTGTCTACCACTTGTGGAGTATCCAAAGAGACCAGGAGCTCACAGGAGTGGACGGCAAAACAGCAGACGCACATTTTATCTTTAATTAATGTACAAGGATTGTATGTGATAATAAGCAGTTCGTATGTTACGTACAGTACAGTGATCTACAGATGCAGTATATGGTGGTGCAGGATTAGATCTAGATGCTATCATTCAGAGTTGTGTGTACATCATATGGGAGCAGACATTCTGAAAACCCCCTATAGATGTGATATAAGTGACACAGATTGCATTGATTTTCAGTTTATATGTTCTTTGACTCTCTGGTCAGAACAGTACTCGAGTGACTTAATATTGCACTTCTGTGAAACTGGGGGACTTGTGGGATATGCATTAAAATAGGACTGCAACTAACCATTATTTTCATTGTTGACTGCGATTATTTTCCCGATTAATCAGTTAGTTGCTTTGGTCTGTAAAATGACAGAAAATGGTGCAAAATGTTGATCAGTGTTTCCAAAAGCTTAAGATAACATCTTGTTTTGACCACAACTCAAAGATATTCAGTTTACTGTCAGAGAGGAGTAAAGAAACCAGAAAATATTCAAATATAAGAAGCTGGAGTTGGAGAATTTGGGCATTCTTTTCTTTAAAAAAAATATTAAAATGGATTAATCAATTATCAAAGTAGTTGTCAATTCATTTAATAATAGATTATTTGATTAATCGCTGCAGCTCTACATTTAAAACATACTGGTCCAAACTGGAAGAGCAGATTCCTACATTTTTTGACTTTAAGTACCTAGTTTGGATAAATACTTGATACTACACTTCCCATCAGGGCCGGGACGATATACTATTGCAATGCTTGAGTGCTGAATTACTGCAGCAAATTGCAATTCTTATCTATTTATTTATTTGCAGAATAACAGTAGAAATACCTCAGTAAGTAAAAGAAAAGAAGCGAATTGTGCAATTGAGATTTAAAGATGAGATCAAGCAACAACATAAACGAAACAGAATAATCTATAGTCTTTCTGACTTTTGTTTCAGCCGCATCATTACTTACTGCAAAATAAAGTAGTAAAATACTTATTTAAGTTGAAAGACACATTTAGCTGTTCCTGCTCAGGAAGCTGGTGCCAGAAGAAAATAATACAATAACATATTAGGCCAAAATTAAGAGAGCCAATCAAATCAGTCATTCAGCTGTCAAAAAAATAGATTTAGGGGGAAAAAAAAGATACTTGATAGAAATTTTCTCCAACCCCTACTTCCCCTATGGCAACTCAACAGTGTCTGTAACACAGTCCTTTGAGTAAAAAAATGTCCAAGCTGAGACAACTGTGATGACCTCATCAGGGTTATTTTGTCAGGCCTGACAAAGGTCGCCCAGAGCAACATTAGACTAAATACAAGTGTTTACACAGTGGAGCTCCCAATTACTAGTGAATCAGGATGTAACTAGAGCTGCAACGATTAATCAATTACTAATTGATTATTAAATTAATCAACAACTATTTTGATAATCAATTAACATTTAAGTAATTTTTAATTGAAAAGTCTCTGAATTCACCTTCTCAAATGTGAATATCTTTTTGGTTTCTTTTGTCCTCTTATGACAATAAAATGAAACTCTTTGTGTTTTTGACTTTCCAAGACATTTGAGAACGTCACCTTGGGCTTCGGGAAACAGCGATCAACATTTTTCGCCATTTTCTGACGCCAAACCAGAAATCAACTGATAATCAATTAATCTGGAAAATAATCAACAGATTAATCAATCATGAAAATAATCATTAGTTGCAATCTAGCAATATATAGAATATCATAATGTAAAAATATCTCAATGCTCTTATGATATCTACTGTGATATTACATGGTTAATTAACCATTATTCAAAGATATTCATTATTTTATTTTATTTTATGGACTACTCTAATCTATTCTAAGCACTACTGACTGCTGCTTTGTTTTTGTTTGGCAATGAATGTTTGAATTATGTATATTCAGTTGCAAAAGACATTTCATGCCAAAACTGGCTGCTATTATTATTATTTTTTTTTTATCACAGAAGGAAAATTACGTACAAATAAAAATTCCTGTTCACCTCAGTTTCATTATTTAATAGATTTCCTCAAGTAATCATTTTTCTTTGTCTTTTAATATTGCAATAAACAATGTGGACTCTTTATTGTGGTATTATTGTACCTTGAGTCTCTCTCTCACAATAAAATAATAACAAAAGACATGTTTGATTGTGACACAGTGTGAAGTAGTGTGGGATCATGGGAGTTTTATTCTTCACTTTTAAACAACCACCCTACCTGATGACATGGATGAGGTAATACTAAAGTTTCAATCTTCCTTCCTTCATCATAAGTATCTTGTGTTAGTTATAGCAGTTAGCAACTAGCTAGCAATGGCTTACAGGAAATACATTGTTACCTTGAATATATTATGGATTTCTCTACGTTTGAACATTGTAGGAAACATCTGGAAGAATGTAAGTACACAACTCAACAAAATACATATCATATGTTCAGTGTTTTTAATAATTTTAAAACAGAAATGTTACATATAAAAGCTTTAATCTATTATACTAATTGGGGCAAATGCCTGTTTACATATCCAACAGACAATATTATCAACTGTTTGGAGTGATGTTTTTGGTAACCTGGCAAATTTAAATAGAATTCACTCTTCTTTTGGCTCTGTTTTGGTCTCCACCAACTTCTGAGAAAGATATCTGGCTGTTCATAGCTAAACGTTTAAATGTATTCAGAGAGATAGTTGCTAACTTTGCCAGTCTGCTGTTTGGTGTTTGCATACAGAAGAGGTTTATGTGGAAAACTGCAGCTGAGGTGTAAAAATCTGCAGTTAAATTTACATTTCCACATCAACACACCTCTTTGCTCACTTTTTAGCTTTTACTTTTTACTTCTGGGAAAATACTTATACAGAGGCAATTATACACTTTTACAATTCTGGCAGCAGCAGCCGCAGCAGTTGGCTGGGAATTAATGGAGGAAGAGTAATTAGCATGAGCAGCAATAAGCACCACGACTGAACAGGAAGAGAAATGTATGCCACCTACAGAAACGTACATTTCATTAACTGAGAAGGGTGTAAAGTGATCTTTTGGAGGTGCAGTGCAAAAACACCACATCAGTGACCACTGTGTCCATACAACTGCTGGTTGGAGGAGTGCTACAGATGTTAATGAGATACTTTGCAGTAGGTGACAGGTGTCAGGTGCATGATAGCTTCCTGGATCCCTGCCAGTCCATTATGAGGCACTTCTCACTGTTTCAGCCTCTGTGTTTCAACTGTATAACGATGACGTGTTATCATTGTTAGCAACCCTCATTAAAACTAATTGGTATTGCTATTTGAAAGGTAGCTCATTACCTTGAGGCAAACAGCAACGTTTTGTCTCAATAAGGAATGCTAACATGGCAAACACATTTATTCAGTTTTAGAAATCCAGCACAGACATTTCCCACCTCAAACGGCTGATGAGGAAAACCAGCCAGTCTGAAATTCAAAATATCAAGGTTCCCTACATGGAAAGGCTTTCTTACCCTCTGGATCCATGTGGACAGACACACGTGATGGGCAAGTAAATTCTTGCAGTCACAGAAATTCCTCAGTGGGTCACTGGCTTGAAGTTCAACATCCCTGCATATAAAGCACTCTGATGTCTCTGTGGAAGGCGAGGAGAAGATAGAGGTTATGAATGGTTTAGCACTTATGTCACAATGCATCAAAGGCTGATCCCAGACTAACGCTAAAGGAACAATATGTAACTACTGTGCGTCTGAAAATGAGTATTGCAGAAACCAGAAAATATTCACATTTAAGAAGCTAAAAATCAGAGAATTTGGACTTTTTCCTTTAAAAAAAAAGAGACTCAAAACAATTAATTGAATAAATGCAGATTAACTTAATAGTTGATCAATAATAGATTAATAATTGCAGTGTTTCATGTTCATTGCTTGGTTTATTAGTTTGTCAAAGCTGTTCTTTTGTTTGTTGTGAGCAAATTGATTGATTGATTTAAAGACAAAAAATTGCAAAATTTCCACCCAGTGAAGCTCTTTTTTTCTAGAGGTCATGATAAGCTGTGTGTGCACTGTGCATGGTAATATATTACAAGTACCCTTTTTTTTTTTTAATTTTGGATTACGTAATCCTGTTACATGTAATCCATTACTCTCCAAACCATCATTTTGCTCAGTTTAACTGTTATAAACATCTCTGCCTCCTACAAGGTTATTAAAGATGTCTTCTGACTCATAAGCAGACACTTACTCATTCAGAGAACTCTAATTAACATGAAATGGGCAAACAAAAACAGTTATTCTGGCCCAGAACAGAAATTTCAAAGAGGTACAAAAAAGTTCTGTAGAGCAGTGAGTATTTCAATTTAGCATGTTTCCTTAATCTCTGATGACATATCATGGTTATTTTAGAATTCATTACATGTAATATATTACAGATTTCTCCTTTAAGATTCATTGAAGCTCAAAAAATTGTTAACTGATCATAGTTGTCAATCATTATCTTTTCTTTCGAGACAGACTGTTCCACACTTTAACTGTGTTTTATTTCCTCTTGCAGCATTCAACACACACTGTACAGCTCCCCCGAGCATTAGGCCTTCATTTTGCTCCCAGTGGGAGTGTGGCAAAGTGAATCTGGGCTTTAAAAGTAATTGAAGCAGGTTGACATTCCTGACAAGACAATAAACGCAACAGTGCAGAGGTGAGTGACAATAAGGGGGAAAAAAACATCTAACTGCTGTTCATTATTTGTTTGTTTTCTCCTTCGCTAATGTCGACGATATCTGATTAACATGCAGAACAAGACGAGGATATCGTTTTTTATTTTCAATTTGTTACTCCAGACCAAAATTACCAGTTTATTATTCCAACTTTTATTCTACAGAGGTAACAATTAACTTTGTCTTATTTTTGGCAAAAGCAGTTTTTTAAATAATGATTAAAGCCTCAGAGACTCTCTCAGATATCAGAGTCATTTCAATACACAGTGAATGCAGATGTTCTGAGGACTACATGCCTGTTTTTACTGTTTTGCCATGAACATGCATTTAGGAAGAGAGTGAAGATTAAATTGAAAAGCCTTCACCAAATAACCCAATGTCTTATAGTGGAATGTTGTATTGTTAAGCTAGAGGCAATATAGAAAATATATCTAAGCTGATTCAATAAAGGGACGACACAAAGTAAATGCTGTCCTCCCACATCATCCATACAGCGATCAGGAATGGGCCCATTTGTTTTGTAAGTCCAACAATATGGAGAATTTAGCAATTTCAGTGGCTAGAATCTTCTTTTAAATCAACATGTTTGATTGTACACTCTGCAAGTTCACCAGGTTTAACATAATTGTAGTTGAAGTTACAATTCTCAGAAAGTCACTTAGCACTGCTCAGATATCTACAACCTTCAAGCTTCAGATGGTCCAACTGTGGACAAATCAGGAAACTAAATCGACAAAATATCCCAAAAATAACAAAAGCACCAGACTTTGTCCCTACTGGTACACTACTGGCCATGAGTTATTGGACTAACATTTCCATTGAACAACAGTATCAACACCTGGTGAGAAAGACTTGAGTTTGAGGTCTGTGATCATATTAAATAACTTAAAGTAAAAGTTATTACAGAGAATTTAAATCTAGCTACAATATGTAATGTGATAATTAAAATAATACAAAATACTGGCACTGAAAAAGCTACAATAAATAAAAAATATTATCAAAAAAAACAACAATTTTCACCATCTAATGTTGTCATGGTGACTTAGCTAACGTGTTTACACGACCAGTGAGCAGGAAGTGGGTTCATCAGAGCTTTCTGATCCTGTGGTTTTGTTGTGGCTGGAAACAGAGTTGTTGAGAGCAGTGACACTGAACTCACTTACAGCTGTGGGCCCCAACACCGACACAACCAACTGAAACACGCTAACAACTCTGGACGTGATGAGAACTTGCAAGTACAGGTGATGTGGGTTTCTGACGGCTTGTCATGACAAGCAGATCCTTTCACAATAAAGGTTGCCTTTTGACCTGTTGTTAAACAAATCTATTAGATGAGACAGGAGTGTAGTAGAGGGTATATCCGTGATACTGATATTTTTTTATATGCTATAGGGTCCCCACAACTGGAACCTGAGGAATATGTGCGTTTTTCACAAATATTATTATACAGTATTTTATTTTTCTAACACTGTTTTGATATTGTAGAGTGATTAATAACCAAGTGGTATTTTTGTCCCTTTTTTTGGGACGTGGGGATTGATGACCACTCCTTATTAAGAGTGGTGAGGTTAAGTTATATTTTGTTTTAGATTACATACAATTCTGTAGATAATAACAATAAATCACCAAACTATTTTGATAATGTTTTTTGATAATTAATGAGTTTAATCCATTTTTGAAGAAAACAGTTACTGTTCTGATTGAATTAAAGAAAATAAACTTTTCTTTGAGGGGAGCCACAGCCAATTTTTTATAATCTATGAGACCCTTTCCTGGCTCGTATTAGACACTACTGCTCCCTGGACTGTTTAACTGTCAAAACAGCTTTTTTAAATCTACACACCCAGTGTGAGAATCTTTGCTAGTTACACAGCTAGAGCCACAATAAATAAATAAATAAATAAATAGATAAAATCTCTGAGTGTAGCTTCTTAAATGTGAATCTTTTCTAGGTTCTTGTTTCTAAAAACATCATCTTGGACTCTGGGAAACACTGATCCACATTTTTCACCATTTTCTGACAACAAAAACAAACAAGTAACCACCAACCAAACAAGTAATTGATTAATCAAGAAAATGATGGAGATATTGAGTGATATTGAAAATAACTGTTACGGGAAAGAAAAAAAAAGTTCCAAATATGCGGAGGATGGACAAACATCTTAAAATACCCCCCCAGTGGAAATGACACAGAATGAAACTTTCATCACTTACAGGTCTATAAGTGTCATCAACCACCAGACAGTGTGACTATATGTAAATATCACACTCAGGTTTGCTAAAGCATATTCCAGCATGCACTGAGAGGTGTGGTCCCCAGTCAGATGACTGAGACGACTACTGTAATCTCGAGATTTTCACCAATTTGTTTTAGTGGATACTTCATCATTTCTCTAAATTAGCTCGTGAAATCTAAACAGCATGTGTAATACGTGCCAGAGCCGGGCCTGATGTAAGATTGTGTTTGGCAACAGGGTAAAAAGAAGGATCTGGAGTTGTTAATTGTTAACGACAACACATTGTTTGCTGCCTTCACAACTTGCAACATCTGCTTTGAACTCGCAGCTGAAACGCTGCCTAATATCTGGCAGTAAAATGATCCGTCCCGCTTCAATTAGGAGTGGACATAAAAGGTGAGCAGTGGAATATATCATGCGCTCGCTGCCAGACATGTGGTCCGGGCCCTGGGCTGCGAGGAGTTCAGCCACAAGATCCATTCACAGTTTTGTGCTGCTTTGTGCTTCAACCAGCATGTCTGATTTAACCAGGCAAATTCGCCAATATCTCCGTCAGTGATGATTTTTTTGAAGCTGAATATTGGACAGTAGCTAGGAGCCAGATTTGTTGGTTTCATCCCATAAAAACACTGGGAGACAGCAGTGAGAGCTAGCTGTCATCTGCACGGGGAATAAACTGCTGCCTCAGAAGCTCCTGTCTCTTTTGGGCCTCTCGTTGAACCAGATTGCTTCAGGTGAAAATCTATCTTCAGATGAAAAATCTTTTAATCAAAGGGTGGGTTTTTAATGGAACCCATCAGATTCTGTGTAAGCAGATTTTATTACTGACCAGGCATATATCTCACCTTGCATTAATATCTCTGAGACAAGCTGTGAAATAGAAAAGCCAGATAAACTTTTTTTTTTCCCTCAACATCCAGTTTGGTTAAAGGAGCAATATGTAGCTATTGCATGTGCAAAAATGAGTACAGCAGGGCAAATAGTGAGTTGGAGCCATAGATTGTATATTAAATAGGTTGTAATCCTGTTTAATGTATGATCTATGTATGGTTGAAGCGAGTTGTTTCCCCACATCTCCTCACAACCTTGTAAATTCACAATAACAAGCAACGAGCCCTTCACTATAAGTTGATCAGCTGTTAAGCGTAGACTGTCTTGTTGGTTCCTACACCTTTTCTAGAGTTGAATTCCAGCACTTTTCAAGAACTTCCAAGGCACATTTTCAAGCTTTTCCAGCACCTCACAGCTGTGGTAAATGACATATTTATATACATATAATGTTTAAATCATTTGTTATTGTGCTGGAAGCAACCACAATATATTTCATGACAGTATTTTGCAGGACAACACATTCAAGGAAAACAAAGTTTCACATTTCAAAACACACCTGTTTTTTACTAGATTTGCCATCCCATTAGAGCTGCTAGAATTAATCAATTAATCAGTTATTAACAAATGAGTAAGTTAATTAGCAACTTTTTGATAATTGATTTCTCAGGGTGAGTAAATTTTAAGAAAAAAATGTAAAAATGCAAATGTGAATATTTTCTTGTTTGTTCACTCCTCTCTGGCAGCAAACCAAATATCTTTGGGCTGTAGACAAAATAAGACACTTGAGGACGTCATCTTGGACTTTGGGAAACACTGATCAACATGTTTCACATTTTATGGAGCAAACAACTAATTGATTAATCAAGAAAGTGATTGATAGATTAATCAACAATGAAAATACAGTAATCGTGACATGAAAGACATGAAAAATAGGTCCAAACATGTGGAGCAAACAGACATATGTGTGAGTGACAAGACTGTGGCCGGATTGATTAGTCCATTAATCACTTTGAGTCATTTTTTAAGAATGTCCAAAATGTCCAAATTCTGTGATTTCAGCTGTTGTGAAAGTAATGCAATTACAATTTCAAGCACTTTCAAAATCCAGGCACTTTTCAAACCTTAAAAACACTACATTAACATTCAAGTGTTGTCAAAGGATTTCCACTGTAAAGGCCACTGCTCTGAAATAACACCCTGTGGACGATGAGTTAAGTGGCTGCCTGTCTCCCTGCCTGCCAAACTCCATTAACATTTTACTCAATTTAACAGTTATAAATATCTACGCCTTCTACAAGATTATTATTGATTTCTTACAAGTCATAAACAGACACTTGCTCATTCTGCAAAAAATCAGCATTAAATTTAACTCTGATTAATGTGAAACAGACATAGAAAACAGTTATAGTGGTAATCTTTGATGACACATCGTGGTCATTTTATGATTGATTACAGTATATATATTACAGATTTCTCCTTTAAGTAAAAAAATCAGGCACTTTTAGATTAATGTGTGGTGTCTGGCTGCCACTTCCTTTACCTCCATGTCAGTGACACAACCACCTGACCTGAAAATGAGTGAATCATCATTCTAGAGAGGTACTGCCCAACTACTACTGGGTGTCAAAATTCATATGTTTGCTTCCTGTCTAACAATATATCAGGTTTAGTTGGTTTTCACTTATTGTCAGAATAATTTTGTATGTGCAGGAGAGTCTGCAGAAAATAATGGAGCCATGCAGGGGCATACATATAGAGCATGACAGCCCAGCTAACAGGCAGTCTGCGTGTTTCAACAGCCTGACCGAAAATATTTCCAAAGTTACTGTGATGGCAGGTTCACCAATTATATCCACAAGTCCTTTTTAACATTTCATTCCTGCAAACCTGAGCCGCGTTTACAATCATTATGGCAAGCCCCGGGGCACTTCTGCAGCTAAGTAACAGATGCACCGCAGCTGAGAAAATAACTAGAGAACAACATTACAACAGAGATGTAAACATGCGGCGCGTCAATCGTAGCCGAGCTGACACGTTTGCGTGATCTGTGACTTCCATAATTAACTGTCAGCGGTGTCAGCGTTTCACATGAAGGTGAGCGCTCGACTAACTGGCTGAAGTCACCCTCTCGACACGTTTTAACAGCTAACAAAACTTCCCCTGTGCAGCGGCGGCGGCAGCTCCAGGCTGTGTTGTTTCCATATGACGACGATGATGACGATGATGATGTTCTAAAGCAAAGTTTGTCAGTTTGAGACGCTGATCTCCTGCTATCACAGAGGAGACTGTGCCAACAAAGCCCTGTCAAGAGCTCTGTTCATACCACTCCACTGTCTGGAAATGGCTTCAGTGGTGGGCGTCTGTCGGTGATGTTTTAATTCCCGGCTGCACATGAATCATAAGAAAGAGAGTGATGGAGGGACAGAAGCAGTCAAGCTGAGCCGCGTTACTCGCTGAGTTTGATACAGCGTACAGTACACTGTACAGTACACAAATGAGGAAAATGCCAGATTGAGATAATTTAATTGTCCGTTGCATTGCTAACGACCTCATTAACAAAAGAATGATGGGAAATCAGCATGGTCTGGGCGAGGAACCGCCTGTGTGACAGCCATCTGGCTACAATGGGGGGTGGGGCTGGGTGGGGGTTGGGGGACTGGTAAGTTAACACCATGGCCGTCAGGACTTTCCAAGCGCAGGCCGAGAGCACCTCTAGATGGAAGCAGGGATTAGTGTTTTACTGGCCAATGCGAGCTCAATTTAGATTTTTCTGTTAATTTATTTGAACAATAATGTGATCCAAGTCATTAAAGGAGATTACAGAATGAAGTGAGAGAGGAAAATATCAGGGACATGCCTCATACTGACAGCCCACCCTTTCCATCTTCATTTAACTTGTTAATTTTTCTTTACCCGCTGTATATCTCTTGATATTTTAACTGAAATGGAAAAATAAGAGAAAAACAAGCAACATATGCTTATGCACAAATGGAGCACACTGATGTACATTCATGTGCTCCACGTGTTTGGACCTATTTTTCAAGAGGCAAGTTTTAAGTCATTAAAGAAAAAAAATTACAGCTATTGTGAAAGTAATGCAATTACAAGTTCAAGCAGTTTCAAGCACTTTATCCAAAATCCAAGCACTTTTCAACCCTTGAAAACACCTTTCAAGGTTAACCAGCACCCTAGTTAGAGTCCTGTATATACTCTATATTCTGTATGTTTTATTCTGTAAGAAGAGCATCAGCAGATATATCCAGTATCTGAATTTTTTCACTAGCTAATAAAGCTAAGCTATATGATTGAGAGACATCAGTTCTGCATACGTAGCCTAAATAATTCAGTCAACAATGTTATTGGATTACATGGAAATAAAGTGGTTTCTGCATTTTTAATTTTTCCACTTTTTAGAATTTCAAACTGCAGTTTTTTAAAAAAACAAAACAAACAACAACAGCATTTTCTACTTTGAAGCTGTGTGTTGTAAAAACCAGTTCTTGTCATTGCTTAAAATAAGCGAAGGAAGCTTCACAAATGAGCCTCAAGTTCTGTTTTGAGGAAGTGATTTTAATCCTACTTTAACTTTGAACACAACTCTTAGAAGGGATTCTGAAATGCTTGATAGATACAGGCCCTGGTGCCAGTGCTGTAATATCTGGATGACAGAGAAAACAGACGTTATCAGATATAAAATACAATAGTTGTAATTAGATTTCTACCATTAATATGTAGAAAAATCTGTTAAGTGTAATATATGCCCCTCATGAGATAGAAAATAACACCTCAGGATGACGTACATACCAATGAATAAACTTCTGCATGACTGTGCTGAAGACAGTGGTTGGTACTCACTGCCCATATTTCACTCTTTGTTGTGGCTGAGAGACGACCTCTTCACTCACTCCTGAGTACTTCCAGATACCAGCAGTTCCCTCCACTTCCTGTTAACATTCCTCTGTCTATCTCTCGCTGGGATTACATGGACATTTACAGACGAGTCAGCGTGTTAAAACACAAGTTTACGCCTGCATGTCTGCACTTTCTACAACAGCACACACAGTCAGCTGATGGCTCTGTGTTTTTGTTTTTGAGGAAGTTGTGCGTTGAGCAGCCAATCACAGTGTCACACTGGGGCGCGTCAGGACAGGAAGCCAAATGCAGAAAAAAAAAGGAAAAAAAAAAGAAAAACAGAGAAAAACAGAGAAAAACTTTCCGGTGAATTTGGTGCGTTCTGTGAAGACGTCTAAAAATAGACGCTGCGAGTGAGGAGCTAATGGTGGTAACATGCCACAAAAGTAGATGCTTTTTAAATTCAGCTTTGTTTATGGGAAAATACAATAAGTTTGGCAGGATTTCATAATGAAGGAGGAGCATGAAATGGAGAAAAAGTCTTTCCTAAAAACAACACTGTGTTGCAACAAACCATCATGTAGACTCACTGCTGGGAAATGAATAACAGATTCTGGAATTTCCCCATCTCTCTGCATACTGACTGAGCACAAACACCAATGGAAAGTTCCCCAGTAACAGCTGTGACATTTATCAGCTTATGTTTATGTTACATTTAAATATATGTATATATATATATATGGAAACATTCGTTAATAGTCTATATTCACCAGATTCCCTTATGGTGAAAACTATTTTGTAGTGGATTAAATATCTAAACTGACCACAACTTTTAAGATTTGTAAGAAGAAAATTAATTTAAACACACATCATGCACAAATGCACCTTGTCTTATTATTAAAAAAGCTTTTTTAAGGGGAAAAGACAAATAGTAATATTACTGTTTGTGATTGTGGTGTTTCTCTCAGTGGCTGGATGCTTACAATAACAATAATTTATCAGTATAGCACTTTTCAAAAACAAAATTACAATGTGCTTGATAGTAAAAAAAAAAAGTGAATCAAATCCAAGTTATAAATTACAAAATTTGATAGAATAATAAAAAACAAAACAAATGTTGATCCATAAAGAGAGAGCCATAAAATATTAGGTACATTGGGTTAGTTTAGATTAGGTTAAATTTTATTGTCCACAATGTGGAAAACGGCACCAAAACAGGACAATTAACAATAATAATAATAATAATAATAGAAAAAGCAATTAATCATCCAAGATGTGGAAAGTATTTCGCTTCACCACAGTCAGTATAGATTATAAATAAAGAGTCAACTGGGAGATCTTAGAGTTCAGTCTTGGGCAATTTAAGTGTAGTTCATTTGACCTGTTGCACAAAGTACAAAATGATGAAATTCTACTTAAAAAAAAATACAAATTCAGCAAGAGGTGAGGTAAGGAGGGAAGTCCTGTACACTTAACTGTATTAAATAATTGAATGAGTCAAATGCACAACTGACTGTATTTCACAGTTTAACTGTGTTTGGGACAAGTGATTTCTTACATGTTTTAGGGGGGTTCTTGATATTCTTTCATCCAGCTTCCTGCGATTTTTTAAAAAATATATTATTATTATTATTTTCTTATTTTATACCATGAGAAGAAAATTGTACAGGCTGGATTTAACTGTGAACTTATCTGGACACACCTAGGTGGCAAATGTTAGCATGACCTTTAGCAAGTAAAACAAGCTTACTACTGTATGTAGTTATTTTCAAATCCAGTATTATTATCACACCAAATTATTTTGTGGGGTCACATTATGTTAAAAAACAACAAAAAACAACAACAACTTAGGACTGGATCAGTCCCCTGTGAGGAACCCAAAACATTGCTATATGTTTAGGGCAATATTAGCATTTATATCCTGCCCTTTATTTGGTTTGGGGAAGCACTGTTAATTTTAGCAAGAATTTTCAATTCAGTTTTAGTCTTAGTTGCTTTTTTTTTTTTATTTTAGTTAGTTAGTTAGTTAGTAAGTTTTTGTCACATTTAGTCTTTTGTCTTCTGTCAGGATTTATCAGTCATGTTTTATTTGTAATCTTTTTAGTCATCTTAAATTCTTCACTTTATTCAAAACTTTTCATTCTTTATCCTCAAATAAAGTTCTTTCATAAATTGGATAGTGTGGATCAGCAAATTACCTCTCATTGTTACATCTATCCTCAGCTAGTGTTACAACCCACAAACAACTCCTGAGTTACTGATGCTCAAATAAAAAAATGTTACTACCATCTCAGGTCTCCCCTGTCATGTAAAAATGGATGCACAAGTCATTACTGATGTGTCATTATTGATTATCAGACACTGATAATGTTTGTTACCTGATAAAACAGACTTTATATCTTACTGAGGTCATCTGCTAAATTCAGCCTCATGTTTCACTCAGTTGAACTCTAATAAATCAGCTTGAGCTACACTAACATTAACCTACTTTTAGTTCTAAAAGGGACTTAACATACATGTTATCAAATCAACCACCTTAGGTAGCTGATATTTACCTTGACAGACACTGCAGGACGGTGTGCTTTCAGGTGTCTTTTGTGTTGCTTAAAAAAATTATGTTGTCGTCACAATTTAGGCACGAAATAAAAGGATGTCAGCAAATACTTGTCGCCATAATTTTCATTCAAAAATATTTGACAGAGAGAGAATGAAAATCATAGGATTAAGTTAATCGTTAAGAGCTTAATTTGTACATGTTTTAGGGATATGACGTAGTTAAGAAAATCTAAGTTTCTTATTTCTAGCTGATGACCGTGGCTACAATTCTGACTCTCACAGGCCGATTTCATAAGTGTAGCTAGCTAATGTGAGCTAATGCTAACTCCTTGAGTCAGCCAAGAAGTCCATCTCCAGTTGGCATTTTAATGTTTCCATCTAACACATTTTAAAACAAGAACAGTGTGAAAGTGTAAATGTTAAGTTAGCTAACAGCTGAGTAGATGATATAACAATAATGCTAAAAGACTGAGGCTAAAGCTAGCTTACATCTCAGCAAACACTGGTCACATGGTGAAAAACAGCAGGTATATCTACATGATAAATGACAGAAATACACTCATTAATGTGCAAAAAAAGAGGCGCAGGGACTTGATTACTGCAGTGGACCTTGAGACAGGTCACCCAGCTAGACCAGCTAGACCACGATTGCCCCAGGCAGAGAGCAGGATAAAAGCTAAGCTAACCCAGCTTGGACCTAAAAGTGCAAGCCAGAGTGAGATGCATAGTCATCGACCCACTTTGATTTTGCATCAGCCCACATCCTCTTCCTCAAACCCCCACACCACAAATGCAGATGCAGTGGTATCTAACAAGTTTGGTTGGAGGTAAAGTTACTGCAGCTAGTAAGCTAGCGTTAGTTAGCCAGACATGTGAACGTTTGCAGCTTAAGTTACAGCAGATGAAGACAGAATTTAATCCATTTCCCACACGTGTGCTCTTGTGTTTCACATTTTTGAGAGACTACAAAAACAGGCGCCATCATCCTGATTCATGAAATGCAGAGTATCACTCTTCTCAGAGCCTCATGCTCACCGCTTCTACATGTAGAGAGATGCAAGGCTTGACAGGCCTGAGGTGCTTTAGTTATGGTTGCTAATCTATGACTGGACAGTTGCCGATTGGAGGCGGGGCTTAGCAGGAGGTCAATTACATCACAATAAGCAACAATCTAATATATACTGGGAAAATATTTCTACTGCAGACGAAACTGTCAAAATGCCTGTGGTCATAACAATCAGCATATCCAAAAAACCTAAAAAGATGAATATAGTTCAAATAACTATGGAGTGTTGAGAAATATTTAGTTCATGTTTCTACATTTAGAAATCCTTTGGATCAGTATATTTTGTGTGTTCATTCAGTAAAATTTGGCGAAAGAAGATTGACATTTTCACTATTTTTATCAATTATAACATTTTATTGACTTCTGACCTTCAAAAGGTTAAACAATTCTATAAATCTAAAGTAATAAATATCTCATTCTGATCACTGTAAACTGCATACCATCTATCTGGTTTAGAATCTTAAACAATAGCATGTGGTGTGTTTAGCTGACTAAACCAACCCTGTTGTGTCTATTTTGGGAAGTGGGCTGTCTGTTCCTACAGAACTGACTGATATTTGGATAAAGACTGCTTTTCTTCTGTGACCTGTTTTTAATTTATTTAGCAGTGTAACATATCAAAAGTTTCTCCTTTTCAAATAAAGGAAATATTTCTATCACTATGAGTGTTTACATCCTTTATATTGCACAGCTCTTCTTAAAACTACAGCCAAACCTTTCGCAACCCACAAGATCACAGTTTTTTTTTTCTTTAAACACATTAAAATCTGAAGAGTTCCACACCTTCTCTAACAAAGCACTCAGCTCCAAATAAAAAAAAAGCTTGGAGAAGTTGTGGGGATAGGATAGGTCTACACTCTGCCTAATTAAATGGCACGTCTCCTACTATTCATGAACAGCACTTATTAAAACAAGCATTCACATCCAATCCACTAGATAAATGACTTTACACCAAGTGCCATGAAGCCCATTAAATTGCTTCTTTAGAGATGGATCAGGTCCAAACACACAATCAAAGGATTTGACTGGGATTATCTCAGATTAGAAACACTCAGGGACAAATGAGGAGATGACAGGATATCATACATTGAAAGGATAAATTAGCAGTCACATACCAGACCAAATTTGTGATGGGTGTTAGGGAATAAAGAGCGGGGGAAAAGATTGAGTGCTAAAAAGCAAGGAACAGCTCTTTAGTTTTTAGTAAGCCCAATGATACATGGCCAATGTAAACCACAGTAAAAGCTTTTCCCTCTCTCTCTCTAAAACCTCCTGCCATGTAAATAAAGTCCACAGCGGGGAACGAAAGACGAAGAAACGGACACAAAGTAACTTGTGAGAGATTAATCTGTTAGTTTATGACCTTATGGTGTTACTGCATTTAAAAATCTCTCTCACACGCTATCATACTGTGCTTTTTGTACATTTTCAACTTCACTCTTGAACATTTTGAAGTGGATTTGAAGTCACTGCTCAAAGTAGAACTACGTTTATGAATGCATGACACGTGGTCATCTTGTAATTCACATATTTCAGTAAAACTGTGTGGCAGAACAGTTATTGTTGGTTTTGATTTTATTATAAGGCTAATAAAAATCAAAAATATATTTCCCCCTGAGCTTGTAGTTTTTTATCCACTGCATTGTTTTGGTGTGAGTTGCAGAGTTTTGGAGATATCGGCTGCCTTCTCTCCAGTATAATAGGACTAAATGGCTTGTGGTGCTCACAGCAACGAAAAATACATTTCAAAGATTCAAAACCAGTGTCTCTTTCCAAAACTCATGACCCAGTTACTAAAGATAATCCACAGACCTTGTTGTGAGAAGGGCCATGTAGGAACTGCTTTCTTTCTAGAAGAAAAGAAACCAGTTCTGGTTCCTCTATGAAACTGCTTACAAGAGAGAGAAGGCAGATGTCTCTATTGCTGATACCTCCAAAACTCAGCAGCTCACACCAAAACAATTTAGATGGTTTGACAGCACTACAGGCCAGGGGAAAAATAAGCATTTTTGATTTTGGGTGAACTGTCCCTTTAAAACAGTCTGCGATTCCCTTCGGTCAAAACTTCATGTCTCAGTGAACAGGACTTGAACAATCATCAGTTCTTGACTGAATTTCAGCCACACAGAAAACCAATATTGATTACTGTGGGTAGCTAGGCCTTCGGCAATTCCTTTAAAAAATGCATCCCTACAGAATTTGCAATAAACCAAGCCATTTTAAACCAAACATATGAGAATTATGAGCTTAATTTCAAAATAAAATGTAAAAGAGCTCCTTTCTTGCATGGTAGATATTTTAGTTCCGCTCTAATTTGAATATTTAAAAGTTAAGTAAAGCAGGCCTAGTGCTGATAAAACACTTTTCAGGAGGATAAATAATGTAGGCAGTGGTTAATGTTAGCATGTACTTCTTTGCATATTTTAAAACCAATGAGGACCTCCGTTCTATCGCATTAAACTAAGGCTTTCGCTTTTCTCCCAGACAGCAATAAAAGGTATTTTGGAGGGTTTGCGCATTAAAGAAATGTGACCTCTGAACTCAACATAATCCTTTCTGTCATACGCTCACTTGTCAGGCTCCTCTCCCTTTGTGCTGGGACTAGGTGGCGTGGACAGTGGGAAGCAGTACCATACCTGCGGCGCCTGTTGAAAGCTGAAAAGCTCAATTCATCTACTCTTTGATCTGTTTCATCGTCTTTAATGATGAATGATGTGACTTACAGGTTGTCTTTGTGTCGGATTTCACTGGAGTTTCTCCACTAGAGACAGAAAGTTCACAAGTTCACAGACTATCTAGACTGGAGCTCTATATTTGGATATTGTAACCGTGAATTATGACTGAAGTCCAGAGGATTGATTGGTGCATACTACAGTTTGAAAGCGCACAGATTATATCCTACACTTAATCTCTACCATGAGCTAAAAATATACTAGAAATCACCAAGCTGATTGGCAAATAAGTCCAAGACCAAAAGCTACTTTCAGAACAGAACAAACCTTTCATTACTTTTTGTATAAGGAAGCATGAAAATGTAATGATACTTCAGCCACTGTGCATATTTTTCAAAAGAGCAACTGTTTTTGGGACATATCTGTGGAAACAGGGTCTAAGCTTTAGCTTCCCTCTGGGTGGACGTCTTGCTTGGCAGCAGCCTAAGACATCTGAGGCGTTGCTAGGAGACGCACTGTCTCACACAGGGCGGTTTTTAAAGAAACATGTCATACTGTATGTGCAAAGATGCATTTCCCTGTTATTCAAGAGGCTCCCAATAGCGTTGTTATCAACTACTGATTTATGCTATCTGCACAAAATTTAACATTTGGGTTGACCCATCCTGCTGTTAGGTTTGTATTACATAAGAAAAGCATTAGCTAGCAACTTAGGCTAACTTGTTACCAAGGTTGGCAGGCAAAGTTGGCATATGCAACCCAAAAAGCACGCATAAAATATAAGCTACTAGCTTCGCTTCCACAAGGAAAATGGAAGCTAGTTAGCTTAGCTTGCCAACATTAGCACTGACTCCTACTAGATGTAATTTTTTGCTCATGTTACACAAACGCCTGCTCAGTCAGCGGCAGCTCCTGCACACTTAGTGTGGTGTTTGTCCTGCATTATACAAAGGAGGAGGCCAGCCAGCATGAGCTGTCTTTCTTTCACGGGTCCAGATGTGGTGACAGAAAATGACTGGATTGTCAAAACTCACACCAACAGGTAATCCCATAAACTCAGCTCTCTGTATGTTATATCATGATTCAAATCACAAAACAGAGTTGTGTAGAGAGTGATCACGTCACATTTGGGTTAAGTAACACTTTTCAGCGTCAGCCTCAGTTGCTTAACTTCCTGTGTGGCCATTGGAGCTGATATTACGCACCATTTCTAGTGACTGCCCAAAGAAATACCAAACAAATCAAATTAAATTACTATCATTTTTAGTCAGCGCCACTGACATATATTAAAATGGTTGACATGGCAGCTCCCTAAAAGTGAAGCCAGATCTCATTTTGCCCCCTGGTAGCTGGCTGCAGTATAGCTCATAAATCCACCATGTCAGCAGATGGGACACTGGCCAGACTAAATCAAATCACTCAAATTGTACATCAAATAAATTTTCCCCAAAAATGGTCTCTGTCATTTTAGGTAGTTCTTACATGGTGATGTTTGTTCAAATGCTATTTTTTCTAACAACTTTGGTTTTAATGAGGGCTTTTCTTTTTGTTCTATAAAAAGGTTTCAGTGTCATCACCGCCTGATTCAGTCAGGCGTAGGGTCAGGACCTTGATACTACGGTTCCAAACGTGATCACTACTGCACAAATCCTGGCTCCAAATGAAGTTACCAGCATGGCAGCTCCCATATACGGAATATGTTGACTTAATTTTTGTCCAAGTTTTGAGAAGTTGTTTATCCATCTTTATATAACTAATACAATCTAATGATTAAACCGGTCTCACAATAAACTGTGGTAAAATTCCCAACAATTACGATTACTGTTTTTAATTATCATTAAAACCATCTTTGATTACTGAGCTTTGAAAAACCCAAAATAAATACTAATCAGCATCAACCAAAGTTAGCAACGGTCTCCAAGACACAAGCACAGCAGCAACATGGGGTTTGTTTTGTCACAATGAAAACAGTGACAACACAAAGGACATGAAGGACATTTTAGAGGTTTTCACAATAAAACTTGATGAAATGATTTCATTGTGTGTACCAAGACTTTTTAAACATTTTCAGCACATTTTAACAATACCACCATGATATATGATAATTTTTTTAATACAGTATATGGTTTATATAACTGATACAATATATGGTCAATACAAAAAATTCACACTCTCTGGAGAATATAGAGGTTGCTATTACTACAGGAAAAAAATATAAAAAACTGAAATTTGTTTTTGACCCAGTAAATACAAATAAGTCATAGACTGCAGATACATGTATATTAATTTCTTAACAAAAGAATCATTTCAGTTTGAATTTGACTTTAACTAAACCTCTTGACACACACACACACACACACACACACACACACACACACACACACACACACACACACACACACACACACAATACTTCTCAATGGAGTACTGAACGCCTTTGATCATTCCACTTGATCACAGCTTTAAGATGTCAGCTGCGTTTGAGATAGGGAGAATTTGTCATTGGTTGCTGCCAACTTTCTCTCTGTCATCCAATTTTACTGCCTTGATTTACAGCAGAAGCTGACAATTTGAGTGTGAATGAGGGCGTTTCACAGACACATAACTCCATATCTAACACCTTCTCATAAACAATAAACTGCTGAAGTTATTTTGTTCTTGTCTCTTCCCCCACTATTAACAAGGCTCTATTAACAAGCACTGCAGGGAGGAAACACTGATCTTTGGGATTGTTCACCAACGCTCTGCTTGCTACCAAAAAATAAAAAACAGTTATTGTCGCAAAGTTCTAAAGCAAGGTCACATGTTCAAGGTTGTAACGCAGTTTAAATATTCAGACTTGACCATGTAAAGCTTTAGGAGGTAGAGAATTTTCACTCCATTAGAGAGGGGACAAGCATAATTATGAAAATGAGATAAGGGAGAATCAAAATGACCTGATTGAAAAAAGAGAAAAAGTCCTTCAGTGCAGAACTTCGTTTGATTGATTCAGAGCAGATGAGCCCAGGGCTCCACTGTTGGCAGCCCAGGGTTCATGCTGTAATGATAGCTTTATAATTAAGATTAAAGACCAGAGAGCACAGACAAGACACTCGAGTGGTGTTGGGGGCTTCTCCGATGACACTGGGAATAATTGGAGAGAAGTATCTACAATCCCTACCTCCCCAAAGACTGGGAGACTGTGGGTATCACTGTATGCAAACACAGGATGTGACTGACAATCGGAATGAGGTTGACTGTGTGATAACTCAAAATCTCCATGTCAGTTGAGATCTAAAAAAGGAAGAGCTTGATTTATGTATTACTTTAGTGTATAATTTTAAAAATTGAAGCAAAAGGCATGTGTTAAACAGCAGATTATGTGTGATTATGATGATTCACTCTTTACACGGGGCAGATTGGAGAGCCATCTGGGCAGCAGTTATGACTGAGACAGACTGACTTCTGTTACTAATGAGTTGGACAGCATGAAAAGAACAACCACTTTCCCAACAACTTTCCTCTTTTCTATTTGAGGAGACGGTGAGACTTCTCGGCCAATGTTTGAGGAAACCGTGGACGGATGGCAGCGTTAAGAAAAATCTCCCCGCGTGTACGTCCTTTGTTAAATAACATTTTCAGTCCGTCGTCTGCTTTTCAGCGTTTCGCCGCAGCTTGTCAAGGTTCATGTTCAAAGTGGCCATCATTTCTCACCTTCACTGACATCCCCTATCTGATGAGGGTGAAGTCAAGTCGCTTAGATGACTAATAATCATATCAAAGGTGCCATGTCATGCGGCAGATTTAAATAAGAGGGTTTGGGGGAGCATTTGCATGCATCTGTATGCCTGGGCTAAGAGGCTAATGTCATAAAGTACGGCGCAGACATGATTTAATGTAATCTGTCATGTCATATGCTAATCTTCAGTCCTCTCAGTAACATACAGCATGTTAGCGCGGGGAGATTTCAAGGAGCACTACAGTAAGTCAGGGGTGTAGCAGTGAGCAGTGTGAGATTACCTACAGTGTGAGCTGGAGTTGATACAGTCAGGGTCATATTTCTTCTGTTTATGTAGTTACAGTCATTTATGTTACTGTAAAAATAGATAGAGATGAGACTAGCTAAATTTAGTGGTTAGTACCATTTGAATTTATAGTACTTGCTGTTTGATCATGCTTTCTAAAACAAAAACATTGGCAGTGTTTCCTGCTGGGAGGCCTGCAGAGGCAGGAGCTCGCCGGTCAGGGTGCCAGCAAGGTAGACAATGGAACTGAGGGGAAAACAGGAACCCTGTTACCCGTTTTACATCCACATGTCCTGGCTTGGCCTGACTTGTTTGGATTCAGCATGTCAGCCCAGCACTAGTGCTTTAATCGGGCATGTTAAGTTTATTTATTTATTTAGTGAAAAAAAGGATACCCTTTAGCTAGTGCCCTCGACACAAGCTAATTTTCCTGGGGTCCAAAATCAATTCATCATATCAATCATTAGCTTATAACATCACATTTGTGTTACATATGTACATCACATGTGTGTATCAATGATTGTGCATTTAACAGTTACAATTTTCACAACCATATATTCCAAAGGACTTTCCATACTGACTCTGCTTACTCTGTGCACAGAGGTAGGTCAGGAGAAAGTTTCATCATGAATTAATGTCACCAGCCAATGTCAGAGAACACAACAAGACATTATGCTTAAGCAACACTGGACTATTGATCAGCTGCATTAATAATACATTTTTAAATGATGTTTCAATGTGGATTTACTGTTAGATTGACGGATATGAAGTGGACGGTTATTCCAATAATTTATGGTGCGATAAATAACAGTTTTTTTTCAGGCATTGAGTCTGACAAGGCCCAAGCCCAACAAAATTCTGCCCAAAATTTACCCAAACCTGACCCTCATTATCATATTTCAACCCAAATCCAATTCAGATTCCTTCCCTATGCACCAAACATTAGGAGGTAGCAGCAACAGAGACAATACATAGGTGGAATTGGAACTGACAATGACTTAATTAGGGAAAAAAAGAAAAAATAAATATATAAAAAATAATAATAATGATATATAATATAACATTACAACCCAAACCCGATGCAAGCTTGTGAAATATGTGAGAAATAAGGCCTGACCTGAATCCATCTGATTCGTTCAAGCAGATATCTAAATGTGAAAAAAGTGACACAGCACAGAAACTAAATTTCAACCCACAGACATTCAGTCAAAAACTCATCCTGAGAGCTGAATATACAAAGACTTTTAAAAATGTCTGTCTCTGAGTCTCACAACACATGCTTGTTTTTGCCACAGGTTTCCTGCGGTGAACTTTGAAAAACACACGTGATTGGATGAACCATCTGTCCATCGCATCTAACACAAGCTAACTTCAACCACCCAGATCGAACTCTTGCCGAAGCTGGTCAAGAGAACGGCTTTTTCCATTGATCATTTTCCATTTTCCATGTTTCTTGCTGTCATCACACCTAAAACCACAAGCAAGATGGATTCTCTCTGAATCCAGCTGCCTCACAAGGTCCACTGTGCCGGCTGTCTAGATGTTAACTGTAAGTTAACCAATCAACCTACACATCAACATCTTAGTCTCAGTCTGTGGCTGATTGCAAAACCTTCCTGTCACTAATTATTTTCTATGTACCTTCATTCAAATGTGTGCATTAAAGCCTTGGGAAACACTTAAATTTTTCACTTTAATTGAAACATTCTGAATGAGTCTACACTTCAGTTCACGCTGCCCTTGGCAATTTGTGTCCACTCACGTCTTTCCATCAACTTTATACACATTGGTGCCACCACTTTTTTTTTAATTACACAAGGTCAAAGGGGTACACACATACACACACACACATGCACACATAGGGAACATAATAACAATACAACAAGCTGAAAAAAGAAATTACTGAAAGAGAGCAGAAAGAAAAAAATGTGTGTATATATATATATATATGTATATATATATATATATCGATTATGGTAAATGGACTGCATTTAAAAAGCACTTTTCTGGTTTACTGACCAGTCAGAGTGCTTTACAACACATGTCAACAGTCACCCATTCACACACACACTGATGGCAGAGACTGAGAGCGATACAGCTCTTTCTATCCAAATAAACCCACAAGGATTCTATGATCACCCATTCACACAAACACTCAACAGCAATTAGAGATTTCTTTTTTTACATGTTCAAAATAAAAATCGAGGTGCATTAATCAGTTGATAAACTCATCAGTACATCAAAAGAGAATCAGCTTCTAACTGTTTTGATAATTGATAATTTGATGATTAATAGTTTATGACATTTTTAAAGTAAAAATGTAAAAAACATTTGCTGGTTTCAGCTTCTTAAATGTGAGGATTTGCTGCTTTTTGAGGTCAGTTTTAATAGTTAGTGCAGTGTCTTTGGGTTTTGGACGGTTTGTTACAAAAGAAGCAATTTGAAGACGTCATGTTGGGCTCCACGAAATTGTGGTGACATGCACATATTTTTATATGTGTGTGTGTGTGTATACAAACATACATATTCATATTATTTTGGATATTGTTATTTCATGATATGGCATAAGTGTTCTATTATCTAAACTTAAAATACTATTCTAGCTGCTCTTTTATTTGCTTTTAACATCTTAGTCATTACCTCCACACTGCTGAAGATCATTTATCAAAAATATCATTGTGTAAATATTTTGCAAACGCATCATTATTCACCCCTACAACATTGTCACAATATCAAAAGAGATATTTGGTTTAAAATATTAAACTTTGATTTGGTCTATTTTAGCAAAAAATGTATACAGTGCTGTGCAAAAGTTTTAGGCAGGTGTGAAGAAATACAGTAAAGTAAGAATGCTTTCAAAAATATCAAATGTTTTTTTATCGATTTACAAAATGCACAGTGAGCCAACAGAAGAAAAATCTAAATCAAATCAACATTTGGTGTGATCACCCTTTGCCTAATAATCAGGTGTATGATTAATCAGTTGCTGAAGATCATCAACTTCATATGTAGATTGAAACAGTCATTAACTGAATCAGAAACAGCTGTGTAGGAGGCTTAAAACTTGGTGAGGAACAGCCAAACTCTGCTACCAAGGTGAGGCTGTGGAAGACAGTTTCATGTCACAGGTCAGACACTACGACAAGACTGAGCACAGCAACAAGACACAAAGTAGTTATACTGCATCAGCAAGGTCTCTCCCAGGCAAAGATTTCAAAGCAGACTGGGGTTTCAAGATGTGCTGTTCAAGATCTTTTGAAGAAGCACAAAGAAACTGGCAATGTTGAAGACCATAGATGCAGAGGTTGGCCAGAGATACTTGAAACGAAAGACACATTATACTTACTTCCCTTCAAAATCAGAAGATGTCCAGCAGTGTCTTCAGCTCAGAACTAGCAGAAACCCATGGTCAAGGTCAAGGTCAAGTTTATTTATATAGCACATTTCAAACAACCTAGGATTGCCAAAGTGCTGTACAATCTAGAAAGCACTAAAACTATAGACTATAGAAATAGAGAGTACAATATTAGAGTGCACAGTACACAAAAAATGTAACAATAGAAAACAAAATAAAGCGCACAATAAGCACAAAATTTAATAAAACAGTCCATAAATCGGCAATGTTCGGCTCAACATGAGTCAAAAGCCAACGAGAAGAGATGAGTCTTCAGCAATGACTTAAATATCTCAAGAGTCTGGGCAGATCTAACAGACAATGGTAAACTGTTCCACAATTTAGGGGCAGCCACCGCAAAGGTTCGGTCGCCTTTGGTTTTGAGCCTAGATTATTGGGACATCTAAAAGCAACTCATTTGATGACCTCAGTGCTCTAGCTGATGTGTGAACATGGATGAGTTCAGCTAAGTACTGGGGGGCCAGACCATTCAATATCTTAAAAACAAACATCAGAATCTTAAAATCAATCCTGAAGCGAACAGGAAGCCAGTGCAGAGAGGCCAGAACTGGTGTGATGTGGTCACGTTGGTCATGGGACCCAAATACCCAAATACACCCATCTACTGTCCAGACTCTGGATAAGACTGCTGATCTCAACATCATGGAGTCTGTCTGGGGTTACATGAAGGAACTGAAGGATCTGAGGCAGCCTACATCCACAGAAGATCTGTGGTTAATTCACCAAGATGTTTGGAACAACCTATCTGCCGAGTTCTTTCAAAACCTTTGTGCGAGTGTACCTAGAAGAATTGATGTTGTTTTGAAGGCAAAGGGTGATCACACCAAATGTTGATTTGATTTAGATTTTTCTTCTGTTGGCTCACTTTGCATTTTGTAAATTGATAAAATAAACATTTTATATTTTTGAAAGCATTCTTACTTTACAGCATTTCTTCGAACCTGCCTAAAACCTAAAACCTTTGCACAGTACTGTTTATCATAGAACAGTCTAAAAATACTGAGATATTATTTGGCCATATTGTTCTGTCCATATATATCTATATATCAACGTTTCTATATACATGCATGTATAGGTTTGTTTGTATGTACATGAACAGTAACATGCGCAGGTTGAATTATTATACCAATAACACAATCACAATTAAATCAGAGCTGCAATGATTAATTCATTAATTGATAATGACTATTAGAATACTTATTATTAGAATACTTGCCAACTATTTTCATAAGTGATTAATCAAATATTTTTTAGAAAAAAAATCAAAATTCAGCTTCTTAAATGTGAACATGTTCTGTTTTCTTTACTCCCTTATGATCATAAACTGAATAATTTTAGATTGTGGACAAAACAAGACATTTGAGGACATCATCTTGGGCTCTTGGAATCAATGATCGACATTTTCACCATTTTCTGTCATTTTACAGACCAAACAACTAATTGATTAATCGGGAAAATAAGCGACCAATTAATCAGTGATAAAAAATAATTGTTAATTGCAGCCCTAAATTAATTGACAGTACCTTGGTATGAACTTTCACATGTGTCAGGGTCTGTATCCAGGGCGACGATCTGTTTAATCGAATCCACTCCTGAGAAATTCCAGGTATTTATTGGTGGAATATAGTAAAACCTCTCAAAATGTTGAAAATATGAGTTTGATTTTACATTATGGTGATTAGAGCTCAGCGTCTTTGTTATGGTAAAGGCCTTTCATTATAGATGACAGATTTAAACAATTTTATATATTTGTAGTAAGCCTATGCAATCGTGACTTTGTATAAAATCATTCTTGGTCTAAGTTGATCACACAAAATAGCTTTATGATGAGTTTGATTCTGTAGATGGATCGCTGATTTGGCTTTTCTCTTTCGAACTTAAGTGCTCAGAATTCTGCGGCTCTTTCTATTCCTGCAAAATGTTTTACAGCGAGGCGCATATAAAACAATGAATCATGAACTGATACAACACTGGTGCATTTGCCCGTTCATCAGTCGCTCGATGTGACCTTTTCTCGATGGGGGTAACTCTTTTTCTCTTTTCATACAAAGTGCAATTCTCACACACTTTTATCATTGGCTCACAGTACACATGGTGGGAGAAAGGAGCTAAATTTGGTCACAAGTGGCACCGCTGCCAAAATACCAAAGAATGAAAAATAAATTCATTGGAGGAAAATGTCAGGTACGAAGCTGTGAGAGGGACTTTGGAGGTCTGACAAGACACAATTACAGACCGGCCCCCCGCTGAGGACTGGGATGTGGTATTTTCATGTTGGTAGTCTCTCAAGTAAGCCCACAGCAGCGTGGCACACCCCACTTTGATCTATGTGGAGGGGGCGTGTGATGCATCCCTTTTTCGCTGCTGATATAGTGTGGGAATGAATGTCAGGACAAAGTCAGCAAAGGGCCAGCCCCTCCCAGACACACTCCCGATGCACACGAGCATTAAAATGTGTAAACCTGCATAACGGCGAGCCTTCTGTCTGTTGCTAATGATCTCTGTGAGGGAGGACAGACTGTGAATAACTGTGAAATGCTTGAATCTAACACATGTGACTATGAGAATTTGGAATCTAACATGATATAATGAAACCACATCATATTTCTTCACGGACTTTCCTCAAAATATACCATATATTCTTCCACACTGCATATCCTGATATATACAGTTTATACTCTCATCTAATAATATTTCCAATTATTCATAGCCTGAAGACAGCCTGATAAATTGCCTGTGGTAATTAAAATGATTAAGTGAGAAGTGCAAAATGGTAATTTATCCTTGCCTGACAGAGTTAAGTAAACCTGGTTATAAAACTTGCCTAATTAGCTGTCGTAAAATGGAGCAGGATGGTAAAACCAGTGAACAGGTAGTTAGAGGGAATGAGCTATTTGATTCCAGACTGGCCAGAAGGTCATCTCGCTTATTTTTCACCTTTACTGACTAAAACTCTTTACATGTTGCCTTGTTTAATAAAAGGTTTAACATCATCACAAGACGATCATCTGTTTTTTTTTGTTTTTTTTGTATGCTGCTGGCACAACAGAGGTGTGAGAGCAAATGATGGGTATAAAGATTTAAATCTTTTAAGCAGCTGACTGCCTAATTGTGGAATTTAATGACTACTGAATACTTAATGTTGAAATTTAAATGCACTGAAATATTTCACTTAAAAAAACATCTTTTTTAATTTATGTAGTCTGAATTTCTCTCAGTAGGGCTCACAAATTCAGATAAAATTTTTAAGTACCCAATATTAAATATAATAACTAATATGAATATAGTTATTCATATTCCTCAAATACAATGACATCTGAGATACAGAGTAAGGATAGGCAATCCTATCAGATAACATTCTGTCAGTCATTACTGAATGACCTGCCTTTCTAAAATTAAAAATAGATGAAGAAAAGTGTAAGGACTGGATTAAAGTTTGTGTGCTCTTAAAGACACAGTCAAATAAAAAACAATTTTCTAAGTCCTTTAACTGAAGACTTTGTCTCTGCATTGACTGTTCATTTGTCATTTATTGCATGCTAAATATGTGTCAAAAATTATTTCAGTATTTTTAATACCAAAAGATTGCAAAAGTATTAGTATTTTTAATACCAAAATCTCTCTTTATGACAGTCCATTTCCAGACGTAAAAAAAAAAAAACAAAAAAAAAAAAAACACGGTAAGTTATAACATATAAGTCAAAATTACGAGCTAAAAAGTCATAATAATGAGCTAAAAAGACAAAATTGAATTAAAAAGTCAAAAGTATGAGCTAAAATGCCATAATAATGAGAAAAAAGTTGAAATTAACTATATAATAATTTCAACTTTTTTAAAATCTCATAATAATGACTTTCTATCTCATAATTATGACTGAGCTTGGGGATTTATTTTTCTTTCACTGGTGGAAATGGGCTTCTGTACTTTTTTCTTCCTGTAAAACAAAAAAAAAATATTTTGATGGCTCATCTTGAACTCGGGGGCAGTTACATACATACATACTGACCCCACCCATGATAAAAACTTCATCAGATAGTGTGGGCAGCTCACACTGTAATATCACATGTGTTTAAATATCTGTTGGTAAAAATGTAATTTACATTTCCGAAGAATGTGGTAGGTCTAATTTATTCATTTCTCTCACTTCTGCCTCCCAGTAATGCAGGTGTGATGGGTGTGAGGTGGAGCTCAACAGTTCTACAGCTTCATATTTCTTCACAGCTTCATATTGTGTTTCAATAGAAAGTAGCTGAAGCCCGTTGGAAAAGATGCTAGATGTTGCTACTTGCTACAGTGTATTTCAAATAGGCTTTAGGTTTGACCAGTTCCATTCAAGCGCAATAAATAACTCATCCTTGGTGTCTCACGCTCAGGTCTGAGTTTCATTCTCATTCTTTCTGATCTGAGATGAGTTTGTTGAATCTGTGAATCTGTGAACCATAAAATATATGTACAATAGAGATGAACAATTGATTGAAATTTTATCAAAATCCCAATATGGCTGACTCCAATTTTCAAATCACAGAAGGCACAATATTTGTCAAGAGCAAAATGTATGTCAAAAACACATTTGAAGTTAAATATTCTGCTGCAGAGATGTCCAGGCTTACACATCATCTTCTACAGACTTAACAGACTGTACAGATCCCCACAAAAACCTCACCATCATGATGTAAAAATTAACAGTCCCTCTAAGATAATAATTTTTCAAATTCATTCAGACCTAATATATACTATATATATATAAATCAAGTTCATTAAATTGCACAACTTAAAGAAACAGAAAGAAATTCAAACCAAACAAATTCAGATAGACTGTAAAGTAAAATATGTCAGTGCATTCAGTGCTGTTTAAATTTAAACATTATTCAAAAGTAATTCCATTTTACATTTTATGGCCAATATTTGCTTCCATACGAGACGTTAACATTTTTAAGCTAATTTAATGTAGTTTGCAAATAAAATAACTGTTTACAACTTCCAATCAGTCTTTGTTCATCTAAGGTAACAGCAGCCATGTTTGATCTCAGTGTGCATGATAAATTCAGCGGTGCATAAATATTTCTCTTCGCGTTTATGTCATTTGATACAGTCTGTCTCAGTTAAGGTTATCCTCTCCTGTCCTGTCCTGTCTTTGATATGAAGTCACATCCTAATGTCGACAAACAACATGTCGCAGCCGATGCACAGCCCACAGAGACATGCACAATAACCTTTCCCAACATCGCCTATCTCAGCACGAGTCTGTCACATGCTCAATTGCATTGCATGTGACACTACACTCGGGGGCAGATTTCTCTCAAATATGATTTGAGATGATTGAAAGCTTTTTGATTTAAAAGTGTATTCTCTTAAGCTAAGTGCTCTCAGAGACCATCAAGGAAATTTAATTGCCTCACTTAGAGAAAAAAGCAGGTTTTCTGACCCAAATGATATCAGATCTTAACATCTCAATAGAAACACATGGAATTGGATGGTCAACTGGGCGCCTAATGTCATTGGGAAATGCAATTTTCTGATGGCATTTCCTACGTCTGTCTCACCGAGAGCACAAGATTGATCAAAATCTTAATGAGCCATTTTCAGAAGTGGACTTTGGCTTTTGCTTTATGGTAGATTATGGAGCCAAACAACCATGAATGTTGACCTTATAAAAGGAAAGTTTCTATATTTGAAGAAAAGTCGGCCTGACGTGACTACTCAGTCACCGTGCACCAATACAAAGGAAAAGGATTAAAAAAAATCTGCTTCATAAACAAAGAGTGGAATATACCAAGTACACAAAATGTGTGCACTACACACACACACAACATACACATACACACTGTAATAACTAGTGATGCGTGCGATCAGTCAACTATACAATTAAACATCCCCGCCCACGCTAGTCGGCACCAGAAATACTAGTTGTTTAAAATATTTCAATTCATGCACGATGCCAGTTATCTGTTGCCTCTAAGATGTTATGCAGCCGCCCGCCACTAGTCGGGGCTGCGGCACCATCAGATGGCAGCCCCTCCCACCCAGCGCATATGAACCAATCACCCTGGTAACCCTGGGTGTTTGTTTCAGCAAAGTCGGATAGATGAATGTCGACTGTGACAGAATAATATAATATTCACTCGACCAGAGAAACGTGCCCACATTAAGCACAAGCACGGACATAAACCTGCAAGTGGAGCTGCTGCTGCTGCTAGAACTGCTAACATTAGCTAGCTATTAGCAGCTAACGTTAGCTGTGGGTCCTTTACCTGCAGACACTGTGATCCTCTTTGGTTGTTAATGTGTAAGGCTTTTATTGCACAGCGCAAAGTAGCGCGCATTTCAGCAGCATTCAAAGTACGATTTACCGATTATAGACTGTGATTAACGTCTTCAAATGGTTCCTAATACACACAGTATTTTTTTGGACAGTGTTTAATATTATAAATTAATAAATTCTGCTAAATTTTAACTGCTTTCTAGTGTTTTCTTAGTGTTAGACTAGTCAACTGAATTAAATTTTGCGTTTAATTGACAGGGAAATTAGTCGCCAGGAACATCCCTACCAATAACTAGGGGCAAGCGATACAACCTTAAATTCACATTTATATAACTTTTGTTTTTATATGACATAGAAAACCGCAGAGAAAAGGTGAGGTTCAGTTCACTTTGCACAGAAACAGAAACGTCAATCAGAGAACAACCTCTTACCTTTATACTCTGATTACATTTCAAAGCCTTAACTTTTTCGCTTTTATGAGAAACTTGAATTTGTACTTCCACTTTCACCAAAATCTTTCTTTACACAAGTATCTGTACTTCTACTTGAGTACAGAACATGTGTGCTTTTGCCACCTCTGGATTCTTGTACAAACAAACACAAGAAATGTTTAACCAGATGTGTATTATTATGCAGAGTGTGGGTCAAGGTTGCAGCTCTTTTCATCTGGCTATGCATTCATGTTGTTGATATTCAACTAAAAGCAAAGAATGCTGTTCATTCCAACAAACCACTCAACACTCTCAGTGCCATCTCACTATCTTCAACTTGGCTTGGCTCCAGACAGCAGGGAACAATACCAGTGTGGCAATGTTAACTAATGCTGTCATCAAAGATGTGCTCCAGCCCATTACCAAGTCTTTGTCATGTTTATTTTTGACTATATTCATTTATTATTTTCTGCCTGTCACTCACATCATTTTAAGATTCACTGATGCTGAAAAGGTTAATTGGGCTAAATGCCTGCACCTCAGCTTTAACATCCACTGTGAAATAGATCTTCATGAATTACAAAAGGATGTGGTCTACCTTTAAACACAATTAATTGTATATTTTTACCACTTTTTCTTTCATGGTCATCATGCCTTGAGTAGTATGAAATGTCAATGCACTAAGGTTCAGGACACTTCTTTATCATACGGGTTTATTGTCATATTTGTTTTTGAGAAAAATCAAACTTCCTCTTCTGTCAGTCTAAATTAAGCTAACAGCTGAACACCTACATGTGAAAATGTGAAGCCCCAATTTTGGGGCTGTGAGAACGAGCAGAGGCTTAATGCTGGACTTGGAACACACACACTTATGTAAGGGATTGTTACTGCTAATTGTACAGCCACTAGTAAAGGTAGGCAGTGAGGTGAGGAAGAAGCAGGCTTTTAGCTACATATTATGAGGATCTGTAGGAGTGCTTATCCACTCTGCACTCTGAGTCCAGTGGCTTTCTACTTCATGCCTGGCATTGACTGAACACTGTTATATAGTAAGAGGACAATGAGACTGGCCAATGGAAGCAACATTTTGTGATTGTGAGCCTGGCTGTGGAGGGTAAAAGGTAACATGCAGCCATGCATATGGTCTGTCTTGGCTCTAAACGACTCTATGCTGGCATAAATCTACATCAGTACAGACTATATGATACAGCAAGCATTGCCTCATTGTTAGACCACAACAACACATTACTGTATAATGATACTTTACATTTTGGTCCCTATTTATACAACTCAACAGTAACAGCACTGTGAGGCATAATCTCTGTATTTCTTTTTTTTCTAAATTTACCAGGTCTTTTAACCCTAAGAAGAGCACTCCTAGTCCTTGCCTTATTCTTACTGCCATTTTACACTGCATGCAGCATGTATGTAGCACAACTGCTGTGCAGCATCAGCAGCAGCCAAAGTGCGTTAATTAGAATCGTAGTGGATTGTGTGTTTTTATGCCAGATGCAAATGCAGCACATTGTGGCTGCAGCAGGCTTGCAGCATGCAGCAAATACAGAATAAAGTCCTAGTTTTGCAGCGTGCTGCAAGCTTGCTGCACCACACAAAATAATGTTTAAGCACATATAAAACTGCTTTAAAACAATGTCCTATACATGATCTGATTTTTTTTAATCATATGTGTGTTTCCTGTAATTTTCCTGGCTGAAAATAAACATGAATATATACCTTTCCTGTCTTATTTGTGAAGGTACTGGTTGAATTTGAAACTATAACTGTACACTCAGTTGAATTAGGTGTCTGTCTTGTTCACCTTTTTTCAGCCAAGACTTTGGGATTTCCTCTTCGGGTTGTTTGGCGTTTGCACTGCTTGGCAACCACCTACAAACGCCCTTGCAACCAAGTACGCCTTACTCACAACACATCCTTTTAGTTGTCATCCCGTAGTTGAGTTGATTCAGTTGAAAAATGGACGAGGAAACTGATTGTTGAGGTGGAGAAACATGAAGACGTCTACGACCTGCAGAACAGGCTTTACTTCTCTTCTACTTGTTGTACAGCGGTTGGTGGGCATATGAATGTCGGTTGAATGGGTTGGTTCTGTGGGTTCGGAACGGAGACAGTGTAAAATGACATGCAGCTTGATGTGCTGCATCAGACTTGCTTCATACATACCACTGCCATGCTGCATGTGATGTGAAATAGCCATTAGCCTAAGGGGAGGTTCACACAAGCCTTGCTTAGTCCAGCTGAAGTGAACCCAGAATTGTTTACCCCCTCGGTGCAGTTTGTTTCAGTTGGTGTGAACTCCATTCGAGCCAGTCACAGATGTGTAACATTGTAATTGTAACATTTCACTGGTTTGAAGCACTTTCGCTTCCTGTTCTAGTGAACCAGTATCTCATTTGTTACCAAAATGTGGCAGGAGACAAACTAGCAGTTAAGTTCTGACCAAAAGCTAACGCTAATGGTCAGGAAATAATTGTTAGAATCCCTCAGTTATACTTCCCATCAAATGTGAATCACCTTAATCTCCAGCACATTCAGAGCTGAGCAGCAGCTTTGTTCTGTCAGTCTGTGAAATGATAATGTTAGCTAACATTAGTTTAGCGGCCAAAATGAGGCAGAACTGACAACAGGTTCATTCAGATCAGTAATCCCCTTTCCAGGGGGGGTATTTTTGCAGTTCTCAGGGGGTACACGGAAATACTGTGGAGTAGCTGAGAGACTAATTGTATTTTGGTAAATTAACCACAATAACCAGTAACCTTCCAGCTATGATAGGCTGACTGCACAGGGCTCACGTCCCAACAACCTGAGTCAATTCTGACATCTGAGCACCACATGCTGCAGAACAGAGCGCATGAAAACTCATTAGCATGCAAGAAGTCAGTAGGGATAACCAAAATGGGTGCAACACACAGCTTAATCCACCCAGAGTGGTATGAATGCAAACTTTATAGACCAATCTCACACACATATAACTCCACCATCCACCATCCATCTAATTTATGAAAAATATTTAGTAGAATTAATGATTTTAAATCACTTTCAGTTGAAAGTCCATTCAGTTTTTTAAAATGCCATGTGGTAACAATGAAGGGGTATTTGAGCTCACACAATAGACAAAAAAGGTTGGGAACCACTGATAGATGACATCAGATGTCTTCAGCTTTAACTATCAGACATGAGCTTACCAAGCTCACCAGTGTGACATTATAATCATACACCTACAGAGCAGTAATCACTCATTCAATATCTGAATGTAATGATACAAAAATGTACAAAGTAATTTTAGGCATCTCAGTAATGTGGCTATTATCACTAAATGTGAGCCGCAGTGCATTGCTGTGATTTTCTAGATGAATTTTCAAGTTCTTTGAAGTTGACTTCAAGGAAAATACTGATTAAAACACACAGCCCTGCTGGTAAAGGGAAGAGCCTGGACAAGGTGGGAGCAAGCCATGGACTGGAGAATCACATGGACGGATCTCTGGAAGGAAGAGCCGCGCTGCAACGCTTTCCTGATTCAGAACGAATACGATGACTTATGGCCAAGTGAAACTCTTTAGCTGGGGCAAAGTGTAGTCTCCAAACTGGCTACTGTGCTCACAAGGAAGGCTGCTGGGAACAAGGAACGTAGTGCCAGTGCGGTGCTGGTGGCTTACATAACCACTGGCTAGAGGACTTCAAGCACTTCACACTCTGACACAGCAGGTGAATATAATGCGGTGTAACCTTGATTTCCACTCAGAATAAAAAGAAAGAAAAAACCCAAGTGCTTATTAACTACTACTAAGTACAACTACTGCCTGCTAAATGAATGATTACATAAGCCATTACGAGCAGATTGATCACACTGAGATTAAAGATGCACTGATTACAATTTTCTTGGCCGATTTCCGATTTTTTATTTGAAGGGCTTGACCTACCAATTCCGATTTTGGCTGATTCCGATTTTCAGTCTTTCTAATAACTGTAATTGACAGCATTCACAAACATTTTTGCAACTTTTCTTGTAAAAAATAAATTGGATGTTCATAATAAGACACTGACTATTAAATATTCATTAAATACTATTTAAATTTTCTCCAAAGTCCTCCAGGCCTCATTATAGTTTTATATTAAGATTATGAATTGGGTGAATGTGATCTTGGAAGATCATGGGACCTTGCGGGATTTCGCGAGATGCGATTTCACATGAGCTCCTGTGGAAGCAGATGTAAACAAACCGGAGACAGACACAGTGCAACAGTTTGCTGCAGTAAAACTTTGCCATGAAAAAAACAAGTTAAACGAGTCTGGATGAAAAAATGTTTGAGGAGCCAGATCAATACAGGTTGTTTATTCTTCAGCCAGAACAGGAGGTGAGATTTTAACTGTCTCTCTGTGAACAGTAGCCTGCTGCTGGCTAACATTAGCCTGAAGAGCTAGAGAGTTTTCAGCTGTTCTGCGACATTGTCAGCTGCTCTGTCTCTATCTGTCTTCTCTTTATAATGTTCTTGGAATCTGTCGCTGACACCATCTTCAAGCAAGCATGTGTCTGAGTGCGTGTAGCTGTTATCAGCGCTGCGGTGATATCACAGTTTGTCTGCTGCGGGCATGACATGACCATTGTGCAGAACACGTGTGAAAATGACCGGCACAGAATCGGATTTGTGACGCTAACCAGCCGGTCACCAGTCAGGGCCTGTCACGTGAAAATCGGCCCAATTCTGAGCATTGCCGATTAATCGGTGTAAGTCTAACTGAGGTGGACTCAAACAGGACATGACTGTATCATGACTGACCACTAAGATCACAACACCTGCAGCACTATATTACTCATTCACCTAAAAAAACACATTAAAACTTAATAAATTGACATGTTAACAGCTTTTAGCCTGGCTCAAAATCTCCACCACAATGGTGGACTTCTCCTTTTGGTTGCTCATGATAATCCTACCCTCAGCCCCTGACATAGCGGCTCTTACTCTTGGTCCAGCAAAGAGTTGGTGCCACTCTGGAATCAGTTTTCAGGGCTGAAAGCTTGTTTGTTGGCTGTCAAAACACAAAGAACTGGATCAAAATTAGGATCTGACTCTGAATAAGCCCTGGAACCACCTCAGTCAAAAACAGGTAATATTGAGCTCCTGCCCAAAAGAACAAGAAGTGATACACTTAGCATCACAATCAGGTGCTGAAAACCTATTGCAGAAACCATCAGCAAGGTAACCAGCAGAAACAGGTGAACATGCACCACCACCTGAGCAAACGCTTTTGTCAAGGCACAGGCAGGACAGCAAGAGAGCTTCAGGGTTTCTGGCAACTGCTGGCAGCTCTTGGTTGACCTGGAAAAACAGCTGAGATTCCCCCATTACTCCCTAAGATTCCCTGGCCTCTAGAGCACCAAAAACATCATCATTACGGAGCTGACAGTGCTGTGGGAGGACCGTATGGAGGAGGCTCACGAAAGAAAGAGGACCAAGTATGAACAGCTGGTCATGGGCTGTCGCACTGAGGGCTGGAAGGCAAGATGAATGCCCATTGAGATAGGCTGCACAGGATTCATGGGGCACTCACTCCACAAAGCCTTAAAGCTGTGGTAGGCAACATTTTTTTGGCATCATTGAGCAATAATTCCATAGTAACCTTTCAGCGTATTGTAAATCAATTGGTCTGAGAGAAAACTAGACTTCTACAGCTCCTTTTGGCTCTGTTTTCAGGATTTAGGATATCAGGCCTCTTATGGGAGACTTTGACCAATCATAGATCATCTCAGAGACTGAGTGCTCGTTTCTATTGGAAAGTCTGAATCAGACACGGAAACTCCTGCAGGAAGAGTCGCTATAAGATGGAATTATCAGAGAGAGATTCTTAAGGACTAGAGCTAATAAGCAGCATTCTCAGTCTGGGAGTTTGTCAGCTCTTCTGGTTATTTTTGACCCTCAGTTGCGTTCATTTAAACCTATCGCAAGGCTTTTCCCGAGTGTTATGTGAAGAGGACCGGGGTGGAGCCGAGGCACAGAGACAACAGACAGCTGCTGAGACCCGGGGAGCTTTAGAGGAGAGAGCTGGAGACAGACTGGGAGGAAGAAACAACACAGGCTGCTTTTGCTCTGATGCTGACTCTTTAAATGGCAGAACGATAGATCAGTGTTTATGGTTCAAACTTCTTTGATTAAAAAGCAGTTTATCTTCACTCGTGCTTCTCAACCTGTCTGCAGCAGTGACCTATGTTGGAGCCAACCACACCCGGCTATTTGCAGTAAGCTAGTCTCTCTGTCTGTGTTGACTGCTGACCGGAGGAGTAATGTATTTTAAAGTTACTTCATGGATTTACAGAGAAGAGGAGGGAAAGGGGAGAGACATCAAGAACACCGACAAAGCTGCTGAGAAAGCCTCAAAGTGGCTCTGGATTCGGAGAGAAGGACCATGGGGACTAGTGAGTGCCATGTGAACATGAGCCCTGGCCTGACAAACTCTGACTGGGTCACCTCGGTGAGGGTGTGTGATGATGAAAGACCTGAAACATCCAACGACCCCAGGAAACACTGATGATGTGTTCAAGTGCTGCAGAACATATATATATTGGAGAATCTCAACATCGACAAACTGTAATATCTACAACTGAATGTTTGAGGGCTGCTTAATAGTTTTACTAGAGTGTCTTTCAATATATTTGCATAATATTTTGACTGCTGACTGGAGGAGTAATGTATTTTAAAGTTACTTCATGGATTTACAGAGAAGAGGAGGGAAAGGGGAGAGACATCAAGAACACCGACAAAGCTGCTGAGAAAGCCTCAAAGTGGCTCTGGATTCGGAGAGAAGGACCATGGGGACTAGTGAGTGCCATGTGAACATGAGCCCTGGCCTGACAAACTCTGACTGGGTCACCTCGGTGAGGGTGTGTGATGATGAAAGACCTGAAACATCCAACGACCCCAGGAAACACTGATGATGTGTTCAAGTGCTGCAGAACATATATATATTGGAGAATCTCAACATCGACAAACTGTAATATCTACAACTGAATGTTTGAGGGCTGCTTAATAGTTTTACTAGAGTGTCTTTCAATATATTTGCATAATATTTTGAAAATCTTTGGTATGAACAATGCAGTTTTATTTGTAGCCCATGCCGCACAACATTATTTTGATCTGTGCATTATGATGTTTACAGACATCTCTGTAGATGGAGATAAGCAGGGAAGTGCAATCTAGTCAGGCTCATCACAGACTGTCCTTGAGGCTTTGAAACAAGATCCATTTAGATTGTATGGCAGAGTAAAGGAATATGGCCTATAATATCTACAACAGCTTTGTAGATAATGATCAAATGAAGAGGTCTTAGGAAAATAGCTTGAACCCCAATGCTGATTAGGATCCAATTATAGGGTGAGAAAAAAAAACTCCCTAATTAACTTTAGGATGGTGTATTTCAGACTCTAACCAACTTATCATTATTTTGTGATTTCATTTGATTCTGATGAGAAATTCAGAACAAAAAAACACATGACCCTGTATTATACTTATTTTTTTTGTTTCTTTATACACATTTATAGATACATTTTTTTTCTTTTTTTACAGACCCTAATAAAGGTATTTACTATCTTACATTTTCCATACCATTTCCAAAATTTGAGATACATTTTTGCTCTTATTTCATAATACCACTTGTCTTTGTAACGTCTTTGTCTGTCAACACTTTGGTCTGGAATTTATATGAGAAAAGAAAAGACAGACTTTGAAAAAGACTAAATAAAATAAATGAAAATAAAAACCACTAAAAAAGTGAAGACTAATTTGTGTAGTGAAGAATTAAGGTATTAAGAGAATTTTTTGTCATTGACGTGTGACTCCAGTGGATAATTACTGTCTTCATTTAGAGACTGTTTTTACAGAGAAGCACAGAGGACTGATACAGAGGTGAACATTATGATGTCACAGTCAAGTTGACCTTTGACCTTTTGCACATAAAATGTCATAACTTCATCATTTCACCCTGTTAGACATTTGTGTGAAGTTTTATCATAATTAATGTATACATTTTTGACAAAATTCTCTCATGGGGTTCCTAAGATATCACATTCATGAGAATTGGACTAACAGACAAGCCGAAAACATATTTCCAGCCACAACCAGCCAACGCAGAGACAAATAACATTTTATAATAGTGAGCTGACTTTTAAAAGGTGAATGTATTATTTCATATTTTTATGGTTACATATTTTGTGTATATGTAATCATACGACTGCTTCACAATGTTTTGTCTTGTAAGTGTTTATTTGACCACTTTGGGTTTCCACATGCGGTCATCTTCAAACTACACTGAGAAAGAAAATGTTCAAATGACTCAAAATTTCATGACAACGTACTTCAATGTATTTTTCTATAATTTTTTGCATATTTTATATTTTTAGACAAACTCAAAATCTTAAATTTTTTAATTAATTTTTAAAATTTCTGCCAACCTATAATCTGGAGTTGAGATCATTTTCTTTTCCGCTTTAGATAAACTGAAATCTTTGAGTTGTAGAAACACACACAAACAAACTCACTTCAATGAATTTACTCAATTTTGTTTGTAGGTTTCTAAAACAAAGAGATTTAAGTTTATCTAAAAAAGAAAAAGATTTGTAGTTGGTAAAACTTTTTCTAAACATGAGAATTTGAGTTGAGCTCAAAACTCAAAAATCTATCGCAGTTCACTGCCTTGAAATCTTGAGCTTTGTCAACTTTTTCATTTTAACAGTGTACAGCAAACACAGTGCTGCTACCATCCTCATGCTTGTTATATCATCTCATCTTGTTGTCAGCATCCAACCCTCTAGCAGACCAAAATGCAACTGAATGTATTATAGACTTCATACTATATTTGCATTGTGGAGACAGGTACCAACTGTGAACCAAACACAGCAGGTCAAGGATTACTTCACTGTACAGTGTATGTATGGAAACTCTAAATGATATATTATCCATAAACACAATTGTTTCAAGTAAAAAAAGAAATTTATACAGTTGACACAAGTGTATCTCTGAGAAGAGGACTGAAATCTCCAATAACAACAGAAATGACACAAAAACTGATTCCACATGGATAATATCAAATCGAGGTGTAACAAATAGGGCCATGTTAACGCCAGCATGTTCCTTTAGAGTCATCCCAGGACTGTACGGCCTACCATGGTGTTTGTTTGCCATGTAGTAATGAACTTGCTTGATTCACTAAAACCGAGCTGCCGCCGTCACACTGTGACAGCGGAGCTCACAGCTGCCTGGGAAATAAGATAAACTATTAGCAGATGAAACAGAGCTATCGGTTCCATCTCACTTGAATCAGGAACTTGTTTGCCTCTGCACAACCTTCAGGAAATGCACAGGGCCTCGGCTGGTACCACGAAATGACGCCCAGACACCGAGCACAATTAAGCCCTGCGTGGCATGGGCAGCCATTATGTATGAAATCAAATTACCTTCATTAACCTGCCAAGTTGGCTGAAGGCGTCACTACCCACTGGTTCTTTCTCCGCCCTCGCCGAGGAAGATGAATGACAAACCAAAAGAGGTGTAGCATGCTGATATCCCTGTGGAGTTCTAATACAACATCCCCTCCCAAAATTTTCTAATGCATTCATGCTCATGGAAACCATTTCTGCTGCCTCCACCACGTATGTTTTAATGTTGCAAAATGAAATGCATGGCTTGAAAACAATATTGCATGGTATGAGATAATTAGCTCTCCTAGCTTGACAAATGGGCCAATACCTATGTGCATACATGCTTTTGAGCACTGCATATGTTGCCTTCATGAATAGGCATTGTGCTGCATCCCCAGTTGTAATACACATATTTATTACCATAACTCTTAATGCCTGCACCAGGCACCATACTACCAAATAAGGTACACGGGATCGTGGAGGAGGTTTACGGCCACATCACAGTCATGGAAATATGAGGAGACATTTTTCTTTCACTGTTTTTTAAAAATACTCCGACTTCCTACCACTGACCTCATTTTCCACCATGGAGGATGTCAAACAGTGTTGAATTTACACCCTTAAAGGGAAAGAAAATCTCCCCCCACAAATGCTTATTTCTCATAGGGAAACACGAGTCAAGTTAACAACAAAATGCAATCCTGTCTGGTTGTGCGCATAATCATTTGGCCTTATGTAAAATTGCCAGCAGAGGCACCGGGGGGAACTGATATTTGTGGTGACTGGCTATCAGAGCCAGCATCAGAGGTAAGTGATTCTATTTAGATAGATAATAAATATGCGGTCATGGGGAACCTATATCCAAAACCCACATAATGACTTTCTGCTGTGGCTGGAGGAGGAGGTTGCCCATCAGTCTTTACAATATTTACAGCAATTTGCTCCCCTTCATCCTTCTCAGTGCTAATTCTATTTCCTCTTCATTACGAACACCATATTTTTAATGAGAGAGGCCTTTTCCCAGTCTAAATGTCTCCTCAATTCTTCTATTTATCAATCAAACGGAGGCTTTTAGGCTCGAGGCACACGGGTATCACATGGTGAAATCAGTCTTGAATTCCACTTAGCCGTTGCACTGACTGATTGGGGAATTAGCTCGAATGCTATTTTGAATGACGGTCATGTAACAGTTCTGAGACAACTGGAGAACAAAAGCATTAAAGGAGAAATCTGTAATATATTACGTGTAATAAATCATCAAATGACCACAGTGTGTCATTTTAAGATTAAAGGGACAGTTCACACAAAAATTAAAATTCAGATATGAAACTGCTGGAATTTCACAGGAAAACAGTGTTGCAGAATCTCCCAAACAATGGAAGTGAACGTGACCAGTCATCAAACCTGAAAAAACAACCAAAAAAAGAAACATAAAAAGCCTCCATACTGCTTGTCTGGTGTAATCCAAGTCTCCTAAAGCCACGACACAAGTTGACTTGAAACACGTCATTTAGACCATATACACATTTACACATTTGGCCTGAATCTTCACTGAATCACCACAAGTGAATGGAATGTCAGGACTTAGGAAACGTAGACAAGACAAGACAAGCACAGTGGAGTCATTTTATGGCGTGTTTTTTTTTTTTTATTCAGCTGTTTTTTAATGAAAACTGGTCACCATTCTCTTCAATTGTTTGGCAGATTCTGCAATACTGTTTTCCAGTCAAACAAAATTAAACTTGACCATCTGTTGGCAGCATAAGGGTGAGTAGATAATGACTGAATTTTCATTTTTGGGTGAACTATCCCTTTAAGTTGAAACGCTCACATTTCTGACATCAGTACTGCAGCCACGGTGTCCCTCTTTGAAATTTCTAGAGATGCACCGAATTCAATTTTCTTAGCCAATTCCGATTTCCAATTTTTTGAAGGGTCTGACCTGCTGATTCCGATATTGGCCAACTCCGATTTTCAGTCTTTCTAAGAACTGTAACTGACAGCATTCACAAACATTTTTGCAACTTTTCTCACAAAAATTTTATTGGATGTTCATAATAAAACACTGACTATTAAATATTCATTAAAAACTATTTTTATTATCTATTATTTTTATATTAAGATTATGAATAGGGGGAACACAACATGAAATCCCGTGAGATTTCACGGGATGTGATTTCATGTGATTTCCTGTGGAAGCAGATGTAAACAAACAAGAGACAGACGCTGTGCAACAGTTTGCTACAGTAAAACTTTGCCATGAGAAAAAAGGACGCAGAAGTTAAACGAGTCTGGATGAGAAAATGTTTGAGGAGACACATCAACACAGGTTGTTTATTCTTCAGCCAGAACAGGAGGTGAGATTTTAACTGTCCCTCTGTGAACAGTAGTCTGCTGCTGGCTAACATTAGCCTGTAGAGCTACAAAGTTTACGGCTGTTTTGTCTTCTCTTTATCCTATTCTTGGAATCTGTCGCTAACGCCAAGTTCATGCAGTCGTGTCTGAGTGTGTGTAGCTGTGATCAGCACTGTGGTGAGTGTGATATCACGGTCAGTTTGTCTGCTGTGCACATGACGTGACCATCGTGCAGAACACGTGTGATAATAATGGGCACAGAATCAGATATGTGACGCTGACCGGTAGGTCACCGGTCAGGACCAATCACACTTAAAACAGTCTGGTTCCGGTCTCTGGCCGGTCGATCGGTGCATGCCTAGAAACTTCTATTCCGAGCCAGAATGACTGTTTTTGTTTGCCCTTTTTGTGATAATTAGAGTTTAAATTAATGCCAAATGTTCTGCAAATAAGTGTCTCTTTATGAGTCATATGAAGTCATTAATAATCTTGTAGGAGTAGATGTTCATAACACTTAAACTATGCAGTACGTTAAGTCTGTCAGGGGGTCACTGAACTCAAAGTCCAGAGTGTGTATTTTCAGAGCAGTGGGCTTTTGTTTTCAGGATAACAGCCTTAGCTTTGCATTGACAGATGACTGGCAGTTATAAACAGCTGATCAACTTACAGTGTAGGGCTCGTCGTTACTTGTTATTGTCAATTTACGATACTGCATGTGTCTTGCACTCCAGCAGCCTCCCTAAGCTTTCTCAAAGAAAAAAGAAAGACGTCAACCATAGATCGTGTATTAAATAGGACTTTAACCTATTTAAAATACTGTCTATGGCTCTAACTTGCTATTGTGACTGCTGTAGTCATTTTGTACATGCTAATTCTTACATATCGCTTCTTTTAAATGCCTAAAAATTAAAGTGTGTCATATATAAGTATATTTTTTCAATCAAAGAGGTCACAACGTTAAGGGATAAACCAAAGTGATTCACACTGAAGCTTATTTATGCAAATTTCCTCAAAAAATTGGATCCCTGATGACTAATACATTTTGTATGAAAGCCAATGATGCTTTGTCTGAACTGATTTATTGCGACTAACAAATTTTATGCCCCTGCCACCTGGAGCTGGCCGATGTATCAGTATAATATAATATCCTCAAATGAGAGTAGATATTATCTGGGATTTTGGCTCATCGTAATATTGTGATGTAGCCTAAATGTTTTCTTTTCCTGGTCCTAAAGGCTGCATTACAGTTAATGGAACAATTTTCCTTATTAGACTCTTCTAGCTGAGTGAAATGAAACACGCATCCCTCTGCCTGCTTGGTCATCATATTCACGCTCCTAATGATCATTTCTAAAACCTTTCATATCTCCTGAATGCACCAATAGCCATCCCCAAAACATCAACGCATTACTGATACCAGGTAGAAATATCTGAGGTCTTTTTCAGCGTTGCGCAGGCTTAATACCACAGGTGAAATGTTCGATGTGTGATCGGAAAGCGTCTCTCTGGATATTTCTGTGTGATAAAAACATGATTCTACAGGTGTAAATGCAGAATTTGTCTTAACAGTAAGCATTCATCGATGGCTCAGTGGAGGCTTTTTGTGAAGTACACCTGCAAATGTGCCACTGTGCCGACCCCCTATCCCCACTTCTTCCTACAGTAGTCATTAAAGTTGGTTAATTACAAATAACATCTTCTAATTTGCAAGTTGGAGACTCAAAAATAAAGAATTCTCTTTAACGTCAAAAAGAAAATAAAAAGATGACAGCATGCAGACAAAATTAGACATGTAACTAAAACCTTCAGACAGACAAGCAATGTCAAATCAAGCTAAATTAACGTGCAATATCTCAGTGGACTTTACAGGTTCAAAAAAAACAACAGTTTGAGGCACAGCTTCATGAATTTATAGGGATGTAATATTATACTGAATCCTGCAATATCGAAATAAAAAACATTTCAGTTCCATATGAGACTGTGAAAATATCTTCTGTGATATTACATGGTTAATTATTTTATTATTTTTCTTTTAATTATAATAGACTGCTACTGACTGTTGTATTGTTTTTGTTTTGCAAAAGACAATTCACATCCATTTTTTGCGCATGCTTAGCTCATGGCTGGCTACTTTTATCCCATTTTATTGTATTAAAGAAAAAAAGCTTTAAGTTAAAAGGAAAAATACATTTTAAACGAAAAACAACACCCATTTTTTTTCAAGTTGCAATGTTTCTTGGATGTTTAATATCATGATAAATATTGTATCGAGAACTTTTTAATCATGGTATTATTGTACCGTGTGTTTTTTTGGAATGGTTATGTTCCTGTGAATTCACAAATAAGAGTCAAAACATACACAGACACACCCTGCTAACATCTGTGAAAAACATGAACGGAGAAGCACTTAAGTAGCCAAATTAATAAACCTGCATTATTGTTGTTGCAGCAGATAACACTGTAAACACAACACTGACATCTTATCACACTATAAAATGTTATGGTAAACTTTAATTGCTTATCTAAATATGTAGTCGACAGTTGCTACCCGTTTCCGCCATCTGGTGCTAAAGATCTCTTGTTAGCTGAGGGGAACTACAAGCAACACCTGACATGAAGCTATTCGATCACATTCCACATGGGCATTTAAGCAACTGTAAAAATAAAAATATTGAATGTAGCGGTGTAAAGGGAGGTAACTTAAATATTGCACTCAACCTGAATGCATCTTAGATGAGGAAAAACTCCCAAAAAACTTTGAAAATTTGAAGAAAAATAGGAGAAGCAATTAAAAGAGGGATGAGAGATCCCTCCTCCTCAGACAACTCAGGGTGCAATAACAGCCATGAAGGGAGTATGTGGGAAGTGTAAATTAGAAAAACTGAACAGGACACTGTAACAGTTAGCAGAAAGATGAAATTGTTCAAATTAAATGTGGCAGTAATGCAGTAAATTCCATTTTAAATCCAATATTAAACCCTCTCAGCCTCGCAATAACCGAAGAAGAGCACTGGGCTGCGAGCTGTCTTTGGTGTGATGTCTACCCTCGGTACTGCGGGATCACATGATGCACATCAGCCCAAAAAGACTGCATCACATACTCAATCGAAAGAAATCGCTGAAAAACTGTGAAAAAAAATCTTGGTATGATCAAAATTTGATCCATTTGGTCCAAAAAAATATTGAAAGTCTAGAGGATCTGTACTGTTCAACAATATCTCTAGAAGGTTTTATCATTTTTATAAAAGGATAAGGCATGTCCACAATTCAGATGTTGCATTTGGGGTTTGTGATTTTTGAGCTGATCCAATTTTAGCCGCGGGCTTTGATTGTCTTTCTGTAGAGTCTCACTGTCGATGTTGAATTGTGAGAGCCTTTTGGCTGTGTCATTAGCAAAAGACTCAATCGATCCCAAGGTCCCCTCACATTTCTCAACTTTTGATTTTCAACTTTCAGCTCATTCACAGGTTGTAACTTGGAGTCAAAAGCATTAGATATTTCTTCATGGGTAGTGTCACACTGTGTGGTGCATTGTGCGTTTGGAGCCATCGTTGTGTTGCTTTATGAAACATTTAGTGATACCCGTGTTTTCCCGTCCACCTTGATTCAACGAGTAATGTAGAACAGGTCCTTACCATACTTGCTAACCCTCCCAGTTTTCCCAGGACAGCGTTTTTCATTGCCCCTCCCAAGACCACAATTCTCCTGTACATCTCTCTATTTATGACACATTTTGCACAGTGTGTATAAGCTCTATACGACTCTAAAAGTTTAATGTTTCCACACGGACAACAATACAGCAAACCAGACTGTCTGGAAAGAAACACTCCCTTTCATTAAAGTTTTAAATGATAGTGGCATACATTTTGTAAAATCCGCCACATCAATTTTCTTTTAGGGGCAGGGAAAAAAAAACAAACGAATGAAGGAAAACTGATGAATTAGTTTGTGCTGGAGATTTATGCAAGTTCACACTAGAGGGCTGACTTATTCTGTATTCTTTCTTGAGAACTAAAATAGTAAAATTAAAAGAATTGAACATAAAAATGCTGCTGCAGTGCTCTCATTATTGTTTTTATTCTTTAAAAGTTGCCAGAATTCAGAATCTCATTCATTTCCTGCCACTGGAGCCAGACTTCCTGACTTTGACTCCCCTCAAATCAAAATCCCAAATATGTTTGTTGTCCGGCACCTTTGAGTGAAAATTAAAGGGATAGTTTGGATTATTTGACGTGGGGTTGTATGAAGTACTTCTCAATAGTCAGAGTATTTACCCACTCAGTATTTTATCTTTTAATTATGAATTTTATCACTTTTTATACAACTTTCGTGCTGCAGCTCCTTCTGTAAACTGGGGGAATGCTGACTGCCATCTATCTACACTGACTACGAATAAATGCCTTCAACAACCCCACAGTGAAAAATCCAAACTACACCTTTCACCACTCATGTCTTCTTCTTCTTTCTCTTTTTTCTTTCCGGTTTCTGTTTCAACTGTATTTAATTTTTAATATACCAAAAATATTTGTCTTTGAATTGTGTACCCTTCAAACAAACTCTCCTTGGCCTTGTCTTTGTAAATGTAGTCAGAATTCTACGGTGCCATTACATTTAGGCTCATCTTGTGTTTTCTATGATTTTGTCCCTGACACAAAATGATCTGGCCTTTAAAAATGAGTGCATTTTTGTGTGTGGGGGTTGTGTGTGAAAAGAAATGAAATGCAGAACTTTTACCATCTCTTCACGTTTCATTTCACTTCTCAAATGGACATCTTCACAATCACGGCAGACACACAGCATTACGGTAACTAAAGGAATCCTGGGTAGTATGTCATTGATTGACTCTAATAGGTTACGGTAAATCCCATTTTTTTCCCCTCATCAATTACTCTCATTTATTTAGTGGACCATAACTCTATTTGTGAATGAAAACCTTATTCAGAAGACAAGAAAAATTAGCTTGTGGGAGGTGGATTGTTGGAAAAGGAAGAAAATGAGGTGTCTAACCCAAAGTGACATTTACAAATTACCTGTTAATTTCAACTGGGTTGAGGGATGATAGGACTGAATTACACTGACAGGAGGGTAACCGGGTAATGAAAGCCAAGTCTGTAGTGGCCAAATGGGTAACCTGCACTTAGAGACAAAGCAGGTTTATTCCATGTGAGCACCTGAAGTATTTTCAGCATCTTATCTGAACTGTATTCTGTCCACACCCACCTGAGAGCCTTGTTCCACCCTACAATCTACTTGCGGTCCAATTAAGTGGAGGCTGGATGATGAATAGTTACAATCAGCCTTGTTTTAGAGGCCTGTGCTCAGGAGGATACTAACCATGCAGAGAGAGTGCGAGAGAACGTCCAGGTGTCAGAGTGCAAGGTGAAGTGGCGAGACTTACAATGGTGTCACCTTGAATCCGTCCCTGCTAATGTGCGCAAGAAAAAAAAAAGAAAAAAAAAAAGTCGACGCTAAGACAACAAGGCGCAAAAACTGGTGTCCCTCACCCCCGTTCTCTTCCCCCTCCCCCGCGCCCAGAGCAAACATTAGGGAAGAGAAAACAGTGCCAAGTGGAAACGGGTGACATTTGAATTGAATACCTCAATAATGGATGCAATCTCCCTGTAACCTCCATTTAGCTGGCAGAGCCGGAGCGGCACAAAATCAAGACAGGATCCCTCAGGTCAATGGAAACAGAGGACGTCGGTTAATGATGCCTGTACTCCTCTGAAAGCATCATGGACGATGCAAGAGGGAAGATAAAAGCCCCTGCGCCTATTAGCAGTGCAGAGAATGTACGTTTCCAAGAGTTTTCCTGGAATCTGGATTTAAAGGCATAGTTCGGATTTTTCGATGTGGGATCGTATGAGGTACGATCTACAGTAGATGGCAGTCGGCCCCAGTTTGGAGAAGCAGCATAAAGTAATGTACCGCTGTGGCTTGAGGAGCACCGGATTACACGTAGTGGGATTATGTCATCTGGATACACAAAAAAGGTATTGGTCTATGCTATTTCAGTTACAGAAAGAAAGTAATCAGATTACAGATACATTTAATAAAAAATAGGATTATTAGTACATTACAATTTTAAAATAAACAATACACTCCCATGCACAGTGCACAAACAGTTGCCGACCCATTATCATGGCATCTAGTGAAAACAATGCTTCACTGGCTGGAAATTTTGACATGTTTTTCTTCTTTAAAATAATCAATCAATCAATAAATTGTCCACAATAAAAGAAGGAACAGCTGGACAAACTAATAAACCAAACAACAAACATAAAAAACTTTGAGCTGCAACAATTAATCTATTATTAATCGACTATTAAATTAGCTTTGATCAACACTGTTCACCATTTTCTGACATTTCTTTTTTTTAAATTCTCTTTATTGAAAATCACATTGCATCCACAACAAAAGTAATCACAGAAATAAAATTACTTCTGCAGAGTGATTCATTTTTCAATTCAGTACAATGTACCTGTCATTTTCTGACATTTCATGGACCAAACAACTAACCAATTAATTGAAAAAAATAATCAACCAATTAAACGATGATGAAAATATTCATTAGTTTCAACCCTAAAAACACTATATCAGGCTGCTTGGATTACGGAGGAAGGTTCCAGAGGAACAACTTTCTAATCAAGACCAGTAAGACACCACACTTACTTTATCACCTTAGCTGCTTCCACGCTTTGGAGTTCACAACATATGTCAGTCATGAGCTACATAATGAACAATTATCAGTATCTACCAACACGAAACCTGACTATCATGATAGACTATAGACTATGTCACCCAGGCCTACGATTGAGGCAGCAGTAGACCAACAACTCCCATGTTCTGCAAGGTACTGATTCCTCCCGTGGTGTCTGGTTGCTTTGGGGAGAGTGATATTTGGTTTATATAACAGTGGTTTCCCATCAGAAAAGGATGTCTGATGGCAAGGTCAAGCAGCGAAAATATTTTAATTTTAGCATACACTTAAACTGATATTGATCCACAGCAGTACTTTGCTCAGCGTCCATGCTGATGATCCTCTGCTTCTAAAAACAACCCTGCATTTTGTTCAAATAACTTTGGTATTTTTTAACATTTGAGCTACTTTTGGATCAAAAATGGTTCATAATCATAATAAAATAAAACACTTTTAATTTTATCTAAAGGGAGGTGTGGTCTCTCCAGCACCAAACAGGAATCAGCGAACCAGCTAGTTACTTTGGTCACTGCTGAAAAAACTTAAAAACCGTCACACACACGATAAATGTTGAATGAACAGTGTTATCAGTCAGCCATGTATCTGATCCATCAACCAACACATATTTTAATGATATCGTAATTTTGTTAACAGTTTGATTGTCTTTCCCACTGCCTTCTCCCACTAAAATAGCAGAGCTAACCAAAGTTTGTACGGTACAAAGAGTTTGGCTTATTAATGAATATTTTCTCTGGAGAGCGCAGGGAGCTTTGGTTAATTCAGACTGGTAGTATGTTTATTTTTTCAAACATTTTGTCAGAAAAAACTGTCCTGCCATACCTCCCTTTGCCTGGCACTAATCTTGCACCCCCACTTTTAACTATAACTGTGCACCCATGGTAAGTAATACAGTGACAGTGAATAAGTACCTCATACAAACCAACTTCAAATTAAGTGGTATCTATTTTTTCCTACCTTCCTGACATTTCACCAGAGAATATGGTATATGATGGTATTACTGTGAAAAAACTAGTTATTAAAACCTGCTGATAGAAGTCACTGTGTCACAATACTATGTGTCTAATATGCAATTAGCCTTCTTAGACCTGTCTTGTTGGTTTTAAATACTTACGGCCTCTAGGTTGATGAAAATATAGGAAATAAGCCATATTCCATAGATTCTTATTAAAGGACATGATGACACTTGTTGCCGCAGATACCAACACATCATTTGGCTGAATGGAGATGATTTGTGTATCATGTGGCTAATAAACTGCTTTTATAGTTGAAAGAGGTCAAATTAATGCTATATGTGGCAAATCCTGATTCTATATCTAGTTATTTTTAATTCATCAAGAAATGACAAACCAATTATTTCTTTTCTAACACAATTCTTCTGTTGGCTAAGTTCTCTATTGTAATAAATCAGTTTCATTTTATATTTTTATTTTCCATTAATAAAAAAAAAATCAGCAACTTCTATGTTTCAGATAACTTTATTTACAATGGTGGTGCTGAAAATCACACCTTTAGGATTTCTAAATACCCTGGTATAATATACTACTTCAAATAATCTGAACTATCCCTTTAAACACAACAATAATCCTTAGTTTTGTGCTGTCATGTTTGTCAGCTTCTCTCATAGGTCAGTAGTTTCCTGCACATGTGAGAGGAAAGGAAGAAAGACAGAAAGAGAGAGAGATCAATTAGGGCTGTGAGCTGATTTGCTTTAAAAAGGTCACCCAAGTCTTCGTACTATTGTAGGATAGTTGCTGGAAACTCCTTTAACAATGTCTACTGTGGCTGTACAGAGCGCTAGACTCCACCCTGACCTCTTTAGAGAGGCCGGCCCAGCTTCTCCCTCACTCTCGTCTGACCGGAGAAAACTAATGAGTGTGAGGCTGTGGGTAAAACCTAATGGGGCTCAGTAGTTTTTGCTCCGGGCTGACTGCTGAAAATGAACATTTAACCACAGCTCGAGTAATTGAAAAAATGACAAGCAGTACATACAGGCCATCGCCCCACACAAACACACACACACACACACACAGGGCGCCCAAATTATTATGATTATTTGCCACCTCCGGATTAGAAGCGCCTCTCCACACTGTCACTTACATCAGCAACCAGGAGTAGCGTCAGAATACACAGGGAGAAGCAGAGATGTGGAAGTAACATCAATTAAAATGAGAGTGTTAGCCTCTAGTTATGCCAGATATGGAGTAAGTGCAGAGAGGCAAGGTCTTGATGTTACATAGACTTAACTGTGTGGAAGCAGGCTGCACAGTGATAATAAGCTCCATCTACGAGGAGGAAGCTTCTCGAGGATAAAGCGGCAACACATGTCTCTCTCTTTGGAAACAAAGTGGGAGTTTTTCTGAGATTAACTTTGCTCACAGCTCCACCTGCTTGTCATTTATTGACACTGACACTTGTGTCTTTTCAAAGTCAAACTGGAAATGATGGCGCGCGAGTGATGTAACCTTTGACCCACAGAAGACATACATCGTGAACTTTGGTCAGTCCCATATCACAAAATGAATCACTCACTATTAAAACAGTTTTATTAAAATAGTTTTAGTACTGATACTTCAGTGAAGTGTGTTCAATTACTAGACTTTGATATTTAAGATTAAATCAAACATTAAATCAGAAACTCGTCTATCAACTACAAAAATGAACTCTATTAAGACTCTTGACCAACATATACATTCACCAGCTATTTTTCACTACATTCTGCTACATTACTTATATTTATACTTATAACATACTGTAGCTGTGTGGGACATTTCTCTTTTATTCTGAAAGCCCAGTATTATCCAGTGAATGATCTGTTCTCGTCAGACTCTGAATGTTAACTCACGAAGCAAATTGAGAGAAATGTTGTGGATCATATTTGTTATTAAATTGATCTGAAGTTCCTTTCTCTTCATTTAGGCAGACTGACTCTTTCCAGTGCTGCTATTTACAGCAGTTTTAGAGCTACTTATTATTTCAGCTGGTGTTTTTTGAAAATATGTTGAATCAAGCTTCGTCTAAAAAGCCACAAATACCACATATCAGGCATCAAATTAAAAAGGAACTTGTGTTTTGTTTTTTCCAAATGAAAACACCTGTAATTTTTAATTTCTTTCTGTTTTTGAAATAGAGCTGTTTGTAGGAAAATTATCACTTGAGCGAGGATTCTCAGTGAACGGCAGCAACTTTGTAGGATCGTGTCTGTTGGGGTCTAGAGGGTTAAATAAACACTGGCCGGTTATATTTCAGATTGTTTAGTTTTACTGATCATTAGTATTATTATTTTGTTTCCTAAAAGCAGATAATGGAGGAAGTATTCAGATCCTTTCCTTTAGTAGTCTGTAACAATTTTTTGATTTTCCTTTGTATCTTAACTTATAATGAGCTAATTACACTAATTACACAAACTTTCCAACATGCAACTCTTTCATTTCATCCAGTAGACCAATATGTGATATTTCAATAATAAAAGTTCATAAGAAACAACCTTTCCATTAGACTATAAAGGTAATTTATCATAGCTGACTGTGGTAGAGCATTTTTTGATTTATAAATTTGCTCATAAAGTTGATGCTGTTTGTTTAATTTACTGCAAAACACTTTTTTTTCATAGCTTCCAAATAAATGCCCTAGATCTAACCAATCTGTGACAGCCTCATGTTAATTATAAATATACCTTTTCAAATGACTGTTAAATATTGCATCCTGAGATGTATATGTGCAAATTGTTAGAACATACTTCAGTAGTTACTTCATGTGTGCTTGGACCACAAGAAACCTCGAGTGCCTCAGGAGAGAGTGGTGATTTTAAATATATAAAATAAGACTAATTAAAGCTAAATTATTATCTCAGACATTAACCAGATTGAACACGAGCACTGAAACTATGATCCATCATAATAGTTGAGCATTATCTTAAATGTCCAATGGCTATTCCATTTATGAATGTTATGCTTGATGGATGATGGCAATTAACAAAATGTAATCTCCAAAGAGTTCTCAGAAATCTCCCCCCACACTTAAACACATTCCCACAGAAAAGGTAAGACCTTGTTTGGTGTGCCGTCCTTCAGCAGATTTACCATATCATTTGAATGCTTTAAAAGGGAATGATTGTGCTTTCAGTCATTTTTTAAAAATTACCTGAGACAGATTTGATTGCTAATCTGACGTATCAGTCACTCTGTGGGTTGTTTTAAAGATGTTTGTACAGACCTACATTTGCTATTACCAACAGTTAATGGAGCAGCCTCACATTATACGCCTTGTTCCAATGAAAACAGCATTTCTGTTCAACCCTTTTTCACTCTGAAACAAAACGTCCTTTTTCCTCTTCCTGCCTGAGTGAAACCTCAGCATGCAGATGGCCTGCGTGTGCAATCTGAGTGTCTCGCTGTCCGGAGACACCGGAGATGCAGACTCCATCCAAGATCATCTTACAAAAACAGTAAATTACGGCTCAGTCTGTAAAGTACAGCCCTATTCTACGAAAGTGAAAGAGTCATTTTAGAAGTTTAGGGAAGAGCACTGTCAGCTTGTTTAATCTGAATACTGTCTGTCCATTGGTAACTAGATTTGTGCCGGTTACAGAAACCACCAGCTCATCCCAGTTTTGAAGGCAGGATTAAGGATCAAGGCTGCAACTAATGATTATCGATTAAACGATCATTTGTTTGTTCTATAAAATGTCAGAAAATGGTGAAAAATGTTGATCTGTATTTCCCAAAGTCCAAGATGATGTCCTCAGATGTCTTGTTTTATCCACAACCCAAAGATATTCAGTTTACTGTCACAGAAGATTTAAAAAAAATAAATAAATATTAATTTTCAAAAAGCTGGAATCAGATAATTTTTTCATAAAAAATTACTCAAAATGATGAATCGATGATCAAAATAGTTGGCAATTACTTTAATAATCAATATTGATTAATCATAGCAGCTCCGCGAAGAACAAGGACGCTGAATCCTCACATAAGTGGGCACATCCATGAAAACATGACACCAGGGGTGTAAATATAGACAGTGCAGGCAGTGTGGGTGCACTGGGGCCTATGAGGAGGGGGGCAATAAAGACAGGTATCAGTAATTAACACCTGTAAGGTATCAATTGAAATAACCCATTACCCATTAATACTGAAACTTCTCCAGTCAAGTAATACCTGCACTCAATCCTTTTAGTACCAAGAACTTGATAAAAGTGACTATTTGTATGGTTTTGTTGCAACCAACCAATCACAGCACACATTGAAGCATCACTGAAAAAAGGTACCGGATGAAGTAATCTGTTGGTATCTGTATTGGTATTGATTCTGGTATTGTAATTTTTTAAACAATGCCCAGCCCTTGTAACCAATACATATATTGTTATTCTACATAAACTATACAAACTATAAACTAAAAGAATGCTGAAATTATAAATACTGTATATTCACAAATATAAGGCATATAATATGTTTATACTTTCTAAAGGTAAAAAGATTGTACTTGGGATTGACAGTCTCAAAAATAAACACACTGAAAAGGAAATGAGTCATTTTCAATTAAAGAAAAATAATTACATCAAAGAAAGTTCCATAAAATTCCATAATATAAAAAAGGGATAAATAAATGCATATATACAAAATAATTACAGACGGGAAAAAAAGAATTTAAAAAAGAACTTATATCAGATAAGGTAGTCTAAGAACTGTAGTAGCTTAACTCATCTTCCTTCTTAATATTAAAGTGAACACTGCATAAAGGTTAGGTTAGATTGCAACTCAGAAATTCCTGTGTTAAACATACTGTGACTTATAACTAGCATGCCTTATAGGGCTTGACATAACTACCTTATGTCACCGAACCTAACAACAAAAGACGGTTAACTTAGAGTGGCCTTTTTCATTGTCAAAATCATCAAGTTAAATTCTCCTTGCAACATTTACTGCAGCTTCCATTCTGACTGAAGAAGACGTCAGCAGGATGAACATGTCACTCACCACTGACTCTCCCCTCTGCACTTCTCCAATGGAAACTGGCTAACATGAAAAAAAAAAAAAATCAGGAAGGAATGAGTGAAGTGAAACGAAACGGCAATCCAGTCTGATCACAAGGCTAACGCAGTAAGGATCTTAGCACCTTTGATGTAGCAGAATGTCAAGACTGAACTACAAAGCTACTGTTTTCCTCTCAGCTTTATCTAATGTAAAGTCACATCCAAAACTAGCTGAAGAACACAGTAAACACTTATTGAATTGGACTGAAATCACTATCACAGCTTATATTTTTAACCACAATAAATTACCGACTGTCTAAAGTGCTTTCAACCGATATACACTTCTATTAACTTTTCTAATAGCTTCATAAATACTGCATGAAAAGCTGGATAAGATATCTACACTATAGGCTCGAGCTCAAGTGATTTATTATTTTATTATTAAGTAAAAACAGCATCTGAACTGCTCTTTAACAGCTGAAAATTACAGCCTGTGGCACATAAGGCTACAACCCAGTCAGTGATGTCAAAGTGTTTGGTATTTTGCCTTTGACAGCTGCCTGCTGTGTGTCCTTCTATGAACTGCTCCATGTTTGAAAGTTTCAACACACAGACTGTAGTTTGGTGTGTTGACTGAAATTCACTCATCATATGCACAGAACTCATCTGATTTTTATTCCATCCAACTACACTGTAAAAAAAAAAATAGTTGAGACAACTCAAAATTTCAAGGCAACGCAGTGCAATGTTTGTTTGACTTTTAAGCCCGACTTAAACTTAAGTTTTGAAATAAACTTTAAAAAGTCTTGCCGAACTACAATCTTCAGTTTAGATAATTTACTTTACTTCTTTAGATAAAATTGAATCTTCGAGTTTTAGAAACTCAAAAAAGGAAAAATATAGATATATATTTCAGTAATTGGTCTTTAGTAATTAGTAAGTAGTAAATTATAACAATCATTCACTTTCACTGTCCTGACAATTAATTAATATTTTAGCTTAATTTCTCAAGCAAAAATATTTTCTGGCTCCAACTTGCAGAACTTTGTCTAAAAATACAACAAGACATCTTACAGCCTAAATGATTAAAGACACTTCAAGTAGTTTTTAATTGGTGATGACAGGGTCTCAGTATATGACCTACATAAGTTAATAAGACCATTCTCCTTGAAATCAGATGAAACGAGGCTGTGTTTACATTTTTCCAGGCAAACATCCCAGAATGTAGTACGTTAGCCAGTTAAAAGGAAGCAGGAGGAGATTTTTATCTAAATGATTTTATTTTTTGCTCTTCTATTTTGTGGTTTTTACAGTGGAAACACTACCGCTTTTGTCCACAGGGGCCTCAAAATCAACACAATATCAAAGTTCCATGTAGCAGCTTTAATGGAAATGAAAGATTAAGTGATGACCATAATTAATTGCAGCCTTACATAACATACTGTTTTTGTTTTCTGAGTTGCATACAATCTTTTTTTTCCCCAGTTTTCAGCAGAACATATCCTTTGATGCCGAATAGCTACAGAACAGTCTGTCTGGTCAGAGAACAGAATACTTTCTCTTTCTCAAGAGACAGGTCAAAGTGTAAGAGGTGAATTAGTCATGAAGGAGGCGCAGTAATCGATAGTTACAACACCGTCACCTGCCCAGTGTAGTCAGCAGAAGTGGCAAAAGTACACACATTCTCTACTCAAGTACAAATACAGATACTTGTGTAAAAAAAAAAAAAGACTGGTAAAAGCAGACGTGTTGATTTGACTTATTTACTCAAGTAAAAGTGAAAAAGTACAGGCTCGGAGATGTATGTATAAATGTACAGTTACACTCTTAAGGATATTTCTACTGGCTGTTTCTGGGCAAAACTAACTGAACCTCACCTTTTCTCCATAGTCGAGTCTCCCTCTAAGTCTGTTTCATCTTATGTGTTTTATGTCATTTTTGTCTTATGTCCTGTTTCTTCTTTTATCTAGATTCTGTCTTGTTCTGTGGTTTTCATCTCATTACGTCTCGTTAAGTTTTATGTAATTTTCGTCTTGTTACATACACTGTACTTTATTGCGGTCAAGCCATTAAAGCCACTTTCAATTGATGTTTTCCTACTGTTACATCTTGTAACATAATTTTCATCTTGTTACATCGCCTGTCATTTTGTACTGTTATGTTGTTTCATCTTGTTACACCATATTTGTCTCTTGTCATTTATGTCATTTTCATGTGTCATGTATTGTCATGTCAATTTTGTCTTGTTACATCTTGTCTGTTTTGAAAATGTACAGAGTAGAAGGTACAGATATTTCTGTTAACTACAGGAAGTAAAAGTAAAAAGAAATACTCAAGTAAAGTACAGATACCTGAAAAATCTACTTAAGTAAAGTGATCTGCACTGTACCTAATGCTGACAACTAAATTCAAATGGTAACCTTCAGATTAATCTTATTTTGAGCTACAGTCATGATGCCACTCGACCGTCTATGCACTGGTTATTGCTTGGCAAATTTCTGCATCTATCTTATTCAAATCACTCCACACACACACTTACAACAGACCTAACAGGCATAAATTTAACATTAAAATCTCTAATTCTCTAATATTTGTTTATGAATGGGGGAGTTGTGCCTTTGAAACAGCTCTGCAGATGATTTTTAAATCATTACCCGCCCGTTACTTCTTTTCATTATTCCACTTCCAGCATTGACCTTCTTTCCCAAGCACTCCACCTGTTTTTCCTCTCCTCCCACTTCATTGTAGCCTTTTCCCCTGGCCTCTGCAGTGTCTTCATTACCACAGTATATAGATGCTGCTGCCCTGACTGCCTGCTGTAATGAGGGAGAGCCTCTGCATATGGACGCCGGTTCAACGCAGACTTATAACCACCGGCAATGTTTTAATCCTTTAACGGTAATGAGAGGTCAAGTGATTGGGTGTTGGACCCACAACACAGTTGATAATGATTCACTCAAATGCTATTTGAAACGTGCGTCCGTCCCTCCTCCTGTCATCGCCTTCATGTAGTGCGCGCCTCATTCATAACTGTCAAGAACCTACTCATCTGCACCCCCAGCTTATTTGGGTGAAAATCGCACATAAAATGTATTTTCCACTGCGGAGAGGACAGAAGAGAGAACTAATCTCATTTCTTTTGACACTTCCCTATAATGATTTTTTTTTGGGGAGGGAGACAGTGGAGGATAATCCTTGGATGGATATGAGCCTGTCCCATGTCTGCAAGTCTGGTAAAAGCAGGAGACGCAAGCTGACTTTCAGATGTACCCTCCAGCTTCTGCAGCCGTTGAGGTTGGGGTGTGGGGTGGGTAAAGAAGAGGTAGAAGACACTAACAAGATCATGCAATATTAATGAAGTGTTGAGATGTGGGACATGCAAGGCAAATCGGCCACTGTATATGCAGGAAAATAATATCTTACATGAGCATGATGACTTGCATCTGTTAAAGAGGGTGGTAACTGATTCCAAATAGAAAAGGGCCACACTGGAAATATGCTTTTTTTTAAAAATATATTATTATAATTAAATATTATTATTATTAATTTTTGTGGCTGGACTTGAAATAACTGAGGCTGATGAGGAAATGCCTTTAGCTTATCTCAGAAGTGAGCAGTAATTAGGCCTGCACTGTCCAATCAAACAGTATTTCTAATATGTACATGCAACTGGGGAGGCAACCTTCTGACTTTCCAAAAAACATCAAAAACATATTCTCATTACTAATTAGTATTCTATTTTGGGAGAGTTAAATACTGCCAGAAGAAATTAATGTGTCCTGGTGAGTGTGAAGAGATTTAGTCTAATATTTACTGTCTGTATCAGGATAATTCACAAATAATTGTATTCATTATATCTATATGTTTTAAGTTTATTTATTTTATGCCCTTGTGTCTTCACGGGGATAGTACAAATTATCTGAAGTGGGGTTTCATGAGGTAATTGTAGATAGTTGGTGTATTAGCTACAATACATGGCAGTCGGCACACTTCCAGTTTGGAGAAGCAGAGAGGAGCACCAGCACAGAAACTAAGTAATGTACTGCTGTGGATAGGGTCGGCAACAATAGGTATTTTAGAGAATATTTTCACTGTTTTACTTTGCCATCACATAGCCTTTTCTGGCAGGAAACCGCCATTATAGAAGCCAAATATTGCTCTCTCCAAACCAACCAAACTCCATAGCTGAAATCAGTCATTTTACCTCACAAAAGATGAAGCCACTGCTTTGATCTGTTGGTTTGTTGGTTTTAATGTGTGACTTTGGGGTTTTAAAAAGACAGTTTGGATTCACCAAAGTCACACAATAACACAAACAAACTAACAGGTCAAGGCAACGGGGAGACCAGCAACTCATGTGTTCTGGGATGCAAAATAACTCATTTTGCCTATGGGGTTTGGTTGGTTTGTAGTGAGCGATATTTGGTTTATGTAAACTGTGGTTTCCCGTCAGAAAAGGTTGTCTGACAGCAAAGTAAATCGGTAAACATATTCTAAAAATAGCAAAAGCTTAAACTGCTAAAGAATTTTTTAAGATGGACCATTTTCAAGTGGCTAAAATACTTTATCTCGCTGACCCTGTCTCTAGCAGTACATTGCTTAGCTTCTGTGCTGGTACGTCTCTCTACGTCTCCAAACTGGGGGCGTGCCAACCACCACCTACTGTAGGTGATACACCATTGATAAGTACGTCATACAACCCTGCTTCAAATAATCCAAACTATCCCTTTAACTGCTAGCTGCAATTCCTGGTAATAGTATACACAAGTCAGAAGTCTCAGTTTACACACACTACTATACATCTCTCAAGTCAGGAACACATGCTGTAACATCTACTGCAGATACTGAATTAAAAAGAGGATATCTGGTGCACAGCATTACCATCAACTTGCTTATTTTGTTTTGTAGCAGTGTAATATTTTTATCATGAAACATCAACATAAACCTGTCAGTGCAATGATGCAGGTTGTTAGCATAATTTGCATTCTTTAACTTCCTTGTTGCTGGTAAAAATAAGATAGATGTACTTGTGATCAGAAAGTGGTTTCAAGCAGGGAAGTGTGAAAGTAGCACTTACAATCTATAATACTGATGCACAGTAACAGATGGGACACTTCTACAACATTAGCAGAGTTGACCAACAACCCACTTTTTACAAGCTTGCAAAACTAGGTCAGCAATGACACATACTGGTCCACTTTTATTTGAAATGTATAGATGATGAAGATTGTATATGCTACATTTAAGAAGCAAATACCTTAAAAATATTTAGTAAAATAAATTCTACAATAAGCATTACCGGAACTATGAATATTTCTAGGAAATATGAGGCAGGAGAAAGCACTGCAACACTGCTGCACGTGAGAGAGACCGTCCCAGTGGGAGAAATGAGACCATCTGCCCCTCTGCAGGTGACTGTCCCCAGATAGAGGATGGAGTTAAGCTGAGACAGCGAAAGAGAGCAGCAGGGTAAACTGTCCTGCTATGAAGCTACTGTAGCAGTCAAAGCCCAGTAATAGGCCCACTACTGTTGTTTCTTGAGTGTTACAGTGATAAATTTCATTTAGGACTGAGCATGTGCCACAGGGGTCGCAGACACACAGCTTCCACTGCTGAATGACATCCTCCTGGGTGTCACACCAGGGGTGACACTGTGGCCATGGATTTGTCACTGGCTTAGAAAGGCTAAGAGAGCCGCATGCTGGGAACACCACGACACAAAGAAGCATCATTTTCAACAATGAGGTCATGACAAATAAATTTAACAGTAACAGATACAGCCCTTTTGAATTTTTCTGTGGTCTGCAAGAGGCCGCCAGCAAATCAGACTGGCATGGCTGTGATATGATAAATAAAATTACATTTATCTGAGCTACTTTGTGCCATCAGAACTATAGACTGTATAATCTAAACCAGGAATCTGCCAGGGCTGGGGAGTAATGGATTACATGTAACAGGATTATGTAAATAGGATACAAAAAAAGGTAGCCATATTCCATTAAAGTTAGTTAAAATAAGATGTTTGTCCACTCTGCGCTGCCGTAGACGGCGCAGGATGATGATCTCCGTAAGTCGACCCGGCAGTATGTAACTATAAATGGCTATTTCTAAAGTAACGGGAACATATAGATTATGAGTTTACGTTGATTGATAATAATAAATAACATACTTATATACAATATATCTCATTTATGTACGTAAATTCCTGTAATTATTACACACTGGTCCTTTAACAGGAAATTAGTAATTTTATCAGAATACATTTTTAAAGGAACCCTCCAAACCCTGTTAGCTGCCATTAGCTTACACCCGCTCTGTACCTGCCATTCAATCAGTCAAGCCTCACACTGCACTCCGGTGGGCCGCAGAGAAACTCATGTTCTCTAAGCAAACAGCGAGCTTTAAAATGTCTCTCTCAAAGTGAAAGAGGTGTAAAAGTTGATTGTAAAATGCGCTAAGTCCTGACCAGTTGTTGTTTTTTTTCTTTGCCAACCACAAAATCTGAAGAGCAACTACAAATCAAATCATGGCTAGTTTTCTGCCAGTTTTTCTGAGGTCTCAGAGGAATATATCTATTAACATTATACACAGAGTATATCTTTGCTGTTGAAGTTGTGGTCAATGGTCAAGAACCACATTCCCGTTTTTGCAAAGTTGGGCATTTGATTATATTGAGGTAGAGATTCAACATTAAAACAGAAAACTGGTATCAGTACATTTCTTGCAATGACCACTACCCTGAACTCAAATATCTGAGTGCTGTTTAAAGAGTTCCATTTTGTTATCAATGCCATGCAAACATTGCAGTTTTCTGTCTGAAAGAGTGAACCTGGAAAAAAAAACCAACAACAACAACATTCTCCAAAGCAATTTGAAGAAACCATCTCAGCCTCACCCCTGTGCACTTGGCTCGACAATCGCTCGTTATGCAAATAGGTAGCCCGAGGTAATGCAGACCTAAACAGCCAAAGCAAATTAGACGAAACAATTCTGCCAAGTAAAGACACTACAATTAACATCTTACTTAACGATGTTACTGTATTCTGGATCAAAAGGAGTGAGGGTTGTGAGATAACCTTGTTTTGCTTTTATGTTTAGATATGCTGCTTGGACACACAGTATATAATCTGCCCAGAAGGAAATAACTTACCTAGCATCAGCGTGTGAGCAAACGTGGCTGATAAGGAGACAATTTGACACGCTTCTGTTTATCAGGGTTTATCAGCAACATAAACTGGGACAAACCTGGGCTACTTCATCACGCTAAAGAATATAAGCCGCAAATATGTATCCAAGTAGCTACGTGAATACATTAAAGGAAACAACAGAATTAATTAGACTGGAATTAACTTATGAAAGATAATTAAAGTCACCCTGTGGAGTTTTCATTGTAAACAAACATTTGGTTTTGTTCGCGTTCAGTGTTGCTCACCAAATGTTTTGTGTGTATCCTTAAGGCCTTACAAACACACTAAATGCACTTCATGTCTTGCAAAACATTTGAAACTTTTTTTATATCATTTTTGTCTTACTATGACTTTTATATTATTTTCATCATTACGTGTCATTTTTGTCTTGTTATGTTGTTTTTGACTTGTTACGTAATTTTCATCTTGTGACATGTTTAAGATTATTTCTGCTTTGCTGCATCTTTTACGCAGTTTTGTCTTGCATCAACATTTTTGTCTTGTTACGTCATTTTCTTCTTGTTACATGTTTTACATCAATTATTTATTGCTACATCTTTTACATAGTTTCGTCTTGTTACGTAATTTTTGTCTTGTCACAGTTTTTGTAGTTTTATGTCACTTAAATCCTTTTTATTGGTGTGTCTCTTTTCATTGTCATCTTGTCCCATCTTTGGTCATTTTTGTTTTGTCGCTTCTTCTGTTATTTCCATCTTATGTTGTTCATATCCTTTTTGTTTTGTAGCATCTTTTACACTGTTTTCACCATGTCACATCTGTCCTGTGTTATGTGCACTGATGGATCAAAGAAGTGTCTTTTCTTTGTGTTATTGTCTCATCTATTCAGGTTCAAAATAAGCCTCAATGCATTAAAACTCAAGTAATGAGCCTGTTTTGAAAATGTAAGGAGTAGAAAGTACATATATTTATGTTAAAATGTGGGGCTAAAAGTCAAAAGTTGTCAGAAAAATAAATACTCAAGTACAGACACCTGAAAATTTTACTTAAGTACAATAACAAAGTATTTGTACTTAATTACTTCCCATCAGAGATGAAAACATTGCACCCACTGTGGTCAAAGCCTAAAGGGATATCCTCATTATATTGTCTGAAATTTGTTCTCTAAGATGTTTGTGTACCATTGTGAATTGAAGTAATGATTCAAGTGAAGGAAAAACATCTATCATTACACTAATTTCAATTAAGCAGTGCAGTAACACTTAAACTGTCTGCATGACATGGGCTGATGACATGACAACATGGGTCCTACCTTTTTTACCCACCACCTGGGGTAAACAATTAGCAAATTTCTATATTAGCAAGGCACTCACTCTCCGTCTCTGTGATGCTCTCATCTCTATTAACAGACAAATTCCATTAGCTAAAAGCATGTTTTTCTGTTCCCTGCTTGCTTATTATTAGCTCCAATACATCAACGGTAACATTATTCTAATATCATAGCTTTTAAAAATGTCACCCCAGACATCTCTGATAACAAGCAAACCATTTCTCAAAACAGAAATCATCAAATAATGTCTTGATTGCATGATAATGCTATAAGAAGATGAGTGTGTATTTGGTAAATGAAACATGAATCCACAAAACAACAAACCAAATGCATAACATCCATTGATGGAAACATCTGTGACTCATTATGCAAACTTAGGTTAATTCTTTAGAGTTCGATTCATTAAGGAGTATTGTTAGTTTCAGTGGCTGAGCCCTTATTATCATGCATTTAGGAAATGAGGCAAATAGAAAAGGCATAAGAGCCCAATCAATAGCTCTTTTCATTTTGCCTTAATGGCCACGTCTTTTTTCCCTCGTGGACTAAAAAGAACACAGGGGAGGTTGGTGTTACAACCATAAAATGTAATTTCTCTGCAGGAAAAAACATAATAATGCCTCCTATCCCCTTTCTGCATATTCCTATAACATTCTGCCAAATTGAGTATGGATTTAACATCAAAAGGTTACATGAATTTTTCAAATGAGATATTAGAGTCAATATTTCAAGCAGAGGATATTTCAATTCGGGGGCTTACATGATAGGGGCCGTGTGCTAAGATGAGCTGGCTTGCAGGCATGGCTGCAGTTTTGCCACGAAATTGACTTGCTAGAAAAGTCAAACCCAAGGATTTTGATGTCAGACATGACAGGAAATATGAAAAATGCTCAAAATCGTTCCCCTTTAATAGCAGAACAAGTGAAAACAAATGTGTACGTGAGCACACTGCAGCACAGATTCAACAGTAATCGTTGGAGGAGAAGCCATCGAGGACTCAGACTCCATAATGTCTAGATTTTTAATGAAAACATTTTCCTCAATTAAAATACTTTCACTCTGCCGTGCACAGCCACAAGACTGCTGGACTGCACTGCAACACAGCGAGAAGAGTGAACTTTGGGTACGTACTGCAAATGATAATGAACCATATGTCTGCATTTTTACTTATGCAAAATTTAATCCAAAGTAATTCAGTTAGCAACACCATTATCTGGGCTGCTACCATTACAGCTACAGCAGACCACAAAGTGGTTTGGAGGATTTTCCTCCAGTCGGGTCAGTAGACGTCTTCATCAGTGCTTGTCGTACAAGCTAATTCTGATTGAGCATAAACCGACACTAACGGTCACATCAAAAATATTTTCTTGACATCCTTTTATTAGGGCTGCAACTAACAATTATTGTATTTTCTTGATTTATAAATTAATTAATCCTGTCAACATTTTATAGATGCAGTACACGATTCTGGAGGAAGATGCGTCGTAGCTGATTGCGAGTCTTGTGAGTCTTATTAATTACCCACACTTTGAATTGGCGGCTTGAAAATGGTTGATTTTCTAAAGCTTTAAAACCAGGGTGCCTACAGCTTAAGACAAGTTAGATGTAAGACTTTTTTGGACTTTTGTAATGCCATGTGGAAAAAATTTAAGACCAAATTTACAATAAGCAAAACTGAAGGAAAAAACATCCGTTACTTAGTGTTAGAGACATTTTTTGTCAGATATAATCAGTGGTGGACAGTAAGTAAGTACTGTTACATTACATTGCTGTACTTAGAGCTACACTAGGACCTTTCATATAGTGTTGGTTTTTAAGGCTTCTGTTTACAAAAGCAGTGGTGTTTTCACTGTAATCACCACAAAATATAACATACAACATTATGGTCTAGTTAACATATGTAGGTCATATAGAGCAGTGGTTCCCAACCTCTCTTCCTCTGTTTGTATCTAATGAAAGCTACACCCCCCCAGCCCACACACACACACACATTGTTTATATGGTTTCTATCTTTTACATTTCATCCAGTTTAAACTGTTCATATTTCTAAAATATTTTCCTGCTCTATATATGGCTTGTTTACTTATTATTTATTGTTTTTTATTGATGCTTCTTTCTATTTTTGCTCTCCACTTCGCTGCTGTAACACTGCAAATCTCCCCATTGTGGGACTAATAAAGGATTATCTTATCCTATATTATATTTACTATCTCCTCTCTTTTCTAATTTAAGCTTTGCATCTTTTCTTTTAACAACCCAACAGAACTACTTACACACACTCATCATTACCAAGAAGAATAATGATTCATACTCACAGAGTTGTGGTCTACTAAGTAACCCACTACTTGAAATTGAGGACAAAGAAATGTATCTTTTGTATAAATTGTGATTTTAGTTAACATGTGCAAATCTGATTTTGATGACCTCACAGCAGACAAAGTCTTGGTGACCTGGTGACAGAAATCACAGGGGTTAGGGTTAGTAATAAACCGAGACTGTTTCATAACCAGTTAAAAACTCCTTGTAGTAGCTTTAAGTACAGTGCTTTATAAGTAAGTATGCACTTGTACTTTACTTGGGAATTTCTATTTTATGCTGCTTTATATTTCAGTTTCACTACATCTTAGATGGAAATATTGTACTTTTGACTCCACTATATTTATCTGACAGCTTAAGTTCATTTTCAGATGCAGATTCAGATTAGTTCAAAATATAAATAAATACACCAAATCTGACTGGACATGATCTTTGCAGCGGCTGTGCAGATCCATTTGTTTGTTTTTTCGTGTGATGTGGTTGAGGCTCTTGTCAAACATTAAAAGAAACGTGTCCTTGTTAGCATCCGCTAACAAAGATGCAGACAGAGGGAAGAAACGTGGGCAACAACGGAGTCTGGGAACATTGTGCGGAATAGGTTTCCTAGTCCGTCATTTGGCTTGTTGTCTGGTGATTTATCACTGTGTTCAGACACAACAGTACCTCCACCCGAATGTTGTTTGGAAACCTGCTGCTGCTTGTTCTGGTGCTGGTATCAGAGATGGTGGTGGAGTCAAACACAATTTGGAAATACCTTGCATCAGTTTGCAAGCTGACTGGGCAGTCTTGTGTTTTTCGCTCTTTATATTGGACTCTACCGCCTTTAAACCCATTCTACCAAGTTAAGATACAAAACACATCGTGACTGGTACAAATTTCCTGACACTGGTTTCAACCATGCCTTGAACTCTCCATTAAATAACAAGTTCTCATTGAATTTACGCTTCCCCGTGTCTCCATGTGCAGGTCACTGGCTATCAAGCAGGCGGTGCATCTGCTCTGAGCATCCCATCCAAAAACAGAACAAGTGTTGTGGGTTCCGCTATCATGTGCAATGTTAATACAAGAGACTTATGATATATATATTTTTTTTATTTAATTGCAATGTCAGAAGAAATGATTAACAAAAATCCTACTTCCTATGTCTTTGCATTTTTAAGACTTTTGAAAGGTTGATTTAATACATTATAATACCAATTAAGGCCTTATTTTTTAGATAAATTATAACGCCTTTTAAAACTTAATGATCCACAGGAACCCTGGAAAACAGCAAACAAGGAGCAGAATCTAATTTTCTCTAAAACTACTTGAGTTACATTATGCTTAATGGTTATTAGAGATCTTTTGTCCAATGATGCCACAAATAAACTGCCTACCCCAGCTTTAAATAAACCACTTACACACCCATTTATGGAGCAGAGAGTGGGTCTGAGTCACTGGACTGGGTCTCCTCATTAACACACAACAAAGAAGATCACTATGCAGGAGAAGGTCCATTATATACTGCTTGTAATCAAGCTGTAATCATGTCCTAATAACAGAAATGATACTCATGAAACCCCCAATGCAACAGCTTTATAGTAATATTGTTCACTAATAATTTAACTACAGCCAAAGCTACTGGATGGACCTGTTATAGATCAGACCACTATTGTCTGGAGGGGCATGAATTAATCTTGTTGAGCAAAGCAGAATCACTTCTTTATTCTCCCAGATTAACAGCTGTATTTTCAATATGGCTTTCACCGGCTAATTAAGAAATAGGAGCTGATTCTAGCAAGAAGTGATTCAGAAGAAAGTTTTACCTCCTCGCGATCAGTGGGGGTATTCTAGAGGGAGCAGGTCGTGGGGTGCCCCTCTTCCCAAAATCCTCCACGCCTCATCCTTCATCTGCGGCTGCTCGTCATGTCCCGTCACCGGCACAGTTACACCTGAACACTCTGCTGCTGCCAAACACCTGGCTCCATCTCCCACTGTCCAAATGAAAAATAAGCATAATCTGCCTTTCTGAGTATCCAGCAAATGAGGGATTTCATGACAAATTGGGTGGAGGTTTATTATGCAAAGGGGGAGGCAGAACAGAGCCAGAGAGGAGCTAAAATAAAGGGAGGTGTAGTTAGGAATGGCAGAAATTGTGGTAATGACTTGTAAAATTTTGGCTTGACTGCTAATTACTGTGGGTATATTTAAAGTCCATGCCATGTTTTTTTGTACAAATGAACAAAGAGTTATTCTTTATTTGACTCCTAACTGAATGCTTATGAAGATTTTTACTGTAAATGGCTCAAACTAAAAACATCCACTATACAAGTAGCACACTATATTTTAAACGGTATTTATTTTAACAATATGTAGAATGTACGGTATATCTGGAATATGTCAGTAAGGAAAATATTTAGCAGCAAGAATTTTGTTACAATCTTTAATCCAGTTTGTGTAAGTACCCAGCTGCATGCAGTGAGAAATATGTGCATCATCCTGAGGAGAAATTCAGATTCACTCCGCAATAGAGCATTAACTGCCTCAATAGCTTGATTGATGTGTTTCTTAAAACTTAATTAGTGTGAAGATAAGTGGCCGTTCAATAAATGTCTGGCAGTTGAATACAAGTGGCATTCAAAAACATTTCAAAGCGCATAAAACTGAGAGAGCGCAGCAGGAAAAGAGTCACGAAGAAGCAAGAGGGGTGAATACAAAGGCAGCCAGACTGTCATGGTTTGTAATACTTATGGTATGTGAAACAGTCCAGGAGCCTGACTCTCATGCAAGAACACTGGAATTTAAGACACTATAGAAATGTCTGTAGATTAACAGGCACCTTGAACCTACTTGTAGAAAGCTAAGAGAGTCTTAAAGGGATAGTTCACCCAAAAATGACAATTCAATCATTATCTACACATCCTCATGCCGACTGAAGGCCAGGTTTAGTTTTTTAGTCCAAGAATCAGAAATGCTGTGTTTAACTGAAGTTAAAAATCCATATTTTCTGCCCTCTCTGCGAAGTGATGTATAATGAGCAAAGAATAAACGTAGACTAACTCACAAAAAAACAAAACAATGCATTGAACCTTTGATTTGCATAGTGAATCTGCCAGCTCTGTCATTTGTCTGCTTCTTTTCCCGCTCATCTCTCCTCGGAAATCACTTTCTTAATGTTCTGTTTTCAGTTTCAGTATCTTCTCTTCTCTGTTACTTCTTCATTAAAGTTCATGTAATGCAATAATAAATGTATTCTGAGTTTGTTACACCAGAGAAAAATGTGTTATTAATCACCCAGCCAAAGTTCACTGATTAAAAAAAATGGTATTTAAAATTTTAAGATGGTGAAAAAAATAAGCAGTTTTCTCTGGTCTAAACCACTAAATAGAGAGTCTAGTGAAGAAAGTCATGAGTTCATTCACTTGTGGCAGGTAAACGAAATGAACCAGATCACTTAAGAGAACTGGTCTTCTCATAACTTGCTCAGCTAATGCTAAATGCTAACACACTCTAGTCTATATGGCATTAGTGAACATATGGCTCCAGTGCCTCAGTTTAATAGTCTAACTCCACAATTCAGAACTACATAGTTTTCAGTCATTTCACGTTTTCAGCAACTATATTCACACGTAGATACATAACCTGAGTGTACACACAAGATGAAGGACTGTATTTTCATAGCAGTCATATTGATATGGAATAGTAGGGTACACACGGGTGTTACTGATGATAGTAATCAAGCTTTGGTTGTATTCAGTGTAGCAGAGCCTTTACAGTGAGGCGACATGTGCAACAGCAGCACCTGAATGAAACAGAACCTTAATTAGTATCATTGGTAACACCTGAGTTTACACTGTTACTATTTGTGTCAGAATGGCTGCCGTGAAAAAGGTCTATAAATCATCCAGACAATATAAAGGCCGACGTTATCTTATTACAGATGTATCAGTAGTAGTGTACATGTTGGTGAGTAAAAAGTAATTGCAGCACTGAAATGCCAAAGTAAGACTGAATTAATTTAGCAGCAACACCGTTACGTAGTTCACCACAGAGCACTGAGCAAGATGACTTACCAATAATATCTCTATTTTTAGGCTACACCACTACATACATTATGTATCTCAATATAAACATTTTCTCTAAATAAATATGCAGTAAATAGCGGTGATCTTACAGAATAAAATACATTGCTGTACACCGTAATAAAATAGTGGAGAAGACTCAAACTTTCAAGGCAATGCACTGCAATACATTTTTGAGTTTTTAGTCCAACTCAAACTCTCAAGTTTTGAAATAAACTTTGAAAAGTTTAAAAAACTTACAATCTTTAGTTGAGATAATTTACTTTGCTTCTTTAGATAAACTTGAATCTTTGAGTTTTAGAAACTCAAAAACATCCATATTTGGTCTGGGCAATATGGAGAAAATCAAATATCACCATATTTATGACCAAATACCTTGATATCAATATTGCAACAATACTGTAAGAATTACTATTAGCACTTTCACAAAATATTAAGACAATTAGATTTTTGAATATCATCAGTAATGTGGATATAATGACTAAGTGAGTAAAGGCAAATAAAGACAAGAGACAAATCGTAAGTTGTATCTTAAGGTCTCTCTTAAGCTTACGGGCTGTTTCCCAACTCTGGGAAAATACAACTTACGACGCACGTAGCGCTAAGAAAGGCTCTGGGAAATGGAGCCCTGGTAAGTTGAGAAAATAACATCACCTTACCGTAGTGCAGTCTTTAAAACGAGGGAAAGACAACACTTGAGACAATATCTAGTCTTTTTTCATACTTTTACTATGAAAAGAGCAATTTTATTTATTTGGATTTGGCATCCATAGCTAACCTAGAGTCAGTAAAATCAGTAAAATCTAGAGGTAAATGCACTAAGCTGTAGATGTAAGCTACAACACACATTTTAGTTTACTTTCTTTGTTATCCCATGTATAGTCCCAGTGTATAGTTTTTACAACTGGACAATATATGAATCACTTTAGACCTTCAACAACAAAACATGGAAACTTAAATGTTAACAAAAAAGAACTATTATTCATTTACATTTATTTTTTTTGCCAAAGCCATGGGGAGCCATTGTTGAGGTACAAAAGAGACACAAACAGCTCTGGAGCCTCAGGTTGCTGACCCCTGATTTGGACAGTATTTTGAATCCTGAAAACAGCACCGTGGTTTGTAGACTGTGAGACGATAAGAATCGATGTGTGGGAAAAAAGAGCCCTAACCTACAAGTTCACCTCAGAGAGCATGCAAAGATTCCTTTCATGTAAATCACTGAAGTAGATTATGAAGACAACGCTAATGCAGTTTAACAACGCAGTGGTACCCGAGCCTGACAGCGGATGTAAGTTCAGTTGAAAACCTAAACACAACTGGAGATGAATAAATATCAACTTAAGGAGGACCAGGGACAGATAAACAAACAACAAGGGGAAAATGGGACATTTAAAAAAAAAAACTGCTGACATCTAAAAGGCAATTGAATTTGCATACCACAAACTTTCATCTGGGGGATGTGAAGAAAGACTCCACCACAGGAATCATTTAATATTTAATAAATTAGAAACAGTAGCTATGGCTAATTAGAATTTGCACATTTACAAATCAGCCCTGATAGCAAAACAAATTATGAAATATAACGGTGCTCTGTGGATTACCAAGGGAAAATTAGATGATAGACAAAGCAAATGGAGTATCACTAACAACATACTGTCAGAACACATCACACAGCTAATCCAGTTAGGGGGGGGGGGGTGCCATAGGGGCTTTGCTTTAAAATATTGATACGCTATTCCGTAAAAAGCTTTTTTTTTTCCCTTCTTGCAAGAGTACATTCAGTCTAACACTTGCTTATTGCTCATGGGTCATTAGCCCTCATCCTCTGCTGCTTGGCCAGTTTGCTTTGAAAGAAAGGCCTGTGATTAAATGAATGTGTTTGCTCTGGTACTCCATTAGAGGAGGTCTGGATGCTTGCAGTTCCATTGTTTATATTACGGGTACAAAGGCAGGCAGTGTGTAAACTGCTGTTGTATTCATTATTAGATTACTTCCTGGTGCAATGGCTTTTGGTAAAAGCCATGGAATTCTTGTAAGGGGACTCGACATGAACTCAGAGGAAAAACATTTATCAAATGATAAAGGCCAAGGCCGAGGCATATTCAAACTTAAGTAGCTATAGAGTGGATGCCATACAAAATCTACATCAATAAAAGTCAAATAAAGAATTGTGGAATAGCACAGAGTGGATTGGGGCTATTCTGTATGTCAGGGTTGGGCTTTTAACATAACAAAGTGAGAGCATATTTATCATAATGTAGCACACACATAATGTAACACTTTAACTCCATTTTAGACCAATTTGAAAAGATTCTATCAAGTTTTCATTGCAGTAAGGTTTGCATTTAGTCCTTACACATACAGTATGTGTCCTTTGTAATACAAACTGTCCGAGTGAATAAAAACAGAAGTGATGTTAACATGATAGAAACACATTGTGAAAAGCAGATATGGTGGTGAATGGGGATGTCTCTAAATCCACGATCTGGTTTGACTTTTGATTTTAAGCTCATAAGTAAATTTTCGACTTAAATGTTTTTTCGTTTTTTTTTTTTCCAGCACTGATGGCTTTGAGATCTCAAATCTTGATGTGTAAAGATCAATAGATCAGAGGTTTTATGCCCTGACAACTGCCATTTAGATTTTCAAACATGGCACTGAGTTGTGCAAAATTATGTGCAGTTGTGCAAAACACTACTTTCCTTAAATTTCTTTGCTTTCAGGAAGGTGAGCTCAGTTGTAATGCTGCCAAAAATGCTGATTTATCAATAAATATTGATACTTCATATTTGCAATGCTTCAAAAGACATTTATCTCAGTATCGATCCTCCAGTATGAGCTGCACTTTCCTGCTCTTTGACCCACACACAGCTGCAGTGCCCACACAGTCCCAGCATCGTGACAACACCACTTCACTTCTTGGAGGAGGTGGCTGAAGGGCAGATGAGGTCCAAGATCATGACCATTTCAACTCCTCCATCTGGAACAGCCTACAAAAATGCATTCAGCAGCTGTCTCATCCGTCTGAGATATTCTAAGCACTCTTTGATACCTGCGTCCATCTTCCTGTACAACACATGCAGTAATGACTCTTGTCTCAGCCAATTACGTGGTTGCTGAATCCCACTGCAGGATGGTCACCCATCATGGACTGTAGACTAATTTACTGTTCCACCCACTGAACACCACCAGTCACTGTTCTGCACAGTTTTTATACCTTTCATAACTATTCATTGACTCTGACTGGTTGCACTACTTTTTATACATATCATATATCATTACTATCCATGTGGACCCTGTTTGCACCACTTCAACTACAACTACACAACTATCCATGTGGACTTTGCACTGTTCTTTATATTTTTCACTCTTGGTAACTGCAATGTTTATTATATTTATACAGTTAATTTATATATTATATTTTTGCACTTTTTTTTGCACATCACACTTTTAACGTCTTCATGATTTTTAATTTTTGTTCCCTTCTTACACTCCATATATTTTAGTCTATACTTATTAAGGTTATTGATTTACCTGTTCTCACACCAGTATTAGTATTTGTAGGGCTATTATCTGTATTCTTTATTTTTATTGTACTGTACTGTATTATTATATAGTGTATTTTTTCTTTATTTACCAATGTTTCCTTTCTCCTCACTTGTCTGCTGCTATAAGACTGAAATTTTCTTATGGGGATAAATAAAGAGTTACCTATCTAAATGTTAGCCACGGAAACACTGAGCTAACTGCTAGCTAACTGTAGCACCGGTGGAGACTGAGGGTCAACCAAAGAACTGGATAAATCTCTGCCTACACCAGTGAAAAATGCAGCTGCGCTGTTGGCTATGCTGTGTTGTATTTGAAGCGTTTCTTTTTTGTTCAGACATGAAACAGATGCATGCTGGGGTGGAGAGAAAAAAAAATGGTAACACTGCTGATCCTGCAAGTTACTGTTTTAGAAGAAGAACAATCACAAGAGAAAACACAACTGATCATCTGATCCCTGCGACTTCCAGCTCTGTAGCTCCGAAACTCATTTGGGAGACCTCCTGTTTTAGTCTATTTTATAATTGTCTTTCACCCTACTTGTAGGTGCTAATTAGCTAACTAGCTGTTCTCAGTCTGGACCAACTCTGCTGTGAAGACTACACACACACTGTCGTAACGTTACATTAACAAGTACATAACTGCAATGCACAGCCTTTCAGTAACTATTATACTGCAACCTGAGATTATCTGCACACTTGATGTCTGACTAAAGTAACAGAAAAATTAGCTCTAACAACAAACCTATCAGACTCCATCACACACACAGTCAGGCTGTGGATGTTCTCACCAGAGGTGGAAGTATTCAAGTCCATGATTTAAACAAAAGGACAAATACCAACCCCACCATTAAAATATTACACGACAAGTAAAAGTTCAGCATTCTGAACCTTACTAAGGTAAAAGTATGCAACTATGATATAACTATCTATGCCTACATTTTCCATTCAGGACAAGTTAGACTGGCTGTCGGACAAGTAAAACATTTCTGCTACTTAATGTCAAACCCTGTAATATAATTGGACATCAGAATTTCTTGATAACAATTATATGATACATCATTCACCATGTAAGCCCACACACCGTTGACGTGCAGTTTACACGTGTCGGCTTATCTAATTTTCAGGCCTCAACACACATCAACTCTCCAGAAAAGCAGCCCTTTAATCACATTCATGCCCTGGTTTGTAGTTACGTTACCCAGGCTGCTGTCAGTTGAGGCACATCAAGTAACGCAGCTCTGTCTGATGGGTCAGCAGGTTGAAGCAGTCATCATGTATGTAGGCCTACTTGTTCACGGTTTGGAACACAACATCTCCTCACTTTTAAAATGATGGCAAAAATGAAAGATGCACAGTATGGATTCTTTTTAGCCAATACTGGGAATCAATACTTGTTTACATGGCCAAAACTAATAATATAACTGATAATTCCATATTTTTATATTTTAAAAAGAAGTTCCTGTAGTTTATGCACATCTGAGCATAAGAGAGGCTCAGATATAGTGAGAAAAGATGGATGATTTAAGAACAGTCAAAGAAGAGTTCAGACTCTTCAAAGATTCATTTATTTATTTTTTTTATAGTAAAGTTTATCAACAAACTTACACATGGTTCAGATTGTATCGTGATTTTGACTCATAGATCACATCATTTTCTGGATCAGTAAAGACAAAAAAAAAGGTGGGGTTAGGGCTAAATTAATTTTAAAATGTAGTCACCAAACTGAACGTTTTTGTTATCAAGCGACTAACGTTCTGACTCACGCTGCTTCTTCATCAGAGTCTACAGTGAGCTGAGCGGAGCTGAGTCTAGCTGAAGACATCAGACTTCGCCAAAGTTACAATAAACATCACAATATTATGATCACTTTCCATGATGGCGAGCCTGTCCAGTTTCACAGTTACACCTGTGGAAATGCCAGAAGTCAAAGTTTTATTAGATTTTATTTAATAAAGGTGAAAGCAACAGCTTTTTTTTTTTTTAATCAAACTCCAAGCACTTCACTGTTAAAAAAAACCCAGCCGCATCAGTCTTGACTTTTCACTAGGGGTGGGAATCTTTGGGCACCTGCCGATTCGATTACGATTACGATTCAGGGGCTATGATTCGATTATAAAACGATTATTGATGCATCTTTATGTATATTGATGCACTTTTTCACAAACACATTTCTTTTTGTCTCACTGAATAAGCATTCGTCACTTGCAATTTTTAAAAACAGCGCATTTGTAATAAGAATTCATTTCGATTATATTTTATTAAACTATTGGAAATATGTGCAAACTGGAAAGTACCAACAGTAGCCACTAGTAGCCGCAGCAACAGCAGCCTGCCGTCTCCCTGACTCCTCCGTCGGGTGGAATCGAGTTACGGCTTCTCATGTTTGTTGTGTTGCCAAAGTATTTTATTTTAGCTCGACACAACTTACATATAACGTGGCTCTTGTCCAGTTCGCTTCCGCCGTCGACGTTGTAGAAGCCGAAGTGTTTCCACACGGCTGCTTTTAAATTAGAAGGAGCTGTTCGGACCTCATGGCGAGGTGGCTGCCGGTCGGCCATGTTTGTTTTCTGCTGTGCGCGTGTCGCTCCAGGTGCGCGTCCCAAAGTGTCCCGGCGATGACGCGTACAGCGCTTCTTAGTTCCACATTATTTAGAAGGTTCTGTATCACTTTAATTAACAGATTTAAATCATCGAAATTTGGACATTTGTGAATCGATTCAGATTCGTCCACGTCCGAATCGCGATGCATCTAAGAATCGGAAATTTCCCCCACCCCTACTTTTCACTGTTACGGTTACAGCGATATTTAGAAAATTACTTTAAAAATAGCAACAGGGCCGCAACTGATGACCATTTTCAGTGTCAATTAATCTGTCAATTATTTTCTTGATGAATTAATCCTGTCACAATCTTGTGAACTGAAAAATATTTTATTTATATTTTAGATTTTTCAAGCCTTTCCTGTAATGATCTTTTTATCCATAAACTGAAAAATTAAAAGTCCAAAGATATTCAGTTTACTGCCAGAGAGGAGTAAAGAAACCAGAAATATTCACATCTAAAAAGCTGAAATCAGAGAATATGGACTTTTTTTTCTTAAAAAAAAAAACAAAAACAAACAAACAAAAGGAAAACAGACTGATTCATTGAGTCCTTGAGATGTGTTACACCACTAGGTTTTATGAAACATGTTCTCTAAGAATACAATGCTTCTGCAAATCAGATATTATTACAACCAATATTTATCAGCTAACATATGCCAATATCAATGTAGCTGTGGCCAATACTGTCCGATTATTTATCAACTCTGATATCTGCCCTAAAAATAATGGCATGTTTTCTTTAACACTGGCTATAAACAAAGGCTTGATTAGTGGCTCAAAGTTACCGTTATTCGCTAAAGAGTCTCCAGTGTTCACCTTGTGATATCTTTTACAGGGATGTCATAATTAAAGGCGAAAAAGCCGATAGAGGAGGAAGACTTGATATTTTATTAACGGCAACTGTGGAAACCTTTGCACTCCTCGACAACAGGGGGTCAAATAATGCCCTTTGAAAGAGAAATGTGTTGTGACATTGTCAGCCTTAATCTGCAACTCTGTTATGATAGCCTGCTATGATAGGTTAGAGAAGGGAGGGTTATAAGGGTGGGAAAAATACACTTTATTTCAACCATAAGGCTGCCTAAACATATGCACAGTGATTTGAACAAAATGTTGAAAATGACCCAGTTTCATAGTTCTTCTTCTTCTATAAAGAGGCTGTTCTGATGAGAGGAAGCCAATAGATGTATTAATAGTACTTATAGATTATTAGTTTAGTTTACACACACACTCGGTTTTAAAATGTAACATGTGGAAGTGATAAAAGAAAAATATTGCATGTTACATATGTTTTAATAATACAGAGGTAATGCATACAGAGAAAATCATCTGTCAAACAATAGTAAGAATTTTTTTTTATATTTTTCTGATGGGATGGCCATCATGTCCGAGAACTCCATCAACAAGAAGCTCCACTGAGTGGTGCTCGTACAGAACCTCAACCTTTAGGGCTATTTTACAATAGTGTATGACTAAATGTTGCCCATTTATTTGTTGCAGAATAAAGTCCATTCAGCTGCAGCAGATTTCTTCTCAAGTACAACTGATTCTCAGTGAAAGAAAATGGAGAAAAACAGAAAATATTCTGCCAAACTTTTCTCCCCCTAAGATGATCAGTTTTCCAGCTCTCATTTCTGAGCAGTACACTCCAATTTTTCCAATATGCTTGTGAAAAGATTTTAAGAGTTCGTTCATAATATATGGACTTGGTATTCCCCACATCTTGACATGGTTAATTCAATTTTAATGTTGCAAATTATTTCTTTGTAGAAGAAAAAACAAGAAGCCCAGGATTTCATCTGTTGTACCATTGGGTCAGTTGTTCAGTAAATTTAAAGTCTGCCTACATGTTGCCCTGATTCACTAAAGTTATGCCAATCAACACTTAGCATTGGAAAAGTATAAATGTTAATCCCCAGTCATGGTAAATATGAATGGTTGTATTTATTTATTTATATTCAAACACTCTACTTTCAGATTGGCATGTAGAGTATTTTCACAAATGGCAATTTCTACATCAGGAAACTGACTTTGAGTTATTAATTCATGCGGCTCTCCACACTGAATCTAAGCAGAATTCTAAATCAAGGACATTCAAATAGAGCATCATTTGAAGAGACAGAAAAGAAAAACAAAATTTATTTGACAAGACGTACAAAAGATTTTTAAAGAAATAATACATACACACACACATACATATATATTCTCTGAACCATTTCTTTAATTACTTGTATTTACTAGACAGCATCATGCAACGTCTTCTCTGCATCCTTTTCCCTTTATTTTTAGTTATTATGATTGATAGGTTTTTCTTCTTTTCCTGTCCTCATCTTTGTTACTGTCCTGTCTTATTGTTACTATGTTTTAGTGTATTTTGCTTGTGTCTCAGGTTTACTTCAATTTTAGGTTTTGTCTTGCTTCTGTTTGACCTCATTGTGTTGCCTTTGTGTTGTCACACTACCTCTTGGGTATCCTGCTCTTTTGCTATGTATGTCAAAGCAAGTGCTACTTAAATACAGTTATCATTATTATTATTATTTTATTATTATGTGATTTCAGTAATAGAACAATGTTTCTACCTTAGTGAGGCATAAAAACTATGCGAGCCCTAAGACTTTCATCCAAATATACACACAACAAATGAGTGGATGCTGTCCAGGATATTCCACATTAATCTGGCACGAGTCATTTGAAAGCCTTGCACATGCAACCAACAAATCCCTCACTATTGCTGGTCTAATTTTAGTTTACAAACACCAGGTATGGATTGCCTTAGTGCTGCTGTTGTACTGTGCTTACACACAAAAAATATTGATTAGAACAGTCTGAAGAAAAGTAAAAAATTGCTTTTTAACTGTAAATCTGTCTTCCTTTTCTGAAACATGATGTTATAGCCTTTCACAATAAGTGAAAGATAACATAAGGTCCTCTGCATACTTTCTCAGTGACCTGACTGGAATGTCAAGTTGTTTTTGCAAATTGAGTAAAAGAGCCTCTTTCATTTGACCTATGCTACAGAAAATAGAAAGGTGTAGGCACAGTGCTGGTCAGTGTCTTCTTTCTCAATTTACTCTTTTGGTATTTTCTTATCTCTTGATGTTTCTTGTCCTTGGACGTTGTAAATGAAATCATTCTGTTTTGCATGTCTTGAGGGCATCATTTTATAAAGTTTTTTTCTTTGTCGTCAGTGGCTCCTCAAGTGTGTCCATTGTGGTTGTTTTTCTTCTCGGGGAAGCAAACATTTAAAGCATCTGTATTTCAACCTTGGAATTTATGTCTCTTGATTCATAAGTAGATAAGTGAACTTTCATCTGTGGCCTTTCACAGTTCTGTTTAGGCTCAAGAGTATTTGGACTTCAAAGAAGAATTCATGGTAAGAGGAGCCAAGAGGGGCGAGAATGGTTTATTACTACATGGATTTCATATTTGTTAAAGTCATGTCCAAATTCGTCTAATGTTTGAATACTTAATACTGAATGTCAAGGTGAGAAGACATCAGCATTTTGGGGGGAAATGGCTCATATAAAAAGGGTCATCTGAGAGGACATTCATCACTTCAGTGGTATTCAGGAGATAATCTATAACTTTAAGATTAGAATGAGATATTATTGAGTGTACAACAATGAGTTCTAACCAGGTAATTTGATTGGACGAAAGACATCCATGATCCTGATACAGAGTACAACAGCACTGAGACTTTTAACTCCATCTATAACTCTGCTTCATTAAAGTTCGAATAACAGTTAGCCTACATTAATGTTACAATTACAACTAACTAGTTATGAGTAGACAAATACAACTAACAGACAGAGACCATACAGACAGGGGGCGTCTTCTACATGATTCAGGACATGTTACTGCGGGGTCGCTCTAACACACTTTTTAATCTGACAAAGTACATGCAGTGGATTAAATTCGTATCTTGATTCGTGTTCAACGATACAATATATATAGACATTTTTAAATGGCCAGCAATTTGGTTCGATACGATTCAGCCCTTTCACGATACGATATGTGGGAGTGCTATTAGTTGCAAAAAGAAATCCTGATAGTTTTGCTAAATCTGTGAACAAACTTTAAAACAGTTTAAAATATTAGTATTTTTTCAGTAAGGTGATCTGCTGCTCTGTTTCATATGAAGAGTGCTGTGGTTTTGATTAATGTGGAGGAACAGTGATGCTCCATGTTACCTGCTCTCCCAGTGACATGATGTCTCTGTGGGTCAGACTCGTAGCTCTGTACTCTGGTGTCCGACATGTTTTGTATAAATGATTTGCAGCAGAGTTTCTCATCTTTCTTATTAAACCCAAACTTATTCTACACTTGCCCGTTATGAAAGTTTCGTGTTGTGATGTGGTACAATGTCACTTCTGTTGCCGTTTTCTGCGCGGTCTGTTTTGAGCAAATGAAGAGGAGACACAGGAGAGGGAGGAGGGAGCGCTTGTTTTGTGTGTGCGCAGCAGCAGGCGTCTAGCGAGAGCAGTGTGGGCAGAGGCAGGAGGAGAGAGAAAACAGAGGAAAGTTAGACTCAATGAGATGTATCGATATGCTAGTGCTGCATCGATTTGTTTTCAATTCATGTTCAGCTTTTTACCGTCTGAACCAATGCACTCATATCTTACATATTAAAGTCTGATGTATCAGATGCATGAGTGAATCGTTACACCCCTCGTATAAATATAGTCTATAGTTACATGGCTTAAAAACATAAATCATATGATCATTCCTTGACCAGTTTTCACGATTATCGGATGGATTTATTAGTAGTTTAGCCTCTTAAATCAGCTAAAATAACAAACCTGCTATCAAAAAATCCCGTGGTTGTTTTTTGCTTTCACCAGAGTCCGTTTGGAAGCAGACCATATTACACTGGTATGTTTGGTCCACACCAGGGTGGGGATGTAAAAAATAAACATGGACATTTGGTCTATTACGAAGCCTAGAGACAGTTTTATCGATCCATTGGGTCAACATAAAATAGCTAGCAAACTAATGTTAGTGTGCAGAAAAATTTGTTTGGCTTGGTAAGAGTCCAGTCCAGTGGTGGAATTACTTGTTTCGGCAGAATCAAATAAACAAAGAAATCAACAAAGAAATCAGAATCTGTTGGCAGCCGTGATGATAGCAACTCCAGCAGGACTCCCTCTTGTCTGATATTTCACAATCAGTCATTAATTGCAGTTATAAATTTAACCAATAAAAGTATATTAATCAATAATAAATTGGTATTCTAACATTGGCAGTAAATGCATCGCATTTGACATTCATTTTGAAAAGGTAAACTTAAATTTGAAATGAGAGAAAAAAGAGAAAAAAAGGAAAGCGTGGGTTTGAACATGCTTTAAATCTTAATTATGAATGATTAATCAATTAATTGTTAATGTTTTCGAAATTCAAGATTAGAGTTTTTAATGTGGATTTGAATGATATTTTTGTTTAAAGGGTCATTTTTTCCAGTATGGACAGAAGTCAACAAACAGCTGATTCACAGTAGATGAAGGGTTATCATGGTTGAGATTGGTCTTAGTGCCACATCGAGCCACACACAGTGAATATCATTTACTCTTTATCTACTCCATCATAAACACAATCACCCCGCACTCTGCCTTTCCCATGTCCCAGGCCCTGATCTTAAAACAGGCACATCATGCAAAGTTCATGAACATCTGAATGTTCAAAAAAAATGCTCACATTTTTCTGATTTGGCCCATTTAAAAAAACATGATCAGAGGCCTCTTTGCCAGTTGGCAGTTTGACGAATTCTGTAAAGAATCAAATATTCTCTTGCCGCTGCTGACATCCCACTGATGCTGTGAAATTAAGTTTAATATTTCCTTTGAAATTTGCAGTTTAAAACAACCACAGATCAAACTGTAAAATTTAAAAGACAAGGGGTCAGTCCGTCACTGGCAGCTCACAACGATTCTCTTTCAAATGGAGGAGGTGGGGGTGTCATCTGGAATCAGAGACAACATCCATTTAAAAGGGCACGCTTATTTGATTAGCAGCCATGATGGGAAGGCCCAGAGAGGGCATCCTTGATCAAAAGGGGAGAACTGGCTGAAATAACGACAAGTAAATCCTTGTTGCTGGTGCCACTATGTCCAGCTAAGCAAGGAAATAAAATCATGGTTACAAATAACAGACCTAGAGTGGTGAAAAACATGACAAGACACAAAACAAAAATCAGGTGGGGGGCCCTAGCAGCTTCCTTCTCATTTCAATACACAAATGAAGCCTTTTGGAGCGTTCTGAGATTAGAGAAAACATCTTCGTATTTGATGAACAAATGTGTTTTATTGCATTTTGATTCTTTTAATCACAATGTCTAACAACAGGCAAGATGGGCCACAGGATAAACTGGCACAACGGCGGACAAACACAGCACACAGAGACACAGAGGAGAGAGCAGAGTCCCAGAAGCAGAGACGGAGCAGGATGAGATATAGGAGGGTGAGAGAGGAATGGATAATGTAGGCAGAGTGGAGGAGAGAGAGACTCAGAGGGGTGAAAGTTAGAAAGAGGATGGAGAACACACATCATGCTTTTATTTCTTTTTAATTAAAAGTCTCTTCATCTGTGCAAGTGTTTTACATGAACGTCTGCAACTAGTAATACTACAGTATACTGAAAATGTTACAGGTACCAGAGTCAAAATATATTATATTATTGGATCATAATATCTTCATCACCACTTTAATGATGGAGAAAATGATCAACAGATTAATTGATAATGAAAAGAATTGCTATAGGAATGATTTGAAAATTAGGTCCAAACATATGTAGCACATGGACCTATCTTGGACTTATTTTTCAACTGACGAGATCGTAACAGTAATAATTGATAATAAAAATAATCATTAGTTGCAGCCTTAATATATTACCTAACATATTGCTTGGTAGCTTGTGAAATCCCCACTGCCACGAGGACCAATGAAGCCTTACTCATATACTGATTTTATTTTGTACTGTTAACCTGCATCTGAAAACTAACTAGTGATTGATGTCAGGTAAGTGTAGTGAAGTAAAAGGTACAATATTTGCCACAAATATGTACATAAAGTACCTCAATGTTGTACTTTAGTACATGTACTTAGTTACATCCCACTACTGGTGGAGGAGGAGCGGAGGAGAGTGGGGATAATTTTAGCTAATGTCTGGTCAGGGGAAAAAACAAAGGAGCAGAGGAAAAACTGATAAAATGGGACTCAGAAGGGCCAAGACTTGGGAAATCAGTGACTGCTGTGCCGACTTCTTCAGCTGCAGCTGATCAAGCTGTTGCACCTGTGTTGATTATACTCCGAGAGGACGGGACGCAACAAGCAAGACTGTAGCAGGATGAGAGTCTCAAAAACATGAAGAACAAGAGCACATGTGGTGACTGGGTTAAACTCTTCATCTTCTCTACCATAAGCTGCGAACATTAGCATGTCCAGCTAACTAACACTAGCTTACTAGCTGCAGTAACGTTAGCTCCAGCCAAACTTGTTAGATACCCCTGCACCTGCATTTGTTCTGTGGAAGTTTGAAGAGGGTTCACAGGGATCTTGTTTTAAAACAGGTCAGATGTACATTAGAACATTAAAAGGTCAGCTAGAGACAGACTTCTTGGCTGACTCACAGAGTTAGGACTAGCTTACATTAGTCACCTACACTTATGAACCTGCTTGTGTGTCATCATTTTAGCCAACAAAATCATGTTTTACTCACAACTTTGATGTTATATCTGCCACTGTTATCTCTGTAAACTGCATGTGTGAAATGTGAGACCGGAAAGCTTGACAGGCGCAGTAACAGTAACTAAGGAGGGCGGGGTTTAGCAAGGCAAGGCAAGGCAAATTTATTTATATAGCACCATTTATACACAAGGCACTTCAAGGTGCTTTGGGTGCAATGGGTCAATTCACTTTAGCCTGAGTGAAAAAGTGCAGCACACTCATGTGTAACAATGTGCATTAATGTTTGCTACAAGAATTAAAGTTTACATGAAATTTTGACAGGGATCAACCCACTCCCATCTCCACCTCCCAAACTTCTCCATTGTCAAAAACACTGTGGACTCATATGACGTGAATGACCTGGTTGATATTAAAACTGAAAATGAAATTATATCTCTACTCTATTAATATCTATTCTGCAGACAACTTTGAGCCACAGGATCTAAATTTGAGAACAATCTCCAATGTCAACAACCAGACTGTGGCGACACACTCACATTCTGGACTACATGTAATTTAGACAGCATCTACGGCATCAGCGTCAGTAATTATTTCTGTTGATGCAAAGAAAGCATGTCTTACATCACAACTACAGATCTCCCGCTTCATGCTAGTGACATGGATAGTGTTGTTAAGATACTGTACGTGATGTAGAGAAGATTATTTTGCCCTTCATGTGGAGCCCCTCCACAGGCACGAGCTGTGGGCTCCACCCCTCCATCCCCATGTGCCAACATGTCAATCAGCTGTAATTGCCATCCTGGAGGAACAATATCAGGCCGCGGAGCTCTAACCACACAGATTCATTGCAACACCTAATCTGCTAATGAGCTCAGCATGGCTATTTTCAGCATTGCCGCAGACATCATAGCTATTGCTGAGGAGGCCTGGCGCGGCTTCCAGTGACAGCAGAGGACAGTTGGCCTGTTGGAGGAGGTACAAAGCAGACCTCAGCCTGCACGCTTCAGGACAGCACAGTCACTCCAGATCCTGTTTGAAGGAATACGTGTGATCCCTGCACATCACACTCAATGCTTAATATTCTGATTTAAACAGCCACTTTTTCATTCCTTCACATGCTGCATGGTGATTTCCCATTGTAAAACCATCTTTGTGTAATCTGGGTTAGAACTGTCACTTAGTTTCATCTAGCTCACAGAATTATAAGTGATATTACAATCATATTGAATAAATAATGCATTAAATAATGGGCCAGAAGGACGGGGTTTGTTTTCCAGCAGGCTCTCTGGAGCTCTAAGTTTTGCTGTTCAAGAACAAGCAGAAAAAAGCAACACAAACAATCCTTAATGGAACTGATACAAGAGGCTTTTTAATTATCTAACTCAATCAGCTAAAGACCAGTGGATCAATGAATCCCCATTACACTCCCCAGCTCTGTGCCCAGACAGCAGCAGTTTACATCAGTTCAAACAGCAAGGCATGCTGCAGCTAAGTGACAGATTACAGGTTGTGGCTAATCTAATGCGGCCACAGCATTTGTACAGACTACATCTTTAATTCAGACTGCAAGCTTTTCTCATTGTGACCATGTCACTTAACTGATACAACCTCTCTGAAATATTTATTGTCCCCTGCAGGAGAGGGGACCTCACATTTTGAGGGCTTGTGAGTTTGCTGGGTAAACTGCATTACGGAGAACAAAAGAGGCCTCATTCTGAGCTCATTTCCTGGTTTTCAGATTGGATTCATCATAAATACACCACAAGAAATAAACAACTTATTGAGGAGGGATCAAACTGCAAGTCAAAATGCTTTACAGTGCATTAATCATGAAATGTTTTGGTTTGGGTTGCAACACACAAAATGTATCTGCAAGAAGGATTTTTTTTTTTAATCCCAAACTTCATTATGCAGAAATATCACTGGAATGTAAAGCTACTTCAACCCTCCAGAATTTCCAAAGAGACTCCAGTTTTTCATTTCCCTCTCCTTATTTCCTCCCGGGATCACAATTATCCCATATTTCTCCCAATTTTTGACAAATTCTCAAACTTTTTTCCTCCCCTTCTCATTATCACAACCTGTTTCTGACACTGTACAGTGTGTATGAGCCCTGTATGTCTCTAAACGTCCACTGTTTGCACTCAGACAACAATACAGCTACACCAAACCCAACCTTAGAAGAATTCTCATTTCTTAAAGAAAGTTTTAAAATCTGCCATGGCAAAAGAGATAAATTCATGCTACAGGGACAAAATATTATGTATTATTTAAATTATTTATTATTTATATTTATTATTTAATTAAAAGTAAAATTAAGATTATTCAATATTAACATGTGGTTGCAGTGAACTTACTTTTTTTATGCAGAATGCAGGAAACAGAGTCTCTGAAACGCAGATTTTTTTCTATTTTTGAGGTCACATGGTTGACAAGTATGGATGTGCATGCAGACTAAAACCATGAGTGCACTTCTTGATTAAACAGCAGTATGTGATTTATGCTGCTAGGGGTCTCAGTGAGATCAAAACTAGAACAAACAGACAATAACAAAACTTGTAGTCTGATGACATTTTGAAGTGGTGTGGCATCATGGGAGTTGTCTTTATAGTTGAACAAACACCACTGCAGATGAAAATCAGACATGACTCAGGCTGCAATCATGTTCACGCACGAGTAGTGTTCTATAATTTTACTCAAGTCACATTTAGTCATGTTCACCAGGTTCTTTCATCAGTTTCTGACGCAGCTCATGTTTCCCTGGAGGTTATAACAACTACCGGCTAAAGGTGATATGACGCCACTGACAGGCGATCAAAAGAAACTTGAAAAGAATTACAGATTTCTTTGGGTTTGAACAATGTTCAACCATATATATATCATAAGTCTAGATGTTTCTAGACATTTCAGTGTAGAAATGTTATACATTACACCGCTAATCACTATCACTATAATCACTAACTTTCATGATAACTGATTATTCATTAAATTAATCTTCCATTTCCTCATTCCAGCTTCTAAATTGTGAGGATCTGCTGCCTCTTCATTTTATATCAGAGTAAACTGAATATATACAGGCTTTAGAGTGCTAAAAATAAGCATTATTTATGATGTCACCTGTTTTCTGATATTTGTAGACCAAATGATGAGTTGATCTATTAAGAAAATAATTGTCAAATGAATCAATAATAATAATGATCAGTTTTTAGTTTGTATTTCCTTGGTCATATCAGCACTGAGCAGGGAGCTTCAGTTGTTTACAGCCAATACTTGTGCTTTGTTATTATGAAAAATAATCGCCAATATATTGGTCGCTATTAGGTCATCGTAGATACAGTATATCCTATCAGTGTGTACAGGATAGTGGCTAACAAACTGCAGTATAGATATCCCACAGATGAGGGTCTGTTTTAAAACAATTAAAATGGCTTTATTGTCACAACACAGATAATAAAGGCATTTCATCCGTTTTAAGAGAGAGTGCCTTGGAGTTTTTTGTGATTTTTGAGCACACACGTGTCTCTATTGAAAGAGTACCTCAAACAAACGCACCAGGAAGTCTGGGAAGCGCTCCAAACGTTTTTGATGCCACAGATATGCTTTGGGTAGTTTGGAAAAACTGTCACCATTGCATAGTTTGTTAACCAAAGAGGAACAAGTTTATTTTTCGACTCTAAAAAAAAAGAAAGAAAGAAAGTTAAGGCAAATAATTGAAATTGTTTTTATGGGTCAAAAAAACATTTGCTGATCATTATCTCTTCTTTTAAACTCAAATACTGATATTTGTATCAGACAAACTCCAATATCAGTCGCCAAGTATGTACACCACCTGGATTTTACTGCTACCTAAAACTTCTCTCTGTACACATCGGTGCTGCAGAATTATGTTTAAAACACTGTCAAATCAAATGCTCTAATTAATCATTTGCAGTGAAAACATAACTCTATAATTCTTGTTTAGAATCTCTACAAACTTAAAAATGTTGAGTACCAGTAGATTTTTTTTTTTTTTTTTTTTTTGGTATTAACTAAACCAATCCTTTTCAATTAATGATGGGAAAAGGTTCATAAAAAGGTCCCTAAAGCACAAATATTTTGGGGATTAAAAATTATTCATCACTACATTGCATTTACTGAAAATCAAAGTATTCTCATACTTCAAACTTAGTCAGTTCTGTTGACTTATTACAAAAGAAGTGTGGATGAAAATTGTGAAGTTGCAATCACTCAAAATATTTGAGCTGGCTTCATCAATAATTTTAATTTAACTGTAATCAAAGAGTACATGTAAGCTAACTCCAAACATGTAAACTCTGATAACCTCCAACAAAACTGTGGAAACTGACTGCTTCAACTTTCTTGAGTAGTGCTAAGTTATTTGGTTTTCACAGAGCATCTAGTAGTTAAATGCATCTCAGCCAAAGACATTCACTTTTAAAACTTTTCTATGTAGATCTGTGTTACTTAAGAGATGCCTATATACCCACTGGATTATATTAGTCTTGAATTTCAGTATGTCGATTGTGAGTGCAGAGTATTTTCATCTGAGAATTGTTGAGGCCCAACATGTCGATCATGTTTGGATTGCAGAGAATTCAATATTTCTCCAGGAAAAATGATCACGATCCAGAGACATGCACAACCTGACAGACGCCGACATGCAAAAGTATTTCCTACAAGTAACACCTGTGTTACTGAAATCCTTAAAGTAATTCTCTGTGGATCTAAATTAGTTCTTTTGGAGTAATATAAAATGAAAGTATGATTGAATCAAATCCAAGAATGCTCAGACCGTTTCATTGAGATGACAAAGCAGCATGTGATACTGAACGGGCAGCGCTGCTTTTGTCTTGCCTCTGCCTCGGTGCAGAATTTGGTTCTCATTTGTAGGCATCCGCACAATTATTTTGGGTAGAGCCAATTGAATATCTGATTGGGGTTATGAATTCAGGGGATTAATTTCACTGCAACAATGCATCAATTGTTTCCAGTAAGAGACGCAGAGGCGGTGTTGTTGTTCAGTAAACTGATCATACACAGAGTGTACTAATGCTTCTGTGGTGGAATCCATTGATCTGCTGTCCCCCTGCATAGTACTTTCCTAATGATATCTGAGATGCCACTGTTACAGAAACGGAGAGCAGCATTTCCCCAGCCCTCTAGAGCAATTTATTGTGGGAAGGTAATAATAAGTCTATATTTGAAAAAATGGACTGGATGAGCCCCTGTCTGAATGTGGGCTCTGAGCCTGAAACCACAGCGGCTCATGGTGGCACGGGGAGTCATTTTCAATTTTTCTTCACAGGGAGACATCATTGACTGTAAGAGAGCAGTTTAAAAGAGAAGCTGCAATGTATTTGATAAAAATTTGCACCGACTTTTTTCAGCTTGTTTTATTCACTCTGTTAGGGACTGTACAAAAAATACTGTGGTGGGGAGGATTGAATCTTATATATCATTTTGTAAAAACTCTCCTCAGCACTACTTTCATTGTTTTTTTTTACCCTCCCCTTGACTTCCTGCCCCAGAATATCTCCAAATACATACATACAAACACAATCAAGTGGCAAACACTATTGAATAAAAACTTGCTGAACGAATGAACGAAACAGGCACACTCAGCAGCTCAGATGGACTTTAGCAAAGCAGAACCGGCCCCCAGATTCCATATAAAAATACACATATGAACATGATCAGATGATGTTATAGTCTGATGTGTATGAGATCAGATGTCTGACTGCCCCTCAAATCGATTACCTAATGCCTGAGTCACATGGTTGTTGTTTTTTTTCTTCAAGACAGCTGGAATCTGTTGACAATTTTGTCAGTGAATAAACACTAAAGAGGAAAATGTTAGTGAGGGACGAGCAGGATCCGCTCGGCCCCCAGCTCTCTGCTCTAAAGCTGCAGCTGTCTGTGGCGAGTGGCGGCTCTGTCCCTGCATTCCTATCCACACACTCTGCAAAGCCCCCCAGTACACGCGACTTTTTCACTGAATAGTTTCAACTTGCACTTTCAACTTCCACATAATACACCACCGCCAGCAACATTATAATATACTGCAGTTATTTCAGGATCTCGTTTTGGTGCTTTTAAAAACATTCAACAGTTTAATAGCATAGTGCTACGAGCACTAGCTGCATGTCGCTCTGTGGTAGCTCTCACGCTGAATGGCCGGTAAAAATGACACACTGAGTCCCGCTGACAATTTAAGAAGCAAAGAAAAAAAAAGTGACAGGGTTGCCGGAGCAATATTTAATGGAAAGAGCCTGTTGGTAAAATTATGATCTGTAGTTTTTGAAGTATTCATAAAATAATCCAAGTGTATTGTGCAGGACATGTCCACTACACAAACTTTTATGCCTTTATTGCTGATGGAAATAGGGAGAGAGAGAAAAACATACAGCAAACATCTGTACATTAAGTTATTAAATCTTGTAATATTCAGTACTAAAACTAATTCAGACAGCTAAAATATGACTAAATCTGAATATTTTAGTCAAAAGACTATGACTAAAACTAAATCAAAATTTGTTGTCAAAATGAAAAGCCACCTTTGTGTGTGTGTCTTCACACAAGAGTGAATCAAATAATTTTCCAACACTCCCTTTGTGATTTCATCAATTAGCAAAATCCTTACTTTTGTAAAATTTAATTAAATATATCAGAAATTGTCATACAAAGTCTAGCTGCGCTGTTAAAACCTTTTAGCCGATATGACTTTGCATTTATTTATGTGCAGCTCTGTTGAGACAGGTTTCAAAAAAAAAAAAAAAAGACAAATCTTATCACCTGATCATCATCTTGAGGTAGAGGCCATATCTGATAATAATGAAACAGTGCCAAGTAAACGCCTGGGAATTTTTGTATTGTATTTGTACAGCTGATAGATTGTCTTCTTTTACTAATACAATCAGGGATTTGTCATGTAGTTGAAAATTTAATAAGCGCTAAAACCACTACCAGCAAAAGTATTTCCAGAGCCTGTTTTTCCCTCCCTGGGGTGACGTGTGTCAGTGGTGCAGCATCAGCCACTGTATGGTAAACATAACACTGAAACAAACCACAGTCAAGTTTCTGGCCATTGATCTTCAGTCATTAGCTATGAGCTCATGGCGCCACTCAATGACCAGCAGGGCTCCCAGGGTAATATAAGCACGTACCTCCACTATTGATCCTCATTTTGTGTCAAACACTCTTAATAGAGGGTGTCAAAAAACAGGATGGCCAAACCAGGAAAAGTGGCTCAACCAAACTGAGACATTTGCTCGCAGTGAGACTGAAGGTCAACCCAATCTATGATTCCTGTTGGCAGACAGATAAAAAGACAGACTTGTTAAGCGTCTTTGATCAGCCACCTCACCTCTCTGTGACTGGAGCAGCCGAAAAGATCATGACTCGTTGAGTTTTGAAATCTCACAAATGATGATTTTTATTAAAACTATTCTGAATGACACTGATAAAATCAACTCACTAAGTTCAGAATTGTGCTTTATTGTGTTTGAACTTGATGGAAAGTTGATTTTTACCATTAACTACAAGGCCAGACAACTGGCTCATTAATGTGAACAGCAAGAGCTACTGTTAATTATAAAGACTAAACAATATTATTAGGGATGTTCCAAGTTCTGATAATACCTGCTGTGATATTAAATGGTTAATTATTTTATTTTATTATTTTTATTTTATGAAAGGGCTGCTACTACAGTACTACTGCATTGTTTTTTGTTTTGCAGCTTTCAAGCAGTGTCAAAGACAATTCATGCCATTTTGTTGCATGAGCTTAGGTCATGGTTCATTTTATGCCTTCTTTTATTTTATTTTGTTAAAGAAGGAAAGCAGCACATTTTTGTATTAAAAATATAAACACATTTTATACAAACAAAAACTGCTGTACACATCAGATTTATTATTATGGGGCATATTTTTCAAATCTTCATTTTTCATTTTAATATTGTGATAAATATAGTATTGAGGACTTTTTATAATGAGTATACTGAGTTTTTGGTTATATGCCTATTAGGAACGGTATATTGGGGCCAAACTGGACATGTTTTATTGGCTCTGTATTAGGGCTGCACAACATGGTTATATATAGTCATATTATTATTATTATGACTGTGATATGATTAGAAGGAATGATAATTTTTGCATTAAAATGTGCATTTTTAGTGGAAAAATGAAAGTAAAACCATGATGATGTCTTATTAGTTGGTGTCTGTTCCAAACAAACATGATTTCTTTCATCTGAAGAACAAGTTTTTTTAAGCCAGGGCACCTACGCAAAACTACAGCACTTCATTATAATGCTCCTTTCTCATACATTTTTCCTTTTTCAAAAAATTGAATTTGGTTCTGGTTCTGCATTTTGGATATAGCACTTTGCTGTATTGTGATTTAACTAATATTGTGATTAATTGTGTAGCCGTACTCTGCCTTTCTTTAATGAATTCTCCTGTGTGTTTTCCACCTCAGCCTGCTATGTGTGGCAGTGTGCTGCTTTCCTTAATAACAGCCAGACTCTATCCTTGCATATATGTTTGGCTCCATGAGTGAGTGAAAAGTTTGTGAATGAGGAAAAATTATTTGGTCGGACCTGTGACCGACTGTTCTGACACCTGGATTGACAAAGCATAGGGATATTCCAAGCTCAGACAGTAATAACTCTAAATTGAGAGAGTTTCAGAGACTTTGTTTCCTACATGAGAATGAAAATAACAAAATTTATACAACAGCATTTTTATATTTTCTTTTAATTTTCTGGAAAAGATACAGAATGACTCGTCACTCTGGCATGAATCTCAGTAAATCTCTGGCATAAACAAACATTCATCAGTTTTCTTTCATTCGTTTAAATTTCCCTAAAAGAAAATTGATGCGGCAGAGTTTACAAAATGCATGTCCCTTTCCTTTAAACTGTCCTGAAGAAACTTTCCAGAGAGCCCGGTTTAGTGTAGCTGTGTTGTTGTTCATGGAGAAACAGTGGATCTTAAGAATTGTAGGACTTATATAAGCTGCACAGTGTTGGAGACAGGTTGTGATAGCGAAAAGGAAAAAAAAAGGTGTGGAAATTTGCCATAAATCATGAGACACAGGGAAAATCGTGAGGGTTGGGAACTATGGCAGGAGATGATTCATTTAATTTGTCAAGGTGTACAAGGTGTGATTCTGCTGATGTACGCAGGTCACTGAATAAGACTTTGAATTAAAACAGTACCTAAACCATAGATCCTTATTAAAATCATGATTATATCTTTGTTTTCATTGTTAACTTTTTATTTAGCTTTGGTCTTGTTGCAGAATTTGACAGACAGATAGAAAGATGGACAGATTCCAGTAACCCATAATGATTATCAGTAGTAATATGATAATCTAAGTGGAATTTACTTTTAAAAGAACTGCCTTTCTAAGTTCATGCAATAAACATCAAGAAAAACCATCTCTGACTATTTCCAATAAAAATTTTCTTTCAGCGAAAAGATAATTGGATGATTTCCTGAGATCTATTATAGAAAAAACACCCACTTTCATTACACCACACTTTGACATCATTTCAAGTTCTCATTTTACAAAAAAAAAAAAGTGAAACTGGAATGGAGCACAGTTCAACCCCTGGGCTAATCGTGGGGCCTTTTATCTGTAGCAGAAAGAGTGTCTTTTGTCACAAAGAGCACCCTGAGTCTGGAGTGAGGAGGAGGAGGAGGAGGAGGAGGAGGGACAGTTCTGGGTATTGTCTCTCCAGAGGACACTAATGGGTTTTGGTGTCATGTGTTTTTCACTCAACACTTGACACATGGAGCCATTCTCCTTCAATCACTCCACTTTAATGTCCATTACGATGAGGTATGCCAAAGTAACGGGCTGACTATTGGTCATTTAGATTGTCCAAAATGAGAGTCTATTTTTAAGACTCTCCTTCTGTTAAAATACCACCCTTTCTTTGCATCTTGCCACGCTGTATCTGGCATGTATGAGACACTTTTTTTTTGGTAATTTTAAGTATGTAAGAGTCAACGTCTGCCTGTCTGAACACCTTCATGTCTGGCCATGTATGTAAGCAGCAAGAAACTATTGCTTGTAATTCTCTTTCCGAGGTACTAGACTGTCTAATGAACCCCTGAATGCCAATGAGGGTGGGGGAGGAGGCTTCACAGTATTTGGGGCAATAAAAGATGTATTCCGTCTGAAGAAATAAAATACATTCTCCCGGAATACAACTTCTCCTTGTCCTCACCTGGCACAATTTAAATTATTGCTCCATCCCAGTAAAGTAGGACACTCCATACCTCCTAATCCATTAGGCAATTAATTTGGGAACTTAAAACATTGCTGCGGATTTCTGCCCAGCAGTTTTCGTAGTTCTACTAGACGGAGAGCACTCGGGGGCAGTCCCTGAAACTTGAGTAGATGATTAAGTGCATTTCTGCTCCTGAGAAGAGATTATGTCTTGTGCTGGAGTCAGAGGATGGAGCATGGCTGTGGAACTTGGCAATGGCCGAGGTACATTGAGATAATGATGTACCTGTCCTCAACAATAACGCTAATCATATCTCACCTCTAGGGTATCGCTTTAAGGTCAGAACAAATTCACTACCATACATTAAGTCCTTGTATTGTTTTAATGAAGGTGCATGGATTCCTGCCGCTACGGATTGCACTTACACCTCAAATAGCCCGTGTGTGTAAATGCCTCCAAATCCTAATTCTCTTCTCACTTAACAGAAAAAATACGCTGGACTACAGTACACCTCGGAACACCAAAACATTATGAGTAAGGAGATTGTGACATATAAGACCCCGGGCCCATTTTTAATGAATGTGAAACCTGGCCTGGGTTTACACTGAACCGCAGTCTAGTGCCCTAAAATTATAGCCATGCACCACCTTTCCACTCGGCGCACTCATAAGGGCAGCAGCAGCTCTCCAAATGTATGGGGCCACTGAAACGAGCATCTGTGTCGACGCCAGGGCCTGATGGGAGTTTTTCATAGAGGAAGCCATAGAGATATATTTATGTTTCTCCCCCCATTACCAGAGCTTTAAATAATAAAGTAAAATAAATAGCATCCATTAAACTGATCACATTGTGCTAACTCAAATTGTGTTTATTATGCTAATGGTACATGAAATTAAGAAAAAGACCTTGATGCCAGTGGATTTAATTAATGGGCTTTGGGAAAGGCACTGAGACATAATTCATTTCTGAGTAAGTAAGTCTCATTTGCAGTTCCATGGGTCCTCATGCCGCTGATTGCCTGAGTTATTCTTGCAGATGTGCTGCTCACAGCATGTCCCTCCATTAGAAATGAACACCTCATTATATAAACTACCTAATTAAACATAATACAGCTCCGCATTGACTCATTAATGCGTAGCCCTCTTTTCTCTGAAGGAAAGAATGTGAGGGGGGAAAAAAGGGAGAGAGAGACAGAGATAAAGCAAATGAGAGATAGAGGAAGAAGAAAAGACGCTGCGAACAGTGCAGCCGAGTCCACTGTAGTCCCAAGCGTGCAAAATGGGATCTACACCTTTTCACAAATGTAAGTCATTGTCACAAACACAATAAAAAAGTGATGAAAACATAGGTGTGAAAGATCTGCTGAATAGTGTTTTACTTTCTCCAAATAACTAATTATATTTGGAGAAATGCAGAACAAGCAACATCGAAGATTTCAGACAAAACGTATGTCACCTTTGCATTACCGACCACAGACAAAAAAACAAGTGAAAAACAAGAAACGGTTGCCACTGAAGTGAAAGCGAGGTGAAAAAAGGACATGTAGGGGCCGAAAGGGGCAAAAAGATCAATGAGTGAAATGAGGCCGCCCCCCGCTGTGGCTCAATCACTCCCTGAACCTAAAGCAAACACTGACTGCATACGCCTCAATAATTCAACACTAATATCAAAGACACAAGGATGTACAAGCCACTTTGAGAGCTGAGTCATCAGTGGTTGACATGCACACGACGCTCCATTCATTGCTTTGTAGGAGGTGTGTGTTAGTGTCAATGTGTGTCTTGAGAGAAAAGACATCTTTGTTGATGGTGACGACACTGTGGTCAATCTTCAGTTCTTCATGAAGGTATTTAAGGACTGTTTCAGACAGAGATGGCAAAAGTACACACATTCTGTACTCAAGTAAGAGTACAGATACCTGTGTAAAAAAAAGACTCTAGTTTAAGTAGAAGCTCTGATTCAACGTCTTCCCTCAAGTAAAAGTAAAAAAGTACAGGCTCTGAAATGTACTATAAAAGCACAAAGTCGCCCTCTGGAGTCTGTTTCTGTGGAAAGCTAACTGAACCTCACCTATCTGTTTCATGTTCACATCTCATGATCTTCCTCAGCTGATGGAGTTTGTTCACTACTCATTACGATCATCAATACATTCTCCATGACAGCTGTTAAGGCTCTGTTCTGTGTAGAATTTAGTGGTATCTAGTGGTGAGCATGTAGATTGTCAACACCTTGCCTCACCCTCCCCTTCATGTAGGAGAACACCAGTGAAAGCCAAAAAATGTGAAAGGCCATATCTAGAGCCAGTGTTTGGCTTGTCCATTCTGGGCTACTGTAGAAACATGGTGGTGTAACATGACAATCTTCATGGATGAGGGCCCACGACCCCATTAGTATGTTTTAATTCACTAATTACCAATCACCAATCACACATTGTGTTGGAAAGTGAAGCTCTCTGTCCATACAATAAATGGTCCTTGTAGATTCAAAAAGATTATTCAACATTATATCTTTCTGTCATTACAACAGTGTCTTTTATAATCTTGAAATATGAGCACCTACAAATGATATTGTTGACTTTACATCAGATTATTTTAATTGTTAATTATCAATCACCTTTCTTTCCCATCTCTAATGATATAATTAACTCCAGCCTCTAATTTTTGCTTTCTCCCCTCTGCTCCATCTTACACTGTCAGACATTTACTACACTGCTTCATGAAGCCAAAATGACAGCAAACCAAGTGAACAGTACTGATGTTCAACATGTGTTACGACACACACCCCACTTCACACCTGCTTCAAGATAGAATCAGGAAACAAATTTCAGGTGCAATACTGCGTCACATTTAGAAAACAGTCCAGGAATCCAGTGATGTTGCAGAGACTGACACCAACAATCCACCTTAAAAATGAATTCAAAATTAATATTAAAATGTATAACAAAGTCTCCACTTATTTCCTGTGGGAAAGCTGCAGACGACAGTCATAAGCCATTGCTCTCACCTCACTGGATTAAGTACAACTGCATGTTCTCAGCAAGAGGCAGCACTTTGCACAAGCTGATCTTGCACATGTGCATTTTAAAACAAGTGTCAGTCGATTTCTAAAACTACCAAATATTCAAACTCATATACTCCATTAGATACTAAAATTAGATCTCCATAACCTCAGGACACCTAGTGTACATACTGATTTGAACTAATTAGGATCCAAATATCATACAGAAAATAATGACAAAACAATGTGAATTTCTTCAGTATCTCATCAACACAACTAAGATACACCTTCTTACTGATTATGATTAATTAGGGTATGAAAATGCATTTCAAAAGTCGCAGCTTTCAGTTGCCAAAGCAGGCAGAATGGTTGCCATTTTCATACTGATAATACTTCAAGATAATTTAATAATGCTCCAAATTTCAGAAATGAAAAGGAGTTTAAAGTAATTAGCTTACTGCATTTTAGACCTCCATTGCTTCCCTCTCAGCCTGTGAAACACACATAAAATTTTATTTCATAAGTGGCTCGGCTTCACTAATTAGACATATTATGTTCCTGGAGTCAATTAGTTGTTAAATACTTTGGTGTAGGAAGTTATTTTAATATGCACAACATATATAATAATATTACCTATATATTAATATTTAGTCAAAATGAATTGATTTCTTTTATACAAACTGCTGTTAATTTGTATTTCTTCCACAACTACACCATGCCTGATTGTACAGTTGTTATATTGGCACAAAACAGGCTTCTATTATTAAGAATTTACTTTCTTAATTATGCTGCAGTTATGTCACAGCTTTATGGTGCAGTTATGCCCTGTGGTGCTTTGCAAACACATAACCCAACAACTCATCCCTGGACTATAAACTCTATATTAAAAGTTCCCGCATAGTCACAAAGAGAATTCACAACAATTGCAAATGCAGATAATTAGTCTGCGATTGCTAGAAATTAGGCCATTATGAAAACTGCAGCCACCCCCGCTGACAACTTCACTCCATGATTAACTGTTAATAATGTTGCCTCCCTGCAAAAACCCTCTTCCAACTGACTATGGTGCATCGACAGCGAGCCCGAATAACAGCACAAAGTGACAAACGCAGCCACTAAGACCTAGAGAATACAGTCACATGCTGCATCTTCATCCACACTACAAAATACCTTTTGTTACCAGTTCAGCAACGTCATCCCAGATCAACAGAGGCATCAAACCAAACCAGTGTAACAAACATAATCACCTGATGCTCCAATGAATTTAAAGCAACATCTACACATTTTAATGAGATATTCTCTGTGGCTCTGAAATGTTAGTAATTGCTCCTTTTTAGAGGAAGACATCTTAAAGTCAGTCTGGATCAACAGCATTTACAATAGAATAACCCAGAATCACAATGAAGTAGATGGTTGTCAAACCACACTTGAAGCACAACCCGCATTTTCAAAGTGCAATTTCAAGGTTTTCCAGCACTTTACAGCTGTGGTAAATGACATTTATATACATATACATGCTCAAAATGTTTAAGTCACGTGATTTATGTTTCAAGACAGAATTCTACAAAGGAATGACAAATTAAAGGAAAACGAAATTTCACATTTCAAGATTTGACACCTGTCTGTAAGTAGATTTGGCATTTTATAACTGATTAGTCAGTGCGAGTATTTTTTTAAGGAAAAAAACATGAAAAAAGTGTGAATATTTTGTGCTTTCTTTATTCCTTCCTTACAGTAAACTGAATATCTTTGGGTTGTGGACAAAATAAGACATTTTTAGATGCCTTTTGGACTGATTTTGAAATACTGATGAACATTTTTTACCATTTTTTGACATTTTATGGAACAAACAAGACAGATTAGTCGACAAAGAAAATAAATGTTACAGGAAAGACGCTGAAGTCTGTGTGCTCTATATGTTTGGACCTATTCTTCAAGTTACAAGATTCTGACATCATTTTGAATAATTTTTTAAAGAAAAAAAGGTCCATATTCACTGATTTCAGCTGAAATTCTGAAAGTAATGCAATTACAATTTCAAGCAGTTGGATCAACAATCCAAACACTTGTCTAACCTTGAAAACACTACATTAAAATTCAAGCATTTTCAAGGATTTCCAGTACCTGTAAGAACCAGTTTCTCAGTATATTCAGTAAACAGACAGCTGTTATTTTGGAAATATAACAAAGCCATCTGTAACAAGGTCTTGGTGGTCCAACAGTCTAACACTGCTGCCTAACTAGGGCTGTGTATTGGCAACAATCTGGCAACACGATACATATCATCATACAAAGGTTGCAGTTCAATATTTGGCAAAATATATAAGTGATATATTGCTATCTTTCAATACAAATTTTAGACAAACTGTCATAGTATAAAGAACACACCATCATATGTATAAAGTCTAATTTGAAAAGGTATAGACTTTTTTTTTTATAAAGATTAGAGTTGGGCGATATGCTAAAATGTTGCAAACGACCATCATCAAGCCATCAATTGGTGACTGGCGATATCGTCCCCCCTCCCGTCCTCTCGGGTCTCAGATGGGAGATGTGCGCAAGCAGCAAATTCACTACGTTACGCACGCTGCGTAGATAACAGCACTGCTATCTAGTGGTCGAGGTTTAAACACAACACAAAATGAGGCACTGTCACAAATCTTTGCATGTATCAAAATATCAGAATACAGTATTTTAGAGAGTCTATACAGTATCACAGAATATAATGTTTCAATACTCAAAGTGTATCGATATCTTCTTCCATCCCTATTCCTGACTGGAAGCTATGCAAACCAGTGAACATTAGACTGAAGATGTCCTAACCTGCTCCATGCCAGACTAAGCAACGTGTTGCTTGTTTGAAAGATCACTCTTCCTGGTTCTGCTGTTCCAAGGTTTTGCACCTTCAACCCATGCACCCTTTTTATGCTTTAGTTTTGCTTTAGTTTATGGGACATACATTCTAACAAGCTTTTGCAAGGAAATTGAGAAGCTGCTGGGAGTTCCAAGTAAATAAACTGTCCACCAACTGGAAACAACTTCGGTTACTTTCATTGTAAATATTGTAAGATTGTAATTTCACTATTAGATTATGTTGAAACCATTTTTAGTTCATCACATGATTAATGAAGGATTAAAGTATTTGCCATTTTACTGATGTCTGAGGAAGTATTACAAGATGATTATTCTGTGCCTTTAAGTGTTCTCAAAAACACAGCACTTTGTTTATAATACTGACTGTTCTACAGTTGCAAGAAAGGGCAGCTACTTGAGTGTTGACCAGTGGGTAAGTGCTGAAGATACTGCACATGCCAGGTGGGTCAAAAGCTAATACATTGCTTTTGAGAAATGAGAACTGTCTTGTTTTTATTACCTCAGAGCAACAGCAAGGCGTTGCTTAGGCTCCCTGAACGTTGTTGTCTGTCTTCTCCTGGCTGGTGCTCATGTGGGAGTAGTTCAAGAAAGCTGCTCCATGAAGGCTGAGAAGTAAGCTGCTCTGCTGGAACATGCCGGTATCTTGCTTCTGTTAATGACAGGACACAAGTTAGGACACCCTGTTGTGCTTCTGAAGGGCACAAAAACAGAATAAAAAACATTTTAAACCTAACTAAACTGGACTTTTCATATTCCTAAACCAAGAGTGTTATCCACACATCCAACACATTTACACAGGTACCAAGTCACGCAGGTACCAAGTCACACAGGTACCAAATCACACAGGTACCAAGTCACACAGGTACCAAGTCACACAGGTAGCAAGTCACACAGATACCAAGTCACGCAGGTACCAAGTCACACAGGTAGCAAGTCACACAGATACCAAGTCACGCAGGTAACAAATCACACAGGTACCAAGTCACACAGATACCAAGTCACACAGATACCAAGTCACGCAGGTACCAAATCACACAGATACCAAGTCACGCAGGTACCAAGTCACGCAGGTACCAAGTCACGCAGGTACCAAGTCCCTGCCAAATGATGCTATTATCTGTCCCCTAACTAGATAAAGTGGCAGGTAGCTGGGGAAGATTGGCAGTAAATAATAGGGATGTATGAGATTAGTCAACTATACAATTAAACGTCCCTACCCTTGCTAGTCGGCACCAGAAATACTAGTCATTTAAGCTGTTTATCAATATTTCATTCATGCACAATGCCAGTTATCTGCTGCCTCTAATTCCTAATTTCCACCAGGCATGGCAGTGCCTCGTCACGGCTGCACCGCAGCACTTGGGCCAGTTCGCGGCCATTCTAGACAATGCCTGTGTTTCCACCAGAAGCACTGTCAGACTTTTCCCAAAAGTGGCCTGGCGCACTCTGCGCTCTGCAGAGAATACGCAGAAAGTCTATTTTTGACGGATGCCGTGTCAAACAAACTATTTAACTACATAGCCTTCTTATCCATGGTAGAAGCACAAAGAGCAAGAAAAGAGGACTTAATCAACAAAATCAGAGCAAGTAAACATAATCAGACGGGCAAATGTTCTGCTGCTGAAACGTTTCTGAAACACTGCTGGTGGGATCGCAGTCACTCGTATGACAGAACAAAACCACGGCGCACACACGACATTACGAAGCCGCATCTGGTGGAAATCCCCGGTAAGATTTTATTCAGTGGCCCGTCACTAGGTGTGGCTGCAGCACTGTCAGACGGCAGCCCCTCTCACCCAGCGCATGTGCCCCGATCGCCTAGGCAACCCCGGATATTTATATCAGCACAGTCGGACAGATGACAGGTCGTAAAACCAGCGCGGTTTGGGAGTGTTTTAATCTAGGAATTTGGAACGTAGACTGTGTCAGAATAAGCTGATATATATTCACTCGACTGGAGAAATGTGACCACATTCAGCACAGACACGGACATAAACCTGCAAGCAGAGCAGCTGCTGCTGCTACTAGCACTGCTAACGTTAACCATACTGTGTGTCAGGCTGTCAGCTAACATGAGCTCTGGGCCGTTTACCCGCAGACACTGTGATCCTCTTTGGTGTGAAAAGGTGAAGCATTTAGTGAGTTGTTGTCATGTTTTGTATGTTAATGTGTACAGTTTGGCGATTGTTGATGGCGATTAACAGCTTCAAATGGCTCTTAATACACACAGTATATTTGTCAGACAGTGTTTAACATTATAAATTAATTAATTGTGCTCAATTTTAACTGTTTTCTGAGTCTTTTCTTATTGTTAGACTAGTCGATTAGTCTAAATTTAATTTTGCATTTATTTGACAGGGAAATTAGTCGCCAGGAACATCCCCAGTAAATAACCATTGCTAAGAACAATCTATTTGCTGTTCCATAGATTGTCATTTCAAGGAAAGAAATATCTAACTATCACAACAAAAACAAGGTTTAGTAAAAACACAGGGCAATAGCAAGTATCCATCCAACTTTTACTTCAGGTTATGTCTCCACTATGACAGGTTTTAGAGATGTCACAATACCAGAAATGTAGTGGTCGACACCAGCACTAATGAATGTCCATGATTCTGGATACCTAATTCGATACCACGGTAAAAAGCAACAATGAGAATACAATTCAGCCATTGTTGTTTTTCTTTGCCTTTACCATGGACCATCAACTAATCGACTGACTGAAAATATGATCGACCGATTAATCAATGATGAAAATAATTACCCTAAAAACACTATGTTGGGCTAAACAATTTCATCATATTTTATACTGAGGTAATCCATAAGTAACGGGATGTAATCTTGTTGCATTACTTCAATATTGTGATACTTAGATTATGATGATTGGCTCTATTTTTAAACAGACAATGAGTCATACATTAACACTTCCAACCCTGATGGCAACAAAAGTATAATTTTTAGTCTGCATTTCAAAATGAACAAGGAATAAATCAACAGAACCAAGAGTCTACAGTCACAGACAAATTAGACATTTGAAAGTAAACTTCATGGCAATCCATCCAACAGTTGTTGTGGCATTTCACTAATAAACAAAAATGACAACCTTGTGGTGGCATTAGAGGAAAAGTCACTCAATTCCCTATGATCACAAATAGTTGTTAACATATTTCAGTCTGGACCAGAGTGGTGGATCAATGGACCAACTAACTGCCTTCCTTAGACTGATAGAAGGTGTGAGGCTGGCTTAAAACATCCTCTCCTAAAATAAATGGTGTTAACATAATTTTACTTGATTGCAAAATTATTCTTCATCAACTGATAGTGTTTGTACAGGGGTCTTCATGTTGCAACAAGTTAAAATAAACCATTATTAATGCAAGATCTATTTCACGTCTATACTGGCAAAAGAAAGTAGAAAGGAAATTAAGGAAAATTACAGTTCCAGAATTATTTGCAAAGTAAATTAATTTATCCAAATTATTTTCAACATGCTTCAACTGAGTACTAAACGTGCTGCTCTTGAGCCAGAACTCTCAGCTTGCATAAAAGTAACATTAACAGAAACATTTTTAACTTATTACTTCAAGAGGTAGCTATGTCAGCTCAAACATCACAACACATGCTAGCCAGAGTGTGCGCTGATAAATTCTGACAAGGCTGCACAGGACACACTGGTGATTACTGGTTCAATGCTGGTTTGGTTTAAAAATCTTTCCCAAAAACGCAGTTCAAGCGAGACTGAAGTTAATGCAACTTTATAGAAATAGTTGTCATAATCCAAGGCCTAACATTCAGATTGCTGGACACAGTTGTAATTCTGAAACATGGCTAGCTAACACCATCAGCCTGGCGCCTGTCATTGAAAATTTAAAAGTCAAGGGAGCGAAGTCCTTGGACCTGGTCCAGTTTGGTCAGTTTATCTGGGTTGAGTTTGGAGGCTCTGAATGCCTACAACTAGGGTAATAAACCGAGAAAGGAGAGAGGTCAAATCTGACACAGGGGATGGAGTCCGACATGGTCAGACTATGGTGAAAGCCACTTTGTACAAATCTGTGTGATGCAGCGACGTGGTTCTGTCAGTTCTAAATGCTGAATATGTGAGAGACCTATCTTGCAAAATACAACTTGCCTGTGGAATGAAGGAACAGCACATGAAGAATATGCTGCTTCCTTTATTTGTATTTGCCATTAAAACAGGACATTAGAGGAGGATACACTAACTGTAAAACAGTAAAATTTATTGGTAAATGAGTACATACAATCTAGAAAAAGAGTGGCAATAATGAAAAGGAAATGTTAAATGTAAAGCTGGCATGATGTTATTATATTTCCTGCTGTGTGTGGCCAAGTAGCCTTTAGATACAAACTATTTTGGAGCAAAAACACAAAAAATGAAAAACTTTCTACTTAAAACTAATATAAAATAAACATTAAAATGTAAGCACGGATCATAACATAAAAGTTCAATATTGTAGATAATGACATTTATGCTTGTAGTTTTAATTACAGATGGTCGACTGTAATCTTTTTATGTACTGTTTTATTGAGTGTGTTTATGCTCTGTATAGAGTGTGTTGTGAATGTTGCTGGGAGGGCCTCTGGTCATTGCATGCCAGCCTTTTCAATGTAATACAAGACCTTCCTGAAACTCTTGAAAGCTGACAGTGCTTGACGTGAGCTGTGTTAATTACAGTAATGGCACGCATTCTCATTAAGTCATTGTTTACGTATCCCGGGGCCTTATGGAGCCTGAGTGGTGCTCTGGTCTGCTCGAGCACCGCCGCCTCGCTGGTCTGTGTGGCTATGGCCTCGTTAACACAGACAGCTGTTCCTCCCAGCCACAGCCATGGCCAACATGACGAGTGGCGCCGGACATGCCGCTGAACACACCCACCGCGGGAGCGACTGTCAGAAATAGAAGTATCCCACAAGGCAGGGAAACGTCAATGAGTAATCAGCGAGAAAGTGCTCCTCGGGTTATGTTTTTCAGGCCCAGCCCCCCAAACCCTTATGAACCAGCCGCTCCCCTTCACCAGACCGTTCATGAGGCTGTCTCATGACCCCAGACTATCCTTTTAAATTGGTGCAGTCAAAGGTGCAGTTGGTGTATAATTCCACCAGTAACCTGTGGTGAGGAAATCCATGCACATTAGATTAACAGTGTCATGGGAATCCTATAAGATTTCTCGGACAGGGGTAGTGATGCTGCAGGAGGCAAAAGAAGCAGTAGTTCAGGGCCTGCATTAATCAAACTACTATGCATGACATTTTTGACTTAAGTGGAACTTAAAAGTTAAAAGAAAAATATGCTCTTTTTCTTCTACTTGAAAAATAAAATAAAAACTATTTATCATATTTCTTCTGACTTAAAAATTCTCTTAAATTTAGGAGAGCTCCAGAGGCCTGATTCAGTCAGAACTCATTTGTTAAACAGACTTGTGATCAATTTTGATCTTAAGTCACACTGAAGACCAGAACTGCAACTAACAATTTTTTTTTTTAAGTCAATTAACCTATTGATTATTTTCCTGAGTAATGGATTAGTTGTTTGAGCCATAAAATTCCACAATATTGTTTGTTTGAAATTTGTTTCCCAAATCTCAAGACAACGTCCTCAAATGTCTTGTTTTGGTCACGACCCAAAGATATTCAATTTACTGTCATAGAGGAGTAAAGAAACCGGAAAATATACATATTTATGAAGCTGAAATCAGAGAATTTACTCCTTTAAAAAAAGACTCAAACCGATTAATTGATTATCAAAATAGTTGGCAATTAATTTAATAATTGATTATTCAATTAATGTTTTTTAGACTTAAATGATTTTCCAGCAGGATATGTAGCGATACTACAGTTTGGGACACATACTGTTTGTGCCCAAGCCTGTGGTAAACTTGGCATTAGCTTTATGAACAATGTGACATACATGATATGTTTGAGTTGGTTTGTCAACCCACAGTTTAGTCCACAGAATTATACTTGCTGCCTGGCTTCATTTGCCTCTGATCTCAATTTCTAAAAAGTTGCAAAAAGCTTTTCTCTTTTGGTCAATTGCTATTATATCACTATATTACATTATATATGACTAAACCCTCATTTGTGCAGCATTAGATAAGAGGAAATCACTGACTGGAAGGTGCTGTCAGTTTGAAGTTGATTTGAGATGTATAGATCACAGGTGTTAGTGATGAATGGGCTTTTCTATCTCTAATGGATCAAACTGAAGCAATCCAAATGATCTGAAGACTAAGTTTGAGTATAAATCTAACATTTTTTATTTATTTCCTGTGATTTCATCCCCATGTATCAATTCAGATGCTATAAGATCAGACGGTTGTTCAGCCGACATATTATTCGCTCCTGAAAGTGCTAAAGGTAAAATAAGTAGGATGTTTCAGTTGGCCAGAGGGACAGTTGATTGTTGGATCAAACACAGACATTTTGGGTTTGTTTAAGCATCCCGAGCACAGCAAAATGAGAAAATCAGAAGGTACTGGTGGAGGTCAGGGTCTCTGTGGACACCACCACACTCCTGGTGGGTCATGGGTGATGACTAAGAGGGATTACTGTTGTATGAATTGATCCATTGTTCTTTGCAAAAATCCTCCCTCTTTGCCTCAAAGGATTTCACACAAACAAAATTTGATTCTTATTTTATATTCCAATTATTTTCGCTGATTTTTTTAACAATAAGCAGTACGACAGATGCGAGGTAAATCTTAGTATGTGATCAGGTATTCTTACTCATACTATACATGTGATCACACATGTAATCACTTGAAAATTTCTTTTAAAAGTTAATCTAACTCTTTGCTGAAATCGTAAGTCTGGAGCCGCACAATTAATCTATTAATTGATTAAGTAATCACCAACTATTTTGATATTTGATTAATTGTTTTGAGTAATTTTTTAAGACAAAAAAATATTAATTGTCTGATTCCAGCTTCTTAAATGTGAATATTTTCTGGTTTCTTTTAAGTTCTCTGACAGTAAACTGAATATCATCATCATCTTGAACTTCAGGAAACACTAATTAACATTTTTAACCATTTTCTGACACTTTATAGACAGTTAATCAATTAATCGAGAAAATAATCAATGATTGAAATAACTGTTAGTTTCTGCCCTACATAAGTCACTCCTGGATTAAATGTGTCATGTTCAATACATACGTTCAATGAACTTTTTTATCCTAAATTGGCTCTTTAGAGTGTTTTTAAGTATAATTCTTATAAGTTTGACAAATACAGGTTTCTTAATTAATCAGGTAGTCACCGGTCTATAAAATTTTAAAACTGTCAAAAATACCCATCACACGCTCCTAAAGGACAATGTGACACCTTTAAATATTTTGTCCGACCACTGACTTGCGCTCCAAAACCAAATGACATTCAAAAATCAATTTACTATCACATGAAGCAATTACGTGATACGATTATTCAATTATCAAAATAGCTGCAGATTTATTTTCTGTCGCTTGTCTAATCTGGTGCACATGGCTCTGAGGATGGCAGTGTTGGTCAGTATGTCACATGGACAGCTGCTCAGTTCAAACCACTTTGGCCATGCAGCACGCAAGCAGCGTCCCTAAGCAGACATTTGTCATTCCTCGTCCTGTTTCCACCACAATTTGCAATCATCTTTGTTTTCCATGCAAACTTGATGGTGCTAAATACCTAAATATTTTGTAACATATGGAAAATTATAAAACTTGTGGGATCAATCAGAACGATCAAATCATAATCAGCCCATCTATACCTGACAGATTTCCCAAAACCTAAAATAATAAAGCGTTATCAAATAAGAGTTTGTAGAAATTGATTAATGCTTTATAAAATGTATTGCGATATTAAAATTTCCAAGTTATCATGTGAGAGGAAAGATGGCAGCGATGGCTTCAAGAAACGGGGATTGAAATGTCTAATAAGGGAACACTGCCTTTCCTCTGAACGTGTGAACTATAAAAGCTTTAATTTCCCTATCATCACTAGGATCTAATACCAATCTGTATTCTTTATTCAGGCCGTCTGTGTTGCTGCCAGACAAAGCCTTTGAAAAGCCAATTCCTGGGAATTAAAGAAAAGAGATTAAAATATCATTAGGTGCTACATAATTGAATGTCAATTTTGAATAAACTTGAATTCAATTCCTGGTCATTAAACTGAATGTGGTCTGCCTTTTTCCAATCATAGTTTTGAGCCCACAGATGAGAGCGAGGTACGAACTTCAAAATCATTAAATTGAGGGGAGTTTGTTTGGCCTTGGTGTGCCAGACTGCTTTGATTCTGGCTCAGAGCAGAGGGATGAGCAGCTGGAGGAGAGATCAAATTGAAACAAAGCTTCAGAAAATTGAAGGAAACATGAGCATAATAATATTTAATAATTAAATTCTCGCAAACAATGGCAACCGAATGAAGTAATCTGCAAAAGTGTGCAACATCATTTGCATAATTGACACAGTCCCCCCCGTCTCCCTCCTGTAAATGAATGATGAAGACAATAAAAGATGTTGCTAAAATTGGGAACAATAACAGCAAAATTTCATCAAGGCCCCCATGCTCTGATTAATCTGCGCTTGCAAATCAGTGCAGGGGAAAGAGGGAGAGAAAGAACCAGAGAAAGGGGGGGGTGAGATTGAGGGGGGGGGCAGGTGATTAACAACAGCAGGGATTGCCGCCGTGGACAACGTGCCCTGTTTTGCTCGGCTCGAGGGGCACCATACGAACCCTTCTACACAGCTGCTGCAGGCACTGGCTAGCTTGATCATCCCCTGAAAGCCTGAATGAGTGCAATCATTTGTATTGTCATTAACCCCTTGTGCACTGCCTCCATGCCTCAGCACTTAGAAACCCATAATTCCACTCCTCACGCCCCCCACCCCCGAAAAAAAAAACAAAAAAACAGCTCAGACAGAAGGATGTGTTGATACAGACTCAAAAAAAAAAAGTTCCATGACATGAAAAAGCAGCTGATATACTGAGTATGATATCATTTTGTGTAACCTTCCTAAATGTTTCTAATCTTTCTCAGCTAATTATTTGCTATCTGAGTACACTGCCATTTTTAATTACTCAGTCTGAAGGAAGTGTATTAAATGGAAACATAATACAATGAGAGACCTATTTTATATTCAGGATTTCTAATTAACGGTTTCTCTTTATACACATTTTCTATCTCTCGGATCATTTAGATAACAACTTTCATCATCATCTTTTGATGTTTACAAAATACAAAAAGCAGGCATCATGTAGATTTATGCTGCATATTCGGCTGCTAATAACATTTGCATTTACTAGTCAATTAACTTGATTAAATTCATATTCCAAGTCTGATTCAACTTTGGTTTGCGAGAGACAGTTATTGCTTGGCGAATTAAATAGCAGCACGGGCGAAATGACGCAACAGAGAAAATGAGGTTGGGAGGGGGGGGGGGCTGTGTCAGGTTCCATTATGCTGTAAACAACACAGGACAACAGAAATGACACATTACAAGCACTGCAACCCATGTAAGACGTGTGTGTCCGAAGACAAGGCTCTTTCCTTTCGTGCAGACGAGTCTGCTGTTTGCATTTTTTCACCATTTTCTCTCAGAATGATGACAATTCACACTTTTGTTTACGGCTGAAAACGGCTCAAAATTTTCATCAATTAACGTGTCAGTCATTTTTATGATTAATCGATTAGTTGTTTGGTCCATAAAATGTCAGAAAATGTTGATCAGTGTTTCCCAAAGTCCAAGACGAGTCCTCAAGTGTCTTGTTTTGTCCACATCTCAAAGATATTCAGTTTATTGTCAGAAAGGGGTAAAGAAACTGGAAAATATTCACATTTGAGGAACTGAAATCAGAGAATTTGGACGTCTTTTTTCAGGAAAAAAAGATTTTAACTGATTAATCAATTATCAAAATAGCTGCCAAGTAATTTAATACTTGACAACGAACTGATTAATCAACTAATCACTGTAGTTCTACATCTTTTGGTACAAGATCGCCACAAAAATCAGACCTTTAGTATGTCTTTCAATGAAAATGAGAATAATGATGTAAAAATGATCCATCTAATATTGCAAATCATATCACAATTGCAATATTCAAATAATCACAATTAGGTATTTTTTCAAAATCGTTCAGAACTACTGCTGTCTATGATCAACAGTGATTTGACTTCAGCACAAGCCTTCTGAAAACATTAGTAAAAACATGATGTTTTTCTTACATTCTTCTCCATTATCAGCCCTGACTCCCTTTTCCCACAAGCCACCACTATCTTGTAAATTCCATGCAATTAGTAGCCTTAACATACCCAGAGACACTCATTTGATTTTAACCTCCTCTGTCCAATTAACAAAATGTAGGTTGGAAAATAAATGGCAGACGCCTAAGCAAATTAATTATGTGTCCACCAAGCTGTTAGCCCGTGTGCACAGAGCAGGGGCTGGCAATAAGAGCTGGGCACACACTGCCATATGGCCTGTGTGAGAGCGGACATCATTTGGGGGAGCAGTGGTACACCCCTTAAATTCTCACAGATATTTATGTCTCGGTCACAATAGATACACAACATATGCTGTGAAATGCTGCAGAATTAGTCCTATATAAATGGGTTTATGAGTGTTGTTTTGATGATTAGTGTTTTATCTTTATCCATCTGTGACCCTTTGAGCCATTTTTACTTTCCATTGTAAATTATATTCCACTGTCACATGGTTTTAATGCTATAAAAAAGCTGCTAAAGGCTGCTCTAAACAATAGGTTTTGTTTCCTGCACCAATCAGCAAGAACTATTAAAGGGACATGACACCAAAAAGTTTTGTTTTCTGCCAGCCTGTGAAAACAGCTGTATAGCCCAATATCTTCTGTTGTTTAAAAAAACAAAAAGCCAAAGTCAGAAGTTGACATTCTCAATTTGTGGGGTTGACTGTTCTAACAAAAAACCAATAAACATTAAAGTTTCAAAAAAAAAAAACAAAAAGCCTTGGTGATGTCATTGTGATTTCATCAGGGTTATCTGAGCTTCGGCCTGAGACTTTAACATTTTTAACAAAAAGCTTGCGAGTTGTGGGGTTTGGAAAGAAGAGTAGAGCTGTGCACTGGCAGGAATCTGGCGATACGGTACATACCGTGAGGATTCAATATATTGTGATACAAGTTAACAAGTGATATTTTGCTATTTTTTGTTTAAAAGGTCAATCAGAACAGTGTAGATAGATAACAGCTCTGGCATCTACAAGGGGGGTTTAAACACAACACAACATAAACCACTGCCATCAGTTTTTGCATGCATCACGATTAGAGCTGAAACTATTCCTCAGGAAACAAACATCAACAATATGGGCTTTATTTAATCCATATAACTACAGCTCGGTTGTGGTGCAAAAGAACATAATAAAAAATCGAATGGGATTTTAAAAATGAGATTTTTTTATGATGAAAAGATACAATTAATTGTTCATTGTAAGAGACTTGTCTTATTTTCTCCTTTGCATATTTAGTATTGCTCTTACTACTATTACAAATCAATGGAATAGGATACTCGATTACTAAAATGATCAATAGCTCCTGTCCGAGTGTTTTTGAGAAGTGATACAGTATCACAAAACATAACGGTAATGATATTTTCTTACACCCAGTGTTTAGTTTGTCCATTCTGGGCTACTGTAAATATAGCGGTTTAACATGGCGGTCTCCATGGAAGATCTACACCCTCTATATGTATATACACACATATATATATATATATATATATATATATATATATATATATATATATATATATATATATATATATATATATACATACATATATATATATATATATATATATATATATATATATATATATATATATATATATATACATATACACACACACACATACACATGTAAATAGATCATTCTAAGATAAAAAAAAAAAAGAAATAAGTAATAAATAAGAAAGAAATAAGAAATTCTTATTTTCAGATGATTAATCTAATGAAAACATAATTATGAATATTATGCTGCATTTCTGACATATTTTGCCAAGAGATGCCAGCAAATATTACATCGTTCTTTAATCTGTCTCTTGTGTGTCCCTTAATTTTATAAAAGTGTTAATACTAAATCGCTGTACTACCCCTTTAAGAGAATTTGAGCAGTCGTTTCAAACAAAATCAATATCAATCAAAGCCGTATGACCTGGGAAACTTGAGCATAAGGGCCCTCCCTTGGAATAAATTCATGATGATTTTTTCTTTAAAAGGTGATTCAACAATACCGAAACCATCTTCTGTTCTGTCGACACCAGACACTTTAGCCAAGTTTGGTTCAAGAGAAGGAAGAAGAGCACCATGCTCAGCTATGTCCCACTACACAATATGATCAACATGGCCACCTAGAGGTAACACAAAACAACACAAACATCTGGTCTCATTTTTAAGGGAAACAATAACCTAAATCCTCCCTCCTAACAGGATCGTGACATTAGATTATTGGCACAATAATTATAATTAACATAAATTATGATATTATGCCTACAGAAATCTAATCCACAGGGATCCTGTAAATGCACACTACATATGTCTGATAGCAGCAGCCAACACTATAATCCTATTCAGCTTTTTTTAATGCAGTTGTTGTGTTCCCACCATCAGTTTTCACACTACATTACAATGTAACTATGTTACATTATACATTTATGGTGCTGGATTTTCCTACACATGAAAAATTCACCCGACATGGCACCATAGTGTATGAGCTAATGCAAGACATTTATGTAAAACAGAAACTGAGCAAAGGTGAAATGAGTCAATGCAAAACAGGTAGAACATCTGACAAAAACAACAAAAAGACATTTTAAAACAAAACATAAAGCAGATGTTAAGTCTCACTAACACTGTTCACAAATAGAAACACTTTCACACGCACCATGTAATAACTGGAAAATACTCATAGAGCTGCAATGATTAATCAATTATTAAATCAATCACCAACTGTTTTGAGAATCGATTAATCATTTTCAGTTATTTTTCAATAAAAAATGTCAAAATTCTGATTTCTGTTTCTCATTTCCTGGTTCCCTCTTTACTCTTCTTATGACAGTAAACTGAATATCTTTGGGTTCTGCAACATACAATAAGAAGACACTCGAGGATGTTTTTCACCATTTTCGGACATTTTATGGACCAAACCACTAATCAAGTAATAACTGATTAATAAAGAAATAATCAACAGATTAATCGATGATGAAAATAGTTGTAAGTTTCAAATAAATAGTAGTAAATGTGTTTTGTGTGCATGCTCAGGATGTGACATTTAAACATGAGCTTGAAATATTCGCTGCAAGATATCTGTAGGTGATGCTTCTTTCCCTTTACAAATTTAGCAGATATTTCCTGCCACATTCAGAACCCAAAAGGCCCATGTAACATGATGGTACTTGGACAAATGTTGGTATTCTATGCCTGAAGCATGTCTTTGTGTGATTTGCAGATTTGGTGCAATAAATACTAAACTTCAAGCTATTTCCAGCTGCTATAGACAACCGTGGTATGTCTGTGCTTGATTCTGTGGAAGAAACATTATCTGATGAGATTCTTTTCAATTGTAGCCTCAGAGTTAATCGTTAACGTTCTGAGCTACTTGGCATGAAATTATGCTGTTGGTGGGGACGAAGGTGCCCTGTTCTGTGAGGAAAAACAGGAGGAAAGGTGAGGAGGGGCGTTGATGTTCGCCCCCCCCCCCCCCCCCAACCCCTACATTAACATCCACACACCATGACCGTGTGAACCTCTAAATTTATGTAGGCTGATGATGTCATGGAAACGAGACGCCAGGCTTATGCATGACCACAGGAAAAATTTACACCTGTCTGCTTGGACAAAAGATCTGTTTCCTTTACATATACAGTTCTGCAAGTGAGCCCTTCCCTCCCTGTACTGCGCCCACAGCTTCATGGTTAGAGAACGCCAACAGCTAGGTTATCTAGTAATCTGATCTCTTGCTCTATGGTACTTTTACCATCTAGAAATTATGAGGTTGCATCTACTACTAACTTCTTGAAGTGGTTTACTTAATTTTGAGTTTAGTGAATTAAAACATTAAACTGAGCAGAGCTGTTCTAATATTTGCAACAGATAGCATGAGGCAATTTTGAGTGCTTCTTTTTCTGATTAATGTTTAGTGAGAACGCTTCTTTCCACATGTTACGGACTTTTAGTTTTAATCCAAATGTGTGAGGCTTTGACATAATATTTTCGGCCAGGGCATCTATGAAGCACTACTGTACCTCATTATAATGCTGTTTTTTCACACTTTTTTCCTTTTTCAAAAAAACTGCGATTTGGTTCTGCAATTTGGATATTATGCTTGGCCATACTGTGATTAATTGTGCAACCCTAGTCTTACATGTACACTCTGCACAAGTCATTTATTCAGAAGCAGTATGAACAGCCCATTAAATGATCTGATCAACCATTACAGCACGTTAAAACACTCACAACTGTCTGGACTTTAAGTTCAGTTGTACCTTTTACAAGACAGCTCACGTTATATATATAAATCAGTAAGTAATATAACGTCTGTGAAGTGTTTGCATTATTTTAAATGTTTTTTATATTCTGTGGCAGAGGACGTTTTTGCTCTTCCAGTGTTCATTTAACCGTGCTTGATGCTTCTACATTCACACAATACTGAGGCAGCAGCCATCTTTAAGTTAATATATTAACATAAACATTAAACACAAAATGAGTTTGCATCTGTTTTTCTCTGTCATCGCTGTTATAAGATGGGAAGACAAACACTACATTAAATGTGTATTGTCAAGATTTGATACAGTCTGATGTACTTTGTCTCCCTCAAGTGGTCTAAAGGAAAAACTAACATTGTTCACAGTGGATCTGATGACAAAGACTTTTCAAACGTTACACACATGGACAGACCCTTTTCAAAGAAGACATACTGACGAGTCACAGCAGGAATGGAGCAGGTGTAATTAATTATGTTAATGATGGCTGCATTCCACTCAGGTGAGTCAGTTCCAGGCTCATGGTGTTGTGCATGCTGGAGCCATCGTTAATGTTATTAATTACACCTGTGTATTTCCAACTTTAACAAATCAGAGTGTCTGCTGTGAACAGGGTCAACTAGAGGTATCAGCCAACTGCATCGCCACACATGGCCTGTAACCTCTCTGTCAATGGAGTCTGTTGATACTGATCTGTACTGAGGACACAGTTACACAATTATTTCCCATAATGTTAATACAGATCATTAGCAGCTTAATTAATACTGTGGAATGTGGACTTAAATTGCTAAAAAATTAAAACTGGCTGATGACTGGCTATCAGATGCATAAACGACAATACCTAATAATGAAGTTGGAGTTGGTGTGGATTAAACAGTTGTCCAAAAAACAGATTTAAGAGCAATTTAAACTGATCGGTTTGAACAAATGAGGAAAAGCTGCCTATTGCAGAGGATCACAGGCTACATATTACAGTTTTATATTCGAATTACATATACAAGATACGGCACATGCACTTTTACATACTTCTTATTGTATACATGTGTTATTATTGTTATATTATCTCTTTTATATATTGTAGTAGAATATATATATCTCATTTTCTACTCTTATAAATGTCTGTATGTTTCTGTTCTTTAGCGGGAGCACCTGGAAGATCAACAATTCCCCACCAGGGATCAATGAAGTATTTCTGATTCTGTTGCATACTGGGCCTTTTTCACAGACTCATTCTGACATTTCTGTCTCCTTTACTTCTCTAGTTCAGTCACAGAAGTGAGCCTTTTGATTGAACAAAGTCTGGAACTTTGACTGTATAAATTGGATTGACTTTCCTTTTTGTAAAGCTTTTTACAGCAGACATTTTGACTTGTAATAGTAGGAAAAGTACCCCAGTAAGCGTGACAGTGAGCCAAAATGCAAACTGGAAATCTAATACCCAACAGAGCAATGATTCATTTTATTACCAACTTCTGTACTTTTGCTACTGTGACATGTCAAAATGTCTTCTGCCAAAATATCTAGTGTTTTTTTTTTCTGTGTGAGCCAATTCTAAGATACTATACTACATGTATTGTAATAACTTGTGTATATACAAGTACACAATATATGCATTAGGGCTGCACAGTTTGGTAAAAAAAAACCAAAAAAAAAAAAAAAAAACCCGTATTGCAATTATTTCAAAATTGTGATAGCAATATGTAATACAATTAATGGAAATGGTCAGTTTTGTATTATAATTTTCATGTTTACTGAAAAAAATATTAAAATCATTATGATCATTGTGATATTTCTTGAGGTCTGTACCAAACAAACATGTTGTCTCTTATTTTATTTATTTTACATTTCTCCTTTTTCAAAATAATGTGATTTGGTTCTGGTTCTATGATTTGGATATTGCAATTTTATTGAGAATGCAATTAACTGTGCAAACTTCTCAGATTTTGTGAAGGCACCGTGAGAAACTCCTATTCAGTGCATGCATGGCAGTCATAAGCCCAATGCATATGCAGAATGCTTACGTCACTTTAATTCTCACGTCTTTATTCTCCTCACGGACGAAGTAGAGAGAATAAGGACATTTGCGTTGCACAGCACATGACACATATGTCATGATTGGTTAATTAACATGATTTAAGTAAACAAAGCCAAGAGGTGGAATGGCCTGCACTAATTAACATCATGTTTTTCTAATTTAGTCAATGCCATTGTTAGAATGCCACCAATCGGAATCCAATTGGATTTCACTTCAGTATAAAAATGTTGCCAGTGCTTAGGGAAAAACTGGGTAAATCAAAAATAAATACATTTGGGTGGTTTTTGATTACAATTTGCATGGAATCATTATTTTGGACAGCAGAAATTTGTAAAACAATGAAACAATATGATCATATTACCATAAATTGGTTCTACTGAGAGTCAATAAATATTTAATTAACGATGAGCCCTTATGAATTGACAGAGAAAATATTATTTTCTGCCAAGAAAAGCTTGCCTCACTGGTTCAGTACAGTGAGACAGACTGGAGGCTGAGGCTGCTCTACAAAGGACTCTCTCAAACTGTTCATCCAACATCCCTGAATAAGTGATTACAACTGACAACTGTGTGGCAAGGGCTGAATTCTGGTGGCACCATGAAAAAAAAAAAACATAGCCACACCTTTTCCCAACATTTCAATGTCTCTAGTCATATTTGTTACATTTGGATATTGACAGATGCTTCAAAGGCCCTCATGTGATCAACAGCCATATCCTGACAGGACAGAGGAGATTTAAAATCCCTGCACATCCTTGACACTGTCAGATTATTCTTATTCTCAGAGATGTGTGGAAATACAGACCATACTACATCTCCCTCACTCTCCTGTTAGTTTTATTCCTCCAGTTAGGATCGGACAATTTAGACCTCCACCGGACTTTAAATTTATTACAGGAGATATTCTAACTTGTCAAACACAGGTGTGATTAATAACATTTAAGTCTTGCATTTCATCGATGAGGGCACTGAGACTGTGAATGCTGCTCAACTGAGATTTTAAAACTTTAACAGAATGTTTAAGTCAAACGTCATTTGTTTTCTGTGGTCTTCCCAAATCTCTGTCACTGCCATTAAGCCTGCACAATATGGTCAGAAAAATTATTTTGCAATTAACTGTTGTTACCTTGCTGGGGATAAAGTCCACCTCGCATGTCAAGTGAACATAAACAGGCTTCAGCAGCAGAGGGCAGTGGTAAAAAGCTGCAGTTAAAACACAAAGTTTTCAACAGCCTTCACTGTCTCTATAGGAAACACTCACATCATGTTATCATTATGTAATCTGGATACAAAAAAGGCAAATGTATTCCATTACAGCTACAGATAGAAAAGGCAGATGTATTTAGTTAAAATGGGGATTATTAGTAGGATTAAAACTTTAAAATAAAGAATGATACACTACCCTGCACAGTGCACACAAAGCTGTCAATTCATTATCATGGCCTCTAGTGAAAAAAAATGCTTCACTGGGTGGAAATTTCACAATTTTTTGACTTCAATCAATCAATCATTAAATTGCACATATCAAAGGAAGGAACAGCTGGACGGATTAATAAACCCAACAACAAATGTAAAACACAGAGCTGCAACACTGAATCTATTATTAAAGGACTATTAATTACTCTGCATATACTTAACTGATACATAACATAACTGTTTTGAGTTATTTTTTATTTATTATTATTATTTTTTTTAAAAAAAAGGTTAAATTCTCAGATTTCAGCTTCTTAAATATGAATATTTTTTGGTTTCTTTACTGCTCTGTAACAGTACACTGAATATTTTTGAGTTGTGGACCAAACAAGATATTTGAGGATGTAATCTTAAAACTTATCAACATTTTTCACAATTTTCTGTCATTTTTAGGACCAAATAACTAATTGATAAAATGATAAATGGAGAAAATGGTCAATTTTAGTAATCAATAATGAAATTAATGATTATAGGAAAGACTATTTATTTATATTATTTATTGATATTTTCTGGTTTCTTTATTCTGACAGTAAACTGAATATCTTTGAGTTGTGGGCAAAACAAGACATTTGAAGACGTCATCTTGAGCTTTGATCAAAATTTTTCATTATTTTCTGACATTTCAGGGACCAAACAACGGACTGATTCATTGAGAAAATAATCAAACAGTTAATTGACCATAAAAATATTCTTTAGTTGCAGCCCTATAAAACACAATTTCACCATATTTTTTATTGAGGCAATCCAAAAGTAACGGAAAGTAATCAAGTTAAATTACTTGAGTGTTGGGATACTTGGATTACGTTACTGACTGCATTTTTTAAACAGGTACAGGTTAGCAACTGTTTCTTAAAACGTTTAAAATAATCCTCCCAACGCTGGACGTGTCAAAATGTCTATGAAAAGGTATTCCCATTGCAGTTCAACTTGAACTTGAGCAGAGGTTTAATCAAGGAGCGAGACTAAGTGAAAACACCTGTGTAGGTGTTGCAGAGGAAACCTTAATTCACTGATATCACCTGTGTTTGCTTCAATTTCATATGCAGTGTAACAGAGGACGACGCACCTTCACACTGACGTTATTCATGTCTAGCAAATACACAAAAATATTCAAAGTCAAATAAAATCATAGATAACTTCTACAGACATAAAAGATGCATTCTCATTCGTACTGTGCATCCATGAGAACAACGTGTGCTTACTATTTCATTCTTTCTGAAAGAAAAAGCTGCTTCTTTCAATTCTGGCCTCTGAAACTTACTTTTGTGTGTGTATGTTGCTTGTTTCTCAGTTACTTGCAGTTCTTGTTGTTTCACTAGCTAGCTAACGTTTTCATCCTTTTTCCCTCACAGTAGTATTGCGCATGTCCAAAACAGCAATGACCCAGAATTCAACGCGGGTACATATCTACTTTTTTTTAGCGTTCATTTCCCCATTTAATCCTTCTTTAAAATTTATTTAGAAACGTGACATAAATGTACGAGTCCAAAGACTATATGTTTGTATTTGTAAAACTAATTTTGTGTTATTGTAATGTTATTTATTTGGTGAATAACGTCAAGGACGTGACACCATAAAATAAGAGTATTGGCTGAATGACCACTATGCTTGCCAGCTATATTACCTGCATATTACGTTGTTCTGCTAGTGCCATTTATTAAGATATATTTATTATGGCGGACGTTATGACGTCACAGCAGAAAACTGGTTACCTTCTCGACTCATCAATGCTAAGTTTCACAGCAGTATCTATCTTAATGTTAGCTAACATTAGCCACCATAAGCTCATGGTCATTCTAAACCTAAAATGGCAGTCCCAGTAAAATTGCCTGGTTAGTTTTGTTGTTTAATTCCACTTTTCATTTTTAAGGGGACTTTTGTGTGATTTTGTCCTTCAAAACTTAAGACTCTCTTAAAAGACAAAAATAAAAACATGGCTATAGTAAGACTGCTAGCTAGCTAATTAGCAAAAACTCTTTAGCCATTTTCGACATGTTGCAGCAGAAAACAGGTTAGTTTGAATGACTCAGCAAAGCTTTGTCTTATTTTGTCTCTCAAAATTTACAGTCTCTTAAAAAACTTAAAACATAGATGTAGTGTGCAGTAGGTCTTGTTATGGCAGACATTTTGATGTCACAGCAGGAAATCAGACTCAAATTAAAAAAACAGGGAGTGTTTTCAGACAGCAAAAATGACAGTGTTTCTGTAACAAACACTGTTAATCTGCTTCTTGAAACTTGTTAAATCCAACAAATTATGAAATTAAATTGTTTTGTTATGCATTAATGTGACTGTCAGAATATAATATTCACACTAAGCTAAATTAATGTTATTTCAGACAACACTTGTTAATTTTGACCATGGTTTTGCAGATATTCTCTGAGGCCTGGACACACCTCTAAAGCTAAATGGCCAATATATGAACAAATATGGATAAACACATACTGACAGTTTGTCATCAGCACTGTTCACCTTTGTCACACATAACTGCACACAAACTGCTAACCATGCCAGTGTAAGTTGTGTTCTCGTTACGTAGCTATCATACAGACAGCTTATACTGTTTGTGAAGTTTCAGTGGATGTTGTGAAGCTTTTCTTGATCTGAAACTGTGATGTGTCTCCTGTGATCTGTGAATCCAAGCTGCCTTCAGCTGCTGTCGTCCATGAAAGGGCAAGAAACAAACATTTCAGACCCACCTTTCAAGCCTACAGGAGGTAAGTATTTGATACTCAACAGCCAAATCTTATTTTCAATGTAGTATTTCTGTTAGTCTGAGGATAATCTACACTGTAAACCCAATTAAAATGTTTAATTAAACCCACTTATTTTTTGTTTTGAGCCCAACTCAAACTCTGAAGCTTTGAAAAAGTTTTACAAACTAATAATGCTTCATTGAAATAACTTAGTTTTCATCTTTGGATAAACTTGAACCTTTGAGTTGTAGAAACCAAAAAATGCATATTTTAAAAAATTGTTGAGGTGAACAATGGTTAATAATTTCATATTTTCATTTGCAACAGTTTAATTTTCAAGCACCCAAATAAAGACAAATCAGGTTTATAGATCACTGTGAACAATTTTTAAAATATGATTTTTTTGAGGGGTTTAAAACTCAAATATCCAATTTTATTTTAAGAAGAAAGGTAAATTACAAAAAACAAAAGATTAGAGGTCAGCAAAACTATATTTATTTTATTTCATTATGACTTTAATCAACTTTTTTTTCTACAAGACAGAGCTCATTAATTTTAAGCATAAAAACATAATTTCATGTTTGGTAAACTGTCTATCAATCAAAAAGTTATGAGTTTAAGTTTTATGTTTTCACTACTTATGACAATTTATTAATGTGAATATTTGGTTATACAGTTTATATTTTCCTCTTGTCAACAAATCCCACATGTAGACCCAAACCAAAAATGACTTGATCTCATTAACAAGTATTCCATATTTCCTCCTGTTTGACTAACTTTTGTTAAAACTACAATGCCAAGCTGTTCTGGAAAACTATAGCAGCTTTTTAAAAAAAAATAAACTATATACTTTTAGCTTTTCCAATAGAGGTAAGATATTAAAAATCAAAATCAACTGAATATGAAATCTCCTTGTAGTAGCTTTAAATAATCCAAACCATCCCTTTAATACTGTCTGGTTTCCCTCACAAATATACGGTGCTATTTTTTCTAAAGTTATTTTCTAAGAAGCTGCTCACTGTAGTTTTTAATCAAATGTTACTCAAACAAGAGGAATGTGGAGATTAAAATGACCAGTATCTCTCTGTTGGTATGCTGCATGGAATTTGTTATTTATTTATTTATTTATTTATTTTAATTTTTTTTGGTGTTCTTAATGTGTTCTAGAACTGAAGAACTGTTGAAATGATGTCATTGAGTTCCATGTTATAATTCCATTCTAACCATGCCAATACCAGGGGACAGTTTTACTTTGAGAGTCAGTTAGTTTCAAACAAGTCGTGTTTTAGCTTCGAAAGAAAAAACTGCAGCCATGTTTCAAAGATTTTTTGGACAAGAAGAGGTTTGTTTCACATTTTTTATGCTGATCATTTTAACTTAGAAATCAGAAATCTTTGTAGCTATCTGACTTTGAGTTTGGTAGATACCTGTTTTCCCTGAAGTCAGCTGACATGTTTTATGAAGACACGCATTTATTTTTCAGACAATTCAGAAATAAATTTGTCATTTTTTCTTTATTCTTTACAGAAAAATCAAAACTCCAATAAAACAGAAGAGGATAACAGCAGACCACGCTTCACTTCTGGTAGAAGGTAAGAACAAGTTCCTCTTACATTATTATAAATATTCTCAATAAAACCTACACTTGAACTGATATTAACTTTTTGTAGGTGGGTCATTTTATGGGCTAAAATACATTTTCCTGCTGAGCCTGTCAACAGCAGTACATGGATAAGTGACTCATACTGTCCTGTTTGTTGCAAACTGACTGTGTTTGTCTTTATCACCAGAATCACCCGGGCTGATGTTCCTGACACCAAGACCCCAGATAAAAACAACACTTGGTTGCAAAAACTGTTTGGTCGACCAGTGGTATGTTTGCTAGAAGTGCCACAGCTTCACCTTCAACTGATTTTACTTCTTTGTAGGATTTGTATTTAGAATTTGGAAACAAAAGATGCTTGACATGGCTTTTTCCAATGTTTACTACAGAATAAAAAAAACAAGACCACGGACCAAGTCGCCTGCTCCAATGAGCCACCAGCCACCACAGCAACAGCTGGAGATCTTCAGCCAGAGCAGGACACAACAAAGACAAAGAAGAGAAGTGTTTGGAAGAAAATCCGAAACTGCTGCCATGTAGGTTTAACACACCGTGTCACAGCTTCACATTAAACACACTATGAACTATAAATTAAATAAAACTAAACTGCAGTAGATTTTTGAGTTTTGAGCCCAACTCAAATTCTGAAGTTTTGAAAAAGTTTTACCAGCTACTGATTTTTGTTGAGATAATTGACTAATCTTTGAATTTTACAAACTCAAAACATTGGATTTAAAAAAAAAAACATTGAAGTGAAAGTAAATGTTAAAATTGTAATATTAAAATCAAAACTATTGAATTTTTCAGGCAGTAACTGTTTTTTTTTACAGTGCATGTGCACCAGTCTGCACTTGTACATTTTCTCTAAAAAAGTGTGTAACATTATTATTGAATCTTGAGAGTTTCCGTTTCCTCCAGCAGAAAAACAATCAAGTCTATCCATCTCGAACCAAGGACGAAGGGGACAAGTTAAGTAAGAAAACTGAGACGGAGAGGACGCAGCAGGAGAAAAAGGATGAGAAGAGTGGGAGGCACCACAAGAGCCAGGAGCACCAGGAGAACCAGGAACACCAGGAGAACCAGGGGCACCAAGAGAACCAGGAGCACCAGGGGCAGCAGGAGCACCAGGACAACCAGGAGCAACAGGAGCAACAGGAGCACCAGGAGAACCAGGAGAACCAGGAGCAACAGGAGCACCAGGGGCAGCAGGAGCACCAGGAGAACCAGGAGCACCAGGAGAACCAGGGGCAGCAGAAGCACCAGGAGAGCCAGGAGCATCAGGAGAACCAGGAGCACCAGGAGAACCAGGAGCAGCAGGGGCAGCAGGAGCAACAGGAGCACCAGGAGAACCAGACAGACCAGAAGGACCAAAAGGAGAGGAAGGACAAGCAGCCCATTCCAACCACTTCACAGGGCCAGGCAGCCCCCCAGACATCGGCCAAGCAGCACCAACCCACCAACAGGTAGGTGCACAATCACCATCACACTTTTTACCTTCTCATTCAGCTCTGTGCACATTCATGACTGTTTGCTGTCATCCTCAGATTTACAGTGAGCTGCAAACAGCATTATTATTTTTGTGCCTGAACATTAAAAGGTTTCAACTTATAACTTTAAATGATTAACTATCATTAACTTATGCTTTCATGAGTTTACTCAGGAACTTTTTGAAACTATTATTTTTTTTGTTTCTAAAACTCAAAGATTCAGGTTTTTCTAAAAAGAAAAGTAAATTATCTCAACAAAAGATCATTGGTTTATTTATTAGGCATGAACGTGCACAGAGCTTTCACAGCTTCTCATCTGTCGGGTTTCTTGACCGTGTGTGTTTGTGTCTCTTTGTTTCTCTAGAGCCAAAACAAGAACCAGAATTCGTTCTGTCCATTTTGAGATCGTTGGACAGCTTGGGGGACATCTTGTCAGACAACCCCCTGGAGTGCTCTATGGAGGTCAGCAGTTTGGGTGAGTAAATCTGCATTAAAAACACACACACACATATAAAACAAAGCTTTTGATTCTTTCTTTTTGGCTCAGTGACAAATAAGAGTTGGCAAGATGAGCAATTCAAATTCTTTCAATTCTTTTGAAAACTTCTTTTAAAAACATGCATCAGGTTTATTAAAATGTACATTTTGTGTTCATGTTGGTTTTGTGTCATTTGAAATGTTAATTTCACCATTTTCTTTTAAAAAAAAAGTAAGATGAATTCACCTGAAAATGTCAAGTGGTGTAACCACAAAAGAATGACAAATGTACATATAATATTTGTATGTATATTATATGTTTGTAAGTGCGCTCATGAAAAGAATTACCTCATTTTAAAACGTTACATTAAAACAGATTTTAGTAGGATTATCTCTACATTTAAATTTGATGCATTTTTCCAATATGAGCAGAGCGTGAACTTTGTGTTATATTTGATTTCAGTTTTGGAAAAAATCATTTTAAAACAAGAGTAATTATTTGTTTGAAGTTACACCACATAGACATTTTTGCCTTCATTCCCCAAATATTCTCTCAAAACTGATTAAAATCAGACTAGCTCCTCAAAATGGGAGTGTATGGAAGTAATTAGTGAGTTTATCTTCAATTTTTAATCCTTTTAAATTGAACTAAACCACAGGGCCACAAAAAATGAGCCTCACGTCATTGGCCCTTTTACAAAATCCAATAAAAATCATGCGCTTTTCAGAATCAACTGCAACAAGTTCTTGTTCCTCTGTCACATCACTGAACCAAAGACATGTGCAACAAAAACATAAATCCATGTTGTGTTGTGTTTGTGTGTCAGGTTTCCAAACCCGTCCCAGATCTGCTACATGAACTCCAGCCTCCAGAGCCTGATCACACTGGTGGACTTCATCAGGGACATCAGCTGCCAGGATGTGGTCTTTGATATGACCCCAGTGGCCGAACTGATCAGGTACAACAGCATCACACACACTATCCTGGAGACCAAACTAAAACAACAGCAGAAACTCACCGCTCCTATTTTGTCTCCACCCTCTGCAGAATGTTCATGAGCGTCGTGCGCAGTCACCGCTCCACCGACCCGGAGACCAAACTCCACGCCCTCATGTCATTCAAGAATACCGTAGCAGTCCAGGCTCCTGAGTTTCAGGGCAACCAACAGAAAGTGAGTCATCTGATTCGATGATACTTGTTGTTTCACCTCCTCCTGCGAGATAGTTTCTCCTCTCAAACCCTGTGTGTGTGTGTGTGTGTTTGTGTGTTTGTGTGTTTAGGACGCCCACGAGTTCCTGACCACAGTCCTGTATCAGATCAGGTGCTTGTCGCCGATACTGCAGGATGTCGCCGCCATCGTGGAAATGAAATACAGATGCCCTGTTCAGAAAAACCTACTGTTCAGCATGCAGACCACCAGGACCTGCAATAGGTACGACAACAGAGACAAAGACATCACACACAGCAGGAGAAGTTTTATTCTCCTTATACAACTCATACAGGCCAAAATACAAAATACTGTGAACAATTTCCACATTTCATTATTGTTGTTTTGTCACTTTACAAAAGTCAATTTGCACTTGCCCCTGTTTTATTATTGATTATTGAATAACAGCAAAGGCCAAAGTAGTGAATATTTTCTGTGTGCTGTCCCTTTGTGTAGCTGTGGAGCCCAGTCTACACAAGAGGAGGACTTCAGCAGCCTGTCTCTGAACCTGAAAGTCCAGCACAAGTCAGTCCAGGACATGCTGCAGGATTACCTGATGGTAAGACCCACCTGTCCTCCTTTAGTGACATCGTCACATGAACACACACTTCGGTCCCAAACACAGTCCGTTTTGTCCATCAGCTGACAGCATGTTGTCTCTGTGTCGTTGTCCAGGAAACAGATTTAGACTTTAAGTGTGACTGCGGTGCTAACACGTCTGTCCAGCAGTCCGGTTTTAAGACCCTACCTAAGTAAGTGACATCACATCCAACACAGATAGTCCAACTGTGGACCTTAAAGGACTATACCACAACATTTACTCCTTAACCCCATGTTTACTTTACGTTATATCTGAACATTTTACACTTTTCACGTATGAAGCAAAAACCCCAACAACCTTCTGAAGCCATGTTTTTCTGTTTCTCTCCTCTCTACAGAGTACTGATGCTGCACTTGAAGCGTTTTGGCTTCACTGACTTCGGGCACCTGCAGAAACTCAACAGCAAAATCAAGCTCTTGAGGAAGCTGCTGGTGAAATCCAGCCATGTAAGAAATATCTCACCTGAGTTCAAGTCCAAAGGAAACGTGAGCTCTGTCTGTAGCTGGGTTTCTTCTCTGTGTGTGAACATGTAACTGACTGTTTTTAACTGTGTTCCCTCTCAGGGTAACAGTCGGTACAGCCTGGTGAGCATCATAAGTCATCTAGGCTCCCAAGGGAACTTTGGTAAGACACTGTCACAGTCTCCGGTCCTCTATCAGGTTCTCAGACACATCATATTATCAGTGCTAAATTCAACCTCACATGTCAAGACACCCAAACTAACAGTCACTGGTCTCCTGTTAGGACACTACATCAGTGACGGGGTGCATCCAGATGAGGACATGGACAACCCTGCTGACCGCTGGCTCACCTACAATGACTCAATTGTCGAGGAAACCACCGGAGCCTCCGTGTGTGAGCAGCGTCGCCGGTCAGCATACATCCTATTCTACAGAAGACAGGTAAGAAGACAGTGCCGTCTCATCCTGCAGTCAAACTGACTCTGATGCTTGTTGAGTTTAGCAAACGATTTGCCGACTTACATTGTAAAATCCACCATCTCTGTACTGACCCTGAGTGTTGTATCTCTGTTCTCAGATCTAGAGCAGTCTGGCCATGCAGAGACTTTGTCTGCCAGACTCCAAAGAAAAATATCTGGCAGAGGTAAGTAGACACCACAATTTCAAAGAAAGGCCAGATAAGAAATACACAAGGTGATGTGGGGGTTAGTTGTCAGAAGTGGGCTAGCTGCTCTTTAACACAGAGAAAGTAAGAGGTCTCACTCTGTCACTATTTTTCAGTAACTTGTCAGATTAGGCAGGAAAAGCCAGGTGACTAACTCTCTTTTGTCTCTTTTGTCTTTTCTCAGGTTGAGGAGGTACAAGAGGAGGGTCCTGACCAGCTTCATCTCGCGGAGGAAGAGGAGACACTCACCAAGCCCTTAGGAGGAGGGCGGCTCTGGACTGGGTACCGAATTTTGATACTTTTATGGCGTTGACCAAATCGCTTCTATTGCTTTTAATTTATTGGGTGAAATTGGAGCCGAGGCAGAGAGCCTGTCTGATGTCTAATAGACCAAGAAATACACGAGGTGACGTAGTGGTTAGTTGTCAGAACTGGACTAGCTGCTCTTTAACACAAAGTAAGAGGTCTCACTATTTATTTATCAGTAACGTGTGAAATTAGGCAGGATTAAAGTGTTTCTCAATCTCTTGTTTATCTTCTATACATTAATCACAATTATTAAACTATAATACACTAAAAGATTTTTAAAAGACTTTTTTGGAAAGATGTCCCTGAAGACCAGGATTGAGAAACACTGGTCCACACCAAGAACAATAACAGTAACAAAAAATATCAGTTCACATCCGACTGGTCAGGATGAGGATCAGCACCACATGGTTCTCAGGCCATGGTTCTCAGGAGAACCCTGCCCTGAGAACCATGTGCATTTGATGTTCCTTACTCCCTACTCAGACCATCTACTCTGAGTAGGGAGTGAGTCATTACTCCAAGTGAGGACTTACTGTTATAGTTATCTTTGTTGGTGTGGACAGGCCTTTATTTGTGGGTTTCCTCCAGGTGCTCTGGTTTCCCCACGTTGAAAAACAGAAAGATGATGTATGCTAGTTCAGTTCTGTAGTCAGTACTTTTTCTAACAGCCTCGATCTCGTACCTAACCACCATTGAAGTCAAAGCATAATTCGCGAGCTCGGTACACACTGGTCCACAATAACAGTAAAAACAAATATCAGTTCACATCCGACTGGCCAGGATGAGGATCAGCACCACATGGTTCTCAGGCCATGGTTCTCAGGAGAACCATGGCCTGAGAACCATGTGCATTTGATGTTCCTTACTCCCTACTCAGACCGTCTACTCTGAGTAGGGAGTGAGTCATTACTCCAAGTGAGGACTTACTGTTATAGTTATCGTTGTTGGTGTGGACAGGCCTTTATTTGTGGGTTTCCTCCAGGTGCTCTGGTTTCCCCACGTTAAAAAACAGAAAGATGATGTATGCTAGTTCAGTTCTGTAGTCAGTACTTTTTCTAACAGCCTCGATCTCGTACCTAACCACCATTGAAGTCAAAGCATCATTCGCGAGCTCGGTACCCAGCCCTTGGCCACTCCCAGAGAGCCCAGTTCCTCCCGAGGTTTCTTCCCGCTAGGGGGAGTTTTTCCTTGCTGCCGTCGCCACATGTATATAAATCTGAACCAGTAAGACCTAATCAGAGCTCATCTCCAGTTTATTTAATTCTAATTTGGCATTATGACACTTAATTGGACTAGAATCCATAGTTTTTATCATCATGATGAGGAGATGAGTTGGTCAATAATAAATTGGCTTGCTCTCTGGGAAGGACTACAGGTAATGTATATAATTAATATTAATAATAAAGAACTTAAAAATAAAAAAAAACATGTATGTGTGCTCTGTTTTCTCTCATTGTCATTTTATGGTTGAAATAGGGGTCAATGAAGAACTCCATTTCCATATATTACATATTTCCCAGACATATTAAAATGGCAGCAGTGAAAGAAAGGTGTGTTGGGAGTTTATATGCAACATGCAGACCTCTTAAGTAAAGAACCAAAGAAAGTTGAAACTGAATAAAGTATTAAGATGGTTAAGTATGTCAAAAAACTCTGTGGCATAAATTATATTCAATCACTAGTAATATCACTAGTAATGCTTTATGAACAGGTGAAGGTTAGTTGTTGGCTGCTGCAGAGTCTGAAGATGACGTTTTCTCAGGGTGAAGTTGGCTGTTCAAGTTTACTACTTGTGTTGCATGTTCACGATTTCTGATGTAGTATTTAACCTCACACAAAACAAGAACATGTCGTTCAACATTCCTCAGGTCTGACAGTTAACACTGACACATTACGTTGGCTGTCTGTTAGCTAACATTAGGTCTGATCCAGAGCCACTAATTAACTAACTAAAATATGCTAGCAGGTTAGTTCATGAGGGGAACATGCAGGAGACACTGGCAAGAACTTTCAATTCATTTGTGGAATTTAAATGGTTATGTAACCACTTCTGAACCGTTTCTAAACAACACACTCTGTCACTCTGATAATAGTTGTGTCAATTAGTTCATACTGCAGCTTTCTTCTGTCTGACAGACCTGAACTTGTTGTAAAAGTGTGCAGACAACAGTGTCCCTATTGGGGCCGCAAATGGTCACACGGTGGTCAATTTCTTATGTGGCCCCCAATGAATAGTACTTCCTCATACACTGATCTAAATTAGCTTTACTGAAAACAGGCCAGAGAAAGAAACTGAGAAATGGACACCAAATATGAAATCTGGCTAAGTCCAAGTAGCAAATTCCAATTTGGTAATCAGTGTCCAGACATTAAAGTGGAGCAGGGGCGTGTCCAGACCTATGCAGGGGTGCCATGTGTGTGCTTGCAGGTTAACATTAGACTATCTTACAGTTTCTTACATTCCTGTGTTTATTTATTTTTTATTTCAAAGATAAACAGTCTGACCAATCATACCACAAAATCAATTATACCATAAAAATGATACAAAGCTTCCATACTTTATTCTCAAAGTCCTCCTTTATTTTATTTACAATTTATATTTAATTTTTACTTACTTTTGACTTACTTGAGGATAATGAAGGGGCACATGAGGTGGCCAATCAGATTTTTGGTGGTGGTCAGTGTGCCCCTAGAAACCCAATCTAGAAACACCCCTGGGCTGGGGCCACAACAGGATAACAATGCAAACAAAAAAACACATTGCCAAAACCATCTTTCTCAAAGCAGTCGAATCCAGGAGCCAGGTCTGGGTTTCAGTTTTATTATAAACTAAAGAAAAGGCTCAGTTTCAGCCAACGTTTGTTTAGTTGTTTAGTTAAAGTCAAGTGTCAAACCCCTCTGTGGATAATTAACCAACAAAATACTGAAGGAATCTAGACAGAATGACAACAGGAATGAACATGGGGTTGTTTATATCCACAGTGCAATAATGGATAAATATGACAGCAGCATGTTAGTTATCTCACTCAACACTTGATGGGATTTATCAGAACAGGTCACTACAGTCATGGTGACTGGAGGATTCTCTCCCTTAAAACAGGATACAGGTCAAAGTATGAGTAGACATCCTACTAGTAACAGTTGAAGTCAGAGAATTTCACCCATTTCCAGCTTGTGTGCAATGCTGCAATTAAGTGCCGTCCCTTCAGCTGGACCAGACTTGTGCTGAAGTCCTCAGATATCTCATCCCATTAAATCTTATTCCAGTTTTTCAAGATCTCCCCCGCTGCATCGAGAGTACCATCTTGCTATAAAGTGAAAGACAATAGAAGGTTATGAAAATATTGTTTGTCACCAGAGAAAAGAGAAAAAGTTTCCTTCAGCCAACAATAATCTTTACTAAATCATTTTGAATGTGCAGTGTTTCAGGTTTGTAACAGTTGTGTATTTACCTTAATGAAGCAGAAGCGAATATATTTCTCAAACTGCTTCTTGGACTCGTCTCCAACAAACGCTGTGACTGGAATGGCCGCCAGTTTCTAGATAAGCACAACAAAAATAAAAACAAAGAGAATTAAAGTTATTAAGAGAATTAAGAAGCATGGGTGGGGGGGGGGGGGCAATGAACTCAAATCAATTTACCTTTTCTTTAATCATCCACTTGACAAACTTGTAGTCATAGGCGTCATCATCGTCAACCATGTCTGACAGGTCCTGATCTACAAGAACACAGATGAAGAATCAGGAGTCGGGCTGGGGTCCAACAGACAGTCCCACTGCTCGGTCAGTTCCAACTTGGTAAAATACCACAATTTATTAAGTTTTAGATTCAAATTTTTTCCACCTTCTAGCATAAGACTGTGGCTCTCAAACTTTTTCTGGTATGCCCTCCTTCAGAAGATGAAAAAAGTTCACACACACTTTTATCAAACATTAATAATGACGGGTGAAGAAACTAGCAAAAAAGGACCCATGTTGAATTTTAGTGAAGTAATGGTCAGCATGACAGCATCAGAAATCTCTCGTTTATTGTCCCAACATTAATCACAGTTATTCAACTTATTCCAACAATACACTAAAAGATTTTTAAAAGACTTTGAAGATGTCTAAAAGACTGCAGTCTGGCACCCTCTCACACCTAAAGAAAATCTGTCAGAAGTCACAGAGTTCTCAGTCACACACTAAGATTTTGAAAAGACTGCAGATCTCGCAAGGTCACTATTAGGTCTTGTCCCCACTCTTGTAATTTTTGGAAAGATGTATGTATATTAATTTTTCAGTAATTAAATGAACAAATTTTCACTTTCCTATGATAACATATTTTATGTTAACATGACGTTTTTACATATTTCTTCCAAAACAAATACTATACCATCAATTTGATCCTATTAATTGTGAAATCTCATAACCATTAATCAAAATTTGCCAATTGTAGAACATCTTTTTTTTTTATTTTGGGAAAAAGTGGTCTAAAACTACATGAAGTTTATTGTATATTCTAAAAAAAAAGAAAGCAATTAAAATACTGAATTTATGTACCCTTTATGGCATATTTACAGCATGAACTAATGATTTCTGTCTGTGTTTTTACATGTTGATGTTCCTGTTAGTCAATAAAATATATATATATAGATAAATAGATAAACTTAGTGGTTATGTTGGTTTCAACAAGAGATCAGCAGCCATATATAAAAGGTAGAGAGAGAAATCTACAGCCAACTAATCACAAACTCACCACAGGGGTTATTACTGTGCATTTCAAGTAAAAAAAAAAAAAAATATATATATATATATATATATATAAAAGGAGGGACAAGATTAAACTTATTATATCCACAGATTTAGTTGATTTTTTCATATGGCACTCTTATGAAAATCATCATAAACTTCACTATTGTATGAGCCAAGACTTAGGATAGTATTAAAGATGCTTGATTTTATTGGAATGTCAAGATGAAAAAAAAAAAAACTGGGACCACCTGACACCAAATGATCACAGTGACAGTACTGCACCTCGACTCCAGCAAGACTCTCATGACTTTACTTCAACACTACAAACTTGTAGACACTATGATTGCGTCCAAAGTCGTTATGTGTAACGCTGGCGTAAGTTTCACTCCATATTTGTCCCCATCTCATCCGCGTTTCCCTGCAGTGGCTCTACGCCCCACAATATGAGAACCACTGGCATGAAGCAATCCAAGAAACTTTACCAGAAGTCATTTATATCACCATCCAAGTTATCCAAGTTCAAATATATGTCCAGTGAGAGTTTTACTTTTAATGTCAATCTCTGAGTTTTGCTTTTCTAAATACTATTTTATACAACAGAGGCTGTTTCATTTCAAATCTGTTTCACACAAATAGATTTTTCTATATTTGTGTGGTTCAGCAGTAATCCCCCTGACATAACTTGAGTTTTAAGTTTTATGGTTGCCAATCACCTTTTGTGTTACGACACAACATATATTCAGGTTTAGGTTAGGGCTGGGCGGTATGACAAAATTTTCATATCACGTTTTTTTTTAAATCATATCGGTTTCACGGTATTTGATTTTTTTTTTCCATGCAACAGTGTTCTTACCCACATTTTCTTCTACTGAGAACAGAATTACTGCAGGTGATTGTCTTTAAACAGCCCATTTTACTGTCATAAGGATTGTATCATGTTTTTTTCATGTCCAGATACAGCAAAGCATGACCCCTTCAAAGTATGGTTACCATCACATGGACGAATTTACAATTAAACGTCCCCACCCATGCTAGTCGGCACCAGAAATACTAGTTGTTTAAAATATTTAAAAATGAAATATTTGTCAATATTTCATTCATGCATGATGCCAGTTATCTGTTGCCACACGGCACTAGTCAGGGCTGCGGCTCTGTCAGACAGCAACTCCTCTCACCCAGCGCGTATGAACCGATCGCCATGGCAACACCGGATGTTTACATCAGCGAGGTCGGACAGATGAATGTAGACTGTGACAGAATAAGCTGATATATATTCACTCGACTGGAGAAACGTGACCACATTAACGACCACGTACGAACCGGTATACCGCCCAGCCCTAGTTTAGGTGGAAATAAACTTTTGGATTAAAAGCAAAAATCTTTCTACATAAACTGCAGAGAGTCTGATCTGCTGTGTTTCATATATTTGGTATCTCTCCCATCACAAAGAAAACTTTTAAGATGATTATTTATTCCCTCTATGAGTTCAGGCTTCCCTTGCACTTCAATTAAAAGTTCTTTCATTTCTGTGAAGCACATAAGATCAATATAAAAACTGAAAAATGTTAACAAAACCCCTAAAGAATTAAGTGATTCTTTAACTTTATTGTGTTATCGTCATACAGTACCAGTACCCTTTGACAGGTATTATATGTATTTGACATCAATTTAAATCAAATCCAAAGTAAATTAAGATTAGAATGAGCTACCAAGCTGTATTTATTCACTCTACTTGCAAAACCAGTGCAAATGTGCTGATGATGTCATGTTAAATGTCCAATAACTCACTGAGAGGTGTGACGTCCACGACCATGAAGTAGCCTCCCTCCGGGATGATGGGAGTCATACCGGCCTCTTCCAGGATGGCGGCCATTCGGTCCCTCTTGCCCTCAAGCTCTTCTGCCAGTGAGGAGAAGTAGCACTCCGGCTGACCCATCAGCTCAAGGTTCCGCAGCAAACCTTGTGCCACAGCCTCCTGAAGAAACACAAGTTTCACATTAAAAATAGAATGAAATCCTTTCTGTTGTGGATTTCAAGGAACACATGTGAGAGCTGTGCAAACTTGCCTGTAAAGGTGTTGGGCAGGTGTACATAGTGTTCTGCATGACGGTCTGAAGATGCTTTATCAAGTGCTCAGGTCCTATAGACCAACCAAGCTAGGAGACACAAATTTCAAGTACATGACGGCACAAGAACTGAGTGCTAAATGTTAGAAATTGTTCTCAAAGTTCACAGATTTCTTACCTTCCATCCAGTAACACTAAACGTTTTCCCTGCACTGCTGATGGTGATTGTCCTGTCCCACATTCCAGGCAGAGTTGCTACAGAGAAAGAAAACATGAAAATCTCAGGAAATTGACATTTACTTTCAAAAATGGTGGCACATTATTTGATCTTTCAAGGCCAGTAACATTTTTTAAATTGTCAGTATTGACACTCTGCAGTCCTGTACATCACCAGTGATGTAGATGCTGTATTTATAAAATAGTCTGTTTTTTCATTAATAGCTTGGTAAGTTTTTATCGTACAAGCGTGATAAAATATTGACAGAAACCTTACAAGTTAAACTTTCCAATGAGTCCACTAACAAATAATATATGTACGATTTTTTTAAATTATGTGAATTGGATCAACATAAATGTTTTCACAGTCAGCTCTGCACACCCCACAGTCATTCACACTCATTCACGCCTCGCCCCTCCCCGCTAACCTTTTGTTGACAAACATCAGTCACATGGAAAACTTTATATCTACTTATTTGTCCTTTCTACTACAAGAAAATACATATTTTTCCTCCAGCTTGTGGTGATATTTATCCATCAAGATTTTTTTGGTGTGAGTTGTAGAGAGGTCTGCCTTCTCTCCAACATAATGGGACTAAATGACACTCAGCTTGTGGTGCTAAAAGCACCAAAAATGACTTTCAAATCATTCAGTGTTTCAGTGTGTCTTTACAGAAATCATGACCTGGCTACCAACAGCCCTTGTTGTGAGCCGTTTCACACAGGAACAACCTTCTTCCTCATGGAAAGTAGTTCCTGTAGTTTCCTTCTGAAAGGAAGCACAGCTGAAGAATTTTTCACATTTCTTTTTTTTTGGTGGCTTTGAGCACCACAAGCCGAGTGCAATCTAATCCTATTATATTAGAGAGAAGGCAGACATCTCTACAGCAGATATCTCCAAAACTCAAAAAAGCAGACAAAACTACTGATTTATAAGTTGTTGTTTTTTTCCCTTTCCAAATATTTAAATATGTCTCAAAATTCACATGAAAATGAATCCAAGATTAACTACTGGCTGTAGCTCGTTGGCTCCCCAACCAGACAAGACCCATTTTGCAAAGACACTTGAATGCATCATGCTGTGCAACTTTCTAGTGTGACTGGAGGCTAAAGCAAATGCTGCTACATGTTTTAAAGGTTAACCTGCCTGTAGCTGTGTGTAAAGAATGGAGCATACTTGTCAAACAGGTGTGTTGAGCTGAAAACGTACCGATTTTAATATGTTGGTGTCCTCTGTAGATGAGCCACTCATAAACCTCATCACTGAAGCACAGAGTGTCATGTTTAATACAGAGGTCAGCGATCATCTGCAGCTCATCTCTGGTGAAAACCTGCAGAAAGAGGACAGGAAGTACTTGTTCCTTGTGCCATGTTAAGTCAGGGAGTGTCCACATTTCTCACATATAATGAGCCATGACCTGATGTATACTCACCTTCCCAACAGGATTGTTGGGGGTGTTGATGATGATGGCTTTTGTCTTGGAGTTGAATTTACTGGAAAGCTCATCTGGGTCAAGAAACCAGTCGGCACTTGAGACTGTCTTCTTCTTTCCAGACTTCTGAAATATTGCACAAGAGACTTTGTGTCATGGCTCCTAAAATGTACTGACACCCACAAGATACACAGCAGATAAAGTAAATTCTGTATGTATGGAATATCATTAGCTTGAAGTTGAACTTACAAGGCGTAACGGTATCAACACAGGCTTGGCCCCCGCCATTCGCACCATAGGCACATAACAATCGAAGAAAGGTTCTATTATGATGACCTGGAGAAAGAAACATTACGTCTTAAATATACTGTAAACACTGGGAGCATGTTCAGAGGACCTCCAGGGATCGCCAAGTTAAATTTCACACTTTTTAAGACCTTAATACCACTTAAAATGTAATGCAATGCCAACTTCACAAGTATTAAAGACATAATGGAAAAACAGTGTGGATTTTAAGCCCAAAAAACCAAGTACTTGAATTTAGTAAATCTTTATAATACTCACATTCAACCCACTTGTATTTTAGATTCTGCTGCTACTTTGAAAACAGCACTTTTAGGTTCTTTTTCATTACTGAATAATTGATTTTTTTACCAACAATTTTTAGGAGTGGGAGAAACCTTGGTTCTTGGATGCATCCCAATGCAGTCATGGAAGATTCTGAACTGATTCTTAAAAGTCAAAAGATTATTTTCTCAATGTTAATTCATATGATGTTGTCAGAGCAAAAAACTGAGACCGATGAGTCTACAGCTTGCACATATTAAGAGTTAACGTAGAGGTGTACTTCACCTTCTCAAAAGGCTGCAAGGTTGCAGTCATGTTTCGATTTAGTGTCTAAATAACTGCCTTTGCGAGTCATACATGAAGGGTAGTGTGAATACTTTTTATGTTGTCAGCCAGAGAGTAATGTTAAGATGTTTGCAACACACGAGACTGACTGAACAGCACACACTGCAGCATTAACCCAACTTCAACAAACTGTGGTGAAGAAAACCACTCTGCTCAGTCTGTCTCACCTCAGAAACTCTGTACCTGCTCTGCGTCTTGGACAGAGATGTGTTTCCTCAGAGCTAACAGTGCAGCAGAGACGCTGTTCTCCACTGCTGGAGACATGATGTTAACACAGCAGATCGATTTTCCTCCTCTCATGTTGTTATTCTCATACAGGCAGGAGACTGTGTGATGCTTTCACACTGATCAATTCATTCATCAATGTATTAACTTTTTAAAATAAAACAGCTGAGGACCATTTAATTGTCAGGTATGTTTCATGCTGTATTTCAAGGAAACTGGAGCAAGAGACTGGAAATTGTGCCCCTTTTCTATTTATTCTATTCAAGAATAGATTATGAATCAAATCAAACAAAAAGATTCCCATCCCTAAATGTGACATTGCATCATGTTTACTTCTAGAATAGACTACTTCTTTTTAAGTGTAAACAGTTGTACAGAGATACAAATCCACTGGCACCCCATAGCTTAAAAGCTTAAAGACCCCCTCCAGTGAAAATCGTGTTTTTAACCTTGTGAACATGTCCACGGGTGTGTTTTTCATGTGTTACAAAATATATCAGGAGCAAAATAAGCAGGAAACGCCATGTCTGAGCATCTTAGTTTGAAATGGCAGCGAGGAAGAGCAGCCCCCCAAAACAACTGATTCAGTCAGACTGGGTATATAAAAACCTGAAGAACGAATCCCGTTAATGGAGGGATTCATATATGTAACATATGAGATACAATTTATTACTTCTTGCAGAGCATTTCGTATTGTTTAAAACATGACACCGACAATCGTTTAATCATCGCACCATAGCTTCCTGAATCAGAATTGAATCGAATCGTGAGGTACCAAGCAATCAGTAAGAATAAGAGTGATATTTAAAACAGCAAAGTCTCCATCTCAATGAAAACAAATCTTAAAATGCCAATAAAATAAACCATGTTCCTGACATCAAAATACTGAGTGAAGTTTGTAAAGAATGAAGAAGACAGACATCAGTCAGTATCTTCATCCTGTCCTCGGTCTTCCTCTGATGTGATTCACTGTCTGTGGGTCCGGCTGGCAGAGAGAGGAGGAGCTGCTTTGTTTTATTCAGCAGTAAATTTGCCAAATTTTAAGATTCCTGGGGACCTAAATTTACAGTCAGACGACTTTTAAACAGCTTTTCGTTTTAGCTCATTTGTAACATTTGGCTAGTAGCCCAGCTAGCACACTGTGCTTGTGTACAACAAGCTGATGAATGAGAGACCATGTTTACACTTGTTGAACAGGTGTATTGATTTGTTGTTTGTTGTATTGGCTTTAATGGCACCTAATTACAGTAAGAAGACAAGACATTACAGGATTATATAATGAAGAAAAATTAACCAAAGTCTTAATTTTAGACTTTTAAAAGTTATACTTTTTTAATACTTAGAAGACCCCATATGTACCCTGATGTTTATGAATGTATAGTGTGTAAAAATACAAACACTTCTGTTCGAGAGAAACGTCCGTACCTCATCCCCCTCTTCCACCAGTCCTTGCATGGTGCTGAATAAGGAGCCATAACCTCCGACTGTGACCAGGATTTCTTTGAAGGGGTCGATCTGGCGCCCACAGACCTTCCCATAAACCTGAGAGAGGGCCTTCACCAAAGACGGGTGACCCTTGCAAGTCAACAGATGACACAAGTTATAAAAAAATAACATGCAGCAGATACTGGATTTGTGGCAATAGCAAATATTTCAGTGAATACAGTATTCTGGAGCCAAACCTATACATCATAGCTCCTGTCCAGTATACAAATTTCATATATGACATTTTTAAATAATGCAATGCACATTGTTTTTTATTTTTTAGCTTTACATCATTTTTCTTAATACAATTTTAGTATAAATATATTTTGTTCTGTTTGTTTTTTAAATTAATATTAATTATTATTAAAAATACCAGTAAAAACATACTATTTGTATCATGTAATTTTGTAATTTTACTGTTAAACTGCAAAATATCCTGCCTCCATTACATATCTTTGTCACAAGTATTTGATAATCACATTTGAGGGATCACTGAAAAATGTATGCATTTATTCTATATTCTGTGTATTATACTCAGAAATGTTACGTGACTGAAAACAACATTTTTTGTAACAGTGGACCCTGAGTGAGTGCTCCTACAGTTTATCTGTCATACAAAGCCTCTGGTGTACTGGTTCAGCCGGTCCACTGATGCAGCCTCTGCCAGCGCCTGCTTGATGTAAGAAGGCGGGGGGATGTCAGGATAGCCCTGGCCCAGGTTAACAACGGATGGGTCTGCTGCCAATGATGTAAACGCAACCCTGAATTGACGAGGAGAGAAACCATTACAGGGAAGACCACAGCTCACAAAATGTTCTTGAACAAAGTGGTTTGATAGTAACTTTAACTGACAGTCATTTTTTTCTGCCTCATGCACAGTTAACAATTAGTGTGTTAATATATTATAAGAGTGGCTGAATGAAAATAAATAAGTAACTGTTTTGTGTGTCCATTTCACATTAACCACAGTTCAAATCAATGCTGAACAAATGAATGCTGCTTATCTTGTAGAAGCCGTAGATGTTTATGACTGTTAAATTGAGTACAATATTAATGGAGTTTGACAGCAATGAGACAGGCAGCTACTTAAACATATCGTGAGTGTGTTATTTCAGAGCAGTGGGCTTTTGTTTTCAGGATAAAGGACTTAGCTTTACATTAACAGACAACTGACAGTTACACACAGCTGATCAAGTTAGAAGGTTGTCCTGTGGAGCTGCCTGTCTCTGTCACTTGCTTCAACCATAGATTGTACATTAAATATAATCTCAACCTTTTTAACAGACAGTCGGTGGCTCCAACTCACCATTTGGACTACTGTGCTCATTTTTGCACGTGCAATGGCTACATATCCTTTTAACACTGCATATGACATGAATCAAATTAAAATGAAATCGCAAAATTAATATAGGGCTTCTGTTTTCACCAGACTTACTTTGCTCTTGTCTGATATCATAAATCTGGCTCGCTTTCATGTAATGACACAATGGGAACCCGATCAGAGGTCAGTGAACAAAATTCCTGTCCTGCTGTGCCCAACAAAGAGCTGCGTGTTCTGGTCTTTCACTTACCACACGTTCTTGTCCAGTCCCTCAATCCTTTTTGAGTGAGTGTGCCGTGACATCATTATATGCTACAACACAGAACAAAGATCAACAACAAATATATTCACAGACAAGTATGAGTGAAGAGGAGGAGGTACCATCAGTGAGAAAAAAAAGCATTGAATCAGAGAAATAAAATATTTTTTGATTGTTTCACAGTGGTTATGTTCTAAAGCATAAACACGCCCACACCTCTGAACAATACTGGATTTTGTGTGAATACAGCTGAAGCGATCCTGAGTCAACTGTGTTAGTCTGTGTGTAAAACTCTTTCTGCAGCTCTAACAGACAAGAAATAAAATAGAGAATGCAATGGAACGATTGGTCGCAAAGGTTTTAAAGAAATGGTAAAGAAAGAAATAGAAAGAGTCTATACATAATTTCTAGGGGTGTAATGATTCACTCATGCATCCGATGATTTGGTCTTTAATGTGTAAGATACGAGTGCATCGGTTCAGACGGCCTGTATCAGTAAAAAGCTGACATGAATCTGAAACAAATCGATGCAGCATTTGCGTATGGATACATCTCATTATGATGTGCATGTTTCATTTTTGGCATCAAGGAACTGCTGCTGTGACTTTCCTCCGTTTCCTCTCTCCTCCTGCCTCTGCCTGCACCGCTCTCACTGGACGCCTGCTGCCGCTGTCACACAGTACAAGCGCTCCCTCCGCCCCCTTCCTGTGTCTCCTCTTTATTTCCTCCAAACAGACGGCAGTGACATTGTACCACGTCACACCACCAAATTTTCATAACATGCAAGTGTAGAATAAATTTTGGGGTTTATAAGAAATATGAGAAACACTTCTGTAAATCATTTCTGCAAAACGTGTCAGACACCAGAGTACAGAGCTACGAGTCTGACCCACAGAGACTTCATGTCACTGTGAGAGCAGATAACATGGAGCATCACTGTTCCTCCACATTAATCAAAACCACAGCACTCTTCATATGAAACTGAGCAGCACATCATCTTATTGCAAAAATACTAATATTTGAAACAGTTTTAAAGTTTGTTCACAGATTCTCATTCAGGCTACAGGATCTCATTTACACATGAGACTCATAATAAGATGTTAACATCACTGTAATGTCTCCTTCTCTCTGTCTCTACTGTCACTATATTTAGCAAAACTATCAGGATTTCTTTATGTAACTACTAGCATTAATTGAATCAAAATGTAAAAACTGACACATTTCATTGTCTTGTCTTGAATTGCATCATATCATATCCTATCATGACAGAGCTGAATCATATTGAACTGAATTGGCCATTTAAAAATTTTAAGATATATTGTATCATTGAACATGTATCGAGATTCGCATCCAATCGATCTCAGTTAGTGAGATACACAACCCTAATAATCTCTTTAAGAAAATGTTTCATATTATGCCTGTTAGGGAATTTTCCAATTTTAGGTATCACACTAAGACCTTGGAGTCATTGAGAGGCCTAAACTAATTCTTAACAGACATACTGTCTCTCTTCTTGGCACTAGATGCAGTCGTCTTCTCCTCAGATAAACAAGGGAACTATTTGATAGTGTTGCTACAGCAGCTGAGGTCAGAGAGGTGTTTGTCTTGTCTCTCTGAACGGAGAAGACAGAACTGTAATCTGGTTTGGATAACACTGACCCTGAGCTATGGGGCCAAGGGTGCTAAACTGTGGTCTCAGATCTTGTGTACTCATACTTCCTGTGTTTGGATTTGCAGACCAACAGGCTAATTTGATGTGCTGTACATGTGTTGGGTTTGACCTTATTTGGGCATAGGTTCATCATGACCTTATCTGTGAAAGTTTAAAGACTATCCAGGAGGACCAAAACCCCAGAATTGAAGGGAACATCAGGACAAAGCATGTAATGATTATTTCTTCATTCTTCTTGCCCAAGTATTATTAAACCAGTTTCAGCAGAAGACATATTGGACTCCTGCGTACTTTCTCCTTTTGATGTATGGGCAAAAAAATGAGTCAATACAGTACAGTACTGAATGAGTCAATCGAAAACCACATGCTACACAGAGCAGCTACATTCAAAAATTACTGAAGTGGACTTACCTGTGAAGTAGAAAACTTTCTTCTGCAGTTTATGTGAGCCGATCGGCATGCAAGCTTGGAGCAATTCAGGACTTGTCGTGCTATACTCATGCTGCACAAAAAGAGAGATGAAAAATACAAATGCTTCTGTCACACAGGCTAATTTCTCAGTTGTATGTTGCAACATGTACAGTGATTTGCCGTTGTTGTCATGTTCAAGTAACTGACGTTGCCCAAATTTCCAACCCAGATAATCATGTAATAGTCCATAAATAATGTAATAACTTATTACATTATACACAAAAAGTTTACAACATGCACAATTATTTATTACATTATTAGCCAGTTGTTACATTATCAAAGTTTAAGAATGGAAAAAAATATTACGTTATTGGCTGCTACAAACTGCCAATGTAATGCTAGCATAGCATATTTCCCAGGCTAAAGTGGTTGTACTTTTGTAGCTTTCTAGTCAATCATTGCTTCATGATATACTAATTGATTAGTCAAATATGACAAAAGTTCAATCAATAAAAAATTGATAATCGTTTTAAAAATAAACAGCCAAACATTTGCCAAGTCCTTTTAAAATATGAGGATTTGCTGCTTCTCCCTGTTATTATTGAAAATGAGCATGTTTGGGTTTTGTACAGTCTTTCCCCAAAATCTTTAAGAAAACAATTCTAAAGCCAAATACAGCGACATATGTACATGTGTAGGGCTGTGACTAACAATTATTTTCATGGTTTAATTGGTCAATTAATTTCTCAATTAAACTATTTTGTTGTTGTTTTTAAATGTCAGAAAATAGTGAAATATGTTGATTCAGTGTTCCCCTAATCTCAAGATGACATCCTCAAATGTCGTTTTACTCACAAATCAAAGATCAGTTTTCTGTCAGAGAGGAGTAACGAAACCGAAAAATATTCATTTAAGAAGTTGAAATCAGAGAAGTTTGACTTTTTATCAGAAAATTACTCGATCAAATAAATCGATTATCAAAATAGTTGGCAATTAATCATAGACATGTATAATACCTAAGCATGTACAATTTAAAAAAGAAGAAACTTAAAATAAAAAATACTTAAAATAGTACATATAAATTACAGGAAAAATGTACATATGCATATTTAAGTAATTTCAGTCAATAATCTTATTTACTTGCAGCCACCAGCTAAATGATAGTAAAGTATGAAAGTGGTTGGAAGAAATCAGACACAAAATGAAGAGCTATCATTGAATTTGAGTCTATGTGCCAATGTCTGGAAAATGTTTAAAAAGAAATTAATAAATAGCAGATGGGTCTTTACACACGAGGCAGAGCAGTAACTTCACTGACTGTTTAACTCTATTTCCTCTGCCAATTTATAACTACAGTTTTTAGTTTTATTATTTAGAGGAATAGTTCACCCAACAACAAAAATTCAGTCATTATCTATTCACTGCAGTGCCGACTGAAGGTCAGGTTTAGTTTTTTAGTCCACAAAACACTGCTGGAGCTCGACAGGAAAACAGCATTGCAGAACCTCTCAAACAACTGAAGTGAATGGCAACTAGTTTTCCAGCAGAAACAGATCAGCCAACCAAAAAACCTAAAAAATGCCTCCATACTGCTCATGTGGTCTAGCCCAAATATCCTAAAGTCCTGGCACCATGTTTTTAGCCTAAATGTTCACTGCAGAGCTTAGGTTTGAGCCATGTTCATGGGCATGTGCACACCACCTGAGCTGGGGGTGTGTGGTGTGATGGTGCGCACACACGAGTGAACAGCATGCTGGAGCTTTAGGCGACTTGGATTACACCAGACGAGCAGTGTTTGATTTTTTTCAGTCGTTTTTTTTCCATTTGAAAACTGGTCACCATTCACTTCCACTGATTGGGAGATTAAGCAACACTGTCTTCCTGTGAAACTCCAGCAGTGTTTTGTGAACTAAAAAACTAAACCCGACCTTCAATCGGCATGAGGGTGATTAGATAATGACAGAATTTTCATTTGGGGATGAACTATCCCTTTAAATGTCCCACATATTTCCTGCAGTGACAGTAATATTCCTACATAACTACAACAGTAGATGGTGCCAGAGTGTTGCGCATTAGTTACTCCAGCAGCACAGGAGCCTGACCATGGTTGCCAGGTCCGCAGTGTTCCCCCTACCTGGTCTAATTTCGAAGTGTTGCTGCAGGTAAAATATGTCGTCGGCGGATTGGGCAGACCTATTTTACATGCAAATTATGTGAATAATATCTATGAAAAAAATCTATATTTTGAATGAAATGATATGTTTATAGCCAAATTCTCAAACTGACTCTGGGCCAGATCAGCGCATAAAGACATGCGCGCACACACACACACACATTTAATGTAAGTAAGTAAGTAGCTTCTATGATTAAAATACAGTGAAGTAACATGATAAGATGTCTGAGTTTCAATAAGGTATTACATTCACTACAGTAAATGCGTATGAAGTAAAACATTACGTTTATGGTGTCCAGGTAAGCAAGGAGGAAGAGAAAAGAAACTGAAAAGACAAAGCAACAGGTTAGTTTGTGTCCACAGCTGCGTTTTATTTATGATGAGACACTGTATGTAACTGCACAAGGCCGTTTAAGGGAAAGCTGCTTTTGATACTGAAACACGTAACATTTATGGAGTTATTTTGTAAATATTTTACTACATGCTGTTGTACTTTAAATAACAGTGTATGTGGTTCTGTATCTGCATAGTCTGACTTCTGGAATTTCGCTGGTTTTGTCACAAAAACCTGGCAACCCTTAGCTTGATATACAGTAGCACGCGTCCCTGGACAGTTACAGTGACTGAAAACGCTGTCGGGAAGTTTTTCTCCAAGTTATTTGTCCTCAGCAAGTTTTTTGTTACCAAACTGAACTACACGAAACACACATATTGTTAGTAAAGCATGAAATCATGTGCTATCGTTAGCTACACACACCGCCCGGCTAACTCTGGCACCATCTAGCTAGCTTTAGCCAACATTTGCACATTTAGTTACGACTGCTAATAGAGCCGGTTGTCCCGCTATAGCTTTCTCTCACATTATAACAGTGATGAAAGCTACTGGCATTAGTCCCTCTGTAAGAAACACGTACCATGCACTCATAGACGATAGCGGTAACACATCAGCGGGTCAGTAAACACAACCACGACTTACATGTAGTCACACTGTGTTGTAGTGCACAGAGATCCAGTGAAATGTAGCGGTCAGGAGGCGGATACCTCGTCAGGAGCTGGAGAGAGTGGTGATGCGTTTACTGTTATCGGAAATTGGCACTTTTACATGTAGGCCACGGACAATGGACATGTACCGGTAACAAAAACCTCAAGGTGACTGTTCAGGTCATCAGGGGAAATAAGGCATGGTAGCTTCTCAGAGTTTAGAATAATCAGAATCTCAGAATAATCATTAACACTAACTTGCACTGTTGTGTGTATTTCCTCTTCAACATTTGACTTAGAAGCCCACTACTTATGTCTAATGAAAGCTGAAAATTGCTGCCTGACTGAATTAGTTAACTGTTTTAGATAAAGAAATAAAATAAGTCAGATATTTGCTGAGTCATATATTGTATAGGAAGTTAATGATTAATCATTCATCGATTAATGGCCTAATAAGAATTAAACTGAGTAAACATGTATTCATATATTAAATGATAATTCATTGATAATGAATAGAATTGTTATGAGAAGGATAATAAATATGTACATCCATGTAGTTCACATTATTGCGACAGACTTAATTAATAGATTAATTGAGATAATAATCAACAGATTAATCGATGATGAAAATAATTGTTACTTGCAGCCCTAATTATGGCATAACAGTGGGTCTAGAAATGTTTTCTATATTTCATATGTATTTATTTTACCTGATAATGAGCTGCTTATGCAAATTGTGCAAACTGCCCAGCATGCAAGTCTCAGAAAACAAGTTGAATTTAATCCAGTAGGTCTAAAGATAACACTTCAATGAAGTTTACAGGAAGCGCCATTATTGAGTCCAAGACATTTCCAGTTGACTGTAATGTTTATTCATTATAGAGAGAATCAGCTTAATACAGGCGGACAGCCCTATCAGACGCTGGTATTTTACTGTCTTCATTTTATTCTGCTGCCTGTTGACCTTTTTTATTCGATTTAGCCACTTGAAGCACCACATCAACATGAACATATTTCTTTTTAATGATGTGAAACAACTCAGCAGTCAAATTATATGACTTTATCAAGGACTTTCTACTTAACAACATTATCCTGAGTTGAATGGACTCAAGTGATGTTGGCATGTATTTAAGAACATTTATTAAGGTTATATTTAGAGGAAAAAAATGTTTTGCATTTCTGCATTTATGGAATAAATGCTATTCTGCAGGGGCACACTTTTGCCCTACAGGCCTGTTTACTAATTATTATCAAAAATAACTGATCACTATGGGTGCAGTAGGTGCTGTTGAGCTATTTATCCATCGAGACAGATCTGGTGTGAGTTGCAGAGTTTTGGAGATATCAGCCCTAGAGATGTCTGCCTTCTCTCCAATATAATGGAACTAAATGGCACTTGACTTGTAGTGCTCAAAGCACAAGAAAAACACGTTTGAAAAATCAAGTGTCTCTTTCCAAAAATCATTACTAAGATAATCCACAGACCCTGTTGTAAGCAGTTTCATGTAGGAACTATTTTCTTTAGTTTAGATAGATTTTAAAGTAGTTCCAGTAGATTCTGCCGCAGAAAGAAAGTACAGGAAGTACGTGACTCAAAGGTCACTAATGACATCATGAGTTGCTTAAAGTGTTGCAACTGCCACTGATACTGATCAGCCTGTTACTAAAACAGAAAGAAACAGTTTTCTGCAACATGAAAACACAAATATTACTGTACTTTTTTTTTTTTAATTTAAGATATGCTGAGTTATTTTTCAGTGTAGGACACTCCTTGTGATTATGGTTCATGTATTTATATTTTGGTTTGTTTTTTAGAGAATCTGAGGATATTTTTCACATATGAAAGTGACTGACATAAAGTTTATATTTATAGTCACCCTTTTAAAGACAAAATTTGGATTTAAAGACAAAAAATTTCCACCCAGTGAAGCATCTTTCTCTAGATGCCATGGTAATGAATTGGCAGCTGTGCATGTTGGTTATTGTTGTTGTTTTTAAAATTGTGATCACATTAATTATCTCCATTTTTACTAAATGCTGATTCCGTCTTTTTTTTATCTGTAGCTGTAATGGAATACAGTTACCTTTCTTTTGTATCCAGATTACATAATCCCATTATATGTAATCCATTACTCCCCAAACCTGCTCATCCTTGCTTTATGGATTTTTCTTTGTGTGTGGTCGCAGACAGCAGCCTGGGAAGAAATGACTCAAACAGGTTGAGAATGACTGCCCTAAAACTGACAAAATAAAATAAAAATAAAGCTGACTTTCCCGTTTGCCTTGATTGGACAGGAATTGAAAAGACGAAAATAGTCTGACAGGCCCAAACAGCTGTAAAAGCTGACAGGGCTCAACCCAGCCTGAAAGACTTCCTGCAGAGGGAACAGATGGAGACAGTGGATTGTGAAAGAGCCAGGAACTCCCTAACTTTTATGAAATGATTAAGAGGATGGACACATCAGCCTTAAATATGGAATCAGTGGGTGATGGAAACTCATAACATAACATTCAAGTGCTGTGAAACCGAATCTTTAAATTAAACACTTGTAATAAGTTTAAAAATGTTGACTGCCAGTTATTTTTTTCTTTTGTGTTCATTATACTTGTTGATTCATATGAACTTTACTGAACATGAAATTATGGATTTTTAAAACTTAAAACTATTAATTTCTGTTAGGTTAAGGCAATGAGAGGTGTGAATGAAAAATATTTGAGTTGATTCAATCAAAAATGTTAAATTACTGTAATCAAAGAGTACATGATTTCCTCCAACTTTTGAGTTGAACTTGGAAAAAATGTGGCAACTGATTGCAGTACTAATACATTGGGGGTACATATATGTATGCAGTGGTGGAAAGAGTACTGAAAATCTGTACTCAAGTACAAGTACTGTTACATCGACAAAATTTTACTTAATTACAAATAAAAGTACTGATGTTAGAAATATACTTAAGTAAAAGTACAAAGTATTTGTTACAAAAACTATTCAGAGCATTAGTTACTTTTAACCACGGTCACCTCTCCAGACTAGGGTTGCAAATTCTGTGCATTTTCCTTAATGAATAGTTGAAAACGCTACCAATCAATTAATTATTGATAATTTCTAGGGTACTAAACACATTTTTTTTTTGTAATTTTCTTTTTTTTTTTTTTTTTGTAATTTCTTTTGTCATTATAAGTCCATGTTTAAGTTTATTTATTCAACAAATGTCCCCACCAGACAAAACAATGTCAGATGAGGTGCAATTACTGCCATGATTATTGATTAAATGTCCATGAATACACTTTAAATTGGATAAATTCTTAATGGCAATTAATCGATTAATGAATAATGATTAACATCCTTACTCCAAACGTGTAGTTAGTTACTTCCACCCGTATATATATATATTTGTGTATATTTGGTACCCTGTGTACGTATTGACCTCTCTGAACAGACTGATATATATGTATCATGAATTCTGTATTATTATATTCATTATAGCTCTATACTTTTTGAGAAATTTGAAAACTGCATTTTTTGAAAACATTTTATTAAGACTTGTCTGATAAATTCAAAGGTATTATATATATTCATGATAGATCATGAATACAGTACAATTTCTTTTTTTTTTTTAATGATTTCTATTTTTCCTTTCTTTCTTTGAAAAGGTTGAAATTTTTCTGATTGGTGTGGACATGTATATAATGTAATTTGTAAGTTTTGTTATACCTGCTGTATATGTTTCACATGGTGGATGAATGATCAGTTATAGGCACTTAAGATGGCAACTCTCTGTGTCTACAAGAAGCGGTCTGATGAAGAGCCTGGAGCTTGAAATGTCACGCAAATAAAAACTTTAAATGGGAGCCTTTTAGTTTGTTGGTCTCTCCTTGTCTGCTCAGTTCAGGACAAGGCCAGAAATATTTTTCACTGAAAGAAGCTGCTACAACTGTTATTGTATTAAGCATCATCCCATCAGAAATAGAAAGGGAAGGAGGTAAAAACTCATGTAAATTAGTATGCATAGCCGCTTTTAAACAAATTACACAGAATTGGCTGAGGTTACATCACCAGCCATTAATGCATGGAACAACAGATGAAGAGACTCAAGAAATGGAAAGAATCACTTACAGGCTGAGAAACAGAGGAGACATTTGCAAGAAACTGGAGTAAATGGATCAAGAAAACAGATGGAGTGGAATTAATTAAATGAAGAGAGTACAGAAGGACCCACACCCATTTTTCTTTCTCTGTCTTCAATTCCTTTCTTTACTTCTGTCTGCAAAAACTGTATGAATGTGGCAGGATACATGAAATAAGAATGTAAATATGATATGAATATGGATATCAACTTGATGGCTTGTAATGTGAAAACTTGCAGTAAAGTATGAAAGAAGAAGAAGAAGATATGCAAACTTTATGAAATACAATGCAGTGCCAAAGGTTTAACCGAGTATTAATGTAATACAAAGTGCACTTAATTTGTGGTTTTCATGAATTTGGTGATTTGTATTCAAATCTTCAAAGGTATATTGTCAATCAGCTGATTGTGGTATAATTGATTTCAATGTTTTTAAGGAAAAGTTGCACTTGTTAATTAATTTAGTAAACATAGGAAACATATAGAAGTATCTAAAACGGGGGGTGTCAAACATACGGCCCGTGGGCCAAAACCGGCCCGCCAGAGGGTCCAGTCCGGTGAAGTAAGGCTTGGACGGTGATAACTAACTTTTTGAACAGGTCATTAGTAACTGTATCAGAATACATTTTTAAAGTAATCCTCCCAATCCTGTTGTTGTGTTTGAGTTCTTTTACTCACAGGGTTCGAGTACTTCTTCCACCACAGTATGATATAATTACTAACATAATATAATTGAATGATTACTCACTTGCAGAGGCATTTCTACAAGGGGGGCATTGGGAAGGGAACTGGCCACCCCTGAAATCTGATTAGTCACCCAAGAGCAATCCTGTTACCCTCAAATATGATTGATTATCTGTCCAGTTAGGGGCGGGACCTTAGTTTGAACGGACCAGTTGATGGGTGTTTTTAAATGCTGATTGTTTTCTTTTGAATGTAGCCTACCTTTATTTTTACAAGGTTTATTCGCTTAAAGGACCAGTGTGTAATAATTACAGGAATTTATGTACATAAATGAGATATATTATATATAAGTATGTTATTTATTATTATCAATCAACGTAAACTCATAATCTATATGTTCCCGTTACTTTAGAAATAGCCATTTATAATTACATACTGTCGGGTCGACTTACGGAGATCATCATCCTGCGCCGTCTACGGCAGCGCAGAGCGGACAAACTGCACTAACAGTGAGTCTTGGGAAGCCCATGGCGACCTTACGTAGACGCCGCAGCGTAAACATGGAAGTAGACGGGGAGGATAGACGCGGGTGATTGCTGGCAGACCATTTAGCGTCGTGAACCTTGACTGGCACAGTTTTGACAAATGGAGGATCATACATACACTGTACCAGAACAAAAAGCAGGGAACAGTGAATCCCCGTCATCCAAGAAGTGGAGATGCGAAGAAAGTAAACGCAAGCATGACAGGAAACGGCAAAAACACGAATCAACATCGGCATAGTGTTTACACAATGGAAATAGCTGATGGAGGACAAACATTTTCACAGTGACGCCGAGGTTGCCTGTTTTCTGCTGGACAGGTAATTCATCCTACACACATAATTGTAGTTTGTTGTGAGATAGCTTTCACTCGCCATTTTGTTTGCTGACGGCCACCATACTCTTGGTGAGAGAGGGGCGGTGTCGGGGTAAATCCTCTTAGTTGCAATCTAAGGTTTGAACATTGGATGTCACTGGAAATCACACACTTCTCCTTTAAATAATAAATCATAAAAATAACTAAAGTATCTTCCTTTTTGTCTTTCACCACCCCTGAATAGGTCGGTGCCTCACTTGAGCCCCCCAATCAAAAAAGTCTGTGAACGCCCCTGCTCACTTGAACTAAAAGATATTTTTCATTAGATTAAAAAGGGAAATGCGAACCCATACATAATCTCATAAACATAAAGGTTATTTGTTGTTGTTTCTGGGAATTATTAACGGGGGACTGCTGCAGTGTGTCTCATAAACAACACACACCACAAACAGCGAAGTGTCTGTGGCTCTGCCCGCCTGGGTTTCCTCACCAGTCCACGCCCCTGTGGCTGACAGTACATGCCTGCATGCTCTGGCCGAGGATCCGGGAAGGTTGGCGGACACAGACGCAGGGGGGGACCGCGCACATCATGAGCCAAAACCTCCCCGCATGAAAGCCGAAAACTCCGACCCTCAACTCCAGCTCTCATCTGACGGAAGGTAAATACCTGTCACTGTTATCATGAATATAGCGGATATATGGAGATAAAGATCGCGTAATATGAATCCAGTCAGCGGAGCGCCTCACCAACTAGTTTACACCGTTAGTTTACCTGATCCTGACTAACAGTAATAGTGAATACGTCTCGGTAATGTGCGTAAACGCGCCGTAAAGCCGCGATCAACTCTGAGTCGAGGCTGTTCATCCCTAAATCTGTCCTCCTCACTGTTTTAACGGGGAACCGGATGATTTATTGATGCTCTGCGCTGATCTCAGGATGAATCACAGCTCTTCTCACTGGATTTGCACTTTTTCTCACGCTTCCGTTTCACTGTAAAGTCCACAGAAAGTGTTCCTCATTAATAACAGCCGAGATAGTTTTTTTTTTCTTTCTGCAATGCGGGTAGTTTTTTTCCATGTCCTCCTCAGACAGGACTTTTTGTGTGCCTGGGGCTGGGTGTGTTCCAAACATGTCTGTTTTTGGATATCTGGGATTCAGACAAATTTCCTGTCAGGAAGGGACAAGGATATGGCCTGGTCAGCTCAACTCAATGGCTGACTCATCCAGTGGAAAGACAGGATTTTTCCAAAGTGCCTCATACAAACTACAGGCTTTAGCTGCTGAAACATAATCCCCACTTTTCTCTGTGCTAGTTATTTCATTTCTGCATGAATCAACCCTATTACTAACATATTCAAAGGACTGTACAATAAAATTACAAAAAACAAATTTGCCACATTTGGCATCAAGCCATGTAATGTAGTTTTATCAGCCTAAATGATAAGAAATCAGCTCCTGAGATGTATGTCCTAATTAAAGGGGCACTCCACATTTCTAGTTTTTTGGGGGGCCCTATTTTGTAAAACTATACGGTGGGGGAATCCCAAATCCTCTATGGTACTTCAGGGCATGCATGTAACATTTAAATGCATTCATCTTATGCACTTTAGGAAAAAAAGAGGGTCAAACTGTGAAAAACTTTTTGATGCCTTTCTTTCTCCCTCAGATTCAAATTATACGTATGAAACTGATCCCTTGCAATGTAACCGACAAAAAATGCGAATAAACAAGAAACACTGAAGCTCCCCTACATCAAGAAGCTCTCCGTGTTAACATCTGCCATGTGCACATAAATGCATTTTCTTTAAAATGTTTATTTAAATGCTGGGAAGAAAAATGTTCCTAACATAACTATGCATAAAAAGCAAAAAAGTCGGCAATGATTCCAAATCAACCCCATTCTGATTAGGAGTAGTATGTTAATAGGTGGGGCAAAAACTCTTCCCATCAAGGTTCCTGCTTTCACTCACAACACAGCCTTCCTGGCGCGTACCCTGTAATGTTACTATGTCTTGAGATGGGAAGTTGCCAGTGCAGATTTCCCAGGAAATCAATTCTTCCTGCATGTATGAATCAGGCTTTACATTACACTGCTTGGGGCCCCTCTGGTGGCCTCGGAGGCCCTATGCAAAAGCTTAGTCCATCCAAGGGACAAGTGTGTGATTAAGGGCTGCACAGGAAAAAACATGAACTTGTTGTAAGATTTGTGATTGGTCTTATAATGCTTTACTATTAAAGGACCAGTGTGCAGAATTTAGTGGTATCAAGTGGTGAGTTTGCAGTAGGGCTGTGATGGTGTGGATTTTTTATTACCGCAATGACAAAGCAACATATAACTGCAGGATGACAGTTTACTTCCACAGCCTTAATAATTACTTTTTATTGGACTTTAATGAGGTGTACTGTCATTAGCTTAGCATAGCTCCTTTAAAGAATAGAACAGCAGGTGAGTGACGATGCTCTTCACAGTGGTGCAGGAACTTAAACTTAACACGAAGTTGTCAGTCTGGCAGTAAATATACAGTTCAGGTTACAGTGTATAAGTTAATAAACGCTGCAGTTTCTCAACACCAAGAATAGTCTTGTCTGTTGTTTCCCAACTGCTGAAACAATGATGGGGTTAACCTGAAGTAAGCGAAGCAGAAAAGGCTAATGTTAAGCTAATGTTATTGCTAGCGTTGCATCTTTACACTTTGGCTCTTGTGCAGTTGTATCCCTTTCAGATGCTTTGTAATGCAGCCTTGAAACAGTTGTTTTTGTCGTTGGCATGTTGTTAGCCGGCCAAAGGCAATCCCAAGATGCCTGGAGTTGAGTCTGTTGACCAATCAGAGGCTGTGTGCCAGACTTGTGAAGCAATCTGTATGACGATAAGGAGCTCAACTCCACTGTAGGCATTGCGTGACCGCGGTACTTCAGCAATGCTATTATCGTCACAGTCATAGTTTGCAGATTGCAAACACCTCCTCTCACTCTCTCTTTCCAAGCATGTAGGAGAGCCTACATTGGCTGTGAAACTCGCAAAAAATGCAAAAGCCAGTATTTGGTTTGTCTGTTCAGGGCTCTCTGGGAAAGATGTTAAGTTACTGTGATTAAAGAAATGTTCAGATCCTGTACTTCCACACAGTGAAAGTTATAATAACATAAAGTTTAGGGTATTGTTTATTGTAAATCTAATCCTGGATCACCAGTAAAGCAACTGTTCTTCCTCGGGTGAAATCAGATACAAGTAAAAGTCCTGCGCTGAAAAGTCCTACATGAAAATAAACAAATATACACGCTGAAACTTCAGAATGTTAGAATACTGTGTATTATGTTGTTGGATTATGAGGACTGATGCATTATCACATAAGCAGCATGTTACTGTTGCTGGTTCAATTGGAGCTAAGATAGCCTTGGTTTATCTCATCTATAAGCCAGAGGTTCCCAACCTCGAGACTGCACACTGAACAATTCGCTATAGGGTCACAAGGAAACATTCTGAACAAAGCTGAATGATATTGTATGACGTTATAGATTATTATGGGCTATTTTAGCAGTAATTGCCCTGCAGTCTGTGCTGGAATGTTCTTTATCAGTTCCTATCACACCCCTAACAAAAACAGACTGATTTTGAACTAAAGAAGGTCATCAGGATGCAAGATAATCAGTCTGTCATCACCACCTTTCAGCTCTCAGTGTGTACAAGAAATCTGTGTGAGGACACTACCTGAGTGTGGCTGAGAGGTCGATAGAAAAATGTTTGCAGTTCAGAAAAGTTTGGGAAGCCCTCATATAAACTCATCTCATGTTTTCTGTGTAAGATCTTAAATCTTTAAACTAGTTAGTAACAATTAATGAGCTGTCCAACGAATCTAACAAACTAAAAAAAACAATTTTAAACAAATAAAACCTGACCAATACTGTATTTTTGGGGCCAATGCCATTGTTAGGGGGTAAAAAATTTCTAATTCATCACTAATATTCTTTATTTATATATATTAAATCCAAAATGACATCAGGGATTGATCATTATAAGAACACAGGAACAATTCTGCTGTTTAACAACACCTTCATGAATCTGACTTAGACTTTTCTTCTGACCTTTCTTAAGAACAAATTTAAGAAAAAACTTACACAGGTATTGGTGAATGAATATCAGCCAACCGATATATCTGTCTGGCTCTACTCTGAAATATTGTGAAATAAAAGTATAAAAAGGCACAACATAGAAATAGTCAAGTAAAGTGCAAGTGTCTCAGAATTTAAGTGCAATACTTGAGTAAATGTACTCAGTTACTTTCTATCAGATTAGAGCAAACGTTTAACACCTGTCATGGAGACTACTTCTCCTGTAAAAAGAAGCTCCAGTGAAAACGGTTCACAACGAGGTCTGTGGACAATCCAGAGTGAGTCATTTAATAAACAGTTTTCAATACTAGAAACAAAATTCCATTGAGATGGATATCTCAAACGTTGGCAGATCAAACTATCTGCACAGCTGGATACAACTAGAGCTAAGTGAGAAGAATGCTTCTTGTGATTTGGCTGTCCGTCAGTATACAGTTCAGTGTAAACATCCTCTGACTGGCTACGCTGCATCCCTCCTGCTGTTATGACACTAAGATGGAAAAATCAATACAAGACATTCTGTGTTGAAAACTTAAATCAAAATAGGATCCCAGGCTTTTAGCAACCTATTCAGCATCACCTCACAGCTAAACTCATTAATAATGAACTCAAGTCTGAGGGTAGATGAGTATTCAGCTATTGACAGCACCTGTCTCTGCCACTGTCGAGCTGAAGACGTTATTGTCTGGCACCTTCTTATTCAGTCACACTTTATTTGAAGGGATGCACATAAGACCGTCATGACACCTGCTATAAGCATGCAGGAATCTGTCATTTTTAATGCAAGGTTGACATGGTTTAAGATAAGAACATAACATGTCGCTGACTATTTGACATTATCAGATGTAAAGAACCTATTAAGTTTTATTTTTTGACATGACATTAAACTGTCATATGTGGTTGATTTTGACACTGGCTGTCATGAGACCGTCTTAAGTGTGTCATGAATATGTCACATTAATGTAATTTGGTCCATTTTGGACTCAAGATTTCATGATGTTTTCTTGTTGGGTTTGCCTCTTGGTACACAGGGCTGAATGAATTAGGTGGTTAGCTCCATGGCTAACCAAGTTAACAAGCTAACATCAGCTACAGGTAACAGCATACAGTGGTTAGCCTACTTTAGCACCAAGTTGAGTAGCTAGCTGCTATCTGTCCATCAGATAACTCTCTAAGATAAATCACCTTGGTACTGTATTCTGTCATCACAGTGGCCTTATGACATTTAATGACATCTTTATAACAAGTCCAAATGGTGCCAGTTAAGTTGAAGTCCAGGATATTATTCATGATACCATTACAAAAGCATCTGACAGCTTTATAAAACTTCATGACATCTTTATGTACCAAAATATACCACTTAACCACTTACAATGGTCTCATTACAGCCCATGTCAAAACCAACCACATACGACAGTATAATGTAAAATTAAAACACAGTTGTCAAGTTGACATAAGAAAGACATTTTTTGTCTTGGTTAATGTCAAGTTGTCATAACAAAGACATCTCAAACAATGTCAACTTTGCCTTAAAATGACATAATAGACCAAATGACACCTAATGACAACAGTCACAAACATGCATAAAGACTCCTTCATATTCATGACAGGTGTCATGATATGGTTATGACAGACTAATGACAGGCTTATGCACACCCCTTCAAAGAACGTGTTAGCCAATATGAATTATACTTGCCTATACTTTGTACTTTTTTTTCACTTTTTACTTTTATATACTATTCCACCAGCCCATACATCATGGTTGTGACAGAATCATACCAAATATATTTCACACAGAGTTGTCTGACTATACTAACCACCAGCACTTATACAGAATTTTTATCCGTATGACTCTGCAGCCTCAGTACTGCCAGGCAGATATTGGAAATAGGACACTTGCAGCTGTAGTAAGCACTTTACAGAAGGTGACCACAGAGAATGAGCACAAAGCAGCATCAGGGATTCACCACTCTTTTTCATGATACTGCTGTTAACAAAGACAGCGTTTTAACAGTCTTTTAGGAGATTAATAGCTTGAAGCTTGAAGTGCTGTGTGTAAACAATAAAAGGGCTGAGATCTGATTTCAGTTGAATCAAACCAAATCAGTTTTGTCAGTCATTAAGGAAATTATATTAAGTTTCAGAGCATAAATAATTGGAGTTAGTGTTACTCTTTGATTAAAATGAAATGAAAATGATTGATTAAGCCCCTCTCATTGCAATAAGTTAACAGAACTGAACAAATTAGTATAATTCAGAGCATAGTATATTAGTGTATAATATTAGTATATATTGTAAGTATAAAAGCTCATTGTTTCCTCTTCAGTGAACTCAATATAGGCATTGTTTTTAATTTCTTAAAATATTTGTGTTTTAGGGACCAAAAATTTGTAGTTTAATAAACACAAAAGAAAGTTGAAATTCTACTGGCATTCTACATTTTTAAGTTAACAAATTTAAAGTTTTTACTACTTAGTACAAATAATTAATTTGTACATTCAGTTTTACAGTTCTTACATAAGTAGAGGGATCATAGAGTGATGGTGCTGCCTCATAGTCTGTGATCCAAACTGTTCAGGGCTTGGTGCCTTGCTCAAGGGTACCTCTGTAGTTCCCAGGTGGTGAACTGGCCCCCTGTCAGCTACCAGTTCACACTCCACACTCTGTACTTTGTGCTGGACTTGAGTCGGCCACCCTCTAGTGCACAAGCCAAGTCTCTATGGACCAAGTTACTGTTGCTCCAACTATAACTCTGAACTTAATGTCCAAACACTTGTCACACACTCGTGCATTTATTTAGTCTTCTGTGGGCACTGACTTTTAAATAATTACATTTGTAATGTGAATTTGTGTAATACTGAAGCTCTACTTGAGAGAGACTAGTCTTGCATAGCCAGAGACAGATCTGGCTGAACCCATTATCATTCTGGTAATGGGACAAAAAAAAAAAAAAAAAACACTGTTTGTGTTTCTTTAAACCAATCACAATCATCTTAGTGTGCAACTGAGACTCTTAGCTCCTCACCCATCATTTCATCATGATTTTCTTTCATTATGGCAGTAACAAGGAAAACAGGAGGAATTCATGGTATGAATAACAACATAACTGATGTAATCTACCATGAACATGCGCAGTGCTTTGGATGAAGACGTGGCAGTAAAAGTTGAGGCTGTTGCAAAATGATGTACCATAATGAAAAATGACTAAAGACAAAAAAGTGCAACAGTATTTAAAAAAGACATAACAAGATGAAAAAGACATATATGCAAGATGAAAAGATGAAAAAGACAGATATAAAGCAATGCAAAAGACAAAAAAAGATAAAACAAGACTAATGTAATAAGAAGAAAAAGATGTCAAAACGAAGAAAAAGACAAAAAAAGATGCAACATAATGAAAAAGGCCAAAAAAAAGCAGAAAATATGTAACAAGAAAAAAAGAAATATGAGATGTAATGAGTCGACTACTTTTTATTACTATTCAGAGCCTGTACTGTTTTACTTTTACTTGAGTAAAGAAGTTGAATCGGTACTTCTATCCTCACCAGTCTTTTTGTACACAAATATCTGCACCTCTAGTTGAGTAAAGATTGTGTGTACTTCTGCCACCTCTGATAAATCCATGGTATCCAGACATATTAGCAGCTGAAAGCTAATAGCATTCAAACATGCTTAAAAATATTGGGCTAAAAACACTGCTAAAATACTGATGCTAAGACGGTATAGTGTTTACTATGCTTACAATCTTGGTTTAGCTTAGCTTAACATTTGCAAATTAGCAACAAACACAATGTACAGCTGAGGCTGGTGGGAGTGTGATTAGTTTGTTTAGGTTTGAGCCCAAGTGTTGGACACATTGGAAAATTTGACCTGATGTTGGCAGTAGATGAAACATTTGCCAAACTTATCCTTCATCTTGAGCGGGACATGAGTGAAGGTTAAATACTTACTCTATTGTGAGGTGTTATAACCTACAATATCCTTTATACTGTGAGTGAAATGATCATTGTTTCACCCTTGTATGGCCAAACTGTTTTTCCCATTGTATGGACTGAAAGTCATGTGACATAATTTCCCTTCTTTTAATTTCAGGCATCATGATTCCTGTGATGGAATTCAGGCAGTTCTCTGAACAGCAGCCAGCGTTCAGGGTCCTGAAGCCATGGTGGGACGTGTTCACCGACTATCTGTCTGTAATCATGCTCATGATCGGTGTCTTTGGATGTACTCTTCAGGTAAGTAACAATTTCTCACCATGTTGTCTGAAACAGGGTCTACACTAATGTGATACATAAGGTTTTGTAATGGCTTGAGCTGCAAAAATCTCTTGGAAAGCGAGGTAGAAATGTAGCTAATGCACAATGAAGAAACATGAGTTTGAGCTGCAACATTTTTATGAGATAAAATCAGTCGTCCTACTGTTGTTTCCATTCCAGAGTAACTGAATTTGCAAGAGCAAGCCTTTAGGCTCTCTGATGCAGCATTGCTACTCTGCCTCCTGCTTTGGCACGAACTCAGAAGCACTAATTCCCTGGTTTTACAACCTGGACTGTGTGCAGCAAAGGAAGCATTCAGGAGTTTACCAGTGGAAACATTTACCCACCCAGCCCCTCTTAGTAAACAGAAGATTCTGAACTCCATTGGCCCGGTGCTTAACTTCTGTGTATGTGTGTGGAGGAGGAACATTTTTTGGCTCCTGCGTTACTCCACAGCGTAAATCCTGGAAATTATACCAAAATATTATTAGAAAAACTGTTAACAAGATATTTATCAGGGTCTGAACGGCTATTGTTTCCCACGCTCACTATAACAGTGTTTGGACATGATCTAATAGTTAGGAAATTGAGTGGATAATCAATAATGTAGCCAGGTTTACTTTATAAGTCAGAGCATTATAAACATGTGTAATAACCGCATGGCCTCACACAATGATCTGTGCATTTAGAGCTGGAGGGAGAAGTGCAGGGAGACTTTGTAAAATTCTGCAGATCAGCTCTTCAGCAGACCTGACTTTGCATTTTAATCTGCGATGTGCTGCAGCACAACTGCTTTGCCCCTACTATAATGAGAATGTCATTTTGTATTCATACTTCACAAATATAGTTTGCTCACATCTACATGCTGTAACAGCAGCTGAACAGAGCGCACAAAATGTCTCTCCTTCAGAACAGCTGCCATTGAATTAAAGTGCCCATTTCCTGTTATTAGCTTTGCAGACCGAGGCAGCGGCTCTTTGTTATTTACTTTCCAAGTAAACACTGCAGGCATTTGTTGTTTACTGATGTCAGCTTCTGGCCAGTGTTCAGTGCGTTTACATGCACCAGTTCCTCAGAGAAATCAGGTTTGTGGTGTGTGCAGGTGTAAGGACGAAAAAGCTGTGGGGCACGCACACCCAAAAGGATTTTACAGGTGCTGGATCAAAAAAACTGAGGGGAAAAACAAAAAATCAGAAACAGGATCCACACACTGCATGGGTAGCTCCCAGCAATTTTAATGAAGCAACATTTCGATCTAACAGAGATCTTCGTCGGGCGCCGTCAAATCACCATCACAAAGCAGAACAGGTGAGATGTGGACACAGACACACAACCACTTACGTGATTGTGACCTGCTTGACTTTAAGTCAAGCAGGTCACACAGCTGCACCAATCATGGGAGCAGTGGAAGGATGGTGATTTTTTTCTCCAGGGAGGGGCTTATATTGAAAATCAAGCAAACGTCTTGTGGTCTTTTGCCACACACAGAGCTGGCCTGGTTCGACTTGGTTTGACTCGGCACATCAGCCCAGCATAGCAGGGATTTGCATTTCCATTACAGCAGGGCTACCCGCTTGAAGGTGTGTCTTTTACCTGAACATGAGCTTGAGGAGGGTGTATAGCGATGGACAAACTGTTCATATATGTCTCTGGGATAAACCCATTGTTTCCTTAAATTCTTCACAATAAAAGTCTCATGTTGTTTTGTTATTTAAATGCTTCTATTATGAAGTAGCACAAACAGGAAATGTTTTCATTCAGGGGTTTCATCAGCAGAAACTTAACATGAATCTGACACAACTGAAAGCAAATATGACACGGTAAAATAATGCAGATACCTGAAAGTACAAACCGCGGCAGAGGAGAGAAACTACATTTCAAATCATAAAGATCTAAGCTACAAAAGTACTGAGAGCTGAACATAAAGAGACTTCAAGAAACTTCTTTCTCTCTGCTCTCCTGCACACATGAGCTAAGTGTCACGACATTTGCTTATTCGAGTGGGAGAAAGGAGGGTCATCACAGGTTAGAGTAGGTCCGTCTCAGGCGCAGCTCAGCGTGCTGACAGTGATAAGGGAAATGCAATTTGGTATGGTTTGGCTCAGTGCGGCCAAAAGCGCCAGTGGAAAAGGCCCATTACAGTATTGCATGAAATTATTTTTATATACGAAAACTGCCTTTATTTGTATTTGCTGAGCTAATTGAACATTATTTTTAGCCTAATGGAACTTCCTTAGTTAAGATAAGTTAAGGTACTTCAAATGGACCTCAGTAAGTCTGAAAATTAATCTGATAACACAAACCCTCAGACAATGAAAGAAAATTATGAATCTACTTGAAAATAACAAGAATTAAGAATAAAAAGTAAAAATATGGAATTACATCTGAGTCTCAGTGTCTCTGCGGTTAAATGTCTTTGACAAGTTTGTGTAAAGTACCTACTTTAAAGTGTGTTGCCTACTTTTTTGGACAAAACAGCTAAAACTCTTTAAAAGTCTGTAAAAGACCAACACTACACATTCAGCTTCTATCATCTCTAGTGGGGGGATGTAACTAAGTACATCTACTCAAGTACTGTACTTAAGTTGAATTTTGAATTACATCCATTATATATTACTTTATAGTTCTACTTAACTTTTTACTCCACTACATTTGCCTGACAAGTAGAGTAACTAGTTACTGACAGGGAACACTTTAGTGCACACTTGACTCGAATTAAGATCATTTTCATTTAAAAGACACAACATCATTCAAATGAAAGAGGGGGCTGCTTTTTGTCAGGCCGGGCTAATGTCAATTTGAACACATCCCAACCCCCCTACCCTTATTATAGAAATTGGGCTCCTTGTTTATGTTGCATGTAAAAAATCGTCTCAGTGGAGAAAAGATGACTGTAACCCAGTTACTGAAGTGCATGTAGAAACACTCAAGGTCTCTTAATGTCTCCTTCAAGTAATATTGTTAATCTGTCCTTTTCCTTTCTGTTTTTCAGGTAATGCAAGATAAAATCATATGCCTTCCTCAGAGAACATCATTGCTGTCAGAGAACACCAGCGACATTCAAGTGAAGGCGCTGTTACACCTGCAATCCAATATCTCAGCGGTGCCAAGAGAGATGACAGGCCTGAAAACCGATCTGGACCTCCAACAGTACAGTTTCATCAATCAGATGTGTTATGAGAAGGCTCTGCACTGGTATGCCAAGTACTTTCCTTATTTGGTTCTCATACACACACTCGTCTTCATGGTGTGCAGCAACTTCTGGTTCAAATTCCCCGGCTCGAGCTCGAAAATAGAGCACTTTATCTCTATGCTTGGCAAGTGTTTTGACTCTCCCTGGACCACGCGAGCTTTGTCTGAGGTGTCAGGAGAGAATCCTGAAGAAAAGGACCAAAAAAAGAGCGGCACGGCGAGGTCCAACATTGTCATGTCTCCTGGAGAAGGAAGCTTGGAAAAGACCCAATCTCTGCGGTCTATCCCGGAAAAGATTGTAGTTGAGAAGCCATCGGCAAGCGTTCTTGATAAAAAAGAGGGTGAACAAGCTAAAGCTCTTTTTGAAAAGGTAAAGAAGTTCCGTTTGCACGTTGAGGAAGGAGACATCCTCTACCTTATGTATGTTCGCCAGACAGTGTTCAAGGTGTTTAAATTCCTCCTGATCATTGCTTACAACAGTTCTCTAGTGAATAAAGTGCAGAATAGAGTTCGATGCGAAGTTGAGATCCAGGAGATGACAGGCTATAAAGCCTTTGAATGTAATCACACTATGGCTCACCTGTTTTCGAAGCTTTCTTACTGTTACCTGTGTTTAGTGGCTGTCTATGGCTTAACAAGCCTTTACACCTCTTATTGGCTGTTTTACCGCTCACTGAAAGAATACTCGTTTGAGTATGTGCGACAGGAAACAGGCATCAATGACATCCCGGACGTCAAGAATGACTTTGCGTTCATGCTTCACATGATTGATCAGTATGATCCACTGTACTCTAAACGATTCGCAGTTTTTCTATCCGAGGTCAGTGAGAACAAACTGAAACAGCTCAACCTCAACCATGAGTGGACTGCGGAGAAGCTGCGCCAGAGACTCCAGACTAACGCCAACAACAGACTTGAGCTTCAGCTGTTCATGCTCCCCGGCTTACCCGACACCGTCTTCGAGTTGACAGAGCTGCAGTCACTCAAGCTAGAGATCATCAACAATGTCACCATCCCTGCCTCAATTTCTCAGCTGGAAGACCTTCAGGAGCTGTCTCTTTATCAATGCTCTTTAAAGCTGCACACAACAGCTACCTCCTTCCTCAAAGAGAACCTGAAAGTGCTTCGTGTGAAGTTCGATGATAACAGGGAACTTCCAAACTGGATGTACGGCCTGCGCAACTTAGAGGAGCTCTATCTCACCGGATCTCTAAGCCCCGATGCCTCCAAAAATATAGTCTTTGAGTCACTGCGAGAGATGAAGTGCTTGAAAACTCTCTCCCTGAAGACTAATTTGACCAAGATACCCCAGTCTATTGTGGATGTATCCAGCCATCTGCAACGGTTGTACTTACACAATGATGGCACTAAGCTAGTAATGCTCAACAACCTGAAAAAGATGTCCAATCTGATCGAGCTGGAGCTAGTGCGTTGCGATCTGGAGCGCATCCCGCATGCAATCTTCAGCCTGACGAATCTGCAGGAGCTTGACCTGAAAGAGAACAACCTCCGCTCAATAGAGGAGATCATCAGCTTCCAACATCTTCGAAAGCTCACCTGCCTCAAACTTTGGTACAATGGTATCATGTACATCCCAGAACACATCAAGAAGCTTGGTAGCCTGGAGCGCCTCTACTTCAGCCACAACAAGATCGAGATATTGCCTTCACACCTGTTCTTGTGCAACAAGCTGCGCTACCTGGACCTGTCCAACAACGACATCCGGTTCATCCCTCCAGAAATCGGAGTCCTTCAGAGTCTTCAGTATTTCTCCGTCACCTGCAACAAACTTGAGAACTTACCAGATGAACTCTTCTTTTGTAAAAAGCTCAAAACACTAAAGCTTGGCAAAAACTCGCTGTCCATACTCTCGCCAAAGATTTCCTACCTAGCTCTACTGACACACTTGGAGCTCAAAGGCAACCACTTTGAGCTTCTACCACAGGAGCTTGGTTGCTGTCGTGCTTTGAAGCGCAGTGGCCTTATAGTGGAAGAGACGCTGTTTGAAACTCTGCCTTCAGATGTCAGGGACCAAATGAAGGCTGAGTGAAATGCCTTACTGTAGCCACAGTGCCTGCTGTTTGCTCTGCCTACCAGTTCAGAGCATTTGTTTTGTATGAACTCATTACCATACTTAAGTATTATTACACTACTGTTAAGAGTCATTTTTTCCAGTTTCCTTGAAGGAATGAAAAATTACATATTCATATATTGTCACAGTGTGTGGCTGCAACAGGGTTACTTTTTGTGTTTTTATTAACGTTTGACATTATTTTGCCACAAGACCTGCTTCACTTTTTGCTGAGAGTTAAATGATGTTAAACATGAAGCCAGTCAGGAGGTGATTAGCTTAGCTTAGCACAAAGACAGCAAGCAGGAAGGTGAAAAAAAAAACATATGCTAGCACTTTTGAAGCTAACTTATGTTCCTAGAGTCTCTTAATTGGTGCTGGTAGGTGGACATGTCTGGGATGCCTAGTCTTTGGACAGAGCCAGGCTAGCAGTTACCATCTGTTTAAAGTTTTTATGCTAAGCTAACTGTCTTCTGGCTGTAGCTTCATATTTTGTGTACAGATATACAGTAATACCAATCTTCTCAAACTCTCAGCAAGACAGAAAATAAGTTTATCTCCCAAAATGTCTAAATATTTTTAAGCACATTTACTGTCAATACTACAAAAAAGAAATTTAAGTACTGAATGTAAATCTAAACTGAAGACCTCACTTAAGTTTAGGCCAGTAGCCTTACATATGCTGTATTTTATATATTTTATGTTGCTCTTAGGAAGCGTTTTATTTTCTTCAAGAGACTGTTAGTTCACATGGATTGCAGCAGGGAAAATGCAAAAAAACAAACGATATATCATACATAAGTAAATGTTATATCTTGTCCAAACAATTCTATATGATGGCAAGATGACATTTTGAAGTGCATTAAACTTGAAGGATAATGTCATACTGGTGTTTTTCTTCAGCTCTAGAGGGGTGCAAGAGTATGTAGCCTATTACAACAATGTATTTTTATAAACAGTATTATGTATTATGTTGACCAATAAAAAACATATTTACTTGTAAATGGTTGGAAATTTCTGAAAGTTCAAGAGCAGCACAATAAAAAGCACTATTCAAACATGAATGATTTTTACAAAAATCTGGAAACAATCCTGCTGAATTGGCTGGAATTTTAGAGAAAACTAAAATTCAATATACTTAGTTACCTTGTAGCTGAAAGGGGTAACTGCACATTGTATGTTCTCAGTTGTGTTGTGGGATATCACCTGCTGGCTGGTGAGGATTAATAAGCAAAGAAGATTAGTCTATTATTATGCATACAGAAGGCACTGATGGAAAAATAAAGTTTGTCTGACAAGTGTATAACAAGAATTTGTAAAGTTACTTGGGAAACAACAAATAAGGAGAACTCATTTGGATGCACTGGATCATTTTACCTCCAAATTTTGGTGGCTGCAATAGACTGGAGAAAATGAATAAGGTCTGCCTGCGCAGACAGCAGCTGCGCATATGGCCCTTGAATTGGGTTTGTGGTGACAGATGGGATGAAACTGTTTGTAGTGTGGACTGACAATCATACAAATGTTATGGGTCTGTGTATGACAATTTACGGTTTCCCAGGAAAAAACAACAAAATAGACAGCCTGGTCCCACCAATTGATATATAAATAATACAAAAATTTCATTTTCTGTTGTCACGCCCTTTTTGTTTTTCTTGTGTCTTTTTACACCATCTGTAATGACAGATGCATAGATGTATCATTTTGTGCACAAATGTCATAAAGAAAGAAATCTCAAGTGATGTAGTGTAAAGAGCGACGAATTATGTGTGTGGAAGTGGTTGGAGTGGACGGATGGGTCAAACCAACAGATGTCTTTTACCCAGGAGAAAGCAGTTTCTGTCCCGTGTGAAACCAAAAGTTAACTTAGACTTATTTTAACTTTAGTGCATAAGTTAACACTGATGGTGTACCATTTGTACTGGGAAGTCAGATTTTTCAACTGGTACACCCCCTCAAGTCAGATTTCCGACTCTGAAAGTTGAACAAGCTGTAGTATATGCTGTTTGTTAGTACTGCTGTTTTTATTCGTCTCATTAAGTTGGTTGTACAGACAGGACAGTCCATGTCCAGTCACATGCTGCAAAGATGTTTGTATGTAAAATACTGTGAAATATGTTGGTGCAGGTATTGCGAACAAAGGCTTTCCTGGCTAGCGCAAACCCCGACTTGTTTACTGGAATGTCGCCAACCAGGATGTGACATCATTCCCAGCCCCAACCTCTGAGGTTAATGGAAGGCATCATAATATACATAGTGTGCCAAGATGATAAGAACAAAATAAGGTGATTTTAAGTACCCATGACAAAATAAAATGGCAAAGCTACTGGATCAAAAAACTGTTCATTTGGTCATATTAGTACATGTTACATTAGAAATTAGTTTTAAATGTGTCTGGTGACAAACAGGACCTTTTTCACTCCAAAATTTAAAAATTAAACAAGTAAGGGTGTAGTGAGAGTCTGCAGTTTGCAATATCAAAACAGAGCTGTGATATAACTCAAAATTAGGCTGCATCCTTTGCACTTTTACGACGGTCCCTAACTTCAGTGGGTCATCTCCCTCTCTACTGTCAATCCGTGCGAGGTTTTTAAAGCCCTGCATCACATCAGCTCCTGATATGACATAAACACCCGTGCAACATTAATCGACACACTGCAACAGAAGTGTTGCCAGTTGACGGCCACGATGAAGCGTATCGAGGATCGACTGTGTGAGTAACATCAGACCGGGTGCACCCCCAGCAGCTGGTGCTGCCGTGCCGTGCCGTGCCGGGCGGGCGGCCGTGTTTCCAGTCAGAGGCAGAGAGAGGACCCGACCATCTGAAGCGGAGTGGGGGTAGCCAGATAAGCTGCTTACAGCCCGGCCAGCAGGCCCACGGTTGAACAGATGCGAAGAATGGACGGCTTCATCATCGCAGCGAGACATGGCGGATAAAAGGAGGCGTTGTTCGGTACTGCTGTCATCGACATAACTGGACCAGACCTCCTGAAGGTGCGTATCTGTGCGGTACACTGCCGGACCTCAGCTATTCAGCCGATATGCTGTGGCCCAATACTGTAAGCAGGCTGTATAGTTTAGTGAAAAATATCGGGGTTGGCTTGACTATTAAAATGACTCAGCAGCAGTGTATTTAATGCTCTAATTCATCGGAACGAGTGAGAATTTTCGTGAAGGATTTCGGTGCTGCGTTTAAAGGCTTCACGGACATCAGGTCCACCTCTTGTTTTGTGTCCATGGATGCGTCTTGCTGCTGGAGCCGGTCTCAGCCCGCTCTGCTCTGCTCTGCTCTGCAGCCTCATTGCAAATACACTGACCTTCATGTTTTCAACACACACAACACAATTTAGTCGCAGTGGTGGCACAGATGATTTTTCTTATTATTTAATAGATTTATTATAGTAATAATCTACATAACTAGATATTTTGTACAGTGTGTATATATTTAGAACAAACAGTACAGTCAACATGTCAGGGCTTCCCCAGTATGACAGTGGGTATACTGTATGTGAGTGCTGGCAGGGTTCATTATTAGTGTGTGTGTGTCCAGAAAAGCTGACAGCAAAGTAATGCACATGATGTGTAATGAATAATTCAGACATATTTATGTTAGCAGAATTCATGTTGCACATGGTGCCCTGTCTCCCTACAGACAACTGTCCCAGTTCAAGGGCAGAGTGTGCCCTCTGTAAATCCATAACAGTCTGACAAGGCTGTTCTCTCCAAGCCTCCTCCACATGTTCCCCGGGAAATGTGGCCTAAAATTGGAGGACATAACTGGTGTATCCTTCCAGTCCTCAGTAACCCAAAATGCATTGTGCACTGGTCACATGTGCTGTGACCGTTTGAAATACAGCCCACGGCTGTGAACACTCCCCATTTGCCCTCATCAACAACAAAGCAGTAACAGTTTACTGTATCATACACAAAAATGTGAGCAGTTACTAAGGAACTGGTGAGGAATGAATCAGGAATGACCTGATGACCAATGAATCGTTGATGAGTAGTATATGAATAACTGAGTATGTAGTAGCTACTGATGAGCAACAGACTGAAAGAAGGAACTAATTACAAATACTTTGTTACTGTACTTAAGGAGATTTTTCAGGTATCTGTACATTACTTGAGTATTTCTTTTTCTGACAACTCTCCTCTTTCTACATTTTAACACAAATATCTGTACTTTCTACTCCTTACTTTTTCAAAACAGGCTTGTTTCTTCAGTTTGAATGCAAGACAAAAATTATATGAATGACACAACAAAACAAATATGACATAACAAGACGAAAACAACACACCAACACGTAAGATCAAAATGGCATTAAAGATGTAACAAGACAAAAATGATGTAATAAGTTGAAAACGACACAACAATACATAACAAGATGGAAAAGGCATGAAAGATGTACAAGACAAAAACTGTGTAACAAGATGTAACAAGATAAAAATTATGTAAAATGCATAACAAGACAAAGATGTTATAAAAGATGTAACAAGACGAAAGCAACAGAACAAGAACAAAAACAAGATAAAAGATGTGACAGAACATAACAGGACAAGCATTATGTAAAAGACATGAGACAGAGTCGGAGACTCGACTGTGGAGAAAAGGTGAGGTTCAGTCAGCTTTGCACACAAAGAGACGGTACAAAAGTCCTTCAGAGGGTGACTTCTTACTCTTATACTCTGAGTACATTTCAGATCCTGTACTTTTTCACTTTTACTCGAGTAAAGAAGTTGAATCAGTACTTCTATTTTTCCCCCCAGTCTTTTATAATACAAATATCTATACTTCTACTTGAGTACAGAATTAATGTACTTTTGTCTCCTCTGAATACTATATTAATAAATCATTAGGTAGTGATTAGTTCATAAATATCTATGAATACTGACTTTCTTCATGAGTCACTTTAGATGATGAACCAGCCATTGAGTGGCACAAACTAGCGACTCATGATTTAGTGAACTAATTGTGAACTCCACGTAAAAATTCAAAAGCTACTTCTCATAATCATAAATTAATGAGGGGCTATTTAGTAACTATTCAGTATGATGTATCAGTTTAATTGAGTGGGCACAAAAAGAGTAAGTAATGATCAGGTCATTTGTGCCACTCAGGGGCTGGTTCATAGTTTAGCAGGAGAGACTCATGAAGAAAATGATCAGTATATCAATTCACAGATATCTGGGAACTAATCACTAGTATGTTCTCGAGTAACTCATCATTATCTGCTCTACAGTCCTCAGATCAGTTATTCAAGAATTACTCATTAACAGCTATTATTCATGAGATCATTCCTGATTCATTCCTCAGTCATTACTGAGTAACTCCTCAGTATGATGTATCAGTTAAATTGAGCAGGTTCAAAAACAGTGACTAATGATTAAGTAATCCATAATGATCTTTATGAACTAATCACTACCTAACATAGTATCTCCCAGTCTGTTCTCTAGTAACTCATCATTATCTACTCAATAGTCCACGAATCACAGTCATTAAGGAATTATTAATTATTAATCATCATGCAAGTCCTCACTTATTACCTAGTAACTACTCACATTTTTGTGTACTGTATTGTAAAGTGTTATTGAAATTTCAGTATACAGTGCAATACAGTCAATCTACAGCCTAGGTTCTCAAACTGTGGTACGTGTACCAATGGTGGTACGTGAGCTCCCTCTAATGGAACGTGAAGGAACGTCAGAAATATTTTGTAAAAATGAAATAAATTAATTTAATTTATTTATTTATTTATTTTTAAGATCACCGAAATGTTTCGATATCAGGCTGCTATGCAGTTATGATCATGCATATAGTGTGCGCATATGTCATCCATCTGCTAGTTACAAGCTAAATTGTGATGGCAAGATAGTGAGCGGGTGTAAAATGAAGAGAATGCTTCAAAAACACAACGATCTACTCAGACTCCATGCCAGAGGAGTGCAGCTCAGGAGGAGAATATTTTGAGGAGCTGTGTTGAAAATGAAGTGGGTGACAGCAAACGAGGCACAAGAGCTCGTGGCTACTTAAGAAGCTCCAATGAAGTGTTCACTAAACCTGCTTGCACCAATGGGTGCCAAATAGGTGGGACTTGGAGAGCTCAGTATTTTCTGAGGTGGTATGCGGTGTAAAAACTATGAGAAACAGTAAATGCGATCTTCCTAAAAACTTGAAACTGCTACTCCATTTGTTCTCTGGTGTACATTTTGAGGCTGTACTTTGTGTTTGAGTTATATTTGAAATGCATTGTTTTAGGGGCTGTTTCTAATATTTTGCCCAAGCTGTTTAAAATTGGAGTAGAAATTACATTCTCAGAAATACATTAGAGTTAGTGATCCAATACAACGTACAGTCATCAACACCTATTCCATAGGGTCAGAGTGTCTCAAAAGGCCTGATTTAATACAAGACTGGTGTATTGGATTACACTGGATTACCGGACCCTTTACACGTCTCATTTTGATTTCTTTTTCCTGGTCAATGAGTGTATCTCACATAAACTGGATCAATGAACAAGCCCCTGCAGGATGTAAACAGGATTATGACCAGCCATAAACTCTGTTGTGTTAGCAGCCTGGATATGTGCTGAAGGACAAATATAGGATTGTGACAGAAAACTGAGGTGATATGAATATATTTATAATGAAACTGGTACAGCTTCTGCACTGACCATCATGTATTTAAGTGAAAAGTCACAACTCAGGTGACATTAAACTTGACCTATTTTGTGATGTTAACCAATTTGTCACTCAACCATTTTAGAAGTTGGTAACAACCCACCATTGGACACTAGGGCTGGGTATCGGCACTCAACATCTGTAAGATTTTGATTGAAATTAATTAGTACCAAGTATTATAGGACCTTCTCCAGCGGTACCCAGCTCTAGAAAGAAACTGATATGGCTTTGCTTGCAGCCAGTCACTTTATGAAGTGTTCTTCATAAAGAGGAACCTTCAAAAAAATGGCAATTGGCGAGAGGCAGGGTACACCCTTGGACAAGTCACCAATTCAGTGCAGGACTGACACATAGAGGCAAACAACCATTCACGCTCACACCTACGGGCAATTTAGAGTTATCAGTTAACCAATTATTCTGCATGTCTTTGGACTGTGGGAGGAAGCCAGAGTACTTGGGAAGAACACACGTAGAGAACATGCAAACCCCGCTACACACCCCCCTTAAGCCAGAAGTTGTAACCTTTGTGCTGTGAGGCGACAGTGCTAACCACTGCACCACCATGCCACCCACTGGTATTAGTACTGGTATCATAATGTCTTGTCTATTTCCTGTTAGGGAGCTAAGCCAAGATAAAATCTTTAAAATGTAATTATGTCCATGAACTCACATTCTGCAAAAATAGCTTTTAAAGAATAGAAAAGAATAGAAAACAGAATTGCTAAGACAAAGACAGATATACAGTAGGTAGATAAGATGAGAGATTGCTTGAATAAGAGGATGAAAGGCACATACATATGGAAATTCAGCCTGATTCAAAACACGAACTTCGCTGCAGAAAGACAATCTACAGTTTCCATGTATGAAAAGTAGGGAGCCATAACTTACACAAACTTTCCTTCCTGGGTCCATTATGGACATTAGGAAAGTTATTTGGAAATTCAATAGGTCTTTGACATAAAAAAAAGCAAAAATATTCTTGGATAAAAATCTATTTTTATGTATTCTTTTTGTAATAAGAATAATCAAGTGTTTAATTTATGTACTCTGTTTCAGGAATGTTCACCCTCACAGAAGTAGCATCCCTGAATGACATCCAGCCAACCTATCGAATACTGAAGCCATGGTGGGATGTCTTCATGGATTATCTTGGTATTGTCATGTTGATGTTGGCCATATTTTCTGGAACGATGCAGTTAACTAAGGACCAAGTGGTTTGTCTTCCGATTCTGGAACAAACTCCAGAAGGGACCGGGGGCTTCTTAGGACCCCAACCACCAGAGACAGCTGATAGTTTATGGAACAAAGAAAGTGCCATTGGAGAACAAGCTGCTCCGTTGATGGCCAAAAGGCCTCCAGATACCATTGCCCCTACAGTTCATTTCACCCCACCAAGTACTTTTGGGCAACCTCAGCCTACAGGTGTCAGGACCAAGCTGGACTTTCAGCAGTATGTTTTTGTCAACCAGATGTGCTACCATGTTGCTCTTCCTTGGTATTCCAAATATTTCCCATACCTCGCTCTAATCCACACTATTGTGCTGATGGTCAGCAGCAACTTCTGGTTCAAGTATCCAAAGACAAGTTCCAAAATAGAACATTTTGTTTCCATCCTGGGAAAATGTTTTGAATCACCGTGGACTACCAAAGCACTGTCCGAGACTGCATGCGAGGACTCTGAGGAGAACAAGCAGAGACTGGCCGGTGCCTCCTCCCTCCTGAAACATCTGTCCACCAGCAGTGAGGAGGGGAGTCCAAACCAGTCTGCCCCAATACTGAATAAATCTGGGGTCACATTTTCTGTTGAAAAGCTTGTGAGTGAGGTTCCCTCCATGACCATACTGGACAAGAAAGATGGCGAGCAAGCTAAAGCCCTGTTTGAAAAAGTCAGGAAGTTCCGTGCCCATGTGGAAGACAGTGACTTGATTTACAGGCTGTATGCCATTCAGACAGTCATCAAAACGGTCAAATTCATTTTGATCCTGTGCTACACCATGACTTTTGTTGCCTCCATAGATTTTGACCACGTGTGTGAGCCTGAAATAAAGCATTTGACTGGATACGCCAAGTTCCACTGTACTCACAACATGGCGTTCATGTTGAAGAAACTCCTTGTTAGCTATATTGCTATCATATGCGTTTACGGTGTAATCTGTATATACACACTGTTCTGGCTTTTTCGGCGACCACTTAAGGAGTACTCCTTCGAAAAAGTCAGAGAGGAGAGCAGCTTCAGTGACATTCCAGATGTTAAAAATGACTTTGCGTTTCTCCTTCACATGGTCGATCAGTACGACCAGCTATACTCAAAGCGTTTTGGTGTTTTCCTCTCCGAGGTGAGTGAGAACAAACTTCGGGAGATCAGCCTGAATCATGAGTGGACCTTCGAGAAGTTACGGCAGCATGTGACGCGCAACCCTCAAGACAAGTTGGAACTCCATCTTTTTATGCTCTCCGGAGTGCCAGATGCTGTGTTTGATCTCACTGATTTGGAAATCCTGAAACTAGAATTAATCCCGGAGGCCAGGATAACAGCGAAGATCTCACAAATGATAAACCTCCAGGAGCTGCACTTCTATCACTGTCCCGCCAAAGTTGAACAGACTGCTTTCATTTTTCTACGTGATCACCTCCGGTGCCTTCATGTCAAATTCACAGATGTTGCTGAGATTCCTAGCTGGGTATACTTGCTTAAAAATTTAAGGGAACTGTACTTGGTTGGTAACCTGAACTCTGAAAACAACAAAATGATCGGACTCGAGTCTCTGCGAGACCTCAGACACTTAAAGATTCTGCATCTTAAGAGCAACCTCACAAAGATCCCAACAAACATAACGGATCTGTCCCCACATCTGATCAAGCTGGTTGTCCACAATGATGGTACAAAGCTCTTAGTTCTGAATAGTTTGAAGAAAATAATGAATCTTGCTGAACTGGAGCTTCTTAACTGTGAGCTGGAGAGAATCCCCCATGCCATCTTCAGTTTAACCAACCTTCAGGAACTGGATCTAAAATCCAACAACATTCGTACCATCGAGGAGATAATCAGCTTTCAGCACCTCAAGAGACTGACCTGCCTCAAACTTTGGCACAATAAGATCATCAACATTCCACTGTCCATCAGCCACGTGAAAAACCTTGAGTCGCTCTATCTCTCACACAACAAGCTTGAGTCTCTACCATCATCGTTATTCACCCTTCTCAAGTTGAGGTACCTCGATGTGAGCCATAACTCTATAGTGGTGATACCGCTAGAGGTCGGCTTCCTGCAGAACCTCCAGCATTTTGCCATTACAGGCAACAAAGTCGAGGTAGTTCCCAAGCAACTGTTCAAGTGCAACAAACTGCGGACCTTATGTCTCGGCCACAACTGCATCTCCTCCATCCCGGAGAAAATCGGCCAGCTCTCTCAGCTGACACACCTGGAACTGAAGGGAAACTGTCTGGATCGTCTTCCGGCTCAGCTCGGTCAGTGCGGCCTCCTGCGCAGGAGTTGCCTGATTGTGGAGGACCATCTCTTCGACTCGCTCCCCATGGAGGTCAAAGAGAGCATCAATCAAGAATCTAGTGTTTCTTTTCCAAACGGGTGTAAGTGTCTAAGTGACGGGCGGTAGTCACATTTCACATGGCATCAGATGTCCTGCATTTCATCGTAGATGTAAGGAAATCTTTTTTTGTAATCATGTCATTAGAAACAGTAGTTCAGGTCACAGTATTGGTACACTTCATGATGTTTTTAGCAACTTATAAAATTAACACAGCACAGCACATACAAGGTCGGTACCACTGGAGAAATTTTAAATGAACTCATGATGATCATGGCTTATGTCATGTCTAGATAGATATTTTTTAATTTTGCTTTTGGTTAATGTAGGTGCATAGTAGCAGTTAAATCACTCTGCTTATATTTTTTACCTTTTGTACGCAAAAATATCCATGAATCTATGGAAATTTGTATCATTTTGAAACACCTTTTTATCTCTGTGACTTCATTTGGTTTGGTTTGGTCAGATTAACTAGATACACTAGATTGACCTCATCTTAAAGGGATGTTTCACTAAATTACAAAAAACATCTCACTTTCCTTTGAAGGTATCTGGCCATGAAGACAATTTTGGTTTTACCACAGAATTTGATTTGCGCTGCTCAAAGCAATTAAATATTATGTTTGAATTAATTCAACAGCAACATTTCTTTCCAGAAACAGTGTCCACATTAACCTGGATAGGACCTTGCAGTCTTTATTACACCTACAAATCTTCTAAGAGAAACCTGTTTACAGCAAGTGTGTTTATCCATTATCCAGAAAGACCAGGCCATACAGTATCTTCTGGAAAGAGATGTTGTTATGGAAACTGTCTTTTTTGTCCATCCTTTTAGACTCTAAGTGACTAATTTTATCCACATTCCCACATCATGTTACTCGTAGAAACTTCAGACAGGTTGAAGGTGTAACAATTAAAGGATCCTGGACCCTAACGTAAACTCAAGAAGCCTACAGACTCACTACAACTAACGATTCTTTAAATTATCAATTAATCTGCCAATTATTTTCATGATTGATTGGTCAGTCAGTAAAAAATAAATGAAAAAAAAATTACCCCAAGCCCAAAGCGACATCTTCAAATAGCTTCCCCCGTCCAACCAACAGTCCAAAAACCAAAGACTCTCCGTTTACTGTCATGATGAACAAAGAAAAGCTGCAAATCCTCACACCCAATAAGTCAGAACTAGCAAATGCTTGACATCTTTGCTTGAAAAATGACTGAAATAATTAACTGATTATCAAAATAGTTAATAGACTAATCAGTTAATGGACTAATTATTGGAGCTATGCAGTTGTTTGGCCATATTTTGTCTCTGTTATGGCCTGTTATTGTTATAGAAATATTCAATGTGGGAACACCCCCTCACCACCACTGCCCCCCTGTGAAGGTCAAGGGGACACTTGTGTCCACCACCTTGTTGCCCGGAGCCTCATTGAGTTCAGATTGTATTGGGATGGAAGCAAAAATCTAGCAACATATAGATATCTCAAAACTTGAGCAAATAAAACCAAACTATCTTCATGGCTAGACACTACAGTGGTACGTTTTTCTGTTATTTTTGGATTTTTTTTTTTTTGTGCTCAGTTTTGCCTTGTGGTCGTATAGAGGCAGAACTGAGCATCCATAAGGATGACTGCAAAAAGTAGTTGAAAGCTCCATAAAAAGACAGCAAGTGGACCTTGAGTTAAGATTGTTACTGCCACTACTGCTTCCACAGTCAACAATGACTCTCTTACTCTACCACTGCAGTGCAGACCACAAACTATGACATCTGTCACATGGACAAACTAAAGAACTGTATAGGTATAATGTATTCTTATTAACCGTACGCATTCCAGTTTGAATACACTTGTAATACATTATCATTAGGGATGCACGATATTGGATTTGTTGATATCCAGTATTAATTTTTTCCAACTCTGTTTGATAGATTTCTATGGAAGCCCATTTCCACCAGTAAAAGAAAATAAATACTCAGATGGTAAATCAGAATTATGAGATAAAAATGTCAAAATTATGAGATAAAGTCATAATTATGTGATAAAACTTCAAAATTTTGAGATAAAAAGTACTAATCATGAGAAAAAAGGTTGAAATTATTAGTAACAAATCATAATTCTGAGATAAAAGTTGAATTTATGGAATAAAAAGTCATAATTATGAGAAAAAAGCCAACATTATAAAAGAAAAGTCATAATTATGAGTTAATAGGTGAAAACTATGATAAAAAGTCAAAATTATGAAATAAAAAGTCACAATTATGAGATAAAAAGTCTGTTAATAATTTTGACTTTTTAAAATCATAATTATGACTTTAATCTCATTATTATGATTTTTTTATCACAGAATTCTGATTTTTTAATCTCATAATTTAGGCTTTTTATCTCATAATTAATACCATGGGAATATTTTTTTCTTTCACACGTAGAGATAGGCTTCCATAGATTACTGATGATGATATATGCACATATTTTTCCCACCATATTGCAGAGAAGACAATTGTTTCCTGTTGTGGAATCAACAGATTATTATGCCGACTCTCATTGTGATGGCCGACTGGCAGATGCAGACATAAAATACAAAGCTTTTCAAAGTTGCAATGATTGCAAACAGCAACATTTCTATCTGTTTTGGACACTTGAAACACACATAATTAAACCTTTGTGTTATTGGCCTGTCATATCGACAGAAATGCCAATACCAATATTTCATTTGAAAGCCTTTATCGTACAGTATTGGAGACATGCCAGTATTGTCAGTCATCCCTAATTTTCACACACACCAAACACCAAACATCACACCACAGGTTCCCATCTGATCCTTTTCTCCACGTCTTGAAAAGTCTTGAATCATGCCATTAATTTTGATACAGCTGGTTTTTTTTTCAAAGAAGAAATACATTGTATTTCTCATAAACAGCCAACAATGACATTTTTACATGAGTTGTTCTTTTTCTCTCATGTTAAATTATGTTTTATTCTTGTAAACAGTATTTTGTGTGTTCTTTGTACGTATTTATGATCTCATTGTGTTTTATCTGTTCCTCTCTCTGCACAGCACTTTGTAAATCTGGTTTTAAAAATGTGCTACATAAATAAAGGAATTGCTTATTATATTTCTATCACTCTTTATTTAAAGTTAGAAATGACCTTACCATATATAATTATAGAGTTATATCTTGATGCCAGATTAACTTTTAAATTCATGTATTAAATGTGAAATAGTGCACATGAAATATTTTGGAGGTGGCAAGTACACAGTCTCTATTCAAGTAGACGTTCAGATACTAAATGTAAAAAAAAAAGACTAAGGAGAAAAGTAGAAGTGCTGATTCAACAAGTTGACTCAAGTAAAAGTGAAAAAGTACATTCTATCTGTCTGTCTGTGAAAGCTGATTGGACCTCTGTTTCATCATGTGACTTTTTCAACTTGTCACGTAGGTTTTAATCTTGTTGCATCTTTTAAGTCTTGTTACATATTTTACATTGTTTTTCATCTTGATACATTGTTTTCATCTCGTAACGTCTTCTACGTCGTTTTTAGTGTTGTTGCGTCTTTTGCATCTTGTCAGATTAGATCTTTTATGACATTTTTTGTCTTGGTACATCGTTTTCTTATGTCTAAATTGTTTTGTACATCTTTTTCATCTTGTTACATCTTTTACATCATTTTCGTTCTGTTAGGCTTCCCATTCTTGATATGCACTGATGGATACACTAAGAATTTCTCTTTTCTATGTGTTATTCTTCTGTCCATTTAGATTGAAATCGGTCTTGATGTTGGGAACGTACAATGATGCAAAATAAAAATAATCAATAATTTCCCTCAAATGCATTAAAACTAAAGTAACAAGCCTGTTTTGAAAATGAAAGAAGAATAAAGTACAGATAATTGTGTTAAAATGTAGGGAGTAAAAGTAAAATGTTGTCAGAAAAATAAAGTATATAAATAAAGTATATACCTCAAAAATCTCCTTAAGTACAGTAAAAAGTATTTGTACTTAGTTACTTTCCACCTCTGCTGCTAACTTATCATATAACTGCTTGAAACACTAACCAGGCACAGTCTACCAGCTGAACTGTCATCAGAGCCTTTAACTTGAACTGGATTTCTAAACATTGTGACAATTATACACACTATATTTGTAGATTTTATTTGTAGTTAACGGACAAATGGAAGAATTTACTACATGAGAGTCATGTATTTACACACAGATTACATTAGTAAAGTAAAAATCTTCCTCCTATGACCCAACCAGTTTAACATGTCAAACCCTGAATAATCTCTTGCTGTTTTGTATCTCAGAAATACATGAAGCAGAAGACACGTCTGAGGCCAGTTCATTCAACATAATACTTAAGAATAGGATAATATATCATATGTTATCTAGTGTTAGTACTCTTTACTAGGGTTGCAAGTAATGATTATTTAGACAATTGAAACATCTGTCAATTATTTTTTTTTGATTAATCGATTAATTGTTTGGTACGGAAAATATCCAAAAATGGTAAAAAAAAAAAAAAAAATGTTGATCAAAGCTCAAGATGATGTCTTCAAATGTCTTGTTTTGTCTTTAACTTGAAGATATTCATTTTACTGTGAGAGACGAGTAAAGAAACCAGAAAATATTCACATTTAAGAAGCTGAAATCACATAATTTGTGACTTTTTTCCTTAAACAAATTGCTCAGACTGATTAATCATTTATTAAAATAACTGAAAATGATCAACTAATCGTAGCTCTTTTCCTAACTTGTACCTTGGATGACACAGAGCTGATAATATGTTGCGATCATTTAGATATGCAGTTTAGTGTGGGTTTGTCAATAAACTGCAAACCAGATCCAAAACTTATTATTCTAGTTTAACATAGTCAGAAGTTACAGGATGTATTTCCTGTCAACAAGTGCAGCTGATAAAGTGCTGTAAGCATTTTGGTCATGAGCCTCTCAGAGCTCTTTTTAGTCATTGTTGTGTTTTCAGTTTGGGTGTTTGTGTGGTACTGGCAGACTGCATCCACCGTCTGACTGATGTGCCAACAAAATATTTGGAAGTGACGTGAGAGACTCAAACTGGAGAGAAGCCAGACTCCAGCAGGAGTTCCACATCCCCGCAGGAATATTTTCCTGACGTTCCAGAGGTCCTCGATCAGTGAGATCAGTAATTAGTGCTTGAGAGTTTATTTTGTAGTATTTTCTATCATATTAATTCTCTTTGCTTTGGTGACAAATTGCATTTTCACTCACATGATGTTATTGAACTCTCTTTCTGCAGAACTATCACATAGAGGTGGAAGTAGCTAATTACAAATACTCAAATTACCGTAATTAAGTTGTTCTTTTTAACAGTACTTGTAATTTTATGAGTATATTTTCAAGTCTGTACTTTTACTTGTACTTAAGTATGCATTTCACGATGTAATCTACTCAGTTACTTTTAAAATCATAATTGAGTACTGAGTACAATTTGAATTAATATCCAAACTTTTCTTCTGCATTTTTGTAGACAGTAAGGTGATCTGATCACAAACAGGCCTATGAAAAGCAGGACATATGGACGAAAAACTAAACACACAAGTTTGGAGTTGGAACGTAATGTTTAATAATTAATCAATTAATCACCACTGAGAATTTGACCAATTAAAATTCGGGAATATTTAATCAACAGTTTAGAAATGGCAATAATTGCACCTCATTAGACATTTCTTTGTCAGACAGAGACATTTGTTGAATGAGGGAACTTAAACATAAAATGAGAAAAAAATTAAAAACATGTTTGTGTCTTATAAATGATAAATGATAAATTATTAATTGATTGTTAGCATTTTTCTACTATCTGTTAAGGAAAATGCAAAATATTTACAACCCTATTTCTGAGAGGTGACTGTAACCACTGAGCAGAACAGAGGAGGAGTCTGGTAGAAATGTGGATAAACACAAAGTAACTAATACTCTGAATAGTTTTTGAGACAAATACTTTGTACTTTTACTAAATATATTTATAACACTGGCACTTGTAATTGAGTAATATACAGTACTTGTACTTGAGAGCAGACTTTCAGTCTTCACTCCACCACCAGTAACAGTAATATCTTACATGTTAGAGCTGTACTCTAAAGTTTGTACTCTTGAAGCTGCCAACATGCAGCATTTAACACTGAAGATCAATATGCAGTATTTTAATTTTTATTGGTTCAAAACATGATCAAACTTGTCATCAGCAGGCTGTGATGTGGAAATACTGAGCGCCTTCATGTACAACTGAACACATTCCTTGTATAGTGCCGCCCTCTGATGGTTATACACAGTTATTACATATTATAGCATCATTTTAGCTGCTATGTTGAACATCTTTAGACTGTATTGATTGTTTAGGATGTGAGCTAAATCATAGTTTTCAGCTGCCTACAGTAGACAGTTATTATGTCCAGGTAATTGTTAGTTATTAATTAATCCTTACATTTCGTCTAATCAGGTGAAGCAGCTATTTGTGGGTATTTTGTTTTTTCAAACAAACTGAGCTCATGACCACACTGACAAATGACTGGACATCAGGCTGAATGTATATTACAGACTGAAGGACAGTCAGTTGAACAATATTAGAAAATAAAAGTGTATATAATCTGCATCATGATTCTCATCATGTGCTGACAGACAAAGAAACATGTTTAGGCCAACAGACACAAACACTGTCAAATTCACATCTATGAATTAAGAACATTGTTTCCCAACCTGAGGGCCAAGACACCCTTAGGTACCAGAAATCACACGGAGGTCCTCAAAATCAGATTTGCACATGTCAATTAAAATCACAATTTCAGGGTTCGTACACCTTTTACAAAATCAAATTCAAGCACTTGCACCTTACAGCTGTGGTAAATGACATATTTCTATATAAAATAATTATTCCACCTCTTTATCACATTAAATCAGATATTACTGTGCTATTATCAACCCAAATGATCATTTGTGACAGAAAATTGAATGTCAAAATGTGTCACCGGTCTGTAAGTAGACTTGGCTTCTAATTTGTTCTCTATTTTTATTTTAAGTTTAATTCTAAGTTTCCTTATCCAGTGAATGGCTCTGCCACACAAAACAATGTCAAATAAGGTGCAATTAATGCCAATTCTTATTTGACAATTAATCAATTAATCATTAATCATTAACTTCCTGTAGAATCTGGCTCAGCAAATATCTGACTTATTTTATTTCCTCAACTAAAAAGTTAACTAACTAATTCAGTCGGGGTGCAGTCTATTATGAAAGTAATGAGATTACAGTTTCAAGAACTTTCAAGCACTTTATCCAAAATCCAAACACTTTTCAAACTTTGAAAACACTGCATTAAAATTCTAGTGTTTTCAAGGTTTTCCAGCACCTATACAAAAGTCTGTGTTTGTGCTGGGGGGGCTCAGCTTTCCTTAGATATAAGTTGGGGGGCTCCACGGAAAGAAGGTTGGGAACCACTGATTCAGAGATTATACTTCAATTAAATATCAGTTGATATGAAAATATTCTGATACAGATCACATCAACATGTTGTTGCAAACACGGTAATCTGACTTGTGGTCAACATAATACAGTAAAACTGAACTGAAATCTTACTTTGGTTGTTATAAGTGACCTGAAAAAACATAAACTCTTGAAACTGGTTGAATTTTGATTGTCTATATTTTTGATTTTTTTGTTCTCCAGAGTTCTCCTGTTGTTCTCCTGTTTACTTCATCCATGTCTGTCACTGTAGGTTCCTTAATGAATTTATTACTGTTAAGTTATTCACTGTAATAAAGGGACAACAAATGGTGAATTAGTTATCATTTGATTAAAAGGTTCTGTGTTAAAAGTGAGAAATGGCCAGATGTGGCCTTTCTCTATAGAGCTTGCAGAGCTTAAATTACTCAAAGTTTTGAACACAAGTGTGAACATGTGTTTGCTTGTATGTGTCAGCGTCAAGATAGACTGGTACTGTGTCCAACTTGTTAGACTGATGGATGATGGACAGATGAATAAATCAGAGGTGCTGATCAAAGGCCAGTAGAATTCAGCTGCAGCAGTGGGAGAAGTTTTTTAAATGATTGATTTGTGGAATTAATTGAGTAATTTTCATAATGAATCTCTAAGAAACATGGCCTATTCAAACCCAATACAGGAAAAGTATACAAAAACCTAGACGACAATATTTAAATTTGGATTAAATCTGATTTTTAATACTTTGTACATGTACATAAGATGCTAAATTACATGGCTAGAAGACTATTGTGGATTTTGGTTTATAGAGGCTTACAGAGGTGAGATGTTGGCTGCAAAACTTGCAAAAAATAGAAAAGGCTGAATCAAGAGCCATTGTTTGGTTTGTCCTACTGTAGAAACATGGTGGTACAACTTTCTACTCCTTACATTTTCAAAACAGGCTCATTACTTCTGTTTTAATGCATCTAAGGAGAATTATTATTTTGATGCGTCATTGCATGCTGCCACCCAACATCATGATTTCAACTGAAAATGTATGAAACAATAACTCACAGAAAAGACGATATCTTGGTGTATCAGTCAGTGCATATCACACATGACAGACAAAACCAGCAAGACAAAAATGCAACAAGACAACAAAGGCGTAAAAGAGGTCACAAGACGAAAAGATGTAGTGAGACAAAAACTAAAGACAAAAAACATGCAAAATATTAAAAGATGATATAACAACATGGAAAAGATGTAGCAAATTGCGAAACAATGTAAAAGACAAAAAGAAAAAGACTTAACAAGACAAAAAACAACGTGAAACGTAATAAGACAAAAAGAGATGTAACAAGTCGGCTACTTTTACTTTTATACTTTGAATACGTTTCAGAACTTGTACTTTTTAACTTTTATTTTACTACTAGAGTTTTATTTACACAAGAATCCCAACCAGCAAATTTTCTTTTTAAAAAATAACAAGAAACATCTACTGACACGCCAACTACATACTCTTTCCTACTATGTCATATAGTTTGTTGATCTGATTGGTTAGTCTTAGACATAATGAACCTGCCAACTGTTTGTTGAAAGTGCCTGCCCTTTTCCAAACAGTTTCTAAGGACGACTTCCCAGGTGATGTTTTTGTGCAAAGTCTTAATTTCAGCACCAAAACAACACTAACCTTAACAGCGTTACAATGTCATCAGTGATTCCCTCTAATCTGATTTGAGCGTGTATTTCACCACTTGTACGCCTTTAGACTTTGATCTGTTTAACACACACAAATGTAACCAAACGCACTGTGAATTACACACAGGGCATTCATCATGAAACCAGACCTGATTGTGACGATTGTGCCGTTTGGCTCCTTGGCTCTGGGCTGGGAGGAGTAAACACATGTCGTGACAACTCTGAAGCAGCAGTGCAGAGGGAGGATGCATGACTTTAAGCCGGCCTGACACTGGGGTTGTTAGAGGTCTGCCATCAGGTGGATGAAGAAAACACACCGCCTACAGTCCAGCCTTCATTACTTCCTTGGAATCAAGCAATGGCCTTAGCACTCGTCACAAACACTTAGCGTGCACTATCCCCCTTACAGGACTGCACTGCCGGCCATATTTGTACGAAGTGGTCATCGTGGAACCAATGGCCATGGAGCTGCACTGCGACCCGGGGACACAGCTAACATGATGTCAATTTAAAAGCTTGAGTGGCTCCTCAATCTGTGCGTCTCCGCTTTCTTACCCAGCATACAGTTTGACACATCAGCCGAGGAGACAAGTTATTTCTTTAACGACCTGCTGTGTTTTCTGTGCATCCTGGTTTGATGAGCTCTGCCTGCTTCGTCCTTGGCAGACAACATATTTTTAACAAATGTGGGTGTTTATGGAGGATAATAAGCACTCGTACAGGAAATACTGATTTAAAAGCAAGAGGAATCCTCCTAATATAATTGGAGAGCAGGTTGTGTGTGTGTGTTTGTGTGTCCCACCGTTCATCCAATCCACATCCCTACCAAACTTGCCCCCCAAAAACATTCAAGGGGCCAGCCTTTTTACTTCAAATCCTTTATTTTGAAATCTAGAACTAATGAACTAGTGTCTAATCTACTGGAAACAAAACAGAAGAAGAAGAAGAACAGTTACATCAGTTTTATCACATCTAAAAAGATGAACAAATCATTGCTGGCAAGTCGTGATGCCGCCAAAAAGAGATTGCTGTTAAAAACAATTAGAAAAATATTTAATTGAGTCAAATCAAATCAATTTTATATTATATTGATTATTTATTATATTTTGAGGGGTCACTATTTTTGTTTTCCAATTATTCTCTTATTCTATTCTATCAAACTCTCGGCTATTAAACCTTGCAACAGGCCATCCTCCTTAGCATATAGCTAACACTTTTTATGCCTGATTAAATCATGTTTTTGTAAAAATCTGACAGAGTTGAAAGAACTCTGAACACAACTTTAAAGGGCCAACATTTTCATAAAAAAAAAAAAAAAAGATTTCAAAACAAAATTATAATAGCGCATTTTTAAACCAGTAGGTATTGTTAGTTTTAGATTTCGAAGGTTTTTAAACATGCTTAAATAGTCTGAAGTTGTGAATTCTTGCTGTTTTCTGGCACAGAGCAAGTTTAGATATTTAAAAAAAATAATTAAAAATTAAATTAAATTAAAGCAGACCAAAACATTTGAGAAATTACATATATTTCTTATATATAAATCCTTAAAGAGTAAATTTTCTCAAGGAAAAAAAAGGAATTGTCCCAGTTCACAAGAATGGGTGATTTATATTTTTTTTACATAAAACCAAAAAATGGACCCAATATATGCTAAAATCTCTTCTTAATATTTAAAGATTTTTTACAAGTTTCACTTGTTCACTTGAGTTGGGGCTGTTGTGGCCAATTTATTTTCTTCCTGGTATTTCTGGTAATAAGACACAAGCATTTATTGCGCGTCAGTACGGCTGTGCTGGGAATTCTGGGTCTGTATGTGGCCTGCTACTCCACCGATGCCCCGAGGAAAGCGGCAGATCTTCAGCGACAGCACTTTGTGAGCACTTGCACAGCTGATGAGCTGTAATTACGTTTTAATTATTTCTGTAGGGCATCATTCTCTCCCGACGTGAACCACCCCATCCCCACACCCCGCCTTGCAAATGAAGACGTTCAGTATTTTGAAAACATTTGGTGATGAAACTCTCCTCAGTGAAGTCCACTAATTACTGCACAGCCTCGTGTCAGCACCCATAGACGCCGGCTTTGATGTCTGGTGCCCAGGATGATAATCAAGGGCACAGATCGCATGTGATTGGCTGTAATTGGGACAAGTTGTTTAAAAAAAGGGCACCACATGACTTTGACGGCCGCGGCTCGGAGACACTAACCCCACCCTCCCCCCATCCCCGTGCCCACGGGTGAGGAAGCCTTGTCACTTATTAAGCAGGCTGTTGCCATGAAGTGACAGATGTCCTGATGTGATCTGTCTGCATCTTTGGCCTCCATCTGTCTTGTTAGTACAAATAGTTAAGGATGGTGCGAGGAGAGAGCTGTTGTTCTTTCATATATGTTAAATGCATTGGAGGCTCTCGTTTCTGGGAGCTGCTGAAACTAGCTCCCCTGGCAATCCCTCCACTCTCAGCTCCTCTCTTCCAACCCCTTGTTTTTCAAGGTTTCTCTGCCTCCTCCACCACTTCTGCAGGCCCTGATGTTTCGGGTTCAGTGCCACTGAACCATATCTGAATCTCCATTTTTGCTCTGCTTTGCTCCCTGCTTGGCAGAGGAAGATTAGGGGCTCGGGTCCTGAGGTGCGTCTCCCACCCTCTCTCTGGTCCTCACACCCTCCCTCCTCTTCACCCATCCTCGGAGATTCAAATCCTTTTAGCTTCTTCCTCAGGTAAAATTGCCAAGGACCTTGTGAGCCCTAGGTTCCCCTGGAGGTAAAATCTATAATGGAGTTTTGATTTGAGCAAGAACAGCCTTGAAAATGGACTTCTTTAACCAGGTAGCTGCCTCGCAGAAGGTCAACAGTACTCCAGGTGGACACAACATGCCACAACTGTGTTAGAAAAAGGCAGAACAAAGGAACAGTTTTATATCCAAAGAAAGTGACCTGTAGACACTGTTGTAAATAAAAAATCAAAGTCATGCGTTGCTTTTGTAAAAAAAAAAAAAAAAAAAAAAAAAAAAAAATCCAAACTGAATTATTCAGCATCGGCATCAGGTTATACATAAGTCTCTGATGGCAGATTAATCTCTTATTTACTCTCATGTTCATCATAGATTTATGGCCATATTTCAGATAAAATAACATTTAACCACAAAAAATGACTAAATTAATGAAATGGGCAAGAAACAGTTGATCAGTTTACATTTGGTCAATAATATTTCTTTTATTGCCACCGTGACTCATAGATAGAGGGCACCAAAGCCTCAGTTTTGGAAAGGCTGCTGTTGGAACATCAGCAGTTGAAGTGCTTTGTCTGTTTAGAGTTTAATGTATTTTGTAATTTTGTACCAACCTTTAACTCCCTCCTAGCCAGACGATTACTGATTTGGTATAGAAGGTTTGAGGAATATTCTGTTTCAAATGAAACAGCGACATGTCATGACCAACAACAATAATAATACTAAGAACCACAACAACAATACTACTACTACTACTTATTACTACTACTGATGATAATAATAATAATATATGATTAGCTGCAGCAGCAGTTAGAGTAGTAGTATTCATGGCGAGGTTATTATTTAGTTTCTTTTTTTCATGATGGGATGTCAGCCAAAATGCTGATCATTGTTTCTTAAAAAACTTAATTTAATTAGGTGATTGAACTCTGTAAAGTTCATCCATTCAACTCATCATTTCAAGTCAGGAGACTTCAAGTTAAAAGAACTCATGTTTATAAGTCCTGAAGTGTTCTGAAAATAACTACTAGAGACTACTAGTTTAATAAACTTAAATTAATAAAAGTTGGGTATTTATGTTGCGTTAATGAGAAAAGATCAGAAAGTTTATTCCACTAAAGTATGATTAGTACTATGAGTACTACAGAACTTGCTGTTTTTCTGTTTTAGCCGGCCTTTTAGGTCTTGTGCAATTACGATGACAACAACAACAACAATACATTTAATAAAAATGATAACAACAACAACAACAACAACAATAATAATAATGATGATAATGATGATGCTATGATTAGCAGCAGTTACAGTAGAATTTATAGCCTTATTTATTTTTCTTTTCTTGAGGTAAGGGTTCCTTAGAACCTTAATTTAATGAGTTGATTGAACGTGTTAAAAGGCTAAGTGTTCTCAAAAAAAATCTTAAGTTTAATTAATTTGAATTAATAACATTTGTATCTCTATGTTAAGGTAGTTAATGAGAAAATATCAGTTGATTCCACTAAATTCCTGTATGACTTTTTACAGTGTAGAATTTACAATTTTTTCTGTTTTAGTCTGCCTTTAGTCTCTAGTGCAAAAATTATAATAATAATAATAATAATAATAATAATAATAATAATAATAATAATAATAATAATAATAATATATTTTGATTAGCTATTGCAGCACTTACAGCATTAGTATCTATGGCATTTTTACTATCAAGTTTATTTTTCCTTTGAATTATTTGCGGACATATTTGAAAAGTATTAACATACAGTGAGCTTCATCATAACACCAGATGTTTTGAGCTGCTAGAAGAGTGACAGAGTTTCAGGATTCGAAATTTCACACAAATATGCTTCATTACCACTTTATTGATGTACCCTCTGCTGACTTTCAATTATTCATCAGCCACTCAAAAAAACTGTTTGCTCTGCCTCAATTTATGCTCCGTATCAAAACAGAAATCACATCCCTGCCGCAGCTATAATCTTAGTTAATCAGCATCATTTAATGCACTTAGCAGCAGTGTTTCAAATTCAAATGAAACACTTGCGCAAAAAGCAATCGCCGTCTGCCCTAGTTCTCATCGATGGTGGGTTTGTCAAAATGATGCAATTGGTCATTACCTCACATCAGACGCCTTGGAGACATAATTCTGCCTGACAGTTGGATTCTAGCTTTGACAGCCTCAAACTTGTTGAGTTTTCTCTAAATACTTGCCATTGCAATGAGTTAAACATCCCCCGGAGGCACCGCAGAGTTTTCCTTTTGAACAAACACCCGAGGGACGCCAAGCTGGGACTGCACGAGGAACTGGAGGTCTTACGGAGAGGGCTGTTTGGGTTTATCTAATGGTACAATGGGTAATTTCTTCTGCCACTGCAGAGGGAGGGGAATAAAAGAGGGATGAAAAGAGAGAAGAGAGTATGTTTAAGAGAGAATCTTTATCTGGGCTTAATATCCCATGCTCAAGCAGAGTGGAGGATTTTTTTGTTGTACAGATCTCTTTTGTCAGATCCTACCTACCCATGGAAGACCCAGGGGCACTCTAAGAACATACGCATCACCTAGATTTGCCTTCCAGCCCACTTCTCTCCAGCGATTGCACCCTCTCCCCGCTGGCTTCTTTGTGTAGAAGAGACGAGCGAGCATTTTGGAAATCAAATCTCAGTTTGTCGGAGTAAAACTGGAGCAGACTTCAATTTGAATAGATTTATTTCTACATAATTGTTCTGAGCACATAAATGCACAAAACCCTCTTCTTCTTCTTTGCTTTGCCGGGTTGTGATGCAAAACGGGGCTGAGTGGGAGCCACTGGGAAAAATACTGCAAGTGTTTCCCCGGCTCTACCACTGAGAATCCCTTCACAATGGCAGATGTAATACTCTACTAAAGCTATATTTGACTGAAATACCACTACTGACCCTTCTTAAGTCCCGCCCCCTTTTTGTTCTCTTCTGCGGACTGATAACAGTTGAAGAACCTCAGTCAACTTCCTCCTTTCCTGTTTCCTGCACTGCACTCATCTATCTTGAAACTACATTATGAAAATGGTTAAAACATGTTGCCACATATTTACAGTGAAATCTTAAGTTAGCTAATATTAGCAAGCTAGCATTTTGCTAACATATCAGATGTAACTAGCTAGCTAACAACTGAAATTTCATCCTATTTAGTGACATAAAACTTTTTTTGTATGTCAGAAACCTCAATATGAAACCAAAAGTATGTGAAGTTCATACTTTTTCTAAGAAAATATTACAGTATGCAAGCACAGGATACAACATTGGCACTAATATACGTCATGTCATGTCATGTCATGTCATGTCATGATGACAACAACATCAGACAAAGGTGAACAATGCCCAAGGCAACTCGTCACTAATTCTTCAATTTGAAGATAAGTTATATTTTTTAAATTAGTTCGTCATTGGCACAGGTAACCATGGTTACAGGCAAGGAACTTCTCAGGACATGATATGTGCATAAGCAGAGTGTCCTAAAAGAAACATACTATGGCGTATTTACACAAAAGTATGTTGAATGGTAGTATACATTTTGGATATGTAGTGCATAGTAAGTGATTTTGGATGCAGCTGTAGATTAGGTAGCTAATTTGCTAGCTGGTGTTTTGCTAAAATTAGCCATAAACTCTGACAAGCTAGCTAACAATATTGATTCTTAGGGACCTAGTTAGCAGGTGTTTTGTTAACATAAGCCAACTTAAACAGACAATATGTAAGTTCTGCAGCTACGGGTCTCTCTCATATTAAAACAATAACAAAAGACGTGGTTTGATGACATCTTGAAACCATGTGGGATCACAGCAGTTATTATCTTCACTTACAAAACAACCACCAACTAATATTTGTAATATTATTACACAAAAGTATGTTGAACGATAGTACACATTTTGGATATGTACTGCATAGTATGTGATTTTGGATGCAGCCGTGGATTAGATAGCTAGTTTGCTAGCTGGTGTTTTGCTAAAATTAGCCATCAAATGTGACTAGCTAGCTAATGATTTATTTAGATTAGGGAGCTAGTTAGCTGGTATTTTGCTAACATTAGCTAACTTAAACACACAATATGTGAATTCTGCAGCCACGGGTCTCTCTCACATTAAAACAAGAACAAAGGACACGGTTTTATGACATCTTGAAGTGATGTGGGAACATGGGAGTCATTGTTTTCACTTTTAAATAACCACCAGTCAGGCTACATTTAGTCACATAGACCAACTTCATTCCTTTCTCTGACCTATCTGACATATACCATGTTTTCCTGGAAGTTATAGCTAATAGCATCTAGATAGCAACAGCTAGCGAGAAAGGCACCGTTACCTTGAATAAATTACATATTTCTCAGGTTTGAATATCACTGGAAACATTTAGGATAAAGTAAGAACACAGCTCAAAAAATATCTAACATATGTCTAGTGTTTTTAGACATTTTAATGCAGAAATGTTATACATTATTGCTTTAAGATGTACCTATGTGTGTCTTTAAGCTATCTTCATACTGTGGTGTTCTTTTCTACACTGATGAGCATAACATGTAGAATATTTAATTATAGGGAGAAATGAGAAAGTTCACAGAGGTGAAAGGCGCGTGACTTGGGAGGGATCAATTATAATCTGAAATCTGCATTTTCTACCGTTATCTCCTTCGGTGGGTGTTAGTTTACACGCCCTAATCGTCTGTTCACGTCTCCCAACAAACACCCTGAGAGGCCCAAGACCTCGAACGGAGTGTGGCTGGTCTCTGAAGGCCGAGCCACTTTGCAAGGGAGAATCCAGGCAGGTACAGTAGTCATCATTGTCAAAAAGGAGTGCACAACACTGCTGGGACAAAGGAAGGTGCTGGTGAAAACATGAGGTGAGTGGAAAAAGGGTGAGGTGGAGATAGGGAGGGGAGGGGGAGGAGGGGAGGGAGGTTGAAGAGAGTCCCACAGCTCCCTGCCAGTGATGACCAGAGTGTCCATCAGCGAGGTCTCACGGGTGCCCACTGAAACAGCAGCGCTGGCAGAACTAAAAAACACCCACCCTGGGAAAGTGCTTTTTCTCCCGCCAGACGCCGAGTGATGGATTGGGCCGGCCAGTGCACACAATGCATTTGTGAAGAGAGAAAGAGAGAGCAGGGGGGTAGAGGGGGGTAAGGTCTGTCAGAAAAACACTTCCACTTTACTCCTAGAATGCACTAAAATATTTAAGAGTTCGATATTTATTTCATTATTCCACACATCGGATGTGAGAATGGACATACACACAAATGGAAGCATACAACAAAAGGTTTAGAGTCACATACTGTACTGTACAGAGCACTGAAGATCTTGAAGTAAAGACAAAGAAACGCCTGGATGAATATTTCAGCAGGGTTGCCATATTTTTTTACGGCAAAATCAGAAATTAACAACGATTAAACACTCCGAATGACAACCGAGGGCCTTGGAAAGTTGGGAGTAGATCTCCAGCTTGGCTGCGTCGAGGTTTTTCTTCCTGAATGATGGAAATGCTTCTACTGAGAGGTATACGCACCAACCACACCTGCCAACCTCGAGAGTCAACAGTATTGATTAAACCGCCGCATCCTCTCAAATCCATCCCCATTTCCTTTGAAGGCGAAAATCATCCTTGATATCTGCCAACAGCTTACTTACTTAGGGATTTCTTCCTTTCCATCTAGGTTATATTAATTAATGCATGCTTTTCTTAAATTAGCCCTCTGAGGAGCTATAACTCAAATTCCTGTATTTATGAAAGTAATAGGTTGGAGAAAAAAATGCTAAACTGAAATAATTATGCAGTCCAACACTTTGCTTTGAGAATAAACTGCAAGAAACCTGATGAAATATGAATGTGCATTGGGTGCAAAGATAGTTAAATATTTACAATCCTGTGTTAGTCCACAACCCCAGTAAAGATGCTAGTCAACTGCAATAATTGCTTTACTGCAAAACTTTGCACTTGATTCATGCATTCGCAGGGTGTTATACAAGTTCAGGGCACTTTTTTTTTCTAAATAAATATTGTACACCCAATGAAAAAAAGAAAAAAAATATATATATATATCACCCATTCTTGAGAAGTGGCACAAATCATGTTCTACCAAAAAAACTTTAATGATTTATTACTAAAAACACTATAATTAAATTTGAAAATTTGAAAAATTACTGTTTGGGGATTTATACATATGACGTTTATGTAGTTTCTGATTTTTTTTGCCCCTTGTCCCAGACAAGAATTCACAACTTAAAACAATTTAAAAATGTGTTAAAACAGCTACTGATAACACAAGTGTAAAAGTGTCAATCATCTTTGTTTTAAATACATTTTTTATGAAAATGTTGGCCCCTTAAATTTGTGTCACAGACTTCTGTCAACTCTTTCATCTCTTTCCTTCTTTAAGGACCCCTGTCTCGCTTCCTGGTTTAAAAAAGGCGGGAAAACTGCTCAAGCACTGGTAAACTTTTTATTTTTTGACAAATTCATTAAATAATATTGCTATCAGATGTGTCTCAGCCATAACATGACAACTCTATAGCCCTTCTAAATCAAAGCTAAGTAAGAATTTTGTTTTTAAAAACATGTATTTTGATTAAAATTAAGAGAACTCTGAGCACCTTTAAAAAATAAAATCGCTATTCACTATACAACTAAGCTGTGAAATGAAAAAATGGAACATTTTATCACCTCCACAAGACTTCAACTCCGCCAGATGGAAAATGTGACAGAGTTGACGTCTACATTTAATAATTTACATATGTGTGTGTGTATGATTTGATATGATATGATATGACTTTACACTTTACATCAATGTCTTATGTTTTGGTGTAATTTTAACTTTAAATAAAGCAAACACTAGGAGGTTGGCCTGTTACAAGGTTTACTAGCCAAGAGTCTGGTCATTAAAAATACATTTTTGCAGCATAATTGGAGAATAAAAATCAAATCAAACCCCCTCAATATAAGAATGATATTTTTGAAACTGCAGGTACACCCTGTACAGTCCTGCATATGTTCCATATTTCTGCTCGCTATAATCAGCCAGGTATGGTTGCATCTTAAGCAGCAGCACATACTGCAGTTAAGAAAGGGCACACTGCAGTAAGATGTTGAGGGAGCCCCCTGAGGGACTGATCTTATATCAGGAGACTGTATATTTCTACGCTAAAGAGGCTATTCAAACCCACCAATGCTTGAATTATTAAAGACACTGTATGTTTTTCAAAGCCTTGATTTAGCTTTTTTTAAGGGGTGGGATGTGTGCTGTGTTGGTAGTGGTGTGGCCAGGGGTTGGGGATAGTAGGGAGGAAGGTGGTGGTAGTGGTGGTGGTGGTGGTTGGGGGGGATTGTGGGGCTATCAGAGGCTGGATTGTTTCTGTTTTCACCCCTCCCACTGTTGGCCTCGTCCGCTAAAATGGCCTTTTACTTTCTAAGCATGCTTTTACTGCCTTTGAAGAGTTATTTTTGTTGATGAAAAGGATACGCTGCCTGGGTTAAAGCGAACCCCGGCTATTCACAAGGTTGTTTAATACTTTCCCCTCAGTTTGGCTTATAAATTTATCATCAGTAAAGTATACCAGTGGTCTCATGCCGTAGTACAGGCTTCAAGCTAAGTGGCTGAGGTTGAGTGAGCGAATGGAGGACAGAGGGAAGGAGACAGACGGAAAAACACACAGAGACAAAGAATGAAAGAAAGCGGTTTAGCGGCGGTTGATCCCGTTCTGGAGTGGAGGAGTGCGTACTCAAGGTTTTAAGACATTAAAAGTCTTAAATTGGCTTTATCGATGACTCTCTTGATTCCGAGATACAGTACAGAGGCCTCACTTGTTAACAACTTGTATGTTAATGACTTGTATTAGAACTGATCAATCTACTTTGGATGCAAGCGTTTCCCATCGCTTTGAAGTGAACGCATTGATTGGTGAGAATATAACAGAATTAAACAATCGGTCCTCCTAAGTGCTGAGTGGAGCTGTCTGTTATAGTAAGCCTGCCTTCCTCTCTATTAATAGATCTCCAAACAACAGGGCTGCTAGAACACAGATTACCATATTGACATTGTGCTGCAATACAGGGCTTCTCGACCTTTAGCAACTTAAAGCTCACTTCTGATTGTTAAAAAAAATTACAGGACCACCTTCCCAGATGGATGAGAAAAAACACAACATGACAAAAACAGGCTGTGTCAGCTGTTTGTTGCTCAGCATCATTGCCTGCCATCATGAATCCAAATTTGCAGTATTTAGCGTCAAATTTCCTCACACACTTTGGAGCTTTAACTAGTGCAGACTTGTGTCCCACTTCACTTTCATCTGTTTTGTGTCAATCCATCCGAGGGAACATTAGCTAGCTACAGGCTTGAAGAGTAACAAATTACATGTAACAGGAGTATGTAATCTGGATACAAAAAAAAGGTAACTGTGTTCTGATACAGTTACAGAAAAAAGCAGGATTACAATTTTAAAATAAAGAATGATATGCTATCATGCACAGTGCGGACACAGCTGCCAATTCATTATCATGACCTCTAGTGAAAAAAAATGCTTCACTGGGTGGAAATTTTGCAGTTTTTTGTCTATAAATCCATCGATCAATCAATAGATTGCGCACAACAAAGAAAGGAAGGAACAACAATTATTAGTCGACTATTGCTATGATTGATTAATTGTTTTGGTTATTTTTAAGAAAAAAGTGAACAAATTCTCTGATTTCAGCTTCTTAAATGTGAATATTTTCTGGTTTCTTTACAGTACATTGAAAGTCTTTGGGTTGTGGACGAAACAAGACATTTGAGGGCATCACCTGATAATCATTTTTCACCATTTTCTGGATCAAACAACTAACTGATTAATGGAAATGGTCCACAGATTAATCGATAATCAAAATAATCATTACGGGAAGACTTGAAAAACAGGATGTATGTCCGTGTGCTCCACATGTTTGGACCTATTATTCAACTAACAAGATCTTGACAGGATTAATCAGTTTGTTCATTGCTCCAGCATGTCACCGAGCCGTGTTTCAGGTCAGCTCAAAAAAATCCTGAACAACAGTCTAACTCCACAATTTAGTGCTACATGGTTCTCAGTGTTTTAAGCAACTATGTTCTACATATAATATGTTTAGAAGAAAAACTCACTTTTTCCTTTACAAGGAATTTAACTAAAACTGAGGGGCCAAGCCTAAAGCTTGAACAAACCCCAGACTAAAAGTGTACGGGTGTCCACATATTTCTGGCCAGTTTTCTATGATAATATGTGCATGCTCTCTGCACCTAACAAGACCTCCAGTTGCTTTCATACACAGATGTTCAAGATCGTAGCAGTTATTTAGAATCTGCCCTAAATGGTGTTAAAACTAACACATCCTGCACATAAATACATGTAACCTCCACCACCACCACCTCTGCTCTGTGTTCCCTGTACTTTAGCAGTGGGTGAAAGGAAGGGATGCTGTTTATGGATGCAATTCCAGGTGGAATATAGCTGATGCATTGCCCACCAAACAGATGTCTCTCCTGAATTAGTTACCCCAGGATCCTCCCTGAATACCAAATCAGGGGAAACACACAAGTTGTGCACAATTCTGATTTATTCATCCAGTCTATGCCTCATGCTTAGACAACGGCATGCAAATCAATGGCATTTATAACCATTTCATGCTATATAGTATACACTAGTATGGATGTAGCAGTTGGAGGCTTTATTGATTTGCCTCTTACAAGGATATCACAGATAAATAAATGATGCAGCCTTGAATTAAAGGTGCTGCTGCTGTATTTGACATCATCACACTGTCGGGATATTAAATGACCGTTTCAGAAACCTCTGCACATCCAAACAAGATGCGGGTTGCGGTTGTATTGCAGTTGCATGACGAGGTGGTCTAGACTTGTTCTCCGTTCGATTCGTGGTTACATCATTTCCTTTCTTAAAGTGGGAGGGCATGAAAACAAGCGGGACTCATGATATCACCCCCTCCTCCTCCTCCTCCTCCTCCTCCCTCCTTTAAGCCGACCACATGGCCCAGCCTTTCTTTATTGATAGTGGAATGCTTGACAAAGCAGGGTAATTAAAGCAATAGTGCCGGTTGGGTTTCATTGATAAAGATTGGAGCCGATGCACCTCTCTGTGGTGTGTCAGCAGCAGAGAGCTCCCGTCCCCTGGATCCCTCATTCGCCTTTCATCTCCCCCACTCAGCCATGAAAAATTCATCCAAGACCTCCAGAAATATTTATTGTAAAATCTTAGGGAGAAGTGGTAGCACTGAAAAATTCATGGCCGTATTCGCCTCCAACAGCTGTGGACCCCTTAATTAATTTGATTGCTCACATTACACAATAAATTCATTTATACAATATTTATCTGTCCTTTTCCTCAACTTGGGCTAATCAAACAGACACACACACACCCTGTTTTTTATTCTTTTTGCACACACAGAACAGGATACATTTCTGTTTTAATTTGGCTATGCTGAGAATATCTTTTCTTTCACACAATAAGACCGTGTATAAGAGCCCACAGTGTAGAAGTGACATACAGTATGTGAAACGGCTTCAGCTACTTTATCAAGATCAGATCATGTCACTAGAAACTAGAAATGTTTTTATCTTGGCAGACACTTCATTACTAAAATAATCTGTAGCACCTTACTCTTCTGAAATAAAGATTTATAGTGAGGATATTAAAATAATAACAATAAATACAATATCTGACAAAATTTTTTGTCTTAATTTGATCAATTTAAGCCTTTTAAATTTGAGATGAAACTACACATGATCACTGACTTTTTCCTTCCTTGCTCTCCACCAGATATGGCAAAGATGTCTTAATTTTTAATAGATGATGAGCAATAAATAACTACATTTAAATTTAAAAATGAATAAATAGCATAGAGGCATTTTGCCAGTGATCATCTGTGGATGACTTTAAAGTACCTCTTACACTGATTTGATTATGTGCACTGTCTAAAATAAAGTTGTTCCTGCCCAATTTTTAATTTTATTTGTTTAATTTAGTTTTTTATTATCATTATTTTTTATTATCCAGTTTCATTTATTTTTTCTTTCCTTCCCATTTTAAGAACATATTTTTAAAATATATTTCTTGTCACTATTATCCTTGTTTGTTGTCTTGTTGTTTCCATGCCTCTTGTCTAGTCTATTTTGTTAAAAGGAAATAAAATATTGCTTATAAAAAGAAGCTGAGATGACATGAAAATTTTTTTTTTAGATTTTTACTTTCAGACATTTTAGATCACTTCCCCAGTCATATTGTGCACCTATTTAAGAGCACAATATATAAGTTCTGCCATCAACAATGACAAAAAAAACTTCAATTTAAACAACCACCATAGCTCATGAAAAGTTTTTGAAAGATGCATTCCCTTCCTGTCTCACTGTTTCACCTGGACTTTCATTTGTAAGGTGATAAAAGAATTTTACTGCCATATCAGCAGCTCTGTGAGGCACAGCACCATGCTTTGAGCCACATGCTAATAACAGCATGCTAACATGCTCACAGTGACAAGGCTAACATGCTGATATTCAGCAGGTTTAAATTTTTTGCGTGTTTGTTTTTTTTAAAACAAGTTCATCATCTTAGCTTAGCACGCTAGCATGCTAATATTTGCTAATTAGCCCCAACATAAAGTACAGCTGGGTCTGATGGGAATGACTTTTTTTTTTTAGGTATTTAGTCATGACTGTATATATTATACTGTATTTAATTTGGGTTGTAAATAAATCTGGAACCGTTGTTTGTATATTATATTTGGTTACTATATTTGGGAAGTTATTGTGATTTTATGTTATATATAATATTATATAATGTTATTATACCGTGATACATGAGTTAATAGAGAATTAAAAAGGGGCAGAAAAGTACAAGTTTTACTTCTACCATACATGTTTTTCATTTTTATTTTATGTTCGAAATATCATTCATCCATTCAACTAAGTACTGGACATAATAAAAGCTTGATGATGATGCTACATGTAAAGTCAGTGGATCAGCTTCATCCTCTGGGGACCGTGAATGTCAGTGCGCAAAAACTTCACGTCAACAGAACATTTTCTCTGCAGTCATTTTGACATGAAGTAATTGAGTAAACACAGGTGTTACCAATGATACTAATTAAGATTCTGCTCTGGCAGAGCGTTTCCAGTGAGCCAACATGCACAACAGCGGCTCTCTGACTCTGTTTGACCTGAATGGAACAGAGCCTTAATTAGGATCACTGCTAACACCTGTGTTTACACTATTATTTCATATCAAAATGGCTGCTGTGGAAAAGGTCTCCTCTCACAACAGTTGTTGAGTTATTTCTGTCCAGACCAAAGTGGTGAAACAGCTGACTGACACCAACACTGCTAGCGTGGCTAAAGAAGTTCTTTCATGAGATAACGGGAACATTACAATAGTAATTTATATTTAAACATAATATTTGACAGACTGTGAGATGAATTGTGATAATGGCCATCTGTGCTATATGCTACTTTCTACTGGGATGTCCATTATTTTGCATTGTTTGATGTGTATTTTCCTTCTTTCACATGTAAAGCTTGACACACATCAGTGGGGCTGCTGTTTATAATGCTGACTGGTGACAGTCATGTTGCTTTGTTAGCGCTCAAATGTGTCATCACAACTAATTTAATGCTGATATATACCGCAGGACAATCATTTCATTCGCCATTTTAGACTCCCTGTCTCACATCTCCAGCACCCAGCAGCAACAACAACAGCTTCACCAAAAACCCGAATGAAAATAGCTCCAAATACCTCCAAAGTGATTCTAAATCACTCTCCTCTTCCTCTGTAATTCTTTTGCCTCTTTAGGCTGCGGCGTTTTGTTTCTGAAATAGGGATTTGGGCATACACAAACAAAATTTTACACTTCAAGATTAGGTTTGTCATTTTTTTTATTCCTACGCATTCGTACGAGCAGCAACCAATCTGTAGGAAGCCTTGACAGCTATAACAGCTAGTAACAGCTCCATGTGACAGGTGTCTTCCTCCGCTATGTAATCACAGTGTGAGGAACCATGCTGTGCAAAACAGACAACAACAGTTTTTATAATGATGGAATATCTACTGTGTGCAGACTTAAAGCGAGCACTCTTGAGGATGCTTCAGATGCACTTTTGAATTGCATTTTTAAGTCAATGGCAGCGATATGAGAAGCACAACCCTGTTAATGACACGTCGTCTCCTAAAGGTTGGATTTACACTTAGTGAATCAGAGAAGAATAGAGGTGGGAAGTAACTAAGTACAAATACTTTCTTACTTTATCTGTGCTTTACTTCAGTATTTATTTTTCTGACAACTTTTTCCTTTTACTGCTAACATTTTAACACACTCCTAAAATACTCCTTACATTTTCAAAACTGGCTTGTTACAAACAGACTAATTCTTAGTTTATCCAAGAGCGCATATCAAGGACGAGAGCCATAATAACACCAAAACCACAAAGTAAAAGTAACAAGATGTAAAAGATACATGTGCAGGATGCAAAACATGCAACAAGACAACAAACAATGTAAAATACACAACAGGATAAAAAGATGTAATGAGACTATAAACAACTTGACAAATTGAAAAAGATGTAACAAGTTGAAAAAGTCGTTACAAGATGAAAATGACATTAAAGATGTTATAGGATGAAAAAGTAGTAACAGGACAAAACTGATGTAAAGATGCAACAAGATGAAAAAACTGATTCTGTTCTTGAAAAAGACGTACAGACAAAAAAGATGTAACAAGACAAAAAACAGGTAAAAGACAAAACAAGACAAAAAAGAAGGTGTAACAAGACTTAATGATGTGACACAATGAAAAAGATGTAACAGGATGAAAAAATACTAACAAGACAAAAGAAACCCAACAACATAAGAGATGTAAGACGAAAAATGCCATAAAAGATGCAAAAAGACATAATGAGATGAAAATCAATAACAAAAACAAGATCAAAAAGATGTGGCAACGCTAAAAACTACGTAAAAAGACGTAAGAAGATGAAAAACAACATAAAAGATGTAATAAGACAAAAAAATGTGTAACAAGACTCAAAATGTTGCAACAAGGTTTCACAAGATAAAAATAACGTAACAATACTAAAAACTGCATAAAAAGACGTAACAAGACGAAACAAACGAGAGGAAGGCTCGACTGTAGAGAAGGTTCAGTTAACTTTGCACAGAAACAGCTGGTAGAAATGTCCTGCAGAGGACGTGAGTAAAGAAGTTGAATCCATACTTCTACTTTTACACAACTGAACTCTACTTGAGTAGAGAATGAGTGTACTTTTGCCACTTCAGGATGAGAGATAATAGGGCCTATCAGACAATTCATTACCCGTGGACCCAGGTATTCAGTCTTGCTGCCCACTGAGATTTGGTACCGGTCCAGTCCTGCACCAGATGTAAGCCTGAGGGGAGTGCTGGGTCAGGGTTAATGGCTATAGCATAGTATCATGTTCTGCTCTGTTGAAGGCCACCCTCTCACCCTGCCAAGAGGGCTCGGAGGTCAGCGGGGACATTAGTCTCAGCCCAATTCTTCATTAGCCTTGCTAATTACGGGGCTCCTCTATGGGGATGGCAGCTCATGCCTGGGACGAGCCTCGCGCTCTTCTGCCTCCTGTCTTTACTTTACGCCACCATGGGCCCTGCCATATGCTGTGCTTCGGTCGGCTCCTGCATAGGAGACGCTTATTCTTGACTCAGTGCTTCTCCAGCCAGTTTAGACACATGTCAAGTTAACGCACGTCCACACCCCAAGCTCAGTCGACGGACACGGAGCCCTAGAATTTTGCACGCTGACAGGCCCTATTTTCTGCTATGGGAGAGCTCCCTTACAGGTCCTTTGCACTGTTATCGATGGAGGGGTGGCCTGTGACATTGCCTTTGGCCTCCATCGCCTGTTGTTGTTATGTGTAAGACAGCCCTTCCAGCGCTGGCGGTGCTCTGAGGAGCAGCGCTGCCTGCTGGGCGAGGTGTCAGAATGATGATTGCTTTCTGACCTTGGCCCGGCTCTCCATTACATCCATAATGAAACCTGCACTTCCTCTACAGCTGCCTCTAAAATGGTAAAAGGTGCCTCGCTGTATGTCTTCGCCTTTGATTTCATGTGGTTGCTGGCATTTGATCCTTAACGTGTTTCCTCTTTTGGTGACCAGGCACCTCTGGGACCTGCCATCATGGCGCAGTAGTTGGGTGCCTCCGTTCATTCATCTGTGGCCCTGTCTGCAGAGCTTTGATTTGACTCTGTGAGCAGGAAGGAGGAACCTTTACGACACCCTCATCTCTGTGGACTTAAAGCAAGCCTGTGACCCAATTTTGAAAACAAACCTCGCTGTAATTCAAATAATCTCCCCTGTCACTTTAAAAAGACTGTAAAAATAATTTTCTGACAATACTGCAATTCTTTTATTAAACTGGGCATATAGTATGAGTCAAAATGACAAATAAAATATACAGCATAAAATAATTCAGATATTTGTTGTTGGTGTTGTTGGTAATGCAAGTTTTTAATTTACCAGTCATTCAGACTGAGCTTACATGTAAATTTACCCATATAAAACACACAATATGTAAATTCTACTGCGTGGGGTCGATTTAATAATGTCGTGAAGTAGCGTGGGATCATGGGAGTTGTTATCTGAACTTTTTATACAACCACCACGACTGCTGAGAATCTATCTGACAGGACAGGGTTGTAAAATTAGATGTCAGTACTAGTTTCTTTGATGCTGCTCACAAAAAATCAAAATAAAATAATACATCAGAATAATAAAACTGTTTTTCAGTCCAAGGAAAGAGGCACAATTTCTTTTTGAGGACTTATATTATTGATGAGGACTTGTATTATATTTGTATGGAGACACTCTTTTGTTGTGTCTGATAGACTATTTATCTTTTAAATAAAAATTTAAAACACAGGAATGTAAATCAAATAAAGTCCCACTTAGCATCAGTTATATCAGAACTGGAGAGTATTTCTTCATTAAAAGAAGAGCAAAGAACAGCAGTGGAAACTTGTCTTGATGGAAAAGATGTGTTCCGTTTTCTCCTGACTGGCTTCAGTAGAAGTTTGATCTGGTTGGTTGAAATTAGCCTGTGTCAGACATGATAAACAGCTGATTCATCCAATCACCTGCCATGTGTGTTTTTTTAAAGTGCCTGCCCATTTCAAAGCAGTTTCTGAGGACGAATTCCCAGGTGGTTCTGTGTAAAAAAAACCCAAATCAAATCAACAAAAACAAACAAACAACCTTTGTTAAAACTTTACAGGAGGTTATCCAATACACATTTTTAAATAACTGTCAAATTGTAAGGATGGACAATCATACTTGAGGATAATGGGGTGGCACTTGGGGTGGCCAGTGCCCCCCAGCCTCCACTTTCTCTAGAAACACCCCTGGCTAGTGAGAATTTATAGCCAACTGAAATAAATGACTATAGTTTTCATGCAAGGCTTTGACAGCTTGTTTGGACATTGTTAGTGCAATAATGTGATTAAAATGGCAGCTTTTTAAGCCACTATTTTGATATTAAAAAGATGAATCATTCAGCCCTATTTTCACCCCATCAGAGCAGAAACATTTGCATGTTCTTTCTAATTAATCACATCTTGAACAAAACGCTGCGACTGGGCGGTAGGTCAGTTTCCAGTCATGTATGTGTATGTTGCTACCTCGTGCTTCAGGAGACAAAAGAAAAAGAGATGAGCGGTTATTAACAAGTGAGAAAGTGGGAAGGGGAGCTGAGCAGCACAGAGGTACCATCCCATAACTTCTCTGCACATAGGCCTGTCTGAGAAGTCCCATTGATCAGCTGCGAGTCTCTTGTTCAGCACTAACCGCTATCCCTCATCCCAAACTGTCACAAAGCCATCAAGATCAAATCCCGCTTCTACATGGCAGGCCTGAGAGTGCGTTTTCCCTCTGATACCATACAGCCCCAATAGACAGGGGAGCAATAGAAAGAGCCCAGTAGAAAACTAGAACTGCTGCCACATCTTTGGCAACCATTACTGCCTTTTTTTGTGACACGGTTTTTGATATGTCACCTTCTGATCTGATGCGGGTTTCTGCTGGTCTCGCCTCAAGGGGTCGGGGGGTAGGCTGCGCTTGCAGAAAAGTCAGCGAGAAAACGAGCACTTTGCATTCAATTGCTCCCCGTTTGGTACTTCTTTCCCCGCCGCATCTGAGGAAGAGAGCAGACAAACAGATATCCAGAGGAGCTTTCTCTCCTTTTTCATCCCCATTGTCAAGTTAATTTACAGCGGATTCTTCCTGGATGCAGGATGCCATGTGAGTTATTGATTATTTTCCTCCCGCTCTCAGAGCCATCATCCTGAGCCTTGATGGAACAATGAGGGAGGGTTGGGCCCCAGAGGAGCGGTACGTACAACTCTGTACACGCCACTTTACACTTGTAGTCACTGTCGGGAACATACAGCAGAATTCAATTTACGCCGCTTTTAGACAAATGTAAACATATCACACGCGACGCGCAAGTTCAAATCTCAGTAGTCCGCGGTCATCAGACGCAAGCAGGCAGGAATGTGAACTGACTTCCACTAAAGGACGTGTAAATTAGAAAGGAAAACATATGTTTTATGAAAAGTAAATTCTCAAAACAATAGCTGTGAAAACACTTTTTACTCTTTTGGCCATTTTTGCTGTGAAAAAAGAGAATGAAATTTGACAGCAACATGAGGACAATAAAACTGATGTGTCCTATTAGACTATCAGGTTACACTTTATTTTACAGTACAATAATAACACATAACAAGCTGTACTTTTTATCAAATTGGACCAAAAATTTGACAAATTATATTCATTATTAGAGAGAATTAGATTATTAGTAATTACGGACAAATTACAACAGAACTGTACTATAAACTAAAGTGTATTATCTCCCACAGTTACACCCTTATTAGACATTATTAGAAGGTAATTTGGGACACATTAAAACAGAGCTGCACTGTAAACTAAAGTGTATTCTTTCCCATTTTCAGTACTTCATTAGACTTAATTAGAGGGGAAACTTGGGACAAATTATAACGGAACTGTACTGTAAACTAAAGTTTATTCTTTCCCACTACTAAACCATTATTAGACTTTATTAGAGGGAAATCTGAGACACATTAAGAAAGAGCTGCACTGCAAACTAAGGTGTATTCTTTTCCATTGTTCGACCCTTATTAGACTTTATTAGAGGGGATTTTGGGACAAATTAAGGTAGATCTGTACTGTAAACTAAATTGTATTATTTCACACAGTTAGACAGATAGAGGGGAATTTGGGACACAACAGAGCTGAACTGTAAACTAAAGTGAACTAAATCACATATCTGCTACTTGAAACACAGCTTCTTTGGCTTGTCTCATACAATTGATTTCAATTATAATTTCACTTAATTTTACAGTACAATTCTGTTGTAATTTGTCTCCACTAAAGAGAGTCTAATAAGGGTCTTACAGTGAGAAACAATACACTTAAGTCTGCAGTACAGTTCTGTTGCAATGTGTCCCTAATTACCCTCTAATAAAGTCTAATGAGGGTCTAATAAAGGACATATGGCTTGTTACGTCTTACTAGTACTGTGAAACAAAGTGCGACTGACTATCAACACATTTGTTCATAAGCATGTTTTGTTCTTAATTTGAAGATAAGTAAATGAATCGGCTCCCCAGAGAACGGCAGACTGTGAGAGTATCTTGGGAAGACGTGAAGCAGATTTTCAGGAGGAGGAGAGTGAGGAGGAGTGACCTGCCGGTAGAACACTGTCAGAATGTCAAAAAGCCTCCCTGACTCAACTAATCCCCTCGCCTATGAAGTACTCTCTCCTGTGATTAACTGTCTAATGAACATGCACAAAGACAGCAATGAAATAGGTCAGAATAATGCTTCTTAGGCAGTTTGATAAGACTCTTGTCCTCTGATGTGCTACAGATTAAAAATTCTTTGGCGATTCCCCTGGAGCCAAACATTTAACCAAAAGATTAGGGCAAATAAAACACTTGGCCATCGCTAATGTCGTCCATTAATTTGAGCTTGCACATGAAAACACTTTATAGTAAGGGTATCATTATCATAAATTCATACATGACGTCATGTAGTATATCATTAAATATCAGGAATGTACAAGAGAGTATCTCACACATGACTTAATGTAAGAGCTGTTAATTATTGCAACAAGCGATGTATTTCACTGAGCATCATTTCTGAGTTAGTAATGATATTTATGTCTACTTTATAGGCAAGTCTGCAGGGCAAAAAACTGACCTGTCACACCAGTGCACCTGCATGCAATTCCAAGCATTGCACTCATGATTAACTAAGAATTTCTTCTTCACAACTATATCACTTTTGTGGCCCTCGAATTAAAGTGGAGACCTGGACATCTTTAACACTGATGCATAACATGATTAATGGTGCCATAATTATGACATCAAGTATTAAAGGTCCAGTGTGTAAGATTTAAATCTGTTTTCATCAGTGTATAATCAACAAACACATAATGCCTAAATATACAGAAGGGTTGGCTTTATTTGAAAGATCACAAACATGAAGTCACGAAGAATCAATGTTTAGTTTTGTCTCTGGGTTTGAACATTGTTGGAAAACATTGGGGATAATGTCAGGCTGGATCCAGGATGTGGTTAGCCTAGCTTGGTATAGGAGTTAGGGGAAAAAGCTAACTAGCCCCAACACATAACTGCCCCTATGTTTTTATTTATGTTAATGTATGGGTGAATGAAACAAAATACATGGTAGAAAATAAGATAAAATAGGTATTGGCACATTTAACCAGGCTAATTCCAGGCTAGCTTTCACCTCTTCTGGTATTTAAGCTAAGCTAAACAAATCCTGACTCCTTTCTTATAGAAAAATTAGTGTTCATTAAACACACAATGTGATACTTCTGCCACTCAAGGTCTTTTTCACATTAAAACAATGACAAAAGCAACATAATTTGATGACATGTTGTAGCGTGGGATCATGGGAGTTGTTGTCTTAATTGTTAAACAACCACCATTGCAGATGAAAATCTGTTTCACATGACTGATATTCATGGACGAGGTAAATTTGTAAACTGATATTACATTTTGTCACGCATACAACTTCTATCCTCACTCTCTACTCTACCCAATATACCACGTCTTTTCGCAAAGGTGATAGCAACTAGTGACTAGTAGGAAACTCAACATTATTTTGAATGCATTATGGATTTCCCAATTGTATTTTTCTAAAAACATAATGCTATAATAATACACAGAGGCAGCTGACTTTATTTGAAGGACCACAAACATGAAGTCACAAATAACTACTCATGATTGCAACACTGTAAATTTAACTGAAAACATGTGCACTGGCCTTTTTTGCCCTGCCGATTTACCTGAAAGAAAAACATCCTCAGTTGTTGCGTTAATTAAAATGTTGTTCTTGCACAAGGTCATGCATGATATACTGTCAATTCTTGTACATTCCTATGTCATGAAGTATGACATAAATTAATTCATGTTTTTTCATGCATGAAGCCATGTATGAATTCATGATAATTCATGTACCTTTGCTATAAAGTTGATGAAAAAAAAAACATTTTCCAGCATGTATCCCCCTTCAAATGTTGAATTTATCTGTTTGCACACACTTATCTTCTTTTCAGATGTATGCTACAGTTAATTTTGTGCTGTGATTATATAGCACTGTATAGCGCTCCTAAGTCTGGGGTTTACATCAGTGTTTGCTAACAGTTGGCTCAATCGGTTTTATACTGTGTCATCAAAAGAAAATCAAACAGAGGGATTGTTGCTTTTGATGTGAACAGATTAAACCATCAAAGATTTTAATTGTTCCTAAAACGCTTTCAGATCTTTAGTATTCCCTTTGCTGAGACTGTCTTCCATCTGTCTCCCAAACGCTGTACCATGAAGGGGAATACAGCACGCACACACACACAAACACACACACACACACACACACACACACACACACACAAACAAGCAGAGGACTAAGTGTAAGGCTCAGATGATAATTATGCACTGCTCATTCATTAGAGGCTAAAGTTCTGCTACTCCCATTCATTTTTGAACTCACATAATTGATTCACTATTAGTGTTTATGGTATAGATCAAAGGATAAACATTTCATCTTTGATTAATTTCTTGTCACATTAGCACAGCGGTTGGTGAAGCTCAAGCAAAATGACCCCACTTCTTTCACAGTAAGTCACATTTGTGAGAAAAAAAATAATAAAAATCAACTTCTGAATTAATAAGCTGAAACCAAGCAAACAGCAGACATTAAATTAAACATTGTAGGTATCATCACACTGGTTTTAATTTTGGAGATATTAGTTTAATGATCAATGAATGTAATCATGTTAGAATTCTTAACTATTGACTTGATTCTCTGATATTTAATATGAACCACCTCAAATAATAGATAACCTATGTGTGTGTTCATCATCATGTAAACACACCAAACGATTTACACTGAGAGTAAACTTGAAATCTTGACTTAACTGAGTTTGGGAAATATGTTTGTTATTGAGAATGAAATGAAAAGATTGTTATCAATTTCATGTCTAAGAACAAAGCTGGAGGCAGGATGTGGTTAGCCTAGCTTAGCATACAGACTGGAAGTCATACCAAGTAGCAAGTAGCTACTAACTGTTAGCTGAAAATGCTAACATTACCTTGAATAAATTAAATATATATCTGGGTTTAAACATTGTTGGAAAACATTTGGGATTATGTGAGGCTGGAGCCAAGAGGTGGTTAGCCTAGCTTAGTACAGGAGTTAGGGGAAAAAACTAGCTAGCCCCAACACACAACCACCTCTAAAATCATAAATTGGTGTTTAATTTTTTGTAAATATTTAGTAAATTAAACAAAATACACTGTATAAAATAAGACAAAATGGGCATTGGCACATTTAACCAAGCTAGCTAAAGGCTAGCCATTTCCCTTTTCTTGTCTTTATTCTAAGCTAAACAAATTCTGACTTCTTACTTAAAGAAAAAATAGTTTTTATTTAACACACAATATGCAACTTCTGCCACTTCACATTAAAACAATAACAGAATAGTTTGATGAGGTGATGTAGTGTGGGATAATGGGAGTTGTTGTCTTAATTCTTAAACAATCACCACTGCAGATGAAAATCTAACTAACATGACTGACACGTTCATGGGCGAGGTCATGTATAATATCAGTAAATTCCTAAATTAATGTTACATTTAGTCACGTTCACTGACTTCCTTCCTCACTGTTTGATGTATCCAATGTATCACGTTTTTCCAGAGGCGATAGCAACTAGCAGGAAACTCACTGTTATCTTGAATGTATTACAGATTTCTCTGGGTTTAATTTCCACTATAAAATGCATCAAAATATATAACAAAGGTCAAACATTAATTTTAATGCAGAAATATTATGTTACAGCTTAAAAAACTTGGTTTTGTTTTCGTTGTTCTTATGGTTATGATAACATTGCACTCTCCAAACTAATTGCTGAGGTCTTGGAATGACACAACATTACTAGAAGAGTCTTTCCTAGATTTTTTGCATCATCTGTGGATCACATAATTTGGATGTAAAACCAAAAGAGAGGACCTCCATAATGTCACTGGTCCCACACTGCACATGAAAACCACACTGTACAGTGAGTGCACACATCAGTGGGTAAAATCCTTCCATTATCTCAAGACGTCCTGTCCACTCAGTGAAGATGTCTGTGACACGTACAGGCGGCCATGAACCTGGACCTAGCCTGTGGTCTGGGGCCTGATTATTCTGTATATAAATGGACGCGTACAAAGACTGCAGGCGACACCACGGCTCTTATCTGGGAAGAGGAGAGGACCTACCTGTTCAGGCTCCCAGGTAACGTAATCTTCTGCTTTCTGATTAGAGGTGGTTTATTTACAGCTCAAAGAAATGTATTTCTATATATTCCCTTTAAAAATATCTAGTGTTGCAAATTTCTTTTCCATCATTGACATAGTTTGCAAAAAAATTAGGTCATTTGGGAGTATAATCCAGGCTTTAACTTACAGAGTTGGCATAAGTATACACAGACTTTACTCATGTAGAAGAACACATACTGATATAAAAACAGATTCCGGTACAAGTAGAAGTACTGATCCAACTTCTTTACTCAAATAAAAGTGAAAAAGTACAGGCTTGGAAATGACATTTGTAACAGCTGTCTCTGTGCAAAACTAACTGAAACTCACCTTTTCTCTGTGCTTGTTATGTAGTTTTTTTTTTCTTGTTATGTAGCTTTTTTTACATCTTGTTACACTGTTTTTCGTCTTGTTACGTTCTTGTCATCTTGAGAAGTCTTTTTCGTCTTGTTACATCATTGTTGGTCTGTTACTTTCTCATCATGTTATGTCTTTTTTGGTCTTTTTTTTTTTTTGTCTTGTTGCATCTTTGACGTGTTGTTACATGTTTTTTGTTTTGTTTATCTTGTTACGTTGTTTTTCGTCTTGTTGCATCTTTTTAATCTTGTTACAGTGTTTATAGCGTATTTTCCTCAGATGCATTAGAACTACTACCATTACTATTACTCAGGGGCGGAAGTAATTAATTACAAATACTCAAATTACTGCAATTAAGTAGTTTTTTGGGGTAGTTCATTTCACCATGTAATCTACTTAGTTACTTTCAAAATCATAGTTGAGTACTGAGTAGAATTTGCAGTTTTGTAGAAAATCAGGTGATCTGATCAGGAAGAAGCCAATGAAAACAAAGATGTACAACTGAAAAACAAAACAAAATGGTGCGGCAGCAAGCATTTCATTAATCATTAATCGATTAATTGCCATTAAGGATTTACCCAATTAGAAATGATTAATTGTTTAATCAATGGTCATGGAAGTAACTGCACCTCATTTGATATTGTTTTGTCTAGTGGAGCCATTTGTTGAATACCATACCATTTGTTGTTGAATAGTTGTACTTGAGTAGATATTAGCAGTAGATGTAAGTACCATTTCCACCACTGCTACTACTGTGTATTAAAATGTGGCGCCATCTTAACCACCAGCATTTTTTAGTATGCACACTTTTTTTTAAAACATCTTTTTAAGTATTTGGGTTATAATTGTGCTGCTTTCTTTTCCAAAAAAAAAAAGCTTGTTTACAACCTGTATGATTGTCTCACTGCCTGTGTTTCTTGCTCTGTTGGATCTATTATTTGCAATTTAGTGATGATTTTTATTTGTGTTCCGAGATGTCTGCAATATCTTTGGTGAGTACAGTGTCATAACTGATACAACTAGTGTTGTATCTGTATTTTTCTTTTTCCGTACGGACCTGACGTTGACTCAGATGCCCTCATCTCACTGTTGTAACGAGAGCAAATAAGCATATTTCCCATAATGCTGAGCCACTCCTATAGCATGAACCATAATCTCACCGTGACTGTGATGTCTGCTACCTCTCCCACCTCTATAAATAAAAGCCAAATTGGGGCAATTAGGAACATGAAAGTTGCTGGAGTGGTAGAAGTGCCAAAACTTAGCGCTGGCAGTAATCTTGGCTTCACAGCGGGCCGTGGCCCCGGCTTCAACCTCTGTCTTTTATCTTCCCTTTGTTGGCGTGGCTGCGCTGAAGCAGAGGTTCAACGCATCTCCTCCCTCCTCTGGTGTGGCTCCACAAAGATGATTGCCTCCTAGTAACAAGCCTCTGCCCCGCATCACCGCTACCATCTACCACCACACCTCACCCCACCTCTCCCCCCTTCCTCCTTCTCCTTTCTCCCTTCTCCCTTGTTCCCTAGCTCTATGCTTAGCAAACATCAAAGGGACCTATCATACCCCAATGGCTTAAATCTTTTAACAGGGAATAACAGCCGGAGTACATCCAGACCCCTCGCGTCCCACAGTCATGTCACCATGTGTTCCCGCAATGATCGCCAGGGGAGAGGCTCTGGCCGGGTGGAGATCTTTTCTGGTGGTGCGTGTTCTCTCTGCAGGACCGTGAGGGGGGCCCCGGCACTGTGATCAGGGGCCAGGCCAAATTCTGTTTGAAATGTGAATGGGCTAATTTTCATCAGCCTGCCTCATGCTAGGGGAGGTCCCAGGTGCCACAGCATGCCAAGGGTCATCATTAGAAGACGGCTGCCTTCAAAAAAATAAAATATATTAAAAAAAAAAAGAAAAAGCAGGCATGCAACTGCATCTTGTGGCAGTGTTTCTCTTTTATTCTTTTATTATTTCTTTGGTAAATTCATAAACATTAATGAAGAAAATTTATACAACCCACACGCTGCTTCTGTGAGGCTCCCACATCTTCACTTTTTCTTTATCTGATTTCTTTCTTTCTTTTTATTTCGCCCTCTTTTTTTTCTTCCTCGGCTGATGTATAAACAAACAAAATAGTGACTGAAAATGTGGAGACGACCTAGCTCGAGATATCGGGGGGCGGGAGTGGCGGCGAGGGGGGGGGTTCATATCTGATTTGAAATTCAGACGGATTCCATGATCAAAGGAGGCTCAATATCTCTCAGCTGTTCAAAGGGACTTGTATAAAACAAATGTGATGTGACCAAGTGTAGAGGAGCACTCATTAAGAGCTAAAGCAGATAATGACAGGTAAGATGAGGAGATGGCGCCATGCTCTAATTCTCTCCCCCCACTGAACAGGCATTTGTTTGCTTTTGCGTGTGTTTTTGTGTGTCTTCCTCGCGCCTGCGTTTTTGTTGCTTTTGATATTGATTAGGGAGGGAATAGGAGAAGAGGTACATGAGGGTTTCAGACACCGCTATCCTGCTCCCTTTTGTCAGAGACAGCCCTTGAGTTCTTGCTGTTGTTCTCTGCCATGCGCCAGCGCGGGGAGTTTGGGTTGCTTTGCACACAAAGTCACAAGGAGCTAAACGCCTCCCTTTAGGGTCTGCAGGGTATAAACCACCCCATTGTTTTCTCTTTTGTGTTGTTAGGAGAAGTGAGCGAATGCGAATATTACACCCACCTCGTCAGGGCTTTCTATAATAAAGAGCAACTTTATGCATTTGGAACTAGAAGAAAAATACATCAATCTAATGAACCAACCGTATCTGCTCTGGAGAGAATGTGAGTCTCAAGTGATGCGCTGTTCAAAAGTAATACATGTACTAGATGTTACAAGCTTATCCTCTACACCAACAGAGAAGCAATAATATGCAGTTACACTTTATTTTACAGTACAATAATAGGACGTAACAAGCCGTTCTATGTATGAAATTAGACAAAAATAGAAATATGTTCTTCATTAGACAGTAGTTACACACTAATGTACTCTATGTTTGTTACTAGACAGTATTAGACCCTTTATTAAACCCTTAATAGACGTTCATAGAGGGTAATTAGGGACACATTATAACACAACTGTACTGTAAACCACAGTGAATTATTTCTCACTATTAGATCCGTATTAGATTTTATAGAGGGCAATCCGGGACGCAAAAAAGTATGACCCAATATACAAAACAAAAAACGGATATTATAAGCTTTAGATATATGTTTGATGTTTGGTCCTTTGCCCCCGCCTCTCTGTTTTCGGGTCCTGACCTTCTGCGAGCACGGGGCTCCAAATGAGCCAGGTCAGTTTTGTAGTCTTTTTGTGCTTGGAGGAGCCATGAAATATTCAGGCTTAGTGCTTCCCTGAGACCAGGCTGGTGGCTGTGGCTTTGTTAGCACGCCTCTCGCCCTGCACTCCTGTCCACTGTCCACTCCGCACCTTGAACCGTCGTCTTGAGGGGGCCGAGCTTGGGAGCCCGCTCCCTCCGAACATAATGTCCCATTTTCTGCTCGTCTTCACCGAAGGTTATTCCTGCACCGCTCGGCGAGAATTCTCCATGCCGTCATGCAATTCCTCCCACCTCATTGCTTGATAGGAGTATATATGTATGGCTATTTCCAGCAGGTAAGGGTGTGGGATATAGCTCTATGTGGACTTTGTCAATTCATGACCAATGGCGAGGTCCTGCATTATACACTAAGCTGAGCAGGAGAGCAGGTTTGTTTTATTCACAACCTTGTGGATTCAAACAGATTGCTCAGACTGGGGAATTGAAGCAGATACTATCATACAGGTCCAAGACATGGAGAGAGAACAGGTAGGAATAAACTATGTATAAAAGCACTGGTAAGCTTCAGCCTCAGGCAAAGCTACATGGGCTACAATGTTACCCTCCCCAAAGCCACAATCAATTCTTGGCTTCACCATATCCAAATGTTTATTTTTGCTCGGCTGAAATATAATGACACGTCGTTCTGAGATACAATTGTACCCTTGGCTCACATTGGTATTACAGAGCGCCTTGGTTAGATTTACCTTGGTTTGGGATGAGTTCATGCTGATCAGATTTAAACAAGTTCTAAATACTGAGTGTCTGAGGCTCCACTGTTCATTATAAATCGAAAAAATGTGAAGGATTCACATTGTTTCTTCTGCCTATTTCAGATCTGAGCACATGCATTGCATTTCTAGATAACTTAACACCAAGCAATTTCAACAATTCAAATCACTCCAGATTCCAAATCCTGCATGTCAGAGCTAACAGGTGTAACATATTACTGCTCTATCCCTCCTCTATAAAATAATGCCCCACCACATCCAAAAATATTATCATCTCATTCAAATTCATAACACTGATGGCTTTCAAGCATCATCTATATAATCCTGGAATAATTTCCCCATGCGTCTGTCCATATCTGGAGTCATAAATAACTGTTCCGTGACAAAATCCTTTGTAAAAGGGCAGGATGTATGTGTGGATGTTGCCGCCGTGTGTCCGTCCTGTGTGATATATAAACCCGGCTATCTGCTCCGTCTAGCCTGACATGCTCTTAATCCAGCCTGACGAAGGGATGCGCTCTGTCGGTTAGCGGGGGCTTCACTGAGGCGGCGGGCGGAACCGCAACCCCCAAATCCCACCTCCACCCCAATCTTTCCCTCAGCCTCAGACACACTACATCCATAAGTATTCCATTAACCCCGGTCCTACCTGTCTGAAGAGCTGAACACGGCTAAATCAATGAGGATGTGTGTGTGTCTGCCCATATGAGCTTTGTCTGTTTGTGTCTTTGTCTATGTTAATGCATCATACCTGCACAAATGTGACTCCGTCTCTACCTGCCCACTCGTCTTTTCACTTTTTGCATTATTGCTGCTGCTTCCTCGTCTGCATTGAGAGCCTGCTGTAAACAAGGTTGCTTATTAAAGTGCTTATTGGCTGCGGATACGCCCCTACGTCTTCTGCTCCTTTACTGCAGGGCCCTGTAGGCCCTTTGCAGGCTGCGGTCCCCTGCAAAGCAGCATGGGGTCCTGGGCTAGGGTGGGGGGATTCACCTGCTTGGAGCTGGTATTACCTTAGGGGTTTGAGTATAAAGGAATACATCATGCTACTGTAGGTACACAAATGTGTACATGATAGTAAACAGAGCGCCACGTTGGAAAATCGCATTGACTTACATTCATTTGTTGATGCCTTAGTGTAACTTAACCTTAACCCTAATGGATCCCTAACCCTAACCCATATACAGTCCACATTTTGCTGAGTTTAACTGCAGTGAAAGCAAATTTAGGAAAACAAATTGCCTCCAATCAGACAAGATTTCCCCCTCTCAGCTGGTTTGAGTCCAAAAAAAAACGTTCTCCTTTTGTAGCATTGTTCACAAAAACACGCGCTACCAAAAAACAATTTTGGATAATCATGCATTTCCCCCCTAAATCTATGCACTGCATTCTTGCTCTGATGCATCTCTAAGCACAGCAGACTCTCCCACAGGAGCAGGCTGCCATACAGGCAGGCACTGATTTACACCCTGTAATACCTCACGCTCGCACTAGGGGGCAGTAAGTGACTTGAAAACATGAAGCCAGCGCCTCGACAGGCCCATGGAGCGCGCTCACTCCAAAAATTAAATGAAAATTTAAAGTCAAATTGATGTTATCCTCTATAAAATCAATCCTCACAGCACACATCAGCAACGCTCCTACGAGCCATGTATATTGCGTGTGAATTTAACAGCCTCTTAATAATCATATGTCCTGCAATGAGGCTTCATACAGGGAAGCATGTTATATAGTACCTCAGCAGGATTAGTGGCTAGTATCATGTTTTCACTGCATACTTTTACAGATAGTCATTCAGTATTGTAGTGTGAGATCTATATGTCAGACAGCCAGTGTTCTGCAGGGAACATGTGTGCTATAGATGGAAAATATTTCAGAATTAGAAGTAATGTATTTAAGGAGATACACGTGAATGTTCATGTTTATTATTTTTTATTAATTTGAAATTAGTCCACTGGCTGCAGATTTCTGGATCTTGTCACTTTAAACCTCTGTTATGATCTGAAAGGAATAATATGCAATATTTTCCTAAAAAAAAAAAAAAAACAATGTATGGACTTGTATAAAAATAAATCCTTTCAGTCATTATGTTTGACCCAGCAGACGTATGTGGTGGTGTCTCTGTCTGCAGAGATTTTGCCCTCTGCCAGTACTTCCTTATTTTCTCATGATTTTGCTCTGCTCAGGACGCATTACCAACCGAAAACGTCGGTATTTGACATCCTGGGAATGAGACTCGACAATCGACTTCTTCTTTTTGGTGCGTTTGGAAACAGCTCGGACAAATGCTCCCGATTCTACCTTTAAATTGACATTGGTTTTCCATACACTGTTGCTTGGGCCCACCGAGGCGAATCCAAGGAATCCCTGTTAATTCATGTTCTGTGGTAAAAAGGGTAGTGCTTTCATATATTTTAACACGTGCAGATTCAGATAATTTACTGCGCTGCAGTCGTGCACAATTTGATCCGCTTGAGTTGTTGCAAAAAAAAAACAAACAATGAATGGCACAAAACATCCGTTTACGTTCTCATTTAAAATGCAGGCGGGCATGACCGCAGCTCTGACACATGCACCGCTCTATGAACAGAGTCAATTAGGAGCGGCTGCAGATTATTTCTTAATTAAATAGGGGGCTACCTTAACCACAAAGGTACAGCGGCTCACACCTCACAGTGCAACACTAACAGCTGCCAGGCCTTGTTCTGCTGAGAGAGAGGGGGCTGTTCATTAAGCAGCGCTATCTCTCCTGGGCTTGTCCACCTGCCTTGATCACGTTTGCATTAATAATGCATCGCCGAGTGCAGTAATACAACCATTACATTCGCTGCTCCTCTCAGCCTCTCGCTGGCAGCTCTGCCACCTCGACATGGGGGGAAAATTGTAATCTTTTTCTCCTTTATCCAGGGCTCCTCTTATATTGCCACCCCAAAGAACACATTTCTGCTGTATACACACACCAAAATGGCTTTACCCTTTCTCTTTTGGGTTCACTACACTTTGAAAACAATGCAGTAGACGCGGCTTCCGCCAGATGAAAGTTGACCATTTGGAGTCACAGTCTGAAGAATGTTCATTCCTGCACAATTCCTTATCTGGTGATATATATATATATATATGTATATATATATATATATATATATGTATATATATATATATATAGCAGCAACTAAAGAAGAAGAAGAGTGTTTGTTTCCCAGCACCGACTGATAGGATTCTCAACCACAGACGTGCCTTTCAAGGTGACCATGAATTTTAATGGTAGCAGGAATTGTTTGGGAAGACTCCCTTCAATTATTGGGCCGGCCTGATAGGAATAGATTGGGGAGATTTGCATAGATTTCAAACACCTGTAATTAAATCTAAATGTGGCGTGGCCTTTCTCAAACAGCGGGCTTTACGTGCAAGAGGTCCAAAAAACGGGGGGAAAAAAAGCGTAGAAAAAGACACCATTTCCAGGGATCACATTCTTGTTAAAATTCACAGAATAATTGTCTTTGTATAGGAGGACAGTATATCCAAACAGTCAATAGGAGAAATTGAACCAGTTGCGGAGCACCCATGACTGCTTGCTGCTTGGGTAAATATTACTTATTATTTTCTAATGTAACACTCCTAAGCCTGAGCTCAGATTTCCATTTGGAAGCAAACATTAAGGAGATTCAGGAGCCATCCAAATGGCCAAGTAATTAATGTTACCACGCACGCCCAAGATATTAGAATGTTAACAGTGTTGGAGCCATGTGATTCCGAATACAGAGTGAGGGCTTTATTACTACGGCCCAGACAGGGGGTGACATCCCTCCTAATTGGGGACATCAGAGTTCCTGCTGCTGCGTCTTATCCTCAGTTCAGATCGCTCCTTTTTTAATTTATTCACTTTCCCTTCTCCCCCCTTCATTCTCCTTCCCTCTCTCCCGCTCCTTATCACTGGGATCTGCTCTCATTAGCAGTCGGCAGCGGCCCCCCTCGTTTGCATTTCAAGTGGCGGCGCTGTGCAGGAGCAGCCCCGCGTTACCGTCAGGCAGGGAGGGAGGAGAGAGGGGAGGAAGGGACGGGGAGGCGAGAGCGAGGAGCCGTCGTACGCGGTTGATGCTTCATCACGGCGCCGCATCCCGACATCTGGGGCCGTCTTTTTTTCCCATGAGCACCAGTGTGTCATTAACAGGATTAATCTGGGCCCTAATTTCCTAATGATCGCTGTTTTAATGTATGTGAACGAGTGCAGTCTCTTGACTCATTACCGCCAATTTGCCTGAGACACACATAATCAGACTCTCTAACAACCCACCAACATTTATTTTTGCTAATATGATTTTTTTTCCACTGTGGATAGAGCAAACACAGTTTAGTTCTGGCTGAGTGGATTCCCAATCAGTGCCGACTATAAGCTTTACCAACACTGAATGACATGCAAATGAGCAAAATCTCATTTATCTCTGGATGTGTGGCCTACTGTTACTGTATGGAGCCAGAACAGAGGTTCTTAATGTCTTTCCTTACACTGTCAGGTCCATTAGACACTGACATGACAGCACTGTGCAACTGTGATACAAAAACTAGTATATGGCCTCATGCTATGAGGTTTTGAAGTGTCTCTCTTATTCACGAGTACGCCGTAAATCATTTTAAATAGGTTCAACTAAAAAATGTAAGTTCCCTGCTGCCTTAAAAATGTGAGTTAACTGAACATGGTTTAAATAATTAGCTCAAAGTTGTCTTTTGAGTTTTAAAAATGTATCACTTTAAGCCTAAGTTCAGTAAGATTAAAATATTAAGTTGTATGTGGGGTAGAGGAAAAACTAATGATTTCACTATTTTTGAGTTTTGAATCAAACTCGTAAGTTTCTAATAAACTAAACAATGTTTTGCCAACCTATAATCTTTTGTTGAGATAATTTACTTTTCTTCTTTCAATGAACTTGAATCTTTGAGTTTGAAAAACCACTCCAAAAATTGTATTTCAGAAAACTGTATTAAATTACAGTGAGCTGTGAACCTGATTATTATTTGTGTTTGCATTAAAGGTTGCAATTGAAAATATCAAATAATCAACCATCATTCACCTTCACTTTAATGAGTTTACGCAACACTTTTTGAAATCCACATTTTTGGGGTTTCTAAAACTCAAAGATTCAAGTTTATCTAAAGAAGAAAGTTTGTTTACAAAGGTTTTTCAGAACTGAAGAGTTTGAGTTGGGCTCAGAACTAAAAAATCTATTGAAGTAAGTTGCCTTGAAATTTTCAGTTTTCTCAGCTTTTTCATTTTTACAGTGTTTTTGTCATGAAAATAAACAACCATCATTTAGATTAACACGTATTAAAGAGACAACAAGTTTCCATCGCGTATGCTTTTTTAAACCACAAACCAGAGGGGTCTGAGGAGACTCTCAAACAATTGCATGCTGGGAAATCTGCTAAAATGCTGATGAAGTTGAGTGAACTCAGATCAGTAGTCAGTCATGTTTATAATTTCTACCATGGTTGGAAAATAAAAACTAGAAACTTAAAAATTGATTTAACTTTTAGAGTATTAAAACTTATATATATATTTATGTTAAGTCAGCAAAAAAGGACTTGTTGCTTCCACTAAATTTGTGTTTTACAGTGTAAATACATCACCAGTAGCATGGGTTTGAGTACACCACAATATGATGTAGTGGAAAAACCAGTAAGCCCACTTAAACATTAACATCAAGTGTAGCACTGGCTGGGGAAATGGTCGGGGTTTTGTGGCTAGTGGTACCACACCATCCAATAAAAACCCACACAGATGTATTCAAGCCCCGGGGCAGCTGCAGGGCAGACCTGTGAAACCTGGCCATGGTGTCTTGGTTTAAGGGAAAAGTCTCAAGGATCTTCACCCAGGAGGATCCTCTGTGGCTTCTGTGACAGTTGACCTTTGACCCTCCCCCCCAAGCCTCTGCGGCAGGCGAAAAAAAAAAAAGTGGTTCAAGTCGCATCTTTGCAGGTCAGCAGCCCCTGTGTGATTTCATAAAGCTGAAGCTCAACAGAGAGTAAGGATGACACAATCTTTAATATTAATGTTTGACGTGTTCAACACGGTCCACAAAGGTTTGTTTGAAGCTTTTATGAACATGAAGTATTTAACAATTAGCCTTGTCTATAGCTACCAGTGAATCACGAATACAGAAAAAGACTAAAATTTTGGTCCATTTCATGTTTTATTGCTCATTATAAGAAGACTGAAGGCTACACCTCTTTCTAAACTGTCCTTAAATTTTGAGTTATTCTGAATATAAAAAATGTTCTGGGAAGGTAAGTGCGAGAGTTTTATTTTAACAAGTGTGGGACAGAAGAAAAAGTTCTTGTTTGCCTTGTAATATTATATGTATAAAGTTGTGTCCTTGTGGAAAATATTTCACCGGTGCAACTGTATTTCTGCTACTTTATAACCAACGGCGGAGGAAGTTTCAGCTCTTTCACTTAAGCAGTACTAGAAATACCACAAGTACAAGGAAATACTGTTTTCAGACACAAAACATCAAGAGTAAAAGTACTCATTATGCTAATTTATCCTTGATGAGCGCCTGCAGTGACTTATAACAATGTTGTAATGTTTTATATTTGCCTGTATCTCAGGAATTTCATTATTTTACTGAAAGGTCTCCAATGACCACTTCGAGTGACTTATAATCACATTATACTGCATTATTATGTCATTATAATGCATTATTAAATGGTTGTAATGACTTACAACTGTGAGAATTATATACATTATAATCCTTGCCAAAAAAAAGTTCTTGATTGGCAACTAATTATATATATATACAGTGACATGGTAAATCTTTCTAAAATGTTTTGTATTTTGGTATGATTATTATTGTAAAGCATTATGGATATTTATGAGTGTTTATGATTATAATAATGCATTATGAGCACAGCATAACACATTACAGCTATGTTTATAAGGCATCGTGATGCATTATAGACATGGGCCTCATAGAAAGTTTTTCGTCAGACGAAATAACAAATGCATAAATTCAAAAAAATAAATAAATAAATCAAGTAGTATGATCAGCAAAAAGTAATCAAAGTACTCCGTACGGTTCTTTTTTTAGAGTGTCCTGTGATATATTACTGGATTATTATAACTAATTTAAAAGTAATATGCTGCTTCATCTGTGGTGAATTGTAGTGGACTTTGAAGCTTTATAATCTAGTTCAGATGGGTCAGTTCAGAAATCAAGTGAAATCCCTGATTGATTTTAGATGTAAATGTTTTTAAATCGTTTTAATTGTTTTATATTACTTTTATATTTGTATGATTTTTAACTGTTTTTTTTTAAAACTATTCTTATTGTGTTACTATAATTCAGTTCAATTTGATTCAATTTATTATTTGTCCCAGAGGGTCATTTGTGTTGCAGCAAACACAAAAACAAAGAGAGAACTTATAAAAGCATAAACAATATGACACAGAAACAAACAGCATTTGATATTAACCTGTGCACAGGGTGGCTTGAAAATCAGATCTCAATCTCAATAGGAGTTATTTGATTAAATAAAGTTAATACAAATTTAATCCTTCACAATCTCTGCATATTTTATAAGCAATAGGTTTGTACGTAAAGTCTTGAGCTGCAAAATCATAATTACAGTTGTGAGATGAATGTATTTCAGTAAAAAGTCCAACATTTGCTTTTGAAACATGAGTAGCCCGGGAACCAGATGAATCTGCAGATTTGTCACATTTGTGAATTAATCCGACGTTGCCAGGTCAGTGGTGCAGTAGAAGTAGTATAAAAACTAACTGAAAATGAATAAACTACACAATGAAAGCAGCTCTTCCAACATCAAACCATTGAGTATCTGCTCCTCCTGCACATTTACCATCATCATGCCAATCTGTGATGTGTAAACAAGAATCAATAGTCATTTGGGTCATTCAATAAGCATTGTATGTGGATAGACAACAGCTGCCATTTCAAATCATTAAAGCAAAATTATCATCCAACATGTTTATACTCTCATACCATGAAGAGCAAGACAGAGTTACAAATCCTGATGAAATATGATGTCCATTTCTATTTATGCATTATAACAGATTACTAACATACTTAAAATGAGTTACACTACGCTTACAGTAATGTCTAATTCTATTAATGAGCGCTCATTAATAGTCAGTGATTTATGACAATAAACATAACACATTATAAGGCATTTTATAATGATGTATAAAGTCAAGTATCATAATGTGATACTTAAAGCAAATGACCTGTACCTCAGGAATTTCATTACTTTATTTAAAGCACCCAAAGACCTGAATGCCTTATGAAATGGTTATAATGCATTAATACTGTGAGAATTATAATACACTATAATCATTGCCAAAATAATAAGTCATATGACACTTTACATTGTAAGTCATTCTAAAATGCTTTGTATTGTGTTATGATTATTGCTGCAAAGTATTATGAATATTTATGCATGATTAAAGTTATAATTATGCTTTATAAGCACAGTACAGGACAGCATGTTTATAAGGTATTATAATTCCTTATAAAATTGGGCATCATAGAAAGTTCTTTTGTCAAATAAAATAGTAAATGCATGCATTAAAAACAGGTGAAATGTTTTTGACAGGACTCAGGATGGTTATAATTAATTGCTGATTCATTAATCAATTGTTAAGAATTAGAACAAACAAAAAAATGTAATTGATCTACTATCAGATAAAGATCTGAAATATAACAGATCATTTTTACGATGTTGCCCCACATGTTATCTGATATTCAAATATTAATATGAAGACTTTTACATCTTTACGTGTTTCGTAGACCATGTAATGCTGCCAGAGAATATGTGACATGTTGCTATGGAAATAAAACTTTGCTTGAGGAGGAGAAAACACATAGGGTATTGATAGGTATGGGCAAAATTTCTGTTTTTTAAATAATGATTAATTGATCATTAATGTTACCAATAATTGATTAAATAAAGTACTTAAAATTTGCTAATATAGACAGGACACATTTTGGGTTCACAGTGACGACCTGAGAGAAGTGCTGACCAGAAACACCATAAATATATTGCATATTAATATTCATATAATAAAATGCAGCATTTAACGACTTGGTTGCTGTGCCTCAGTATGCACACAGCAGCACACGTGTGAAAATGTGAGGTGTCAACAGAGGAAGCTAAATCTCCAACCTGCTGACGCACAGCTGCCAATAATGCAACACTCAGGACCCCGATATTTGAAAACTGGTGTGAAAAGTATTTAAACATAATTGATATCTGATTTCATCTGTGACGAAATATTAATTAAAGTCCTTTAAATGCCAGCCTGCTAATTGGTTTGCACCTGCATACGAGGAGCAGATTTCATGATTAATATTACCCCCAACTCACCCCTCTATCCCCGGTAAAAACTCCTGGTACAAGTAGAGGAGTGCAGGGTAAATATTGAATCTGGGACTAAACTCCTGCCGTACGCGGCAGAGCAGGGGAAGAAGATGTGTGAGAGTTGAGAAGCCGTCCTAATTAAGAAGCTGTAATCAGGCTTGGAGCTAGGGGGTAACTCCCTGGGTGTCATTTGTGATATTAAACCATGCTGTCCTCCTCCTTCTGTTTGTTGTGCTTCACTGGCTGGAGCTAATCCCTTTTAATATAGCCGCAAATATGCAAATGGCCGTTTCAATATACCAAAACCTTCGGCAGCTATCCTCTTTTAATTCAACACAAGTTAAGAGCAGGACCTTGTCAGTCAAACTCCCTTTCCCCTCATAACAATACTAATGTTTTCCCATTACGCACAGTCCAACTAATTAAGGGGGAAGTTTGTGTGGCGAAGGATTTGCGGTTCCCAGGAGAACGCAGGACACGGCTTTTCTCACTTCTTAGGGCCGGCCTCAGGCGGATCTGAAAGTTGTTTGCTTACACTCTTCAAATCTTCATAAAATAATGCAAAACTGGAAATGCACATAACAAACGGCTCGAGTCCGGTCTAGACCAGCTCCCCTGGCAGATGCAATAGCCTCCACACGAGCAGTCGTGGAATGAAAAGCTCAGCATCGCCGTCTGTGAATAGATGGCGCAGTTTGTTGGCGGGGTTCGAAAGGCCAAGTACCCCACAATGAGATAGCGGCATTTATATCCTTGCGACACAATTCATAAATAATGGATGAATCTGTAGATCTCTAGCACCCTGTGCATCTACATGTCACAAGTGACTCAATGATGATACCATAAAGCAGAGCTAAAGTGGTTTAAGGTCTATTCTGTGGAAGTCTCAGGATAAAGAGGGCTAAGAGAACCAAGGGACATACTTCCTCTAGTATTCCCCTGCCGCCTGTGGGGAATACTAGAGGAAGAAAAACTCTGCTCTCAGCTGCTTAACCTCCCGGCTAAAAGCAACCCAAGAACACTGTTACTGCAGTGCCAGCTGATGGTGGGAGTTTCACAAACACAGGCCAGGTTGCTGTTTCAGTAATGAAGTCACAAAAGTCACGATGAATAGGTGGAAGAAAGTCATATTAACTTCTTGCAGCATTTCTATGTAGATCAGCCAGTTCTGAGCTGCAGGTACAGCATCGTTTAGGAAGAAGCTAAGCTATCTGTGGTATACAGTGAGCCCAGAGAGCTCAGATGCACAGCAGCCGAGGGAAAACTCACGCAAACGGACCAATAAGTGAAAAGACACCGCAGCAAAATATAGAAATGCAGGTAAAATCCAATCTTGCATGTTTGAAGTGTCAGTTTTAACATTCTGATGGAATGACTCACATATTGTTGCAGATATTTACTGTTCACCTGGAGCTGTTCACCAGCTTTTTTAGAATTTTTAAACTTAGGCCCTATCCACACCTACGCGGGTATTTTTAAAAAGGTAGCCTTGTCTATCCGTTTGGGCCTTTCGTCCACACACAAAGGGCATTTTAGGTCACTAAAAACTGAGGTTTTTTTAAACTCCTGCCAGGGTGAGGATATTTAAAACAAAAAAAAGTTCTTAGTGTTGTGTAAACAGGGAAGCCAGAGATTTGGGGTTGTAAGATCACTCCTCTGTTTGATGTCAGTGTGCATTGTCATCTCCATGGTTACCGTGACTGTTTACGTGAGGGGCTGTTTTTGGGGAAGACGTTGAATGGCAGGACAGCTTTTCAAATGATCGGCCTGATCAACCTGAGCGAAACACTGCATCCTTGTATGGAAGGAGAAACAACAGAAACGAGCCCCCTGGATCCCCGCTGCACCGTCCTCCTGCGTCCAGAACACATCAAAACACAGAGCCTGAAGTGAGGGATCTTGACAACTTTTACCTAACACATGGCTGTGACTGCACATCGAAGTAAAACAACCCCTGAGCTAAATCCACAGACTACAGCGACAGAAAGGGGACACTGTCTGAGCTAAATTACTGTCCTTCTGTTGGCGTTTAACAGTGCAGCAGGATACAACAGTATTGTAAACTGGTTCAGCAATAACACAATAGGCCCACAATAAAGAGGGAGCTGATTCTGATGTAAAACAAATACAACTCAAATGCAATTTAAAGAATATCCTGACTTAAAGAGTACGTGATATAGTGGAGTAGTTGAGCATGTATATTAAGTGAATGGTTGTTATAAAATATACATTTGGACAGACACACACGGACATTTAAAGTACATTGATGGAAAAACAGAGGTAAAAGAATACTCATGTATGTGTGGACCAGGCCTTAGCTTAGTTCAAAGGTAAGGATTCACCCAGTAACTGCCAGGAGAAACATGTAGAGAACTGAGCTAACTAAAGCTAATATCAGCTTGCTAATATATGATGATGTTTAGAGTCAAGAGTAAGAGACAATATAGAAATGAAGTATGGAAACTTGATAAATGCTGATGACTAACAATGACGATATTTCAATGATGACATTTTCCTCTCATTCTCTCCATGAATGCAGAAATAAGTGAAACAAAATAAATTGTACATTATGATATGTTTTGTGTTTTTAAATCTTAACCACAGCATTATAAAACATAATTAGCTGCACAAACATTCACAATGATGAAACAACACATACAAATCTCGTGATAGTTTCGCAAATTGAGGGTTAGCATCTAGACATGACCATGTTTGTACAGTAGCCCAGAACAGACAATCCAAACACTGCCTCTAGATAGAGCCTTTCACGTTTTTTTGTGATTTTTACGTGGCCACGTTGGTTCTATTATACACTTGGAACGGGCGGGTAATGCAAGGTGTTGGCAATCTGCAAGCTAATCACTAGATACCACTAAATCCTACACACCAGTCCTTTAAACTGTAATTTCTAGAAATTATTATTGTAGCATCTAGTGATACTATAATGAGTAACTTCCTGTTCACATAGTTAATTTCTCTTAATTGGACATTACTATAGATGTTTACAAGCAACCAGTTTACACATCAATACATACATTAGCACATAAAGTCTTTACTAGCAATAGCATTTATTTAAGGTTTGATAATCACTAATTTAAAATAGTTAATTGTTACTATGACCTTAGGAAGGACGACATATCCATACTTAGTAATGGATTTATGAAAAGCTGGTACAACCAAATGCTGTCGCACAGAAAGTGTAGTGTACAGTAAAGGCTAACAGCTGATATCATGCTAAAGGTCCAGTCAGTGTGTAAGTTACAGGGTTTGATTGACAGAATATGGCAGAAATAGAATATAATATTCTGTTTTTGTTACCTCAGAATGAGCCCTTTATAGGAGGAGAGCTGGACAAACCAAACACTGGCTGGAGGTGTTTTGTGCAAGTTTCGCAGTCATGTAGGTTTTGTACACGCGTGGAAGAGAATGGTGAGATGTGCAATTTGCAAGCGCACTGCTACATGAAACTCAGTCCTACACACAGGTCCTTAAAGTCATGGAGTGAGCACCTGAGCAAGTTAAGTTTTTAGCATCCTATTAGTTTGGTTTTCACAAGTCAGCTTGCAGTGTTTCTATATTTGTTTGTGGGTTCTTTATTAGCAGAGGTAGAAAAAACTAAGTACAAGTACTTTAGCAGAATTTTTTGGTGTTTATGACACCTTTTTACTTTTACTTCCTACATTTTAACAAAAGTATCTGTACTTTATTCTCCTAACATTTTTAAAACAGGCTCGTTATTTTAGTTTTAATGCATTTGAGGGGAATTATTCATTATTTTTACTTTGCATCATTGCATGCTGCCTTCTCAACATGAAGACTGTTTTCAACCTAACTGGATGGAACAATAACACAGAAAAGACAAATTCTTATGGTATCTGTCAGTGCACAACAAGTAACAAGACGAAAATGACCTAAAAGACCTAACAAGGTGAGAAAGAGGTATTAAGATGAAAAAGACAAAACAAGACCAAACTGATGTAACAGATGTAACATGATGAAAACGATGTAACAAGACAATAAAGATATAAAAGAAGAAACCAATGTAACAGGACGAAAAAGATGTAACATGATGAAAAACAATGTAATGACATCTTACTTGCAGACATAACAAGATGAAAAAGACATAACAAGACAAAAAAACTATGTAAAGATGCAACAAGAGAAAAAAGACGTAACAAGACTAAAAACGACTAATGACAAGACAAAAAAGATACCTGTGCTTCTATTTGAATAGAGAATGTGTGTATTGTTCTTTTGCCATCTCTGCTGTTGGCAGCGTTTTTCTGTTTGTTGTTGTGTTAACTGCACTTGTAGTGTGAATCTGTACGTTTAATCTGATGTATTCTCTGCATTGGAGAGTGTTTTCTGTACCGTCGTTTTGTCATGCTTCATATATGTTGCCAAATTGGTGAAGATGTTTCCTTCATTAGCTTGTTTTGTCTGTTGCCTTTGTTTAATTACTTGTACAGAGCATTGCATGGCTTCAAAGCCTGACAGAATCCGCGGTTAGCCTCGATCACCGCGAGACGTTAATAGGCATTATGCCTGACTTGACAGATGCTTGAAGGTGTTGCAGCTAGCAGAGTGCAGCGCTGGGCTATGACCTGTTGTTAATAGTAGTCAGATGCATCCCTATAGGTGCGAATGAGGTGAAAATGAGGATAAGATGGGAACGGCTGAGACCATGTATTTATTGTGTTGCATGCTGCTCAAAACAGATTTAGTGGATTAGGCTTAATAAAGACGCCAAAAAAAGAGAAAAAAAGTCCCAGAATAAAGCCTGGGTAAACTTGCTTGTGCACCCCCCCCCCCCCCCAGCAGCAGCTGTATTCAGCCTGGCAGAGCTTTCCGACATGCATCTTAACTTGCTGGGTAAACTCAGCCACCCTTGTGCCCCTTCAAATAGCTGTGGAAAAAGCTCCTTCAGTGGCTGTTCAATTATTGATTGACAGTAAAAAAGCTTGTGGGTTCATTAAGATCATAGATGTGCTGGGGGTAATGCTCCAAAACTGGGGTAACTGCACAGCACTTAGTCACAGATGGCCCGGTAACAGTGCTCAATAGCTGGGAGGAAGGAGCGCAGACAGGAGCCTCGGTATCACACTGAACCTGGTATTGGTGTACCATTAAACACTGAGCCAGACTGTTTCTGCTAAGGATCTGTGTATCTGCTCGAGGGGAGCTCAAAGCAACAGCCACAGACAGCCTCCTCAAGGATGCCACATTTAAACGTCACCTCTTACTCTTGTTAGAAGGAGCCCTCTATCTCGCGCGACGCCGCGTGTGAATTAAGTGTGTCGTCTGCTAAAGCGCATGAATATCCATACGGCTGATGGAGTCAGGAGCCGGGCTCAATTCTTCCCGGGAAGCGCGGAAAGGGAGCGTGCCATAGCCAACACACTTCTGTGCCGAGTGGCAACACACACCGAATGACATTATCTGACAATCTAGTCTGATAGGCGCAGACACCGCACCTCCAGAGTCAATTTATTGGGGGAGTTTACATTTTGAGGAATCAGGGTGAAGGCTGGCTGTGACACAGTGAAGCCAGGTAATGGGTCTCTCAATGGGAGCAAGTGGAATTGAAACACAGGACTACTTCATTAAAAAAAAAAAAAGATATCTAGGTCACATGAACTAACTGCGTTAAGATCACTGAATTATTAACTGTAATTGGGGCACCTAGTTGAAAAAGATTGAATCAAATGAAAGAACCTTTAATAGTCAGATTTTAAAAAGGGATTTTGTTTACAACTGTATCACCGATTACTGCACTGAAAACAATTTATTAAAGGGATAGTTTGGATTATTTGAACTGGGGCTGTATGAGGTTTTATTGTAGCCACTTAAAGGAGAAATATACATTATATGTATTGTACTAAATCATAAAATGACTATGATATGTCATCAGAGATTAAGAAAACAAGTTGAAATACCGACTTCTTCAACAACAATGCTACAGCCAGCATGCTGTAAATTTCAGGTTTCAAATTTCCTTCAAAATTTCCATTCTGATGTGGAACATCTGAGTTAAAATGTTTGCCAAATGAGCAACTGCCTGTTTATGAGTCATAAAAAATGTAATTAATAATCTTTTAGAAAGAGTAGATGCTTATTATGGTTAAATTGAACAATGTGTTAATGGAGTCTGGCAGGCAGTCAACTTCAACTCTGAGGTGTGTATTTTCAGAGTGGTAGGCTTTGTTTTTGAGATAACTGGCTATTAGCTTTACATTTACAGACAACTGACGGTTATAAACTGATCAACTTACAGTGTCGGACCACTGTTCAAGTCTAATGCTGTGATCATCTTATGTGTTCAGGTCTGAGGAGGAGTGGGCAACAACTCACCCCAACCATAGATCGTATATTAAATAGAGATTCAAATCATTGAATATTTTGTCTATGGCTTCAACTTGCTATTTGTTCATTTTTGAGTGGTAGGATCTGACATATTGCTTCTTTAAAAAAAAGGTCCACCTCAAAAAGTCTGCATCAGTCTAAGTGTATGATATATCAAGAATATTTTCAACGCTTCACTTTGTCCCCAGACAGCCTTTTATGATGGGACACAGCTGGTATACAAGACAAATATCACTCTTTCCAAAAAATACCAAACTCTACATACATAAGTATCGAATACAACCCTAAATCAAATAATCTGAACTACTCCTTTAAGCCACAGAAATAATTCTTCAGTTCATTTTCGTATGGCAAATTATGTCTGCTGATGATATACTTATAAAGCATAATGATTGTTGTGTTCTGACTGCTGAGCAATAATCAAATTGTTAATTTTTCTTGACTTGCCGTACTGTTTGTTCATAATTAAGTCAGAGAGAGGACTTTTCCATTCCCCCTGAGGCAGACCAGGTTAAATTGAGTTGAAAATGAGATTTTAGCATCTCCTGCAATAATAGCGGGGAGCTGAACTTGGGTATGATCTCTGTTAATAGAGTGAGAGCACAGGAGAATTTGGTGTTACGCTGTGAATAGAGGCAGAGCAGGTGGAAACCAGGATCCTTTTCATGAACAGGCATGAAGTCAATTAGACAGGAGAGAGGGAGTGTGAAGAGTGGTGGGAGGAACATGTGCGTATAGGCAAGGAGGAGGAATCTGGAGCCGTGGTTAGCGAGGGTTTCGTTAGACGTCACGTGACGAGGATAAAAACAGACTTGGCCAGGAATTAGGATTATAAAAGGAAACAAATAAAGAGGAAGAAAAGAGGTCACATAAGTGCTTTTTGTTCTTGCTATCTTCCTGAGTGGGCTTTTAGTCAACGTTTCATTGAAAACAGGTGGTATAAGCCTGGATTGTTCTGGATACGTCTGCATTATGCATCTTCATTTAGGCTTGAATTCTTTTAATACAGTGCAATAACTATACTGTGGCCATTTTTCAATTTGTTAGCATGTTATCCTTTCCAGAATTAGAAGAATTTATCAACTCAAACCCGTAGCAACAAAGGATTAGTATCATGGTAGAGGTGAATAATTGCTGATGAATTTAACTTTTTTCTTATTGCTATTATTAAATGTACCAGTTGAATGCTGAGTCTCATTCCCAGGTAATCGCATATGTTTTGTGTTGGTAAAGCAGGACAAGAACAGCGAAATAATGAGAAAGTAAGAAGGTACAGGTGGGCTGGGTCGCCACAACACACTGCTGGTGGGTCACGGCTGAGAATTGAGAGGGATTATTTCAGTATGAGTCTATGCATTGTTTTTTGGGGAAAAATCCTGCATAGCTTGCCTTTAGGTTATTAAAAAAATAGGCCACAAATATATTCTTTCATTTTTAAAACCTAAATCATTCCCAAACTTGAGATTGCCATGGCCCAGTTTGAATTCTAAAAATCTTATGCCGCCCACCTAAACCTTTAACCACAGCTTTGACCAACACACAAAAGACTAAACGTACCAATGACGAGATATAAGGTACGTTCTGGTGTTTATGTGACAAGTCACCAAATATGGTGAAACAACTAGTTCAGATAAATGAAGAATAATGTAAATTAAATTCCATCCCATCGCTCTATTTCATTAGTTCTAATTACCTATGAAATAATCAGACATATTTTATGGTAATTTCAAACTTCATGGCCCACACTGTTGGAATCAATGGTCTAAATAATCTCCTAAAACAGCTGAGTACTGTAATATTTAGCAAACACATCTCAAACAGCATTAAACAGAGCATTTGTTGGTGACAATTTTTCAGCCACAAATTTTTTTGCGTTAACAAGTTTTTACCACATGAGGACGGCTCAAAATAAACTACAGAGCCCATGTTAATCATAGTGAAAAAACATGTCACCCACTCTAGTGCCTCGGTTCCCAACCCGGGTTCTGGGAGCCTAAAAAAAGTCGCAGGGGGGGCTGCAAGACCGTCTGCTCTGAAGTTGCCAAAATTAGAATAGCTAATGAATCGCAATTCATACAAAACAGTTGGCAACTGAGAGGGCCACACCTAAAGACTAAAACCAAAGTAAAAATTCTTGTCAGAATTAACCCTGAAATGAAATAAGAGGCAGAGCACACTGACCACAGCTCTGCTCATATGTCTGTTTTGAGCAGCTCCATCAGTATGAAATGAACCAATGATCTAACAGTCCTCCTCTTTCATGCATCGCCACATGTGTGCAGATGAGATTGTTTACAACACCGGCACCGTGGGGGTTGCAGAGTGTCTTTCAATTAAACCCTGTTGTCTTTAACATTCCAAATATGCAATTACACTAATTGGTAAGATGACTCTTTGTGATCCATTGTGGAGGATGATGAGGGGCAGGTCTCATCACCAGTCCCCTCTCAGCCCAATTCGTTGGCCTTTCATTGTAATCTGCTTCACTAGGCGCACTCTTGCCCTCCCCATTAGGACTATCCCCAGTGGAGAGCCTTTTCCTGCATTACACTGTAACAGGCTTGTTAATAATACATTAATGAAGAGCTGCTCCTCCAGATTAGGTGGTGGCCCCTTGATAATGGGGAGCTGGAGGAGGGCCAGGCAATCACCTCACTGTTGTAATCTAACCTTGGGTTAAATAAGCTTTTGTTAGTGAGAGAGAGAGCACGAGAGACAAGGGGTGGAGGGGAGGAAGAGGGGGTGACAGGGGAGCACTCGCCCAAGGAAATGTAAATGACTCTTTTGTCTCAGACATGGGTGAAAATATGAAACGGTGAGGAAGCAGAACCAAAGCCGGCTGATATTTGCGGGTTACCGTACATAATTGTGCGGTGGAAACACAATTACCAGATACTTTAGGAGATGACAGGTGATTGTTGCTCTCCGCCTGTGAAGAGCCGCAGACAGGGGTGAAATGCAGCACTGTCAGCAAGTGCGTGGCAGGGATCGTTCCTCATATGTCAGATTTCTCCCCCCCCTGTTCTCCGTGAGTGACGGTCCACGCTTTCGCACGAGATGTACTGCTGCTCCAGGTTTGGAATCCCTGCTCGCAAATGTATTCTGATGCTAGCAATCAACAAACAATAAACACGGGGAAAAAATGCCAAAGAGTTTGGCTTAAATATTTTAAATACCCTCCGCTCTTTTTGAATGGTATTCCACTCTCAGGATGTATATACTTGTCTTGTCTGCGCGCTGTTTTGGCAGTCTCTTTCCCCCTGTCTGTCTCCTAATAGAAATCTTGATAGAAATATCAGAAGGAGATTTTAATCACAGGGGTGTTGTGCATGCTTACTTATCTGAACCACAAAGGAAGAAAGAATTTCCAGCCGACGCTGTCACCCTTCTCGTACAGCAGCCTCTGTCAGGCAGAAATGTGCCTTAAGACACATCTCCCATTCAGGCTATGTAACACTTGCCAAACTGCAGCAAACTTAACAGCAGCCGAGAACAAACGGAATGAGGAAGCGATAGGAAAATAAGATTGAATGAAATGTTTCCTAGAGTCAAATACAGTATGTTAAAGGAGAGCCTTGAGAGAAAACATTCAGGGGGAGAAGGTAAACACAACCATTAAGTTTCTAACTGAGACACAGTGCACAGGGAATTTGGATTGTTCTTTCGTCTCCTGATCCCCCCCCCCCCACCTCCACCCTTCCTCCTCCTCCTCCTCCTCCTCCTCCCAACCCAGTCTTTGTTTTGTTTTGTTCCTTAGGGTGTTTTGATGGGGACAAATTTTAAAATCCACCACTCAACACTGTAAAAATAAACTATTTGTTTTGACGCAAAAAAGTTGCCGAATGCTAACTTACATATGTTGGGCAATTTTCATAATTGTGTTCTACTTGATAAACTCTTTTTTTTAACTTGCATTTGACTCCCTACTTTAAATAATTGTAAATGTGACAATAAAGTTGACCTGGCCTTTTTTACAAGCAGCAGCTTGGCGGTGGCCAAAGTATTCTAGGTCAGTAACTGCACGGTCATCAGGATGCCAATCTGCAACTTTCTGCCAGTTCTTCTAACTATATTAAGCTATATATGTGTCAAATTTGGCGCTTTATCACAAAATAAAAAATAGGTTAGCTATGCTGCCCCACTAACATAATTATAGGTGTGTTACTTACATGCTTCTGTAATTATATAAGTAAAAAACAATGTTTATTATATATATCGCATCAAAATAATACTACAGGAAGTGTTTTTACTGATCTTACTATATATTGTAGGAATAATAAAATCATAATGACATGGCCAGTTATTTTGTAAATGTCCATAGAATTGTGAGTGAGTATTTTATTTAGCTCTCAGGGATACTAGGATGTAGATTATGTCTGTTATTGGATGTGGGAAAAAGGAGGGTCTGAACAATTGTCATGATCTACTGTGCTATGACGCCTCACTATCTCTCTTTTTTAGGGGATATTATTGAGCCAGTTAGATTGGGCTACTCTAGTTTGGTAATTGCATCTGGTACTACTCAGTTGTGAGTTACCTCAGAGGTTTAAACAACTGTACTGAGTTTTTGCAATGTCAGAAATTCTGCATCCTCAATTGTAATTGAGATAACATGTTCAATCAGGTTGGCATATTAAGTTGAAACAACAACTCTTCAGTCACACTGATGAACATCACTGGAATCAATCCTAACCTTCATCACTGTTCACAGTGTTTTCATTATTGTGACAACAAGCAATCATGACTTATATTAAAGTTAGAGACAAACAGCAAGTCTTCATCATATGTCTTTTTTTTTCAAACTATAAAAAGAAGGGTCCCAGGAGAGTTTTCATCCTCAAACAATGCATACTGGGAAGTCCGCTAATAAGCTGATCATGTTTCTTTGGAAACTTAATTCAATGAGTTGGTTGAAGTGGTCTGAAGTTGTGAAATGCATATTGATACGTCACAGCAGCATTGTAGTGGACGAGGCTTGATGTTCTGACCTCAATGTTAGGGGCTGCCTTAAAATTTGAAGTTGACTGAATTTGAAAAGACAAGTTGAAATAATTTTGTAATGATTCGAAACAGATAAAATGTTCTAGTCAAATAAACCTGATATGAATTCATTTGGACTTGTAAAAACATGTTCAGCAGTATTTTCAGAAACATGAAACATGTTCAACAGTAACAAGAAACCATGACTTATTTTAAGGGGCAAGTTTTCTTTAAACTATAAAAAGGTTTGAGTTTCCACTCTCCAACAATGCATTTATTCAACTAGTCATTTCATGTCAAAAGACTTCAAGTTAGAAAAACTCATGTTTAAAAGTTATGAAGTGTTCTGAAAATAAATAGAATTATTATTAACGTTAACATATGTTAATAAGACTATATAAGTGTTAATAACATGTTTATTGTTAGCTTATAAGACATTTATAAGGATAAACTTGTCAACAGTTTGTTTAATATCATTAATGGAAGCCTTATGAGTGTCTTATAATTGCTTTATTGAGTTTAACTAACTTGCAGTTAAACTAACTTGCTTTTACAATGCAGTAATGAACAACTATGCATTTTGGGAATACTGGATCTAAAGTATTAACAATGCTTAGTAAGGTTAATAAGCCTTTATTATGCACTTATTAACAAGTTAACTATGAGTTTTGGAGATACTGGATCTAAATTGTGAACAATTCTTATTACAGTAAATAAATCCTTTATTACGCACATTAATTATGCATTTTAGGGGTACATGATGCAAAGTGTGAAGGAAATTTTGTCTTAAGTTAATTCAAATAAATCAATATTGTATATTTACCTCAAGTTAATGAGAAAGGATGAGTTGATTCCACTAAATTCCTGCATGATTTTTACGGCGAAGTATTTAATTTGAACTTCTGAAGATGAAATAAAGCCACCAGCTTGTAGGGGTGAATTACATGCCAGCACGTCTCTCCGCTCCTTCACCTTGATGCTAAATCACAGCAGCATTGTAAAGAAAGCGGCTTGACGCTGCAGCCAGATGTAATGTCCCCCATCTGTAAAGTTACTGGCAAGAAACTCGACGAAATCCGAGACATGTCTTTTACTTTTGTCTGTAATAAATAAATAACGGCACAAATAAAACTTTGGGGAGTGGATTAAAAATAAAGAGCGGCTGCTGGAGGAAAGTCAGTCATGTTCAATTAAGCCCTAACAACCAATGTTCTTTCTAAAGTTGGGGTAATTTGAAGCTCCCTGATGTTTTCATACAGGCCTTTTTCTACTCATCTCCACATAAAAGGGGCAGTTCAGAAATTGTTGTCCCAAAGTAAGTTCTAAAAGACCTTCAAATCATTAAGTATGAGTTTTCAAAGAGCTGCCGATTGAAAGCCAATGGGAAAGTCCTCACACTTTTATCTTGGATGTTAAAGAAAAAGATGAGGATCTTGAGCCTGGGCCTTTCAGATAAGTGAATATATTTAATTTTTGAAAGAATCACAGAGTTGGTGTCTTTGGTCCTCATGCCTACTGGGACCGAGGCGTGAAGAAGTCAAAGTTTTTTTTTTTTTTCCTCCCCCCTCTCTCTCCATCTCTCACCCTGCTGTACTCATAAAGAGGAATAGGCCCTGAAACCTCACTGGGCCTCTAAGTTGATTTATTTATCAGGTCTACTCTGCTCCCGAGTGATGGCTGTGTGTGATGGATACCCAGGGGTGGGTCTTCGCAGAGCATCCCCCCCCACACACACTCTCCGCCTCGTCCTCCTCTCCCCCCACGCTCCCTCGTCGTGGTATCAGAGCTCACGCCTGACACCGGGCTTTCATCGCGGGGGCACGGCTCAGGCCTCTGCTCCTAATGAATGCCGAGCGCGGCTGCTGCTGCTGCTAGCATTTGCAAGAATGTGACTGACCAGGCCATTAGACATGGGCAGGTTAGGTTTTTACATTCCCACAAGTCCCTCATCCCCCTCCACCGCCTCTGCTGTGTGGCTCAGGCGTGGCGCCGCGCCGTACGTCCTACCCATATGCCACAGCTGTTTGTTTAGCCCTGAGAGAGCTCCCTGTCACCCTGCCAAAACCGCACTCCAAGAGACTTCTGGAAACCACACATGCAATATAACAAAAAAGAAACTCCCTCATCAACCTGATACGAAAAAAAAAAAAACAGAAACTGTAAGTGCATAAAAAACACTGGCACTCTTTCTACAAGTTTTAGGCCTCCCGCTGTCGAGAGTCCTGAAAAGTCCTTTTGTTATTTGTTCCAAAATGGCTGCTGTTGGTAACAGAAAACACTTGTTTGTTGTTGTTTGGTTTTCGTCGCCGTGTTCCAACATGTTTACGGCGCGGGGACCCGCTGATAGAAAGAACATCTGGCTTTTGTGCATAGCTGAAAGAGCACACATATATTATACATGACGTTCTGTACATCTGCCAAAGAGCCAGCCTGTATGTTCCTCAATCAGTGCAAACACAAGAACACATAATAACACACTCTTTCTCTGGTATTCGCGAGCAGCCGAGCAGCACAAATACTCTATCACGTTTAACTTTTCCAAAATTATATCTCATCTCGTTTAGTTTGTACAGAAATCTGTTCCACTGGATTCTTAGCTGGGTGAATCTTGTTGCTCTTAGGGGCACGCAGAGTTAAATATTGAGCTTTCCAATTAGGGAGATTCTCAGAGAAAACAGATGGATTGCCAGTGGTGTTACAGGCAACACCTGAATTCTGTCAATGATTATACCCTGCTCGGGTAAATTAGCTGAAACCATCAACTCTCGTGACATTATGTGCACCTTTCTTATCTGCAGAAAATAAACCTTTGTGTTACACTGTATTGTACTGTGGTCATGTTTAATTTTACTAAAGACGCCAGTCACCAGTCCTTCATCTAACATGAGAGCCTGTGGCAATGCAAAATTTGTTTACATCAATTAACTGCCACTCAGGGGCTCTGTATAGATGAATGACCATGCAAAATAAAACCAATGTCACACAGTGCATGAAAATGTTTCAACCTGCCATATTCAAAGACTAAACTGTCCAGTATTACATGGATGCCAACCATCTGAGCACTCATCAGTGATTCCTTTGGGGTCCGAGTTAGTGAGGTTCCACTCACCATCTGTTTCATGACAGAAACTCTCCCACCTTTTCAATTAGCACAGGAAAATAAACTGAAAATGCATCAATATGAGCACAGGAGGAGGAACGAGCTGATATTTGTGTCTAATAGTTACATAGACACCAGTATCAGACTGTTCCTTTAAACATTCTGTTAATATAAGCATCATTTACATTGGCAAATACTTTTTGTTGGAAACATAATGCTGCTCAGATCATGAGTCTTGTCAGTATAGCAGGATATTGTTTAAATTGCACATTTTGCAAACTATTCACTGCAGTGTTTTTCATGTCTTCTTCCTACAGTATCCACTCATGGCAACTAAAGCAAGATTAACATATTCATAGTTATCAGGCTTGCGGAGTAACAGATTACATTCAATGGGACTATGTAATCTGGGTACAAAAAGAAGAAAAAAAATAAAAATGGGAAAAAAATGCTTGACTGAGTGGAAATGTTTCCATATTTTGTCTTTAAATCAATCAATCAATTAATAAATTGCACACAATAAAGAATGGAATAACTGGACAAACTAATAAACATAACAACAAACATAAAACACTCAGAGCTGCAATGATTAATCCATTATTAACTGACTATTAAACAAATCAGCATCTATTTTGATAATCAAACGTTTTTGTCACTAAGAAAAAAAAGTCCAGTTACTTTGATTTCAGCTTCTTAAATGTGAATATTTTCTAGTTTCTTTACATCTTTACTACACCAATCAACATTTTCAGCATTTTTTTTTTTTTTTTGATATTTTTATCTTTTATTTTATTGATTACTAGAGAAAAAAAAAATTTGAGTGATTTTAATTAAGAGAAATTTTAGCTTAAATCTTCATGTTTTTTTTTATTCCTCTTTGACATTGAACTGAATATTTTTGAGTTGTGGACAAAACAAGACATTTGAGGACGTCACCTTGGACTTTTTTTTTTAAATAGGTTTCTGGCATTTTATGGATCAACAGATTAATCAATAATGAAAATAATTGTTACAGGAAAGACTTGGAAAATAGATCCTCCACATGTTTAGACCTGTTTTCCAACTGATAAGATTGTGACAGGACCAATTAATCAATTAATCATTTTGAGGTAATCCAAAAGTAACTAGAAATAATCAAGTTACATTACTTTAGTACTGTGATACTTGGATTAGGTTACTGACCACATTTTTAAACAGGTAATTAGTAGCTGTACCAGAATACATTTTTAAAGTAATGCTCCCAGTCCTGCTTGTTATGTGTAAAGGAAAACAACATTTTATTGCAGCTGGCATTTTATTTTCATAGCTGCTGTTGGTTGTAAACTAAAATGCCACCTAAGTTCCTGCTGAAAACATGGCGACACTGCAACAGATTTCATGAGGCAGAGTTCTCCAGTAGCTCACCTGGTTCGTGTTCCTCATGTACTAAGGCTGAGTCCTTACCACAGTGGCTGCAGCTCGATTCCAGCCTGTGTCCCTTCGGTTTACGTTATCCCATCCCTCTCTTCCCCTTTTTTTCTGTCTGATCTTCAGCTGTCCCTGTCAAATAAAGTCAAAAAAGCACAAAAATAAATACATAAAAAAATTAAATGGGGCAGGAGTCACAGGCAGTCACTCATAAGATGACTGAAAACAATCCCCCGGGTTATATTATTTGGATGCTAAAACAAATATGAACGGTAAAATTGCAACCCAAATTTTAATTTGTACACATCCATCACACTTTACAGGCCAACTTCATGGTTCACCAGTGACTCTACTTTCCAATATTTTGGTTTTTACCTGCAAACAAACTGTATTACAGAAACTTTTGGCTTGACTGTCTGAACACTAAAGTTTGTTGCCCTGTTGAACCTGTTTTTAGTGATACTGATATATTCTGGTATCTCAGCAATTAGACCTGCCAGCAAGAGAAACACAACTCAAGTTGTAATAAGCCATAGTTTTCCTTAAACTAACTCAAAGCACTTCTGGAGTCTTTCCAGAAAATATAATAAATTGGTGTTACAACATAGAAATATCACATTGCTTTAAAGCAGTGTTGCTCATTGATTTGCAGAATTTCCCACGATCAACTAATACACCCAGAGCTATAAAATGTGTAGCTACAGTAGCATAAATGGTACAGCAAAATCTTAGTTGACAAATTTATATTGTCTCATGGTTTCTACAGTCATATTACTAAATCCTAATGGAGGACAAGCCTTCACCTTGTGCAAAAACAAAAGCTTATCTGAGGCTAATATGAGGTTTAGCCTTTGGTTAGCTAAGTCTATGTCAGCTAAATCAGGTGGCTTCCTTTCTTGACAGGGGGGAAGATAGCCACTTAATTTACCCATTCTATGCCTTGTCACTTTTCGCTCTGAGGAGGTTGAGGAAGCTTGGTACCTCAGTCAACTGTCTCCTTCCCTTTTTCCTGTCTTGCTTTGGACTAGGCTTGTGTCTTTGCTTATGTCAAAAAGAAAAACACATTTTGAAGATGTTAAAAGATATTGCTTTAGGACCTGTAAAAGACACATGTAGTCACGTTTTAAGATAGCTAATGTTAGCAAAATGCGAGCAAACTAGCTTGCTAATGATTGATGTAGATTAGCTTGCTAGGGACTTAGGACTGACTTACTTTAAGAAAGTTTATTTTAAGACAGACATCAACCCTGGTCTTAGCAGCTTGTAGCTGTAATCTGCCATGTCCTCTGTTGCCTTGGATGTCCTCACACTGAGTGGAGGACACGTACTTATTTTAAGAAGGACATCAATTGTAGTTATAATAGCATCACTTCTGTCATATGTCATACTTAACACATACAGATAAATACAGGGTTATTTTAACCCTAACCAAGATCTTTTCCCAAACCTAACCAAGTACTTTGTGGCCTAAACTTGACCAAACTACAACTGTTTTACAGCATTAACCTAGCCAGTGAACTATTGATGGAGATTAGCTTGCTTGCTAGCTAGCAGGCCTAATCAAGGGTCAATTTGACTAACTGCTGAAACCTTACATTAAATTCATATTAGTTTAAATTTTAGAATGCATTTTTATACAGAAAAAGCAAACTCTGTACTATATTTTCTGTGGGAAGGGTTCACTTTACGACCAGTATGTTAGGAGAATGATTACAGTAAACAACAAGTGGCATATGAATATTGTATAAAGAATGAAAAACATCAACTACAATACTTCCAAAACACATTGAACAAAGTGAATTCTATATAGAAGTATTTTGGGCAGGAGAGGGCTGCACACAGCAATTCTATAGGCCTACTGCAGCCTGACACTATGTGCTCACAATATAGATACAGTTAATTCAGCACACCGGGTAATGTATCTCACTGTTGGCTTACAGTCCAAAATATGTCACATTGTCTCCTGACATAACACAGCACACTTCTTGCCTTATGTGTCACATCTATTTGCTGTCAACCAGGGCAAAGTGTGTACTCAACATGTAGCATGATCCGCACTTCTGTTCTCACAGGAAAGTTTCACTGTTCCGTGCCGTCGAGCCGCGAGAGTGATAATTGGGTAATGAGTAAATAAACAGCTGGAGTCCCTGTGTTTTGGCTCTTTGAGTAAAAATGGTTAAATGTACGACTAGAACTGTGTGTGAGCCGCACACACACACATGCACACACGCACACACACACAAACACGCACAGTCCTCTCTGACGCTCTCTCCAACACTTCAGAGGTAAACTTGTCATAGAGGGAGCAGCTATTTGGGGGCCATCTTGTTGTGTGTGTGTGTCTCCTTGGCTGAACTGCGGGGAACAATGACAGGAAGGAAGCAGGCTGGAGGTGAGTGAGGTGTGAGAGCCCTAAGAGTGTGTATCCAAGCCCTAATTAACTCTCTGCTGCTTCCTCCCTCCCTGGCATTCCTGCCTTCCTGGGGCACATGCCAGTTACACGGATGGTGTGTATTTATGCATGTGTGTGTGTATACTGTATGTGTGTGTGTGTATTTGCAAGCACCATAATATCACTGTCACCATCGTTTGTTCCTGTGCTCTCCCCCCACCCCTCCCACCCGCCCGTTCGCCTGGCACGCCTGCCCTCCTGTGTCAGGTTTTGTGAAGCATCCCGAAGCCACCGGATGGAGCATAATTACCCTCTGCTCGCCGTGAACCCTTGTCCCCCCAAACAAGAGCTTTCTTACACTGTATCCATAAACAAAACCAGCACACACACACCCCTCCCTCCTCCTCCCTCTGTGCCACCCACTCATTATGGGTGTTCTTCTCACTGCAGACCTGGTCAGAGAGTGCCCCTGAGTCTGACAGCAGCTTTTTAATGACATCTCAACATGGTAAATGTTCTCTAACAATACTGTCGTGTATAGTAGGTTCTGACCCTCTTTTTTAAGCAGGAAAGTCAGCTATAAGTACAACCTGCGACAGGGGGGCTGCTGCTTACTGGGAACGTATAAGACTAAAACAAAAATAAGCGGTTTATTTATCCCAAGGTGCAACCAGCCGCCCGGCCCCTCATTTTGCTAAGCCCATTGCTTTAAGTAGCCTTGTCAGAACTTGATGCCAGCCATTAAAGGCAGTGATGATGCACGACGGCACCCCCCACTCTGACAGCCGCACTGTCGCCGCCAAGCTGCAAAGCTTTAATACATGACTAGGAAGGCGTCCAAAGACCAGAATAAATAAAGGAGGGAAAAGATGAAATACATGCGACAGTGAGGCAGACAGCTGAACAAACGCAATGACTTAGAAAATGGGCCTAACAGCTCACTCTTCCCCCACTCTTTACACAATCAACCATGTAAATTATTGAGATATCATGAAAAATAAATAGTTCAATAAAAAAGGCTCTGCTAAGGCCCAATTATGCAGTTTAGCCACATATAGCAGTGTTTTTCTCCTTGGTAATGAATGGAGTGAAAAAGACGATTGTTTATGGGGAAAACAGCAGAGATCTAACAGATCCTGCAGTGTCTCAGAGTATGGAGGAGATCCAAAGTAAAGAGGGCTCAGACCACCACATAGCAGAGTGAGCTGCCAGCTTTTATCTCTGCATCCAGCAAGGTTATCTAAGAAATCAAATCAGGTGAAGTTGACATGGCTCACTTCCAGGCGAGGTCAAGTTATTACCACCCATATTTATGTTTTAAGGCACCACTATATTTTCTTTAAGAAAGTTTATTCCAAGAAAGACATCAACTCTGTTCATTGTAGAAGTTATTATCTGCCATGTCCTCTGCTGCCTTGGATGACCTCAACCAGACAGTGTGAAGCTCCTCGGATGGTGAACATTGAACCAACTGGGGGATACTGATTGGACATGGACAAGCATCGCCACACATACCATCCAACAGGCTGTGTTACTTTAGTTTCGTTATGTACATGACTAAGGTCTCATGAGTTCCATCACTTACTACTATTTCAGCCCCAACAACAATCTTTTCCTAAACCTAACCAAGTAGTTTTGTTGCCTAAACCTAACCAAAGTGCAAGCGTTTTTCAGAGTCAACTACGTATGTATGTAATGTCCCAGTTAACCTCAGGTCATCTATGCAAGCTTATTGCAACCCATATTTATGTATATTGTAAAGCAGCAACCTCCAGTGGCTGTAGTATTATAAAAAGTGGAAAAGTCTACATATGTCGGAGGTGGGATGGATGGACGGCTCAAATATACACAGGAAATTGGAGTTCGAGTCCTGTGTGAAATGAAAAGTCAACGTTGACTCATTTAAAGTTTTAAAAACCACTAAATAATTACTTTAAGAAAGTTTATTTTAAGAAAGACATCATCCCTGGTTGTCTGCCATGTCCTCTGCTGCCTTAGATGTCCTAAACCAGATGGACCAAAGGTCCCTGGATGGCAACCATTGAACTGTTGTGGGGGATATGTAGCAGACACAGGCCAGCATTGGTCACGCATACCATCCAACAGTTTCGTTATGTACAGGAATTCCATCTTCTGACATCAACCCCTACCAAAATCTTTTTCTAAAACTAACCGAGTAGTTTTGTTGCCTAAACCTAACCAAACTGCAACCATTTTACAGCACTAACCATGTATGTAGTGTCACAATCAACCATGTAATTGATTGATATATCATGAAAGATAAGTAGTTCAATAAAAAAGGCTCTGCTAAGGCCCAACTATGCAGTCTATCTGTATATATCAGTGTTTTTCTCCTTGGTAATGAATGGAGTGAGAACGATGATTGTTTATGTGGAAAACACCAGAGATCCAAGAGATTCTGCAGTGTCTTAAAGTATGGAGGAGATCCAAAGTAAAGAGGGCTCAGACCACCATATAACAGAGCGAGCTGCCAGCCTTTATCTCTGCATCCAACAAGGTTATCTAAGAAATCAAATCACGTGAAGTTGACATGGCTCACTTCCAATCCGAGTCAGGGTAGCTCCGGAGCTGTGGCGGCGCTATCTTTGAAGCATTAGCTGAATGAGTCCTGGAGAAAGGAGAGTGCAAAGGCTGTGTTAAATGTCCATTGTTTTAACGGTTTGAGGCTTTATCCCTGTGTTCTCCAGTGGCGCTTCCTCAAAGAGTAATACCCTGGGAGTCCGGGCGCTTTGAGCTGGGACTAGCCCTCTTCCTCTGGTCCTTACATGTGATCTCCTTGATTTTAATGAGGCCACATGGACCCCCTGTGATGTGCTTTGGAGGATGGGGAGATCCCGCGCTCGCTCTGAGGGCCGTGATGGTGGTTGAACACCAGTGACCCCGTCCCCCCCCCCCCCCCGCCCCTCGTTTCAGCCGGGCCTCTCAGGCACTTCTAATGTTTTATTAACCAGGTTCACTGGTTCACACTCTTCTGAGGAAATACAACAGCCTGTCAATCATCTATCTGGATAAAGTGCACTGTGGCTTCACAATGGGGCCTGCATGTATCACATGCACCAGATCGATGAGAAAATCTCTCTGACTGCTTCACAGAGGATGTTGACAATGTTGCTGCACCTGAATATTAAAAAGACCCTGGGAGTCCTCTGTATGCATTCATAACACAATGGCAGTAATTAAACAAACACACTAATTAGTCCTGTCATGTAAGCATGAGGAAAATGTCTCATTATGCTTGTAAACGATCACTGAGTGTATTAGAGGCACCAGCAGAGTGCCATAACCATCAGCTGCTGCTGAGGCACTTTGAGGCAGTGTGTAGTAGTAAATGTTTGCACTGCTAGCAACATTAGACACCTAAAGACTGTGACAGGCCAGCAGACAGACGTTATCTACTGTATGTTGGCCTGTTCTACTCTCCGGTCCAAAAATATTTAAACAAATACTGGCCCGCTTAAATGAAATGCGAAGAAGCCAAAGAAAATTAACACCTGACTCTGCAGTTCCCCTTAGATACAGAGCATTTAAGCATCTTTCAGTTTATTGTTTTGGTTTTACAGCCCGTAATTTAACTATTTTGATTCATTCTCACCCCCAGCAACTATTGAGCTTCTCCCCAGTGGAGCTAGTTCAGCTAAAGCAACACAACACTTCCTTTGAAAGAAGCAAGCTATACTGCAAACTATTAAGCAGCAGCCTCCGTGGCTGAAAAGGGAAGCCAATGCGGAGGCGCAATGGCCACTTGAGGCTGACTCACACAGTTGGGGACTAGCTTAGAAACACAGTGCAGCGTTAGCGGCTAAAGAGCCAGATATTTATTTCAGGAGCTGGAGGTCCATATCTACCAGATGTGCACAGGTAGATGTTTGCCTACACATTTGCCACATATTCATCATTTTAAGATGATAATCTGTCAGTGTTTGGTTTACAGATGAATGTGTTGCCCCCACAGTGGTCAAAAAATCATTAAAGCAGCTTTTTTTTTTCATTTTCACTTCACCAAAACTTTGGTCCATTATAAGTTTAATCAAAAAGGGGGAATTTCTTAGAAAGTACCTCTATATTTCAGTTCTTTGAAACAAATCTTGATAGGCCTTTTCTCTAGCAACACTATCGGGCCAATTTCCAACTTGTAGGCCACATCAGATGAAAATCAAACAGGATGATCCCCAAATGATACATCCTTGTAGTTTTAATGATGATATAAATCATTTTTCTCTTGTACCACCCACACAGGTGGGAAGTAACTACAAACAAATTCTTTCATACTGTACTTATGTAGAGTTTTCAAGTATATGTACTTTATTTGAATTTTTATTTTTTTTGACAACTTTTTACTTTTATTTCCTGCATTTGTTGCCACTTTCACATCAAGACTGATTTCAATCTAAATGGATGAAACAATAACACAGAAAAAATGATTCCTTTATGTATCAATCAATGCCTGTCATGCATGATAGATGTAACAAGACGCAAATTACATAACAAGACGAAAAACTACGGAAAAGATGCAAAAAGATGAAAAGCATTGCTAGTTAACATGGCTAACTAACGTAACAAGACACAAAACTATGTAAAAATACAAAAAATACATAAGTAAAAAGAAGTTACAAGACTAAAAAAAGAACTTAAAACAATGTAAAAGATGTAACAAAACCAAAAAAAGATGTGAGAAGACAAAAACTGATGTAAAAGACAGCTACTTTTTACTTTCATACATACAATTTAGTACATTTCAGAGCCTGTACTTTTTCACTTTTACTTGAGTAGTGAAGTTGAATCAGTACTTCTACTTTTACCAGAATATTTTTTTTTACACAAATATCTGTACTTCTGTTTGAGTAAAGAAGATGTTGTCATCTCTGAACACCCATAAGAAAAATGTTTTTTGTGATCCAACTACTTGCAGGGCTCCAGGAAGAACAAAATCACCCCATTTTTTGTTCCATTAAACAGGTTTGGATTATGTGTTGAATCAATATTACAGCCTTTATCTTCCTGTGGGTGTGTGGATGTGTTTGTGTGTGCGCATTTGTGTACATCTGCTGCATGACTTGTAAGACAGGGAAAGAAGGCGTGTCAGTGTCACAGCGTTGTGTATTATAAGTGTGTAAGTGTGTCCTTTTATTGTGTGCGTTCACACACAAATCGGGAAATGGCACTGAGTCAGAGGTGACACTGTTGAAGGTGAGACAGGAAGACAGGGGTAAGACATGGGAGAGAGGGAGCAGGCCTAGACAGGATCTGAGACAGGCCTGTCATGTCAGCATGGGGCTCTGCACCTTCTCAGACACAGCTGTACACAGCTACAGTGTCTGGATACTTAATTGTCCCAGTGTTTACATTCTCACCTTCCATTATAGAAATCCACCTCTTTTGTCAAATTGGAGCTCTGTGTAGATATTAATTATAAAAATGTTAATTTTGGAGAGGAGCTAACTTGTCACACACAAAAAGAGAAGATTTATGTTTTCCTGTTTTTAGCTGTGGCCGGGTTTTATGATTTTTTATTCGTTTTTTTTTTTTTTAGCTCTGATCATTTGAAGGGGCCTTCAATATCAGTTTATTTAATATTTATTATATTTCAGATGTTTTCACTGCTTTACCTTGCCGTCAGACAACCTTTTTCCAAATGCAAATAAAGCAAACATCAATCTCTCACTCAACCTGACTTCTTTTGCAGAAGTCATCCACTGCCTTGATCGGTTAGTTTTTTGTGTGTTATTTTGAAAAGGGTGATTCACTGTCACACAATAGCACAGACAAACTAACAGATGGAAGCAGTGGTAGATCAGCAACTCCCACGCTCCACAAGGTAAAATGACTGATATAGCCAAAGTTGCCTGGTTGCTTTGGAGAGGGCAGTAGCTGGCTAATATAATGGAGGTAAAGGCAAGGTAAAGTCTTGAAATATTTTAAATATAGCATCTTGATCAAATGTAAAAAAAAAAAAAAAAAAAAAAAACCTCTCCAACTAAATAGAGAGATGACCAACGGGGATGCGACTGCACTGCAATTTTACTCTGCAAGGGAGTTGAGTTACGTGAGAATCCATCGCCAAGCTACAAGTTATCTGTTTGTGTCCACACTGGAAGTGGCACAGCCAGTCTTTGTTCTGGGAAGGACTACTGGCAGCTACAGGCGTGGCTTTAGGTGTGACGACAACGAAAAGCGTCTCAAACAAACAATGGCAGCTACTGAAGAGGCAAGAGTTTGATCTGATTGGCCGAAGTTAGCCTGTGTTAGACATGATGGTTCATCCAATCACCTGCCAAGTGTTTTTTTTTAAAGTGCCTGCCTTTTTCCAAACAGTTTCTAAGGATGGGTCTGTGTAACAAACTGTCTGCTTTGTCAGGTTGGGGGAAATTACTCAAACATACCAACCAGTTGGTCATCATGCTTCAGGTCTCTTGTGAAAATAAAACTGCAATAAAGCATAAATGTAATCTTACCTTTGTGGGTCTTGTCCGAGTCTGTTTTTGAGTGCGGCGTCTTCTTTGCCTCGCTCTGGTGCACCAAGCAACAAAGTGCTCATTACTACCCCCTGACAAAAGACAAAAAGGTGAGATTTATCATTATTATTATTATTAGTGGTTGTATTTTTTGGTTTTGTAAGAAAAAAGATGAGGACTAACTGGTTGTTCCTGCCCCACCTCTGAAATAGAGCATCAAACAGACACTTCCTTAAGATTTTTCATGGAAACCATGTGAGGACTCTCTCCCGCGAGACTGGGCTGGACTTTGTCATTTTTCTATGTGAATGTTCAATCAGAGTTGATGGTAAATGTAGTAAATTTAAGAAACGAACCCTGTACTGACGAGAAAGCTGAGTTCTCCTGCTTGCAGCAACCTGTCAGTTGTGCCTACATGTACCAGGATGCATTGTGCACAAGCTTCTGACTCCCACATTGCTGTGTATCACCACCCTAGCCAACAGTTATTACTTTGCTGGCCCAAACACAGCGTTAGGTGACAAAAAAACTCATCTCTCTCTAATGTTAGCTCGATAACTGTTATTGCATTGTCATTACATTATTGCAACGATAGAGCATCCTGTCCCTGTACAGTGTAAAGTGTGTTGTAACATAGTATTTGATAAACTGAGGTGACTGATACAAGACACATAGAATTTGTAATATTCACCTACTAGTGAAGCAACTTAGCTGAGTAAGTTGACTGAGAATAATGCTAGATTCAAAGTTTAATAAGACAAATGTGTTTGTTGATGTGAGGACATACATGCATTCAACTCACATGTCTGTAAGTGCAGACAGATTGATATATGGTAAGTGTTTGCAGGGCACTACAATTTCAAACTAGCGCGTAGTAATCAATAAGCAAAATTGAAAACCAAACATTTTGGAACCAGTTCATATTTGGAATCAGTTCTCAGTGCCCATTCCTTCTCATTTAGCACATCTCCAGAGGTGGAGACTAGAAACAGCTGTAGTTCTTCCTTAAAGGTGGGGTTAAAATCAAAGTCAGCAAATATCTCCTCATGATCCTCCACATCTGTGTGCGCTGAAACAAACAGACCAGTTACATCACTGTGGCATCAGTGACGCAGGAAGAAAAACAGATTTTGCAGCAATTTTACATATAAAGGTGATTTTATTAGTCCTGTGAAGCCTGTGAATAACCCCAGTGATGTCATCAGGGTAATAAGCCTGTATTGCAATCTGAAGGCTTGAGTATGAAAGACGTACGCAGTTCACATCATATGGGAGCAACCATAATTACACACATTATTTCTTACAATACGTTTGTTTTTTTGAGTAAAAATGAAAATTCTAATGCAAAAATGATCATTAATGCTACTCACATTAACCTGACGTTTTTTTTTAACCATATCATGCAGCCCACCACAGGATGATTTAACAGTGGAAAATATAAATATACAGTATTATTGCACATGGTAATCGCACACTTGAAATATTAAGTCTATATAAAATATGTAAGGATATTACTATGCAATAAGGTATCTATAAATATTTCTAAATCTAATGTGAAACCAAGAATCAATCCAAAAATGTCTTCACAAAAACACTGCACTGTCAAAACTGGTCTCCATAAGCATATATTTACCAAACGCACACACAGAAGTCTGAGGAGAAGTCTATATGAAACATCTGTTCCAGTCACGGCATCTCTTTCTCAATTACACCAACATCTGAATTCACACAAGTCATTACCGCTCGCCTAAAACAGCATTACCGAGCAGAGGAAAGGGGCACACACCTCAGCACTTGTTGTAAATCTAATTTCATTTTGAAACTCTCTGGATTGGGTCAGCAGTTCCGCCACCGGCAGTCTGCAACAGCCTGCTTTCAATTGCTATTCTAAGTGGATAAACATAAACTTAAAGAAGCGCTGAGAGTTATTGAGGTCAGCTCATCTCCGCCTTCTCAAACGCACCTCCACTCTTGATAGCTATGTGTTGTACTGTACGTCATCGCTCGCCATTTCCAGTTTGCCTCAGATTCCGCTGCTGATAGGTGCTATTAAGTCTGAAAATGTACGAAACAGCCCGCTGGCCATAAACATATCAGTACAAACAGAGCGGGTTCCATTTTATTAAAAGAAAAAGACCTCTTGACTTCACTCAGGCTGTAATATTTTCATATATATGTATTATTCTGCCTAAAAGTATTTTTAAATTCATAGAGTGAAGGTTGTTTTCATTCTGTGATAACTACAGCTGAGACTATTTTGGTGCATTATATCTTATTTTTAGAATGTAGTATGGATATTTGATGGACAGAAACATCCATAACACCGTAAAAATAAACTATTTATTGTAATTTTAAAAACGTTACTGTTGAGCCCTTTAAATTGACTAAATTTGAAACAACAAGTTGAGGTAATTTTGTAATGATTCAAAATAAATAAACTTTTCTAATCAAATAAACTCGATAGTAATTCAGTTGTGCCACGTTCAATAAGCTAAGATATTAAGTTGAATCAAAATCTCTTCAGTCACACTGACAAACATTACAAACAAGTTTGATTTCCTTTTACATTTTTCTCAGTTTGACAAAGACAGTTCTTCATTTCACACAAAGACCTTCTGCCTGCAGCTGTTCCTGTTAGAGTTAGAACTTTGTTCCAGCAAAAATCTTAAACTTAACATTTAATAAATTCGGGCAGTAGGGACTCAATTCAATCCTAACCTTTATCACGGTTTGCAGAGTTTTCATTTTTGTGAAAACAACCATGACTTATCTTAGAGTGTATTAGAGACAAACAGCAAGTTTTCACATTATATGTTATCTTCAAACTATAAAAAAAAAACATGCCTCCAGTGCATCCTGGGAAGTCTGCTAAAATGCTCATCATGTTTCTTTAAAAACTTAACTTAGTGAGTTGACTTAACTCTGTATAGTACATTTATTCAACTCATCAATTCAAGTCAAAAGACTTCAAGTAAGAAAAACTAATCTTTATGAGTTCTGAAAATAAATATTAGACACTTTAAGTTTAATTAACTTGAATAAATAAAACTTTTTTATTCATAATAAGTTAAAATATTAGTTAATTTCACTAAATTCCTGTTTTTTTCAGTGCAGCATAACGTAAAAGTAAATTTACTTGTTATTTTAAGCAACTTAATTATTGAGTTGATTGAACTCTGTACAGTACATTCATTCAGCTCATCATTTCAAGTCAAACGACCAAAGAAGCTCTGATTTGTTCTCAAAAAGAATATTAGAAATTTCAAGTTTAATTAACTTGAATAAATAAAACATATTTATTTTAAGTTAATGAGAAAAGGTTAGTTGATTCCACTAAATACCAGTATGTTTTTTTACAGTGTCACACACAATAAAAGTAAGCAGAACTTGCTGTTTTCAACAACAGTACTACTACTACTACTACAACTACTGCTAATGAAATTAACTACTCAGAAAATTACATGTAGATATAATATTTGCAATATAAAAACAGACCCAAACATTCCAGAATAAAGGTTGCAAGAAGTGAAGCAAAAACTTAACAAAGATGTATTTTAAAGAGGCCATAATTTGTCTGATTTGTCCTGTTTTTCTCTGGATAAATATTGTATAGACAGTAAACAGATGAAGACGACAGTAATGGCCAGAGCGCTGAGTTTACATCCTGCCTCTCTTTTCAAATGGACCCTCAGTGGGAGGAAAAGGCCTTTTCTCTGTGACGTGTCCCACAACATCGCGGTGAAGGGCAGGCTCAGGAGAGGAAAGTGACATTTAGGAAGAGCTAAAACAATGGAACAGTAGTGCTTTAATGTCTCATAAGACGTCCTCTAAACATGGCTTTTCCATCTGAAAGCATCTCCATGCTGAGTCAAGTGCACTAACTGTGCATGAAAGAGCTCGTTCCCTCAGGACAAGGCTGCCTGATACCCGCAAGAATAAACTGGCCTTTAACTGCCAAGCTCCACACAGAACAAGATACAGAGACTGCAGCTCCCTGCGCTGAAGGGACAAAACAACACCAGAACCAAGGATACAAATCTGTGAAGACCCACACTATGTTATAACCTCTGCTAATACAATCTGATAATGTCAGGAGGAAAGCTGGGAGTCCTCTGTGTTCTGTGCTTTTCTAAATACAAATCGTAATGAGACAAACTGAAATATGTTTCCAATCAAAACAGTCAGTTTGAATCTTAACTCTCTACATAAGAGTGAATGTAAAATGAGAGAATCAGGCAGAATAAGGCCCAGTGGCTAAAAGTTGCTCTCACTACTTTTCTCTTTTCTTACAAGTCTTTTACTTGTACTTAAGTATGCATCATAAGATGTAATCTACTTAGTTACTTTTAAAATCATAGTTGAGTACTGAGTACAATTTGATATCTAAACATTTCATCTGTGTTTTTGTCGCCAGTAAAGGTGATCTGATCACAAACAGGCCAGTGAGAATGTTATTGATTAATTAATCATTAATCGATTAATTGCTGTTAAGAATTCAACCAATTAAAATGTATTCATGGATATTTAATCAATAGAAATGGCAATAATTGCATCTTGTTTGAGACTGTTTTGTCTGGTGGAGCCATTTGTTGAATATAGATACTTAAACTTTGGCTTAAATGAGAAAAAAAAGAGAAAATTTGAAAATAAGGAACAAAAAAAAAAAAAAAATTTAACTATTGGTTCAAGAAAATGCAACCCTAGTTTGGAGATGTGACTGTGACATCAAGAGTTAAGAGTAACTAATACTCTGAGTAGTTTTTCTGATGAATACTTAGTACTTCTACTTGTAATTGAGTAATATTTTAGTAATGTAACAGTACTTCTACTTGAGTACAGCTTTTCAGTTCTCTTTCCACCACTGGCCATTTCTAACAGATCAGGGAAACATAAGCTAAGACTAGTTTGATGTACACATAATTTAAAACTAAGCCTACAGTGCAACAGTTCAACTGGTGGGATGAGGTTAGGATTATGGGAGGGGAAAAATTAAAAAAAGAGGTATTCTGATGTATTTACACAAGCGTATATACATTTACAGGATATGTGTATATGTATACATGCATGTATATTTATGTATTTAATTTTTGCTTGTTTGTCTGTTCAGTCTTGTGAATATCCATCTGTAAAATGCATTCAGCTGTCCTGTTCATGTCTGTGAAGGAAATCAATTGAAACAAAAGCACATGTAGAAGTTGTGGTTAAATACTTTAGAAGGGAACTGTTACACAAAATGTAACTGGTGATAGAGACAGTCAAATATTGTTGTACTAAACAATGCATTGTGGGAATAATGGTATGATGATAACGGACAGATAAGACCAATGCAGAGAACCAGTAACAGACAGCACTGGACCTAAAGTACATCCCATAATCACCTGGTTAACATGGTCAAACTGTCATAGTTGTTTAGGTTTAGGCACAAACATATACATTTAGGAAAAGGTTATACATTATATGACTAAAATCACAAGTTGTGATGTTAAACACAGTTAACGTGGTGAAATGGTCACAGTTTGATTAGATTTAGGCCACAAAACTACCTGGTTAAGTTTAGAAAATATAATGGTTTAAATAAAAATAAGTATGTTACCATATGGTATATGTGTCACGTGACATCAGTCACTGTAAAAATGAAAAGGTTGAGAAAACTCAAAATTTCAAGGCAACATACTGGAAAACATTTTTGAGTTTTGAGCCCAACTCAAATTCTTAAGTTTTGATAAAGTTTTACCAACTACTGTTATTTGTTAAGATAATTTACTCTTCTTCTTTAGAAAAACTGAAATCTCTGAGATTTAGAAACCACAAAAACTTGTATTTAAAATACTGAGTAAAGTGTAAGTGAATGATGGTTAAAGTTTTCATTCAAAACTATTTCATTTTCAGGCACAAAAATAATGACAAATTAGTTTTATAGACAGCTCACTGTGACCAGTTTTTCAGTTTCTTAAAATTCAAAGATTCAAGTTTACCTATTTGTCGCAACTATTTTTTTTTTACAGTGTAATTTTAGTAACTTAAAACGTTCAGTTTCACATGGGACATAAACCTCTGTCTCCTTGGTAAAAGTCCTGTCCATCTACATCGTCTTCCTCATTCTTTATCCTGCTGCCTCACTACAGCTACAGCCTGATGATGAACATAAACATGGGTCATAATAAAAATAAACTGCTGGTACAAACAACCTACACAACAGAAATTATGAGATGGTCAAAGTTTATTTGTGCCAAGAAAAAGACATACAGGGCTCAGATATTTTAGGAGATAGAAACAGTTCAGTGGTGTGAAATCTCTGTTTTTGTAGTAAATAATGCAACAAGAAGTCTGGAATGAGCAACAATAAAAATACTCGAATAATATAATCGAATCTTTTAAATCTTAAGTAAGCACAAAGTACTGAGAGGGTAATAATTACATAATAATATTAATAACTGGCATTAGTTATGAGATTATTGTTACTTTTTAAGTAAGACTTCCTGAGATATGAAATAATACTTTCAATTAACTTTGTCAAAATCATGAGAAACAAGACAAAATTTCTCTCACTTTCCCACGGTTGAAATCGTTTTTTATTATTTTAACTTAGTCAAGACTTTTGAGTTCTCTTATAATTAGTATAAGTATTGTAGATTTTTGACTTACCTACAGTATTTCTTTGTCATTTCTAACTTGTCTTCTGTTTTGTTGTTTATTTTTCCCGGTGGAAATGAGCTGCACACATAACTATAAAGACATTACATCATTTAATGAAATGATACAACATGGTTACAGTTTTATGGAAGTCCATTTACACCAGGAGAAAAAAAAGAAAAGATCTAAAGACTCACAGTAATAAGTCAAAATTATGGGAGAGGTAAAAATTTAAATGTAAGAAACAGTAAGGTGCTGGCCAACCCAGTCAAAGAAGTCTCCCCTGTCTTTTAATCAAAATGCTAAAACACACACACAAAAACCTTCCAGAGGCCGCAATTAAAGGGACAGTTCACTCCAAAATCAAAAATTCTTATTTTTCCCCCTGCAGTGCTGTTTATCCATGTCAATCTTTTTTGGTTTGAGTTGCAGAGTTTTGGAGATGCAGGATTCAAGGATTCAGGGATTCAAAGGCTTCACTGTCATATGTAAAAATAAATGTTATCAGTGCAATGAAATTCTTAGTTCATTACGTCTCTATGTGGTGCCATCAATTACTCTTTTTACAAATATACAAATATATTACAAACTAATACTAATAAATAAGAAATAAAAGCAGGAGAGCAAGAAAGAAAGAACAGAAAAGAAGAAACAAGAACACAAGATAGACTAGGTGACTAATAATAAACAAACAGCAGTATAAACCAAATTATAAACTGTGTGCACAATAAACAGTTTGTGCAAGTCTGTGCAAAAGATGATAGAAGTAGTCCAGTTAATTAACAGTTAGTAAATCAGCCGTAGAGACGTCTGCCTTCCATAATAACGTCATGGTACTAGATGGTGCTCAGCATTTGGTGCTCAAAGCACCAAAAGAATACATTTCCAGTTACTGAAGATAATCTGCAGATCTCATAGTGAGGAGTTTCACCATTCTACTGCAGAAAGAAAGTAGTTCTGACATGAAACCGCTCACAACAAGGTCTGTGGATTATCTTGAGTAACTGTCATAATTTTTGGAAGCAGACATTTGTTTTGAACTTTTCAAATGTATTTTTTTTGGCCACTTTGAGCACAGTGTCATTTAGTCCCATTATATTGGAGAGAAGGCAGACACCTCTATGGCTGATATCTCCCAAACTCTGCAACTCACTCCCAAAAACAAATCTAGATGGATAAACAGCACTACAGGCCAGGGGGGAAAATATGGATTTTTAATTTGGGGGTGAACTGCACCTTTAAGGGAAACTAAGTCAAACACAGTATCTCATATTTTTGAGCGTTTGCATCACTCAGTATGAGGAGAATAAAAGAGGAGCATTGTGATGACTTGACTTCTGAATTATATACACAAACGCTCACAGATTTGTTGCAATTCCGTACTCCATATTCAAACTAATGCTTTCCAAGAATTGCCTTTTCTCAAGGTAGGATTAAAATTAATGGAAAGGACGGTCACCCCCCCCCCCCCCCCACCCGGCCCAATGGGTAGCTCACAACAGTTTGGAACAGGCTGCTCAGGAAAACAAATATTTTTTGCCAAGTGGCTGTGGTTGTGAAGCACATACGTCCCGCAGCTCTGATTTTACATCCTGTCACATTAATGATTTAAAGCACTCAATATAAATATTAAAAGTAATAGCTTCACTATTCAGCTATTACTCCATCATTCCCTGAAATCATCATAAAACATTCAGAGCCTTTTAGAAAATTTACACACTTGAATTTGATGGCAGGGAAAGCAGGCTGTCAGAGTGCGAGGTCCTGGAAGCTTAAATAATAGTGGAAAGCTGTTTATGGAACATGCTTTATTTATTCATCGTCTCAGAGTAAGGTCCTCAGTTTAGAGGGAGAAGGAGGAATGGAGAGACAGAGGGAGGGTGAGACAGAGAGAAAGACATACAGAGAGGGAGAAAATCAAAGTAAGACCTATCTGGGGAAAAAAGCTGAAACATAACTCTTCCCACAGTGCAATAAAAGAGGGAAAAATGCAGAGTCCATGAGATTCTCGGCACAAGGTCAATCAATGGAAGGACTCTGGGTCCAGGAGCAGCTAATGGATTGTGAAGACGCGTAGCAGGGTTATGAATTTTTAACCAGTTCCTCCTTCAGCCCAGACCTCCATAAATCAATGACGACTTATTGGAGAAGATCAATTATGCAAACTTAAAAACATTTAATGACAGATAATGAAGAGGTCCCTGGAGGCTGGCTGGCGGGGTGGAACCCGACTCGTATCCCAGGAATCATTCATGGAGCGGGAGCCGAACTGGGCTTCTTAGCACAACTTTCAAGGCCACAACTTAAACACCTCGCTGTAACAGCAGAGCAGCTCCTCTGTGGAGGAGATTACTGATGTGGGCATTAAAGGGGTAGTTTGGATTATTTGAAGTGGGGTTGTATGAGGTACTTATCCATAGTCGGTGTATTAGCTACAGCAGACGGTGGCCAGAACGCCCCCAGTTTGAACAAGCAGAAGGGAGCACCTGCTAAGCTAAGTAATGGAGTGCTGTGGACAGGGTCAGCAGCAAAACTTATTTCAGCCACCTAAGAAAGATCCACCTAGAGTTTTAAGTATGTAACATTTTCACTTTAAAATGGCTAAGTGTTGAGGTGTGCGGAGAGGAGAAGCAACTAAGTACAAATACTTTGTTACTGTATGTATACATATATTTTTTCAGGTATTTTTCAGGTATCTGTACTTTACTTGAGTATTTCATTTTCTGACAACTTCACTTCCTACATTTTAACACAAATATTTATACTTTCTACTCCTTACATTTCAAGACAAAAACAACGTAACAAGACAAAAAAAAGATGAAAACGACATAAAAGACAAGTTGAAAATGATGTAACAATACTTAACAAGACATAAAAGATGCAACAAGATCAACATGACGTAACATGACGAAAAGAACCTAACAAGATGTAACAAGACTAAAATTATGTAAAAGACAGACCAAGGTGAGTACGGACGTGTACGTTTGCCACATATTTTCACATTCCAAGTATTTTCTTGCACTGTTCAAATGCAGAGGAACCCAGAATTTATCCAAGGTAAGTGCACTTCCTGCTAGCCATTGCTAGTTGCAATAAGAGTGAGGAAGAAAGTCAGTCCATGTGAATAAATGTTCTACCCGAGTCATGTCAGAAAGATCTTCATAAGCCACGGTGACTGTTTAAAAGTGAAGACAACAACTCCCATTAACCCACACTACTTCATGACACAATCCAACAACGTCTTTTGTCACTGTCTTGATGTGAGAGTGTATGTGATATTTATATTTATATATTTCCACCACTTTACTTTGTTGTCAGGCAGCCTTTTCCAATGGGAAACTGACATTATCCAAGCCAAATATCGCTCTCTCCAAACCAACCAAACTCCACAGGCAAAATCAATCATTTTACCTCACAGAACACGGGAGTTGCTGGTCTACTGCTGCCTGATGTGTTAGGTTGTTTGTGTTATTGTGTGACTTTGGTGAATATGAACTTCCCTCTCAAAACACAAAGGTCACACAATAACACAAACAAATTAACAGATTAAGGCAGCATGAGACCATCATCTCCCAAGTAAAATAACTGATTTTGCCTATGGAGTTTGGTTGGTTTGGAGAGAGTGATATTTAGTTATGGTATAATAGCAGTTTCCCATCAGATTAGGCCGTCTGAAGGCAAGGTAAACTGGTGAAAATATTCCTAATACAGTGTTTTTTTAAGTGGACCTTTTTTTAAGGGCTAAAATGCCTTTGGTTGCCAACATGTCCACAGAAGTTCTCCAAACTAGGGAATGAAAAAATGATTACAGTATAAGTACCTCATACAACCCTACATTAAATTAAATAATCTGAACTATCCCTTTAAACCTGAATCTGTCAGAAATGCTACCATCTGACTAAGCAGCACATCAGCCATAATTCTTTACTTGTGTAAGTCTAAGTTTGACACAGTTGTAAAAGATTCTCCCTCGCAGAAGAAAGAGACGGCCACCTTAAAGAGCTTGGCGTATTATTGGCCACATTTTCCCGAAGCTCATCATAAAAAAAAAAGCCCTCGGGCCGCCCCCTGTGGTAGTAATCTCAAATCACTGAGCTCTAAACAATGTTAAGCACAAGCGCGCACATTAAAAGACTCTCTGCAAATCTGTCCCCTCCACTCACATCGCGCACAATGCCTGTGACCCTGTCACCACATGCTTTTATGTAGTCTGTGTCCTTCGAACAATTCATGTTTAATGTATCACTTCTCTTTTACTTGTCTCGCCATCCACGCAGGCTGTTCAAAAGATTGTACAGCAGCTTTAGTGCTTGTTATATCTCTATAGGAAAGTAGCAATGCACCATTTGCTTTTTAAATTCGGATATTAAGACACCTTTAAACAGGTGTTACGGATCAGCCAGGCTTTAACTAGTGAGTCATTTGGGCATGATAGTTTTGAGGCCAAGTCTGTACAATCCACGGGTCTATTTGCAATTATCGACTTTGTGCAAACTGTGTGCACACTGCTTAAGAAACACATGAGACGGAGAGTGAGGAAGACACAGATATGGGGGGGGATCAAAGCGGATCTAAGCAAATGCATCATGGCTCAGGTCATTTGTGTTTACATCACGGCAGGGAAATTCATTTTTTATTACTCTAGGTACTGTATCAATCCCATTGACAATTCTTTCCAGATGTGTGCGCGCGTCCCAGGGGTGTCTGAGCGGCATCTACAGGGCTGATGGAGAGACTTACAACCAAGCTCACATCTGTCCCGCTCGCCATTTTTATTTTCTCCGGGAGAGAGCAACCTTTTCATCACTCTGACAGAGGAAGAGAAAGTGCCTCCCCGCCTGCACTGAATTCCTCTGTAAGTACAGTACATTCTGAGAAAGTGTGTGTCTTTTATGAGTGACGTGTGTTTGGTTTGTTTCTGCCCGTCCATACTGCCAGAAGGTCATTTTTTTCCCCCCCTCGTCTCTAGTGGCTGAAGGAGGTAAAGAGGCACTTAGCCGCTGATGGGCTTTACTTCAGATAGGCCTCGCTGGTGATTTCTTTGCCCCATTTCCTCTCGATTTTTCCAAATGTACCTCTGAGACATGCAGTCAGATAATTACATATCATTTGAAATGACATTTCATTTGCTCATTTGCTGGGTTATAGCGCCACATTTTCTTGTAATTTATAAAATTGCTGCTCCGGATACACTGTATTTTGTAAATCAATACTCATATCTCGCTTTTTTGTAAGGCTCTTTCTAGAATTTTAAAGGAGAAATATGTAAGACCCTAGTGTTCTAAAATGAGTACTGCAGTCCAAATATTGAGTTGTATGTTAAATAGGTCAAATCCCTATTTAATATACGAGCTGTGGTTGAACTGAGCTACTACTTCCACTTGTTGCGATGTTTTCTTAAAGGACAAATATGCAATATATTTACTGTAATAAATCATAAAGTAACCATGATATCTGATTAGAGATAAAGGAAACATGCTAAGTTGAAATACTTGCTTCTCTGACAGCAGTCACCCTTTTGAAATTTCTATTCTGGACCAGAATAACTGTTATTGTTTGCCTGTTTCACATTAAATAGAGTTCAAATTATTGCCGAAGGTTCACTGAATTAGTTAGTGTCTGTTTATGAGTCATAAGAAATCATTAATAATCTGTCAGAAGGTGTAGATGTGTCTAACAGTTAAATTAAAAAATATATTAATGGAGTCTGGCAGGCAGTTGCTGAACTCGACCTCCAGACTATGTGTTTTTGAAGCAATGGGCTTTTGCTTTCAGGATAAGAGGCTTAACTTTACATTGACAGATATAAACAGCTGATCAACTTTAGAGTAGGGCTCGTCCTCACTTATTATTGTAAAATTACAATGTTGTGCTTGCCTTGCACTCCTGAAGTGTTCCTGCAGCCTGCCTGAGCTTCCTCGAGTTTGGGGAGGAGGGGGTGGAGGGAAACTTCAACCTATTTAACCTTTCAACCTATTTAATATACGGTTTATGGCTCCAACTCGCTATTTGGACTGCAGGACTCATTTTTGGACATGCAGTTGATATACATTGCTCCTTCTCTGAGGACTTACTGTATCGTGGACATTTTATGATTTAGTACAGTAAACATAATACATAATACAGTAGACTGAAGTTTTTGGTGCTGCCAGGGATGATGTGATTTATAAAAGTAGATTTTATGTGTTTTGTTGATGTCAAAAAAAAAAAAGGGAAAGACCTTCAAATTCAAAAAAGCGCAGGTGAGAAAACCCCTCAGAATCCAGGAAATCTGCATGCGCTACAGGATGTATCATCACAACAATTAAGAGGCAGGCGGCAGGGCTAAAAGGAAAGACTGAAGTGACTAAGTCTGTCTCGGGGTTTGTGCAGGTACATCTTCATGCTCGGCTGGGTCTGGTCCAGACAGGAGAGATGACCCAGAGTCAGGCCAAAATGTTTACTGGCAGATGTGTTTTAAAGGAGCGCTCCTTAGCTGGTCATGGCAGCGGAAAATACCCTGCTGTTCGGTGCATCTGCAATTCGCTGCTCTTCCCAATTCCACCTACAAAATCCTGACCTTTTAAAGAAATGATGGATGAGCTGGCCATGCTACTGTTTCTTCCCCTTTCTCATCTTTTTCTTTCTTTTTTTTTTCCATTCCATTGAAGATTGAAGCTCTGTCTATGTCAGGCTCCGAGGCAAATTCTGCCCCTCCTTTGCTCACTGTTTCAAATCACTTTAAAGTCTGATGCTGGCTTTGGCCAGAGCCCTTTGGCACTTGGCTTCTGTGCAGCGGTTCGCGTCAAGAGCTACGATTTGTGATTTGCAGATGACATGAGCAATGCCTCGCTTGTGGCTGTTGAGGTGGTTTTGTAAAGCAAAGTCAGTAATGTGCGATATGATGTGACTGCATGGGCTTCACATCACCACGACTGATAAATGGATCTAAAAAACACTGTTTTATGTTAAAAATAGTCAGCGCTCTTCCTTTAAGATGCTGCGTGTGCTTTCTGTACATTTGGGTTAAACAATTTCTGCATTGAAGTGTATTTTTATATTTCTACAAGATCTCTGCATGATGATGCTGAATACCTAAAGTTGCCTGTTCATTAAATTTTGTTGTTAAAGAAAGTGTATTTTACAGCCTTACATCTATCTGAACAGCTCATAATAATATATTCTCCATGTCTGTGGTAAATTTCTTTCTTATCTTGTTCCCTGTGGAGCATCCCATGAGCACAATATTGCTTCCTCTCTCCTGGTCAGGAGTTATAAATATTTCTAAACTAACAATGGTACTTCACTTTACATCAATACTATTTATAAAATTAATAGCAGCACCATCAGACATCAGGGTGGCAAAGACTGGCTATAAAATGATAACAGGGTGTTTTTAAGATCTTTCCCAGATTCAAAGGTAATCTTTCTGCGTGCGAGGTCTGCTCCTGACTGCCTGAAGAAACTTCACACACCGATGAACATCATCATCTCAGTGTGATGAAGCTCTGCAGGTCTTTCCACTGACTCCTGATCAGCTGCAGTTTGCAGCAAAAGCTACAGCTATGAAATACATCAGCTGTGTTTTGACTTTTGTATCACTGTACACACGAGCAGCACAAAGTAATACGAATATACTGTGCTTGAACAGATGCACTGTAAAAAAAAACAAACAAGTCAGCAGTACTCAAATAATTGGAGTTAGTGTTACATGTACATGATTATATTCAAGTTAAAAAATATTGGTTGAGCAAATGTTTTCAGTAACTGCAGCTAAGAATTTTCATTTACACTGCTTAACAGAACTGAATAAAGTTTAAGTATAAAAACACATTACTTCATATTCAGTGAACTCAATATAGTGAGCATTTTTTAATCCCTAAAATATTAGTGTTTAAGGTACCTTCTAGGTACTTTTGATTTAATTAATTGAACATAAACAAGGAAAAATAAAATTGTACTGGCACTCAACATTAAGTCAGCAAAACCTTGAAAGAAAAGTTAAGTTTTCACTACTTATTATAAATAATGCTCAGTGTTGAAGTGTGGAAAAGCCATTTTTCAGACACTTCTGAGTTCTTCAAGGACTACACTCTCATATGAATATGCAGAGCATGTCGACACAGGACAAGACTTTGGTAAGGGTCCTGATTTCTGTTTTGTAGTTCATGTAATATTGACCAATCACGTTTGAGCAGGCTTTGGTTGCATGCAGGTACACAGTCTGTGTGGAGAGCAAAAGAAGCAGAAACTGGCTGAAATGCAAAATCTGAACACATTGGCTATCGCCTGATGACAGTTTGGCATTTTATTAGCTTTTTAAAACATGTATCTGCATTCATATGCAGATATCTGTTTATAAAGATTAGCTTCAAACTCTGTTCTTGTGTCCCAAGTTACTAACTGGACTGTGACCCGCAACTGGAAGAGAAAGTCTTGGTCTGGATATGTGCTGGCTACACTGGAAGCCCTGAAACATTGGCTGTCACTTGCAGCGGCTAAACTGCTGTCAGACAATAGCCAGTGGGTTCTGAGACTGGGCATTTGATGAAAACATTGCCAAGAATTAGATGAAAAAATTGATACCACTGTCATGTCTGCAAGATAAATATGAAGCTGCAAACAGCTGCCAAATAGCTTAGCTTAGCACAAAAACTGCAAACAGGAGGAATCAACTAGCCTGAATCTGCCAAAGTTTACAAAATCCACCTCTTGTTTATTTAAAGGTATAGTATGCAACATTTTCCTAAAGAAAGAAACTCTTGATTCGTGTAAAAATAATCCCTTTCAATCATCACTTATGCTCCAGTAGAAGTGTGTGGTGGTACCTGTATCGGCAGAGATCCTGCCCTCTGTCCGTATAGTCCTTATTTTTTCTCATTGTTTCGCTGTGCTCGGGACGTTTCGCCCACCCAAAACGTTGTGATGTGACGTCCTGATGCGTTTATGAACAGCTCAGAAAAATCCTGCTGACTCTGCCTTTAAGCTGTAAAACGTGAAGTGTGAAAATAACAAGTTGTAGCTCTACAGGATTATTTCTTGGACTGTTTCTTGACCAGGCACATGTATAAATAATAATGTATGCATGAGTGTGTGGTGAGAATGTGCACACCTCGCACAAACTTCAGACCATGCGTACACATTTTCTTCACGGTTTTCTACAGTCAGCTGCAGGTGATGTGATAAGATGGCCATGAAATTTAAGCTGAGCAAATATTTAGACTGAATCATAAGACATTGTTGCTGTAGGTTATTTGACAGTTTCAATGATAGAAGAAACTCAAAGACATATTTATAGACTTAATTTTAAGTACTTATGAGTGATGCATTATTTTAATTCTTTTTACTCACCTTTGAGATACCCATCTCCCTGTGTTAATGATCTTTTCATTATATCTCACTTTTTAATCGTCTGTTTTAATATGAATACCATGAATTAATCATTAATCATCTTTCTGATGTTTAATTATGATCATTAAGATGATATCACTGCCGATGATGGTTCACAGGTGCATGTGATGAATTAATGGTATGGCTGCTATAAATAGCCACAGCAGTGTGTAATGGCAGCTGCATACGGGTGATTAAGGGCATTTCTACATCCACTTCAACTGACTGTGGGCATGGAAATGAGGCTTGTGCATGTTCCACAATGATTGAAATTCATAAAACAGAACCGTCCACACACACAACTTCATAAATCTGTGGAAAATTCTGCATATTCATATTTCTGTTTCACACTTTGGTTCATGAATCTACACACAGGTTTTATCTGGACACTGGAATGGCTACTAGTTATTTGCAGAGGTGTTACTGTAACTAAGTCGATTTTTCTACTTATCTGTTACTTTTTTACTCTTACTTTCTACATTTTAACACAAATATCTGTACTTTCTACTTCATTTTCACTTGTTGCCTTAGCTTTAATGCATTTGAGGGTAAAGACCGATTTCAACCTGTATAAATGGCTGAGATGGAAGTAACTAATTACAAATACTTATCTAATTATGTTACTGTATGTAAGTTAGTTTTTCAGGTGTCTGTACTCTACTTGAGTATTTCTTTATCTGACAGCTTCTTACTATTACTTCCTACATTTTAACATATCTGTTATGTAAATGTATATTATTTATACCTCTTACGTTTTCAAAACAGGCTCATTATTTTAGTTGGAATGCAAGACAAAAAAAAAAAAAAGAAAAAAAATGGCATAAAAAGATGAAAATGTGATCAGATAAAGGTAAAAGGTGTAACAAGAAGAATACAACATAACAAGATGAAAATGACGTAAAAGATTTAAATAGAAATTTGCTGTTTTCATGCTTTGTGTTTTGTAAAGATTACACAAACAACCTTTAGAGCTGCTGGTTGGCAGATTTTGCTGCTTTTGGACAGTGTCATGCTGTTTTTTAACATTATTCAGACCTTGTGCTAAGCTAAGCTAAGCTAACCAGCTAGGTCTAACTTGGTATTTGCAGTACATATAAAAGTGTGGTATCAATCTTCTCATCTCACTCTCAGCAAGATAGCAATTAAGAAGAACAAAATGTACAAATGACAATATATTAAAGATTTACATGTATTAAGATGAAAATCAAAATCAACACCCTTTATTATGTAAACGGACTTCTAACTGTAGCTATTGTGCTCAGCATTCTGGGAATTGAAGCATATCTTTCTTTGGCCAACAGTTCTCCAGAGAATACAATATGCCCAGGGCATTGTTTAGTTTGAGAAATCCTCAACAAGAGCTTTTGCTGGATTCTATTGGTCCCCCTCTCAAAGATGGAATTGACAAGTGTGTGAGATAGAGCAAACACAAGAGAGAAAGCCTTGACAGCGTCCCAGACAGACAGTCAATCCCCAGTGACTGTGTCCACTGATAATTTACTTTTCAGGAGGAGATGTGTTTACCAAGGGTTACAATTGATGTGCTAAAATATTGATAAGGGACATTTTATAAGCTTGGGAAGAGGTGGGACGATTGACCCCACACAAGGGCTGGGAGGGTAGAGAGTGTGCAGAGCCTGCTGATTGTTGCTATTACGGCACTGTATGCTCACATGCAATGTACAGGATGTACGGTGGCCCTGAGGGCTCAATGCACTGCAACTTAAAGGTCAAGTGTGTGACATTTAGGTGAACCTATTCAGAGAAATTATATATAATATTTATGTAAATATTTCAATTCAAGTACAATCACCTGAGAATAAGAATCGTTGTGTTTTTGTTACCACAGCATGAGCTGTTTTTATCTACAGAGACTAAGTCCTCTTCCACTGAATCTGCCATGTTGAACTGCCATGTTTCTATAGTAGCCCAGAATGGACAAACACGGTCTTTTGCATTTCTTGTGAGTTTCACAGCTGCCATGACTTCTCCTACATGCTTGTCAGATGAGTTTGTTGCAACCTGTGATCCACTAAATCCTACACAGTGATACTCAACATGCAGCACTTGCGCTAAATCTGGCCCCTTATAGTGTACTGGGTGTCCCTTCTAATTCATGATGAAAATTAAAAATTGATTCACGCTTTTTTCTAAGAAGGAGGGACAGATTTGCCAGTTTTGTATGACGGGATAAATTAAGCTAACAGAGAAAGCTGATCTTAATGTGATGGCAGTGGGATGAGATCATTTATTCATTTTATCTGATAAATAAGATTATAATAAATGTTTGTTGTCCCTGTGCTACACACTGCTCCTTTAAAAGTCCAGTGTATACGATTTAAGGTGATGTGTTCGCAGAACAGGGTGGAAATGGAATGTTACAATAATTGCCATAGTTTGTGACTCTTGCAATTTTACTGTAGTCGAGTAATAAGTAAATGGTGTTGGAAAAATTTGCTAAAATGTAATTTTTTTGGTGGGACAACAAGCATGTCCCTGCTCTGTCTTAGCATGTTCATCACTTTTTAGTGTCCAACTAGAAAAAAATTTGTTTTTCTTTATTTGCAATGTTATTGCTAGCCCTGGGACCCAGACAAATCTGGAAGCTCATGTTTTATTCATATGTTGCTCATGTTTTGCTTGCTTGTCCAGACAGATTTCCAGTGGGGACAGGTCTGATATGATGATGTCACAGAGAAGCGCCATTGAAGCAATTTCATAAACAACTAAGATGGCTGCCGCCGATGATGAAACGTTCTGTTGCATCATGTTTGCAACATGTTTCTGGATTTTGAACCCTGGCCTTCCCATCCATCCACCTCACCTACCCCACACGCGGATGCTCTTGCTCTTTATTCGACGTTACCGGCACAGATGCACTTAAACTGAAGTTTCTACAAAGCCTGGCGTCAAAAAGCGTTGGTATTTGATGACCTGGCCATGAGAACATGCAGAAAAAACGTCATATGAAGTTGAAACTTTGCAAAACTTTCTACACTTGGCTGAGGCGGAAAAGTTGCAGTATAAGAGCAATTGACAGATGTGGTGAATAAACTGTGACGTACATGAATCACATGACTTAAGTGTCACTCAAGTTTCAGCTGAAGAGACGAAAACACCAGATCTGTGTGGTGTGATGAGGAGACTGTAACGGTATTCAAATTTATACACAAAATAAACATAAACACCACATTTCCATCATGTTTCTCACTGTTTGAGGTTTGACTGGCATTCGTTCAGTTACATCATCGTTTCTTCTTCCTCTTCTACCAGTTGTTTATCTGATGAACCAACAGTAGTGGACTGAGACACACAATAATTTGCATTTATTCTTCCAATCTTCTCATCACTTTCTACCAACATTTCAAATGAACATGCAACAAATATTTCCTATCCCCATTTTTTATACAGTGGCCCAGGTTTGTATTAAGCTCTACTGTATATAAACCCTAACAACAGGAGTAACTGATTACATCTAACAACATTACAAAAACAGTAAGACATAATCAGATTACAGTTATATTTGGTAAAAATGGGTATTATAAGCAGAATTACAATCTTAAATTTTAAAATAAATTATGATATAAAATCATGTGCAGTACACACATGTTACAACCCTTTACAATCTCAACACCACGCTGTTCTCAGTGAAACCAGCTAATCTGACAGTTGCCAAGTCAATCTCTCTTGGAAAAATACATTTACTAGGTGGAGATTTCATCATCATCTTATCTCAACATCTAATTTAAAGAAACATTTACAGGTAAACAAACAGCCAACTTTAGCTTCACAGAACAACTGCTAATGTTAGCTACACAGATTGACCACTAATATTAGCTATACAAACCAACCGCTAACATTAGCTACACAGACCCACTGTGAGCTTTAGGTACACAGAAAAACTGTTAACATTAGCTATATGGACCAACCAATGGCTACGCACCAACTGTAGCAACAAAGAACAACTGGTAACGTTAGCTACATAGACCAACCGGTAGCTACACAGGCCCACTGCCAACTTCAGTTACACAGAACAAATGCTAACATTAGCCGCACAGACCAACCGATAGCTGCATAGACCCACTGGTAACTTTAGTTACACAGACCAAATGCTTGTTAGCTACACAGAGCAACCACCAATTTTAGCCAGACAGAACAACCACTAACGTTAACTACACGGACCGACCACCAACTTGAGCTACACAGACCAACCAATAGCTACACAGACCCACTGTGAATTTTAGGTACACAGAAAAACCGCTAACATTAGCTACATGGACCAACCAATAGCTACGCAGACCCACGACCGACTGTAGTGACAAAGAACAACTGCTAATATTAGCTACTTAGACCAACCGGTGGCTACACAGGCCCACTGCTAACTTTAGTCACACAGAACACTAATGTAAGCTACACAGACAAACTGATAGCTGCATAGACCCACCGGTAACTTTAGATACAACTACCGCTAACATTAACTACACAGACCAACTATTAATGTTAGCTACACAGACCAGCTGCTAATGCTAGAGGTAATCCAAGAGTAACAGAAAGTAATCATGATACACTACTTTTATATTGTGATGCTTGGATTACAGTGGATTACTGACTAGATGTTTTAACAGGTAATTAATTACTGTATCAGAATACATTTTTAAACTAAACCTCCCAACCCTGGCTGATAATGTCGATAGAATCTAATCTATCAAACTGTGCCTTATATTTTTGAAGTGCAAATGTGATGACATGCTAGTATTGATGGCTGTGCTAGTGACACATGTGGCCTGGGGGTAGGTCAACAACAGAGTCCTTCATTGTAATGCTGGCTCTACAGGGACCCTCGGACACATGCTTCTGCCCCTCTAGCCGTTCTCCGGCAGCAGCCGAAACCCACAATCCCTCGCTGATGAGACATGGACGAGTCCTTCTTTGTCCACTGCCCTTGTGGATTAGGAAGGTGTTACTCCGGCTGTCAGACGGGGTGAGCAATATTGACTCAAATAACTTGACCCGGCTCATCCCTGACGGCTCTACCTTTTCACCCCAACCTCTGAACTCTTCCAGCCACTGCATCATTCTTGCCATGCGTTCGCAGTCCAGCTGGAACCCCGCCCAGCCTGCCCACCGGGTTGCCCCCTGTCCAAATAAATTAAACCGCAGGAAGGGAAGGCGGGAGCAGAAGAAAAAGAAGAAAGGACCCATGTTTTAGAGTTTAATTGTCCAACCCAGCTTTTTGAGGCCTTGAGAAACAGCAGGTTGGATTTCTTCTCCTAAATCCTAACCTGCCATGAACATGTCCCAGACCTCCACCAGCTCACTCAGAGGGGTGGACAGAAGGAGGGACTGAAAGTGTCCCTGGATTACACCTGAAAGGAATTTAGCTCTCGACACATTTAAACTCACATCACTATAATGTAGCCAGTACAATAATCCAAAATGTTTTTGTTGAGATAGTCGTTTCTGAGGCTGTAGTTTGTCCCGCAAGTGCAATTAAAAATATCAGTCCACGTTTGCAGTGTGATTGATAATTAGTCTGTTGTTAATTAGTCCATGTGCACCAACAAAATACTTACTGGGTACAATACAGGGACAAATACAATATGAAAGCACAGGGAAAGAAGATGCCATGTTAGGGAATAAACATTTGAACCCTGAAAAGAAAGCTGAACCTATGTTAGTGTAGCAACAAAATATCTGTATGTATATTTTTAAATGGATAATAAAATACTGGGGACTAATAATGTAGCAACGGGGTGAAATGTAGGATTAATCAAAACTGATGTTAGAGAAGAACTTAGACAAGCTTTTATGTACTGTCTTATCATCACTTATGGCGGCTTGTTGGACAGCAGAGGTGGGAAGTAATGAAGTAGAGTACAAATATTTTGTTACTTTGCTTAAGTGGATTTTTCAGGTTTCTGACAACTTTTTACCTTTACTTCCAACATTTTGACACAAATATCTGTACAGACTTGTTGCTATAGTTTGAATCGGAGACAAAAATTATGTAACAAGATGCAACAAGACAAAAATGACATAAAAGACAAAAGAAGAAGACGATGTAACGAGACAAAAATGAGGTAAAAGGTGTAACAAGTAGAAATTGATGTAGCGATAGATAAGAAACGAAAATTACATAAATGACTTAACAAGACGAATAAGACCTAACAAGACAAAAATGACATAACAATACATGACTAGTTGAAAATTATGTTAAAGATGTAACAAGATGTAACAATGCTGGAGCCATGGTCCCCCAACACTATATAAGCCCCACAAACTGACACATGATTTTCCTCAACATTCCTCACGGTCAGTTTTGAATGTACCATCAGTGACTCTCTCAGTCCAAATCAGCCTAGCAGTTCACTTCAGCTCACTTCAGTTCCAACAACCCGACACAAGAAAAAAACAATACCATCCTGTCACTGTCGATTCGTGGCCAAAGTGGTGTTTGACACTGAGACAGCAGGATGGACACGCCCCCAGTGCTAATTTTTTAAATGATTTTGAGACCTAATTTTATGTACTTAATGATTTTTTTACTCATTCAAATTTGTCTGAGTGGTGTGACAAAGTCAGAACACACATTTATTGTTGCTTTACAAGACCATCGAAAATAGTGTGACTAACTATTCCCTGTCTCAGGTGTGTGGCCAAAGAAATTACAGTTGCATATATGTCACATTTTAGTTTAAAATTACTATTATGCTTTTGTACAGTACTAAGTAAAAGTAAAAGGGCCACATGTGTATTGGCTCTTTTCCATAGCATACAGCCTAGGGTTAGACTGTTGGTCGTCTGCCCTGTAATTATTAGAAGTGTAGCGGGTAACCCAGTCAATGTCACATATGTACAAAAAAAAACAAATTAACCATGAATTAAGATCATGTGAAGGGTCATCAGTGATGAAGCATTTAAGCACAATTTGAAATCTCAGCTCCTTCCCATCCTGTTCTAAACTGCTATTACTCTGTGAAGCTTTCACTGTGAGGTGATACAACATTTGGCCATAGAACATCAAGATTTTTAGGTCGTTATTGCATCTTGAGTACAAGACAAATGTGAAAAGCCTAAAAAACTTTGGTCCCCACAGTGAGATTATTACTGCGCTTCACAACCCATCCAGTGTTAGCCCAGTCTCAAAAGCCTCCAATACTGATTTAGATAAGAGGTTGTCTGTCACATGATTTATTCAGCCTACTTACTAATGATTTTCATGTAAATTTTCTAAATAGCAGCTAAAAACAAACTTTAAATTCTGGGCTTTTTTGAGGACCTTCTTCATGTCGGGGTCTTGGGTACTAGATTTCACTATTCCCCTCACGATGATGCACCTGCCTGTAACTATTTCACTGGTCTCCTGTATGTTCAATTTATTTACACTGTAATTTGTAGGCGGAGTGTGACTGCATCTGTATAATCACTGCTTCCATTATTCCATATTTATGGATGTTAGACACCACAGCAAACTAGTTTTTAAGAAGAGGCAACACATCACTAGTTTGTTGTTTTTGACCTAATAGTGATGTGAAGTATTAAAGTTCAGCTACAGGCCTGATCTTCAATGGTCCACGCTACTGTTTGACAAAGCTCCTGAATGATTACTGAACACAGTGATATCATTTCAAGAAAAAGGTAAAAAATTGAGACGTGACTAAATATTACAACTCAAAAATCTGCCTGCTTTTGATAAATGTGTTTGTTACAGAGTTAACAGCATTGTCAGTGTTTTAATACATGGTAATAATGATAATGTTTTGATTTTATATTCAACTTTTGGGTAATTTCTCCTGACTGTGTCTTCAGGACACCATTAGATTTCATGTGTGGGGTTTACCATGTATATTTAATCCTCGCTAGCCTTATTAGAGGCACGATTTTATTGATTTCTTCCTGTCTCTTTCTCTTTCAGGGCCAACAGCTGCGTTTGCTGGGAAGCATTTAAGAGGCGCAGATAACAAGCTGAAGTATCTCAGGGATGCCCGAGCGGTGCAACTTTGTCCCACGCCGCCGAGCCGTATAAGAACCACATGCAGATAATAATATAGCATAGAGATGATCAAAACGTCCCATCACGCTCCCGCACATCCTCTATTCTGTCACTGCAGGACATTAATATGGCGAGCATGTCAACATGGTCAGATGAAAAACAAAAATAGCTCTGCATGTAGTGACAGTGATAATGACACATAAATTGGAGAGGCTTCTCTGTTGAAGGGCCATCTTTTCCTTTACAAAACACATGGGAGACGACAATTATGACAGAATAAATTGGACATCCAAAGTGATATTAACACTGCTTTACTTTTGAAGTGGCTGCACACGTGTAATATCAGCTGACATAAAACAGACAGGACAGGATATCACACAAATATATATACAGCATATAGAGATACACTCTGAGAAACAACACTGCAGGCCCACGACCATAGAGGGTTCTTCGGCTTGTCTTCATAGGAGAACCCACTTTGGTTCCTAGTTCCAACATGTAGGGTTATACCTCGAGTCTGTGAAAGGCTCCACCCGTAACCCCCTATGACAGGTTCTGCAGAGAGCCTATCTATGGTGTAATGCTACTCAGAACCCCCTGTCCAGAACCTTCCCACCTTCTAAAGGTGCTAAGAAGAACCCACCCAGGGGGTTCTACCAATAATCTTTTATATTTAATGGATTTGATCAAGAAACTATTTATAGCCCAAATGCTTTATCAAGAACAAACTCAGGGGGTTCTACCAAGAACCTTATTATATTTCAGGGGTTTTATCTACAACCCATCTAGGGGGTTCTACCGAGAATCTATCTATGTTTAAAGGGTTTTATCTTGAACTTACCAAGGGGGTTCTACAGAGAATTTTTTTTATATTCACAGGGTTTTTATCCAGAACCCATTGAGGGGGTTGTACTGGGAACCTTTTAATTCTTCAAGAGTTTTACTTAGAACCCACCAAAGTGGCTCTACTGAGAACCTATTTATATTCAGTATCTAGAACAAATTCAGGGGATTCTACTGAAAGTCTTATTATATTCCAAGAGTTTTATCTAGAACCCCTCAAGGAGGTTCTCCTGAGAACCTTTTCATATTTAAAAGGTTTTATCTAGAACCCACCAATATGGTTATACTGAGAACCTTTTTTATATTTTCAGGATTTTATACAGAACCCATCAAGAGGGTTCTACCAAGAACCGTTTTATATTCCAAGGGTGTTAGCTAGAAACCATCAAGGGGATTTTACTGAGAACCTTTTTATATGGCCAAGGTTTTATCCAGATCTCATCAAGGGAGTTTGACCGAGAACCTTTTTATATTCCCTGGGTTTTATCTAGAACCCACCACAGGAATCTGCTGAGAACCTTTTTATATTTCCTGGGTTTATCTAGAACCAGCTGAGGAGGTTCTACTGAGAACATTTTTATATATATCTTATATCCTTATTGAAGTGTCAACAGTCCTTGAAGAACTTTCCTCTGAAATGGGTTCTTTGGATGAAAAGGGTTCTTAATGGAACTCCTAGTCTTACAAAGAACTCTTGATGAACCCGTTCTTCAAAAAAAAATATTTCTTTAGAAGCAAATGGTAGTAGGAGTAGAATATCAGCCCTTCAGGAAGAACCATTTTGGAACCATTATTTCTAAGAGTGTAGCCTATACATACAGTATTTGTGTACTGTAGTGGGGATAATTTGTGTTCTCCTCAGTGTTCTACAAGGAGAATCAGATGGAGAATCAGACTGAGAATCAGATGGGGTGGGGACAATAGTCTACTGGTGGTGATGTGGAAATTAACTGCAGTGCTCCCACAACTATCCCCTCTCTAACTGATAGGGTGCATGTGTGGACAAGCACAGCTTTAGGGTCCAATAATTGTATCCTTGATGTGTCAAAACACAGTTTTCTTCCAGTATTGTGTGGAGCCGAGCCGTCACGCTTCCCGGTGAAAGGTAGAGTTTAGATGTGCCCTGGCTTGTGAAGGCCCTGGGTCTTTTTGCGCCATGAGCTAATTGTGTATATTATCACACATTTTTGGTCTCTGTCCGGTCCACAGCCGCGAAACAAGCAGGACGCCTATCAAAACCATTATTCCCAGGTGTGAAAAGCTGTCACCTTCGTATGTGTCACTTTTGTCTCTCTGCCTTGTCCCACTTACTGGCCCATTTTGCCTGGGCAGGTGAAATATGTGCCACCTGCCATTGCCTGCCTGTTTGGCCGTGGGATTGATGGAACACATTCGTAGGGAAGGTGATGGTAACTGACAGGGTCTTTACATCATTCTGCGTGGAAAAAGGGGCAATGACCATTAATCAATACTATTTTCACGCATTGAGCAGAAAGAGACAGGGCTGATTCTATTTCCGAAACCTTGCCCTTTTCTTCTCTCATGCTACAGTAAACAAGCAGAAAACAGAGAAAAATCAATTTTATTTTTTTTAAAGAAGAATTATTTTTTGTCACGCCGCTTACATGGAACGTTGTGGATGTACACCACACTGTTAGGAATGAGGGCTCCAAAAAGGTTCTTCCCGAAAGGCTGAGGTTCCACCTAGAACCATTTGCTTCTGAAGAACCCTCTTTTAAAGAAAGGGTTTATTAAAGGTTCTTTGTAAGACAAAGGGATCCATTAAGAACCCATTTATATGGAGGAGTTCATCAAGGGTTCTTTGCACCATAGTATAAAAGGTTTCTCAGTAAATCCTCTTGGTAGGCCTTTTCCACCACCATGGAACCAGCCCAGTTATTGTGCAAACAATAAATTTGAACCGGAGCATTTCTGGCAGGATTAACTTAGGTTGGAACCTGAAAGGCTGGAACCAAAAGATAGCACATTGTCCTTAGGAACCAAAGTGGGCGTCTCATTTTCCACAAGTCGGTGCTCATTGTTGACAACATCCTTAATTACAATGTTTCTCCTCAAAACTGGTGGAAACGTTGGCTGGTTCACCAGATAGCACCAAGGTTCCAAAAAACTTGAACAGAACTGGTTAAAGAACCAGAGATAATTTGGTGGAAAAGGGCCATGGGTGGGTGCTGGATAAATCCCTTGCAATCTTAAAGAGTACTTGGTAGAACCCCTGTATGGGTTCTAGATAAAATCCATGTAATATAAAAAGGTTTCTCGGTAGAACCACCTGGGTGGGGTCTAGATGGAATACAAAGGGATTTTCTGTAGAATCCAGTGGGTGGGTTCTAAAGAAAACCCTTCGAATATAAAAGGGTTCTCAGTAGAACCACCTGGGTGGGTTGTAGATAAAACCTTTAGAATATAAAAACATTCTCTGTAGAACCTCCTGGGTGAGTTTTAGATCCAAAAAATCAGTTCTCAGGATGTAGATAAAACCTTTGGAATATTAAGAGGTTCTCAGTAGAACTCCCGGGGTAGGTTCTTGTAAGCACCCTGAGAAGGTGGGAAGGTTCTTGATACAACCCTCAAGAGGTTTGTGGGTGGAATTATTATACCATAGAAGGGTTCTCTGCAGAACTTCTAAAGTTATTTTCCTAGATGGTTAGAGGTATAACCCTTTATTTTGAGTTCTCGGTAGAACTCTCTTAAAGGGTTCCAAGTGGAAATTTTCTACCAGGAACCAAAAACAATTCTCATATAGGGGGAACAAGCCGAAGAACCTTGAATGTTTCTAGTTAACACCTCTATGTCTAAGAGTGCGCAACATCACAACGAGAGTGATAATTATCAAGCTAGTAATTTTTGTCTGATGAAATGCTTGTTTTGTGTTTATGACCTGTCATAACAGCTACTAACCAAGGATCCAGGCAATTTTATGCTACATTTCATCACTGACTGACCCATGAACCATGTGCTGAGTGCAGAGAGCTAACTGCCACACCCTGTTAAGTGAAGGCACGCACCAACGGGTGCCAACTTTCCATTTACCGGCCCTGCTGACAGTCAGAGCCAGGGAAGCTCACTGATACTTCCTGGCAGGTCTCAACCCTGAAAGAAGTCACCTATCCTTAAAGAAGCGCCTTCAGCTCACCTTTTAATTTCACTTTACAATTTTTTTTTCACTCTAATGTTTGGGTTTAAGTGAGTGCTGCTGGAAGGAATTGCAATGCTGAGCAAAATCCAATCTGTTGATTAATCATCTGGCGTTACAGGCAAGATGACTTCCGCTCCAGCACACCGTTCATGGAAAAGCTTTTGTCATGCTTTATTTAGCAGAGAGTCATTTTGATTAGTGTGGAAAGATACTTTGAGAGGCACAATGACTAAATCAGACCTGTCAGTGGCTTTTACTTACTGAGGGGATGATATTGACAAGACAGGCAAAGGCAGCCGAGGAGATGGCGACTCAGGGCAGAGCTGCCCTCAGAGACACATAGCATTGCATATCCCTTTATGTATAATAATCCTATAATAATCACTTTATTTATATAGCATCATTAAAACAAAGTTACAAAGTGCCATATAAAATAAACACAGGGTGTCTACATGTATCAGCAAGCTAAATGTAAGTTTTTTAGTTTTAAATCTAAGTTTTTTGAATGTCACTGTTAAATTTAACTTCATGTTTTGCAATAAAAATAATCACATGTGAAAATAAAGGCGCACCCTTCTGAGTAAATACATAAAGTTCAAAATTATAAGTAAAGCAAAATGATGTGTATTAGAGTGAAGAAAAATATTTGTCCTAAATTATATTAATCACTAAAATTGTTCCGTCTCCATAACAACCAAAATGAGGTGACTTCACTGAGGCTGTATCCAGGAAGAATTCCAAGTTTCTACATTGAAAGTCATCATTATTATGGTTGTCTGTTCTGTAGTTTGTACATGATTTTTAAATAAACAGATAAATGTCATCCTGTCTCTTTTAGCCTTTAGACAGTCTGTTGCCATGTAATCAGTGTAGTCAACTTCCCTGTAGACTGAAATGATTATCACTTTTTGCAGCTTGTCTTTTGCCAAAGTATTGGTGGAGTGGGACTGTTTTTTACCCAGCAATGTTTTCTACACATTATTAACAAGCTAGCTTCTCCACGCCATCCAGGCAGGTGCTATGGTGGCCACGAGGGGACAAACACAAATAGAAAAAAAAAAAAAAAGTCCACCTTATGCAAAGTGGTGTACAGCACAGAGTATCTGCCATTGCTATTTTCTGACCAACACAGTTGTCATTTTCATTCCCAGGGCCCATTTTGTTTAGGTAGCAAATATACTTGCACCCATGGGTGTGCTGGTCTTAAATACGAGGTGTGATCAGGTGCATCTGGGGAAAACTGTGTGTGTTTCATTGATTGTTTAAATCCAACAGGATTGCTTGGGATCCAATATTAACTAATGTTCCTCTTCACATCCAAAAAGTCCCACACACAGTGGAACTTCATAATTTTAATTTCAAAGTTCAATATTTCCTCTGTCCTGTCAAGTTTATAATTACAGTTTGTAGTTTTGCTCATAAATATTATTAATATTTGAAGCTGTGACATATCATCCTTCAAATGATGTCAAGCAGCAAAGCTTCATTGTGTGTTGTATTGATGTATGAGTGTTTTGTACAACTCTATAATGATTTACTTTAATGATTAGAGAGGCTGCTTTCAGTCATTAGTAACGTTTCCATGTGCGCTGTAATGTCACAGGAGTCACGGATCGAATTGTGCATAAATGTGCACACGGAGTGTCTCTCTCTCTCTGGAGAGACATTTCACCCTATTTCACTCACCTACAGCCCATCCTCTATTAGTCATAATTTTAACTTTTATGACCTGGCCTGTCTGATTAATCTGACTTTTGGCCCAGCATTAAGACTACAGCCCTGCATTTCAACATCCCTGTTCACTTCTCCAGTCCTCTGAATCCTTCATTACTTAGCGATGCCCCGAGGCAGGTGCACCTGGCTCTTACAGGGAATGAGAGATGACACTCTGCTTTCATTCATGTTACATCCAAAACACACCAATGATTAATTAAGAGACTAAATGCAACCACTTTGCGCCTTATTTTGCACCCAGATTATGCACCATTTAAATAGCAAAGAGGAGCTGGACACGCCTTACAGTTGGGGTGTGCTACTGTGATCCAATACACTTTTTAAAAAAAAAAATCAAATTCAATATTTCCTCACAATCCTCTGGCTCCCCATTCTGTGTGTGCGCTGAAAAAAAAAATCAGATGTTTCCACACAACCCTGGCTCTGTAAATGGTAAACAAAGAGTCTCGGCCCGAGCTTCAAAATACTATTCCACACAATCAGCGATATGTGCCTGTGCGCAGGACAGGAGGACGTGGACGGGGAGCGGGAGGGATGATAAATCCTCTGAAGGAGCACCGAAGGAGGGTTTGTTTGACCGTTGACTACAAATATAAACAATCTTTCTCCAGAATAGCGCACTGTACCTTTAAATGCCCTTGTGCCATGCATGTTTGACCATGCACTATAGATGGTTTAAATAGGGCCCTAAGACTGTAACAGGATAACAGGATAACAGGCGTTCAAATTCAACTCTTATTGATTTCATCAAAGATTAAGTGTACAGGCATTTTGTGCTTGGAGTGAATCTTAGACTGTGCTTACATCATTCAATAAATAAATATCTAAGACTGACCCAAACAGAATAAAATCACTTACAGAATAGTAAATGTGAATTGAAGACTTTTTAAGGACTTGTGGCCACCCTGAAACATGTAATGAAAGCAAATAAGAATCAGAAAAAAAAATATTTTCATTTGCAAATAACAAAACATTATTCTCACTAAAAGTGCATTTTAACTGTGTTGAACTGAGGTCTATTTCCTGAAATATCAGCCATTCTTTCATGTTTTTCAGCACTTTATATCCTCACAAAGTGCTTGTGAGAAAGGAAAAAACACAAACTGACACCCTGCCTTAATATTTGCCATTCCAACAATCAATCAATCCTCCAACCGCTACAAGACGGCTCGACGTTTATGGGTTTTGCTCAGTCAGACGGCTTGACTGGTTGCTATCGATTCATGCCCCAGCCTCAAATGTCAATACCACCTCTTTTGGGTTGTGTCACTGGGAAAAAAAAAAAAAAAATCATCTTCATTGATCACAGCGGTCGGTGAGCAGGTGGCTCTCTTGCAGTGTGCCACAACAATTGAAAACACCGGTTGGTACGCCGGACGAAATGTTAGACAGGCAATTCATGGTCCAGTAGGTCACCTGTCAGCCACCGACAACAGTTTTTGAAGACACATCTTCACTGACCTGTGGCCACCATTAAGAGAAGCGCCGCACGAACCCCCCACGCGCGCACACACACACACGAGTGCACATGCACGAAAGCACACACTCACCCGCCGTATCTGCTTCAGTTAAGATCATGTGTTTAGCAAGAAAAATAGTCAAGAAAAGGAGCATAAAAAGTGTGTGTTTGGGGATGAAAGATCAAGTGAAAGGTCAACGCTGAGGCTGCATGGTGGGAAATGTGTTCAGTGGGTCGGAGATTCCACTCGTCTAAAGATCCGTGTTGTTCTTCAGTCCGACTGAAGCAAACCACAAATGGGCTGAATTTCTGTCAGTGTTAATTTGGGTGCAGCTCAAAGTGGGGGAAGAAATTTAAATGGCTGCTTGAATTCATGCATAAATGAAACATTCATGCCAGATGAAAACCACAACATAGCTGCTGTATGTCCCCATATTTGTTTTCTCCACGATCTAATTTAGAATATTTATAAGAGAAAAAACATTGTAATGAGAGCAATTCTAATTTAATACACAGTTTACAAGGCTATTACATTCAACTGGGCAGAGTCACTGAGGCATTAGAGGCTGAACTGGGCACGATTATTCTATTCTCTGCATGCTAATGAATTTAAATACGATGAACGGAAAATATGATGATGAATTAAACATGAATTCAAAGCAAATATCATATTAATGTTATTATTAAATCAAAACAGTGCTCAGTAGATTTCCATTCACTTTTAGTATCAGTGTGACAGCGCATTAAATCTCATATTAAATTTGTATTTAAAAAGGTTTAGGGTTGACCAGACAAAACAAGACTATAAATACAGCAGAAGACAAAAATATTTTATTGCACCATAAAAAAAAAAGATCTGATGCTTATCCTGTCATCTAGTTAACTGTTTGCTAAACCATCCTGGAACACTGATTGTCCAGTCATGGTTTAGCAATCCACAAGGTGGGACAGGGCAAAGTTAGTCTTTTGTTCCTGTTTGGACTGTGCCATGAAATACACGTATGTTGTTTGTCAATTTAAAGCATGATTTTATATTTCAAGAAAATGTCAGTCAGTCAAGTTTGTTGTACTTTAATCAGGGTTGGGAGGGTTACTTTAAAAATATATTCTGATACAATTACTAATTACTTGTTAAAAATGTCGTCAGAAACCTAATCCAAGTAAGTGTGTTGTTTGGTCTCTGAAGCTTAAGTAGGTGGTTAGTTTGTGTAGCCAATGTTAGCAGTCAGTCTGTTTAGCTAATGTTAGCAGTTGGTCTGTGTAGCTAAAGCACACCATTAATACACTTTTGCTAAATATAACTAATTTGATTACATCATATTTTTTGTAACTGTAATGGAATACAGTAACCTTTCTTCTTGTATTCTACTTACATAATCCTGTTACATGTGATCTGTTACTCCCTAAGCCTGGGTTTAGTTCAGTTTTGTGTGAAACCGCTCAGTGAACTACATCCCTGATCTCGCACAATATACATCATCAACACCAATCTGACGTCCCAGTATGAAAACACTCATTCACGCATTGTAGCTTCAGTAGCTAACGTTAGCTTTTGGAAGGAGAAAGTCATGATGTCACTCATATGATTTCTGGGTGTGTAGTCTTTCTACTTACATATCCTCACAGTTTTACGACAAACTGCAACTTTCTCAACTTGAATATAAAAATTATATATAAAAATTACTGGCAAAAATCATATGTGTGATTTGTGAAATGCACAAAAACTATGCAAAAATGTGAAAGGCTGTATCTTCAGGCAGTGATTGGTTTGTCCATACTGTAGAAATATGGCGGTGCAACATGGTGGCCTCTGAAGACAACCTGCACCCTCTGTAGATATAAAAGGTTCATTGTAAGGTAACGAAAAACACAGCAGTTCTTTCTTTCAGGTGATTATACACTAATGAAAATATATTCAAGAAATCTATATTCCATTTCTGTCATATTCTTTCAATAAGTCCTCGTAAATCTTATGCACTAGATCTTTAAATCTTCCACTGCTATCATGGAAAACTGCAGAAAAGAAGGTCCCAGCAGCTAAACAGGGTTACAAAGAAGGGATCAAAATGTCAGCGTACTACTACTCTTAAGGTGTTGTACAGTACATCCTTATTAAGGTGGTAATTTCAAGACTGTGAGCAACAGCAACAGTCCCTGTTATCAGTATCAGCATTATTCGGTGATGTTGACTTCGCGGGTGTTGGCCAAGTTCTCCCACTTCATGCCAGAAAAAGGCAGAGATGGGAGACAAAGAGCCTCCTCTTCCTAATCATCATGATAAACGATGAAAGCACTTTTCCCTTCCAAGTGTCATTCTCTCATGGAGAAAATCTTTTCCACTTTAGATTGGGGTGTTTGAAGTCACTCTCTGTCTTCTTGTCTCATTAAACATAAAAGAATGAAATAAAATTCAAATGAACTGTTTACCCTGTTACTTTAAAATGTGTAATTTACCCTCACTCTGCGAGAGAACTCACAATTACAGTGGGCTGGCTCTCCCAGATCCGTTTAGTGTATTTTCTATAACAAACCCCTATTAATCATTTCAGAGATCAAAGTGACACTGCAGAAGAATTTTAAATATTTAAATCTCCACTATTCAAATCTTATATCAGATCAAAGAATTTTGCTTTAATTTCGGGAGGCACATTGCCAGTAGATACAGAGACATACACAGAGATGCACGCAAACTCCAATTAAATATTGCAAATTTCAGTAAATCTCCATACTATTTTCATATCTGAGCAGGCCTCACACTGGGCGCATCTGAACCGCTGAAGAGGAGGCAGCTCCACGCGTAATTGATTATTATGGTCGGGCTTCAGATGTTACGCGGATGACAAGTAACGTAAAAGTACATGTCATTTATGATGGGATGACTGTTTCAGGGGGTAGCACAGCACAAATATATATAATATGTTATATGAGAAAGGTTTCAGTGTGTATTTGTATATTTTCACTGGTGTCAACATAATCCAGAGCTTAGATGGAGCTGCATTTTCTCATTAAGGCATTCTTATATGCAGAGTTTACAACCGGACCACAGCACTTTTCTTTCTTTTCTTTCATCTGAAATGTTAGAAATGTATTTAGAGCTGCAACTAACAGTTATTTTCATTATTGATTAATCTGCTGATTATTCTCAGGATTACAATTTCCCAGAGCCCAAAGAGACATTTTCAAATAGTTTCTTTTGTCCAACAAACAGTCAAAAACCCAAAGACTCTTCATTTACTGTCATAGATGACAAAGAAAAGCAGCAAATCTTCACATTTAACACTAGAACAACCAAGGTGGTCATTTTATGCAATAACTTTGTTTAATTAAAAAAATACAATGCTAACTTTTAAAAAGTATTTTTATTTCAGTCATAGGCGGTCATATTGACCACAGAAATTGCAGCTGTTTTATTCTTACTTTTCGCACAGTTGGAGATGCGTCTTGGTTGCTCAGCAACTATGACTGTCTCTGTCAATAAAACTTCACATGTGGTCTCCATTTCCAGGTTCTCAACATTAAAACAAATAATTACTTAATTAGACTTTATAAAAAAATAAAGTAGGGGAGACCAGGGACAGTTGCAACCCTTTTTGTCTCAGCCTTTATAACTGACTGACTTTTTGTGTTAAAGCTCTTAAATTTTGAAAAAAGTACTTATTACAAACAGCAATGCTCCAACTTTTTTTGATTTTATTTTTGTACTCGTTTCCACACTTTTCACATACACTATGATTATTTTTTGTGATGGTTCCAAGTGGAATTTTTTTATTAGTAATGTTAGAATAACATGTTTATAATCCAATAAAATACATTTAAGTGTTTCTCGCTCTGAATAATTCTATATTAATCTAAACTTTGAATTGGACCACTGATGGTTATTACCCTGCAGAAAAATACTGCTGTGAACATAGGCTAACCATATGGTTTACTACATTTGATGGCTGCATACTGATGAATATATAAATACATTTTACAAAATGTACATTTTGGTGTTATTTCATTTTTAAAAATATTAACTGACAGGATAAATACATACTCTTAGTTTGGTATTTATCATTAGAGATAACAGAGTTTGGAAGTCAAAGGTCAAAATGATGCTTATGGCCGTTCTAGTAGTTATGACACTGAGTCGCAGTACTTGTGTTAAGAAGGTGGAACCAGCAAATGTTTGACATCTTTGTGTGAAAAATGATGATATCTTTCTTCTGAATAATTGTTGCAGCTCTGTGTGTGTTTAGTGCCAAACATGACCTCTGGTGTTGTACCAGCTCATTCAGATGAGACTTGCCTGTGTACTTTCAATTACTTTACTAATATTTTCTATGCAGTATTTTAACTTAGTATCGATACTGTTGCTTAAGTAAAGTATCTGAGTACTTCTTCCACCTCTAAGGCCTCTGAGGATGTCACCACGATCAACACAAGAGTTCATTAATTTGATCTTATCCATCCACACCAGGATGAATATAATCCAGTGATCCATATGGTAAGATAATTTACTCTAAAATCAAAATTCAAGCTGTGTTTCATGCACAACACAATGATACAGGCAAAAGATGACCACAGAAAATTAATTAAATTAAAGTAAATTGTTCTCAAATATTTGTTCCTGGCAAAAGAAAAGGTCCCCATAACAACAACAACAATAATGATAATACCTATATTTTTAAATCTAACCATTTAATAGATTACATTCTAATCTAACAATCTCTAACTTAACATAGAAATAAAATATCTTTATATAAAAATAATCTTCCTCCTGCCAGTCAAGCATGTGCACATCACTCCTATTATTGTTCTTTTTTTGTTTTTTTATTAGTGCTGTTTTCTATTTTCTGTTATTTATTACGTTTAAAATTTTTATTTATTGTGTGCGCTCAGAGTGAAACACTCTCTTGTTAAGTTTGTATGTATGTTAATCTGTGTTGACGTGGTGCAAACATTTTAATATGTCTGATAAGTTTTGCGATACATTTCTCTTGGGGTACTCTTTCACAGAAGTAAGTAGGAGCGTCAGAGAAATAGGCTATGTCAAATTATTCCAAGGGACATATACGAGGGGCTCCCTGGTACATGTTCTATCTTATGAAGGGTGCTTGCCTGAGAAAAAATTGAGAACCTCTGACCCGATGGATTGGATGAAGTTCAGGAAAGGGAAACAAAGTTTGTGGAACAGTGGAAAATGTCACACACAGTTTGTGAATCAGCTGAGGGCAAAACTGTAATAATTGACCCTCGGCAGCAAGTAACAAACTTTACTGTTAACATATATCACAAGATTATATCTCAGGATTTAGAGTTTGTAACAATGGCAGGACCCCTCGTCCCCTCTGTCCTTTGTCCTCTGGCTTATGACCTGAAAATCAGTTGAGCTCTGCCATCTTGAACTACGTTCAAATGCATCTCAGTGGAGACAAGGAGCAAGGAGAAAGGCCAAGTGTTGCCCTTATCTGAATATGTGCCAAATAAATTCTCCTCGTTCACATCTGACACAGTGAATGACCTGTTACTTTATCAATAGCCTACATTAAATCTACATTAGTGTCCTGGAAGTTTTCTGAGTGGCTTCTGTCCAAGGTCCTGAAGTCTCTCCCTGTCTGCTGGGAGTAGGAATGTCTTGTTTTTGTCAGATCTCTCTGAGTTTCATGGAATTTTCACTGATTTAAATGAGACTATTGTTATTTTTCCTCATGTTGACAAGTTTGGATTAAAATAAAGTATTATAAATATTCCCAGTCTCTCAGGCAGTAGTTTGGACTGTTTTCTGCTTTTATGCCACGATTAAGTTAAAAGTGTTATTTTATCTGCCTCTTCATTTGAATCCATGTGCTTAACATTTAAAAAAATAAAGAAATACGCCTACAGTATTTCAAAGGACCACTGGTGACTGGCTGCAATGTTGTGAAATACCTATAATATAATGAAACAGGCTTGTGAAATACTGTAAACTAAAATGAAATGGCCTTTACAGCCATGTGTGAGGATGAATGGAAAACTGCACGTCAAACAGTTCAATCAATTCTTTTAACATCTGTCATATTCAGTGGAAACATGAATGAAATTAGGTCAAAAGTATACCTTTAAACAGAAACTCATCATCTGATACTACTGGACATTATAGCTGATGACGCTTCAGACAACAAAATATACAGAAAAATGTATTGTTATGTGACAGGTGCAGAAGTAACATAGTACAAAAACTTTATTACTGTGCTTAAGTAGATTTTTCATGTATCTGTACTTTACTTGAATATTTATTTTTCTGACAACTTTTTTTTACTTTTACTTTGTACATGCTAACACAAATATCTGTACTTTCTATTCATTCTATATGTACTTTTAAACTTTGAGAACACTTCGGAGTCTGTACTTTTTCATTTTTTTCTGAGTAAAGACGTTAGATCAGTACTTTTTACAATAATTGTAGTACCTGTACTTGTACTTGATGTACCTGCACAACATGTCATTGGTATTTGCTGTTTTTCAGCGCTAGAGGCTGATAAAACAGTACCTGCATTATGGTATAAATACCAAAAAGACACTTTTTAAAAAAATATATATGACATTAATCATCACTAGATGTTGTGGCACCAGTATCTCAGACCTAAATAAATGAATGTGTTGCTCCACCAGACTCCATTAACAAATAAAGTAATTATATACCTCATTCAAACTCAACAGAAACAAAACAAAACTCACCAAAAACATCTACATTACTTTTCCCACTGCTGTAACAGTTACCAGCTCTGGTTTGGTCCAGATAAACCCTTTATTCACCAAATCAGATGTGAAAATATTCTGGCTCTACGTTTCAGTCAGCAGCCACAAAATGGGCTGAACAGGCAGCTGCACCCATCAAAGTACCTCCACTAAAAGTGCTTGTTTTTTTCAGTGACAGACTTTGATTGTTATTTTAAGTGTCGGACAACATTATGGAAAGGATCATGACAGAGACAAACATGGGTCTTACCGCTAGGAAAAGGCTGGCAATTGTTGTTGTTGTTTTTATTTTTTGCTGATTAATTGTCTTTATGCTAAACCCCATCAAATACAGTATTTTACTCATAGATCATTGTAAAACACACTTCATTCAAACTCTACATAAACAAAATAAAACCACAAAAATAATTTTTGTAGCCTTTCCATTGTTCCAACAATCACCAACTCTGGTTTGGTCAAAATAAACCCTTATTTCAGAGAGTTAAACATGAAAAGAAAGTGCTATTATTTCACTCTGCTCAAAGTCAACAGTTTCACATATGTGCTAACATGCATCCATGGCCAGACTGGCTACTGAAACAAACAAGAGAGACACTCAGATTACAAACAAACAACAATACAACAACACAAACAACACAAACCACACACTGCAATAAACCTAATATGTTCTGAATGAGAGAAAAAAAAGCCATAAGTAATAAAATGGAAAAGGAAAAGTTTAAAATATGATCTCTCCAAAAATTCAATTTCTAGCACAGGCATTTTGTGAGGAAAAAAGGGGTAAACCTCATACAAATTACAACAGAAGTGTTTATTACCAATAAAAGTATGGGTATACTTGCATACAAGATAACATAAACTGGAATTAATCCATATTAGCATCCTTTATATTACTTCAAAAATATCTGTGGCTGCCAAATTGACACTAATCAACATAAATGTTGGCAATAATGAGCATAAACTGAAACATGTTTACTTTGAAGTAAAACTTCAACTTGACCCACTGATATGTCTAAGAGTTAAGAATTTCCTTTTGGACATGCACTGGACTACATCCAACTCCATGTCTCATATAAAACAGTTTCTGGTTGATTGTGGACAGCAATCAACCCTTTGTGTGGACATGAGACAAGAAGACATGCATACATCAGTTTTCGGTTTGCCAATGGGGAATCGTGGCATCACTAATTTCAGTATTTTACAATACTTTCCCTCACTTTTAATATTCTACAAAGGACATATTTATGAGAAAAGAACAGTCAAAAGAGTTTCTGATGCAGTTTGTGTGGGGACATGTTGTATCATGCCATGTGGAGGGAGTCTGACTTGAAAATTACGCATTTAATTCTACAACCAATCATAAAAAAATCCATGTCAGTTGCTATGTGGGGGCAACAAAGCTCCTCTGAGCTCAACAATGGAGAACTGAAGCCGTTATATCCCTCCTTTAACACAAACAGTGATTTTACCTGGCCTAAATCAATATCCGTTTAAGTGCACACTATAGTTAAAGCATTTTACTGCTTTACTTCGCTGTTAGACCATCTTACCAACGGGGAACTGAAGCTGCCGTCTGTGCTCTCTTCACAGCCACAAAACTCCACTGAAAAAAAAATAGTCATTTTCCCTCGCAGGACACTGGAGTTGCTGGTCTACCATCTACTGCTGCTTCCATCCACAGCAAGTAACGTTAGATCAGACCAGAACAAAAGTATTAAAACACACCAAAGTCACACTGAAGTCAAAAAGTAACACAAACTTATACAACTCTTGTGTCCTGCAAGGTAAAAAGACTGTTTCTGTCCATGCAAGAAGCAGAGAGCAGAGACGGAGGCTTTAGTTTGTAATACGACAACAAAACAAAGCGTTGAACATGTTACAAATATAGTGTACACTTAAGGCCCCAACACATGAGTAGCAGAAAAAACGCTTTGTGCTGGCTGTCCTACTGTTTTCCTATGGAGAGAGCCAACCAAGTGGCACCGCTCCAAGATCAAATTACTTGAACTTTGACCTCGTTTGTCACCGACCTTTCAAAGTGCAACCAATGAGATAACGGTTGTATGTGACGTTAGGCAGAAGAGACCGCAGATGTGTGGAAGTGACACAAGCAGAGGTAGACACTGGTGTCGAGTTTTGCAAAGCAAGACTTCCCTTCCAGACATGACCGAAGAAAAGTGTTTCGGGGTTCCCCAAACTCTATAACACAACATTAAAAACAGACTACGACCTCGCCAGTAAACGTAACGCCTGGCGAAATGTGAAAAGTCATGTCGGGCTAAAAGATCTGTTAATCATATAGTTTATGAAGTTAACTATTTCCAGAGCTAAAGGAAGCTCAGCTGTTTGTATACCACGCAGACAGGATGTAGCGGTTGTAGCACTGTGGTGTGTCTCTCTGCGCCCTACATCATAGTGAGTCCAGGACAAATTTCATATCGTGTGAAGACCCCTTTAATCTGATATTAACTTTTTTAGATGGTCCTTTGTTTAGGAGGCTAAAATACGTGGGACTCTTGAGGCAGCTGTCAATCAAATGTGAGCTTACACGCCCACGCACTTGAAAAACAAATCAAAACAAACAGCAAATGATTTGTTTTTTAACCAGGTTTTCTAATAGTTATGAGTATTTATTTTCATTCATATCTCTGTGGATCCTTAATGAGAAACTGAACTTTGATATAAATGCATTTTTACTATTTCAAGCCAAGTTTTCAGAGGCTTTAAAGAATAGTTTATTTGACTAAACTTTTTTTTTCATTGGACAAAAGATTCAAATCAGAAACTGAGAGAAAAAGTCAAAAGAGTGAGACTCTGAGCATGAAATGAAAATTCGATGGCAGCTTATTGATGCTTGGTGTCATGAACACATTTCAGTCTGTACAAAAACCCAGCCTTAGTCATATGTGACTGACATCAGTTCAGCATGACACCTCTGCTATTGCTTCCTCGCATCTCTCCTATGTGTCGTAAGTGGGAGGAACTAAGACGTTAACAGCTTAAAAAAAACCTCAGGAGCCACAGCGGCGTCTGGTTTATTCCCCGGGAGCTGCGTCTCTGTGACGCACATTAGGCTGGACTGCCGATCCTCCTGGCCGAGGCGAGAGGCTCATCCATCTTTTTCACCGGTGATCTCACATTCCCCCATGACAATGATGGAAGAAGATACTAAATCTCCTTTCAGTTGCTCTCACTTTCACCTCTGCACTCTCTTCTCTCCGTTGCACCAGCAGCTTGATTAGTAGATTCTTTGCCGACGGCCTGCTCCCAGCCTCAGGGCCATCAGCTGCTCCAAGACGCCAATAACATTTAACGCAGTCCACTGATACTCAAGAAAGGTGGTAGCGTGACTTGAAAAAGTAGCTGAAATAATTAGTGTTTTCTCGAGAACTGGGACAAATCATGTCCTAACAAAAAAACTTTCTTTAATGATTTATCCATTTGAAACAACTGTAATTTATGACATGTTAAGTTTGCTTTAATTTTTTTAATTTCTAAAATTGTCCTGTGCCAGAAAACAGCCTTGTTACAGACAAAAACTCCCAACTTCCAAAAACTTAAAAATGTCTTAAAATCCTTTAAAATCTAACTGTTAGAACACCTACTGATAACCCCAGGTTCCTTCAACTCCACCAGATTATTACAAAAACATGAATTAATCAGGCATATAAAGGGTTAGCTTTACCCTAAGGACCCCTGTCTCACTTCCTGGTTAAAAAAGATGAGAATACTGCTCAAGCAGTGATAAAATTTCTATTTTTCTACAAATTCATTCAGTCATTTTGCTATCAGATGTGTCACGTCAACTCTGTAGTCCATCTTAATCAAAGCTAAATGAGAATGATGGTTTAAAAATGTGTATTTTTTCAATTAACATTAAGAGAACAACTTAAAAAAAAAATTAAATAGCTACTCACTATGACTATGCTGTGAAACAAAAAAAACATAACACTAATAATAATTCCAAAAATCACTAAGGACTTGGCCAGGTACAAAGTTTAATAGCCAAGAGTTTGATCTTTTAAAGGATATTTTCCAGCATAATTGAAGAGTCAAAATCAAAAACCCCTCGAAAAATATGATTTTGTCCCGTTTCCCGAGAATGAGTTCTAATAACAAACAATGTGAGAGCTGCTGAAACAGTTGTACCCTGCATTCAGGTGTCTTGCAAAAAAAAAAAAATAAGAGTATGATATGCAACACAATCGGTTCAATTGAAATATATAACCCTGTCTAATTAGACTGTGACACGATATGCCTCGCGAAGTAATTGCCGTTGTGTCCCTGTCAAGCTGTCTCATTATCAGCGCAAATTGGATGGATCTCTCCCAATCAGATTACCAGCGAGCGATCAAACTTCTCAGAAGGAAGCGCGGGAGCCTGGCAGGTGGAATACCTCCATTTTACTGAAAAGGTGGCCATGCAAATCAGTCAGCTGGCAACGCCGCTCCGAGGAGTTCCTTGTGAAAATTGCATAGAAATTTCCAAATAACGGAAGGCATGACACCTCTTTGAAAAATGCAAAAGTGAACAGATGGATGTGTGCCACCAAAAGATCTCATTGCGGCGGGCTAATACTACGCCTTTGACTGCAATCCCTGCTTGATGTTATCAGTTCATCTTTCTCTACTGTGTTTTTCCTTTTGCAATGGGAGAAACATTTTCCCTGTGGATTGGAAGGTTTTCATGAGCAGGCAGAAGGAGAAAATATTGTTGACATTAAACTGTTCCTCTTTAAGGGAATTGTTGTGACAAGGTGGAGCTCCCATCACTCGAAATAGCAGCTGTGTGCTGTTTACAAAGGGGCCCAAAGCAATGTTTGTTTCCATTGAAACGGTGGCAACTTTTCCTGTCTTTGTAATGAAGAAGCTTCTGGCATTATATGTCTGCTCTCACATCTACTGTCATCATAATACAATATTTTTGTAGCAACAGTGTTAGTGTTGTTGCAAATTTACAACTTATTCTGCTGTTATTATGATGTTTTTTAATTATTACCACAGCCTTCCTGTTTTGTTTTCTATTTTCATTCTTGTTAGGGACTGTGGGAAAATAACTGCAGTGGGGAGAACTGAACCTTAAGGTTCACGTTTTTATAAAACAGCCCACCTCAGCTTCATTAATTAAAATAGACCCTCCTCTTGATTTAGAAAAACACTGCAACACCTTAATATTATAATCAGCGTTGTGTCAGAATACTTTCAAATGTAGTCAGTTAATGATTACAAATGACATTGCAATTTTTGTAATTAGTAAGGTAATCCATTGGATTACAAAAACATTGTAATCTAATCTGATTTCTTTTCGATTGCTTCAAACTCAAACACTTAAAATGTTGCACTTTGTACTAAAAAACTGGATGCAGCCACAGAAATTCAAGGTCCACAAATAATTTTTGTTTTCTCTTTAAACATCTCAAAACATTTTCAAGGCAAATAAAATGCATTTTTATTTTTAGGGTTCATTTTGTAAAGCAGTTGTCAAAGAAACTCCATATGTCAGACATGAATTTTATGAGTTAATAGATCACTGGTTATCATGAAACAAAGGTTCAGAATTTTAAAATTGCCATATTTTAAAGATGTAATCAAATATGTAATAACTAATTATTGATAATGTAACTATAATCTAATTAAACATTTTCTTCAAATGTAATCTGGGCTCATTTTAGTTACTTATTTTATAATCTTTTTGTAACAAATTACATGTAATCCATTACTATGTGCTGAATTGTTTAGAAACTCCTGGTGCACTACAAATGCAAATAAAGGCAATAAATGTTCATAATAACAGCATTTCTTTTTAGCAAACAGGGGCGTAACTATGGACAGTGCAGGCAGGGTGGTTGCACTAAGGCCTGTGGGGGCCACATACAGAGAGCGGGCCCTTCCAACAGTGTGTTGTGAGGAGAAAAGGCACGAGTGAATGATTCAGACTGACACTTCAAAAATCAAGAAAATAATAAATGAAACCCATATCTGTCATGGTTTTCATTTTTGGGGTTAAAATAAAATGATATGCTTATTCTACATGTATATAAGAAACAAGGGATAATGTACAGTGAGCAGGTCATTATTTCACAATAATGACCCATTCACTGTACATTATCCTCCCTGTTCCATGGCTATGTACCAAAAAATCAATAATTTGACACAAAATATTAATTTTCAAATTATTTTAGTGATTTAAAAATGATTGTATTGCTTGTCTAGAGTCTATGATCAGAACTGTGTCCATAGCAACGGTCTGCTATACAGAAATAAGAGACCTTTGATACTGTAATTGACCAATCAGAATCAATTACTTAACAAGGCCATGTAATAAACCACAAAATATAAAGAATATCTAAGAAAAATTTGTATTTTTCATTTTCTTTGGTATTTTTGTCATATAGAGATGCAGTGATGATTGCCTGGTATATTTATATTGATGCTGTCTAATGTCAAGTCTCTATTTGATCATGTTACGACTTTCACCATCTGAGCACAAACCATGGTTGTTACTGCTTTCTCTTTGACATCTCTACTTTCCCAATACGGTACACTCACTAACTCATTCAACAGTAAAATCCAACACAGTAGCTGTGTTTACATAGACCATAATATTTCAAAAATAATCAGAATAATATCCTAATTAGAACAAAAGTACCTCATGTAAACACCTCAGTCTGAGGAGGCCGGCCTGATTCGGCGAAAAGAGGAATCAATTTTCACTTGTGTTGAGAGGTGTGGTGTAAACCTTGGATAATCATACATAACCTTCCCCTTTTTGACCCCAAGTTTCCGTACAGTCCCTGACTGTGGAGAGAGGTCGGTGCAGATATCCTGTCTACCTTGTGTTTTCGTTAAGGCGGTTAAAAACACAAACTTGGCTTACTTAATCGACCCCTTGGGAAGAGCTGCAATGATTTGCCGGTGTGAAGTCTCAGGCAGGAAGTCAAATCAATGAACTGGCCTGGGCTCTTAATTACTGCTCCTTTTGCCACTGTAAGGAGAAATCAATTATGTCAAGTATTCAAAGACGGGAGACAAGGCTGCAGCGCAGTGCACAGAGCAGACACACTTCATAGACACAAAGTCACATCACAACTACAAAAGCCCTCCTCTGAGTTAACACGGCGGTTTCTACTCCACAGCGCTGCTCATTCTGAGCCAGTCGATTCAAACGTGTTGTTACAATGACAATAGCATAATTGAAAGTGACAAGAAAAGAAAGACATGGATGTTAAACAATCAATCAAGTATAGGTGACTCAAGGATGATTTATTGATCTAATAATGAATGTTGAGAAAAATATTATGTTTAAGAAATAATGCAGCGAAATTCCTTCCTTTCCTTTAAAGTCATGTTGATTTAGCAGAGACTTTTATTGTGAAAGATAAAGCCTAACACTTTTGGAGACCTATTTCCTGCTTTTTTTTATGCTTGCTACAGTACTGTTCTGTAATTACAAGTATCACAATATTAAATTAATGTAACTTGATTACTTTCCCTTGCTTTTGGATAACCTCAATATAAAACACAGTATAGCCTCATAAAGTGTTTTAAGGGCTGCAACTACTGATTATTTTCATCATCGATTAATTGGTTGATTATTTTCTCAAGTAATCAATTAGTTGTTTGGTCCATAAAATGTCAGAAAATGTTGATACATGTTGATCAAAGCTCAAGATGACGTCCTCAAATGTCTTGTTTTGTCCTGAACCCAAAGATATTCACTTTACCGTCAGAGAGGAGTAAAGAAACAAGAAAATATTCACATTTAAGAAACTGAAATCAGAGAACTTTGACTCTTTTATTCTTAAAAAATGAGTGAAAATGATCAATCCATTATCAAAATAGATGCAGATTAACTTAATAGTTAATTGATAATAGTTTGTTGTTAGATTTATTAGTTTGTCCAGCTGTTCCTTCCTTTGTTTTGCACAATTTATTGATTAATTGATTGATTTAAAAACAAAATGGTGAAATTTCCACCCAGTGAAGCATTTTGTCACTAGAGGCCATGATACGGAGTTGGAATTCTAGTAATAATTCCCATTTTTACTGAATGTTTCTGAAATTTGATTATATATTTTTCTATCTATAACGTACTGGATATCATTTTTTTTGTATCCAGATTATATAATCCCGTAATTTGTAATCTGTTACTCTCCAAGCCTGTTTCTATTAAAGGAAATGTTCTTAACTTCTTCTTGGCTTTTCACTGGAAAGATGTTCATTCTCTTTGCTCTGTATATTGACTTTGTTTTGTTTCTCAATGCTCTCAATGATTTTTAAGAACAAATTAGAAAATACAATTAAAAATAAATGTTACATTATATTGAATTTTTACTTAATCATTCATATACTGCTTAACACTGTAGCATTACTGTATAAGATGTTCATGTGGGAACTATTTTTCCTTTTGGTGGAAAGAAAGTAGTTCTGATTGATTTTAAAGTAGTTCTGGTAGATTCTTCTGCAGAAGGAAAGTAGTTCCTACATGAATCTGCTCACAACAAGGTCTGTGGATTATCTTGAATTACCAAGTCAGAATTTTTGGAAAGGCACTTGTTTTGAATTTTTCAAATTTTTTTTTTTTTTTTGGCTCTTTGAGCACCACAAGCTGAGTGCCATTTAGTCCCATAATATTGGAGTGAAGGCAGACATCTCTACAGCTGATCTCTCCAAAACTCTACAACTCACATCAAAAACATCTGGATGGATACATAGCAGCACAAACCAGGAGAAAAATATGTATTTTTGATTTGGGGGTGAACTGTCCCTTTAAGGCATGTTGCAGAATGCCTTTTTGGTCACTCTATCTACCTCTTTCCTTTTGTCTCAATTTCTCTTAGCTACAGGTAAATCTTCACTGCACTGCAACCTTTACAGATTTAATAATAAATTCATGTGGTGGTCATACAAAAACTGGATTCAAAGTTTTACTCCAATCCTCTGCAGTCAAATTCAAATTACGCTCAGAGCTTCAGTGTAACTACTTTTTCTCTCCCTTATTAAAATTGTCTGTCTAATGGCTACTTTGCGGGCCTTACTATGGCAGATGATGAAATTTTCATGACCAGTGAACTATTCCGCTTTCACATTAGGGCCCCACAAAGCTGAACCTGAAAGCACACGATGTGCATATCATCCGTCCTCATTAATGTATGCATCGGTCCATCCATGATAGAAGCCGGCTCTGTCTTTCACGCTACAGCACAATCCACCATGAAGGAAGACCGTACAGTATACACTTGTAATGTGATCCCATCTTCTGTTCTCTGTCTCTGAGCACAGAAACTGTAGTTCAAACGGGGGCTTTTGTCTCAGAGCAGGAAGCCAATTTTCTGTCAGTAGTTACACTCAGTCTTGAGCTGGGTGATAGATTCCTACTGCTGCTACTTTATAAATCACATGTGGACATCATATTCATTTGTCTCCTTCCTCTACTTCACTGCTATTGTGGTAAAATACTAGGAAAAAGTATTACTGTGTATTTATTGTTGCTTTCCAAGTTTCCTCTCGCCTCGTGATAATTCTGTAAAATGAATGCATATAATGCAGAATGTGATATGTTTTATTAGTATTTATTGTGTACTAAATCAAAGGTACTATGGGTGTTTATGGGAAGCCCAAAACAAAGTCAGTTAAAAAGTAGGGCCCAGCTGATGTATCATCCACCAACATTATTGGCCTGATTTGGACCTATCACAGCTATATCAGTATCTGCATGTATGGTGTCCCCTATGCATCTATGAAAACTTTTTTTTAACAAAACATAATGGAGATTGTTAATTTCCTTTTTTCATTTATTATTTAATTTGGTTCAGATCAATCTGAAAAGTTTGACAGTCTGGACCAAACAAGGTAGGCGTCAAAGAGCCCTTACTCTGCCTACCAACCTCCTCAGTTTGAGGCTCTCAGCAACAAGCCCACTGGTTCCAACTACAGACGCAACTGAAGAGCTTCATTTCTTTTAAAAATACTCAATGGTTTCCTTGAAGCAGCTGGGCACTGTCGTTTTCAGCAAACGTTATTAAACATGGACAAAAGAGACTACCTACAAAGCACCCAAAGGCATTTAAATGTTCTCTTTTGGCCTCAATCCAATCGGTCTGTTGTGACCTTTGTTTAGCCAAAAGATTGGAAAACTGGGCCAAATCCATCAGATGTGGTCCAAATGTGGGCCAATATTAAACGTTGAAATCTGGTTCTTGTTTGGTCTGTCTTTGGTCCAAAGGGAGACGAAAAATAGACATTGAAATTTGGACCACACTTAGCCCCACCCAATTTGGTTCAAATCTAGCTAAAAGATAGGTGAAATTCGGTTCATGTTTGGTCTGTCCAATTCGGTTGAAATGTAGCACAAAGACAGAAATGAAATTTGGATCTTTTTTGGTCTGTCAAATTTAGTCCAACTGTGGCCCAAAATTAGACACTGACATTTGGACTGTGTTTAGTCTCTCTGATTTGGTCCAACTGTAGCCCAATCCTAAACGTTGAAATCTGGACCATGTTTAGCCGACCCGATTTGGTCCAAATCTCGCTCAAAAATATTTGTTTAAATAAATGTTGTAATTTGGGCCAATCTGGTCCAAATTTGGATTGTGTTTAGTATGTTTTAACTCTCAACAACAACTTTTCACACCTTCCCCTTTCAAATAAAGTAATAAAAAAAGTCAAATAAGACTGGACATAGATGGACATCCTTAAGTAGTTGTCTTTTCAACGACATGAAAAAGACATTTCACTTTCAATCAAAATCAAAAATTTCTTAGACGACTGGCAAAGCCATTTTTTCAACGTCTTTTCGACTAAATTTTGCCAGGTGGGTATTTTCAGCTGAGGATTCATTCACATTTGGTGCCACAGTTAGTATTTAGTGAGAGCCTCACTGATGTTCGTTTTATTCCTTTAAGATTTTTATGGCATTTTTGCCTTTATTTGATAGTGACGGTAGAGATACAGACAGGAAGTTCAAGCAGAGAGATGTGGGTGACATGACTTGTGGGATGTCAGCGGTTAACCATTAATTGGGCAACCAGTGCAAATATTTTTGATCCCTGTCAGTCTATAGATTAATTTGTATTCCCATACATTCTGCTAACAGCTTCACTAGCTAGCAGTCTGAAGTAAAGGTAAGTGAGGAGATCACTTAGCAAGACCTGTCATGTCAGCAACACTTACAATGAGATAACATGATAGTAGCTGGTGTTTTAACAACCAGCACGATGTCAGTTATCACACAGTGGACAGATGTGGACATCGTCGCATTCATAAGTACATGCATTAGCAGGTACATTATGGTGTTGAGTAATGACTCAGTGCCAACACTGATGTGAGTGGGATATTCTAACAGGATTAATGACAACAGACTGCTCTAAATCCTAATGGAATCATTTATATGCTGAACATGAAAAAGTATCTTGCATTAAGTATGTAAATGCATCATTAGCACATTAGAAACAATTGAGTGTAAGAGAAAATACCATGACTTGTTAGACTAATTGAATTAGCAGGTCTGTTAAACATGCATAAATAGTGACTGCACTCCAAGGACAACAAGTGGAATCAAGGTAGTGATTCTCTTTGTTGTCATTTCCTTTTAGAGGGAGCGTTATCAGCCAGGTCTGCTCTCATTTCACTTCACCTCGCTCTTTGCACGCTTACACAGGTTTTACACTCCAACATTTAAGGATGGAAAGTTGTGTGCAGAATTTTTAGGTATTTTTGAGCTACTTCTGGGAATATATTTCCTTAACAAATATGTTCAAGGATAAAAGGATAACAATGCTGGTGGTTCAGTTGGTCTGTCTGTCAGTCCGTCTAACAGTATGACCCAGATGCTCTGACATTTAGACTTCATCCTTACAGAATAATCACTAATTTTACGCCCCCCACACGTTTCCTCTAGCACCAAAATCAGAGCAAATTTCCACTTAAGCACAAGAAATCTAAAAATCTAATGGGAACATTGCCAGGGTTATTGTTGCACAAGTTTGTGACCTCCAAGCTGGCAAACTCCGAGCGTAGTTCTACCCAACTTCAACTTGAGTGGTTGTTGTAAAAGGCCTCGGCTGCAGGCGCCACCTCCCTGATCTGCATACCCACTTTTTTCTTTGTCAATTTAGTATCTACTAACAGAGTTTTCTCATAGCAGTAATAGACTTTTAAGTGTCTACGTAAGCCATGAGAGTGAGCCAACATGCACAATAATAAAAGATGCTGGACCTGACAGTGATGTTGCTGGGTACAAGTCCTAGTAAATCTCTGAGGCATTAAAATCCTAAAGGATGTAGTAAACTCATCATCGATGTTTCCCAGGGGATGCACCTTATTTTTTCCCTGATAAACAAATCTGTGTCAAGATCATAGGAATAAATATTAAAATATCATTTAATGTGTGTGTATGGCAGATGAATATATTGTCTTATTCAATTTTTGAGGGTTTCCCCTGATTGTCCACTGAGGGGTTGTTATATTCAGTCAGTGTGTGGATTAAGCTCGGGTCACAGTAAAAATGAATCTGTGTTGTTTTCGCTGCCACAACAAATAAATAAAAAGTCTCTGCTTTCAAATTTTGAGGGGGTTTCTAATACTCAAAGATTCAAGTTTATCTGAAGAAGAAAAGTAAATTCACTCTACAAAAGATTCAAGGTCAGCAAGACTTTCTTAATTTATTGCAAGTTTGACTCAAAACTCAAAAATCTAGTGAAGGCAGTTGCCTTGAAATTATGAGTTTCTAAAAGAAAATTATTTATAGTGTAATAATAACAACACACCATTAGAAATCTCTCAATAAGGCTTTTTTCATCTTATTTTCATTAAGGATAGTGTTTATTATTAATATGCCAATAGGGCCATGACAATTGAGCTAGAAGTTTTTTTTTTCTTATATTTTATATGTACTTTGCAGTTCATTAACATTATAATAAACTTAGTCTGGGAGGACAGTGGTGATTTTTTATTTGCTTATATATTTTACCTGGTGATGAGAAAATAACACAAACTGCCCAACATACAACTCTTAGCAGCCAAGTTGAATTTCATCTGCGAGGCCTATAGATGACGTTTCAATCATAAAAGTTCGTAGAAAACACCATTACATGGTCCAGGAATTTTCTGGCAGACTGTAAAGACGATTATCATTCACTCATTCATTTTCTGTAGCTGCTTATTCCCAAAGGGTCACAGGGGTTGGGGCCTATCCCAGCTGACATTGGGCGAGAGGCGGTTTACACCCTGAACAAGTCGCCAGTTCATTGCAGGGCTGACATGTTAAGACAATTAAAACAGCCAAAATCATAGGTCTCCCAAATACTGATCAATCATCTGATTTTTTCTTGTGATTTTTAAAAATCACAACGCTAGCTTGTTCACTTTCACAACAAACTCGTGGACATATAAAGGAGAGCTGGACATTGCGTTGGAGGCGGGCCTCCGTTCATTCCTGTGAGAGCTGCTGGAGTTTCCACGTTGTGCAGCCAACAGAGCAAACGCATGAGAGGCTTCCTTCGACCAAGCAGCTAGCTCCTAGTTTAGCCTCCGCTAACTTGACTGGGATAAAATCATTTAATTGTGTGGCTCTTCAAGACTTTCCAAATGTCAGTTCAAAAGACATTAGCAGGGGTTATGCTGCTCAAAACAATGCATCCACCATTTTGCAGCCACGTCTTTCACAATATAATTCTATGGGGAGAAATATCTTTTTGGTCTGTAGAGCATCATGTGATGTTGCCATTGCACAGATAGGCCACTGTGTCAAACTGGCTTCATAGTACAGTGCTTAAGTACAAAAAATAAAAGTATTGGTTGTGCACTAAAATAGTTCTTGTCAGTGTGTATGATGCATTTTAATGTTGTAGATGTTTAAGGACATAAAATACATGAAAACCTATCAACATCACTGACCTGACACACATAACTGCAGTGCATTGCATTGACACTGTGCATGCTGGCTCGTTAATCACACACTAAAACAGTCTGCAGCCACTGTTAATGGTCACCAGTCACAGCTGTGCTTGTCACCTGCAGTTAAAAAGGTCTGTCCACTCTCCAGCACATGTACTGTATGTACAGCATGTTCCTTATCGTGTAGTCGAGGCAGAAAAACAGTGGCATGTCTCTAATGAAATCTAACTATGATGGAAATCACAGTAGGCTTTGCAACAGGGAGCAAATTATTTGAGTCTCAATTGTGCAAATTTAAATATTTTCACAGATATTCAGTAATTCCTCCACAAACAATTGGTTACAAAGCATTAGGTCCAACATTAATCAGTTTCTTTTTTCAAGTTTTAGTCTTTTATTTCTGCCGTCAATCACTCACAGCACCACTTTGAGTGAATTATTTAAGTGCTGCCACTAAATTTGAAGGATAATTGGATTTCTGTAATCCTGCAGTTGATCTTGACAGAGAGTCTGTGCTGCCTTCAGTTGTCGCTGATGAACAACTGATTAAGTTGTGTCAGAAAAACTTGCTGTTCATGTCAGTATCCTGTGCCATGACAGCATCCTGACCTGCACACCAGGGTCTTATGGGTAATTCAGAGTAGCTCCATCACTTAATACGGGATTATTAAAGCCACAAATAATTAATTGAAACTCATCAGTGCAAAAAGTGCTTACAAGGTTAAATGTACCACTGAGTGCCCAAAGTGCACTGATTCACATCAAAGAAATATTTAACATGATTTCAAGCAGTAAAATGTGCTAATTTGAAGGGACACTGAGTTTTTTGAAGAGGGGCTGTATGAGGTACTTATTTGTAGTAAGTGTATTGGTGGTTGGCACGCCCACAGTTTGAGAAAGCAGCAGAAGCACCGGTGTAGGACGCTAAGCGATGTCCTGCTGTGAACAGAGACAGCGCCAAAACATATTTTAGCAACCTAAAAAAGCCAGTATCAGTTTAAGTGCACACTATATTTAGAATATTTTCACCACTGACAGGAAACTGCCATTATACAAGCCAAATATTGCTCTCTCCAAAGCTGCCAGACTCCTTTGGCAAAAACCTTGCAGAAGAGTTGTTGGTCGACTGCTGCCTTGATTGATTAGTTTCACCAAAGTCAAGGAATAACACAAACAAACTAGCTGATTAAGGCAGTGGTAGACCAGCAACTCTCATTTTCTGCTATTTGGAGAGAGCAATATTTGGCTTATATAACAGCGATTTCCCATCAGAAAAGGCTTTCTGACAGCAAGGTAAAGGGGTCAAAATAATAAATAAATGAAATACTCTCAATAATAAATAATACTCTCAAAGGAAGAATATGTAGAATAGGGTTGGATGATTGGATGAATATCAACAATGGGCTGAATCCATCGCTGAGTGCTTTTTTTGGCCAGCTGACCATGAGTGCTCTGAGCTGGGTGGCGAGTGAGAGTGCAGAGTCTTTATGCTCTTTTGACGCCGTGACTTAAGGATTTATTTTGACCAAACCAGAGGTGGTGATTGTTGGAAGAGTGGGCAGACTAGCAAAGATGGTTTTGGTGAGTTTTATATGTTTTTCTGTCGAGTTTAAATGAAGTGTGTTTTCTGAGGAGTTAATGAGCCAATTAAGCTTGTATTAGTTCAGTAAAAGAGACACACTTGAATTCATAAGGTGAACGGTTGTATTTCTCCGTTTAAAATGGAAAATAAGTGTGAGAACATGTAATTTCTAGACAGTTTGTGAGTTTATTTTGTCTATTGGATGTAGTGAACACACACAGCATGCGTAACATACTGAATTCGCCACTTGTGCACATCTTCCAGCTGTTGAAGTCTATTTTAATATATGATCTGTGGTTGAGGCAAGTTGTTCCCCTCATTTCCTCCTCCCTAGACTCGAGGAGGCTGAGGTAGGCTGCACTGCAGGAGCACAAGACGCACACAACTTCATAAATTGACAATCACAAAGTGGGTCACTGCAGCTGCAGCGTTGTTGTCTTTTCATAGACATCTTATGATTTCTTACAGTAAATATATCACAAATTTCTTCATTAAAATGATATAGATTTTTTGGGATGGGCTTTTTTTTAAGGTGTCTAAAATCACAATCTATCTCTTTAATGATATAATAACAACTTATAATTCATGAACTTAAATGCTGTGATTCCAAACAAAATTTACAAGTGTGCATCTGCTGCAATTACATTAAAGCAAAAGGCATGAAGCAAATCATTGCTGTGACATGTTTTCATGGTTTTATGCGAGCATTAGCATAACAGTGCATTTAATTATTCAGACTGAATGAAGAAGAAGATGCTCTATGTTGCATTTCCAACAAAAGCTCATACATAAGATCAAACTGATTTCATGGCCACCTTATTTGAAGCATGTTTATTCTACTGAGACATTCAAAAGCACATCTACACCAGGCTTTCCTCCCCATATATTTCTGACAATTTCTCATGGTATTGTTTTCCCCGGAAAAGAAATAAATAACTAAAACGAATGTGGCTTTAAGCCTCAGACCCTCAATCACACACAGCTCCTCTTTCGTCCCCACACAGTGCCCATGGCATGCCCTGACTTGCTTTCTCACTGACTTCCACCAAACAGTGAAGGCCAGGGCCAAAATAATTTGTATCTGTTCAATAAAACATTAAAGACCATCATGCCATGTCCTGCTCTCCTTCCCTCTCCCTCTCCCCCTTCTCCCCTGCTCTCAAAGGTCTTGTTAATGTTTCAAAACTGCACATAAGACAGACCAGCCAGACGATTAATTTGAAAGATACCCACAGGGTACCTGCAGGATTTTTTCTTACTCCTCTTGCTTCTGTAGTGTTAACACCTAGCTTTCTTCAGAAACGAGAGTGGAGGGGTGGCAGGCCAGGGAAGGGGGTGAGGGTAAAAAGCGTACAAAGTGTACCCTGCAGTTATAAAACAGAGCGCTTTTCAAAAACAGCCTTTTGATATGTGAAGTACGCTGAAGCAAAATGGGATAAATGTTTTAAATGCAACAGTTTTTTATTTGTTAGAAGTGTGACGACTCTGAATATCCACACTAAGCAGCACATTGCTCCCCCCCCGCCCCACTTTATGCTAATTGCCCCTGTTTTCTGCCTCCTTAACATTCCTAATAATAATATTATCAGCATACTCACTTACACAGTATTTATCCTTTTTAATTGGTCGCAGTACACTTTACATAGGCTGCTGTCCTATTTTTTCAAATAACACTTTTGCAAAATAAGCTTGTAAGCATTTGACCTGATTAAATTTAATTAGATTCAAACAGAGGACATCGCTTCAATAAGATTTAAATAAAAAAAAATCTGTCTTGGCGTGCTTGCTGACTTGTGGAAGGCAGTCTTGAAATATTTAAGACGGACACACAAAACAAGCTGCAGAGAAATGATATTTTTAATGCGCGACACGCAGGTCAGAGGTGGTCAGTATCCTCAAAAGCAAAAAAAAAAAAAAAGCCTGTTTATCTTTTACACTGAGACTTGAATGTACTCTAACACCATGTTCTGCCTTATTGACATTGTCTGTGTTTCTCAGCGCGGGTTCGGTTATTCCACAGTTCCTCTTTTTAAAGCAGCTCTAAATGCTGAGCGATGAAAACTAATGCAGGGTGCATTCATTTTAGATAAATAGTTTAAGCTCGGGTGAATAGATGATTTATTTAAACTCATAAATAATTTCATCAAAATATCCCAAAGCACTTTTTGCCTCATTGTACATCATTTTCTAAGTATGCTAGATGAGCCCTCATTTATTTTCAAATATCACACCATGTCTCTTGTAAATATGTATACTGGTCTTTCTACTTATTTATTTTACAGATCTGATTTTAATATTTCATTCTCAGCATAAAGTTCTATTTGTTTCCAAGGGCATGATACCATGAAATAAATATCAGAAGTATAATTCCCAGTCTTAACATATTGGAGGGCATGAATCATTTAAGAGAAACAGATTTTGTACATAAAGCCAAGGCCTAATTTTCGGAGCCGCACAGTTTGAAAATGTTAATCAGTAAACTCTGTCTTGTGTTTCTAAAAGGCTGCAGCTTGACAGCACAGTTTAGGTGGATGACTGGAGGGTTGCAGGCTCCCACCATATGGTGATAAACCTGGTGATGCCGCCCCGAGCCAAGGATTTACTGTGGATTGCTTTAGTAAATATTCCTCTTAACTGTATAACGGCGCACAACACAGACCTAAAAGGAGGATTAACTGTTTGGGCTCTGCCAGGAAGTCAACAGCCTGTTTCAACCAATGATGCTTCAGTCACACTTTATTTAACAATACATTAATTAAGACATAACAAACTGGATGTTGTATCAAAGACAAAAACTAGAACTATGTTCTTTATTGGGCAGGATTACACCCTTTATTAGATTTTATGAGAGGGTAATCTGTGACACATTCCAACAGAACTGAACTGTAAACTAAAGTTAGATCCTTATTAGACATCATTAGAGGGATTTAGAGACACATTACTACAGAACTGTACTGTAAACTAAAGTTTAATATTTCACACTGTTGCACCCTTGTTACACTTTATTAGAGGACAATTAGGGGCACATTACTACAGAACTGTACTGCGAACTAAAGTGCATTATTTCACACTGTTACACCCTTATTACACCTTCTTAGTAAGTAATTAGGGACACATTACTACAGAACTGTGCTGTAAACTAAAGTGTATTATTTCCCTTTATTAGATCCTTATTAGACATCATTAGAGGATAATTAGGGACACATTACTACAGAACTGTACTGCAAATTAAGTGCATTATCAATGTTACACCCTTACTACACCTTCTTAGTAAGTAATTAGGGTCACATTACTACAGAACTGTACTTTAAAATAAAGTGTATTATTTCACTCTTTTAGACCCCTTATTATGCTTTATTAGTGTGTAATAGGGGATGCATTACTACAGAACTGTACTGTAAACTAAAGTGAATTATTTCACACTGTTACACCCTTATCAGACTTTATTAGTGGGGAATTCAGGACACATTCCAACAATACTGTACTGTAAACTCAAATGTATTTAGTTTCCAGTCTTAATATGCCCCTAAATACTCTCTCTTACAAAAGTCTAAATTCGGCAGAACACTGGGAAACAAAACACTCTAGTTTACAGTACAGTTCTAGTTCATTAGTATACTGTAAAGTGTGACTTTGCTTCAGCAACACAAATAAACTGCAAAGTTTCAGGCAAAGAACTGTAATTGTGCTCAAGAAAGGTATTAAGATAGTCTCACTGTACACAACGATAAGTTTAACACTCTATGTCAGCTATCATATACTGTAGGAAAGATTTTAATAGTACATTTAGTGCCTCAGAGTTAGAAATATATGCTCATAATCTGTGAAGACAAAAAGTCAACATACATTGAGCCATACAGCTCGGTAGTTGACTTTTCTGAGGAGTGAGTAGGAGGACGTGTCACAGTACAAGCTAGCTTAAATGTCTGTGCTACTCGGAGGCAGACACTTTTCCGAGCAGTTGCTACTGTATAGGAGGTTTTCAGACACTGAGTGGGCTGACGGAGCATTCACACATGTACAGTAAACAAGCCACAGCCTGCCCTGAGTGGGACACAGCATCCGTTTGACCGGTGTGAGCCTGTTGCTGCTGCAAACTATTGAACTCCATGAGCAGCACGCTAAGGCAGCAAAGTGTTAAAAACAGAAGGCTAAAACAAGTTTTCTGATAAGATATGAAAGAAAGGAAAGGGAAAGAGACAGATGGATAATTCGCTGTCTTATCATGAGTCAAACAAGGAGATTAACAGCGTGTTGAGCATTCAATCAAGATATGGGTCCAGGCAAGTTGAGCCTAGCTTAAAACAATTAGCTTCTGTCAAAAGTGAAAAAGATTTTCAACAATAGACCTTTTTCACAGCAGCCATTTTGACATGAAGCAGAAGGGTAAACATGATAAGTAATTAAGGTTCCATTCCTTTCAGCTCAAACAGAGTCAGGATGCTGCTACTGTGCATGCTGGCTCTCTGGAAAGGCTCTGCTACACTAAATGGAACAGGACCTTAATTAGCATCATTGGTAACACTTGTGTTCACGTTACTGTTTCATCAACATGGCTGCAGTGAAAAAGGTCCATTGAAACTGTCTTGTTTACACTGACAACTAACAAGCTAGCTGCTAATAAATGGTGTGTTCATGTGGTGTCGGAATAATAGTAAAAATGAGTTCCCAACTGGTAAAGTTCTATTGAACAACCTCTCAAGCTGAAAAAAAAAAAAAACTTCAAGAACAATCTTGGTACACGGTTTACTGAGTTACTGTCTGACCTCATATATGCAGAAACACAGCAGGTGAAAGTAAAAGTTTGACTGATAACTTTTTATCAATTCAAAATAGACTGATACACTGTTCTAGATTTGTTATTAAGGTCATTTACTAGCATTGACACTGATAACAAATCAGGTACAGTAGTATTTTAGAGGTTTTAGCTAGTTTACTCCAAATTATGACTTTAAGCTCATGAACACACCAAAGTTGGAAGAACAACTTCCCAACTCGGGAAATGGCACATCCAAGGAGCATGTGAACGCAGCAATATTCACAGGGTTTAATTCCTCACACCCACAGGTCTTTTCACTTAAGTTGCTGGATTATACTTTTTCTAAGGACTGTGTAGGCATACACAGACTGCGCTTGATATCTTCCTTGCTCTCTGTTAATTATGTTTCACCTTTTGTTATTTTTATTATGGGACAGGGTGTTTAATGACATTACATAGATAGTACAGCTCTGCCCAAATTAAAGCTAAACAGAGGTTTAATCAGCCATAGTATAAGTATTTTCATAGATTGCTATATCTGTATAACTGTTACACAACACCTCAAATGCCAAGCAAGGTAAATTATTGACATAAAGTTTTTATGTTTGTTCCAAATAAGAAGAACAGTGTCTGAACTGAGAGTTCTGATATCTGCGCCACTGTCAGGGTGAAAACCTTGTATGTCCAAAACAGTTCATTTTCACAAAACAGTTAAATATTTGTAAAACTCACAGACAGACACAAAGGGTGACCAATATTTATGAAATTTATTTATGAAAAAAAATCTCAAAATATGGAGATACAAGGTTTGTGCCTGACAGCGAAAACTAACTTTCAAATAGATACCATCTTTAAGTCCTGTAACTTTCATAATACATGTATGGTGTTTTATTTATCAGTTACATTACAACAGTCTGCAAACTGGACTACTTTACTGTAAGGAAAAGACTTTTGTCAAAATATTTGTCAAAGAATTCAACTGGTAAGCTAAATACTCCTCAAACCACAATGACTTTGTGCTTCAATCCATGATAAACAGATATAACCAGTGCAGAAAATGATAACCATTTTTCCTATCTAAACACAACACTGCCATACTGTCACCTTATAAAGTGTATATGACAAACACGTTAGCGGAGTTGGTTATTTAGACATTCTCCCCAGTATTCATTGTCCTTTTTAGCTCTGTTTCCACCAACTCCTCAGAAAAAACATCAAGATGACAAAAATGATAAACCAATAAATGATGCTGAACAACTGAAAACAAAAACAAAAAAACAAAACCTTACACTTGAGCACAGACACCATGGAAACATGGGGAGTAAATAAAATTAAGCAACTAATAATTAGTGACACACACCACACTGTTATACTGGACATGTCATTATAAGACAGCAGTAACCTGTAGAAAGTGTTCAGTATGAATGATTAAGCACCATAGCTGTTAAAGCTCTAATGTATCCGTTCAGCAGTTGCTACAAGAGGCCCTTTTCTTTAACACCAGCTAATGTATCTATCATGTGCTCTGAGTACAAATTTTAAACAGGAATAATGTAAGGATTGCACATTGCAAATCACTTATTGGACATTTTTTCCAGGGTGTTACTTCTGCTTCTGTTGCGTGACGAGAAATCAAATATTCCGATGTTCTCTCCTGCCTCTCAGCCTGATGTGTGAGTGCTGAATCGTTAAGTTCACAGCAAGATGTCCGCTGTGGTGTGGGACACAAGAAAGCACTGGAGTTAGTGCATTTACACCGGCGAGAGGAGATAAATGCCTTTCCTTCCAAAAGGTTTACCACAGAGCCATCAACAAGGATCAACAGTGATGAAAAATCCCAGACTGCATGCTCATACAGCATGTGTGCCTCACAAGCATTGTATCCTATAGGTAAAGCAGCATTTATACCAGACTAATTCCTGGTGACAATACTATAATTGCACTGTTTCTTGAGGGATCTCTGTTTACATGAAACACATAATCCTAATTTGCAAAAGCTAAAATGACATTACACACATTGCAGTACTTAGTATTATGTCTCACAGGGACTATTTTCAGCAGTGGAGTGCTACATTTGCAGTGATTATAATACATAAAATGCATAAAATATAATGCGTTTCAGCAAGTTATTAAGATATGAGGAGCACAGCGACATGTACAGTGTACATATAAGGCTGCTGATGTAATATGTAGATTATAGTTTAAAGTCAACTGTGCCTTTTTGGTTGGTAGTGATAGTGTGTAAATTATGTATCAATCCTGTCATTCAAATAAATATACCCCTGTAGAAAAATTTTGTAAACACAATCTTTTATTTACTGCTCTGCTGATGAAATGCAGCTACACATGCTGACCTTTAAAGTTCCCTCCAGACACATTTTTAAAGTATGTCTGCTGTGATTAATATTTTGTTTAACATGGTTTTCCCACATAAAATGTTAAAAAAAAAAAAAAAAAAAAAAAAAACTGAAAAGGGGCTAGAAGAAGATCTACTCTTTCTCCTCACTGACTGATTATATAAAGATGGACGACGCGTCTCGACTTCAGCCCACTGTACAAAAATGAAGTCAACATATCCTGGATACGAGCGCTGCCTTCTTGTGTTGGTGACGTCATTTGGAGCCAGAGTTTGCGCAGTAGTGATCGGGGTTGGACATAGGGTCAGTCAGGCTCAATCGCAAGCAGGGCTCAGCAACAAATAACTAATTAAAACAGCATCATCTGCGTGATATGACCTACCCCAAAATGACAGAAACCATCTTCAGGAAAAATGTCTTTGACATTTGATGTATTTTACTTTGATTTTTTAGCATGGCCCATTTCCCATCTGCTAGCATGTAGGGGGCGGGGCTTATGACCTAAACTGCAGCCAGTCACCAGGGGGCGATGTTTTGGGGGGTTTTTTTGGCTTCACTTTTGCAGAGTTGTCATGTCGTCCATCTTCAATGCTTTTTTCTCATTGGAAAATTCAGGATCTGGCCTTGCATCCCGCCTACCACCACTGCTCCTGCACAGCTAATGCTAACTCTCAGTCAGTCCGCTCGGTGCTGAAGAAAAAAACAATCAAACACATCTGCTCATCTACACCATTTGCTGCATATGTTTCACAAAATGCATTTTAATATAGCTGCGCAATTAAGCGATTATTAATCGATTCTTACATAATCGCCAAATATTTTCATAATCTATTAATCGTTTTGCATCATGTTTAAAAATAAAAAAAGTCTAAATTCTCAGATTCACTGACAGTCATTAAGAGTTGCTAATAGTTATTAACACCAATGACAGTCATTGATGGTCACTGACATCATTGACAGCCACTGACCGTTATTAACAATTATTAACATCATAGACAGTCATAAAGAATCACTGACATAATTGTCATGAAGTCATTAATGGTCATTAACTGTCATTGATAGTTGTTAATAGCTATTAACATCATTGACAGTCATTAACCATCTTGAGCAGTCATTGACAGTTATTAATAGTTATTACCATCATTGACAGTCATTGATAGTTATTAATAGTTATTACCATCACTGACAGTCATTGATAGTTATTAACAGTTATTACCATCATTGACAGTCATTGATAGTTATTAACAGTTATTACCATCATTGACAGTCGTTGATAGCTATTAACAGTTATTACCATCATTGACAGTCATTAACCATCTTGAGCAGTCATTGATAGTTATTAACAGTTATTACCATCATTGACAGTCACTGATAGCTATTAACAGTTATTACCATCATCGACAGTCATTGACAGTTATTAACATCACTGACAATTACATTTGTGGTTAGCAAATGTTAGCTAATGTAAAATTTGAGTTTTTCTGAAACTTGTTTTGAAACACTGAATAGATTTTATTACATGATGAATGGAGCATGATAAAGAAGATCTGCTCCACATGACATCTAATTAACAACAGCGTTTTGGAAATTGGAGTTAAAAACAATGCAGAAGCCACGCTCTTTAACAGCTATGTTTTGTTTTTTAAGTATAAAGACGAAGGTGTGCACAGGTGACTCAGTATCCTGCTTGAACACTATGACAATTCTGCAGTGGCAACAACTGGCTTCACCGAGTGCTGGATGAAACTTTTAACAGCTCTGATGGTAAAAGTTAAATCATTTCATTTGGCAGGATTCTGAACAAAGAGTCTGACAGTCTGTCTGACAACATTACGCAAGTGTCCCTAAACCTGAGAGCCGTTTTTGACAGCAATCAGACTTTTGAGGATCAGATTACATCCAGTAGCACAAGGCCTGTTTCTTTCAGTTAAGAAAGATAACAAAAATCAGAGCTGAGTTCAAAGTGTAAATGTAAAGAAAATCTAATTCGCATACATTTACGGCATGGTTCATCCAGATATGCCCTCTTACTATCTGATCCATAAATTTGGTCAATATATATTACATTATATAGTCTTCCCTCAGACCTGTCCTGATTATTCAACACCAATTTTTGATCGCTGCTCACTAGCTCATGTTTCTGTGGCTAATTAGCCTCATCAAAAGACTTTTTACATCTTTACACACAAAGTTCAGTTTACTCACTAGGGGAATTGTACACTTAGTACGATTGAAAGATGCTGGACCCTAAATTTGATCTGTCCTTTATATGGCTTCATAAGAACTAAGCAAGAGAAACTCTTTTTTTTTTTTACTCAGATTTTCTTTATTCTGCTTTTTTTCCTCATGATTTTTGTCTCTGCCATGGGTAAGGTATGTAAACTACATAACGTATTTATGTATTATCCATTTTTACAATTGGGAGTCTGTACAAGGTGTTTTATTTTGAAAACTGGCGCAATTCTCTATGCATCACAGTGATAAATGTGTGTTCTGAGTTTTTTTTTTTTTTTTTCAGCTCTGAAATGTGTTACTAAGAACTCAGCCAAATTTGAATGATTAAAAAAAAATCACAAAGTATAAAAAATATTTTTCCTCTGCTCTGAAACGTTGGGGGCGTATCCACTCCACTGTCTGAAAAGCACCTCTAACAGCTTTATTGGATGTGTCCAGACATGTTTGAGGCACCAGAGCCAGAGGACGGTGACAGGATGTTTTTTTTTCTTGTTGGGATTGTTGGAACTCTGTGGGGTTTATGTAGTGTCTGGGCGACCATGTGTCCGAGCCATGTTTCAGGTCCGCCCAAAAAACGGTCTAACTCCACGATTCAGCACTACATAGTTGTCAGTGTTTTCACATGTTTTCAGACACTATGTCCTGCCATGTATAATGTGTTTAAAAGAAAAACTCCTTTTTTCCTTCCCAGGGACTTAAAGTCCATTAGTTTGTCTTACAGTCTCCACTACAATGTATTACTGTAAGAGCTCTTGGAGCCAGTGAGCTGTATATGAAGGGCTAAATGTCAAGTATTTTAAGTTGAGGGCACTCAGGATGACTGGAGGATATTAGGAAATTAATTATCCTGTAAAGTACATTTTTATGGCAGGGAGAAACTGACACATTGATTAATGAGCCTGAAGGTGTTTGCTTGTAGGAATATCAATTAATTTTTTACATCCAAGTGGAGTCATTAAAATGAATGAGAAGACCTTGACTTAGCAAACCCAACAAACACGCAGAGAGCAGCAGCGTGATCACAGGGAGAACAGAGCGGGGAGAGGGCTGCGCGGCGGTTGGCGGTGCACCCGGGTCACATGCTCGGCCCGCCCCTGACGTCTTCGCCTTCCGCGGCGCTTCACATCAAACCCACATGCCGTGCCAATTAGCAACACGGCTGAATCACCGGGGCCGTGCACTGCCCCTCTTTATTTACCTCCTTAATGAAGCTCAATCATCACCTTAATTTCCCTCTAAAAGAACAAAGCAGGGAGTAAACGAGCAGCGTGAAGAGAGTAGACAGAGATAATAAGAGCGCATTAAAGACAGGTATCGCCCCAAACAAGCTTTCTATTATTTAAAGTCCACAGATATGAACCGGCCTTTCCCTCTCTCAGCGATGCACTTGATCCTTTGCATTCAGCTACCTGCTAGGGTTAAGAAAAGCTTTCCCATCATGCACTGCTCTGATTATTTAAGGCGGGCTTAAGGTTGCATCTTGGGAACGCACCGGGCTTTAAAAACAATCTCAAAGCCCTGCTCAATTACAGCGGAGAGCAGGGTGGAGGATGGAGAGGTGGACCGGAGCGGCCTCGGCCCCCGGTCACCGGGGAGGGGGGTTTCCTCCGCGGGTCTGACAGTACAATGAAGAACAGGCCAGGTATCAAGGGCAAGTTGTTTCTCAACACTACGGCGCCAACTGTTTTCGCCTGCCCTCGCGCTCGACCTCGTGCCATCCCACTCTGGAAAACGACGCAGGCAAAAAGCTGTTCACAGACGAGTTAAAGGCACCGTGGGTACGATATGTGGAGGAAATGCAGACACTGACACTGACACAGTAGCAAACTGAAAACAAAGCAGCTCTATTCACTGATCTATCATCATCTCCTCATGCCTATAATAAAACCTAGATTAAAGGTTTAATACAACATGTAAGTTGTCACATTTACATTTTTTGAATTAAACGATGAATAAGTAACATAAAAAGAGACTACGTGCTTCATCTACTGGACAGATGTCTTTTCTCTAGTCTATAACTCACCATAGTCTATGGAGGCTTGATAAATGCTGTAATCAAACACAGTATAGGCCATCCTATCTCTTTTTTCTTCCACAGTAAAAGACATATTACTTTGATCTCTGAAGGCAACGCTATTATCAAAAAACAGCCTATTTCATAGAAAATGATTTTGTCACTTGACTTTAAAAAAAATCAAGCATCATATGCAGCATAATATGCAGATCAAGAGCAATCATATCTTCTGGGTGGCGTACGCCTGGATGATTAGTACATCAGTCAAGCAGAAGCATACATTTCAGGGGCGACATGTCATATTCAGCGGGCCGTATTACCAGGAAGTAAACCCAGAAGCTAGAAAACTTTTTCAGCTTATTTACCAGGTGAGCAACTCTCATTGGACTGAAAGGACACCATCTTTGTATGTACTATCTACTTCATTATAATATACCTATATGTGTATATATATGTTGCAAGCTAGCTAAGGTAGCAGCAGACAAGCTAATTTAGCGTCAGCTATGCAGCAAACTCTCCAAAGATGAGTAAAAGAACAGCATCATGTGGTTCGTGGACAGCATGGGATATTTTTTTTACCAGTGGTGGAAAGAGTATTTAAAATCTGTACTCAAATACAAGTACTGTTACATTGCTAAAATATTACTCAATTACAAGTAAAAGTACTGGTGTTAGAAATATACTTCAGTAAAAGTATTTGTCTCAAAAACTACTCTACTAATCAAAAAAATAAACTACTAATAATTTCTAAGATACATAACACATTTTATTTTCCTAATTTTCTTTTTTGGTGTGTTTTTTGTCCTTTTTCCCCCATTTTAAGTCAAAGTTTAAGTTTTCTAATTCAACAAATGGCTCCACTAGACAAAACAATATCAAAAGAGGTGCAGTTACTTGATGACTATTGATTAAACATCAATGAATACGTTTCTAACTGGGTAAATTCTTAATGGCAATTAATTGATTAATGATTAATAATTAACATCCTTACTCCAAATGTTTGCTGCCCCACCATTTTTTTTTTTTTTTCAGTTGTACGTCTTTGTTTTCATTGGCTCGTTTGTGATCAGATCACTTGATTGGCTGCAAAAATGCAGATGAAAGATTTGGGCCTTAATTCAAATTGACTCAGTACTCAACTATGACTTTGAAATTAACTAAGTAGATTACATGGTGAAATGAATACTTAAGTACAAGTAAAAGTGCAAACTTGAAAATCTACTCATAAAAGTACAAGTACCCCAAAAAACTACTTAATTACAGTAATTTGAGTATTTGCAATTAGTTGCGTATACCTCTGGTATTTAGAAATAGCTTTTAAATTCATACAACAATTTTCCCTCAAAAGAGGTTCACACTTGATAAAAGATTTATAATGGAGGCAGGATATTTGACGGGGACTGACAGAGTAAACTTTCAGTGGCAGTCTTAATGACTATAAATCATTAAAACTATAAAAAACTTGGATTCACCTGTAGTTCAGTTGGTAGAGCGTGCGCCACCAGGTTGACTCCCACCTGCGTTTCATCCCCTCTCTCTCTACCCTGCCTTCTGTCATATCTGCGGCTGTCCCAATCAAATAAAGGAAAAATGCTCAAAATGCAATCTTAAAAAATTAAACTACAAAAATTAAACTATACATTAAAAATAGGCTAAATTATATGTAAGTGTTAAACATGAACACATGTACAGAATGCCTGAGAGTCTTACTGCATCATGCGTTTTCCATAAATAAAGACATTTCCACCTTAAACTGACATAGAAATCACCAGAATGCAGGAAATAAGGTATTTGTCACTTTAAATTTCCAATGGAAGGACTTCCAGACTCCCAAATTCATACGGGTGATGAAATGAAACCAAAGTGGGAGCATCAGCATAACTCATGGTATTTCATACACAGTATTTAGCTATTTGTAGGCAGGGAGAATACATACACATTTGTATCATGAAGTCACCAAACTGGCTTCATTATACCAACAACTCTTTCAGACTTCTTTTTCCACACACTGCAAGACGCATTCATCGTCTATATACTGAGCATATAGAGTGAACATAAATAAAAGGAACTGAATTGAATGCATAAGAGCTGGAAACCCATTAAGAGACTCTTAATGTTAAGGAAATGTCTAACAGTGAATGCAGATGGCAGTGGGCCCCTGCCTTTGCAGAATAGTCTCATTCTGTAACGGCAGCCTGACTCACTCCATCACTTACTTCCTTAAAATGTCTCTCCTGACAAGATGTGGCTCTCTGCTTTCGGCCTGTTGGAGCCCAACACTGCTGCTAAGTATGGTATATATTTTTATGACATCCATCATTGGTGGAAATCCACTGACAATAACCATAGCATTACTCACACATCGCAGATCCCACCACCTCTTGATACTGTGCTTGTTTGTGGCTCCATCTCTGTCAGGGGCCTCTCCACTTGTAACCCGCTGCAGACGACTCCTGAGGGCCAGGTGTTACCTACATGGAACAAAGCCATCTTAAATAAGCAGATACTTTAGCGGGGCCCTCGGTGCAGCAGAGGATCATTATTTTGAGGTGGAAAAATCCAGTTTGACAGATGAACCGCGGCCGCAGAGAGACACATCACTGATACGCCACATAACAAGATCTCAGAAGAGTGAAACACCGACTCATTACATATCAAAACAGACTGGGAGGAAGGATTTATTTGTTTTGTTGCAGGGGGTGATGATTCTATTTCATGGGAGCCAAAGCCACACACGAGACAGCCACGGGTTCAGGGGTGTTATCACTGGCCCCGGTGATGAGTCCGAGGAAAGCCGGTCCGCTCCCCCCTCCTCCACCTCCCAAACAGGGAATACAACGGGATCAACAGAGATGTCAGACCAATTTAATGGGTGAGTCACTTAGGTGTTATTAAAGTGTGCCTTTTTGCTGCAGGGTGGGAGCAGTGATGTGGCGTTAAAGAGCAAACTTCAAATGACCAACATGGAGGAACACTTCCCTCTACGTGCTCTAACTTGTTCTCGAACATTTGCTTATCTTCTTTTTCTCATAACCTCTTCAAACATCCCCGTAGCGATATTATTTCTGGCGGCTGAGTTTGATTTCATGTTAGTCTTTTGATGAAATGTGTATTAGCTCTAGTCACATTTCAGTCATTTAATTATTGGAAGTTTTAATCTAGTTTTAGTCTCATTTTTTTGTCATGCATTTTTCATTTTTATGTCTCAACATCGCTGTATTTGATGTGTACAATTGCCATTTGTCAATCTGAAACTCTGCTGTGTGCACTCACTGAAATACTGTTCAATATCTGGGTTTAGCTTGAAACAAGTCGCTAAAATATCAAACAACATTTACACAGTAATATTCCTTTGACAGCCGACACTATGTGGTTATATTTTCCTTCTTATTGGAAAGGTGGAAAGGTAACTTTTTCATTATTAGTATTCTTGTTTTGATAGGAAAAACATGTTAACAAGATTTATGGAGTGATTTTTTTTTTCTTTTACAGGAATATGTACCAGATGAAATTTTTTTTTTTTGTTTTAGGTCTGTTGAATCTGATGTGTAGGACAGGACATCTCTGCTTCACAACAGTCATTAATTTAGATGTTTTCACACACACACACACACACACACACACACACACACACACACACACACACACACACACACACACACACAGATTTGAAAATTCCAGAAAGCTGCATTGCAATTTCAAGAAAATTTCAATTAATTTTGCAGCCCTAACTCTGATCAACACACAAGACTAATTGTACCAATGACAAGACGTAAGATACATTCAGGTGTTAATGTGACAGGTCATAAACATGCAAACACCTGTTTTTGAGTCCTGATTACTTTTTTAATAATTAATCCTAAATATGTGATAGTAATTTCAAACTTGAAACTTGAAAAGTGAAAGTGAAACTTGAAACTGACCTCTCAAGGCCCACCTGCAGGGCCTTCACAGCCCACCACTGGACCACAGCCCCCACACTTCGGGAATCACTGACTTAGGCCATGTAAGGAAAGTAAACTGATGCTATCATGTTAACCTTTATTTCACTAAAATTCAACTGGAGTACTTTTTTGTCATCCCCTTCCCCTCGCATTGATGAATTAATTGATTGATTAAAAAATGTGGGATGAAAGGGCGCAAACTATTTTCAGCTTCTGAAGCAGGGCCTGCCAGAAAAAAAAGTCTGGGAACCACTGACATGGTAAAGGCCTTGTACAGTTCATTTTTATTTTAACTATCAATGGAACCCTGAAAATATTGGAGGAGTAAAATTTATGATAAATATGTAATGGCCAGTAGAGGGAGCTGTTATTGAAACTCCATAAATAAATAGTGCTATCTTGTTACATTGTTTTCATATTGTTTCATCTTGTTAGGTCACTTTTGTCTCGTTACATATTTGTCTCGTTACACTTAAATTCTCACCGTTTATTCTTGATTTTTTCTAAAAGAATATTTACGTCTTTTACATCATTTTATCTTATTATATTTTGTTACGTTGTTTTCATATTACTACGTCATTTTTATCTTGTTACATCTTTCATGTCAGTTTGTTTGTTGTTGTTTTCGTTTTGTTACTTTGTACATTTATGTAATTTTCATGTTATGAAGTTTTCTTCTTGTTATATCTTTTACGTCATTTTTGTCTTGTTACGTCGTATTAATCTTGTTACACCTTTTAAGTCATCTTTGCTTTGTTCCGTTTTCATCTAATGTCTTTTGTGTTGTTTTCGTCTTGTTACGGCTCGTGTTGTTGTCTGTCTAATATAAGGAGTAGAAAGTACAGATATTAGTGTTAAAATGTAGGAAGTAAAAATTAAAATCTGTTTACTACTGATTTGATGAATCCTGAGCAAAACTTGATATGAGCCTCTTTCACACTACACTGTCACACTGCAGTTTCAAAATTCTTCACATTTTGGTAATATCTGTTATGTTTTTATGTATTTCCTTGCCTTATTTTTCATTTCAGTGCCTCTGCTGCTCATCCCTTTCAGTTTCCAGTGTCATTGTAAGCTTTATGACTCCAGCTCACAAACTTTGCTCAGCCTGCTCTGTCCAGGCGTTAATGTGCAGTTTAGAGGGCGATTACTGTACCTGCGAGCCTCTCTACAGCCAGACAGAACCACGACCAGTGGCGAGCAGGGTCTTGACCCCGACGTCCGTCATCACTGATTAATGTCTCATCTGAATCAAGCCGCCATTTTCCACTATTGCTCTTTCTCTCAACCCTCCATCCCTCTCTGCGCTGAAGACCTGGTGATTGTCATCAGATGTGACGGCACTGGTATTCCCAGGGTCAGCCTGTGACTGCAGTTTAACCTTGTTTCTGCACCCCTCCTCTGTCCTATCGCCCTGCCGTTCATCGTGCATCCGTCCACTACTGTGTTCTGCTGGAGAAATGCTTTTCTCATAGAGGCAGTGAAATTGCAGTCATAGTTTGAGTCCAGATGAAACAGCATTAATATGTCGAGTACGGTGATGTATTTCTAAGTGAAACAGGACAGGCTTGTTTGAGAGTTTCAGAGGAATTTGATTTAAATGTTGAAAAGTGTTAAGTTATTATTCCATGGGCAGTGCAATTACACTAACCTGACACACCAGATGATTTGTGACACAGAACCATCCGGGAAGTCGTCCTTACAAACTGCTTGGAAAAGGGCAGGTACTTTCAAAAAACACATGGCAGGTGACTGGATGCACCATCTGTCCACCATGTCTAACACAGGTTAACTTCAACCAATCAGATCAAACTTTTGCTGAACCCAGTCGGAAGAAGAATGAAAAGATATTTCTCATGGAGAAAAGCCTTCAATATCATTCTTTGCTCTTCTTTCAATGAAGAAATACTCTCCGGTTCTGATATAACTGATGCTATCACAGTATCTAACCTCTTCAGGAGCCGCTTTCATGGACACTTCTCACTGTCATCACAGCTAAAACCACACCCATAGTTGCCAGTAGTCCATCCTGGGACACTGATTGGCTGCGCCACTTGTGGTGCGGACACGAACCGATAACTTGAAGCCCGGCAAGATGGATTCTCACGTGATCTTGTAAAACTAGCTGCCTCACACAGCAACAATTACACAGGGACTCCCAAAAATCATTCAGTGTATTGCTCAACAGGCTACTCAGTTCAGCCAGATGTCACTCCATTATATTCTAAATACGATTAGGCTTGTATAGGACTTTTAGATATTTTAAAAAAATTTTGGCGACCCCTCCCCACTGACACATATCTCTTGGCAGATCTGAGTTAGATCAGAAAATGCTCATACTACTACTATTAGAGCTAAAGCGATTAATCAAATAATCAGTGATAATAATTATTATTTCTCTCTGGTTTCTTTACTTCTCTCTGACAGTAAACTGGAAATCTTTGGGTTTGAGACATTTGAGGACATCATCTTGGAAACTTTGATCAACATTTTTCACGATTTTCTGGCCCTTCATAAGTGAACAACTATTAATCGATTAATCAAGAAAGTACTCAACCGATTCATCCACTATGAAAATAATCATTAGATGCAGCCCTAATTGGTATGTACTACTCTGTATTTGTATTTTATTTTTGAAATCAATGACAACCTATGTATTTTATTAGGATGACAAGGTGTGCAGCACCTATAAAATGTACAGGAATATACTGTACATGTCTTCCTCTTTTCTATCCCTGTACACACAATATGCCTTCCTTTTAACCACAAAGTTTGCCATTAAATAACTTCATCCTTTCAACTTTACTTCTAATATTTTTTTAAATTGACTTTCAAACACTCTCCTGCCTTCAATTAAACTGGCGGGGCCTTTGATTTAAGTTGCAAGGTAAGAAAAAACTTCTGTATCAATCAATTTGCTTCACTCCTTTCATTTGTAAAAACATGCAAAATATACTTTGGCACCTGATGGTGGGGGAGCAGGGCTAAATCAAAGTGTATTAATAATTAACTCTAATTAGCAGTGTGTGGGAGAGGTGTGATGCCTGTTTGGATGGCAGCGCTCCGCTCCCTCCTGCACCTCTGCCTGTTCTCGAGATCATCCACCGTGAGAGATGACAGACTACAGAGAGACGAAGACAAACGTTTCACGGAGGAAAGGCGCCGGGTCAAAGAGGCAGGACTGACTTTTTTGTATCTTCTTTTTATTTATTATGTTCAGTCGAAGAAACTCGGAGGGAGAGGGAAACAAAGAGAAAGAGCAAAGATGGAGACAAAAGTGTAGCCATTTGTTACGACTTCAAGTTAATTAAGGAGCTTGTTGTGAGATGATGGGGGCACCTGCATATGCAGGTTTTAACTGAGCGAGAGCATTACGGGGGCAACTGCTGAAAAAAGGACCTGAAAGGAGCCTTAATTAATGTCTCAGCAGGGGTGGAGGGAACATTGAGACTGAGCTAAAACCCTCACAGGCCCACATCCAAACTGGAGCTCCACTAGCTGGGAGAGCATTTCATTTCAGAGTATTGCATCATCGCGGATTATCTAACAAGCACAAGTGTCACTAAGCCAATAAACATCTCGAGGACCTTGAGGGGTAAATTAGTCTCTTTCCTCACACCCAAAGTGTAGAAAGTAATGAAACAAAATTCCTTTAAAAAGCAGGGACGTGCCTTCACTGAGGAGTTTAATTAGAACTGTATGTTTGTACAAAAGCACCAGATCCCCCATTTCCACAGATACATTTTTGCTAACAAAGACGAATCATCTTATATTTGGGGGGGAAAATCTGATTACAGCTCACACTTTGACCCTCTTTGCCGTGATGAATCGGGCGAGTCACGTATGCGGATTTTGATTTATCTTCCTGACCTTTTGTATGCAAAGGAGACGCGTTCTGTAGAACCATAATGTGACACATCAGAAAAAGAGGTCAGGCCTGTGAGAAAACAAGCCTCCCTCCTTCTCTCCTCCGCTGTGATGAGTCTATTGTTTTGCCTCGCAGTGGCTGCTTTTATATTGCTGAGCACTGGAAGTTTACGTTGCCTCCAACTTAACATTCATGCCTCGATGTGAGGGAGACTACAATCTGGGGTGTTTCGATTACACACAGAAATCGAGAAGATAAAAATAGGATGCTTATCCCACATTGGAGCACACTATCATTGATCATTTTTTACATAAAAGCTTCTTGACTGCTTTTCTCTATTTTATATAATATTATACTGAATATCCTTGTTTATGAACTGACAAAACAAGACACTCAAAGACATCACTTTGGACTTGAAGAGAAAAACTGGATGGACATGGTTCAATATTTTATAGGCTTGGCTAGTAAATATACAACAGGAGAAGAAACCATCAGCTGTTCTGTTTTTCCTTACCGTTTGCTAGATAAAATGTTAAGAAAATGTGACTAGATAGCTAAAAAAGTAAAAAAAAAAAAAAAAAAAAAAAAAAAAGAGTCATATTGTTTGCTAGCTAGCTTAAAAGTTAAGAAAATGTTACATTGTTTGCTAGCTCACCATAAAGTAAAAAAAGAAGCATCGTTTGCTGGCTTGGTAAAAAGTGAAAAAAGTCACATTGTTTGTTAGAGTTTATAAAATGTTACATTATATGTTTGATAAAAGGTTAAGGACAATTTTGCATTGTTTGCTAGCTAGCCAAAAAGTAAAGAGAATAAAGACTATGTTACATTGTTTGCGAACCAGCTAATAAGTAAAAAAAAAGTTTGCTAGCTCGCTTCAAATTTAAAAAATTGTTACACTGTTTGCTAGCTCACTAAAGTTTTTAAAAAAGTTACATTGTCTGTAAGCTAGCTAAAAAGAAAAAGGGAAGTTACATTGTCTGCCAGCTAGCTAAGAAGTAAAAGAAACAAGCTATATTATTTGTTAGCTAGAGAAAAACATTGCAGCCCAAGATTAGACATGATGATTAATGTCAGTCTTTGTTGTTATTTGATAACTGCTAATAAATAAACCAATCTGTACAGGGGCAAGTTAATAGTAGTAGTAGCAGGCAAGTGGGTTGATAGATTTCCAAACCACAAATTAAAAGGAAAAAACCTAATGCTAAATCGTCAGCAGATGATAGCTGATGGAGAGATTGTATTTCTGCAATTGTGTTAGGCCTCTTTTGCTCTTCACACAGACACACAGTCTATCTGCATGAAACCAGAGCGTGATTGGTCACTACTACTCAGACTACAAAAACAGACACCAGACTGCTTCAGGTACCAAAATCTTGTCCCTTGCCTACAGACCCTATATATTTATATTCAGGTATCTGGTAAGAGAGATTAAACTCTCATTGGCTAGACCCTCAAACTGAGTGTGAATGAGCTGCCAGTGATTCAGCTGGTTTTAAAATTACATGATCTAATTGGAATCAGTGCTAGCTTCCACTTTCTGAGTGAAAACCAATAATCCTCAAATGTCAGTCAACTGCTGCCATGGGAAGCATCCAATCAGAGGCTTGGAGCTTAGACTCTGTTTCTAAAAATATGCCCAAAAACAATTTGAGGGAAAGGGAAAATTAAAATTTCAACTTTAAGTGTCACAAACATTTATGTATACAGGCTTTTTACATAAATGTAGTGTGTGTTATCAGCTTGAAATATGTCTGTTGAAAAGACACAGGATTTATTTTGCCTTCTGGATTACAGAAGACACTTAAATTTGAGTGTTTCACCCATTCATGCATCATATAATACATGCATTATACCTTATCATAAAGCCCAAATGAGGACTGGATTAAGCTGAGGAGCTGTGTGTACATATGTCTAAGTGTGTGTGTGTGTGAGGGGATGGCAGCAAGCACTTTAAATATTAATACCTTTTTTTCTTGCCATACTTCAAAAAGGCGACAATAATGCAGGGTTGCAAGGAGGCACCTCCTCTCAGAGGACAGGTCTACAGAGAGAATGAGAGAAAGAGAGAGTGTCCTGTTATAATTAAACATGCATGGGCACTTTTTTCACAGACGCTGTTTGTTCCGCTGGCCTGGGTTTTGACAGGACGCCAAAACAAGCCCAGGTGGAACAGGGTGTGCAAACAAGCTTGTGAGTACAGGCATGAAACACACAAATTAGCACCTAGACCAGATGAATATGCAAGTGCTGGGATCAGGGCCAGCACGCCATCCCATGATCAGAGCACACAGCCAAGTCAGGTGAAGGCAAACAGAAAAACAAAGACGAGGCATGGGTTTCTCCAGGTAAAGACAGCACGTTTTAGTCTTTGAGGGAGATCATTGCACAAAAATGCCAGATTAACTGACAGCGTATTTAACTAGATTCATCATGAAGCCACTGACAGGCAGACTGTCCCTCTGAGACTGGTTAGCATCAACAAATATTAATTTAATCTAGGATTAGTTCTAATCAGAGCAAAACTGGGTTTAAAATGAGAAAATCCAGATTTAAAATTAAGCAGAGCTCTGCTGCACAACTAAAAACTAGTCTAAGTTTTGTAAAACCATGTGTTTTTTTTAAACTGACATTTAATAAACTAATCAATATGGAGATAATTGCTGACCCAATTAAAAATAATAATTAGTAATTAAACATTACATTGTTTGCAAGCTAGCTAAAAAGTAAAAAACAGTGATACTTTTATCTAGCTAGCTAAAAAGTAAATATATATATATATATATATATATATATATATATATATATATATGAAAAATGTTACATTGTTTGCTAGCTAGCTAAATACTTAGTTAGCCTAGTTAGCAAGCTAATGATGGCAGAGAGGCTCTAATTTCTTCTTTGAGAAAAACCTGCTGGACGAATCATTAACTTCAGTAAACAATAAAAGAGCTGCATCATAAAACTCAGGTGGTTTGAGTAAATTTTTTCTCAATCCACCTCAAAAAGGCAGCTATTTAAAAGTTAAACCTCCTCGAGTGTAACGTTAAAGTTAATACTGGATCACATCTTCAATTTGAGTTCAAAGTTTAGGTGCAACAGAATTAAATTTATTTCAGGTTCAGAGTAAAAACTAGGTTTAAATTGAATTTTTCTTGATTTTAAGCCATTTTAAAAGTTTGGTGCAACATAATTTAAAGTAAATATTAATCCCTAATCCAAATCACCCATTCATCAGAGAAGCTAAGAAAACAGCAGTGAGTTAAAAATATGAGATTTTGGCTTTTGGTATTTCATTCAACGCTGCTCAACTCCATCCTGCTACTTCAGTAATTGGTGCAAGAGAGTCTGAAACACTGGTCAGCAGGCAGCAAACCATTTGTGAATACAGGCCTGCCAAGCCTAAAAGAAAAACAATAACAAGCCAGGATATGCTGGGAAGACAACAGATGGATGTGAGAGTCCGGTGATGGATGTGATGGGGGCTGGTGGAGAGGTAGAGAGGGAAAAAATTAGGTTGAAAAAATTGATAGAACGGAAAGAGAGAGGAGACGGGGGAGGAGGGAGCCGAGGAGACGGATCGAGAAAGGAGTGAGTGGTCGGCGGCGGGTCCCACAAGAGAAATTGTAAAGTAAAGCTGAGTGAGTGAGCACCACCAGTCCGGGGACATCTTGCAGGTTTTTTTTTTTTTTCGGGGCCGGACACTTCGGAGTGCATGTCAGGTCCCCCGGGCGCCCCGGAGCCGAGGCACTTCCTGACATAAGTAGCCTCCCAAAGATGAACAGCATCACCTCGGCTACAGTTAGAAGGTCGAGAAATTGCTCCCACCGCACATGGCCCTCCTTCCCCTCGCATCATGTGACCTCTCCCTACGTTTCCCTCCTCTCCTCTCCTCTCCTCTCGCCGGTCCACTCTGGCCTCTCAAAAAGGCAGCTTTTACACGTCTTAACTCTTCCACTTGGCGGGACACGGAGACCAGCAGCAGCAGCACAGCAGACCTTTTTCCACATGAGTTTACCCGTTCAGGCTGTTCTAAAATAAAGCCCTCTTAGTCACACATGAACTGAGGGTGAATTATGGATGGGGCCTTAGTGATGAAGTTGTGGGATATCTTAATGACACCCAACACGTCTCCCTTTGACTCCCAAGCTGCCGTGAATTAACTAGCTCTCATAATTAAACTGGGGAAAAAGAACAAGCTCAGTCATCAATAAGTCATCACTGGCAGCTTCAATTTACTAGCCTGCACTCACTGATTGTGTCGTCTAAAGTGATTCCGCACGCTCCTCGGGGTGGGCGTACACTCTGCCCTGCAGCAGCACTCACCTAATAATAAGCACTGAATGAATAACTTACATTAAAGCACTGTAAATGTGGATTTAACCATAATAATGAAAAAATAATACTCCCTGTTTACACGTTAAAGCTCCATTCCCGTAACCTGTGGCTACGACTGCTGTCTCAGGGCATGTAATGACACTGTTGCCTCGCTCGCCGCTCCATTAAGGCTTTTTGGAGCATCATCATCTCCGACTTGAGAGCGGGGACGTTGGGAACATGCAGAAGTCAAGGGAAACCGAGAACCACGTCCATTTATTTGCATTAGAAAGCTGGATGCCGGCTGTCCTAAATAAGTTTGCAGTGTATACTTCAGCACCCCATCTAACATTCATGTCTCCTTTTTATGCTTTTATCACCTCGGATACGCCCGGCTCAGCCGACCGTACGCGCTCTCCCTTATCTGCCAGTTCTAGGAACATCTAGCGGCCCCCCGCCAAAAGTAAAACGCATCTTGTGCTCTGTGTTCGCCAACTTCGCTTTTTACCATTTAGTGACACAAACATCGAGGTGGATTATATGGCTGGAAGATAACAAATGTTGACCTCTGTGATGGGTTTGTTTTTTTTCACAATCTGAAGTCTGCTGGTTATAAACTCTCGTCAAAGGTGACTTTATTTTAAAGCCACTGTGTTTGATTTTACTTATAGTTTCTAAAAATGTACTAAAATGATAACATGAGTTTGTGTTTTACACATGTGATTAATTAAGCCAAGTTCTCATATTAATATCAAAGTGATCTGTGATGCCCATGTGTATAATGCATTATAAACACACCTATAATGCATTATACTGTGTTTACAACAATGTCTAATAATAGTAATAAACAAACGGAAGGTCGTGAAATTAATTTATTTGTTTGACGAGTCATAAAAAATTGAATACTCCAAGTTGATGTTCAGTAATGTCATGTCCCCACCCCCCCAACAAAACATAGTTGTAATACATTATAGTCATTTTATAAGTTTTACAACAGTAATTATAATGCATTATAAACTGGTTATAATGTATTATAAAGTTATAATAGACTGTGATCATTGCAAACACATCAGTGATTTGATAATGTGCCATAATTATTTTTATATCATTATTAATGTTTGTGATTTAATTCTTAGAACTATAATTACACATTAATGATAGCACAATATACTACATTATAAGTTTATAATGCATTATAACACATTATAGATATCATCGTCATAGAAACTGTTACCCAGTAGTGAAACAACAATGTTTCAGTTGCTGTGAAATGTCTGACAACCTAGTAATTTCCTAAATGAGCCCAAGCTGGTTATAAGTCACAACAAATGGTCATTGTGTGTTTAAAATAAAGTGGGGAAAAGAAATCTATGCAAAAATAACACACAAAACACTGTGAAATTTAATTTATTATTAGTTATTATAATGGGTCAAAACAGAAATTGGGTTGTCAACTTATTGTCAGTAATGTAATGTTTAGGCCACATTATAATACATTATAACAGTAATCTGTCATTTTAAAATTATTTATAATGTGTTATAATTACTGTTATAAAGCACTGCAAATATTTATGACTGCTTGTAACCATAATCACTCATTGCTATAACCACAATGCATTGCAAGTATGTTTATATTGCAATATAATGCATTATGGACATGGGCGTCAAAAAAAAAATGTTGCCAAATAGTGCAGGCACAATGTTTCAGTTATCTGGCAACCTACAGCAGTAATTTCCTAAATGAGTCTGATAAAATAAATGAAAAACATTACATTACAAGGTGGTTATAAGTCACTATAAGTGGTCATTGTTTGTTTTAAGTGAAGTGAAATTGTATAAAATCTTTTTGCATTATAACAGTGTTATGTAATTTCAAATCATTTATAATGTGTTATAATTATTGTTATGAAGCATTGTGAATATTTATGAGTGCTTATACTTATAATCACTCATTGGTATAACCACAGTGCATTACAAGTATGTTTATATTGCATTATAATGCATTATGGACATGAGCATCATAGAAAGTGTTGCCCAGTTCTGCAACAACAACAGTGTTTCAGTTGCTGTGTAATATCTGGCAACCTGCAGCAGTCATTTCCTAAATGAGCTCAGTAAAATAAATGAAAGCGTCCTTATTCAGTTTGGACTGTTAAAGCGCGTCCCACCAGCGTTTGCATGAAAGGAACCGTGCGGCTGGAGGCCTCGCTAAGAGAGGCTGCAGAGTGTGAATAGAGTGCAGTAGTCAGGATGATTGAACTTGGCTGTCTTCAGGGAGGGGGGAGTACATGTGCTAATCCTAATCAGGACCTGTTCCCTGCCATGTAATGGAGTAGGAACAACCCCGAGCTCCACGCTGGACACGCTGAGGCTACATTAGTGAATAATGTTTTCCAGCATGGGACACCGTTTCTATTACGCTCCACATGCGGGAGGAAGAGGAAGCTGTCACTGTGAATTAACCACGGAGCATGCCATGCAAACATATCTTGTGTAATTGGAGTAAAAAAGTGAGCGCGGGGAAGAGGGGGGAAAGGCTTTTTAAAATAACACTCGGCTCCTCTACATCACTGAGACGCTATGTTTGAGACATTATGAAGCTTTTAGCAAACTGTCAACCTCCAGGACAAAGGATTCTTACACTCTGTCCTCCGGAGGCTGTTTTATTTACTCATTCTGCAGCGGTCCGTGGCTCGCCAGAAAAAGCTTCTGCTGGTATTTGTTCGCTCTGAGCGCTGCTGCAGTGTTTCTTAAAAAAAAATGACCAGTTTACCTGATTATATCGACAGCTCTACTGTAAAATCTCCTGGCATCGGAGGTCATACAGACTATGTTTTCTTATTGTCTCGCTGAATTCACTTCCATCTCGAACAGAGTAAATCTCAGAGTGGAATCACTTTTCTGACAATAATTTATAAATTATGCACTGCTTGTGTTTGAATTGAGAAAGGCTTTCATATCTCTTCCATTAACTCAGATTAAGATTTCATACTGATGCTGGGGAGAATGCTAGCAATATCCCCGTCTCATTTCAATGAAATTTTTATTAGTGCTTTTTTCTGTAGTACACTCCTATTGGGATGTCTGTGAATCTGAAGCTTGGCTTTGGACATGAACTCCCCTCAACCTGCCTGCCAGTGGCTCTGAAGGTTTCAATATTTTATGGGCTCCGGCTAACTCAGCCGTGAGATTCCAGCTGCAGAGATTTAACTCTAATGTAAAAATTCTGAACGGATGAAAACTGGGGTGTCATAAGTAATACATCTGTTCCAAGAGGGGTCGTGGTTATCATCCACGAAGAAAAAAAAACAACCAATAATAAAATAAAATAAATAAAAGAACAGAGGAAAAAAGGCATTTAAGGATGAACACTCTACTCCATTCTTCCTCTTTGTGTTTCTAAAATGAAAAGACCTAAAGCTATAGGGCTAAAATATATAAACCCTAATCTCCTGCTCCTTCAATTGACTCCTAATTGTGTGCACTTTTTACCCCTTTTTGTGCAGCCATCAATAAAACCGGTCCCCTAATGTCATCCTCCTGAAGAAATGGGCATCACGCCACTTACACTTTATAGGCCAAATCCATTTCTTTGAGCATCTTGCCTTTTTCTTTCTCCGCTCTCCTAACGGAATTCAAAGCATTTGGAAAATCTGTCTATTCAGCGTTCGCGTCCCGGCGCATTCTTCCCCAGAACCAACCGAGGTCAGATGAGATGGGTCTGATGAACTTTCCCATTTCTCCCATCCCTGCAATCTATAGCTTTTCTCCCTTGAGCCATATGTTGTCCAGTGGAGTCAAGACTGCTTGTAATGGCCCTGCTAACAATGCACTCTTTGTGCTGGATAAGGAAAGGAAAAAGCCTGACGCCGAGGGGCACGAGAGGAGAAGAAACACTTTTAGTGCCTGCTTATATATCTTTTTTTCATTCCATTATACAAGTGGACTCTGCTGGAAATATTTGTCTTGACAGTAGTTTAGCATCGCTCCCCACTCCACCGCCCTCACTGAAAGATTAAACTATTGAAATTGTCATAAGCACAGATGCCACGCTCTTTTGTGCTGCAGAATCTGCAATGTCCTAAACTAACATTTCTCAACAAACTTGTTTGTGAGCTTTTGCACAAATGCTAAAAGGTTTTTTTTTTTTTTTTTCTTCTGGAGGAAAAAGATAGACAGGAATTCATCCACAGCAACTCTCAAAGGTGCCTACACCCAGCGGAGTGGAACTTCTATGGAGGCATACGTTCCCCTCACACTGTATTTATCGCTTCTTATTACCAATAATAACATTGCTCCTCTGGGAGCTCAAGGGTAAGTATGCCCCCTAGCACTCCAGCCCTTTTACAGACTCACTGTACTGGACTGAACACAGTCCTTGCACTTGCTTACAACATATCAGCTGCTGAACATTCTCAAGAGGGTTTTGTGCAACTTACAGATTTATCTGCAGAAAGGAGCAACAATTCTCACAGAATATAAGCTACCGAGATCAAAGAAAGAAGAAATACATCTTTAATATGTATTAGAAAAAGAACAAAAAGTCAAATCTTCTTTACAGTGATTATACAGAAGATAATAATATCATGGCTAATTACTACAGTTCATTCCACTAAAACATTTCCCAACCTGAGGACTTTGTACTACAGGTCAATTATCAGATCTGATCTGATCTGGTGCTTTTTAAAATCAATACCAATAAGACTGTTCTGTGGTCTCGCTCAGTGTCCCGCCCACAACACCATCTGACTGATCACACGTCACGAGTAACAGCCTAATTAAACATACGCTTAAAGGCAACTAAGTTTTGTTTTTGAGTTCGTGTTATTCTAAATTTTGACAACATCATTATCATAATCTGTATCGGCTCCGAAAGACCTTGTTAGTCAACATCAATTTTGTGCCCCCAGAAGGTCCAACTGCACTCCTGGAAAGAGTATGGCTCAAATTTGCTCAACTAATTTGAAAAACAAAACCAAACTAAACAAAACAAATTAGGATTTGATGCTAACAATGAATCCACATATTTGTGTTTAGAAGGAAATAAACATGCAAACAGGATTATGACTTGCGGGTTAAAATTTCAATCCGTGCATTTTAAGTTAGTTTATTGTAACAATAAGCAGTGAACTGTCAGATGACTGGACCACCAACCTCAGCAAGTTATAACACAGTTGAGAGTTGAGAGTGCATGAAAACAAGCAAGCTAGCAATACTTAACATTAATTGAAACAGTCAGCAAAAAGTCATTTCTAAGCAGCTGAAATCAATAGCGAGAATGTGGTGGATAAATTAGCTAAAGTCATGGATAAATGTTTAGAATATGTAGCTTAAAGGCAAACTAAGCAGGATTTTCTCAAAAAACAATGTATACTATAAAATAAATCCCTCCTAATCACCGTTCAGAAGTGTGTGACCGTGCCTGCATCCACAGAGACCCCACCCTCTGCCTGTACCATCTTGTTTTCTCATTATTTTTCTGTGATCGGGACGCTTTACCAACCCAAAGTGTACGGTTGTAATTCTGAAGCTGTGTTTAGGGAGAAAATAGACATGCAAATAGGATTAAAATTTGCAGTTTGACATTGCTATCTACAGATCGTACGTGAGTTTATTTTCACAGTAGAGAAGTAATTCTTCTCAGTTGAAACACTTAGCCAAAAATAATTTATGAATGGTTTAAAACAGTCAGCTTGATGTAATGGATTAGCAGTTAAAAATAACTAGTTAAGGTAATGGATAAACAACTGGACTAATTAGCTAAAACTACAGAATAATTGTTAAAATAGTTAAAGTAGGCTGATGGATTAACAGTTAAAAGAGATAGCTACATATAATGAATAATGTAAACTTGACTAAACATTTAGCCACAGGTAATTGATGAATGGATTGAAACAGTTAATTTAATTAGTAGTTAAAATAAGTAGCTAAAACAGTAGTTTAAAGTAATAAATTATCAGTTAAAATATGTAGCTAAATGTAAGGATAAACAGCTGAAAGAATTAGCTAAAAGTGATGAATAAATTGTCAAAATAGTTAGCTTGGACTACGCTAATGGATTAACAGTTGGAACGGATAGCTCAAAGTAATAAATAATGCAAACTTGACTAAACACTTAGCCAAAAATAACTGATGAATGGTTTAAAACAGTTAGCTTAATGTAATGGATTAGCAATTAAAACAAGCAGCTAAAGGTAATGATAAACAGCTGGACTAATTAGCTAAAACTAAAGAATAATTGTTAAAGACTAATAGATTAACAGTTGAAAGAGATAGCTACACCTAATGACTAATGTAAACTTGACAAAACCAAAATAAACTGATTAATTGTTTAAAACAGTTAGCTTAATGTCATAAGTTAGCAGTTAAAGTAAATAACTAGTCAAAATATGTCCCTACAAGTAAGGATAAGCAGCTAAAATAATTAGCTAATTAAGGGATAAGTTGTTTAAATAATTAGCGGAAAGTAGGCTAATAGATTAACAGTAGAAACAGATAGGTAAAAGTAATGACTGATGCAAACCTGACTAAGCCAAGCTAACGGTGACATTCCAGTTGTATGAAAGAAAGTATAACATCCACTTTTGTAATATTACTTAACATCCACTTTATAGTCAATTGAAATGAAAACATTAGAAACATGGCGGCTGGTGCTGATGAAGGGGTACTTGAGCTCATCTGATAAGGATGTTGGGGTGCATCAGATAGAGAAGGCTGGAAATCGCTGCACTTAAGTAGTGCGGATAAGTGTCGCTAACTGAGAGGACGGGGAAAGAGTGCTGGAACACTGAGCTTTCCTGACATTTGAAAATGTCTGAGGCCAACTATTAAAACATGGCGGAGTTTGTGTCTGAAATACGTCTCTTGAAAAGACGAGGAGCGTACCTCTCAGAGCTGTTTGAGGGCCAGCTGAAAAATAAAGAAAATCTAATTATCAGCATTAAAATAAGATACTCTTCTCTCGTCTCTTGTGGTCTGGTTTGGTGCTGTGTAATTAGAGTGATGCTGGCATATATAAAGGCAGGAAGAGACACAGAGGCCAAGCAAGTAAATGTCCAGGTCATTGTGTAAACACAGCTGATTGTCTGGGACACCCTTGTTATCTAAAAGTCATTTCCATCATTAACACAGAAGGACACACGTCTCCTCTGGGAGTAGACGGACAGCTCCGGGGTTAAAAGGCACATGCTGAACTATCAATAACTTCCACTAATTGTATGCTTTGTAATTAGAAGCATAATCAATTATGAGATCGTTTGTTCTGTCATGGGGACGAGACGTCAACGGCGCGCGTCTGAATCTGCATACAACAAAATAAAATAATAACACGTCCACACACAAGATTACATGTCAGTAAAAAACATTTGCATTTTTGAAAGGCGGCTTAACGCTCCTGTGACAGAGAGGAACTTGATCGTTTGACCTCTACATTGTTGAACTGCAACTGATGCGCTTAATCGTCAGCTGTCACTTCCTATCTTAATTAATCCTAATTGACTATTGATGCGACACAACTGTTAGGCTTTATAATTAGTATTGCAATTTAGACCGGATAATCTAACAGGGCAGTCCAATTACTCCAGAGGAAATAGAAAGCTGTGAGGCAATAATTATGAAACAGTCACTGCACAATGAAAAAAAAAAATCAAGAGCTTTTTCTTTTGAAAGAGAAATCCATGCATACATTAAGCAATAAATGACAAAACACTACCCCTGCTAATCTCATCAGCCATTCAACGCACGACAGACAACTAATTGAATTGATTGCTGCTATCAATAGCAAACAAATCTGTTGAGTTGTCCATGCTCATATAATCTGACCTGATTCCTTCAGCTGTCACTATCTGTGAGAAAGCTGCCACGCTACGCTTTTCCAAATCTGTCAGGCCGGGGCATTTACATGTCTGTGTTTCCATGTTGATAGGGCAATTAATAAAATATATGTTAATAGGAGCTTAATTGTTTTACAACAGTGGTTTGACAAGGCTGAGGGAGAGGAGACTTGTCAGCGATATGAAATGCGTGGCGACTCTCAGCGGCGGCGTAGCCCTCAGCCTAACATATGGTCTCCTTTCCAGGCTTTAACTGTACCACATAATAGGAGCCTGCTGTTTATTTTTGAAACATTAGTGATGTCACTACGCCTTTTGTCTCCTCAAGACAATAGCTGCTGTCTCTGCCTCGCAAGAAAGACAGGCACACACACACACACACACACACACACACACCCCTCCACCCCACCCGAACCACCCACCCCCCTAAAGATGACATTTGAATAATAACAAATCCATCACTAAAAGCCAGCACACGTCTCAATTACACACACGAGGATGCGGCCAAATTCACAGATATTTGTTTGAAACGACAAGGATGAGGGATGATTTTTAAAGCCAGTTTTGTTTACTCATCTTTGCAAAACAACCATTTTAAATTAATTGGAGATGGATTATATTATGAGGTGCATAAAATCCGGCAAATTATTATGCTATTTTTGAATACTAATATTTTTTGCACTTTAATGCTATGTGTTCACAATTTTTAAGGATGTTTTGCTAAATATAATAAGAAAATGTAACACTCAGCAGACAAATCACAGGATAATAAATTGCGTATTAGTTGTAACTGTAGGTCAGACTCTTTTTACAAATTATTTTTGCAAATATAATCACAAAAATCAACTAAAAACACTCAGAAAGTGCTTTTAAATTTGTTCAGAAATGATGGATAAAAGCTGCTTTACACATGACTCACTGCATAGCTAATATTAATGCTTTCCTATCAGTGTTTATGTGGGCTAGTTTCTGTGGCAGAGTTGTGTGTTTGAGTGCAGAGCGATGCCAAGTGATTCATACACAAATGACCTGAGGGAGGCAGCAGTGCAGCGAACAAATGTGAGCACAGCATCTCACACTCTGAGTGTGCTTTAAAGGCCATTTACATAGTGAAATCTAATTACCCTAGCTCTATGAGAGAGTATTTGATCTCAATCTTAAACAGAGCAGAACATATTATTAAGAAAAAAAGAAAGGGGGCTTTTCTTAGATGAAGGTGGCTTACCGAACAGAGGAATCAGCTTGTACACAATTCAGCACTCCCCCTTTTTAATTATTTTCCAACATAGATGAAAAGGGAAGAACACTGATTTATTTGTGTCCTGGGAGACAATGCGGGCTTTTGAGACATGAAAACCCAAAGAGGGAACTTGGGTGGACAATGGTGGGAGAACAAAGTCGCTCTCATTCTGTTGTTTCTGCTTAACAGGGAATCAAAAGTTCTCTGTGTTGCTCTATTAACAGTCTGATTTCTGAGCGACGTGCTGGTTTTGACATCAGGTGCCATAATAATCATAAATACAGCAGAGCCACGCTGTCTTTTTTTACACAGACGGCACAGGTGACTAATGTCAATAATTCATTTCATCTAATAATAAATGATTTTCTAGGAGACAAATACATAAATCTTTAAATTAAATGCATGAGACTACAGCTTTTTCCTACAGAAAGCACTAAACATCTAAAGGCTCCTCTAGGCAGAAGATATTTTCAAACATAAACTGGAGCAGAAAGTGCTAATCTTAACAAGAGAGGTGAAAATTACGCAAATTCATCTTATAATCATATTAATATAATGACAACCTAATTACTCTCAGTTGCTTTTGAAGCACTTTGACTGCAACCTAAATGAAATATTATAAAACAGACATTTGACATCTAAATTTTACAAAATGTAAAATCATTGGTGTTCATTATTTCCATTACTGTTATTTTACCTTTATCAACCCCAGCCAAGTCAATTGTACTCATTCAAATGATTCATTTACTAATTGTTTAATCTATAAAATGTCAAAAACCTGAAAAATCCTCATCATAAATTTGCTAGAGCCCAATTTGATGTCTTCAAACTGCTATTTTCGTCCAGCCGGCCGTCCAAAACCCAAAGATTCTTCTTTTACTGTCATAAATAACAAAGAAAAGCAGCAAGTTCTCACATTTAAGAAGCTGGAACCTGCAATTTTTTTTTTTTACAGTTTAGCTTTAGTAAAAATGACTGAAACGATCAAAAATCGATTGTCAAAATAGTTGCCAGCTAATTTTCTTTCTTTCTTTTCAACTAATCGATCAATCACAGCAGCTCTAACGTAGAGTATCTTAAATAATTTAAAAGTAGATATGAATGTAAGTCAATGTTTCAATGTGATGGTTTGTTATTAAAGTTAAAATTTTGTATCCAGCAGACAATTAGCAGAGGAAGGTCATGAACCTGCTATTTTTGGAGCAGAAAATACAGTTTTTTCACTTTTGGCTAGTGTTGTAGCCCAATGCATGGATATAAATTATTAATTGTTTCTCATCAGCACTGCCTATGGAAAGCTAGCAGGACGAGGAACTCGGATTTTTGATATTGAAAGGAAATACTGACTAAGGTGGTACTCAGAGGATGCTATTAATGCAGCTCTGTATGTTTACCTTCATTTATATTGTATGTGCATGTATGTATTATGTACAGTATGATACAGTGAATGCACCATTACAGTAAGGATACATGTTAGTGAGCTCATTCACGAGCATATCCGTACAGAGTGGCCCGTGTGCTTATAAGCATGCTTCCAAATGTTCATCATGTGTGTACACGTGTGTGATTGCTTACAAACACACACTCGCCTTCTTCTTATGCTTTCTACCTCCTCCCTTTGTTGTGTTAATACAATCCCAAAGCCTCACCAATTTCAGACTCCATAATCTACAGGATGTTTTTTCCATTACTCGAGGATCGTCTAGTGCTTCTATAACTTGCCCTTATTTTGTATTACAAAATTAGAGCTTTCTGGAAATTGCTGCAAGAAAAGGCCTGTGCTCTTTCGGGTTCTTTGTACTCGCTCTCACAAAAAAAATCATATATAATTGTCGTCACTCCATGAAGATTTTTTAGCTTTGACCTTTAGTGCGCAGTAATACAGAAAATGATGGGGAGCAGATTTCCTGAGCCTCTTTTCTGTCTCACCCACATCTCAATCTTTGAGGGATAGATGTGGTCTGTGGGGCTGTGCTGATACGACACTACAACTATTACAAAAGTGGTTTTAATACACACTGTACATTAACACACACTGTAAGAAATCACACAGGAATTCAGTGGAATCAGCTAATCTTTTCTCATTAACTTCACATAAATATATAAGTGCTATTTAATCAAGTTCATTAAACTTAAGATATCTAATATTTATTTTTCAGGACACTTCTAGACTAAAAAACATGAGTTCTTCTAACTTAAGGTTAGAGTTCAGTCAATGCATTAAATTAAGTTTCTAAACAAACATATGAGCAGACTTCCCAGCATGCATTGTTTGAGAATTAAAACTGTCTAGAGAGCCTTCTTTTGGAAAACTTGCTGTTTGTCCACTGTGAACCATGATGAAGGTTAGGAGTGAACTCAGTCTCCACCCCCTTACACTTAAAAATGACAAATTAAAGATCTTTTTCTGAATCGAAAAACTGACTTTTCAAACTCAACTCAATATCTTAAGCTTATTAAACATATTTTCTGAAGTATAACTGAATAAATAAAGTTTATTTGATGCAAAAAGTGTGTTTCTTTTAAATTATTACAAAATTGCCTCAACTTGTCTTGTCAGGTTCAATCATCGTAAAGTTTTCTCTGCATCAATAAAGTTTATTTGACTAGAAATGTTTTGTTTTGAATCATTGCAAAATTACCTTCATTTGTCCTGTCAAATTCAGTCAACTTAAAATTTTAAGGCTGACCAGATACTAACTTTTTAAAGTTACATTTTTTTTTTTTTACAGTGCAGTAGTTCTATTATCTTTCTCTGTTTTGCATTTGTCCTAATTTTAGCTTTAGAAACTGATGCACAATTCACTAAACTGTGACAAAATCTCATCTTTTTACCATATTTGAGTAACAGAAACGATGCATAGGTATTATTTACATACGAACACTAACATGACTTTTACATCACCTAAGAAGAGTATGCATTTCTAACATTTCCAAAAATCCACCCAACAAATCTATTCAAGAAGGAAATCTTGCACTCTTTCTGCCCTCGTGTACTCGACAGCTTTTCTCAACACAAGACTGACTTTTTGTGCACCCAGCAGGGATCTACAGTATAATAACATTTGTAGGAGCCTATGGATTTGCCATATAGAGAACTTGTTTGGTGGATGTTAGCCGTTAGAGTAGCAGTGCATTGTGAAGCCAGCATGTCTCTAGATCTAATGGCTTCACAGGGGAAAACAATCGGGATGACTTCACTGTATCATCCAGGGTGGTGGTAAGCTGCAGGAGAGAGCAGCGAGCCCGCCGCTATTCCCTTAAAGCAACGTGAAGTTTGCTCCTTCCCAATAATCTGGGCTGGGACCTCAAAGTCACGATAGGGAGCATTGTTGTTCCCCTGGTCTATCCACAGACCCGACATGTGGTACGCTGCTCATTTCCGTAGCTGCCCATGGCTTCTTGTAGACTTTTTCAAGCAGCCCATGAATACAGCCTCTCAAACTAAGACTGCCAGGAGCCCTTTCTCACCAATTACAACAAAAGTAACACTGGACACTTCTTAGATTTTGGACTCACAGACAGATTTAAGTTAATGTGGTTCGAGAAATATATTAAAAAGGTGCACAATGGAGGCAGGTTTATTGAGCTTATTAACAAATGTAATGTTGTCCACAAGAACGACATCAGAACATTCAAATTGGAAATGAAATATTTCAGGAATCACTTGAAAACATTTAATCTTATGGTGGTGAAATGTAACTAAGTTCTTTAACTCAATAACTTTATGAATGCAATTTTTATAGGCTACTTTACCTAATATTACTAACTAGAATGGCCATAAGCATCATTTTGACCTTTGACTTCCAAACTCTATTATCTCTCATGATAAATACCAGACTAAGAGATTAATGCATTTATCTCTTTAAAAATGAAATAACAACAAAATGTAAATATTGTAAAATTTATTAATAAATTCACCAATATGCATGCCATCATGTGTAGTAAACTGTAATGACTGCATATAGTCACAGCAGAAACCAGTTACATTTATTATTAGAAATGTGTTATCTTAACATTAATAATAACAAATTTCTACCTCGAACCATCACCAAAAATAATCATTTCCTGTGGGAAAGGTCTGGAAATGAGTACAAAAATAAAAACAAAAAATAAGTTATAAACATTGCTATTTGTAATAAGTAAGGGTATTTTGTTTCAAAATTTGAGAGCTTTAACACAAACATTCAGTGAGTTATAGGTGCTGAGACAAAAAGTGTTACAGCTGTCTCCCCTACTTTATTTTTAATTGAGTCTAATTAATTAATTAATTATGAATATTTTAAAGTTGGGAAGTTGAAAATTGAGACCACTTGTTAAACATTATTTACAGAGACAGTCATAGTTGCTAAGCAACGAATGCATCTCCAACTGTGCAAAATGTGACAATGTAACAGTAGGAATTATTAAGTGAAGTACTTCCAATACTATGTTGTACTTCTATTCCAATACACTTCATTGGGAAACGTATTTTGTTTAAATTGCGAGGCAGCTGGATTCACAAGATCACGTGAGAGTCCATGTTTCCAGGCTTCAAGTTACTCGTTTGTATCCGTACCAAAAGTGATGCAGCCAATCAGTGTCCTCAGAGGGACTACTGTCAGCTACAGACATGGTTTTAGGTGTGATGACGGCGAAAAGCGTCCATGAAAGTGACTCATCTCGAACAAACAATGGCGGCTCCTGAAGAGGTTAGCTTAGATACTGTGATAGCATCAGTTATATCAGAACTGGAGAGTATTTCTTCATTGAAAGAAGAGCAAAGAATGACACTGAAGGTTTTTCTCCATGGCTCTTCTACCGACAAGCTTGGTTTTGGTTGATTGGTTAAACTTAACATATTAAGTTGAACCAACAACTGTTGAGTCACACTGACAAACATTACCAATTTGATTTCCTTTAACATTTGCTCAGTTTGAAAAGTCAATTTTTCATTTCACACAAAGATGTTATTAGATTGCAAGTGTTAGGGGGTAAAGATAACCACTGCTGTGTTTGGTGTGATAAATTATGTGATTTTTGAAAGTGCCTGCCCTTTTCCAAACAGTCTCTAAGGACAACTTCTTAGATGGCTCTGTATAACAAACCATCTGGCATGTCAGGTTAATATTTTTTAACTCTACTACATTTAGTTTACAGCTTTTATGTTGTATACTTTTTACTTTCAAATATCAAATTCATTCCAACTTCAATGTAAAAATGGCGCAGGTGTTAGATTGAACTATCAGTATATAAGGTAGTTAAATTAGTTATATGTCAACAGACTCTAAACTAATGAAATCTAGACTAATATAAAACTCAATGAGAGCATTTTTCTGTATAAAAATATTACTGTACTGAGTGTCTCTATATGAGTACTTGTTTTATATGTTTGTTTAGATAAAGGATCTTCCACCACAGTTTATGGCAATTTATTTCTGAAAACACTGCAGACAGTGAGTGTTTCTTAAAGTCATTCACAGGATTGGGAGGTTTTGTTCATAAAGTTATTGATCGTACTGCAACAGTTGAGTACATATTGATCAACAAATCTGTTCACAAATTCCAGTGCTTCAACTTTAAACTCTAAATGGGTGCATGAATCACTGTAGCTGGAGGTGTGGTGTTGGAAGTATTCAGTTCCTTTAATCCAAAAAAAATAGCACTACGGCACAACACTGCAAAATATACAGTAAAAAGTCCTGTATTAAAAATTTTAGTATGTCAGTGTGAGATGATTAAAAAGTCCATTATTTTAAATAATTAATATGATGTGTGCAGCATTTGTTGTCCGTTTAATGCAACATTATTTTTTTTCTATCACATTTAATGTCATATTTTAATACACTGTGCAACATTACTTTCAATATCACTTCTCATTATTATCATGTACAATTATGTTCAATATCATGTCCTACCTTTGCATTCATTATCTCATGCAATATAACTTTTTTATTACCTACTATTGTGTTGTTACTTCTATTGTTATTCTATTAGTCACTGTTTCTTTGCATTTACTCCTTATACACATTGTATTTCAAATTTCATTTATTTGATGGTCTGCTTTCCTTCTCTACTAAAATAAAATAAAAGTAGCCAGCCATGACCCATACACATGTATTTGGCGAGGAATATTTGAATTACGTATGTGTGTGTAAGAAAATATCAATACAGTTGAGTATCATAATATTATGCTTTGTGACACTGGATCGATTCTTAAAACTCTATGACACATCTAAAGACTCATGTGTTGTGCTTAAAATCCTGACTGCTAGACAGAAGTGTTTTCATCTATCTTCACTGTTCTGATTCCATAAAAAACTGTTTTTATGTTTGTTATGATAGTTTTCCCAAAATAGCAATGTATCACCTTGCTTACAGTATTCCAATGCAACAATTGCAATATGTTAATTTGCATCATGATACATATTGTATTGCCCAAGCCATGCCAATATACAGCCCCATGATCAATGCATTATTTTATCGCAGTATCATGATATTCAATTTATTGTTACATCCCTAGTTATTGCTAATCAATATGTGTAGCATTTTACTATTGTAGTTGGCGGTTGCTCTGATAACGATACCAGTATTGGAAGCCCACGATAGACTGAAATACTGGATCAGGTATCGGCAGCATGTACGCAAGTCTGTCCACTGATCTGATATCACTTAATTTATTCACCCCGGACACCAAATTGTTTTATCTCAGTCAGGCCACACAACAATAATAGCAAACATATCACATCCATTTAAGGCACCAGGATGGAAAATGATATCAGAACAACTCTTGACAGTACATCAGATTTTTGTAAGATCATCATGTGTTTTGTATTGCGGATGCACATGGATCCAAATATGTTATGCAATGGAAACTTCATTTTCTTAAATTTAATAATATTTAAAAATTATGCCAGAATTAAAACATTAGAAAACAATAGAAGATGTGTCTGATTTAACGTGACTTCTGATATAAACAACACCCACATCTGGTCTTCTATCCAAATACAGATACAGAGATGGATTATTTTGTTGGTTGAACAGATACAGATACAAATAATGGCGTCTCTGTACACCTCTATTTTGTATGTATAATATGTAATGGGTCTGGTAACCAGTAATTAGTTGGTTGAACAGATACAAATACAGATAACGACATCTCTGTGCACTTCAATTTTGTATGTATAATATTAATTGGTATTGTAACCAGTAACTATAGCTGTCAAATAAATGCGGTGAAGTAAAAAGTACAATATTTGCCTCTCAACTGTAATGAAGTTGAAGGAAACACTGTTTAGTAAACCTGCCCTCAACCTAAGATATTTGTGTCAGTGATTTTCTCACCCTTGTGTCTCATTTCTCCTCCCAGTGCACAAGCTGTAGGCAGCTAATGACTTTTTTCAATAATGGCTCTTTCAGGTCATATAATGAGGACTTACAGCATACTTACCAAAAATTAGAGCTTTCAAGAAAGCACTGTTTAAAACACTGAGGCTTGAAAGCAGATTTTAAATGTTAATCATTTTATGTGCACAACCTGGGGCCTGCTTCGACCTATGAACTGAAGCTTAAAGGGCTTCTTGCCTGGACATTGGTTGTTATGTTTTTTTTTTAACCAAGCAGCAGAAAATCCAATTATTAGCAACAACCCAATTACTTTCCCCTCAGACTCAGCGGCTCAAATCCAAGGTTGGATTTGTGGATTAGCAAGGTTTACCGATAGACTCCTAAAAAGGGAAGCAACAATGTCGAATTTCCTGGCCGCCTGCGCTCTTCCGGGATTTGGAGTCAGAGGGTGACATGATCATTGAGAGGTGGGATAATGACAGAGTGAGAGCGGGAGGAAGGAAGGGAAGAAAAGGGAAGACAAGAGCGGTCTCTGGACAGTAGATCACAGTTAGCTGAGGTCAAAAGTGCAAGTAGGGCCTGTCAATGGAGACCTAGCCACTAATAAAGTCATATTGACTTTACAGCCATACTTAATGCTGTGAGTTACTTGACACCGATAGCACCGCAGCATTTGTAAGTCAATTAGAGGGGGTGGATGAAGCGCATGGTTTGGCTGTCACTCTAACCTGAGGAGGATAAAGCTGGACACTGACCTCTGACCTGAGCCGTCCTCTGACTTCTAACATCTGCAGGCCACTTCTCTGCAATGGCAGGTTGTAAACGCTCCGACTCAGTGGTTATATTGATTACGGCAGACACCGATTCATAATTAAATGGAATATTTAAACAAAGATGAGGACGGTGTCAAATAGTAACTGGGACGGCGCCACACTCAAGGTTACGAAACTGCCATTAAGTGGCTTTTTTAAAATGCTAGACGTACGTACTTCTACTTCTGTCAAAGTGGGTCATAAAGTAGCAGCAAATGAATTACTCATTAAATGAAACACTTCAATCTCCCTAATAAGGAGATCCATGAATGATATGTGCCACCTGCTAAATTCGCAAATATCCCCTCTAAAAGCTTTGTAAGCTTCATCAAACTAATCGGAGTGGACAGCCACCAAATAGAATCTATTCTGAATTCTCCATTTGTGACTGTGCAGAGCAGGTGAAGTCTTTTGGCAATAATTGACTGGAAGGTACGCCGTTCTCTATTAATGTGCAAGGATTAAATTTAACACCCACCTTATATCGCTGGGGGAGGAATCATATTGCGCTAAAGCCCACAGTAACCTGAGGTATCTCTTTCATTATTGCCTAATTAACCTGCTAATAGCCATGTCCTTACCGCTTCTTCTCTTTAATTATCCGGCGGCCTGCACCGCGTTCATACTGAGATTACAACTGTGTCAGTCAGCTCTCTGTCCCATCACATCTTTTATGAGATCAATTTCTATTGGCTTTATTCTAAAAGACACTGTTTAATTAACAGCTATTTTCATCCTTGAAGAACATACTATTCATGATCAGGATATTACTCTTGACAACTCTTACCTCACACAGTTACGGCTGTGAGGTCATGCAGGCAGGAGGTGGTGAGTTGGGTGGGTGTGTAACCAAGACGTATTCTTTGCAGCAAAATGAAATGAATAACTTACTTTTCAAACTGAGAAAATGTATAAGAAAATCAAATTAGTTTGTATGTTCATCAGTGTGACTGAACAGTTGTTGCTTCAACTTAATATATTAAGATTCTGAAATGTATTTTTTCAAGTAAAACTCAATTATTATCAAGATTTGATTGATAAAGTGTATTTGTTGTATTTGTTTTGTTTTGTTAAGTTCAAAGAATTTAAAATCTTAAAGCAGACTGGACATTATTTTTTTCACTTAAAAAAAAGCAGTAGTTAACCTTACCTCCCTTATACTTAAAATTAAATACAATCTTTATTTGAAATGTAGAACTGAAATGTAAAAGGAAATTGAACGTTTTTGTATGTTCATCGGTGTGATTGAACAGTTGTTGGTTCAACTTAATATCTTAAGCTTACTGAACATGTTTCCTCAAGTACAACTGACCTCATTTCAAGCTTGTTTGATGAGAAAGGTGTATTTGTTCTGAGTAATTAAAAAATTACCTCAGCTTATCATGTCGAGTTCAGTCAACTTAAACTTGTCAAACCAGACCAGACACTAACTTTTTAAAGTTAAAACAAATAAGTTATTTTTACAGGGCAGTGGTTATCTTTACCCCCTTACACTTACAATCTAATAAGATCTTTGTGTGAAATGAAAAATTGACTTTTCAAACTGAACAAATCTTAAAGGAAATCAAATTGGTAATTTGTCAGTGTGACTGAACAGTTGTTGGTTCAACTTAATATCTTAAGTTTATTGAACATATTTTCTCAAGTACAACTGACCTAATATCAACTTTATTTGACTAGAAAAGTGTATTTGTTTGTTGTCTTGTGAATCTCAGGCAACATAAAATTTTAAGGCAGACCAGAAAATAACTTTTTAAAGTGAAAACAAATAGTTTATTTTTACAGTGCAGTCGTTGTCCCCACCCCCTTACATTTAAAATGTAATAATATCTTTGTGTGAAATGAAGAACTGACTTTTCAAACCAAAAAAATGTAAAAGGAAATCAAATTTATTTGTATGTTCATCAGTGTAATCGACTAGTTGTTGATTCAACTTAATATCTTAAGCTTGTTGAACATGTTTCCTCAAGTACAACTGACCTAATTACAAGTTTATTTGACTATAAAAGTGTATTTGTTATGAGTCATTACAAAGTTACCTCTACTTGTCTTGCTAAATTCAGGCAACTTAAAATTTTAAGGCAGCCCAGACACCAACTATTTTAAGTTCATTTTTGCAGTGCAGTAGCTGGATTATCTCATTAGTATTTTACTGTATTTTGGATTGGTCTTAAATTTAGCTTTGGGAACTGATGCACAAATATAAGGAAACTACTGATGTTTGGCAGATTAAATTTTAAAGGCAAACTATGCAAGATTTTCCCACAAAACAATGCATGGACTGTCAATCATTACCCACAACCCAGATCAGGTTCTACTGGGTTTATTCTAAAAGACAGAGTTTAATTAAGAGCTATTTTCATCTTTGAAGAACATACTATTCATGATGAGGACATTACCCTCGACATCTCTTACCTCACACGGTTACAGCTGTGAGGTCGTGCAGGTTGCAGACAGGAGGCTGTGAGTCGGTTGGGTGTGTAACCACTAGATGTCCTTTGCAGTAAAGTGAACAAGCCTGAGTGAGCCTGGCCACAGCGCTGGAGAAAAGCCAAAAAGGCAAGAGTCAGAGCAGTTCATCACATGTTAGTCACTCAGACGAGACGCTGTCATTAATTGTAATAACGACTGAGTGTCAAGTCTCTGATTCACAGCCAACGCATCATACAAACATTTCTGTCCACTCAGCAGAGTTTCATCTAAGTGTCACTGCATTTTGCTCAACTTTTCAGCCCTCAGACCTTCACAACAAACATTGGTACTGTAGCAGTCTTATAAGCTACTTTTTTTTTTATAAAGGCAAGGTTGGAACTCAAGATTTTATTAATGGTTAATAAATCATTTACTAATGACATTAACCTTCTGAACCGCAGGCGTTGGTGCATGGCTTTCACTCCCTTTAAAGGCTTTTAACAGAGTTACTGTCTTAGTCAGGTGTGCCATATATTGTTATTTCAGAAATAATGATAAGTTGTTCTTAACATGTTCTAGAACAGTTTTTATGATGCTGAATTAGCTATGAGCAGTTGTTTTCTATGATGCTGCGACCATGGATGTACAGGCTTCTATCACTGGATTACTTGCATACTAATTATTTTTTATTATTGATTAATCTGTCAATTATTTCTCAATCAATGGGTTGGTAATCAATTGGTGATTTAATCCATAAAATGTCAGAAAATGATGAAAAACATCAATCACTGTTTTCCAAGGCCCAATGTAACATCCTCAAATGTCAAAATCACAAAGATTTTCAGTTTACTGTCATAACAGGACTAAAGAAACCAGAAAATATTCACATTTGAGAAGCTGAAATCAGTGTAATTGGACATTTAATGTTAAAAAATAACTCAAAACAATTAATTGAGTATTGCAATATTATTTTAATAATACACTAATCATTGCAGCTCTACTGGATACTAAACAAAACTTTCTAATGTAATGATTAATCTATAAGAAGTGCCTGTTTTATATGATTTCTAATCAGTTTTATGGACATTAATCTGTGATTGCCATCAGAAATATTGATACTGCTGTAAAGTGTACTTTAAGAGTGAGGATCATGTCTGTGTGTTCAGATTTAACAAAGTTATGACTCTGAGAAAGGAATGGAAACTTTAGCTGAATTATATTAATCAGGCAGCAACAACTTTTGGGTTGCCAGGTTGGGAAAAATCAGCAGGAAATCTTACTCACTTAATGTGTCAGTGCAGAATTAATGAGTGATTATTACGGCAATAAATTGACATTTTGGGCATTTGGCTTTTTTAGTGAGTTTTTTCAGTTTAGCTAAATAAGATGATTGATACCCGTCTCACATCTGTTATTAAAGCTGTCATATGTAACATTTTTGCATTAAATTCCCTACAAACACACAGAAACGTTAAATATTTTGTTGAGTTGTGTACTTATATCATAATTTATTCAAAGTAATGGTGCACTTCCTGTTAGCTAGGTGCTATAGTTTCCCAGGAAAACACAGGATACACTGAATATGTCAGATACATGGTCCATGACCTTGAGAAAGATTTTCATCAGCTATGGTGGTTATTTAAAGGTGAAGAAAACAACTTCCACAAATCCACACTACTTCAAGATTTCACCAAACAGTCATCTTTTGCTATCGTTTTAATGAGAGAGAGACCCCACAGTGGTATAATTTACATATTCTGCTTTAAAATAAAAGGCTACAGCCAGTAGCTAATTAGCTTAGCTTAGCACAAAGAGTGTAACATCAATCTTGTGAGTTTTAAATACACAAAAGGCAGTGTAAAAAATGATGGTCCTGATAGCTGGATTTAGTTAACGTGGTAAAAATAGTTATGTGAGTTATTTGCCAGTCATTATGCTAAGCTAAGCTAACCAAATGCTGGCTGTAGCCCTACTTTAAACAGACACAAGAGCAGTATGAATGTTCTTATTTAACTTTTGGCAAGAAAGTCAATACACATATTTCCCGACATGTGAAACATTGACTTAAACACATTTTGTCCTGTTTATTTAATTCATACACAAACTTGTAAAGTGTAAAAATTTTTCAAAAGTCAATGCTTTTGGCCAGGAAATAGTCCCACACATTACCCCTTTAAAACCACACATTGTTCTTTTTAGAGTTTGGATTTTGTACAGATTTTAAAAAACGAAATATAACATGTTAATTAGTGAATTTTAGAGGTACTGGTGAGCAGACTTTATTCCCTTTAGACACAGCCACACTAGCTGTTTCCCATTGTTTCCATTATTCATGCTAAGCTAAGCTAAACGGGCTGCTGTCTGTAGTGTTATATTGAACAGACAGGTATAAGAACGGCATTGATCTTCTCATCTAACTTTCAGGAAGGAAGAGAACAAGTGTATTTTCCAAAAGGTTAAACTATCACTTTAATGACCTATTAACATTTATAACTGCAGACTTAATGGATCATTAGAAAGTGAGTAACTTATGAGTATTTATTAATTACTCGACAGTGAATGAATCATCAGCAGGATCGATTCATCACAACCTGGCAATGCAAAAGTTGTTTTTATTAATGGCTTATATAAAAAATAAGTAAATACTTTATTATCCATTAATAAAGCTATTATTAAGATACATTTATGAGAAAATGGTAGCCATATATTTTATCTAAAGGTTCCTGCATTAATTCCTTAGATGTTTTCATATTTAAAATAAAAGCACCTTACAAATCTGAATAGCTGTGATTTAGTAAAGCAAAGATCATGTCAGTGTATAAAAGCAGGACGGGAGGCAACAGTGCAAGTTAAAATGCTACTATCTGCTGTCATTTCCCTCTAGACATACAACCAGTGGAGCATTTAAGTCGCTAGACGCACAGCCAAGACTCAGACAAGTGAATTTATGTGTTAAGTTGGTGTCCCCCTCCCTCCCCCTCACTGTCTCAAAGGCCCAGCACAGATAGCGAGTTCCATTAGGAATTTCAACTCGAATTAAGGTGCTTGGGGAGGACACATTAACACATGTGCCGCTTCTGTAGTTAAATGTCAGAATGGGAATGAGGCCTGTGACTTTATATTCCATTAGCCACTGCCTCATGTTTCCCTGCTGTGTATCTAAATAAATAATCAAGACAGCCTCCAAAACACGAATCATCTTTTCACAATAATAGAAAATTAATGGCTCTGCTTGGGCAAGTAAATTACACCAAGAACATCCCACAGCCTAAATCACTGCTGAGGGATGATGACAAAGGATGCATTATAGGCCGCAGGAAAAAGGAACCCACTCGTCCAGAAAATTCTGAAATCTGAATAAAATGTTGGGGCTTTCAAGCTCTTTACAATCACCTTGCATGAAAGTCTAATTCAGTTTGGCTTCTTATTAATTCATAAGCCATTAGTAACATATTTCTCTAACAAAAAGCCCCTGACAAAGGAAAAAAGAGTGTGTTTGGGAGAGGTATGTGCAATTAACATTTAAGCATGGGCGATTAAAAAGAAGTCTCAAAGAAATGGCTTAGAGTGGGGTCTTGAAAGATTCAAACGGCGGAACTATTTTATGGGGCATTAGCCAGATATATTTAAATACAGCTGAAGTGTATTCCTGCCATATAGTAAGTATAACACCTGTCATGCTAAATCACGTACACACTGGGCTACTATTAAGATGAATAAAGCCAGGACAGAACAGAGCCTCCAAGCATTAGTGAATACACTCAACTGCTGCTGTATACTGAGGCAGTAGGCTTGAATATAGAGCCCAGACAACTTCAAAAATCAATTTATAAGTTGATTCATGATGATCCTGATAACTGATTAACTGTTTAAGTCATTTTTTAAGCAACAAAAAATGACTAGCAGTTCTATGAAGTCAACATTTCTTGTAAAAATCTAAAATTGTCAACCACATGGTGCCAATCCTTAAAGTACATTTGAATCACCAATCATGTTTTCTAAAAACTCAGTCTCAGAGAGCTTTAACACTCACACAATGCATGCTGGGAAATCTGCTAAAAATAAACCTTTCTTTGACTTGTTTTTACTCAACTGTGTGTAGAAGAAAATAATAAGTTAGAAGGAAAGTGCTGTGTTTTTGGTATGTTAAAGGGACAGTTCACCCAAAACTGAAAATTCAGTCATTATCTTCTATCCCTCATCCCAGCTGAAGGCTGGGTTTATTTTTTTAGTCCACAATGCAGAATCTCCAAAGAGGCAAATTATTCTGTATGCTTTCCTGAGAGAAAAAAAAATTAAATGTTGCAGTGAACTTATTATTTTTGTTATTTTCATTGTGCAGCAAACAAAGTCTCTGAAATTCAAATTTCTGGTTTCGATGTCCTTCCTGTTTTTGTAGGCTCGAGTTTGGAAAGCGTAGTCGGGCTGTCCTTCAGACACAACAGTTTACTGTTGAAATTCATGTCATTTGATTCTCTGGTGTTTGGAGATGTGATTTATCAATTCATAAAAATATTACTCACAGATTATTTGTTGATGAACATCACTTTTAGTTGCAAAATAAAACCTCTAAACAAAAGTTTACTCTGTTAATTGTTAGAGGAAATGGAGCAAAATGTTTAAAGGTAGAATCGTATGTTCGTAAACGCACAACAAAGATACCAGGACGTCAAATACCAACATTCTGGGCTCGTAAAGCATCCTGAGCACAGCAAAATAATGAGAGAAATAATGAAAAGCAGGCAGAGGCCAGAGTCTCTGCAGATACAGACACCACCACACACTTTTACTGGGTCATAAGTGATGATTTAAAGGGCTTATGTTTTTGGGGTTTCTTAAAAGAAAATGTTGCACATTGTACCTTTAAAGGCTCTCTTTCCAAGATGACTATTTACTGGTCAGGAGAACTTAGAATTTTAATTTCTGAGGCAAAGGAGTGGTAATAAATAATATGGTTATACTTTTTGTAGTAGTCCTTTACAGAAAAATATTTAAATAATATTTATAACATTTTTGGCTGATTTATCAATTAATCAAAAATAACACTGACAGATTATCACTTTCAGCTGCAAAATAAAGCACTTCTTGGCTGGCTCTCATCCTGTTTTTGCCCTTTCATATCTGTATAACGTCACCTGACCTCATGTGCTCATTTCCAGTAATGTCCTGCTTCAAATTAACACCATCCCAGACATTCACACCTGAGAGCTGACATGTGTAACCACGTTTTTTTTTTTTTTTCTCTCTCCTTTTACTGTCGGACTCAACCAAAGAGATACATGCCTAATTACAGCCTGGAAAATGACCAGCCTAACAGATAAGAGCGAACAGATCCCTGATGTAAAAAGAAGGCAAATGGTATATATAAAAAAAAAAGAAATAAGTGCCTTAGGTGAAATATGCGGTAAAGGCTGCATAAACCTTCAACGGGAGCTAATTCCATAGTGGAGGAGGTGTTAATGCCATCTCATTTCCCCACATAAACACCTTTCTCTCTCCCTGCACATTAATTATTAGCACAGATGCAACCTACTGTTTATTTTTTAAACAGGATGAGCGAGCTGCAGCGTATGAAAAAGGCAAAGAGCCAGTCTGTGAGCCGACACAGGTTACAGTGCAGAGCTGGGGAGACCCGGGACGGAGAGCACCAGGAGAGTCATGAATAAGTCACACAGCCCCTGGACCTTCCTCTGAAGGTACCACGGCTCTGACATGGAGCTTTTTCATCTGATAGCACCGAAATGTCCTAGAGACGTGAGGAATTCAGATACATGCAAGTGGATATGCTGTGCTGTATGCATGCGGGCTGTCTCGTGGATGTGTGTGGATACATCACAACCCCCGTGGATCACACACACACCAAGGCATCTTCATTCATCCTCCAGAGACCCCTGCAACATCCACTCAGTTTTTCAAAGCGCTTTTCTTTTTTTTCTTTTTTTTCTCCTTTCTTCTTTTCTCTCAGTAAGGCCAGCATGGTGTCAGGGTGCCAGGTGATTCTGCTTCCAGTTCAAATAATGACTGTAATTAAGCAATTAAGACCTGAGAGGCAGAGAGGCCAAGAGCTGGCTTTCCTTACACATCTAAACAGACGGCAAATGAGGATTCACCAGGGAATACAAACATTATGGCTATGGCATATGCTTCCTCCCTTTGGTACTGATAGCAATAGCTTGTGTCAAAGGGTGTGTTTATTTTTGACTTATTATAATCTTATATATATGTATATATATATATATATATATATATATATATATATATATATATATATATATATATATATATATATATATATATATATATATATATATATGAGTATATTAAGGCTGCCACAAATTATTAATTTCATTGTCAATTACCCTGTCATTTATTTTCTTGATTAATTGATTACTTGTTTGTCTATAAAATGTCAGAAAATGGTAAAAAAAAATGTTGATCAGTGTTTCCAAAAGCTCCAAACACATTCAGTTTACTGCCAGAGAGGAATAAAGAAACCAGAAAATATTCACATTTAAGAGGCTGAAATCAGAGAATTTTCATTTCATTTACTTAAAAAAATTACTCAGACCAATTAATTGATGATCAAAATGGTTGACGATTCATTTAATAATTGATTAATGATTGATTTTGGTTGCAGCTCTAATATATATAAGATATATATAAGATTTAAATATACATTCATGTAAAATGTGTATTGAACAGCTAACAAATGCAAGTAATGCATTTTAAAGTATCCTTGACACTGGGATTAGAAAAGAGTTACAAACCAAGAATATTATATAAAACAGTCGCATTAAAAACTAATAAAACCTCTAGACACATGCCTTCAGTCTACTCGGTTAATTGTTAGAGCAAACAGAATAAAATGTTTAAAGGTAGAATCAGTAGGATTTGACCGAGGTGTTCGTAAACGCACCAGAATTATACCTTTAAAGACTATTTTTCCAAGATAAGTATTTACTGTGGACACATGCAGTCAGCTGGTCCTGAGAACAGGTATTATAGGTATAAATACAAAATGCAGTGATAGATGCCGTACAGCTCATCTGCAATAAACCTAAGAGCTGGGTGATAGAAATCATCTAGATACTTAAGGTGAGAGACAGGAACATATCTATAAATAACATCGATGTAATCCAATACTGAGAGAAAAGTTGCTTCAGCAATCCATTTGAGGTCCTGTCCCTATGCAAAAAAACAAAGTTACATCCTTCATTTGCTACTTAACTTATCTGTATGTGTTTTAAAATTAAATTTTTAATCGATCCCAGATGCTTAAGTATTTGTAATGAGGAACTTTCTCAATCAATGGAACATCTAAAGTGCAAATCTGAAGACCACTGTCAATTTCTTTAGCTCTACAGAAAACCACAGACTTTTTAAATGTGAATTTAAAGGAGAAATCTGTGACATATTTACTGCAGTAAATGAAAAGAAATTTCTGTTATGTCGTCAGAGATTAAATGGATATGCTGATTTAAAACATTTGTGTAAGCAATATGTTAATGGAGTCTGGCAGGCAGTGACTGAGCTCCAACTCCAGAGTGTGTATTTTCAGAGCAGTGGGCTTTAGCTTTCAAGATAACAGGCTTTACAAAGCTTTACATTGACAGTTATTGACAGTTGTGCTTGTCTCGCACTCCTGCAGTGTTCCTGCAGCCTGCCTGAGCTTCTCCAAGTCTGAGAAAGACGGGGTGGTGGCAAACAACTCAGGCAATAGACTGTATATTGAATTGCATTTCAACCTGTTTAATATACCATCTATTGCTCCAACTCACTATTTGAACCCTTTTTTGAATGAATAATTGTTACATATTGCTACTTTAGTTTGCAACATGAGTTAGCTTTCCTGAGCTTTACAGAAAACCATAAATTTAGTTTGATCTGTATTTAAACCAGAAATTGTGAGTCCAAAAATGAGTCCTGCAGTCCAAATAGCTAGTTTGAACCATTGATAGTATATTAAAAAGGTTAAAATTCTATTCCATTTATAATTTATGGTTAAAGCGAAGAAGCTGAGGCAGGCTGCAGAAACACTGCAAGAGTGCAAGATGAGTGCAACAGTGTAAAACAACAATATCAAGTGACGACAACGACTACACTGTAACTTGATCAGCCTGTTATCCTGAAAATAAAAGCCCACTGCTCTGAAAACACACTCTGGAGTTGGTGTTCAGTAACTGCCTGCCAAACTCTATTAACATACTGTTCAATTTAACCATTATATGCAAATCAACTCCTTCTAAAAGATCAATAATGATTTCTGACAACTCATAAACAGACATTCACTCATTCGGGCAACATTCCCCATTAATTTAAACTCTAATTAACATGAAATGGGCAAAAAGTAAAGCAGATATTCCAGCCCAAAATAGATATTTCAAAGGGGGACACTACAGCTGTGGCAAGAATTTCAACTTAGCGTGTTTCCTTAACCTCTGATGACATATCAAGATCATTTTATAGTAAATTACAGTAAAAAATATTACAGATTTATCCTTTAAGGTTTTGAAGTTCCCACTGTAAGGTATTAAATGTGTATTGCAGTGAATTTTGCTGACTAAACAGAGTTTGCAGAACTGCATAAAAAAGCATCCTTCAAGATCACATATCATTTAGTGCTGCAAACACAGTGCTCTTCATCTTTTAAACCAAAGAGTATTTACAGAATAATCTCTCGGTCATGGACTGTTTTTACTGAAGTACCAACCTGAGATACTGAGGTTTTTTGTTTTTTTTTTCTTGGCTGCTTGAATAGCCTTTCAAGGACCGCAGTGAGACACTGGGCAGCAGCGATGAGATATTTGGCATTTTCAGGTAGGAAAAAGTCCAAGCTGGCCTTACATTCAGAAATAACACAAGTTCTTAAACTATTGACTGCACTGAAGCAGTAGACTTCAAAAGGTCCCTCTGACCTGTTTGCTGAGGAGCCTCAAACCAAGTTTTTTTTTTTTTCTCTTCTTCTTCTCTCCCTCCCCAGTACTACGCGTTTCATTATTAATTTGTTTTTTCTCAAGTTTCTCTCTGACCCAGGACATTAAATAAAACATTGTATGGTTCATGAAAGATTATGAAAGAGCAGAACGTAAGCAGCAGGAGGTGTAAACTCAGCACAATTCATTCTGGTATATAATGTCAATGCCAGCAACCCCCCTCTCACCCTACCTCCATGCCCTGCAGGCATATTGGCGGAACTACCAATGGATGCTAAGCTTTTTCCGACAAAGCTCCGAAGATAAAGTATCTTCCTTTTATCCCTTCTGCAAATCAATTCTGGGCCTTACAGCGAAATCCCATAAAATAACTTCAAACACCACTACTTACTCCAAAAATTTGTATTATGGCTATATCTCTTTGAACCCGTACCAGTGAAGTTTTGGAGGAAAATGATTTAAGTGTTATCTGCTAAGACATCAGCATGTCAGCACTTCACCTCAGTTTTTCTTCACATGCCAACCTGAACCTTGTATTCCTCTCCTTGTGTTTGGTTTTTGATTGCTTCTAACCATCCAGGCCTGGTGATAAATACAAATGCTGCTTGTAAACTTAATGGCTGTAGTAAGTGCAAACAAGATGGTATGAAGCCCTGCCGGTGCTCCATGCTCGCTCAGCTGCTGAAATATTCATCCCCCTTCACTCTTCTTCAACAATATGATATAAAGTGAGGCTGATAAGACGAGCAACTGAAAACCAGTGTGTCAGTCAAGGTGGGATTACTGGTGGAGCCACAGCAGCTACTTGATCAGCCTGGACCAAACAACAACAAAAGAATCATTATGTCCCTATTAATTAATGTATACACATTTAAGCACATTAATTATTACCTCATTACTAAAAACAAAAATAAAGATTAGAATGTGCTTATGTATGTATCCCAGGTATGTCAACATAATTAGTTACATAATGTGTCTTGTCTCACAATTAACAAGCTGCAAGCTAACAAGATAGATAGACACATTAACTTGAATCAATGGACACCAGAACAATACTTTGGGCCACTAATTGGCTTATATATATGTATATACATATATATATATATATATGTATATGTATATGTATGTATGTATGTATGTATGTATAGATCGATAGATCGATAGATAGATAGATGAAATCACAATGTATTTGTATGTCACTAAGCATAATTAGTACTTAAGGGGTCGCTGTAATTAGCGATGAGTGGAAGCTAACTAGCTAGCTTCCTGTTTCACCCTAAGGAGATAAGATTAGATTGCTGTATTATTTATAAATATTGAAGTACATTAATTAGAATATTACTTATAATAAATAAAATCACAATGGACATGTATCCGAGGTATGTCTCTAATCTAACTTACTTTAAAAGGCCTTTGCAATTAGCGATGGCAACAAGCTAACAAGCTAGCTTCCCAGTTTTCCCACACTAGATTGATTAGATTATTATTAAGTACATATACAAACGAATTAATTAGAAAATAAATTTTAAAACGTTAAATCATAAATTGCTTGTATCCCAAGTATGTCACTAATCTAACTTGGGTCTTTAGTGTCAGTGATGGTTGCAAACCATCTTGTTTCTGACGTCACCATAGATAGCAATAGCTGCAAGCTAACTAGCCTGTCACACAGTCTGCCCCAAGTAAGTAAATGGGTAAGTAAGTAGACTGATAATTAAAATATCCCTGAAAACAAAAAGGAAGAAAAAATAAAATCACAATTTGTATATGTTGCTAAGCATAACTGGTCACTTCAGGGGTTGCTGCAAATAGCGAGATTTGCAAGCTAACTGGTTCATTAGATAGAGAAGATTGCTTTATTATTTATATATACAGAAGTACACTAATTAGAATATTACTGAAAAATAAAATCACAATGTGCTTGTTTCCCAACAAGTCTATAGGGCGAAATAGAGACAGAGGGATGTGTTTTAATAAAAAGTATTGACAGTGAATGGGTGATTGCTCTTAACTACTGCATTTGGAAGCCAAATTAGATACTCCAGGAGGTCACTACTCAGTACATTTAAAAAAAGAGAAAGATTTCGACTCCCACATGCTATATTTTAATGCCAAATCCACATGGTGTAGCCCCAAGCTATCTAAAACTGCTACACCGCTGATGTGAGATAGGGTAGTGTTCTTACATTTAGAGTAGGCAGTAGTGCAAATTTAATCTTTCTGCACAAAACTGCATTTGATAGGCACTTCCCCCTGCTGTACTAACAACAGCGAGTCATGCATAGGCACATTCAACCTTTATCTTTTCAGTTGGCCTATCTGTGGGAAGCGTACAGAGCTACGAGATCAGAGGAGGCTTGAAAAGACGACCTGACAATCTTGTGCACGGTCACATGGTCTTTCTGGGCTCCTCTGACCTCTGTCAGTAACACAGCTCCAAAATTTCACCTTAAGGAAGAAGAGGAGACATCGGATGCCCACAAAATCAATAGCTTTACTTTTCTGAGAGGATAAACACAAACAATTTCACAAGTCACATTCATGGAGAAATTTCCATGTTGGTGTGCCCCAAATTTCCCTATGAGGACGGTATAAATAGATTTTACAGCGGCGCAGAAAATTTCAGCACAAACTTCACATTTATATGGAGTCAATTCAAACAGTGCTTTCATTATATCAGCTCTGCATACAGGACATGATTATTTAAACGTTTAAATGCTGACATGAAGCGGCTTTGTCTTCTTATAAAAACAGTGTAGCAACAGTGCAGGAGAAAAACATAACCGTAAGAGGTTATCTATCCAAAGCTGCACTGCATGATTCAGTTTGCTTGAAGCAGATGAACCGCAGCAGACTGATGGGCAGCCTGAGCTGACCCTTAACACGTGTCACTCACTTACTAATTGGCCTATTAAACCCATGAAACCCTCCTCGTGTCAAAACATGACCCAAAACTTCACTAAAGTCCTCACTGCAAACAAGAACCTTGTTCAGGCAAGAAAAGCAAGAATTAGACATGATAAAAGCATTTTATTTGATTTTGCGACAGCATGCTAAATGGCAGCTCAGCTTACTTAATAAAAGATATAGTTCACTTAAAGGGATAACTCCGGTCGGGTTTAGTTTCTTAATCCGCAAAACACTGCTGGAGTTTCAAAGGATTTAAGTGAATGGAAATAGTTTTCGGGAAAAAAAAAAAATCAGCTAGCATTTTGGTGACGTAACTGCCGAACACCAATGCATGAGGATAAATACTCACAATGCTTAAGCTATGGCGTAAGGCCCTGCACAGAGCCTACATACAGCTATAAATCAGCCTTAAGGAGTACACCCGATATGTCAATATTGTGGTTTCTGCTGCCCCAAAGAAGGTTAATAAAAAAAAAACAGTTATTGCAGGTGTAAAATATCAGTAATACTTTCCATGATGCCAATGTGTACAATTCATTATAATGCTTTATAAACATGGTTTTAATGCTTACAGCAATTAATAATAGCAATTTTGGTTTTACAAAATCAAATAACTTTTCAAATAGTCATAAAGTGTTACAACAATAATCAAATGAACACATTATGATGCCCATATGTATAATGCATTGTAATGTATCATAAACATACTTATAATGAGGAAACATTTTTTTCATTTAATAAACAGCTTGTAATGTAGTATCATTGCCTACACCTCAAGAATGTCATTATTTTACCCAATGATCACAGAGTAACTTATGATAATATTATAATGCATTATAACAATAACTACAATGCACAGTAAATGCATATAAAATGCATATTACAACCATGAACAGTATTATGACCATTGACTTTGTAAGTCATTACAAAATGTTACAATAATATAATATAATATAGTGTGTTATGATTAGAAAGAACTCTGACCATTCATGAGTACTTATTATACATTCTTTTAGAAATGTATACCGCATTATAAATATGCTTATAATGCATTATACTCAAGGGTTTCAGAGAAGGTGTTACCAAATTATCAAAAGTAAAAGTGCTCGTTATGCAGAAGAATAAGCCCCAGTTGTTATATGTTGTATTATTCCTGATACATTGTGTGTGTTTGCAGCATTTTATGTTGTCGTGAGCCAATGTAAAGCTAATTTTACAACTTTATAAACTAAAACGTAGTGTATTTTATGATGTGGGCATTTTCTGTAAAGCCTTGATATTCAAGTCAAATAAGTCAAAAGTTAATTATGGTCGTCAAGTAAACGTATAGGAGAAAAAGTACACTATATCCGTTTGAAATGTAGTGGCATAGAGGTAAAAAGTAGCCCAAAAATTACTCAAATAAAGTACAACTACCTCCAAACTTCCCTTCAGTAGAGTACATGAGTAAATGTACTTGTTGACTTTCTACCACTTTCCCTCAGTTTTATCTTCGGGCCCGTTTGGGGAGTCCCAGCCCTCAGTTGGTGAGTGTCTGATTTACAGTACAGAACAAGGAGCACAAAAGGACTGTGTGCTACTTGCTGTATAATAATGGACAACTACACCCAAACCTCAGCACCCAACGCTCCAAATAAGAACACACTGCAGTCCTCACTGCTGTGTTAAGTTCTGTAAGTAAGAATTACAAAAGAGGATATGTTACTCCATTTAGATAAGTGTTATTTGCCATCAACAGTGTTGTAAGCTGCACAAGTATTCATGAGAATGCATTTGAATAATTCAGAGTGCTCTTGCCAACTGCTTAGGGAGGCCAAGTGACAGTCTGTGCATTTTCCTTTGATCAAGGGTTCTATAAGAGCGTGGCATCGGCCACACCGGAGAAAAAGCATATTTAGGCCAACACGGATGCACAAATCCAAGCTGACAGAGCAGGCAGTGAGGAGCAGTAAGCAGCATCCAAATCTTTTTTCACCAGCAGCAGAATATGAACAAGGTGGGTTTGGCATTGTGTTAAGCAGAAAAGATCCATCAAATAAAACATCCCATCTGGTGGCAATAGATTTAGTGGCCAGAGTGCACAACCTTATATCCCCAAAGGTTACTGTCTTATTGGGAATTAAGTAAATTCTACCTTACACAAAGCCAGAAGGCTTCGGCTCAGCTGAGGGGGATTTGTACAGATGGGGTCCATTTAGTTAAAGGGGCAATATGTAACAATTACACGTTCAAAAATGAGTACTGCAGTTCAAATAGCGAGTTGGAGCCACAGACGGTGTATTGAATAGGTTGAAATCGTATTCAATATACAGCTTATGGTTGAAGCGAGTTGTTTCCCCTGGCTCCCTCCTCCCCGGAGTCGAGGAAGCTCAGGCATGCTGCAGGAAGACGAGTGCAACATTTTAATTTGACAATAACAACTGATGACGACTCCTCCACTGTAAATTGATCAGCTGTTTATAACTGTCAGTTGTCTGTCGATGTAAAGTTAAGCCCGTTATCCTGAAAACAAAAGCCCACTGCTCTGGTAAGTAGCTGCCTGTCTCACTGCCTGCCAAACTCCATTAACATTTTGCTTAATTTAACAGTTACAAACATCTACTCCTTCTAAAAGACTATTAATGATTTCTTACTACTCATAAACAGACATAAACTTCTTTGGCAAACATTTGGTATTAGTCTGAACTCTAATTAACATAAAATGGGCAAACACTAATATAAGTTATGGGCTGGAATAGAAATTTCAAAGGACACCATGGCTGCAGTGTTGCTGACAGAGAAGCAACTATTTCAATTTAGAACCTCCTTTAATCTCTGATGACATTATCAATTTCATTTCATGATTTATTAAACATATTACACCCATTCTTGAGAGCTGGGAAAAATAATGTCCTACCAAAAACTTTATAAATCCTTAATAACAAAACTCTAAAAAACTAATTTAGTTTTTTGGGCAAAAGTGTATTCTTTAAGGGTTTATATATGTGAAATACCTGTCATTTATTAAATGTATTGGATTTCTTTAATTTTTCAACATAGATTTTATTATGAAAACGTTGAGCTTTTAAAGTCGTGTCCCAGATTTCCATGAACTGTCAGATTTTTCATAAAATCATGATTTAATCAGTCATAAAAAGCTTTAGCTCTATGCCAAGGACCCCTGTCTCTCTCTTGCTGTCTTAAAAAAGGCTGGGAAAACACTGGTAACCTTTCTATTTTTCAACAGAGTCATTAAATAATATTGCTATCACATGCCTCAATGTCAACTCTGTAGCCCTTCTAAATCAAAGATAAACAAGAATTATGGTTTAAAAATGTGTATTTTGATGAGCATTAAAAAATAAAATTCTACTCACTACAACTAAGGTGTCAAATGAAAAAAGATGCAACATTTTGACAACTCTGTAAATCATCATCTCCCTCAGATTTTCCAGCTGATGGTGTTGACGTCTACATTTAACAAAAAATGTAATCAATAGGAGGTTCGCCTGTTACAAGGTTTAATAGCCAAGAGTGTGATCATTCATAATATATTTTCCCAGCATAATTGAAGAGTAAGAATAACCCCCTAAAAATATAATTTGTCCCAATTCTCAAAGACGAGTGATTACATAATTATTTTTTAATAAAGGATTATACATTGATTGACTAATAATATGGCTGTAAATGTAACTGTTGTGGAAACAGAACATTTACAGGGTGATGATGGGAAATAGTCTGAGCATAAACCTTAAAACAGCACACTTAAAATATATAGTGTGCTCTAACTGCACCAGCCAAAGGAGAATCATTAAAGAGGGCTTGATATCCAGCGAGCGTGAAGTGTTAAGACAAACAGAACAAAGGAAAATGGAGCACTAAGAAGTGCTGCTCAAATTCCAGACCCAACACCTTTGGACAGCAAATCCCAGGACGCAGCCCGCTACAAACTAAATCATTTCAATAAACCCTGTCACGGAATCAAGCACTGCACCACCCAGGCATAAGCTACAACACAAAAAAAGTCACCCGCTGCTCTGAAATGCTTTGTCACTAAAATGAAATGTGATGTAGAGCGATTTTCCATGCATTTGCCTCTCAATTATGGATAGTGATTGTAATTAGTTCGGATGGCGCCCAAACACTGAACTTCTGTTCAGTCCCATTACAGTTTGGGAAGGATAAAAAATACATTAGGTGTGTATATATACACTTTTTAAAGCAAGTCTCGCTTATGGTTAAAACACTTATGCCATGAGATCCCACAGAGCCTCTTTGAGAGTTTTTTTTTTTCCTCCCTTGCAGTTTTCCAGAATCATCCGTGGCTGATTCTGAAACAATTAGAGATTTGAGTAAATGTTCAGATATGGTAGATGAAGGACTCCAGGGCATATTTATGATGCGGGTTCTCCAAAGCCAGTTTGGGGATTTCTATGTGCAGATCCTGAATTCGGTGACAGACTGCTGTTATCCAGAAGATCCTTAATGGAGAGTGATCTTTAGTTGACTGGTTCAGGGCCAGCGCTTCCCTCTCTGCTCCTCAGCAACAGGGCTCCAGGGTAGAAGAATCTCTCTGTGTGTAACACGCCTGTAAGTGCTGTTTGTTGTCAAAAAAAATCTACTACCCAATGTCCTAGATTAAAAATGCAACATCTCCCGTTTCTTTTCTCTTTCTCCCAGTTTCATCTCCTGTAAATGAGCCCGGTCAGGTTAAATAAGACATGCAGATTGACTGGAACAGGAATACGGGGGTAAATAGACATGTGCTCGGCTCAATCCGACCCGTGAGCTCTGCCAGACGTTTCTGCTGTCATTTTGACTTGTGTTACAACAAGGAAATCTGTTTCAGGGCCTATGTAATGTGTCTTTTTCTTCACATCAGTGAATGTAACACCACAGATGGTTCCTTTGGAGTTGGTGTTTGGCATCTTAAGAGCTCCAAAATGTTTTTTTTTTTTTTACCCTAGACAGAAGACTTGCCCGAGAAATATCTGACGATGAACAAAAGTGCAGCGTCAATGCAGCAGCCTCAGCAAAAAGGCTAGCTCGCTAGTGCCAGTACTAGTTTGGTTGGCCATGTGACCCTCACTGCAGCAGTTCCTCCAGAGTCTCCATATAGCTCTTGCTAGCTCCAAACAAAAACATACAATTCTCTAATCTTTAGTAAATCATGAGGTTATGTGTCCCTCTCAAAAATTTACAAGACAAAGAGCTCACAATCCAAGCTAGTGACATGATTAAAATCCGTACACTGCATTTATTTACAGTGGTTAGTCGGCTAATGCAGAAATTATTTGGCATTAATTTTAGCATGAAAGTCTGCTTTAAGTGAAAATGAAGTTTTAACCTTTATAAACATGTCCGTGGGGTGTTTTTCATGTGTTACATGAATATCAGGAGAGAAAAAAAGCAGTAAATGCCAAGTCTGAACATTTCTTGCTTTGGAACTGCAGTGTGTAAGTGCAGTCACAAAACAGATTCAGTCAGGCAGGGTATATGACGTCATAAACCTAAAGAACCAATCCCATGAATTGACAGGATGGCACTGTACATACTCAAGAGAAGCCGGAGGTAGCTAGTTACTGTGTTTAGTTGGCAAAACAGAGGAGAAACCGTGTGTGGAGGAAGCTGGGGCTATTTGAATATTCATGAATCCTTGATTACTAAATGAAGGCAGGGTGTAGAGCTATATGTGTAAGCCATTTTAACGAGATATTTGAACTTATTCAGCAAAAAAAAAAGAACAAAAAACCCTATCAGGCACATTGTACGTCTTACTGCTAATGTTAGCTACACAGACCAACTACTAACAATTAAGACTACTGCTAATTTTAGCTACACAGAACAACCACTAACATTAGCTACACAGACCAAATGTTAATATTATCTACACAGAAAAAATGCTAACATTAGCTACACAGGCCAAATGCTAACATTAGCTACACAGGCCAAATGCTAACATTAGCTACCCAGTAGAACCACTGACGTTAGCTACACAGACCAAACGTTAACATTAGCGACACAGACCAACTTCTACTGTTAGCAACACAGATTAACCACTAACATTAGCTAGAAAGAAATCCAGTTAGTTAGCTAATCTGTACTACTACCATAACTGAAAATTACTTGCTTTACTGTCCCTACTGGGACTGTAGGTGGTGAGGCTGGTGACCAGGATGATGTGAGGGAATCACATTTAAATATGCATAATTACAGCTACAGCTGAACAAACAATACACCTAACAAGGATAATAAAGCATTTTATTAGGTTCAATTCTGCCATTTTTGGTTTTGAGGTAATCCGAGAGTAACGTAAAGTAATCAAGTTACATTACTTTAATATCGTGATACTTGAATTAGGTTACTGGCTATATTTTTAACAAGTAACTATATCAGAAAGTAACCCTCCCAACCCAGTTATTAATATCTTAGAGTCATTCTAAATGTCCAAGTGATTGAGACTGTTTGAGAGTTTGAGAGTGATATTTTCTTGTAGTTTAATACATTTATGGTATCATCTTGACTCTGTAATTCACAGGAAATCAAATCATTTCCTGATTTTTCTATCATAACTGAACAACAGGCTGATTCTGTCAGTCATATAATTAATGGTGACTTCATGTCATTTTGACTCTAGTCCTACAACTAACGATTATTTTAGTAGTCAATTAATCTGTCACTTATTTTTGATTAATTGATCAAATAAAACATCCCATCCCATCCAATCCCATTATTAATTGAATAGTTGTTTGCCTATAAAATGTCAGACAACAGTGAAAAATGTTTATCAGTGTTTCCCGAAGCCCAAGATGACGTCCTCAAATCTGTTGTGTTTTGCCCAGAACCCAAAGAGAATCAGTTTACTGTCAGAGAGGAGGAAAGAAACCAGAAAATATTTAAGAAGCTGAAATCAGAGAGTATTTTTTTTCTTTAAAAAATTACAAAAAACCCCCCAAAACATTAATTGATTAATTGTTGCAGGTGTAGTCTTAACTACGATGATGGTGGGATGATTCAGCAGGACAGCAGTGATGGAGAATTCAGATTTTGCTTCCTTGAGCCACACTGTAACTCGTCCACCAGTTGCCTCTCCCTCGCCGCCGCCATCCACTAGAAAGAGCAGCAGTAAACTGTGTTATCTCATCTGGGCCTTCTGTGCCATGTACGCAGTGAGCAGAGACTTGCCGGGGAGGCTCTGTAAACACAACGTTACAGGGAGCACACGTCTACCTTCTGAAACATCAGTCTCACACTGAGGCTGTCAAAGAAACGAGGCACGCGCTCGCAGCGCAGCACACACACGACGGGAACGGACCTGTGGCATCACTTTCAAATGCAATCAGAGCTCGGCAAACCAAACAATAAAATGAAAAGGCTGGGAGTGTGTTTTAGCTGAATGTGTCACTTCTGAACGGATACAAATCAGTGTTTGTTTAAAAGGATGAATAAAACCGTGACCTGCGTTTAAGGAAGGTGAACAGAAACAACTCATCGTCTTAAATCTCAAAACAGCTGCTGATCTGATGGGTGTGTTGAGGAAATGTAATGACTATGATATTTGAATGAAAATAGTCACTTTGCTCGCACAGACATGAGAGAAATAAGCAAAGCGCTCTTCTCGCGCTGCTGAGAAGTAGAATAATCGTTCATAAACTTGAGATTTTACCAAAACTAGCAGGTTTCCTGTCATTGTTTCAACACCACCCACTCAGAAGCCAAAAAAAGCAGACAGCAAGAGAGTGAAAACGGAGCCATTTATGGGATGTCTTATACACTGAGCACACATTCTGCCATCAATCTGAATGTTTTGAGCTTTTAGATGCTATAAAAGCACTGGATAATGATTGTCGGAGACTCCACCACTTGCTGTTGTTCTCCTCGCAGAGACACGGGGCTCTTCCCCCCCGTCACTCTCTGCCTTTAATTGAAACCATTTCCTCCGCCATGTCTCGACGCCTCATCACAGTCTCCAATGAGGCTTCGCAGAGGTGCTCTAAGGCAGCCCTGATGCTAAAAGGATCAGACCTCTGGGGTGATCTTCAGCCAGAGAAAGATGGCATTTAAAAAAAAAATGCAACGCCTTTAAAGTGGCTGTTTTCCTGGCTGTGTGACTGGCTTTGGTCCAGGCTTCCTGTGACTGGGACGGTCGGGGGAGCCGGCGCGGTGCAGCCGCTGTGATGTCCTCATTTAAAAAGTTCTCGCTCTGAGTTGTGTGCTGTACAATCCCTCGCCACTTAGGGAGAAAACAGCCGCTTGAGAGCACTTTGATATGTAGAAATATGAAGGCATCATATTTATCCCCTATCCCCTTCATGGGGAATGCTCGGATGAAAGCGGCAGTGGGAGCGGGCTGAAGGCTGAGGATTAACAATGACATAACATGAAGAGGGGTCTGTCAGCACAGTGACACCTCGTTTCGCCTGCCATTGTCTGATTACCCCAACAGCAGCCCACCAATGACAGGGATGATCACAGGAAGGCGGGAAGAACACAACTGTCAGGCTTAGGCTGCAAAGCCAATTCCCACCATTTCTGCTGCTTCAAACCAGATTTTAGACAAGAAGAAACAAGAGAGCAGTGGAGAGTGAGCGCGAAAGAGGGGTGGAGGAGGAGGAGAAAGAGGGAGAGTGAGGGAAAAGGACACACGGACAGCTTACAGGGGATACAAACCAAAAGATTATGGTAATCTTCCCTTCTTTGTCCCCTGCGAAATGTTTTCGTACTACGCCTTTTATCTGTGTAAGAAGGGATGTGAACCTCTTCAGTTAGTGACAGTGGGCACTTTCTGTGTGGTTTCTGGGTAATTAGCACCAGTAGCAGGCCCTTTCTTTTTCTCTGCTCAAGCTTATGGTCTTCTTAGGGACGGCAACAGGGGATTTTCCCCCTGCAACCCTCTGTCTGCTCTTAAGGAGCGATTCCCAGCCCAGGCAGGCCGAGCCACAACAACCATCTGTTAGCGCTAGAAGGATCAAAACCTTCAGAGACTCTCAGCACCACTGACAATCAAATGGACAGCTTAAGTTCAGACAGGTGACTGAATTAATTATTCTATTCAGCGTCGCAGCAGAATAGAGTGGTCAATGGACTGCTCATATGCTCTGCTCAGCTTTTTGTTACTGTGTCCACACTGAGAAAAACAATTTAAAGTCTCATTTTCTTTCATGAAATCATTAAAAACCTTACTTACATTGGTATAAACATTCTAACTTCTTCTGAACACTAGTTAAGTGAATCAATTAGAAGCACAAAAACTTTCTGTTATCTTTTTTGAAGTCTCAAAAAGGCTCTGACTTTTCAATTTCCCTCGGTGGTCATTTTGCAGAAAGGATAGGAGGTGGGGTGGAGTGGAGGGGGGGGGGTCTGACGACTAATCTTTTTTCCCATGCAGAGTGACAGAAGCCAAAGGATAAATTGGCCGCTGGCACCACAAACACGCCTTTTCAATTCGGGATAGTACCAATATAAGATCTAAAAGAACACCCAAAGCTTACGCTCATCATATCAACTGGGGCTTTTCAGCAGGGGGTCAAAGGTGGCCCTCAGATAAAGTGCCATACAAGAGATCAGTGGGGCCGGGGCCTTCTACACCTAATAAAAGCACTCACAGTGTTAATAGTGATAAATTTCTTGATCAGAAGTGTTGGCACTTCTCTGTGCGAATTTGTCTTTACCCTTTGATGTGTTTTTTCTCATTTCTTTTTCCTCAACAACACCTCTTCTCTCCTCTCCAATGGATGAAACCTCTTTTTGTCGTGGTTCAAGCTGCATCTTATTGTCTCTGTCACGGGTGCTTTGTCTTACCAAGGCCTGCTGCACCCACAGAAAAGCAGGGGGGCTTCATCAAAGCTCGGGCGAGATGGACTCAACAACAGTGGATTAAGGTCTTCTGCATGATAAAGTCCCTACCTAGGGGTGGAATTAACTTAATATGTGAAAGAATGTTATTGAGAGGGAATAAAGTGCCAAAAAGCTCTGTCATTCTCTTCGTAATGTCCTAATCCAGCGCCTGACACAGAGACCTTGGGCTGGAGTTTGTTAATCACAGAGATGCCCATCTGTATTCCCTGTCCTTTAAGCTATTTAAACTTCGCCTAAACTCAATTATTGTCCCTGGGAGACCAAAATGGCATATTAAGTTACGTGAAAGGGTATTGGGCCGGGGTGAAAAAGGAATCCCGGCCTTAAAACGAGGAGATGTCAACGCAGCCAATTTAAGTACAGCTAAACAGATTAGAGGCAAGATCTATAGACCTGAAAACAACGTGACAATGAGTTAAAGAGAGGAGGAATCTCACTTTCAAAGCATCCTCTAAACTGTTAAGCAACCTAATCATGGAGGATCTGAGAGACTGTGCCCCGGCATATATTTCTCTATTTACAGCTCACACAAGACGGGATAAGATCACTGAAGATCTCAGATATCCAACAGATCTACAGGCTGTAAACAACATTTATTCTCACACCAAACTCGTCTGATAGTTACATCTTAAAACATCTATTCATTCTCTTTTTTTTTTTTTGTACTATAATTGTCTTTCAATAAAACTTCACAAGTGGTCTTGATTTCCAGTTTCCCAATATTAAAATACAAATAATGAATTAATATAACAGGGGAGACCAGGGATGGTTGTAACACTTTTTGTTTTTGTTTAAGTTCTTAAATTCTGAAGCAAAATACCCTTACTTATTACAAATAGCAATGTTTCCAACTTTTTTTTGTACGTGATTCCAGCCTCTTCCCATAGACTGTGATTATTTTTTGTGATGATTCTAGGTGGAAATTTGTTATTATTAATGTTAAAATAAGATGTTTATAATCATATAAAGTACATTTAACTGTTTCTGGCTCTGAGTAATTCTAGATTAATCTAAAATTTTTAATCGGATCCCTGATGGTTGTTATCCTTCAGAAAAATACTGCAAGGATCTGCAAATTTTGATCGATATTCAACTGAGTATGGTACAAACTGATAAACTCGTTACACATTATGAATTTGATGCCTGCAACAGCTTCCCAGAAAGTTGGGTTAGTGGCAACACTGGGAAAGTTGTGGAATGCTCAGAAAACACCCTTTGGAACATAGAGGTAAAAAGATTAACTGGTACATCCAGAAACGCTGCAGACTTCTCTGGGCCCCGAGCTCATCTGAGATGGAAAAGTGTGCTGTGGTTTGACAAGTTCACATATCAGATTGTCTATACAAATCATGGACGTCATGTCCTCCAGGCTAAAGAGGAAAACGAACATCCAGACTGTTATTAACGCAAAGTTCAAAAGCCAGCATCTGTGGTAGTGTGGAGGTGTGTCAGTGCTCATGGCATCATGGGTGTCACATCTGTGAAGATGTGAAGGCACGGTTAATACTGAACGATACATACAGATTTTGGAGCAACACATGCTGCCATCCAGACGTCATTTTCAGAAATGTACCTGCTTATTTCAGCAAGACAACACCAAGACACGTTCTGCACGTGTTCCAACAGCATGGCTTCATAGTGAAACAGTTCAGGTACTAGACTGACCCGTCTGCAGTCCAGACCCGTCTTTATGAAGCAAAAAACACAACACCAGAAACCTCAGACTGTTGAGCACCTGAAGTCATCTATCAAGCAAGAATGAGAAAGAATTTCACTTTCAAATCTTCAACAATTAATGTCCTCTGTTCCCAAACGTTGACTGACTGTTGTTAATAGGAAAGGTGATGTAACACAGTAGTAAACATGCCCCGGCCACAACTTTTTTGGAACATTTTGCAGGCATCAAATTCAGTATGAGTGTATATTTACAAAAAAAAAAGTTTATCAGTTTGAACATTACATTTCTTGTCTTTGTTCCGTATTCAATTGAATATATGTCGAAAAGGATTTGCAAATCATTGCATTTTGTTTTTATTTACATTTTAAGACTTCCCAACTTGAGAAATGGGACCACCAGGGAAGCATGTGAATGCATCATTAAAAACAGTTGTTGAGTAAATGCTACTTTCTACCGCTGAAAATATGAAGCAGTAATCAGCTCACTTCATAACTTTCTCTGTTATGGATAAGAATGTTTAAATATAATGGTGTAAGATCACACTAACCATAGGTGTGTAAAAAGGGTGTATTGTCACAGTTTGATTCCCAGCACTCCAAAGTGCAGAACAACAACAAGCAAATTGGATGCAATTTCACATCCAGCAATGCATATGAACAACAAATCTATGTGACGGCGGTTCTGTTCCATATGTAGGCTAAATGTCCCTTCATTTTGGGCGCATGGTCAAGTGAAAGTGCAGCAGTCGGGGCAAATGGACTCACTTTGTGGCACACAATCACGCCAGATTTGCTTAGAAGCAGAGGGAGCGCTGCGCCTTTAAAGTCAAGCAAATACTTAAATGGGAGCATTTGTGCGGCAAGAAGCCGAGAAGTGCTGGCCTTTGTCAAACCATCCGTCCAAAATGGCCAGACGCGCTCGAGCCTGCGAGAAGTCGCCGCTGCCCCCAATAAGCGTGGTTTCCATATTCTGTCATGCAGGCAGTAAATGACGCAGGACTGTCGAGAACTCCGGAGAGGCTCCACTTCTCCCCATGTGCTCTGCATAGTGTGATACCGCTCAACAAACTGTAAACAGGCAGATTAACAAGGTTTGCCACACCATGATTCACACGTTTGCTGTGAAGATAAGAAATGTGACTCGTCCATGTGATGCTGATGTGAATGTATCAGTGCCTGTGTACAGACGGGGATGATAAAATTAGCTGACCACAGAAACTCGGCGAGTATATTAAATAGTTCTGAAATAACCATTGTGTCAAAATATGTCTTTGCATTCTATTTCACTTCTACTTTTTTGTTCTATATGCATGACTAATAACACATACTTTCTCACCTTCACTCAAACTCATATACATCTGATTATGGTGTCAAAATTAGAAAAAAAATAAAAAACCCACATACATTTCCTGTGTTTTTTTCCCCAGTGGAATCTTCCCAGTAAACAGGTCGGAGCTAGCCGTCACACCAGTGTGCACATCCAGTGGAGAGGATGCTTCTGCTGACATGCTGTATGGAGACATTAACCTGGCCAACCATCGTGCCAATGGTGAAAGCTCCTGAATAAAAAGGAGGACACGATTGTCACAGCGTGTTTGCTCTCTTTGCTCCTCTTGTCTGAGCCATAAGGCCCTCGCAGAGCTGGGCGGAGGGGGAAACCCACAAAGAGCGAGGGGCTCTCTCATGAAACCAGACGCGACCGGGACACTGAACACGCTTCAGCATCACTATGCTCTTACAAATAAAGGCTGGGGTTCTACCCAGAACCATTTGCTTCTGAAGAACCCCTTTATCTGAAAGAATGGTTTGTCAAGTGTCCTTTGTAATAATCCTCTTCATCCAAAGAACCCTTTTTTGGGGAAAGAGTTCTTCAAGGAGAAGAATTTGTTCCTCAAGGGTTCTTTGTCCCACACTCTTACAAATAAAAGTGCTAACTAGAACCATTAACAGTACTTTAGTTTGTCCCTATTATAAAGGTTCCACTTTGAACCCTCACAGAGAATTCTGCCTAGAAAGAGTGACACCCCAATCCATCTCTGAAAGATTTCCCCAAGAACCTTCTATGAGAGGTTCCAAAAGAGAACCCTCTGTGTTGCTTCTATTACGGTGAAAAAGACAAAAGAGTTGCTTGGCAATTTCAACAATCCTTGAGGAACTCTTTCTTCTAAAAGTGGTTCTTTGGATGAAAAGGATTTTTAATGGAACCCTGAGTCTTACAAAGAATGCTTGATGAACCCTGTTTTCCAAAAAAAGGTTATTCAGGAGCAAATGGTTCTGGCTAGAACCTCAGCTCTTTGCAGAGAGCCTTTTTTGAAACCTTATTTCCCAGAGTGCATAAAAATGTTTTCCCAGGGAAGGTTCTGGATAAAACCCTTGGAATATAAAAGGGCTCTTAGTAGAGCCCCCTGGGTGAGCACTAGATAAAACCCTGGGAATATATAAACAGATTGTTGACAGAACTCCTTCAGTGCGTTCTAGATGTAAGCAGTAGAACCCCTTGGGATGGGTTCTTGTTAGCACCTTTAGAAAGTGGAAAGGTTCGAATAATAGAGAAGGTTCTGGGTGGAACCAGTGCATCATAGAAGTGTTCTCTGAAGGCCATTTTCCAGTTCCATTCAAAATCTTTGGAACCTTGAAGTTATCAAGTGAACCAGGCCACTGTTTTATCAGTTTTGAGCTGAACCATTACAATCAAGGGTGTCATCATCATGTGCATGTACACACCCACTTGGGTTCCCAAGGAAAACCTGCTATTTTTGAGTTACAGCTGAGAACCAACTTGAACCAATTATTATTTGCGTAAATGCTCAAATGTTCAAAATTAGGTGCTTCTTGATTTGGTGCTCCATGTTAATGGAAAGGTTCTGTCACAGGGTGTTCTGGATGAAACCTTTACAGATGGTTTATGCTGGGTTCTTGGAAGAAATCTCTGAAAGGGTGCCAACCTTCATAAAAGTATCTACCAGGAACAAAGAAGCATTCTCCTAAGGGAACAATCCAAATAACCCTTTATGGTTCTAGTTAGCACCTTTATTTCTCAGAGTGTACAAAGAGAAAGAACTAATTCTGCAACATTAAGTTAAAATCTTCCATTTATCCAGAGACAGGCTTGTTTTCATCTAAAACAGATGCACATACAAATACATAACACACCATTTAAACAGACCATTCAACTAACGGTTAATACTACATCTGTACTAGTATCCAGACGAAGATAAACAATAGAGGAGTACTAACACAGTTGTGTGAAAGTTGGCTGCTCTCCCCTCTGGATAAACCTTTGAGCGAAAAACACCACAGGCTATAAGAGATATGTGTGTCTGCTTAAGAGCAGAGCAAGTTTAATTACTGTGAATAAAATGGTTATGCCATGTGGCCTAAAGGGAACGCTACAGTTTCAACTTCAAGACTAAATGTTTCTTTATCATTACAACTTCTAATGCTTTAAAACATCAAAATTAATGAAAAAATATTCATATCTAATGTAACACAAGCGCAGCCGGCTTTGTTTGAACAAGTTGCACATTTACTGTCAGCGAAGGGCGGCAACTCACATACATGCATCCCAACTCCAGCTGGAGTTCTTATATTTGTCTTCATGATGGTAATACAATGGGAAACTTGTGCTCCAATTTGTCTCAGTGGTCATCTCCCCATGGACACGCCATTGCCTGGCCCCTTGGCGTTCAATTTGGAGCACTTTCCGAAGTATGGATCTCCTCCGTGCCCTCCAGTCTTTTTTTTTAAGGACGGTGAACATCAGACGCAGATATTGCTCTGGAGGGATGTCAAACATGCAAAATCTGCGGCGCACGATCCTTCTGTTTACACCTAATTCTATAACTCATGTGTCTGCTCGTGAGGGCAGTAATTAAAGAGATAAAACAGGGTTTGAGGGCTCGATGGGGTAGAGAGTGGAGATAACAGAATAAAAGAAATGACCTAAGGATAGTCAAGACAGAAAAGAAAGCACACATCTCTAACTGACCACTCACGCTCCATCAGAATCATATTTTTTCCACTTCATGCTTGGTTTGCCAATGAACCTTTTCCCCCTCTGTAAACAAAACACATTTTTGCACAGAAAATTACATATACAAGGAGATGTGCGTTTTACACTCAATGCTTTGGACACCGCGGCTCCTACAAATGGAGCAAAACAAGGGCCTTTATATCTAGTTACGGACAAAGTGCACTTCAGCATGGCTAAGTGGTTTTAGACGGGGTAGGGGCTGGAGGTGGAGTCAAGATCCGTCTTGACATTTCTTGCGCCGCGGTTCTGTAGGATAGAGAATTCAAAGACAGATGTGAAGACTTGCAGAGACAAGCTTTAAAGAGCATTAAACAAATACACTTTGGAATTCAAACCAAGGGGTGTCACAAATGCATTTTCCCGAATCAACTGTAGTGGGAGACTGTAGGAATTTTGATGTTTATAGGTTATAATGTGGCCTCCTTGTTGAACAGTCTGGGATGCTGCTGGAGCACATGGCACAACAACTGGAATGGAATCACATCTGACATGTATATATTCCAACTACAATTTATAAATAGCTTAATAAATGTTATGCTCTCCCGCACCACAATACTATCACTCTGGAAATAAATGAAAGGAGACATTTGCCCTCTGTCTCCTCAGCGCACAAAGAAAGGAGAGTTGTTAGTAGGTAGGTATGCCTGCATCTAATACGGAAGGTTAGAGATGAAAGAAAGCTGAGCGCCCAAATAGGAGAAAGTCTGCTCATTTAAGTCAAATCCTTAAAAAGCTAAGTAAAGAAACAAAGTTCTTCACGCACACGCTCTAAAGCGAGAAACACGCTCGCTTTTCAACATCTCCTCTCAGCTTAAGACAGCATTGAAAGAGCCAGTGATGGGAAAAGGTCAATTAGCTTATTAGAGCCTATTCAGGTAAAGGTGATTTCATGCTGTTGACATGTAATATTCCCTCCCTATCTCTGATTTGACAGTGTGCTTACAGTCAGTAAGATTTGCAATTTACACTCAAGCTAAATGTGAAACTTGCAGCCCAGCATTCAGATAGATAGATAGCATATTTAGTCACTTAAAGCAACATTATGTAACTATTTTACTTTAAAATAGCAGCTTCCAAATCATTTTGATGCCACATTGACTTGTAATATAAAGCCTAAGTTATGTTCCTTCCACTGTGCCTCACTGGACCTAAATTTGGAAAAAATATGAACAGTCTGAGGCAATCAACAAATTATTTTCCGATTCCGTTTGAACTGTACCACAAATTACACATATGTTGTTTGTCAATTGAAAACAATTTGTCACCAACACGAATATCACTGTCTCTTGTAACGTCATCTTACCTGAAGCATTTTATCCAACAGCTCCTGCTCCTTTTATCACACAGGCATCATAGCTTCAGTGGCTAGCGTTAGCATTTGTAAGGAGAAAATCATGACATCACTCGTGCGACTTCTGGGTGTGTAGTCTTTCTAATTACACATCTTCAAACAAACTATGGCTTTATTGACTTGACAAATTATCATTTAATTTGACAAATATGTGTGATTCATGGCACATTGGTCATTTCCACTCTCTGCCTAAATATGCCTGTTCTTAAGCTATATAACAGCACTAATGGTACGTTCCATTAGAACTGGAAGGTCAGAATTTTCAAGTCTCCCGTTGGAAACTGGAAGGCTCCCTGAAGCCGAATTTCTGACTCCGAAAGTGGGAGGAACTTTGCCAACCCTCTCAAAATCCAAGATGGCTGCTGTCCTTTGTGTCCAAACAATTCAGACGTAAACACAATACTGTCCAAGTTCTATCCGTGGACATGTTGCCATGTTGTCTTTATGCACAAAATACTGCCAGCTCTGACCTCTGAGGTAAAGGGAAATGCACCTTAAGTCATGAACCACCAATTATGTTGCTGATTTGGTGAAACTTGATCATATTTTAGGGAGGAAATGTTACTGGTTTCATGTCAGTTTATCATTATGCCTTGACTTTGTGTTCAGAGCACCAGGGAGTGTTGGTGTTCACACCGCTTGCACACCAGCTTTGGACCGCTGGCAGGAGGTGGTTTTCTGAAGCAGACAACGTAACCAGGCTCAGCCTCATGCCAGAGGAGAAGAGACTGAACGGGACGTTGATGGAGGAAGCTAAGAAAAGACAAAGAGAGTGACCAAGCAAAAGACCACTGAACAAGATCGTTGGCGAGAGCTTTGTGAAGTAAAAGGCTGCAAGAACAATGAAAAGTCAACCCTCTAGCTGTTGGACTAATAAGTAGCCTAATATTAGCTGGCTGCTACATCTTGTGCTACTGCACTTGCTTGATGTTAGGCTGTGTTTGCTCAATAGTTTTTGCTCATAATTAATGTAATCAAATAAAGGCGCAGCTGTCCATATCTACAACAGTGTATATGTGAATTGCAGTCTGAAAGTCTGGGTGCTGATCACAAATAATACCAAATCTTAAGGTTACTTTCAGGGTTCTTTGTAATTAGCAGTAGCTGTAGGCTAACTAGTTAGCCTCACAGTTTGCTCAAACAAGATAGAAAAAAAATGCCATATACAGCATATGCCATCATGAATATATAGCATTTCAGTCAGCAGTCCCAGTACCAGTAGGACAGCCAGTGAAATCCACAGTTCATACCTCAACAGCTTCTAACACGCCGGGAATAAATTGTGGCAAGGTGAAGAAAAGATGAAAAAACACACAATTGGAAAAATACCTGCTGGCGTGGGCTGCAGAGAGGTCAGCTCATTGATACCGCCGGCCTGTCAACTGTGTTCTTTTTGAGACAAGTCCAGTCCCTGGGGTCACCGCAGGGCAGCCACTGCCCGCCGACATTTGTGTTACCTTTCAACGCCGGCCTCCGAAACACAGACTTGAGACAATTTTTAGCCTTCCCTTTCCCTGTTACGGATTACAGTTCTGCAAATGCACTTATTTTATTTAAAACTTGTGCACACTGTAATACTTCTTGTTAGTTTATTTCACAATATATTTGGATCTGGCCAGCCTTAATCAGGTGTATGAACAAGCATTACTGAAGGTCCATAAATATTAGTAGAAGTTAAAAGAATAATCTGGTTAGAAAATAACCTTTGTGTCCAAATGTGTTTAGATTAGTATTCCTGCTGCTACGAGTGCAATAATTGTTGATTCAAACCCACCATCTGACACCATTTATTTACAGTACAAGTATTCTTTCAAGTGAAATTTGTTCTTTTATTATTATAATTATTTATTGCAATTTCCTCATCATCACTCATTTGTGATAATTTGTCTCAATGCACTTTGTTGTTACCATTTTTACAGCATATATGTGCCTTTTAATTTTGTTTTTTCATTGTTTATTCTGTACTCTATACTAGATGCTAATTATGTATCCAGTATTCTGGTGCCATGATTGTTGAAGTGGGGGGTAAGGAAAGCATAAGGAATTGCTGGGGGGCCTCAGCAACTTGGAGGTAATTGAAGGAAAATGCTAAAACTTTAACAAATTTTCAAAATAAAATAGAGTTTTTGTTTGTTTGTTTGCATTTTTGAGGATTATATAACATGTAAAGACTGAAAAAGATAGGCTAAAAGGGAAAAGGGAAAGCATTAACAATATCAGGAAATAAGCAACAATAATATATGATAATAAATTAAGAAATTTAAAAAAAAGCAAAAAAGCAAATTACTTATACATTACTTCATAGGATATAGTTAAATAAACCCATAAATTTAGGTTTAACATACATTATAATATCAACACACATGATATCCACACACCTTATCGTACATGCTGTTACACACACATTTATGTGAAAGGTAAAGAACGAGAAAACACTTCTGTGCTATCAATTCCAGTACTATTTAAAATGTAAATATAATAACATCATCTATACTAGGCTTTTATTTTTGTACTTCCTTTGGCTGTTGTGACGCTTTGATTTCCCAGCATGAGATAAAATGAAGTTTATCTCGTCTTATTCTTGCTGTCAATGCCTCACTTCTCGGCTTATTACATATACAACTCACATGTATCTTGACCTGGTGTGGTCACAGTTTTAACATGGATTAGCAGGCCTAACTTCACCGCTAGATGAGATTTTGTTTCACGTTTTAAGGACTAGATAATGAAATAAAAGAGATTTATTCCTATAAGCTTTAAAAGAAGCTTCTGGCACATTGTGTTATGTATTTGTATGTGCAATATCTGTAATGTGCAATGTGGATTATGTGCAATTTATTTATTATGTTGTTTGTTTTATCATACTGTGGAGGCATGTTGTGTGCAGCATTCGAAATTTCGAAATTTCCCTATGGGGACAATAAAGTATATCACATTGTATCATATTATAACTGCCAGTGTTGTGTTGTTATCATAGCTGTTAGAAAAATAACATGAAATTTCAGCATGTTTCTGTTCCTCCAGTGTTTTTTAGGAAAAACAGTTTTTATGGAGGATGTAATCTTTTAATATAGACATTGTTGTTCTGCTCTTGCTATGGGATGTAACACTAACGCAGGCAGCCAGGCCCGCTCCATCACAACATCTTCGCCTAATGAACACTGAAACGCTCCATTGACCAGGAGAAGGGAGGGCGCCGGTTTGAGATCGCAGCAGATCTGTCTACAACGCTAATGATCATTGCGGTTAAATTCAACTAATTAGCCACATGCATGCCTGCTGAATCGGCTGCTGGTTTCCAGATACGCGATAAGAAAACACTGAGCTGGTGCTTTCAGACGCGGAGACATCTTGAAGTGCAAAAAAAGATTTCCCCCAAAGGCTCCTGTGGCCGTGTTCATGGCACCCAATATAAGTTAAAGACATTCTCATGCTTATGAGAGAGAGCAGGCAGTGTAATTTAAATTCTGTTGACATTTACTGTCAAGGAGTATTAATTCACAGGCATCCTCTGCTGCATGGGCTTACTCAGCACCAGCGGGCCGCGGGCTCTGGAGAAAGACATGCTCCCTTTACTGTACTCTTAGCAGATTTCCCCTCAGACTGTTGCTGTGATCGGAGGCGCACAACCCCCCACCCATAGGTCACAGCCGCAAAACGCAGGGATATAGCCCGGTGGAATGTCATATATACAGGTTGTGTCCTCTAAGCGCAGAGACACCTTCAGACTGCATTTCAGGGGATGTGCCTCCCTCATCATCCAGTGTCACAACAGAGAAGATCCCATATTTCTTCAGTGCTCCACTTAGAGGAAAATACCAACCCAGTTTGCTTAGTGTGAGATCTATTTCTGGTCAAACTATGACTATTATCTGGCTAAGCATCACAGCCATTTCCAGAGGGTAAAAGTAGCACAAAAACACATCTGTTAAGACCTTAAAGCGAGTATCTGCTCTTTGACTACTCCCGCAATCCATGTAGGGCATCACACTTTTCAAAACAGAAGGGGAGAGAAAATGTTCAATAAGATTTGACCTTATTTGATTTCTTAAAAACTCACAACAAGCAGATCAATTCCTCCAGCTCGCTACTCCTCCGTATTATTTATTTTTCCAGTTGACTCTTCTTAGTTCGTATCTCACCCATTCTTGAGAAGTGGGAGAAATCATGTCCAACCAAAAAAACCTTTAAAAATTATTAATACCAACAGTCCAATTCCAATTTATTCTTAAAGGATTTATATTAAATGAAATATATGAATTTAATTTATTAAATGTTTTGGTTTGCTTTATTTATTTTGATTTTATAAACTTGCTATGTGCCAGAAAACACCCTTGTCTCAGACAAGAATTCACAATTTAAAACATTAAAAATGTGTGAAAATCCTTCAAAATCTAAAAAATCTACAACACCTACTGATAACATAGGTGTAAAAATGTGCTATTATAATCATCTTTGTTTTAAAATTGATATTTTTTAAATATTGGCCCTTTAAAGTTGTCCCAGGTTTCCATCAACTCTATCAGATTTTTACAAAAACGTGATTTAATCAGGCATAAAAAGTGTTAGCTATACCTTAAAGACCCCTGTGTCACTTCCTGGTTTTTAAAAAGGCGGGACTACCGCTCAAGCACTGATAAACCATTTTTTTTCTTGAGAAAATTCATTAAATAATATTGCTGTCAAATGTGTTTCAACCATAAAACATCAACTCTGTAGCCCTAAATCAGACCTAAATAAGAATTATAGTTTAAAATGTGTATTTTGATCAGCATTAAGAGAACTCTGAGCAGCTTTAAAAAAGAAAATGGCTGCTCATCAACTCCATAAAACGTCAACTTCATCAGATTTTTAAAAAATGTAATCACTAAGAGGCTGGCCCATTACAAGGTTTAACAGCCAACAGTTTGATCTTTTAAAACAGATTTCTCCTGTCACTATGGCCCAGTTCTAAACAATGAGTGATTTACATGTGGCTGCTACAGAACATGACCAAATGTGCTCATGTACTCCTTAAAGCACAACTTACCATGTGCGCACGTATGTTTAACCATTGAAATAAAGTCTGTTGGACAGGGCTCGTGCTCGGTTTAGCTTCTAGCAATGACACAATCTTGAGTGAATAATGCAGCCCTAATCAGGAGACGATCCGGGGCAAAAAACTTCAGGGAAAATCAGGAGCCTTTAAATGTAACAGAGAACAATTACTTATTTGCGCGGGGCTAATGCATAATTGACTATATTTTAAGGGAAATGTGTGGAAAAAAAAAATCCAGTTTGGAAGAAATCAAAGAGCATGGAAAAATTTAGTGGTTGTATTAATATGTGCTCAAATAAAACACATGGCGCAGCAGAGGGATGCTTCTGCTCTTCAGCCATTATTTATTTTCACATTTAAATATTCTGGATGCAGGAGTAGCCAGGAAACAGGGAAATATTAAAAGCTAAAGCTGATAAAAGCTCATTTTTTAAACCAGCGAGGGGAATTGTGCCGCTTTTATTTTCTTAGATTAAGAGACGTCTGAACATAAACCCTATTTTTTGCTGGTGGATTGTGACCTAAATGGAGGATTAAACTGTGTATAACAGAGCCTTTAACTGCCTGTGCTGGAGCTGTGACAGGTCCTTGGGAGATACACAGAGACTGCTTGCAACACATGTCATATATCATAGCTTCAATCTGTACCCCAACCACTACCTGCGAGCTACAAATGTGCACTTCTCCTGTCATTTCTGTAGAGACAGAAGCGAGGGGAAAAGAGGGGGGGCAGTTGTGAGCTAAAAACCAAATAGCTTTGCATTGTTTGTTTTTGTCTAGACTACATTGTTTGAATCTGGGAGAAAAGGAAAATGCTGTGATTTGAAAACATAACCATGCATTTACGTTTTTTTTTTTTTTCCACCAGAATGATGGCTTTGGACTACATTTCCACTGTGAACACTGAGCGCTTAGATGTATTATGTAAATATAGTTTTTATAGTATTTTACACATAACATCAGCTTGTTTTTCCTTTTTTTATAAAAAAAAAAGCTGCTGTCTCTGACCTGTGTGCTGCACAAATTGGTGCAAAGATCTACCAAATATTTTTTTTTATGTTTATGTCTTTATTTTAGATAGGACAGAGAGGAGAGGGAGGAAGAGAGTGGGGGGATGACAGGCAGCAAAGGGCCGTAGGCAGGAGTCGAACACACGACTGCTGCAGACTCACAGCCTCAGTCCATGGGCTGAACGCTCTACCAACTGAGCTTCCAGGCCACCAGATTGAGATATTTCATCATCTAGGTGCTGCAAAATACCAAGAAATCCAATGTATTAAAAGCTGTTTTGAAAAAGAAAAAGTTATGTCATGAATATTTACATTTTATCTCTAAAGGCTTCTGTGCAAACCTCAGACACGAGGCACATGCATCACTTTGTCTATGCAATTTTTGCTGTAGGGAAAGAGCATAAATTGTTTCTTGCTGATGTAATTTCTTGTGTAATTCCCTGTGTTAACTGCCGTAATGTTTGATAAACAAGTCCATATGCAAGTCAGGATAAAATATTTATCCTGAAAGCGTCTGCTAAGTCTTAAAAGGCGGTAATTTGGACACCGAGCTATGGGACCAAACATAATCAACTATGGACATGCTTGTTCTACTTTCTACTGTAGAACAGTGGGAAGAAATAGTGTCTTTATGAGTCTTTTCATGTTGTAGAAATATCTGTATTGGAGAAATAGAGAAACAGTAGAAATCCATAATTCATTAAAGGTAACAGTGTGTGTCCTGCTAGCTAGTTGCTAGTGGCTATCACTTCCAGGAAAACAGGAACTAAACATAACATGAATAAAGATTTAACATGACCTCATCCATTTCTACCTGAGTCATGTCTGATAGATTCTCAACAACTATGTAGGTTGTTTTAAAGTGAGAAATACAACTCCCATGATCCCAAGCCACTTCACGGCATTGTTTTAATGTGGGAGACCTCTAGTAATATAATTTACATTTTGTCCTGAAGCTCAGCAGCTTCCTGTCAAGTCACCAATGTCAGGGTTCTTCCTGAAGGGCTGTGGTTCTACAATTTGCATCTGAGGAACCATTTTTGAAAGAAAGGGTTTGTCAAGGTTTCCATTAAGAACCCTTTTCATCCAAAGAAGAGAGTGTTTCAATGTTGAAATCGTTGAAGAACTCTTTCATTACAGTTTGTCAAAGGTTCTTTGTGCCATCATACAGCACACCCAGGAGGTTCTTGATAGAAACCCCAGGGTGTGTTCTTGATAAAACCCATGGTATATAAAAAGGTTCTCTGTAGAATCCGATGGTTGGATTCATGTTAGCACCCTTAGTAGAAAGGTTCTGAATAGAACCTCCAGAGAGGATTCTAAGGGGAACCACTGCACCATAAAAGGGTTCCCTGTAGAACCTCTCATAGGTGAAACTTTTCACAGATGGTTCTTTATGTTGGATTCTTGGTAGAACTCTTTGAAAGGGTTCCAAGTGAACTTTTATTTTAAAAAAACTAAAAATGGTTCTCAGGCTGAAGAACCCTATATGGTTCTAGTTAGCACCTTTATTTCTAAGGGTGTGTGTAACGCTGTCAGAGAACATGTTGCTGTGGAAACAAAACTTTGATTGAGGGGAAAATCATTTAGTATTGTTTGGTAAATGCACCATTTTTAAGATTTTGAAAATATGATTAATCAATTGATTGATCATTAATTTTTACCAATGATTGATTAAGTGAAGAGGTTACAATTTGCAACCGTAATATATACATATTTTTATATATACATATTTCTATACTTATTTTTGGTCTTATCTTGAGTATATGTGTACAGGTACCATTTATTTTAAGTACTTTTTTATTTAGATTTGGTTATTTCACTTTGTTCCACATCAGTATGTGAACGGAAAGCAATGTACGTGAGGTTTATGGAATCCATCTGAATAGATAAACTCTGTCAATTCAATTTCTGTTAAGGCACTTTCATGTTAATTGTTACCTCCAAAATGAACGAAAAAAGAAAAAAATAATAAAAACGTGGCTCGAAAAAAGAGTTTGCATCTCAGAGCTCATATGCTGAATTTGTCCCATTTTAAATAAATAATATGTTTACCCAAATCTCCCTGACAATTACCCACAATGGGAAACAGTCAGCAGAGCTGTGAATGACGACATTCAGGTCAGTTTGTGATATTGTGTAATTCACTGCTACGGAGCGCGATGGACACCAACTGCGCCTGCAAATTAAATCACTCACTAACCAATCATACCACTCCAGCTTCAAGTGCAATATGAGTCACACTGAAAATCACAATCCTTTATAGTAGACCCGACACCTGCCAATTGAACTAACTTGGTGGATAAACAGATTTTTTTCCCTGCTTTTTCTCAGCCAGTGTCCAATCATACCACGCTGCAGCAAATCAAACGGGCACGAGGAAGGAGAGCAAAACACACCTTGTTTCTGCAGAAGAGCCTTGGCTGGATGAACAGGTGTTATGGCTGAATACCAAAGCATCTTCAGAAAGGAAATGCTGCAAGGCTAAATCCCACACTGCAATGACTAATTCATTTCCAAATAAGCATTTAAGATCACTAAACTAAATCAGAGGAGAAAAATGCATCGGTGAAAATTTTGCATTTATGAGAACATAATTAAAGAAAAAGCCTCTCACTGTGTAGTAAATCAGTTTTTACTGCTCTCTTGAATTAAACAGAAATGAAGGGTCCAGGTGGTGAATTTCATGCAGGTATTTTCACTCAGTTTTTTGTACTGTTTCAAATTTGATTGAATGTTTTTTGAATGCTTTATGTGTCTATATGGTGTATTAAACTCTGCACAGAGCACCCTCATGACCGTTTCTTCACAGTATTTAGAAAAACTATCATGTTTTTGTTTTTTTTTTCTTTTTTAATTAGTTACACTCTGTAAAATCTTTTTTGTGGTCACACAAGGCTGGAGTAATGAGATAAACTGCTGCTTATAATTTAAACCAGGCAAAGCATCAGTGGGGTTTATTTTAGATGTTACACTACCAGCTTCTGACAAAAATAATTCTGGTTGTGGTGAATGGAATAATGATTATGACTTCCTGTATATTACAGATTTAAGAGGAAGTTGGATGACAAAATATTTGATAAATTATCAAACCTCATAGAAACTGTGAGCTAATATTCTGTACACGTGAATATTCACTCTGCAGTGTGTGTTATTCAAATGGTTTGACAAAAATACTGACAATTATAATGGTTTGACTTCATAGAGATGAAATGTCCCTATATGCAGATGACACCATTTTATATACATGTGAATTTATCTTTAGAGAGAGCACTTTTGGGAATTTGTTTAATGCTGTGGTTTGTGTGGTTATAATTGTGTGAATTCCAGGTTTCTTATAATGCTTCACAACAAAAGAAACTTATAGATGCAGTTGGAAATACCTTGGTAATCACTGAAACAACACTCGCTCCTTTTTATATTACCGGACTCTCCCGCAAATAAATTGAAGCTTGTAGCTGTTCTGATAAATATTTGTAAAACACTGAATAAACTGACTATGTATAATGTGAAAGAGACTGCTGAAAACAAATCATGTTTTTGGTTTTATGGCCATCAGTTCTCATAAACCCAGGATGTGCTAACTAACTAATATTAAATGATGGCAAGACGAAGTTAGCGAGTGAATTTTGATGAGTGTTTAGCAGCTAAAGAATAGAGGAGACCAACACAGAGCAAACAGGACAGTGAATTTTGGACTTGCATTTACCAAAAGGGAAGAAACATGACCCTAAGTAAATAATAATGCTGCTTCTTGTCTGCTGGATGAGTAAATGGGCAAATGTTGACTAATGTGGTTTCAAGGTAAACCTGGTAATAATATGTCAATGTTGTGTTTACAGCTTGTTGTGCTGCCCCCGTTAGCAAAACAGTGATATGTGTAAGCTAGCTTTCCATCCAACCTTATTGCAAATTTTGACAGAATTTCATGAATATTGGAAAAAAAAAAAAAAAAGCGAATGAATACCTTTTTGCTTCCACTACTGTTATGCACTTATTAGAGTTGGTATATCGAGATGAGCAATAAGTGGCATCAAGATGACGAAACTGAATATATGGCACTTCTGTTTGTTTCATGTATTAAAATGTACGAAGCAAAATGACATAGTTTAGAATATCTGGTGTACCATATATCTCAGTGTTTTCATCCCCAGGACTGTGCTTTACATGAAGATGCATCTTTTAAGCACAAATGCTCAAGTCAGTCAGTCAGCATTACATTATTAATCCATAACAAGTATCAAATATACTGTTTTTTTTGGCAAAAGTATCAGTAACAACGAGACAGCGCTGGTGGATTTTCAAGTTACCAAACAGTTTGGAATCTTCTAAGTGATGCTAATGGAAGAGCTTATTGCACACATTGCATTATGTATTTGTTGCTTCAAAACAAGCATTAGCTTACCTATTTGAGCTGTTTTGCATGTGAGGATTTAAGTAAGAAAGTCATTGTTAGGTGGCACAGTTGAGCTATCGATGTATCGAGACCAGGCATGTCCAAACTATTCCATAAAGGGTCGTGTGGCTGCAGGTTTTCATTCCTACCAAGCCGGAGCACACCAGGCTCGACTCATTTAATCAGCTGATTTCAGTCTTCAAACAGCTGATTAGTCGAATCAGCTGTGCTGTTGATTGGTTGGAACAAAAACTTGCAGCCACTTAATGAAAAAGTTTGGATGCGCCTGATCAAGACTATTTAGTCACCCTTTAAGGGAAAATTGACTAAAAGTGAAAATGATTATCTTTGGTTAGAAAACTAATCATCATATTGTACATGAGGTGAATTTGTTGGCTTTGTCAAATATGCTTAAGTAATTCCTCAGTCATGATAATGTCAAACAACATATTCGATGGTGAAGACCAGTGCATGTTACCAGTTAATTTGCTCATTGATGCATCCCAAAATGATACTGACTGCAAAACAAATGTAAACTTCACAAAGATGGCTCAAATGAGCATGTTCTGAGTGGATTAATTACTGTCAACAAGTCTGCAAAAATCTCCAGATCTGATCTCTGTATCTTACATACAGACAGGCGACTTATGCATTATGTCCATGTCAAAAACTTTGCATTTCTCAGCTTTAATATACTTTAGCTTACGTCTGTGGTTTTCTTTTGGTGCTGCGTGATGCTGCTTGCTGATTGTGCATGCTGGCAAAATACATCACTTGAAGGTCAGACAGGTGACAGCAGATGCTACATAGGTAATCAAACTGCAATGGCATTTAAATGTAAAGCCACTGTAATCTTATGAGTGGGTGAAGTTGTCTTTAAACCCACCTTTAAGAAAACTGTCATCAGTGGAGCTTGTTACCTGGTCGACACAGCACACAAGTCCACGTTATTCCATTTGCTCTGATTAAAATCTGTACTTCACTACCTCTCTAGTATCAAGTTTTGGTAGAGCCATTCATATTTATTACAGCAGTATGACACAATTACACTAATCTCAGCAAAGAACAAGGACATTTGGATTTGATCACTAGTGTTCCCCTTTAAAAATCACACGGTGCTTTGCCACGATAGGCTATTTTTATTTTAATTAAAGGTTTGAGTGACATCATGATCATCTCATGCCAGATAACTTTTATTTCGTGAATTCTAATCTGATCCCTGCCACAGAGAATGAGCAGGCTCATGCTGGCTTCTTAACTGCTGACACTGCCGGTCAACGAGATGATTTTTTCCTCTCCGCGGGTGTCTCTCAACTTGAAATAGAGTACATTGGCAGGACTTAAATTGGTGGCATTTTGTGGTCTTTAAAGAAAGGGGACTCATTAAAACTAACCCAGAGACGCCTTCAAGTTTCCTCCATCATTAGCCAATGTAACAGCAGATAAGAGAAGTATAATTATAGATCTGGGCAACTTGTGTTGTCAATTTAAAAGTGATGGAGCTGCATAATCCCCAACCTTGTAATTGGCCGATGGCCCCTGCAGCGTCATCCCTGTTTTTAATGAGTGTTAGCGTGAGCAGAGGTATACTCACAGAGATGGTCACTGCTGATAGCACGCATGATATTACCTCTGTTGTAAATCACACAGTGCTAATCTTGTCGCTTTCAAGTCTCGCTACCTATTTTGTTTAAATATCTTTGAATGAAAAGTTTTAACATATATATACAGTTTATTCATTCTGCCGGTACACGCGTAACAAAAAGAAAAATTCCGATGCTGGACAGGCTTTTTCAAGACTAACAGCCAGTGTGATGCCGTGGTGGCTTAAGATTTAAATTAACTGTTACTGCATGCGTTTAAATTTAAAGGACGTGTGTAGGATTTAGTGGCATCTAGCTGTAAGCTTGCAGACTGCAAAAACTCCCGTCTCACCCTCCCCTTCCAAGCATGTATGGTGGCTGCGAAACTGTGCAAAATGAAAAAGAGCGTATGTAAAGCCAGTGTTTGGTTTCTACGTTCTGAATTTCTGTAGAAACATGGCAGCGCAATACGGGTCAGCCGCCGCTCCCTCTGTGCACATAATTCTCTCCGCCCACCAAAAAAGAAGTCAGTAATATTTTTATTCCCCAATACATTAAGGATCTAGAGGCTAATATGTTTGGTTACCTAGTAACTTTAAGAATCACTGTATCATTACAAAGTATATGTAATAGTATATGTAATATCTACAAACTGGAAGTCTGTTTTAACCGTGTTTGCTTCATTGTGCATGCCAACTCACCTACACCCAGGCTTTGTCCTTGTTGTCCTCATTTTTGCACTTTGTAGTTTCACACACTAGCAGAGACGTGAGGTCGTGAGTGTGGGACATCACAAGACGATACAACATCCATGTTTTCCTGCAATCATCTCCTGGATAAAACATGAAGAACATCATCATTGACAACTCTGGAGAGTCTTTGTGTCTTTAAGTTAAAATTCCTGTAAAGGGAAAAAAAAGTATTAGTATAAAGTATAAAGTATTCTTCAAGTATTGTTGAAATCCTTCAAGTGTTCTTTGTACCACTGGAATACAAAAGGGTTCTTGGATTCTGGATAGAACCACCAGAGAGGGTTGCTGAAATCCTTGAAAAAGCTTGTGTCAAGGGTTCTTTGTACCATAATATAAAATAGTTCTTGGTAGAAAACCCTAGGTGGGTTTCTAGATCAAACCATGAGAATATAAATGGGTTCTCAATAGAACCTCCTCTGTGGATTTTTAGATAAAACCTTTGGAATTTAAGAGGGTCTCAGTAGAACCTCCTCAAAGGGCTTTTGACAAAACCATTGGAATAGAAAAGGGTTCTTGGTAGAACCCCACTGGTAAATTCTTGTTAGCACCCTTAGAATATGGACATGTTCTGTATAGAACCCTAAGAGGGGGTTTTGGGTGGAATCATTACACCATAACAGGTAATTCTACTTTAGAGGCCCCTGGGTGGGTTCTAGATAAAACCCTCAGAATATAAAAGGTCTCTCCGTAGAATACCTTGGGTGGGTTGGAATCATTTCACCACAGAAGGGTTCTCTCATAGAACCTTTCAGAGGGAGTTCTGGGTGGAATGTTTCACAGATGGTTTTAGGTATAACCCTTTATGTCACGTTTTAGGTTGAACCCTCGGAAAGGGATCCAAGTGGAACCTTTATAAAAAGTTCTACCAGGAACCAAAAAGGGTTCAATCATGCAAGGGAAGAAGAAGAATCATTTAAGGTTCTAGTTAGCACTAGAGTGTACCTTTCACAAAGCCACAAAACTACTAAAAAATACTTTTAAAGTCAAAGCTCCTTTTTTAATAGATTATAGGTTATTGTGGATAATCAATCTTGGAGTTAGGAAAAAACACATTCATGTAAAAGAAAGTAGAAATCATTAAAATAATATTTAAAAAATTTAAACTATAACAATGACATCAACTGGCTTTGAGATAAAGCTGAAAACATCTCTGTATCATATTAAATTATAGAGGGAACTTTAATTACAGCCATTATGAGTTATTTCATCGCATTATTGGGGAAACACTAAGCATGATTAAACATTAGAGGATATGGCTCAAGTAGGCGTTTTACCATAAAATTGCAGTCACCCCCCCGGACACAGATCAAAAAGAGAGGAGAAAAGGAGCTACACAGCAGTGCCACACATGTGGTCGAGGGTTTAAAAAATTAGCAATGCTCAACTGGAACGGAAGTAGCTTGCCGCGACTGCCACAGCAGAGTTCCTCTAATCATATGTAACATCTACCTTTGGAACGTAGCGGAGGGAGTTTACAATAAGCTTAACCCCTACTTTTATATTGCACTCAGCAGGTTCCCCCCTCCATGTTGGGCACTTTGAACACTATTTTGTTATTCTGACTTCACTTGGTTTAATAATCCGCAGTTCCCCCTTTTTTTTGTCTTTTTTTTCTAAAAGTCTACCTCGCAGGGCTTTGATGTTTTGTGGAATACACACTGTAGCCGCTTTAGTCGGCCAGTGTTTGACGGGTTAACTATAAAAACCTCCCAGCAGAAAACACTTTCATTCATTTCTAAACATCGTTAAAACATAACTCCAATGGCATAAGCGTGAAAACTGAATTTTTTTTGTAAGGTCATGGAAGCTAATTTGTTGATGGCGAGAGAGTTGGGGGGAATTAGGTAAAGTCCCCTCCCACTGACCCATTTGATATCACACAACGGAGGGTGTTTGAGAATTTGGCAGCCGTCGCAGTGCGGGCGCGTTTAGCGAGGGTCGAACTTTCAGGAGGCCGGTGTGGAAACGTGGGAAGCGAGAGCTGGAAAAGTGAATTAATTGAACTCTGTACATAATTCTGCGTCAATGGCCTCCTCTGTCCCCCCTGCGCCGGGGACTGAGAAAGAGACAGGGTTCGATTGCTCTATATTCATCTACATTTTTTCCCCTGGATAGGCACAATATGGCGGGCTTAATTAACTTCTCTCAAAGGTGAAGCAGTGCGCACCATCTGCTGTGAGACAATCACATTTGTATGCCTCTCTGAATAATCCCGTTACTCTATTAAAGCAGAGCAGTGTGCAGGGGAAGAGAAGTCTGGGCAGAATTTACACAACTTCTCAATCATATAGCATATTGAAAACCTAAACTGATGGTTTTTTAGCTCACATACTGCACCTTTATCTTCACAGCAAAAAGTTGGTGATGATTTAAATCACTCATTCTTGAGAAATGTGGCAAAACTGTGTGTTGAGGGAGTTTTGATTTTTACTCTTCACTCATGCTTGGAAAATATTTGATCAAACTCTTGGCTATTAAACCTTGTAACTGGTCAACCTAGTGATTACATTTTTTATGAGATGTTAGATGGAAAATCTGACAGATTGATGTCTGACGGAGTTAACAAAATGTTGAATTTTTTTCATGTCACATCACAGTCGTAGTGAGCAGCTGTGTTATTTTTTTTAAAGTTGCAACTAATGATTATTAATTTATTTATAAAATGGTGAAAAATGTTGATCAGTGTGTCCCAAAGTTAAAGATGACGTCTTCAAATGTCTTGTTTTGCCCACAACCCAAAGATATTCAGTTTACTGTCATGAAGGACTGAAGAAAGCGGAAAATATTCACATTTAAGAAGCTTTTCCTTAAAAAAAATGACACAAACAGATTAATCGACTATCAAAACAGTTGGCGATGAATTTAATAATAAATTATCCAATCAATGTTATTTCGAAAGCTTATGACCGCTTAAGCAGTGTTCCTGCCTTTTTGAAACCAGGAAGTGGGACAGGAGTCCTTAGGGTACAGCTAACCCTTATTATGCCTGATTTTTGTAAAAATCTGATGAAAATCTGGGACACAAATTTAAAGGGGGTCAACATTTTCATAAAATATATATTTTAAAACAAAGATGATTATAATAGCACATTTTTACACCTATGTTATCAGTGGGTGTTGTTAGTTTTAGACTTTGAAGGCTTTTAAATGGTTACATTTTTACATTTTTAAATGGTCTGAAGTTGTAAATTCTCACCAGGATCATGGGTATTTTCTGGCACAGAGCAAGTTTGGAAACTAAAAATATTAAAGCAATGCAAAACATTTCATAAATCACATGTATTTCATATATTACAACCCACATTTTGTGCTAATTTTAATAATTCCTAAAGGTATTTTGCAGGACATGATTCATCCTAATTTTCAAGAATGGCTGAAATACAAAATTAACTGTCAAAAAAAAGAAACATTTAAGCATGAAATAAGCGTCATCGTCCATCTTATTCACACATATCTCTCTGATCATTTCATCCATGTTATGGTGAGACAATTTGAATTCTTTAATATATCTGAAGGACCACACATCGCAATCAAGGGCCTGCTGAACTTGCCCTAAAGCCGGGTCATTATTTGATCTTTGTGCATCTTAATCTGATTATCTCATTGTGGAGGTAAACTTCAGACTCAATCTTGTTAGCAGCTGGCCAAGATGGATTACGACGGCCAGTGAGGTGGAAAATGAACTGAGCAGTTCAGCTTTGGCCTTGCTCTCTTTCAAGATCCTCGCCACCACTACTTCAACTCCTTCTGCTTTTCTTTCTGCTGGCCCTTCAAACGAGATATTATCCTCAGGAAAAGCATTGGCGACCCCCCCTCCCCACCTCCCGCCCCTCCCTCCCTGCACACACACACCCTTCTTTTCTTTATCTCAGATGCTTTAACTAAGCGAGGACAATGGCGAAAAATCCTGACCTCTCTTAAACATTCCGATTTTCAGACACACCGCGTTATGAGGAGATGCTAAAGTGGCTCAAACCTTAACTCCTCAAAAAAAAAAAAAAAGACGAGTCTCGCCCCTGAAAGGCTCGAATTCTAAGACTTTGTGTTTTGGCCTGTTGTCCCGCTGGCCATTTTGACCAAAACATGCAGTAACCCGATAGGTCGAGAGAGGTATGCGTTGCCTCGATTCTCATCTTAAATGAAGAGGGTTGGTTTTTTGCCTTTTCTTTTTTTTTCTCTCTCTCTCTCTCTCTCTCCCCTCCTTAAATTATGCAAATGCCTTAGATGTGTGGTCCCGCTTAAGACACTCAGTTTTGCTTGTGGTCTTATTGCGGTATTGAGTGCCTTTACAGTGAATGCACACCACAGTCCACAGCACAAAAAGTCCCCCTAAAGGCTGAAAGGAGTTCAAAGCATTCAAAAGACAAAAAGGACTAAGCTGGGATTTTTTATGTACACTGAAAAGAAGAATAAAATATAAGTTCCCTATTGGTGCCTGTTATGGCAGTGGCACCCATATTAAGGCATTATGTTACGACATAAAGGCCGCCTAAAATTTTTCTTGCGCACCATATGCAAAAAAGAAATGAGAATAAGTTAGAAAAGGCGCTGATTTTGTAACACGAACCACTGAATGCTCTTTTTGACACACCATTGAGGGAACAAGGAATTCAAAAGAGGTTATATTCGATCAGGTTTTCTGCCTCAATAGGTTATAATCACTCCTAAAGTATTGAGCACTACACAGAGAAGAGAGCTTCTAAGGAGGCTAATCAGCAGGTTTTCTCCCTATTATCGTTTCCCATCTGAGGGTAACAGCGCACAGAAGTACCCCCTTCTATTGATTATCTGGACTGGAATTTAAATATTAATACACTGCCCGGCCCTGCTTGGCACTCTCTCTAGAGCTGGGCTGCATGGCAAAGCACTCATTCCCCAGATTAAAAACCCCCTCGTTTTTTTTTTTTTTAAAGCACAATCCTGCTCTCTTTTCAGCTATAAGAAAAAAACTTCAAGGGGGAAGTTGAGAGGAGAAAGGGGCCAGAGCTCTGTGTCTCTGCAGCGAATTCAAAGACGACACTTTTCCTTCAGGCCTGGGTCTGCTGAAGATGCAGGAATCACACGGCAGTAATTTAACCACTGCTGTCTGCTATAGAGAAATAGAGACTAGTGCGGCTAGGTCCTCTGTTTGGCTGGTCAAGGAAAAAACGAAGGATTTGTTGAGCTTTTAGCCCATTTTAGCACATGAATTAGGTCAGAAAAGAAGGCAAGACATATTCCAAATTGAAGCAAAAGTCGGCAATGTAAACACCTGAACCTGAACAAGAGCTCAGTAAAATACATTCAATAAAACGATAAACACAACACTTTTGTTTTTGCTCTTATTCTTAATGAGTTGAAGTAAGAGATCTAAGGTTTGTTTCTCTCAAATTTTGTTCACAAATATGTTAAAATCCATGTTAGTGAGCAGCAGGTGTGGTATGTAGCAGGATTATTGAACAGTGTGTGTCTTGGACAGGTTATCTAGAAAAAAGAAATCTATTAGTTACTGAACTTGGCCTATTATATATAAAGTTACAGACGCCATTTTTTTCCAAGGAAGGCAAAGTCCCACCCTCAATGATAGTGGAAGAAGTGGATGGAGCATCCAGATGTGCAAAGTGAAGTCAATGCGGAAGTGCATTCTTTCTTATGTCCAGCAGGGGGCGATTCCACTTGTTTCAAAAAGAGGTCCGATTGTATTAAGTGTTGTACGAAAATGATCCTACATCTCAGTTTCATTAGATTTATGACCTCGGTTAACAGTTTGCTAACAAGTTTACGGTCTCAATCAGTAGTTTCAAGTCTTCTTCGACACAGCGTCATGTTCTCTTTGTAAATTATGGTCCGACTGAGAGTAACGTAGACGATAAAGCAGGGTGTGCTTTAGTCATTCTCAGGGAGTCAACCCAGTGCAACACAGAGCTCATTAAATTCAGATCAAACTGTAAAACTAGGCTGTGCTGATCAAATATGGATCAAGATTCTGTTACTGCATTGCCTGTTTCTTGCTTTAAATGTTTTTATAAACGTGATTTAGTGTTCCGTTTTGTTATAACACAAGAAAGACAGTGACAAGGCAGCTGGAATTGCAAAACTCTCGCAAGATTTGGATGTCTTCATTGTGCATGTTGTGCAAATGTCTTATAATGTAACATTGCTTTAGTTCAGATATGGGGAGGTTTAGGTGCAAAAAACATCTGGTTACAGTTGGGGAAAGATCATGGTTTGGGTTAAAATGACCGCTCTTGCAAGATGTTTCATGGGTCTGGGGGTCATGACAAAGCCATCATGGTGTTTCCAGTTTCCAGAGAAGCCCCCTGAAACACACGTCAGACTGTAAAACTAGCCAGGGCTCATCAAATGAGCATCAACAGTCTACATTTCTCACTTAAATTGTTTTCAGAAACACATTTTTACGCACTTTTTAGTTGTAATGCAACAAAGATTGCAACCCGGCAGGCCACCATTACTTCCTGCTGAAGCAACGAGTCAAACTGAGCACCGCCCAAGTTGCAGTATGTCACCCACCAGCTCCACGCTGTCATCAGTACTGTGCATGTTCTGGTTGCAAAAAGCCAAGATGATGACCCCCATAATGCCAAACTTGAAGCTTCAAAATGGTTGTCCACAAAACCAACGTCACACCAATGTCTTTCTCTCACCTCTAACATGTGCTAACTTCAACCAATCAAATCAAACTCTTGCCAAAGCAGGTCAGGAGAAGAGTGAACACATATTTTCCACCAAGAAAAACCTTCAGTGTCATTCTTTGCTCTTCTTTCAATGAAGAAATACTTTTCAGTTCTGATATAAATGATGCTATCACAGTATCTACGCTAACCTCTTCACTAGACGCCAGTTGCTCCTTATGTCTAAACCTAGCAAACCAAACCAACAAAGGTATTAAGTACTAGCCAATTAGAAGCAGAGTAAGATAGGTCATGGCTTCGCCTTCCTGGAAAAGAAATGTGGTATCTGTGGCCTTATGTGAAATAGCCACAGTTTAATGTCTAACAAATGCCTTTTTCTGACATCAGACTGCAAATTCTTGAGTGGCCTTTCATTGTGACCAGTATTACACCACACCTGTGCAATAATCCTGCTGTTTAATCAGCATCTTGATACGCCACATCCGTCAGGTGGATGGATTATCTTGGCAAAGAAGTGCTCACTAACATGTTTTTGTTAAATCAAATCTGTGAACAATATTTAAGAGAAATAAACCTCTTGTGTGCTTAGATCTTTTACATCAATTCATGAAAAAAGGGAGAAAAACTAAAAGTGTTGCATTAATATTTTTGTTGAGCGCAGTTCAAGAAGCACCCGACACAAATATAATGTGATAGTTTCTCGCACGTTCTGTACATTACATCCATGAGACCAAAGAGCCTTGTCCACTCGACCTTGTGAATGAGCACATTTGCCTGCAGGGCCTGGTTCTGCACAGAGGGGACAGAAACGTGTTGACATCAGTATTGGTGGGGCAACCCAAACACACAAGTTATGGCCCCACTTGACACAAGAGTAGTGAGCCACAACAGAGAAAACGATGTGTAACACAGACTGGATAAGAGCTGGGATGTTGTGTGGTCAGTGAGATAAAAGCTTTAAACCAAATCCAAGTGCAAAACATCACCAGGAAGTTCAGAAATCTCTATCACATACATTAAACGTCATATTAACAAAAATAGATACAGGGTGCGTGGGACTTTAAAAGTGATTTAATATCAGCCAGCCATTTCATTTCCACATATTCCACTTCAATATACACCTCGGCGTTGTTCTCGCTGCTCACATTATGAGTCAGAGGGATCGCCCAAATCCTGGAGTAATCCTCCAAGAGCCATATAATGAAGAGATCAACCCAGAGCACAAGACAAACAATTTAGCATGACGTTAAGTCCCCGTCTCATACAGTGAGAGAGATGTCCATTAATACACCTACCTTGATTTGCATTCACTCTAGCCGAGGTTCATTGAAAGGGAAAAAAAAGACTTGCTTGGGCCCCTAAGTCAATCAGCTCTTTTCTCCCTGAAACTGGGTCCTAAGATACATAAAGCTTTGCCTCTCTGTATGAGATGTATCGAGGCTGAAATAGAAACTGTTGCTGAATTTAGAATGACAGACTCCTCTCCGCTGAGGCAGTGCTACTGTCATTTCTGGAGATTATTTCTTTTTGCACAGCACACATTCTTGTTGCTGCAATATCCATTTTCATTTTAACCAGAAAATGAGCGAAAAAGCCCCATTCTACCCTGTAAAATGTGTGCATATTCCCACAACACTTACTACACCCGCCACATGTTAGTTCTGCCACTAGAGGTCTCTCTCACATTAAAACTATAATGAACGACGTAGTTTGATGACATTGCCAAGTAGCCTGGAATCGTGGGAGTTGTCCTCATTGTTAAACAACCACCACTGAAAATGAAAATCTATATGAAGTGACTGACAATATAATGAATTAAAGTTTTCTTCACATTACGTTTAGTCATGTTTGCCTACTTCCTTACTCTCTGACCTATCAGACATATCCTGTCAGGCTCTCAGGAAACACATAAAATATCTTGAATAAATTATGGATTTTTCTGGATTTGATTGTTGGAAACATTTGGGATAATGCAAGTACACGACTTCACAAAATGTGTCATTTTTAAACGTTTTAATTTGGAAATGTTAAATATTATAGCTTTAAACATTCTGTATAGGTTTATTTGTATTTTTGGGGGAACAACAAGATCAGTGTCATTCTCATGTCTGCACAGTACATTGATGGAGTTGGGATGTGGTTAGCCTAGCTTAGCATGAGGACTGCTTTGTCGCAACAGGAGAAAGGGCTCACCAGTAGGGCATTCACAACTACTGCATTTTAGTAGTCACTGACCACAAAAGGGTACTGGACTAGTCAAGGTAGATATATACTTTTTTTTTAATGTGGGGGTAGTTGAGTCCTTGACTGGTTCCGAGAGGCTAGTTACAAATGAGACGCAATGTGATTGGATCACACCCCCCTGCAAGTTTGTCTGAGGTGTTTGACTGCAGTAACAATGTGACTATGAGTCTTTCCTTCTCTAAATCTCTCTTTTTTTTTTTATTTTTCCCTGCTCACCAACACTCATAAAGCTGGCTAACACATTGTAATGGCTTTGGTTTGACCTAGTTTACATGAAAAGAGATGTAAAAATGACAACTTGTCATTTTAAGGGGAAGTTACTGTATATGGTAGAGCTATTTCTTGATGAAGACCAGTTTATCCATCCAGCATTTCAGGTCAGAATCTCTGGTTATAGTCTGAGCTGCCAGATACTGTCTTTGAGCAACAGACAGGGGTAGCTGAACAAGCATTAGCAAGCTAATCTGCTAGCATATTACTGCTGGCTGTCAATATAGAGTTATTTTATAAACTACAGAAGCTACTGGTATGAGAATGTTGTTAAGAGTATTTTATTTAAAAGGCTACATTTCAGTGGGAACTGAATATTGAAAATAACCTTTGTCTTTGTACTACAATGACACTGAGCTGTGTCCTCTTAATTAACTGAAAACAGGCTTCAGTGTTAACCATAGCTGACGGCCTGTGGTCAGCAACATTTGTCTGGCCAAGACTGGTCCCCATACTGCAAGCCTTCACCAACACGACATCACAGTTCCACAAACGTCCCGATTTCTTTGCGCCTTTTAGTTCGAGATTCTACAAAAAAAAAGAACAGTGTTCGTCGTCAGCTAGCTGCTGATATGTCAGAGCTGCTGAATTATGTGTTTCCTAATCCTACTCAAACTGCTAATTCTATCCTGCAATACAGAAGAACCAGAAATACAAAGGGCTGATAATGAAAAAACAAAATGGCAACAATAATTTAGAAGTGAATGGAAGCAGGAGTTTAAGTGGCAAGCAGCCGAGAAGTTCATCTTGTTTCTCATCTGCCTTTGGGAAACACCACATCACAGTTCATGGGAAAAGTGGACATCACAAGTATAACAGGTAAAACAAATGTAGGTTTACTTTTGGGCAACCAAAAAAGTACCCTGGCCACCAAACTTAGATTGTTTCTTAATAATTACATCACAGGTTGATTGAAAAGCTTTACCACGTTTTCCCCCTTTGCTGTAAGAGAGTTTTACCAATTTTTCAAGCACAGTTGTGTTGGGCCTGAATACTAGTACACAAGCTTACTAAGGTAACAAACAGCAGCTTACCTACTGATGCCTCCGGCCATCTCGGTACGTCTCGTGACCCTCGTCTTGCACAGTGTCGAGGTCCATCAAAAGTCTCCTGTTGGTGAGAACAGATTTTGTTTGCTATACATGCACCACAATCCAAAACAACCTCACTGTGACGAATGCACCTGTCGTAACTAAAACTGTCACCTTCATATATTTATGTTTATGTACAGGTTAAACAATCAAGATACAACTTGCCAGACAAGGCTCTAATGCTAAGCTAGGCTAACAATCATTAGAAATTAGACCAAAATCAATCTTCCCATCTAACTATTGTACTATTCTTTACAGAGAGCTATTTTCATTTTTTACATCATATAGGAATCAGATATCAAGTCTGTAGTCCTAAAAATATTATATACAAACACCTTCTGACTGTATTCTAGGTGAATACAGAACTTTTTGTCCCATATGCCACCATCAAAGTTGCTCATCCCTGCACGTCCTAATTATCTAACCTCATTCTGAGTATTAGTACAGCTTTTTCTGATTAAAGGTGAGGACCTCTTCATACACCTCTGCCACATGATAATGTGACAGCAAAGGCCATTAATGCAAGAGCACAGAGGTCATTAGCATCGCTCCATGGTGTAGCATAAAGTAATCACCTCCTGAGATCTGTCTCCTGTGACTGCTGCACTGTCTGTCCTCCCCCTGTGGTTATTCTCTACACGTGTAAGGTCAGTTAATGATGGTGGACAGAGATATCTGACCGGGGGAGAGCTCTGGCAGCTGATTATGCTCCGCTCCCGACACTTCTTAACCAGCCACGAGATGACAAGGCCGACACTGTTAAGGATTTTTAACATTCCTCGCTGCTCATCAAAGATTTTGCAATGAGAGCAGGCTGACCGTAAATTGAGATTTAGCTAGTAGGTGTGAAACTCCAGTTTTCCTGAAATACTTCTGCCTTCCAGAGGGCTTAATGAATGGTGTCTCAGCACACCAGAAAATAAAAATAATATTTCCTGATTTTAATGCAAAAGTGTGAATTTTATCCCAATTTATCCATCTGATAATGGCCCGATTTAATGACTCTGACTGAGCTTTATAAATGGGGGGAGCAAAGAACACAGCATTATCAACCGCTATTGTTCCCTCATGTAAACATTTATTTTAGTTGCTTAACCAACCCTAACCTTAACCAAGTGTTTTTTACTTGCCACGATCAATGCCTCAAGTATCAATACAACTGATATTAAGTCATGTTTTCAATATCAGTAGCATGAGAAGTATTGTTAACCATGAAAAAAGGGATCTGTCTAATGTCAGATCACATTCTTGGCACACAAATGCTCTTAATTAACGCTCTTCTTTGTGCAGCAATCTTTGCTTCTCTGCTTCGGCTGTGTGCCTGTGCAAATTGTTGACCTTGTTAGTTCCGAGAATTTACATAACATTTTGTTATTTACCATTAAAATCTGTGCATTTTACTTGTGATTAAATATTTAGCAGAGAATAGTAAAAAAATGCATTGTGTCTGGCAAATCACTCAGTAGTGATAAAAAAGGATTCAGAAGCGTATCTCTGGTTCATTCATATCATAAAACATGAGAGTAGGACCAGTGGTGTACATTAACTCAAATAGCCTCTCTGCATCAGTCCTTCCAGGAAGTTGTGATGTTGCGATCGCAACAATACACATAAATTCAACTAATCATTGTGAATTCTGTGCGACCTCGCAATTTTGTCCAAATGTGAGCAAACATTGTTGCTTCCCGACTGAGGTTGAGCTTCAGAAAGATTTTGCTTCTCTGTGGAATAACCCCTGCTGCACTTCTTCATTTACAAATAAAGAAGATTTTGTTAGAATTTTTGTAATCCTGAGCTTTTTTGGTAAGGTTGCTGAGAACACTCAGAACAGCATGTGGTTTCATTCTCCATGCCACAAGTTGCCATTTATTTTTAATGGATTCTACAAAAAATGTAACCTTTTTGCAATTTCATCTTGGTCCTGCAATTTCATTGCAAAAAATGGATTGGACACAAACATGAGACAAATGTTTCCATTTTCTGCTTCTTCTCATTTCTACTTCCTTCTACTACACTAAAATTCCAACAAAAAATTTGTACATTTACACCACATTTGTCTGATAGCTTTACTTACTAGTTACTTTGCAGAATCAGATGGTTAAAGACACATAATGTAATGATTAAAATAAACAAAAATAAAAGCTCCAAAACCATTTGCTACACTGACTTGTAGTAAAGTGAATCACGCCTCTGTATGCCCACTCTATGTTCTTACACCTATTCTCTAATGATGTCATTTTGCTGGACAGGTACGATTTTAACATAACGCTTTATGACACTATGTCGCACACTACTGACTGTCTCGCTGATTTGGAAGAAACTGGATCATATTTTATGGAGTAAATGTTCTCTGGTTTTCCGTCTGATGTCCTCCGGCTGCTCTGCCTCAACTCTTTTTCTCGATTTTTACGGAGTTTCCTGATGGACAGACAGCTTTACTTGTTGCTAAAGTAACTACTAACTGCTGCTAATGGCAACTGTAGCTGCCATTAGCTCAGTTAGCCATGCAGCTAACTGACCCTGTACAGGCTGGCAGCTTACTGGGGGTTGTTGGTGATTACAGCGCAAACACAGGAGCTTTGGACTGCTGAGAGTGGGGAGGTTTTCTGGCCCAGACCTGGTGGAAGCCAGCAGGGAATGCTGACAAGGAAACACCAGAACCAGAGCCAAGTGAGCGGGCGATGGAACCAGGCTCAGCAGACAGTGTTAACAGAGGAGGCTAAGAAGAGGCAAAGAAAGTGACCGAGGAAGAAGCCGCTGGACAACAGTGAATATCAGACTGGCTTTTAGTAGTTGGTGAGAGCTTTTGTGAAATAAAAGGCTAGAAGACAGATGCTGAGCTGGCCTTCTTGCTGTTGGACTAGAAAGCTGGCTTGCGATTTCGATTAAATTTCAATTAAATGTGCAGCCCTATTCAAAGTTTCAAAACCTTGCTTTTGGTAACAGCAAACTAGTTGCACACAAATACTACGACAGATCTGGACCACTTGTAAATTGTGTTCACGCCTGAAACAAAATAAAAAAAAGCTGAATGCGACAAGTTCTCCTAAATCACTCATACGGACCACTTAAGAACAAATCTGTTCATACAAGTGGCTCTTGCATGAAGCCCACTGTCCTTGTCATTTTTCGGAATCATCCAACATTGACGTCCTTGTCTATGTTTGGGTCAAGTTGCAACATAAAACCAAAGACAATGTGTTCACATGTAAATATTAGTACTATTTCAAAGTTAAAAATTCTGCTGTGCAAGTTCGATTCAAGTGTAAGAAAACTGCATTCACCTCATCAGTGCTCTGTTTGAAATGTATGTGTCAGTGCAGATAAGACCCTCTCCCACTGATTTGTGCTGATTTAGCAGTAAGTGGCTCGTTTCGCAGCAAGAATGGGCAGCCTTGGTGTCTTGTCTTGTCATTCATATTTTCAAGTGTGTGGTCTGAGCATCAAGGGCGTGATCGGATCAAAGCAGACGAATTCGCCAGATCTAAAACCCAAGTTCCTTGAAGCACCTTCAAGAAACCCAGAGTGGCGTGTTAACATCCCTGTTGCTGTGGGGAGACCAAACAAAAGGAGACAGCACTGACAGTTTAGCATGGATGACAAACAAAGATACAAAAGAGAACATCACACCAGAACAATATATCACTACAGCTGATGTTTCTCCTTCACACAAATGGCATCCCAGTCATTTTTCTTTGAGATGTGTGAATGATGGTTGCAACCATCCATCATAAAAGGACATAATGGAGGTTGGGGAAGTCGGAGAGACTTGGACACTCCAGGGAGCTCATTACTGGACCTATTAATCTGTTATTTGACCCCTGCGAGAGCACTCCCCAATCTAAAAAAGACCTATGCTTCCTTAATCCAAAGATAAAAACAAAACCTCCACTGTGTCTCGGGGATCAACGCTCCAATTCAGACAACAAAGCAGAGAAATAACATCAATGCCTTAGATTGGTTTGTTCTCAGTGTTAGATAAAAGCAAGTTGATACATTTCTTCATCTGACTGAGCGCTTTGAAAATGAACTCCAAGCAAAAGCTAAATTATTGATATTCAAGAGAAATCTTAATGTTGATGTCGGCGCTGAACCGCAGTGCAAATAGAAAATGAAGCCGGGGAAACGGAGGGTATGAAAATCAGCGTCCGGTAGACCTTTGTTATGACTGAGGAACTAACCACAGGAGTATTGGATAGTGAGTGCTCACCACTTTCCCTTTAAAGCAGAGTCCTCCTGCCATTCTGTGTATGCATCCTTCCTTCAGGGGTGATTGTCTCCTTGTTAGTGGTCTGCTGTTGAGCTCAGCACTTTGCCAAGTCAAAAACAATGTCATGCCTTGGAGGGCTGTGTGTCTCGCTCTGTCCTTTAGTAAGGCTTCAGCACTACTCAATTAAATTTCCTACATACAGCAGACAATAGAGACAGGTATTATCAGACAGCTATTATTTTTTTGCCAGTCTTTTCTCAGAGAAAAGACATGAACCCTTATGATTTTATTAAGGGACACATTTTCTCAGCCATTCACACCTTTTAATTTCATTATCTTACTTATATTAAGGGTTTTCTCTTTACAGATTAAGAGTGATGATCACTTGTCAGTCTTTCTAATTACTCTCCTCACGTACACACCTTCATTGATTTCCCTCTGCGTTTTACACAAACTCTAAGCCGCAAAGGTAAGCCAATGAGCCCAAGCAATGTGTTTGAAAATAAAATAGCATAGGCATGGTTTTGTGCTGAGAAAGTAAATTTTCTCTCAAGTCACAGCTAACACATGTTTTGTTAAGTTAAAGATTAAAATATAAAAGACACCATCATGATTCCCCCTCTTTCCTGTCATTCCTATAGAGTGCTGCAGGAATTAGTCCAAAAACCAGGAAATAAGTTTTACACTCTTTGTTTCTCTCATGTTGAAGTCAGTGGGGTTTTTTGTTGGATGCATGAAATAAATAACCTGACATGCCAGATGGTTTGTTACACAGAGCCGTCTGGGAAGTTGTCCTTAGAAACTGTTTGGAAAAGGGCAGGTACTTTCAAAAAAAATTGTCAGGTGATTGGATTAACCATCTATCTATCACATCTAACTTCAACCAATCAGATCAAACTCTTGTTGAAGCTGGCTGGGAGAGGAGCAAAAACATCTTTTCCATGGAGAGCCATCCGAATCGGTCTCTGCTCTTCTTTCAATGAAGAAATACTCTCCAGTTCTGATATAACTTATGCTATCATAGTATCCATGCTAACATCTTCAGGAGCTGCCATTGTCTGTTCGAGACGAGTTGCTACCATAGACGCATCTTGCTGTTGTCACACCTAAAACCATGTCCGCAGCTGCCAGTAGTCCCTCCGAGGATGCCGATTGGCTGCACCACTTTTTGATACGAACACAAACGGACATCTTGAAGCCCGGCAAGATGGAATCTCGCAAATCCAGCTGCACCACAAGGTAACAAAAGCACAAGCTTACGAGGTTTTCACATTTTGTTCTTTTGTTTAGAATAGCTTTGTAAACTGATATTCTCAGCTGTCGTAATGTTAGCAGTTCCAGTTGACAGTTAAAAATGAAAGCAACCAAAATAAGAAAAGAAACAATTACAAATCAAAAAGTTTTCTCACTGTAAGGGCCTGAATTTCATCTTAGTTGTGAAAGAAAGCAACACTGCGGAATAACTTGTCAACATTGTCCACAAAGCTGATTTTTTTATGCACAATTTTAAATGAGAATGATAGAATGAACTATATGATTACTGGTAGGCTTTTTGCCCAAAGTTTTTGAACTAGTAAGTCAGCACCAAATGTAGGTTTGACTTACTATATTAACACCATAATAATGGCGGCTCACTATTTAAACTAAAAAGGTATTTTCATTGTTTGTTTGTAACATCTGTGTTCTTTATTTTGAGCAGGCAGCAGCTGTATGACACTCCCCCCACCACCACCACTGGATATATCCCATCCTAATTGATGCTTACTCTAATCTCATCACAAAGCAAAACAGAGCATTTTGTCTATATGATGTTTACACTGGAAATAATGGAGGTTGTGACAGCAATAGCTTGCCGTCTGAAATTACCTTCAGGGTTTTTATTGCTTGCTGCAATGGCTTACCTAATTAACAATTTGCAATTAATTTTGATAGATCAAAAAAAGCTACCCAGCTACTGCAGGAAAATCAGAAGAGAAGTGACTATTTCTCTTTTAATAAAATTTGCAAAAAATTATTGGTTGGTATAGCTACACAAAAATGTTTCTGCGCTTCACATAAATATGAAAAGAGCTCAAACTAGGATGATGATGAGACGAGTAATAAAGATTTAAGCAGCCCGTCTGCTCCTAATGTACCTGAAAATATTCACAGCTACACATTTGAAACACATAAATCTGTATTTCTGATATTTTCTTTGTGATCAGCAATGCTGACGCTCAGCCTGCAGTGGATGTTCATGTTTTGGAGGTCATGAAGGGCTCTGTGCCAGGTAGCAGGTTAAGAAATGATGACACTGTATGGACACTCCATTTCAAACTGATTCTCACAGAAACTTCGGGCTTTGATTTCCCCCTCAGATGGCTGGAATGAAAAGGACAGTTATACATATTTCAAGGCCCAAGGATCCACAAAGGGACTTAGGAATAAAGAGGTATGAACCTTTGAACTAAACAAAGGTCCATCACCCACATTTCATATCAGATGTGCTGTGTAGCCCTTGTAAAGACGTGGATATGGAAGGAGAGGAGAGAGGAACCAGCATGCCCTTGCAGACAGGTTGTCTGAGTGTTGTCTGCATGTCCCATGACCCCCATCTTCCCCCGTGCCTCCATCTCTAACCCACACAGCACTTGTTGGGCGCACAGGTCCACCGAAAAGCCTCCACAGCGTCGTCCATCTGGGCCTCTTTGAATTGGACCAGGGGCTCACAACAACAGGCAGTATCAGTTGCATTAAGTTGATTAAAGTGGTTGGCGGACACAGGCACTTGTGCTCTCACAATGCGAGATGAAAGAGCAGAGTGGCGACGGTCCCTCTCCTGGTTGTCAGAGAATCCGCCTTTGCTCTCAGCAGAGGTCAACAAAAGACCAAATAAGACGAGAGTGAAAGCAATCGAAAGCTTCTTTGCCAAATGATCTCTAATTGGCCCTTTCTTCCTTGTGGATCAGTCATATGATTTTGGTGGTGACAGTCGACTTACCCACAATTCTACCTTTAAAAGCTTCTCTTGAAAGTGGACTACTTGAAAGAAGTGACCATTACACCTAAACTACAGTTGTGGAAAAAGAAAAAAAAAAAAAACACAACCTAACCCTCTGTGAAAAAGATTTCCAGGTTGCGCTTTATTTTACTGTACACTAATAAGACATAACAAGCTATACTTTATATTAAATTAGACAAAAACTAGAAATAATGTAAATAAATTACCCTAATTGGAAACCATACACCTAACAAGACGTTAAAAGCCATACAATCTATCACATCAGAAAAAAATAAGAAAATAATATTTTCTTTATTAGACAGTATTAGACCCTTCCTTAGACTTTCTTAGAGGACAATTAACAACGCATTACAACAGAACTGTACTATAAAATAAAGTGTATTATTTTCCATTGTTAGACCCATATTTTACTTTATTATAGGGTAATTGTGGACACATTACAACACAACTGTACTGTAAATTAAACTGTTACCAAACAACTGGCAGAGTAGCTTTGCTTAGATCATTACAATAACTCTATAAAGTAACCCATCTTCAAAATATTCTCCTACCTCTATAATTTTGCCCTTTATTTGGTAGATTTGGTTAACATATTCCAGTTTCACTTTAGTTTACAGCACAGTTCTATTGTAATTACCATGTAAAAAGTCTAATAAGGTTCTAACAATGGGAAATAACATATTTTAATTTACAGTACAGTTCTGCTGCAATGTATACCTAATTACCCTCTAATAAAATTCTATTGAGGGTCTAACAGTGGAAAATAATTCACTTTAGTTTACAGTACAGCTATGTTGTAATGTGTCCAAATATACCCTCTCAGAAAGTCTAGTAAGGGTCTAACAGTAGTGAACAAAACACTTCAGTTAACAGTGCTGTTCTGTTGCAATGTGCACCTAATTATTCTCTTATAAAGTCAAATTAGGGTCAAACAGTGAAAAATAATACATTTTACTTTAGAGTACAGTTCTGTTGTAATGTGTCCCAAATTACCCTCTAACAGGGTCTAACAGTGAAAAATAATATATTTTATTTTACAGTTAATTTCTGTTGTAATGTGTCTCTAATTACACTATCAAAAAGTTTAATATGGGTCTAAATGGAAATAATTCACTTTAGTTTACAGTGCAGTTCTGTTGTAATGTGTCCCTAGTTACCTTCTAGTAAATTCTGATAAGGGTCGAATAAAGGGTCTAATGCCATCTAATAAAGAACATCTTATTTCTAGTTTTTGTTCATTTTCATACAAAGTGCAGCTTCCTACATCTTATTAGTGTACCATTGTGTGTATGGTGTGTAATTAGGGTATAGCTGCTGTTTAATAAAGAACATATTTCTAGATTTTATCTCATTTCAGAATAAAAGTACAGCTTGTTACATCTTATTAATCTACTGTAAAATAAAGTGCAGCCAATTTCAACTGGCTGAATTACATTCATCAAAAGCAATACATAATTGAATTGCGTTTATTAAATAAGAAAAAAAATATTGCAGCAGTCAAAGGGAGTAGATGACACATAATTAAAAAAACAGGCTTCTGAGAATTGCGGTTGTATTTCTAAAAGGATTGTGCGTTAAAAAAAAAAAAACACACGCACACACCGAATCTGATCAAGATCTGACAGCACTTCGGTTCCATTTATCAGTGCTCCGCAGTAATTTATTCAAATAATTACGATGCCAGATGCCATCCCCTCTTTAACCATCAAAACAAACTACAAGCTTTGTCCCTCCCATGCAGCTGAGGAGGTGTCATGTGAGGCAAGCTTTCCTTTTCATTACAGATACGATTTGAGGAACATGCCATATTCCACTTTTGGAAAGAAGTCAAGACAGAAACTGACAGTATTGTTCTAGTATCAGTGTAGAAAAAAACAACAGGAAAAACAAACAAAAGCTTTGGCACTAAGGAGCTGTTCCAGGGATGATAACAATAAAAAAAAAGGCGAGGTGATCAATGCTGTTCTGGATTTTGATAACACATTGCTCATGCCTGAGACAAATGATGGAAATTCTTAAGGAGAGAGGGCCTGCAATATGCCAAATATGCTCCAAATTAGCCTTCAAGAACAACTCTCAGTGTGTATATGGGAGCTGCGTGAGTAAATAAAGGGCCAGCATAAATTACCTTTGGATGTCAATCGTGATAGCACACCCTGTTTTCTTTTTGTTATCGTGTCGCCTATTCGTCTCGCTGGCGGATGACATGAAATGAAAGTATTCTCTCTCTAGCACCACCAACAGTACTCAGAGCGCTTTCTGACACTTGAAAACGCTACGGGTTCGTGAAACCACAGCTGGGCCCCCACTGATTGGCTCGCACACAGGCTGCCACTAAACTTTCGCTGCTTGAGGAGTTGTCTGTGCCGGGACAGGTGGTGTTTATGCAGATGAATGAACACATTACTGTGTGCTCTTCCTTTTGGTTTAAACATTAGCGTTTCAAATGTGACAAATCAGATGTTCATCTCCTGCTATATGCAGCCATTGTGTATGCTGCTGGGAGACCTTTGTATATGAATTCCCGTAGGTGTTGATGTGCACATCCTTAAAGTATGGACAACGTATACAGCCGCCTCACACTGTGATATATTCAGAGATTTTTTCTTTGAATATCTGCATTCAGGCATGGCAGTAATACTTGAGTGTTTCAGTTATATTTCACGTGAACCTGATATCATAGCTACTGTATATTGAAATGGTAACTAGAGGCTGGCTTTGCAGTATTTGGGGGCAAGAAGGAGCGAGCTGAAATGTATTTTTCATACGGCAGCTGAGTGAGAGAGTTAGCTGCTGGCTCTTAAAATGGGCATTGTGAACACCATGCAATTATCTCCCCATTATCGCACATATGGTAGGTTATAATTGGGCCTCTCCTCTAGTCATTTCAGAGGAGTGGATCACTGACAGTGAATGAATGGCAACCTCTTATGATATTACATTGTCTATATGTGCTGAAACACCTTAAAGGTCATACAATAAAAGCACCATTTCTGCTTTTGTAGGACTGAAAACACGACATTCATCTTCTTCAGGGCTAAAACTAACAATTATTTTCATTATTAATTAATCTGTTGAGTAGTTTCTTGATTAACTGATTCATATTTTGGTCTAAGGGTATACCAGTATTGACAGTCACCATGATACCTTAAAAAATCATGTTTAATAATACACATGAAAATATCACGTAAATAACCCTGCACCTCTTAAACATACTGTAAGCCCTTGTGAATATTTGTGCCATATTTTGAATGCAATTCATTTGCCAAAAATGAGACAAAACACACAATAAACAAAGTTAAAGATAAATTTGACTGCAAGGGTATATAAGATATATCATAATAATATTATTATCATGAATTACTTTGGCCACCATAATCATGTAGTGAAAATCCGATATCATGACAGCCCCATTTAGGTCTTAAAATTGAGTCAAACATATTTAAATGTCTTGTTTTCTCCCAGTCCAAAACCAAACATATTCAGTTTACTATCACGGAAGAATAAGCTTCATTTAGCTTCAAGCAGCTCAAGCCAGAGATTTGTTGGCTAATAATGACGAATTGATTAACTGACTAATTGCTTTTGCTGTTATTCTCTTTCAGTTGCTGCTAGAAATTACGTTTATATGCAACTGATTTGCAACAGCAAATACGTTTTGAGGCAAACGTAACGTCGACCGACAATATGCTTTCTATGAGGATTGTTTTGTTGAATAACATATCTGGCAAACTGCAAAAACGTTGCTATCAGACTTATGAGTAAAACATTTACTGACGCCGTATTTCATGTGTTTTAGCTGGCAATCTTGCAATACGATGTCCGGTCATTGTGACAACAGGATCATTTCAAAGTCAGCAGTGACTTGCGACATTAGATTTATTTGTTCATAATGAGCAAAAGTAGCCTAATTGTAACCAAAGTGCTTTTGTTGTCAAAACCTACCAAAAATCACCATATATCCATACCTTAACCAAAGCGCTTTTGTTGTAGGAGCCGGGAAGCGATTCCCAAACTGTGGCGTCCGACAGTCTGTATGCCTGCCATCCATCCCAAACACATTCTGCAAGTCCTGCACAGTGTATAAATGTACTGTTTCAAAGAAACGTTGTCTGTGAAATAATCCAGGCAGGAATTGTTTTTGTTGCCACAATGTAATTTTGAAAACAATTTTGTAATATACAAAGTAACATCGAGGAGACAGGGTTGCCTCTTCACATTCCTGTTTTTCATTGTAAGACCAGGCATCAGGGTTGAAACTATTATCAGAATATTGTTAAGAATATTTTTCCAGCAGACAAAATTGTTCCACACCAACTAGAATTATTCATTTTCAGTTCTAACTGGCTTGGATTCATTCATTTTGCGAGCAGAACTGTGTAAAACAAAAACGATAGATATCATGATATGGTTTCAATCAATATGGAATTATGATAAAACCCGATTTCTCTGTATCCTTATTGTACAATGAGAAGACCTGATTCTTTAGTGTACATTAAAAATAAATAAATAAATAAAGCTTGAAAATAACTTTTCTATAATAATGTGGATCAAAATCATGAAAAGAATCTGGCTCAAGAAAGTAATGTGATACAATATTTTGCCAAATATTGATTTTTATTTTTTTTTTTATCAACAAAGTCTGAAAGTGGATAAAAGGTCTGCTTGATGGGAACTAGCTGATTAGAGCAGACATTTATAGACTGAGGCCACGACTTTATGAAATGTTTGCTCCACTTGCAGCGAGCTGCTTTGTTTCTGCGACACTCTGTGCTGTGGGTGAGACACTAAAGTCCCTATTGTCTGAGTCAACTTGACCTGACCTAGCTGGTTAAGCTGAGGCATTGTGAACAGCAAATCGCTTCAACTAGGGGGGTAGCTGCTTTGTGTGGCTATGGGGAAAATAACCTTATAAAAAGCCCATACCCATAGTTAATGCAGAGAAAGACCAGTTTTGTCCCTGGAAAAGCTCTGTTTATTTCCAACTGCCAGTGGAAAACACAACTATTGTCTCAATGTACCATTCTGACTCCCTTGGTGATCTTAGCCTTCCTTATCCATTTAGCAACACTTTTAGCAATCCCAATTGTTTATGCACATGTTTCTCACCACTTTGAGGGTATGAGATACTGACATATGTCTGCATATGCACGTGTTAGAAATACAGTCATTGCGTTTCTTGCAGGAGATGCCGGTTGTGAATTATCCACAAACAATCCACCAATCAGCATGCATTCTGGCCTGCAGCCTGCAGCAGTAAAGTGGTGAGAGGGCCAGACAGTGCTTAGCACAAGCTCCTAATCACATTTCACCACTCGGCAGGCCTGTGCTTGCACATCGCAGGTACTTGTAAACTCCTATCAGTCCTTCTCTTCACACCCAATGTTGCTCTCAATGTCACTCCTCGCCAAGCTGATCTGTAGACAGCCTTAATTTAAAAATGTAATTAACTGTGCCATAACACAACCTACGGGAAGCGCTCGCTGCTTATTCTTGTGATTCAAAACAAAAACAAACAATATGATGGAAATGAGGTTAACAACATCACCCTCGCTTTGCCATATTGTAAAAATCAGATCCAGCTCCGGTCCTGTTTAGACAAGATTTCTTCTGCTGCTTCTGTGGATCTTATTCATCGTTACAAAGTGAAGCTGATTGTTATTTACACAGTTCTTTTTAGCAATCATAATATGACAGATCAGACTGTCGCTGCAGCAATTTCATCGCTCTGTCATTTTGGATTGATTACACAGAGAACACTGGGTCGCACTTTATTTTACAGTACACTAATAAGAAGTAACAAGCTGTACTTTGTATGAAATTAGATAACAACTAGAAATAATATGTTCTTTATTTTCCACTGTTAGATCCTTATTAGACTTTCTTAGAGGGAAATTAGGGACACCTTACAACAAAATTGTACTGTAAACTAAAACACATTATTTCCCACTCTTAGACCTTTATTACAGGGTAATAACTGTACTGTAAACAAAATGTATTATTTCACCCTCTTACACTGTAATAAGTGACATATTACAACAGAATTGTGCTGTAAACTAAAATGTATTATCTCCCGCTCTTAGTCCTTTCTTAGACCGTAATCATGGACATATTACAACAGAACTGTACTGTAAACTAAAGTGCAATCACATATCCACTCTTTCCCCATTTAAAAACAATATGTGAACCAGATCCACAAAATAAATGCCAAAATTATAAAAGTAGTGGAATATTTTGTTTATGGGTGACTTCATAGATTTATTGTAATAATGTAGGTCACAGAATGTGTGTCTCAAGTAGCAGATATATGATTTTACTTTAGTTTACAGTACAGTAACTTTTGTCATGTGTCCCTAATTACCCTCAAAGAAAGTCTAATCAGGGTCTAATAAAATGTCTATAAAGGACACATTATGTCTATTTTTTTGTCTAATTTGATAAAAAGCAAAGTACAAGCAAACACTGTTGTGTTATTTACTTGAATAAGGACAAATAACAACTCTTACCTTATAAAAGACATAAAAAATCTTTACGAACACTGGTCATTTCTATGTGTCTTTACACACTCAATCTCACACACACACACACACACACACACACACAAACACAAGACGGTTCAACCGTGAAGACTATCAAAAGCTGAATTACTGGTGGTTTAGTCCAGACCAGTCCAAACTTGTATGATTGTCTGAACTGGGCACAGCTCTTGTTTGTGGTCTCCCACAGACTACCGAGTGGGCACAGAAGGGGGACAGCCTTTCTCTCCCCATAGGCCCAGCGCCACCTCCTCATTTCCTGCTGGACCTCACCACTAGACACCTCCCTGACTCTAATTACCGCGGCATTAGTTGCCGTTCCAGGAGCAGCGGCGGCAGTCCGTCCTCCTCCAGCAGCACCTTATCCCTGCAATGAACCACGTCGCTAATTGTTCCATTACATCAACAATAAGAAGAACAAAAGATTAAAAAAAAAAGAAAGGAGAAAAAAACCACAGAGGTAGGGACTAACTTGACATGCTAATTTTCATTAACCCTGATCTTTCTGTTCTTTCATCATCCGCCCTCCTCCCCGTCGTCTTGCCCATACAGGGTGGCGAAGCACTCAAATTATCCACAAGCATTCCAGCTATCACTAATTATCCAAAGAGTTCCTCATTAGGCTATTTCAAATCCAACCTTAGATCAACACTTACTCAGACCTCAGGGATTCTTGATTCCCAGCAGCGGTTAAACAAACAATCAGTTCAAAGGATCAGGTATTCTCCTTTAAGAGGAGGGAAAAAGCCAAGGGTAAACAACTGCTCATTTGAAAGAAATGACTCCAGCGGCTCTCTGGCATGGATGCACCAATCTATAATTCATTTTGCTCAAATACATTCGATTTCTCTCTTAAATTGGGTCATTAAGTTGTGAAAAGGTCTAAATACAAGGGTGCTAGCTTAGCCCAGATTAAAGCCCAAGCACTCTACTGCTTATGCTCACTGTTGCCACGTCTTAAAACGGCTATAATCAATATTTTACATTAACAATAGATCACATATGACTGTGATCTTTATTTCTTTCTGGAATGAATCCACAGAAAATTACTACAATTCCCTCCTCAGTTCTACAGCATTTTATAGTGACTTTCAGCTCATCGTTTTGACTGTCGGGCTCGCAACTTTGTTGTTTTGGTTCAGTCCCACTGTTCTCGTAGTGTTGTTTCAAAACCACAGCAAGAAGATGTTTTAAAGATCTAGTTTGTAAGATTTAGTGTCAGTTTGTTTGTTTTCATAAGTGTATAATATAATAAGAATCGTTGTTTTTGTTACCTTAGAATGAGCCACTTATAGCTACAGAGGATGCGGCTCCTCTTCCATTGAGGCCGCCATGTTGAACCACCATGTGTCTACAGTAGCCCAGAACAGACAAACAAAGCATTGGCTCGTGATAGGGCCTTTCATGTTTTTCACGCAATTCATGGCCACTGTAGTTTACATACTTGGAAGGGGAGGGTGAGGCAAGCAATTCAGTTGGTTCCAACTATAACCTCACCGCTATATGCCACTAAATGTTACATGCTGGTCCTTTAAATGAAAAAGATCTTTAAATACCTACTTTATGCAACACTAAATGACCAATGCTCAACTGACCAGACAAGGTTAGCAGCTAGCTGTTGACCATAGTTGAGCCAAAGAGGCAGATATTTTATTCAGGAGTTGGTCGAGACCAAAATCAGAGCTAAAATAAGACGGAGTATTGGACTAACATTTGCCAGGTTGCCATATAAACACAACCCCGATTCAGTGTTGATGTTGCTCCATGTCTACTGGTTGTGTAAAGAGATACCATAGTCTTACACCAATTTCTGAAATAGTTACAAAATTTAGTCTATTAGATTCATGTACATGGACACAAACCTTTTTTTTTTCTGTGATACTCACATGCATGACTTTCAAACAAATATGTTACCCACTGTCATTCTTGTTCAAGTTAGCAATAATAACATTCAAAAAAAAGTATCTGGTAGGTTTGCGCACCAAAAGTATTTGGTTAGGTTTAGAAAAAGATTGTAGTTTGGGTTAAAATAACTACTTCCTTAGGGAAATCAGCAACTTTTGGTCTCAACAAGGAACTGAACCCTTGTCTCCTGTGTGAAAGTTGTGTTTGACCAACCCATCCACCCCACATTCCACTGTTTCACTCTATATACTACATCCGTCCTTGTAACTTTGAAAGCCTGCTGACCGTCACGAAAAATATAGACAAATCATGTCTATGTACACAAATCTGTAGATTACATTTAATGACTGTCTTACAAATGGCTGTGATGCTGGGCTGAAATGGGCAAATGTTTGCTAACACATTAGCATTGTCAGCGTAAAACTTATTACAGGTTTAATACTATACAAACATGCTCCCTAACCTCATCTTTGCTTCTGTTTTATAAAATACTGTAGCTTTAACTTTTCAAGCCTTTAGATTTATGAGTAAGGCTTCAGGTTACAGCCTTATGGGGTAAGTATGATCTAGTGGCCAATTATCTGGATGTTGGAATTTAAAGAGAATTTACTGTAGTTATTTTTAACTTCTAAGTAACCTATTCTGTACTACAGATTAAGTATGATCGGTAATGCTTTAGATTACACTCACATGTTCTGTAGTTACAGTGTAACTACACATATACTTGTTACGCATAGTTACTGTGTAACTACACGACATGGATTGTATTCTAAATATTTACACTTCTCCCTTGTTGGATGTAGTTGCACAGTAACTACAGGACATGCAAACTGTAAACTAAAGCCTTACCGATCATACTTATCCTGTAATAATCACATAGGTACCCATTAATTAAAATAAGTACAGTTTAATTTCTTTGTAAAATCCAGAATTGTTACCCACTTATTAAAAAAAATTACACTGTAACTCTGGAGTAATTATGTATTAAGTTGCAGGCTGTTATCTTAAGTGTAACCGATTTTCTTTTTTCAAGAGAGACGGAAATTACTCTGCCTACAATAAGTGGTTACAAACAGATATTGCTTCATTTTAGCAGGTCACAAGACAAACAGTTTGGGAACAATGGCAGCTCTCAGTGATACGACAAACAGCTAAAGTAGTTTCGCAGTTGAGACAGGTGCAAAGTTCCAACACACATTAGATATTCCATCAGTTCCACATATTGGGTCAATACTTTATACCCACGAGGGCCGAGACACAATTCAAGAATGGAGTACTTGAAAGGATGTTTGCAAAGTATGTGTTACATTGTCCTTTGTTTCCCCTTACGGAGGCAGACCCAAACACCAGTCCCTATGTATGTTCCTCAGAGACTTACTGCTACTCCAACCAATCACAATCCCTAATGTGCAGTAATTTCAATTGCTTCTCAGCCCCCATCCTCCTGAGCACACTCCCTTAATGTCAGCGCTGTGCTCTGTGAAACACCACCAGAATTTGAGTCTGTCACTTAAAATATAATGCCGTCAGATCTGTTACTTTAACCTTGAAGCAATTAGCTGTTGCTGAGCAGTAATGAATCCTGACATCACTCCGCTGTGATGAAACCCCTAATTGCTCTGTAAAAATTGAAGCTTTTGACATCACTGCTGACAGACTTTTTTCTTCTTGGTTGTGCGGTCGCATGTGACGGCGCCTGGTTGAAACTTGAAAGGTAGCGGAGCTTCTCTGCCATCAGCTGTCCTGTCACTTGACAAAAAGAGAGAGGGAAACTGGCTGGATTTGCTGAAATGATGAGGCCATTTAAACTATGATATGTCGCAGCTATACGGCATCATTCAGCGGGGCTGTTGCAGATGTCCGCGCTAGTCTGGGCTCAGGCGTGAGCTGGGTGTTTATGAGATGACGAGTGGATGGCTTACAGCCTCCGTGTCAACAAGTCTGCTCGCTGGGTACTCGCTGCTCTTAACAACCAAACTTTAGGAGCATTTTTAGTTAGGGAAATCTATAAACCACTTTTTTCCACAAATATGCCCTGTCACTGATTTGTTATATCAACACAGAGGGACTAGAGGTAACACATTGCCAGGTCAGGGAGGATGGCAACTCTGTGCAAAAAAGAGAAACTGAGAATCACAGTCTTTGATAATCATTTTGAAGTCTTTTGGTTGCAGAGTCCTGACCTCGGTGCACTTTCAGTATCTTAGATAACAAAATAACTTGTGGGTTATGTATTTCCTGACATCCTACAGTCACAAAATCAGAATATTATAGAATGGAAAATTAAACTTCAGATAATTTCATGTATACAATGTATGTTTTTGGACAAAAAGAAATTAAGTAAAATTTATTTTTGCCTCATTTCATCTGTTTAGAAGTTGTCCTAAGCAAAGATATTTATTTTAATGACATCTTACATGTTTTGTATTGATAACTTGTATATAAAAACCACATGCACAATTAAATGTTTAATTTGTATTATGTTCAGGTAAGTTAAAGCTCAAAAATATATTTTTTATGACACATCATGCTTTCATAAGCAATATCACATCATACACTGTAAATCATTTTAAGCAGATTCAACCCTAAAAACGTAAGTTACCCTGACTCCTTCAAACTAAGAGTTGGCTGTAGATAATTAGTTTTGAAATTTAATTTGATGAGCTGAGTGAACTCATAGAAGTGCTTTCATTCAACTCATCCTTTCAAGTCAAAAAACTTATGTTTAGAAGTTTTTAAGTGGCATGAAAATACAAACTAGGAATTAAAGTTGAATTAACTTGAGATCGATAAAACCTATATATTTTGGTTAAATTAATGAGAAGAAAATTAGTTGATTCCACTAAAGTCCTGTATGATGTTTTACAGTGTAAATGTTTTAGCATTTACAAGCACTTTTATTTAACTCAGCTTTTCGAGCCTAAAGAATTCAGATAAGAACAACTAAAATTTATAAGTTCTGAAGTGGTGTGAAAATACAAACTAGAAATTTAACTTGTGTTAACTTGAGACTGATAAAACCTTTATATTTATGTTAAATTAATGAGAAAAGTTGACTTGATTCCACTAAATCCCTGATGACGATGGTGTTTTACAGTGTACCAGTAAATGTTTTAGCATTAATGGTAAAATGCAATGCTAATTAATGCTAACAGACAGGGAGTTTTCTCTTCCTTTAAGTTTTTTTCCTTTCTTCTAATATTAAATTACTTAAACACAAAGATGCCATTTGGATGACACTATAAAGAAGACAGTATATATATTTAACCAACATTTCAAATACATGGAGTAGACTGCACCTTTTAGCCTCTAGCTGCAAGATGATGCTAACACTTAGAGTTAAGGGTTTTAAAATTTGGAAAATTGGAAGCATGCCCTTAGATTTTTTTTTTCCAACGCTCCACAGAGTGCTGATGATTGGGAAAACAGTCAAAGAAGCGCCCACTGAGAAAGTATCAAGGCTGACCGTCTAAATCTAGTTTCTCTTAGGTTGGCTTTTATGTGTTTTGGACTCTGATCAGTCCATACACTGACTTGTTTTGGTGGCAAAAGAAGCAATATAGCCATCTGGTGTATTTTTCCAATATAGGCTATAAGTTGGTATTTTAAAATGTGCTCTGCCCTGTAACTGCTGGTCAAACTATTATTATGCAGAGCTTTAAATTTTCCTGCAGGCTCTTAATGAAAAGATGCAATAATGACGCGCATGGACACAGGCGGGCAGGGGGACGGTAGACAGCAGCTGTTGATAATAGTGTACAAGACGTATAGGAGAAGTTAGCGCCAAGATTTTTTGGGGAAGGGGGTGGGGTTAAATTTGTGTTTAGTGAGTGATGTAGGAGATGTGATAATGAGAGGCCAAGGAGAGCAAGTGTTACCTCATTATTGTAATGAAAAAGATATCCCACCATTACATCAGTTGGAAAAAGTGGCAATTAAAGTGCCCAACAAGGTTCCTCGAGGCAAGACGAAGAAGAAAACGACTCTCTAAAGCCCATCTGTTCTGGATAATATGCGCCATGTAAAAGAAAGGCCTAATCCTCTTTATTCAAGTCTGCTGCCCTTTTTTTTCCACCAGTGATTGTGTTTTCTCAAGTATTGCTCATCTTCCACCCCAAAAAAACAAAAAAACAACAACAACTCCGTTTGGCCTCAGCAGCGAATTCACAGGGAGTTGTAGTCCAAATAAAAGTAACATTAATTATAACGTCAAATTTCATGTTACGTCAGGAAAAAAATCTGAAACATTTCGCAAGCTGTTTATATTTTATCGCTCAGAAAAATACCTCACATTTGACTTTTGCGACGTATTTAAACCTCGCGAGTATGAATTAAATAATAATAATAATAATAATAATAATAATAATAATGATAAAGACAACAAATTAGTCCATAATAAACATGCCAGTCAGCCTCACTGTGGCCCAGTTTAAACTGACTTAAAGCTAAGCTGAAAGCTGCATTGTTTTGCGCTGCAAATCTGCGAAATTACAACCAAAAAATAATACAAAAATCTGATTACAGCAACGCCCAAAATTACCAGGTAGCATGAGCCGGTAGCAGCCTATTAATTCAGTGCTGCTGTACGGCTTAGGCCATTATTAATGAATTGGAACAGCCCGCACAACCGCCGACACCCCCACCCCTCCCACCCGCAGAGTGCAATAAATAAATAATGCTGTAGAAGTCATGCATATGAACAACGTGCGTCGGCAGTATACTGCAGTAATGGGCACAAGCTGTAGGGTCAATATGGTAGGCTAATATTTTTCAACACTGGCGATATAGGCCAGAGCTGTTTTTGCAACCATTTTCCAATTGCTTTTTACAAGGCCAAGAAGCGATGGGACAGCGTGCTCTCCAAAACGCTTCAAATTCTGCGGTCTCGCTTTATTATCCATAAACCCGGAGATTTAATGAGAATGGATATTGTGTTTAGTGTAATTACTGTATGAAGACCGCGCCGTAATTGTGCTGTGAACACTCGAGACAATAATAATTGTGGCAATGTGGTTAAATAGGGGGAAAAAACGCATGTAATGGCTCTAGTATGTTCTTAAAGGAAGAGTCCAAAATGCAGGAAAGTGGAGGCTGTTGCGCACTGTAAGACTGAGAGTGTGTCCATGCAGAGAATGACAAGCAGACGGCTTAAACAGGCGACATTAACATGTGTTCAAAGTATTAAGAAACAGATAAACTTGAGCCAGCGTTTCCTGTTTCTGCTGGCAAAGTGGCACTGCTGTCATATGTGTTTTGCTCTTAATGCTTGTAGATTTTTTTAAATTCCAAAACGAGCATTAAAATGCAGCAATCGTTTTTTTTTTTTCTCGAATGAAAATATCCAAAAGAAAGCAAAAATAAGCGCTCCTAAATGTTATTTGTAAAGAGAAATATTAAAAGGTAAAAGAAGAGTTTGTATGCATCCCTCATTTTTTTACAGAGCAGCAAAGGTCAATTTGGCTCACTGTAAGAAGCACTGGGTTCAAAGACAAGAAACCCAAACAAACGGGCCCCGAGGCGCTAATTCACACGGAGCGCCTGTCCGCCATATTCTCCCGGGTGCGCGCTTATAGGAGGCTAAATAAAATCAAAGTATTTTGATAACATTTAATTTCACTCCCGCGCTGTATTTGTTTAGTTTAGCAGCATCTTCCCGCAGCATTACAGACGTATTAATTCAGAGGATCACAGAAAAAAAAAAGATGTTCATCATTTAGTCACAGCCACTATCAATGCAAAAACATCAAAAATAGATTTTCAGAAAGGTGCCAAAGCAGGGATGATGCAAAAAAGTGCAAATGATGTAAGAGTGACGCAAAAATGACTGCGACACTGAAAAACACCAGAACGAGCAGTAAGGTCACTAGAGATTATTTCCCCTCAAAACTTCCTGAAACAAGTCCACTAAAGGCTATTGGTTATTGAGAATGAGCAGATTATCAGCAGCTTTTATTTTTTCTTGCAGGTTCTTCTTCTTCTCCTCTCCTGATCCTGATCCTGATCCTGCGCCTGATCGCTCACGCTGAGAAATTCAGGCTTATTGTCTGCTGTGCTCCCAGGGAACAGCTGCTAAGCCAAGGCCACATTCCCAGTATACCCGACTCATCAAAACCATTCATCCCATCACCAATCAGCTGCTGCGCATCCATATGTATATGTGCTGGTAAACATAAATATAATGGCGAGGAAAATGACCTCCAGTCGGCGAGGACTAGTTTGAAACTAAATTAAATATTATCCAATTTTAAGACCATATGTTGCTGTAACTAATTATTAACGTTGATCCATTTATGTCATAAAAAATTATGTCAGCCCAAAAAGAGTGAGCTGAGAATATATGGCTTAGACATCACTATAATTATAGTGAAATGTCAATATAAATATGAATTAAATTAATGCACAAAGTGCAAGTTTACGTTTAAATAAAATCCATAGAATAGCTGTAAATTACTTTCATAATTTAAAAAAATAGATTTAAGTGCTTTAAAACTATTTAGAGAAATTGACTAGTACAACAACCGTTTAGTAATCAATAATTGATAGATTAATAGCTTATTCTTCTTGTATGAAAGTTTGCGTATAAAATGAAATTTGAACTCCAGTTTCAATAGAAGCGTCTGCAAATCAGTTAGTATCATTACTTCTTTATTCATTCCGTTCTTCTCCATCTAATAAACTTTATAAGTTTATTTGCTAATGTAAGTGTATTTGTACAAAAGACAAACAAACAAACAATCAGACAAGAGCAGTCCTTGTGTTCTGTCTCGGCCCGGACAGAGAGTCTTTTTCGGACTGGGCTTTAGGCTATTCGGGCCTATATTAAATACCTCCTTTACTTCTGTAAAATGTCTTTAAATGTGTCTTTTTGTCGGGGAGAAAAAAAAGTCCTGCAATGTGGTTCCGATGCAGTTACTCACATCACGTGTTCGACCAGCTTTCTGGTCATCGTCTTTTCTCGTCTTATTTCGGGTTTTATCGCGGGTGCGGCGTGCCGGGCATGGGGTTAGACAGGGGGTTTAGTGCCGGTTGCCCCCCCGGCCCAAGGCCATGAATGAGCACCCTCGGGACCAGAGGTCTCTGGAGGCTGGGATGCGGCGTGGAAGGAGTCCGGTACATACTGCTGTACATGGCCGCGGCCGCCGCGGCAGCCGTCGTGCTGTCCACGGTGCCCAGCAGGCTCGGGTGGTAGAAATAGGGCGACGGGAACATTCTCTGTAAGGCCGAGTAGTTTCCTGCTTCAGCCAGGAGCTCTAATCCGACCGCCGTTTGCCTCTTCCACTTCGTCCTGGAAATCAGATCAAAATACAACAGATGAATTATTTAATCAGTTCGCTCTCTTGTTAATTCCCCAAACGCCCCCTTAATTGGTATGCAGAGGCCTAATTATTGCAGGCACCAATTTATGGTTAAGGTTTAATTAGGCAAAGGAAAAAAAAGGAAATATCAAGACACTAGTCTGAGGTCTCCTGGTCCAAACTTATTAAACTCTACCTCTCTCACACACACCTGTACAATCAATTACAATAAATACAACCTCTATAATTAACTATTCAAATAAACCTTTATTTTGAAAAGTCGCAGGTGAAATGTAAAACTTGCAGGATTTTAAAAGAAGGTCTGCGGATGAGAAGGAATTTTTATAAACTCAAGGACATTTTTCAGCAGGTATACCGAGGCATAAAATGCAAAAGAGTGCTGTCTAACAATTTCAAAAATTAAATATATGCTCTATTTGTTTAAATATAATATAAGCAATAATTCTAGAGTAGCTGTAAACCAAAACGTTCAAACAAGCTGAAATAACAGAAACTGACATTTTCAGTAAAATTGCGAGGTCCATTTTTTTCCCTGCAAAAATCCATCTTTGCATAACACTAGACAAGACTTTTATTGTGTCATAATATCAGCCTTAAATATATTCAGTAACAAAATAAAGAAATCTTTTTGGTTTCTCAAAATAGAAATGAAAATCCCCAGGCCTTCCGTGACCGATTTAAATAAAAGTTTTGCATGCCTGCATGGCCTCTCTGTAGCCACACACGCTGAGTCTGCACGGATTAAAAATGATAAGTAAAAGTAGTGTCAAAATAAAGGCCTGCAAAACACGCTCAGTGTCAATAAAAATATCAGTTCTGCACCCACAATAAAAATAAGTAGCTATAATAAATAAGCAGAATAGGTGGGGGTCCACACAGCTTTATTTCGGTGGTGATTGTTTAACAATTAATGTAGAAATTCCCACCATATGTTCCCAACATTTTTAAAATTATTAAATATCCCAGTGAGGTTTCGGTTCTTTTGCATCCCTTCTTTATTCGTTCCTCTAATAAATAGCACCAGGAAAAGCTTGTGTTGTTGCACCTGTTCTGCTCGAGCGTGTGTAGCTCTAAAGACGCTGATGTGTTTTCCTACCGTCTGTTTTGGTACCAGGTCTTGACTTGTGTGTCTGTCAGGTTGAGAGCCGCGGCCAGGTCCATGCGGTCCTGCACGCTGAGGTATTTTTGTCGCTCGAAGCTCCTCTCCAGCTGGTTGAGCTGGTGGTCGGTAAAGGCTGTCCGTGCTTTGCGAGGCTTTTTCGTGCGCATCGGTGGACTGTCTCTGCTACTGGAGATCTCCCGGTCACCTTCCTCTTTAGTCCCTGAAGGAATCACATTAAACCATCAGGCCTACGTGGAAATATTTTCACATTCTGTCCAAAAAAAAATTACAGTTCTTCCTATAACTGAGCAAGCAACAAGAAAAATACTTTGGGGGTGTTAGTATGCATGCTCCACGCCTCCAGTCAAACTTTCACCAACTTGTATAAATACTCGCTGTTACTCTGACACGTGTGGCACAAAAGCAAAGCAAGAGCAATAAAAAGGAAACTTGAGTGTATATTTGTCACCTGAAGTTTTTTTGGAGGGGGGATTCTTTTCCTTCAGAAAACGAGAAATCAATATGTCAATCCATCTCTATTTGTAGCTGTTTTTCAGTGCTCCATGATCCCCCCTCTAGGAAGAACAATAATCTCTCTAATTGACCCACTAGGGAGGCCCCGCGCACGGGGAAAATCACCAGGCTTTACATCTGTTTTCACATCTATTACACTAATAAAGAAGGCTGGACATAAGACAAAGAAAAGACTATTATTATTATTACTATTTTTATTATTGTTAGCTAGTAAATTACATTATTTTAATTTGCTATATTTGTTTTTATTGGCTACATATTTTATTTTTTGTAGCCTGCAATAATTCACCTCAACTACATTTAGCAATAATTTCTACCAAACAAAATAACTACAACAACTAATGTAAATTTCTAAAATAATATTTTTGCAGCTCTTACCGTTGCATTTCATTTCACTCTGAATGTCGTCTCTTTTGTCCAACTTGCTTCTGTTTTCGTCTTGTTCCAACTTGGGCCTGAAGCCGTCCGGAGCCGTGGCACTTTCTGGTTTTGGCGTGTGATGGGGTGAGGATACACTGGTGCTGTAAGGTGCGCAGGCTGCCAGCGGTTTACTGTCGCCCAAAATGTCTTTGATTAGAAAGGAGGAGGTGGCAGTCCTCGGGGCGCAGCCGGCCCCGGCGAGCGGCTGCTGCTGAGGCGACAGCGGCAAACTCTGCGGCTGGTTGTGGTGATGGTGGTGATGCTGAAGGCTGTCCTGGACCAGATGCGGATCGGCGGCGTGCTCCATGGTGACCGAGATGGGGGACGAGGGGGCTGTTCCCACAGTGTCTATCTCCGAGCATGGCGACGGGGTTGCCTGGCTCCTGAAATCCGCTGTCCTGCTGTCGCCGAGCCGAAAATCTCCGTTCATTAGCACGGGGTTACCAGAGTTAGAAGCGCTGGATAAAATAGTGTCTATCCCAAAACTCGACCCGCTGGATCCTTCCATATTAAGAAAGGAGTGATGGAGCCTTCATAACAACAGTGAGATGCTTCTCCTCCGGTTGGGAAAAAAAAAAATCACAAGAAAGTCAGCAAAATTAAGTCTAAAAATTTAAAAAAGAGAAGAGTTGGCAAATAAACCCAAGAGAGAAACAAAATCCAAGCTGCTCAGATGGTCCAAGATGTTACATTCAGGGAAAAACGCGCAAAAGCAAAGTGTGGGTCTGCGTAGTCCACGTCGCTTTTTGTGTTTGGATATTGAACTTTGTGTTAAAAGTTGAGGCGTATAGAGAGATATACATAGGGCTGACTCCTCGACATCAGGCTCCCCCTTTTTGCTGCTAATCGCTCCAGTGTTGCTCTACAATGACTTCCTATACTGACGTCACGGCCCACGGCGAGGGGGAATTAATATTTTCTCCTTTATAATAAACACTCGACGCCTTTTCTCTCCTGCCCCCACCTCCCTGCGCCGCCATTGGCCCGCATCCTGACCGGCTCCGGCACCTCACCAATCAGGGAGTTGTTTCTTTATCTAGACAGTTCAAGCCAGCCATTGAATTGAGTTTAATTCCAGAATAGCTCTTTAAAAAAGGAGGAAAAAACATGCATGTGCTCTGAAGGCCAGGCTGTAAACATTTTATATTAAAGAGAAAAGGGACAAATTAAGTAAGGAGGTGGAAATTTTGAAAAAAAAAAAGGGGGGAGAAAAAATAAATTATGAGCTCTAAACAATTTAAGCCAAACTAAAAGCAAAACTCCACAGCAATTATGGTAGGATAAATTAAAAATATCGAATTTATTTTCAAGATATTTACATTTATTAACTCTCTCCAGAATATTACTGTTTTATTAAACTTTTCAAAACAAACAAGCTGTGCGTAAAGGCATATTTTCCGCATTTCAAAGCTGACTTTTAACCGGAAAAAAAATTAAAATAAATACAACTCGAGACGTGGAAATCAGACCGCTCGTGTCTTGCGGTGTCACGCGTGGCATCTATCTTTATGCATATATATTCTCAGAGCCGCAAGGTCGGCATATTTAGGAACGAGGAGGGAGCGCTGGTGACTGTCATGACAGCGCATCCTGTTAATAACCATGTCATCCTAATTAGTAAAGTAATTATGAGGTGCTAATGAGCGTTCAAAGGTAGTAGAAATTCAGCACTTTTCCCCCGACGTGCAGGATTTGAAGGATATGGAGGAAAAATGTGCGCTGCTGCTGCTGCTGCGTTGCCTCAGCTGACAAAGTGTCTGCAGCAGCAGAGAGGAGAGAGGAGAGAGGAGAGGAGGCTGCAGCAGGTCTGTATGAGGATGATGATGATGTCTGTTCATGGGAACTAACTGCCACTTCTCACACACACATACACACACACACACTCACACACTCACACAGCTGAATGTATGCTCCTGCTCCACTTTTTTTTTTTGTTGTTTGGCGGACGTGAAAATTTTCTTTCGGATGGATTTTTCATTTCTCCACAGCCTCCGCACTTCTCCGGAATTTGAGGATGAATCATCGAGCGGGTTTAGTTTATTATTATCCTTTTTCTTCTTCTTCCTCTTCTTCTTTCCTCCAGCAGGTTGATTATGACGGTGGTGCTGATGATGAGTATTGATGTGAGACGGATGAAGATTTTATGCTGTTGTTGAGAAATCCGGACCTGTAGGTTTGTTCATGATTTAATTGTTACTTTAAAAAAATGTAATTACGCAGGGGCTTTATTAATTAAAAAGCTATTTATTTATTGTACATGTATTTTTATTCTATTGGTCTTTGCATGCAGCACATTCTCAATAAATGTATTTTAACTATTAGACAGGAAATCTTTTTCATTCTAACACAACATATATGTATATTTTTAAACTTTTTTGGTCGATTTTTAAACGATTTGCACATTTCTCTGCACTCATACGGAGCTGCAGCAGAAAATTAAAAACGGTTGAACTTTAATTAACAAGTCAAATGGTTTTAATTCTCAACAAGTCGACTCTAATTAATATTTTTGATTATTGCCATGCTAAAACCTTAAATGTCTTAACCTTAAACCTTAAATTTCTTCTTAGAGGAAGCTGTCTCTGGGGCTGTTAAATAAGAAATTCACAATTTCAACATTTAATTAGAAATCTTAGAGTTTTCTCTTGTTTTAATTAATTACACCGATTAAATTAAATGCGTATATTTTAGTTTAAACTTTTTAAATGTTGCAGTGAGTATTCCAGACAATAAGTGAGGCTTTATTTCTCTAACAGCGTGGATGTGTGCACTTGTCTCCTCACAGTGGGTCTGTGATTCTCCCGCATGAGATGCAGACAGAGTCTGAGCGCAAGGCGGCGACAAAGCGAGCGGTGCAGCAGGACTGAAGTTCACGAGCAAACTGAGGCCTCAGCTGCCCTCTAATGAGCCCGGTGGCTTCACATGGCTGATATTAAATTCATCTGGACTTAGAGAGAATTATCAGCCTCGGTTTAAAACACAGTGACAGTCGCAGAAACACGATTAGAACAACAGCAAGGCACAAATATAAAAGAGGTCGCCTCCACAGTGGAAAGCAATTAGAATATCCAGCATGCAATCAGGCCTTTTCCAAAACCTTATTCCCTACAAATCGCTCAGTTCAGATCAAAGCGATGCTTAAACATGTCAGTCAATGTGGCGAGAGGTGCACGGGCTGCTCATCAGCTGAAAACAGGAACAATCAATCGCTTTATTAGGTTTTAAGGCGCCGCAGGAGCAAATTGAATGCTACCAGTTAGAGTATCGTCTTATTGGCCCCAGCTGATGGTCGATGATGGGACGGTGTAATAGTGGCTGGCACCATATTGATTCTCTGGCGGCTTTGCGTGTAAGCTGTCACTTCACCGCTGGCGACCTTTAGGTTGCACAGTTGCAGCGTTTACAAAGAGACACCCCGCATTTAGACTGTCAATCAGTGCGGGGGAGGACGCGCGACCGCCCGGACATCACGCACGGAGAGGTGCGGGACAAAGTTTGAATTAAAAAGAAAGAAAAAAAAAAAAGACAGAGTAAAGGTTAAAATAAGTTGAAGGCTGGTTCTGTTAAGAAAACACTTGTGCGTCCCGCCTTGATGATCCTGAGTTGTTTTTTTTTTTTTAATTATCGCAGGATCAACGTCATGAAAAGCAGGATCCAATCAGGATGCGTAAGGGAGGCTACTTATGACGAAAATATACAAGCAGAAAAATTATTTGTTATTTCTTTATGGCATAATCCTTCTAGTTATGAGCATCCAATTAAAATTATTTTTTAAAATCTTTTTTGTATTTCTATTACATTAAACTTTTACAATTACATTTAATATTCAACAATTCAAATAATTCCTTTTCAATTTTGAGGGGGAAGTTTAAAGGTCAGGCATTTGTCCTCTGTCAACAGGAAACAGCAAACAGTGACTCACAATGTAACACAGATACACTGGAACTTATAGTTACATTGTAACCTTACATTTACACTGTGAAGTTACATTATGAACTAAAAAAAATAATAACAATAAAGTTACATTTAAAATCAACTAAATTTTGATAAATGAGATTTTTTTTTTTATGATGAAAATATCCAACCTGAAAATATATTTGTTATTGTTTTTTTAGCTGGATTTTTCTAGTTATTAGCATCCTATTAAATATAAATATTAAATACTATTGTTTTCATTAAACTTAAATTAAACCATTTAATACAATTTCTTTTAAAATTTCAGGGGGCAGTAAAAAGGTCACACAACTATCCATGTCCCTTTTAAACAGGAAACAGCAATAATGACCGGAAATGTAACTTATAAAGTTACATTGTAACTTCTGTGTATTTACATTGTAAAGTCATATTATTATATTATACTAGAAAAATCCAGTTCCACTTAAAATGAACATGACTGAGTTTGTAATCTATTTAGAGCTGTAAGGATTAATCGAGTAATCACTTATTAATTGATTATTCATTTAATTGCAACTATTTTGATAATTGATTAACCAGTTTGAGACTGAGTTTTTTAAGAACAAAAGTCAAAATTCTTTGACTTCAGCTTCTTAAATGTGAATATTTTCTGGTTTCTTTTCTCCTCTCTGACAGTAAACTGAATATCTTTGGATTGTGGGTAAAACAAGACATTTGAGGACGTCGTCTTGGACTCTGGGAAACATTTTTCACCATTTTCTAACATTTTATGGACCAAAACAGAAATCAATTATTCAAGGAAATTGACAATGAAAATAATAGGCAGTTGCAGCCCTAAATCTATTACACTTGGGCAACTAAAGAAAAGAATCCCAGACACATGATCTACAGACACATTATCTGAGTAATTAAAACAAAGCAAACATACCATATTTTCAGAAAAATAATAATTATATAATAATTAACAGAAGTTTTGTTTCATTCAGAAGTAACTTGATATAATGGTAAATATGACAAAATTAAGTTTTCTGGATTATTTTTAAAAATTAAATCCTCATGGGGACAAATGTGGACAGACTACTTGCACTCATTGTTCTGGCACGATGATGGCAGAGCAGTGGCATGTGGAGGGTGTGGTCCAACATCTGACTGACCGTCCTGTCAAAGTGCTGTTGTCCTTGACAGATGGTCGGGGAATTACATTGATTAAAAGCTGAAGGACAAGCTGTCTGACGGTATGTACAAAGTCACAAGATCATAGTGACTAATCAGACCCAGATCACCCAGATGTCTCCTCTGTTTGGTGGTCAGTGTTAAACTAGAAGAAAAGTATTTATTAAAAAGCTTTTATTTGTCCATGTGCCAGAATATGAAGCAACTGGCTGTCAAACCTCCATCAGGACAGTTTAGAAAACCCTGCTGGATCCTTCGCAATCCTAAAAATCAAATCCTTTAAAATCCTCGCACCATGTTGGTGCAAATCACTCTGTTGCAATGAAGACTTACTTCTAGTAGGGGGGGAAAAAAAGTGAAAATGAACCTGTGTGAAATATCTTCCCAGACTTCAAGACCATTTTAACACCTGGGCACGCAGAGGTCTCATGTGTTTTGAAGTATCTGGCTCCAGCAAATATCACACACTTTATCTTTTTTTGTGTGTGTGTATGTGTGTGTGTGTTTGTGTCGTTCCCGTGAGGTCACGCCGGTGAAAGCCGAGACAGAAAGTACGGTTTAGAGGAGGACCGGTGGAGACAGGAGCTGGGTGGTTTACAGCACCTACAAAATCTCTAATGATCTAGCAAATGATACAGAAGGTCAGAGAGAATTAAAACTTTTTCATCTATCAGCACGACACACTGGTCCAGAGAGTCACAGTTCATATCAGAAATCCTGCTGATGATGTGTCTGGATGTTGTGAAGCTCTCAGCGCTCCTTGAACATGTCCTGAACCAAAATTCAGTGGAAGCATCTTGCGACATTTGTTAGTGAAAACACTTGGAAAAAATAATATTTTGTATCTTTTAGATGGTTGGTTCGTAAAGAAAAATCATATAGAACAGCGTTTCTATCACCTCTCAAACTTGATCAACTTTTTTTTTTCTCAGTATAACAACAACAACTATTTTGTCTGTTTACACTCAATTTTAGAGCAGCTCCAAAATCATTTATCCATCCAAAGAAGTCAAAGTTCAAAATGAAAATCACATGAGTGACTTTTAAAAAATGTACTTGTATGACATTCCATGCACTTTTTATTTATAGTATAAATGCCCACATAGTGCAATAATATGTTAGGTTAGGAGGTGACTGGAGCATTAAGCACTTCAACCTGACTAACAGACCACTTTTTGAGTGGTTTAGGTACAACAAAAACAAATTTTGCTCATCTAAGACCAAGCTGAGGGTAAACTGGGCACATGCTATGAGGGGGAACAATGACAAAATTTTACAAATGACAAATAATTCAACTAAACTATTTAAACTCTCATTTGTTTAAACTGAGTCTATATGCAGTAATTGAAAGCACCAAATCATATATAATAAGAAAAAAACCCTAACATAATGTTAAAATCGTCCCCCCCAAAAGCACATTGAATATATTTCCACTTCCTTTAAAAGTTAAACGTAGTATATTAATACTTAATAAATGGTTTATAACACACTATAAGGTAGTTGTAATCAGATACAAGGAGATTTGAAGTGTTAACTAATGTATTTGTCCTATTACAATGTCTATAAGCATCTTTAACCACTGTATGAACAGTTAATATCATGACGATATGATATAATGAGACTGCAAAAAGTGTATTTCAGTAGTAGTTGAAGTAATGTACTGTACTGAAGTAATGTCATATTTAGCTTTCTGCTTCAGTGACAGCAGTCTATACCTGAAAATACATCACATTCCCTTTACCTGCTATTCTTATTTCAGTAAAAGCACATCAGTGGTTTCTCTTAGTGTTGTGTGTCTCACATCAAGACGTCTACTATTTGAGCCGCCACTGTCGCTTGGTGACTCAGAAAGAAGGTTAGGACAAAATTAGGTTTTGCAGTCTAATAATGCATTATGTTGGATATTAAATGGTCCACCTAAATTCGTTAAATTGTGTTAAGGTTTTGTAAACTCACTGAAAAAAACAATCGTTAAGTCAGGCTAAGGTTAAGTCAAGCTAACATTAGCAATTACATTGCTTATAGGCTATTTAACAAACTAAAACAATACACTAAGTTTAGTATAAAAATATTCCTGAAACCATATTATTAGGTTGTTAAAGAGCAGTAACTGAGCTGGAAATTTGGAAACGTTTAAGTTGATCTGACCTGTATTTAAGTTGCATTAATGGAAAATGTTGATTCACATTATTAAGTACAGCTGACTTATGGCAGTTGTGTTCATCTAACTTGTACCCTCGATTTGAAAAAACTTTTGTTTGAAGTTGCTCCAACATTTTTCTTTTTTCAGTATAACATGTTAGGATTGTCATTAACAGAATGATCATTAAATATGATATAATTCATCATATAACTAATATAATTAATGAATGATTTACGCGTCGACAGGCAGATTTCAAACCGTTGAGCTTGAAAGCCCACTGTTGACAAAGGAAATAGTCATTTGACAAAAAAAATCTTTGTTCAAGGTCCACATACTTGATATATCTGGGGGCTTTCAGTCACATCCAATGGACTTCATTGTAGACAGAGTTTGCTCATGGAGGGGGAAGAAGTATCTATGAATAAAGAAAACATAAATAAAAACAGTAAATACACATAATCATTGTGACAGTATAATGAGATGTAATAAATAGTTATGTTTATATATATGATGACGAATTATGAAAACTAAAGACATTTTTTAGTAGTTCCACTCTGATTATCTGTTTATACACCAGTTGATGTGTGACAGAAGCCATTACTACATGATATCAACCTTAAAATTACCTAATATTTGCTTACAACCACAATTTGTGGTAAGAGCCAATCATAAAACAACATACTGTAGCTGTAATTGGCTTATAACAGAATACATTGTAGTTGTAAGTAAATATATTGTGTTATAAACCAATTATTTTATTTATTTCAGTGTTCATTTATAGAGGACTGTACTTTTTCACTATAGATTAACTTGAATTGGATATTCCACTTTGCATGTTGGTGCAACATGTATTTCTGGGGTCAATTTAGTGATTCAGACTCACAAACAAGTAAATAACAATCTGAGCACATGATTGTCTGAGTTAATACTTCATCAGTCTCTTGTAGTTTTAAAGCGTTTTAAAGTACATGTATGTTCAGTTGCACCGTCATGTACTTTGGTGGAGGTTTTTTTGGAGGTATATTCACACCAGTTACTCTCTTTTATAAGTATATTAGTGACCAGATCACGCATGCAGGACAACACACAAATGAGTAACATTTTTTTTTCATTTCCATGTGACTGAAAAAGGCTAAGATGATGGGAATCAAATTTCAATGCAAAATTACATCCCAGGAGCTTTGGAATGAAAGGTTGCAGCGTGAGAGCGATGTGACATTTGGGATGGACATATTCTATGTTATTCCAACCTCTGAACGTCATTTCCACTCATGCGGTAATGAAACATTTGACATTCAAGTTCAAATTGAAGTGCAGGTTAGTATTATTCTTTGCCATACAATTCAAAATATGATGAAACAGGAGGGAGAGTAAAATCGACTGTCATTCATCAAGGGTTAGCAGTAACATTTCCGGTCTGCTGTGAGAATAAACAGCCTAAAAATTGTATTTTTTTTTAATGGTGGAGCTATTTGCTGCAACTACAAATGTCCATATCTTATGCTTTTCCTCCTCCTGTGTAAGGTACATGATCAGAAATACTGAGGGAGCGGAGAACACATTGATTTGAGTGTGTTCCAAACGCAGACTGGCCCTGACAAGGTTGTTATAACAGTCGGAGGGGTCTATACAATCACTTAATTACCAAAGCTGTCAGTCAAAGAGGGTCGCTGCTGGCTCCGTCCATGGCTGCGAGCGGCGTTCCACTAGCAGCCTCCCTGAGTGATTGATCCATGCTGATGGCATCGCAAAAATAATTACAACTCGTCTCCTGATGTGTGATTCCATACCACATTCACGCTTCACAAAGGTAATCGGGGGGATCAGGAGGGGTCAGTGCCATTTCCTATTACCTGAAGTCCAAGCAAAAGGGTAAAACAATGCAAACAGAGCGAGGGAGGCGAGGAGGAAAAAAGACGCAGAGGAGGAAGGGAGGGGGTGAGGGGTGAGGAGGGGTGGCCGATGGACATTAAGAATAGCCGAGGAAGCTCGTGCGCACTTTGTCAAACTGTGCTGTGTGTAATTTTTTTTTTC